>NC_053393.1:364952985-367352985 GCF_905171765.1 Bufo bufo | reverse complement strand
CGCACAGAACGTTCTGAAGCAGCTGCGTCAAGACATAGGAACACTGTGGGCATGGTGATACACACAGGGAGAGACACACACAGGGACGGACACACACACACACTCACACACACACACAGGGACGGACACACACACACACACTCACACACACACACACACACACACACAGGGACGGACACACACACACACTCACACACACACACACACACACACAGGGACGGACACACACACACACACTCACACACACACACACACAGGGACGGACACACACACACACACAGGGACGGACACACACACACACAGGGACGGACACACACACACACACAGGGACGGACACACACACACAGGGACGGACACACACACACAGGGACGGACACACACACACACACAGGGACGGACACACACACACACATACACAAAGGGACGGACACACACACACAGGAACGGACACACACACACACACACAGGGACGGACACACACACTGGCACACTCAAAATCAGCAGCAAGGAGTTAAAGTCCAACCCTTAATGCCCCCAAGATCCCTGGGGGGGGGGGGTTGATGTAGTAGCAGGAAAGCACACACTGTCCCCCTGTCCTATATGAGCCCCCCCTGTCCTATATGAGCCCCCCCCTGTCCTATATGAGCCCCCCCGTCCTTTATGAGCCCCCCCTGTCTGTCCTATATGAGCCCCCCGTCTGTCCTATATGAGCCCCCCCTCCCCTGTCCTATATGAGCCCCCCCTCCCCTGTCCTATATGAGCCCCCCCCTGTCTGTCCTATATGAGCCCCCCCTGTCCTATATGAGCCCCCCCCCGTCCTATATGAGCCCCCCCCCTGTCTGTCCTATATGAGCCCCCCCCCCCCCATGGCTACCAAATACCTGTAAGTTCTGTTGTTGCTTGGCTGGCTCAGGCTGTCTGTTGTGGCTGCCGGCTGGGGCTCCGCCTCCTTCTTCTCTCTGCCTGTGCGGCAGCTGCATCACGCTCCAGCAGCCACTGGTCTGCTCTGTTGAAGAGACAGGCAGGCCAGGCAGCAGAGCGGAGCGCAGAGCGGCCCCGGGCCCCGCCCCCTCCTCACTCTCTCTTTCTATAGTCCGGAGTCCGGACCATGACTTTGTTATGTTACAGGGCCGGCGGGCGGCAGCGGCAACAAAATATAGGGGGCCCAAGTAAAATGCTGCTTGGGCCCCCCAGGAGCAACTGGGCCCGGGGCAGCTGCCCCTTTTGCCCTGCGGTAAAGACGGCCCTGCATGAGATGTAGGCACCACGTTTCCAGTCCCCTGACCAGCCAGATTTACCAGCATCTTTTACAGGATATGAATCAGTGAATGACGTTGTTCATCCCATAGTCCTGACGACTGACAAATAAAGTGAACTCCTCAAAGGGCACGATCAAATAGCAGGTGTCACGCATGAGCTGCCACTGGCTAACATCGAAGTTACACAGGGGAGTACCTCTGTCCGCCTCTATCATCAAGAAATCGTTTATGGCCTTTCTCTGTTCGTACAGTCGGTCCAACATATGGAGGGTGGAATTCCAACGGGTGGAAACGTCGCATATCAGCCTATGTTGGGGGATGCCGTTCTGCCTCTGTAGCTCAAGGGTGTGCTTGCCGTTGTACGAGTGGCTGAAGTGCATGCAAAGTTTCCTGGCCATTTTTAGGATGTCTTGCAAATGGGTGGAAGACTTCAAGAAACGCTTGACAACCAGATTGAACACGTGCGCCATGCAGGGCGCATGGCTCATCCCTCCTTGACGCAGCGCCGTCACCATGTTCTTCCCGTTGTCGGTCACCATGGTTCCGATTTTGAGTTATCGCGGAGAAAGACAGGAATCGATTTCTTGATGAAGGATGTGGAGCAGTTCTCCCTGTGTGACTCAGTTTGCCCAGGCAAACTAGGTGCAGAACAGTGTGACATCGCCGTGCCCTGCACATGTGGTATGCTGGTGGGGCACCGTGAATTGTCCCTGCAGTTGAGGCTGAGGACAAGTTGGAGGATGAGGAGGCAGAGGCGGACATTGTCGAAGGACCAACGGCATGAGAATGTGGAGGCGGAAAAGGCGTCACCTGGCCAAGTTGCTGGTCTGGCTGGGCAGTAAACACATTTACCCAAAGGACATACGGTATATTGTCCTTGATTTTAGTTACAGCTCCAACGTCGGCGCTGCCGTGCACTTTGGCAGACACCGACAGGCTCAAGATCTGGCCCACCTTCTGTTCTACATATGTGTGCAGGGTCGGTATTGCCTTTTTGGCAAAGAAATGACGGCTTGGGACTCTTCACCTCGGCTCGGCACAAGCCATCAGTTCTCTGAAAGGTGCAGAGTCCACCACTAGGAAAGGGAGGGACTGCAGTACCAGCAACTTGACCAGGAGCACATTCAGCTTCTGCACCATTGGATGAGTGCACGCATACTGTTGTCTCTTGGCAATCTCCTGGGTGATAGATTGCTGACCGAATGACTGACTAGGAGGAGGAGGAGTATCAGGACCAGCAGATGATGGGATGGACAGACAGCTTCCTTCGACTGAGGTGGTGGAGCCTTGACAGCTTGAAATCGGGTGTGTGCCACTGGGTGATGCAGCGGTTGCTGCGGCAGGCTGGACCACCACATTGGAGCCACGGTTCTCCCAGGCTACTTTATGGTGACGCTGCATATGTTGACGCAGGGCACCCTGGCGATGCTTCACCATGTGCCCACAGATTTGACAAATGGCCATGTTCACCTTCCCTGGCGGCTTAACAAAAAACTGCCACACCGCCGAGTAGGTGATTTTTACCCCCAACACTCCGCACTGACTGACTGCTACCGCCACTGACTGCTACCGCTTCTGCCTCCGTAAGCCCCTGCACCACTACTTACCGGGTCGGTAGACTCCTGCGAAGTGGGTGGTCTATCCCAGGCACATTTGGCTCCCAACCTCCCACTGCTGCCAAACGGCTGACTCTCGGCCATGCTACTGACTTGCTGGCTCCGCCGCTGCCCCACGTGCAAGCTGCCACCCTCTTCTCCCGATGATGATGAAACCCCTTCGTCACCCGCTGCCAATTGCGATCGGCTACTTCATCATCGAGTACTGTCTGCACGTCACTGATGTCCTCCTCAACTGTCTCTGAGCCAGGAGCCTGACCTCTTGCAACACCAGCTCCCACGTCACTCTCCTCATCACTACTTTGCCGCCTACCGAAGGAAGCGGCGGATGTCTCCTTCGAATCTTGGCTGGGCAGTAGCTGCTGACTGTCCTCTAGTAGCTCATCGTCGCTGTATAGTGGAGCTGAGCCCACATTATATAGTACTTTTCTGGCTTAGGGAAAAGAAAAGGACAGAGGCAGGTTGAGGACAGGTGAGGGTACAGGGCCTGCTCCCAGGCCTTGACAACTAAGGGTTGTGCCTGAAGAACCCACCAACTCTTGGCTGGGGGTGTCTGATGTCCCTTGAGACGAAGTCGACACGACCGCTAGCTGACACTGGGAGCTCAGGCCTTTCGAAGTGACCCCTCCTGCAACGCCTCCTTACTCTGTTCCGACCTGTGCCTGCGCCAGAAACATTTAGGCATGTTCCCCTCCCCGTGCAGGGCCTGTCACTTCTCTGTCTGACATACTGTTAGATCAAATAAGTAAATAAAAAGGAAATTAATACATGCCAAAAAAGGTTGTAATTTTCTCACTCCTCCACACAACGGCTAATAAGCCCCCCCCCCCCCCCCCCCACTAATACACACCAAAAGGAGGCTTTAAAAAATATCACTGCGGCCGTGAACAGCAAATAAAGTTTTTTTTTGCCACTAATACACGCCAAAAAGGGCTGTAATTTTCTCACTTCACCACACAACAGCTAATAAGCCCCTTTTTCCCCCCACTAATACATGCCAAAAAAGGCTTTAGAACATATAACTGCGTCCGTGAACGGCAAATAAAGTTTTTTTTAGGCTTTGTTCACATCAGCGTTCAGCCTTTACGTTCTCCTGCTCCGTTTAGGAGCAGGAGAACAGAAAGGACGGAGAAGGCACATAACTGAGCCAAACGGAGCCCTTAGAACCCCATAGACTATAATGGGGTCCGCTCAAAAGATGATTTTAAAGCGGAGACAAAAGTCCTGCATGCACAACTTTTGTCTCACCTCCAAAATCATTTTCTGAGCGGAAACATAACGGACCCCATTATAGTCTTAGGGGTCCTTAGGCTCCGTTCGGCTCAGTTATGTGCCTCCTAAATGGAGCAGGCGAACGGAAAGGCTGAACGGTGATGTGAACGAAGCCTAATACACGCCAAAAATGGCTGTTATTTTCCCACTTCACCACACAACAGCTAATAAGCCCTTTTTTTACCCCCACTAATACACGCCAAAAAAAGGCTTTAGAACATATACCGTATTTTCCGGCGTATAAGACGACTGGGCACATAAGACGACCCCCAACTTTCGCATTTAAAATATGGGGTTTGGGCTATGCTCGCCGTATAAGACTTTATAGATATGCAAATTACCAGTACCTTTGTGCCCAAGGGGCTGTCCCGCCGCCGTTTGTGCCCAGCCGCACCCTGGATCCCAGTGTCGCCACTCTCTTAATTTATTCACTGCACTTCGTTTTTTTTATCTTCTAAAGCCACTCGTAATCTAGCGCATGCGCAGTTAGTTGCCGCTGTCTCCTCTATTCCCTCCGCCCTCACAGCAAGAGCTAGTGCTCCAACTAACTGCGCATGTGCGAGATTCCGAGCGGCTTCAGAAGATAATAAAAATGGAAGTGCAGTGAATAAATTAAGAGAGGGGCGGCGCTGGGATCCAGAATTCGGGGTGCGGCTGGGCACAAAACGGCGACAGCCCCTTGGGCACAAAGGTACCAGTACTGGTAATTTGTATATCTATAAAATAGTTTTTTTGCAATAAATAAACCACAGGCCCCTCCTCCGCCCCTCTCTCATAATTGGTGGCAGCGGGCAGCACAGGGGGGAGGGAGGGACTGCTTCCTTCTCCCCTGTGCTGCCTTATACCCGGCATATAATATGACCCCAGACTTTTGAAAATAATTTCTAGTGTTAGAAAAGTCGTCTTATACACCGGAAAATACGGTAACTGCGGCCATGAATGGCAAATAAAGTTTTGGTTTTTTTGCCACTAATACGCCAAAATAAGGCTTTAGAACATATAACTGCGGCTGTGAGTGGCAAATAAAGCTTTTTTTTTGCCACTAATACCTGCCAAAAAGGATTTAATTTTCTCACTTCACCACATAACGGCTAATAAGCCCCTCCCCCCACTAATACACGACAAAAAAAGGCTTTAGAAAATATATATGACTGCAACGCACAAGGGCTAATAAGACCCCAATAACAAGAATGGTTTGCTGGAATTACAGAGGTATTGCAAACCTGAAATGAGCAGCAGTATCATGGCAATTTGGATCTGCAGTCAGTGCAGCAAGGTGTAATAGGATTGTTAAACACCCCTATTGAACCCTGTTCTGCCTCAATTATGTGGAATAATTTCCTAACCTTACCCTACACTTCTAATGCTCTTTCCCTGAACTTCTATTGAGCAAAATATAAGTTTTAAAGTCTTTCCTAGTACTGTCTCTACTGACTGCTAACGTCTCTCCCTAAGTACACTGGAAAATGGCTCAATCCAAGATGGCTGAGGCTATTTATAGGGCTGTGACATCACAGGGCTGGCTAGCTGCTGATTGGCTGCATGCATGGCATTGTGGGTGATCCCTCGTTCCCAGAGTTCCTTGCTCCATGTCCTAAAATGTGCAGCAGCCATTTTAGGAAAAAATGTGATTTGTTACCATGAAGCATGAGGAAATTCGGATTCGGTGCAAATCGAATAATTCCTGATATTCTGATCGAGTTCCACTTCGTCAGCTTCGATTCGCTTATCTCTACTCGCTACCCCAGCACATCAGACTCTCCCCTAACATTCAACCATTCAAAAGCAACCTGAAAACTCACCTCTTCAGGAAAGCCTACAGTCTGCAATGAGCATGCTGCAACCATACAATCAGATGAGCAATTAAGCAGCTTTCACCCTTAACTAGTGTCTCCCTCCTCCTTTCCTTGTAGATTGTAAGACCTCATGGGCAGGGTCCTCATCTCCTCTTTACCAGCCTGTTAATAGGTTCACGATTATTCTTTTTTTGTGCTTGTTTTGCTTTATAATATATATATACATACACCTCTGTATATTTAGATGTACTGAGCCTTGTAATTAATAGTGCTTTAAAATAAATAATAATAATAATATTAACACCATTTAGAGACATGCATTATAGCAGTAATAGACACAATAGACTGCAGGGGACTCATTGACTTCTCTGGGAGAGTTTTCTAGGCATGCTCTGTGACCTGTGCAGAGGTCATTGTTCAGTGGAGTACAAAAGCCTTGGCTATCACGTATTCTGAATGGTGAATCTTTTGTTATGTATACAGAAGCTTTATCTGTCATTGTAATGCCTGTCATGATTATGAGATGACTGCTGAAAAGTGATTGGAACACACCAAAAGTGGCACCTATTAGTAGCTAGTGTGAAAACTGCAGGATTTTCAGATTTTTTAAATGCAGAAAAGTACATGGAAATTTACAAATAACATCACCAAAAATTATTTACAAATATGTTTAACATAAAATCTTGGCTTAAACAATAAGTCATAGATAGAGATGAGCGAACCAGACGAGATTAGAGCCCTGGTTCGCCGAATGTTTGAAAAAGTTTGGTTCGGACCCGAATAGATTCAGGCCAAACCAAAGTTTCTCCAGTTGCTCTGAAAGTTGGTATATAACCACTTCTAGCCTCCTAAGAGAATTTTTAGGAACACATCTCTTTTCATTTTTTTTTTTAATGATTTTTTTCCCCTCCAACACCCCTAAAGTAAAGTAAATTATGTCTGAGTAACACTAACATACATATCTATGGGTAAACGCATGTTTAAAAAGACACCACATCGGCACATGTCACTTAAAAAAATTGTTGGGGGCAGATGATGTTTAACCTGTAGAGGACCATCGCCGTACATGTATGGCGCTGGTTGATGTGACTTAAGGACCCTCGCCATACATGTATGGCGCTGGTGGACGTGACTTAAGGACCAGCGGCACGGAATCATCAGTCACTGACAGCTGGGCCCCTGTTGCATACGTTAGCATCAGTGTTTTCCTATTAACCCCTTGTATGCTGCAGTCAAAGCTGACCCCGGCATGCAGAGGATTTGCAAAGGGAACGGGTGCCCTCCGCATCTCCATCCCCATCATCCCACAAAAAATGAGCCCCTACATAAAACAATCAGGCAAAAAAAAAAAAAAAACTATGGCTCTCAGAATATGGAGACACTAAGGGTACATTCGACAGGCTGTTCCGACGGGTGAACAGCCTGTCGGATCTGTCCTGCAGCTAGTGAACGTGTGCCCCCAGACTACTGATCCAGCCCCATTGACTATAATGTGGCGGAGTTCCGGCGGCGGTACAGTAGCGCATGCCGAGAGGCCACTGGAATAAAAGTACAACATGTATACATTTTTTTCACATTTTTTGCGGTCTGAGCATGCGCAGACCGCAAAAACTGATCTGTTTTGCCAGAACACTCGGGGCCTAATCCGGTGATAATGCATGTCAATTGGAAAAAATGCCGGATGCGGCATTCTGGCGAGTGTTCCGGAATTTTGAACGGAGATAAAACCGCAGCATGCTGCAGTATTATCTCCGTCCTGAAAAGGCAAAAAGACTGAACTAAAGATATCCTGATGCATCCTGAATGGATTGCTCTCCTTTGAGAATGCATTAGGATAAAACTGATCAGTTATTTTCCAGTATTAAGCCCCTAGGACAGAACTCAATGCCGGAAAAGAATAACGCTAGTGTGAAAGTACCCTTAGCCTTCTAATGTCCCCAAAAATTAAAATGGCATTCACAAAATGATCCAAACATAAAAGAGACATATGGGAAATGTAAAGTAATAACTATTATATGAGGTATCACTATCTGTTTTAAAAGCAAAGAAATTGAAATTTGGAAAGTTGCTAATTTTTCAGATTTTTTTGTCAATTTGGTATTTTTTTAAATAAAAATGAAAAATATTGACTGAAATTTACCACTATCATGAAGTACAATGTGTCACGAGAAAACAATCTCAGAATGGCTTGGATAAGTAAAAGTGTTCCAATGTTATTACCACATACTGTAAAGTGACCCATATCAAGTTTCCAAAAAACGGCCTGGTCCTTAAGGTGAAAAATGTCAGGGTCCTGAAGGAGTTAAACACACATAGTGTTATGAGAAAAAATAAATAAAAAAGTGTCTTGGGGAAGCGTGATGGTTGGCAAGTGGCATTAGTGGCATGATGCACGCCGTGGCAGCAGCCATGCACAATGTGAGGGTTGCAAAGTGGCATAAGTGAATATTTCCTAGATGGGACAAACCCAGGCACTCAGCATATACAAAAATATTATGCAAAAATATATATACAAACCACAACCACATGGAGAGTGCACAAAACACTTCAGGAAATCAAGTTATAGCATTACAAGTAGTGGAAAAGGTGGGATGGAAAAATAAGTGTAAATAAATACAAAATCAAACCATGTGGCTCCCCCACCTAGATTAAGAAACCATGATTCACAACATATACACAATACAGACCCAGCTAGTGGCACCTCCAAGAGACCCCTGGAGGTGCCACTAACCGGGTTTGTATTGTGTATATGCTGTGAATCATCTATTCATCTATCACATCAGCCAACTGACTTTAAAATTTAAAACGCGTTAACCCCCCTCCCAAAAATTTTTTACATTTCAACGTGTGAAAAGTGAATACACATAAACTGACCATTGAGAGGTATTAGTAGCATGATGCAGGCCACAGCAGCTATACAGAATGTAATAATAGAGAGACAGCAACAGTGGCAAGATGAGGCACAGCCAGCAAGGCAAGGTGGGCGAGATCTATACATCAGAATCAGCCGGAGGAGTATGGAAATCCTCCTGAATCCAAGCTTGGTTCATTTTGACAAAATTTCTGTTTTGGACACTGGTGGAGGACAACTTGGTCTTGTTTGGGTGTCACCATGCCACTCACGGCACTGTAAAGCCTCTCCGAGATGACACTGGAGGCAGGTCAAGAAAGAAGATAAAGAGCATGCTATGTCAGTTCAGCCACTGTTCCTGTCTGCCTGTCTAGAAATCCATGGGGTCAGGGAACTGGGTATGCGACAGAGACTGGTAGGCTTGAACCTGGCCATTGAGGCGGGAGCTGTTTGGCTTGCTGATGAGCCTCAACCAGATGCAGCACATGGGAAAAATGTTCAATCATGTTGAGGAGACTGAAATGGCTGTTGCTACTGCTGCTGCAGCTTCTGCTGCTCGTGGTGGCAGGATGGGGGTGACTCTACAGGGAGTGGAGGGGGCCTCACTTTCAGACATGCTAGTGGCAGGCCTCTGTTCACCATAAGCTGCAGCAAGCTGTGTCCACAGTGTTTCCTGGTAGTAATGTAATTTGTCCTAAGGTGGGCTTAGCTCTGGCACATTTTGGGCCTAACCCACCACAGCGTCATCACCAGATCCCAAAGCAGACATGGCCCTGGCTGTTCTTTGACAGGTACATGGTCTCTGCTCTTTATTGCTGCTGCCATCAACCTCCTCCTCCTTTCTGATGTTGCCTCCTCCTCAGCACCCTGATCCGGCTCCCAGGTCCTGTCGAGCAGACAATCGTCATCAGAGTCCTCACTCTCCCTTTTGCTTCTATCTGTGTGATATCATGGTTGGTTTTTTGGCGCCCCTTCCCTGCTCTTTCCTGACTGCCAATGTTGCTGCGCCCAATGCATAGCCCAATGCGGCTATGGGGGCCACTAGTACCACCATCAACATGGCTATGCCTGGGGTCTGCAGTCTCCTCCTCCACCTCGTCCTCAGGGCAGTACAAATGCTGGCGGCTCTCACACAAAATTCTATTCGGCCGGTTTGCAGAATTTAAAAAAAAATTTTGGTTTGATCCAAATTTATTTGCGGTGAACTGCTTTAAAAAAAAATGCTATTTCCTGGCTGCAGAGAGTCAGTATGACATGCAGATGACAGGCGTCACTCTTACAATCACTGCACACTTATTTGGGCAGTCACGGGGCCAAAACTGACCAAATAACTCAAGTATGAACTCAGCCTTACAGGTCGATGTTAGCGCCAAGAAGAAATGCACTCCTTTTACACCGTCGTCAGCTGATTCCACATAGATGTCTACAGAACCTGTTCTATTAAATGCTTATACAATTAGAGCCCCACGACAGAGTGGAGGGGGTCTCAGCAGTAAGTTTGTGTTGACATCACTGAATATTTTTCCCTTCCTCTGATCTGTCATAACAATAACCCCCAAAAAACGGATCCTGTCTGTTGAGCATCCGCCTTCACTCTGTCAGCATTTAGTAATCAATCAATATTGCTAATGCCAAAATTTTATCACTTCACCACACAAGGGCAAATACTTTTTTTGTACCACTAATACACGACAAAAAGGGCTTTAGAACATATAACTACACCGCTGAGCGGCAAATATAATTTTCTTTTGCCACTAATACACAACAAAAAGGGCTTTAGAACATATAACTGTACCGGTGAACGGCAATTATATTATACTTTTGCCACTAATACACGGCAAAAAGAGCTTTAGAACATATAACTGCACCGCTGAACGGCAAATTGGTGTCACGGCTGAGGATGGGGGAAACCCTCAGCCGTGAGGTGCCAGGTGTTGAAGTAGCTACTCGGCCATGAAGCCACAGGACAGGGAGCAGGTCACCTCCTATAGCGTCCCTACCCTGACCCTAACTCCTAACCTGCATGGGCCGACCTTTAAGGTAGGAGGGCCCATGCGCCGGAACCTCGGAGCCCTGTCTTACCCTCCGCAGATCCCTGAGCTAGGAGCTGGGTAAGACAACCTACTCCTCCTTGACACGGAGGAGCAGGAGCCTCAATGGCCAAGCTGTTGGGAAAAGGGGAACAGAAACAGCAATACGGAAATGGCAGGTGAACAGACATTCACCAACCTGCCACAGCCCTGCTGACTGGATCCCTAAACAGACAGGGATCCAGAACCGTTATGCTGCACAAACACATATGAAAATCCCAACAGACAAACTTGCTACAACACACACATAAAGACATAGGCAAACATAAAACTATACTATGAACTGTAAACTCAAACTCAAACTTAAACTATGACCACAGTGGTGGCTCTCACTGGCGGATGACAAACACAGGAGGCTGCTATCAGCAAGCATGCTGAAGCAACCTACTGAGCTCTGCAAGAGAGAGGGTCTTTATAGGCCCAAGTGGCCACACCCAAGGATTGGACACACCCAGTGACATCACACACACACTGGGAAGGAAGTTAACCCTTCCAGTAACACAGAAGGGAAAACACAACTTAAAGGGGAAGTGCACACAAAACATAATACACAGTGCACACAACACACACACACCTAACAAAAGGGTTGCTAGGTGTGACCGCATGCCAGGGCAGCAGCTGCCTAAGAACGTTCAGGCTGCTCTGCTGCAAATTGCAACACTGGTTGTCCGCGGCAACCACAAGTGAGACCACAAACAAGCGGCCCTCACCCGTGGTTGAACGCCCATACAAAACCGCAGACAACCGCATGCGGTAAGAGGAGTCACGGTCATGGGCATGGCCGTGACACTCCCACCCCTCAAAGCCCCCCCACCAAAAAAAAGGAAACTGGTGAGGAACTCACACAAGGGGATGGGAGAAGGAGACGTCCACTCTCAGGACATGGTTCCCAGGGGGTCACTGTCAGCTGCATCCTCTCCCAGCTCACACTAGCCAGTCCGACGAGGCCTGCAGCCCGCACCAGCGACAAAGAATGGAACCACAGAGAGTGGACGAGGGGACTCTCCACTCACGTCCCCACTCCAGTCGCTGCCAGCAGACACTCCTAACCAGCACGCAGCCGGACCACTTACGGAGTGCTGCCAGCAGACGACCAGAGATGGGAACATGGAGAGGGACGAGGGATCCCCAACACGGACACGGAAGGTAAGGTGGTGGGGAATAAGCCACCAACCGTGCCGTTAACGGAGAACCCCCAGGAACGCTCTCCCTCCGGAGAACGCACATGCAGACCACAAGGGTATGGCACTGCATGCTGCACCCTCTTTCGAAGGTATGCATACCGCATACCAGACACACACCACGTGTAGTAAAATCAGGGGGACGCCACACGAGGCAACGGTGAAGGGATGGCGGGGAAACGCCACTCACCGCGCCATCAGAGGCGAAACCCCCAGAACGCTCTCCCTCCGAAGAGCGAGCATGTACCCCTACACAGACGGCGGTACATGCTACACCCTCTTTCGAGGGAAGCTACTCCCACCCCTCAAAGCCCCTCCCAACAACAAAAGGGGAAAGTTGGTGAGGCATAAAAAACAATGGGAGGGGGGAGGGGAAAGACAAACAAAAGGGGACACCAACACGGACAACGGTGAGCGAGGAATGGCGGGGAATGCCACTCACCGCGCCGTAAATGGTGAGCCCCATAACGCTCTCCCTCCGGAGAACGCGCATACACCCCATCCGCAGATAGCGGTGCATGCTTTACCCTCTTTCGAGGGAACGCCACGCGGGAAGCCTCTGTGGTCATACTATCACGGCTGAGGATGGGGGAAACCCTCAGCCGTGAGGTGCCAGGTGTTGAAGTAGCTACTCGGCCATGAAGCCACAGGACAGGGAGCAGGTCACCTCCTATAGCGTCCCTACCCTGACCCTAACTCCTAACCTGCATGGGCCGACCTTTAAGGTAGGAGGGCCCATGCGCCGGAACCTCGGAGCCCTGTCTTACCCTCCGCAGATCCCTGAGCTAGGAGCTGGGTAAGGCAACCTACTCCTCCTTGACACGGAGGAGCAGGAGCCTCAATGGCCAAGCTGTTGGGAAAAGGGGAACAGAAACAGCAATACGGAAATGGCAGGTGAACAGACATTCACCAACCTGCCACAGCCCTGCTGACTGGATCCCTAAACAGACAGGGATCCAGAACCGTTATGCTGCACAAACACATATGAAAATCCCAACAGACAAACTTGCTACAACACACACATAAAGACATAGGCGAACATAAAACTATACTATGAACTGTAAACTCAAACTCAAACTTAACCACCTCAGCCCCCAGTGCTTAAACACCCTGAAAGACCAGGCCACTTTTTACACTTCTGACCTACACTACTTTCACCGTTTATTGCTCGGTCATGCAACTTACCACCCAAATGAATTTTACCTCCTTTTCTTCTCACTAATAGAGCTTTCATTTGGTGGTATTTCATTGCTGCTGACATTTTTACTTTTTTTGTTATTAATCGAAATTTAACGATTTTTTTGCAAAAAAATGACATTTTTCACTTTCAGTTGTAAAATTTTGCAAAAAAAAACGACATCCATATAGAAATTTTGCTCTAAATTTATAGTTCTACATGTCTTTGATAAAAAAAAAAATGTTTGGGTAAAAAAAAAATGGTTTGGGTAAAAGTTATAGCGTTTACAAACTATGGTACAAAAATGTGAATTTCCGCTTTTTGAAGCAGCTCTGACTTTCTGAGCACCTGTCATGTTTCCTGAGGTTCTACAATGCCCAGACAGTACAAACACCCCACAAATGACCCCATTTCTGAAAGTACACACCCTAAGGTATTCGCTGATGGGCATAGTGAGTTCATAGAACTTTTTATTTTTTGTCACAAGTTAGCGGAAAATGATGATTTTTTTTTTTTTTTTTTTTTTCCTTACAAAGTCTCATTTTCCACTAACTTGTGACAAAAAATAAAAAGTTCTATGAACTCACTATGCCCATCAGCGAATACCTTGGGGTCTCTTCTTTCCAAAATGGGGTCACTTGTGGGGTAGTTATACTGCCCTGGCATTCTAGGGGCCCAAATGTGTGGTAAGGAGTTTGAAATCAAATTCTGTAAAAAATGACCTGTGAAATCCGAAAGGTGCTCTTTGGAATATGGGCCCCTTTGCCCACCTAGGCTGCAAAAAAGTGTCACACATCTGGTATCTCCGTACTCAGGAGAAGGTGGGGAATGTGTTTTGGGGTGTCATTTTATATATACCCATGCTGGGTGAGAGAAATATCTTGGCAAAAGACAACTTTTCCCATTTTTTTATACAAAGTTGTCATTTGACCAAGATATTTATCTCACCCAGCATGGGTATATGTAAAAAGACACCCCAAAACACATTCCTCAACTTCTCCTGAGTACGGGGATACCAGATGTGTGACACTTTTTTGCAGCCTAGGTGGGCAAAGGGGCCCATATTCCAAAGAGCACCTTTCGGATTTCACTCCTCATTTTTTCCTGAATTTGATTTCAAACTCCTTACCACACATTTGGGCCCCTAGAATACCAGGGCAGTATAACTACCCAACAAGTGACCCCATTTTGGAAAGAAGACACCCCAAGGTATTCCGTGAGGGGCATGGCGAGTTCCTAGAATTTTTTATTTTTTGTCACAAGTTAGTGGAAAATGATGATTTTTTTTTTTTTTTTCATACAAAGTCTCATATTCCACAAACTTGTGACAAAAAATAAAAACTTCCATGAACTCACTATGCCCATCAGCGAATACCTTGGGGTCTCTTCTTTCCAAAATGGGGTCACTTGTGGGGTAGTTATACTGCCCTGGCATTCTAGGGGCCCAAATGTGTGGTAAGTAGGTAAATGACCTGTGAAATCCGAAAGGTGCTCTTTGGAATGTGGGCCCCTTTGCCCACCTAGGCTGCAAAAAAGTGTCACACATCTGGTATCTCTGTATTCAGGAGAAGTTGAGGAATGTGTTTTGGGGTGTCTTTTTACATATACCCATGCTGGGTGAGATAAATATCTTGGTCAAATGCCAACTTTGTATAAAAAAATGGGAAAAGTTGTCTTTTGCCAAGATATTTCTCTCACCCAGCATGGGTATATGTAAAATGACACCCCAAAACACATTCCCCAACTTCTCCCGATTACGGAGATACCAGATGTGTGACACTTTTTTGCAGCCGAGGTGGGCAAAGGGGCCCATATTCAAAAGAGCACCTTTCGGATTTCACAGGTCATTTTTTACAGAATTTGATTTCAAACTCCTTACCACACATTTGGGCCCCTAGAATGCCAGGGCAGTATAACTACCCCACAAGTGACCCCATTTTGGAAAGAAGAGACCCCAAGGTATTCGCTGATGGGCATAGTGAGTTCATGGAAGTTTTTATTTTTTGTCACAAGTTAGTGGAATATGAGACTTTGTATGAAAAAAAAAAAAAAAAAAGCATTTTCCACTAACTTGTGACAAAAAATAAAAAATTCTAGGAACTCGCCATGCCCCTCACGGAATACCTTGGGGTGTCTTCTTTCCAAAATGGGGTCACTTGTGGGGTAGTTATACTGCCCTGGCATTTTCCAGGGGCCCTAATGTGTGGTAAGTAGGTAAATGACCTGTGAAATCCTAAAGGTGCTCTTTGGAATATGGGCCCCTTTGCCCACCTAGGCTGCAAAAAAGTGTCACACATGTGGTATCGCCGTATTCAGGAGAAGTTGGGGAATGTGTTTTGGGGTGTCATTTTACATATACCCATGCTGGGTGAGAGAAATATCTTGGCAAAAGACAACTTTTCCCATTTTTTTATACAAAGTTGGCATTTGACCAAGATATTTCTCTCACCCAGCATGGGTATATGTAAAATGACACCCCAAAACACATTCCCCAACTTCCCCTGAGTACGGCAATACCAGATGTGTGACACTTTTTTGCAGCCTAGATGCGCAAAGGTGCCCAAATTCCTTTTAGGAGGGCATTTTTAGACATTTGGATACCAGACTTCTTCTCACGCTTTGGGGCCCCTAGAATGCCAGGGCAGTATAAATACCCCACATGTGACCCCATTTTGGAAAGAAGACACCCCAAGGTATTCAATGAGGGGCATGGCGAGTTCATAGAAATTTATTTTTTTTGGCACAAGTTAGCGGAAATTGATATTTTTAATTTTTTTCTCACAAAGTCTCCCGTTCCGCTAACTTGGGACAAAAATTTCAATCTTTCATGGACTCAATATGCCCCTCACGGAATACCTGGGGGTGTCTTCTTTCCGGAATGGGGTCACATGTGGGGTATTTATACTGCCCTGGCATTCTAGGGGCCCTAAAGCGTGAGAAGAAGTCTGGAATATAAATGTCTAAAAAATTTTACGCATTTGGATTCCGTGAGGGGTATGGTGAGTTCATGTGAGATTTTATTTTTTGACACAAGTTAGTGGAATATGAGACTTTGTAAGAAAAAAAAAAAAAAAATTCGCTAACTTGGGCCAAAAAAATATCTGAATGGAGCCTTACAGAGGGGTGATCAATGACAGGGGGGTGATCAATGACAGGGGGGGTGATCAATGACAGGGGGGTGATCAATGACAGGGGGGTGATCAATGACAGGGGGGTGATCAGGGAGTCTATATGGGGTGATAACCACAGTCATTGATCACGCCCGTGTAAGGCTTCATTCAGACGTCCGGATGCGTTTTGCGGATCCGATCCATCTATCAGTGCATCCGTAAAAATCATGCGGACATCTGAATGGAGCTTTACAGGGGGGTAATCAATGACAGGGGGGTAATCAGGGAGTCTATATGGGGTGATCACCACAGTCATTGATCATGCCCCTGTAAGGCTTCATTCAGACGTCCGGATGCGTTTTGCGGATCCGATCCATCTATCAGTGCATCCGTAAAAATCATGCGGACATCTGAATGGAGCTTTACAGGGGGGTAATCAATGACAGGGGGGTAATCAATGACAGGGGGGTAATCAATGACAGGGGGGTGATCAGGGAGTCTATATGGGGTGATCACCACAGTCATTGATCATGCCCCTGTAAGGCTTCATTCAGACGTCCGGATGCGTTTTGCGGATCCGATCCATCTATCAGTGCATCCGTAAAAATCATGCGGACATCTGAATGGAGCTTTACAGGGGGGTAATCAATGACAGGGGGGTGATCACCACAGTCATTGATCATGCCCCTGTAAGGCTTCATTCAGACGACCGGATGCGTTTTGCGGATCCGATCCATGTATCAGTGCATCCGTAAAAATCATGCGGACATCTGAATGGAGCTTTACAGGGGGGTGATCAGGGAGTCTATATGGGGTGATCACCACAGTCATTGATCATGCCCCTGTAAGGCTTCATTCAGACGTCCGGATGCGTTTTGCGGATCCGATCCATCTATCAGTGCATCCGTAAAAATCATGCGGACATCTGAATGGAGCTTTACAGGGGGGTAATCAATGACAGGGGGGTAATCAATGACAGGGGGGTGATCAGGGAGTCTATATGGGGTGATCACCACAGTCATTGATCATGCCCCTGTAAGGCTTCATTCAGACGTCCGGATGCGTTTCGCGGATCCGATCCATCTATCAGTGCATCCGTAAAAATCATGCGGACATCTGAATGGAGCTTTACAGGGGGGTAATCAATGACAGGGGGTGATCACCACAGTCATTGATCATGCCCCTGTAAGGCTTCATTCAGACGACCGGATGCGTTTTGCGGATCCGATCCATCTATCAGTGCATCCGTAAAAATCATGCGGACATCTGAATGGAGCTTTACAGGGGGGTAATCAATGACAGGGGGGTAATCAATGACAGGGGGGTGATCAGGGAGTCTATATGGGGTGATCACCACAGTCATTGATCACGCCCCTGTAAGGCTTCATTCAGACGTCCGGATGCGTTTTGCGGATCCGATCCATCTATCAGTGGATCCGTAAAAATCATGCGGACGTCTGAATGGAGCTTTACAGGGGGTTGATCAATGACAGGGGGGTGATCAGGGAGTCTATATGGGGTGATCAGGGGTGATCAGGGGTGATTAGGGGTGATCAGGGGCTAATAAGGGGTTAATAAGTGACGGGGGGGGGTGTGTAGTGTAGTGTAGTGGTGCTTGGTGCTACTTTACTGAGCTACCTGTGTCCTCTGGTGGTCGATCCAAACAAAGGGGACCACCAGAGGACCAGGTAGCAGGTATATTAGACGCTGTTATCAAAACAGCGTCTAATATACCTGTTAGGGGTTAAAAAAAACACATCTCCAGCCTGCCAGCGAACGATCGCCGCTGGCAGGCTGGAGATCAACTCTCTTACCTTCCGTTCCTGTGAGCGCGCGCGCCTGTGTGCGCGCGTTCACAGGAAGTCTCGCGTCTCGCGAGATGACGCGTATATGCGTGACTGTGCGCAGCGCTGCCACCTCCGGAACGCGATCCTGCGTTAGGCGGTCCGGAGGTGGTTAGACTATGACCACAGTGGTGGCTCTCACTGGCGGATGACAAACACAGGAGGCTGCTATCAGCAAGCATGCTGAAGCAACCTACTGAGCTCTGCAAGAGAGAGGGTCTTTATAGGCCCAAGTGGCCACACCCAAGGATTGGACACACCCAGTGACATCACACACACACTGGGAAGGAAGTTAACCCTTCCAGTAACACAGAAGGGAAAACACAACTTAAAGGGGAAGTGCACACAAAACATAATACACAGTGCACACAACACACACACACCTAACAAAAGGGTTGCTAGGTGTGACCGCATGCCAGGGCAGCAGCTGCCTAAGAACGTTCAGGCTGCTCTGCTGCAAATTGCAACACTGGTTGTCCGCGGCAACCACAAGTGAGACCACAAACAAGCGGCCCTCACCCGTGGTTGAACGCCCATACAAAACCGCAGACAACCGCATGCGGTAAGAGGAGTCACGGTCATGGGCATGGCCGTGACAATTGGACCTTATTTTTTTCACTTATACACGCCACAAAAGGCTATAGAACATATAACTGCACCGCTGAACGGCAAATATATTTTACTTTTGCCATTAATACACGACAAAAAGGGCTTTAGAACATATAACTGCACCGCTGAACTGAAAATATATTTTACTTTTGCCACTAAACACGGCAAAAAGGGCTTTAGAACATATAACTGCACCACTGAACAGCAAATAGGACCTTATTTTTTTCACTTATACACGCCACAAAAGGCTATAGAGCATATAACTGCACTGCTGAACGGCAAATATATTTTACTTTTGCCACTAATACACGGCAAAAGGGGCTTTAGAACATATAACTGCACCACTGAACAGCAAAAATATATAATTTTTTTGCCACTAATACACGACAAAAAGGTCTGTAATTTCCGCACTTCACCACGCAACGACTAATAAGCCTTTTTTGTTCCACTAATACAAGCCAAAAAATGCTTTAGAACATATAACTGCACCGCACAAGGGCTAATAAGACAGAAATATTTCCTTGTAATAAACCCTGTTAATGGCTGTATCAAACAGCACTTACACCCCAATAACAATAACGGTTTGCTGGAATTACAGAGCTGTATAATGGCAATTTGGGTCCCCAGTCAATGCTGCAAGGTGTAATAGGATTGTTCCTATTACCCAGGCTGTAACCTCCCCTACTGAAACCTGTTCAACATAAATGCT
The DNA here is from genome assembly GCF_905171765.1 of Bufo bufo. NCBI lineage: Eukaryota > Metazoa > Chordata > Amphibia > Anura > Bufonidae > Bufo > Bufo bufo. The sequence goes on along the minus strand of NC_053393.1, from coordinate 367,333,471 downwards.
GTGGAATGATTTCTTCCTATCCTTTCCCTACACCTTGAATAAACTTTCCCTGAACTTGTAAATCGTTTTTTTAGCACAATTAAGTTATTTCTAGGCACTGTCCCTAGCGCCTGCTGACGTCTCTCCCTGCACTAAGTACACTGAAAAATGGCAGAATCCAAGATGTCTGTCTATTTATAGGGCTGTGACATCACAGGGCTGGCTGGTTGCTGATTGGCTGCATGCATGGCATTATGGGTGATCCCGCCTTCCCATGTCCTCAAACGTGCAGCAGCCATTTTAGGAAAAAATGTGATTAGTTACCACGAAGAGTGAGGAAATTTGGATACGGATTTTTCCTGAAATTCGGATCAAATTCCACTTTGTCAACTTTGATTTGCTCATATCTAACTACTACTACTAGTTCTAGGCGAATAGTTTGTGCTGATAATACCCATAATACTCTGGTCCTGGGTCTTTTGTTTGTAAGCCTTCTGTAGCCTGGAGATTTTTGGTCCTCTCAGATCATCTTGTGTACTACCCTCTGTATTAGTGTAGTAAACATGTTTATATACTGCTAGTTTGAATATAATCAATGACCCCCCTTCAAAAAAATTTAAATAAAATTGATTAACAAGGGAGAGAGGAGACAGGACCTGTGGCTGGCTGTACCTGCTTTCAGAAGTGAAGGTGCACCTGAAATTGAGTTGAAATTGAGTGTCAATCCTCAATCGTCTGTTTACCTCTATTCAGTTTCCACACGGTTGGAATTTACATTTTTTGGGGGATTGTTAAATGTAATTCAACCAGCATATATACAGTATGTGTTTACTACAAGACACGGTAGGGCAGCGATCTACCTGTGAGTGATAATGAGAAATTGAGTTCTATTTCAACACGGTTGGAATTTAAATGTAGCATATAGGTGATCAACACCAATACACAGACGAGCACACAAAAGTGTCTGTGAGGGAAAACAAATTTAGGCCTAAATCAGTTTCCCTGAATACAGAGAAACGGATTTAGGCCTAAATTTGTTTTCCCTCACAGACACTTTTGTGTGCTCGTCTGTGTATTGGTGTTGATCACCTATATGCTACATTTAAATTCCAACCGTGTTGAAATAGAACTCATGGAAATGGATAATTGAGGACTGACTGTCAATTTCTCATTATCACTCACAGGTAGATTGCTGCCCTAACGTGTCTTGTAGTAAACACATACTGTATATATGCTGGTTAAATTACATTTAACAATCCCCCAAAAAATGTAAATTCTAACCGTGTGGAAACTGAATAGAGGTAAACGGACGATTGAGGATTGACACTCAATTTTAACTCAATTTCAGGTCTAAAATGCGTGGGGATAGAAGGGAATGGGCTGGCAGGTCATCATTTTCTACGTCTGTTTTAGGCATAGAAAATGGTCTAAGTGTAAGCCAGCAAGGAAGCCTGCGCCTCTTCATAATTTCAGCAGATCCACCACCAGCGCAGCGGCTTATTAAGACTGGCGTCTAAAACACCGGTTTTAAATAAATGACCCCCAAAATGTCCATAGCAGGCTTTGTACATCAGTACTATGATGTATCCAAATTACTGTATACAAAAGCACAATATAGAGCCTGAAGTATAAATACCCTTTACCACTCTTTAAAGCAAGCTCTCTGCATGCATGCTTCTTAAAATTGCAATATTTGCTGTAAATCACTGTCAGTCCAAGATTGTCCAGCTGCTAAAGTGAACTAATTATACTTGCAAACCTAAATAAACTACAAAAAGATCATAATACTGTAGTTTGACTTAGGCTTTTTTCACATCTGCATTAGAGGTCTCCAGCTGGCTGTTCCGGCAAATATGCAGAGATTCGGACAGACAAAAACCATTCGACTGAACGTTGGCAAATTTGCCGGGTAGTGGCCTGTTCTCCTCCTGATCCCATTATAGTCAATGGGGATTGGTGGGCATGCGGTAACTTCCGGTTATGCCAGAACAGCCTGCCAGAGTTCTCTAATGCTAGTGTAAAACTAGCCTAAGGGCTCTTTCACACTTGCGTTGTCCGGATCCGGCGTGCACTCCATTTGCCGGAGGTGCCCGCCGGATCTGGAAAAACGCAAGTGAACTGAAAGCATTTGAAGACGGATCCGTCTTCAAAATGCGTTCAGTGTTACTATGGCACCCAGGACGCTATTAAAGTCCTGGCTGCCATAGTAGTAGTGAGGAGCGGACTGGCCATAGGGCAGACCGGGCATTTGCCCGGTGGGCCGGGCCGCCTCAGGGGGGCCGTCTCAGGGCTCGAGTGGGTGTGCCGGGTATGGCCTAATCACACCCCTGTGCTCCACCTCCTGCCAGCCCCGACCGCACAGCTTAATCATCATGACTGAGTGACACAAAGAAGACACAGGAGCAGTATACTTACAGTCCGTGCGGCTCCCGGGGCGCTCCAGAATGACGTCAGAGCGCCCCATGCGCATGGATGACGTGTCCATGTGATCACGTCATCCATGCGCGTGGGGCGCCCTGACGTCACTCTGGAGCGCCCGGGGAGCCGCACGGACGGTAAGTATACTGCTCCCCCGCTCCCCACTACACTTTACCATGGCTGCCAGGACTTTAGCGTCCCGGCAGCCATGGTAACCACTCTGAAAAAGCTAAACGTCGGATCCGGCAATGCGCCGAAACGACGTTTAGCTTAAGGCCGGATCCGGATCAATGCCTTTCAATGGGCATTAATTCCGGATCCGGCCTTGCGGCAAGTGTTCAGGATTTTTGACCGGAGCAAAAAGCGCAGCATGCTGCGGTATTTTCTCCGGTCAAAAAACGTTCCGGTCCGGAACTGAAGACATCCTGATGCATCCTGAACGGATTTCTCTCCATTCAGAATGCATTAGGATAAAACTGATCAGGATTCTTCCGGCATAGAGCCCCGACGACGGAACTCTATGCCGGAAGAAAAGAACGCAGTGTGAAAGGGCCCTTAGCCTTCATTCTTTATGAAAAACATTTGCCAAAGTAAATTATGATGTCGCAGATGTGAAAACATAGTGGCTAATCCTTTGTATTTTTGAAGGTGGAGCAGATGAAGAATAAGAGGGTGGATAATTAGTCAAGTTTGCTCATTTTTGAAGATTGTAAGAAGAAATACATGTTGAAAATATATAAATTCTTATGGGGATTTTTAAGCAAAGTGTTTTCTCAGCATTTAATCAGATGGATTATAGAAGTCTGGCTTTGTGCTTACTAAGGACAATAAAAAGAATATAATGCTACTTGTTACACATTTTTCCATGTTATGGCATGGAATCCTCACAACAGGTGATGTAATCTGACTTAACATTTTATTATCCTGGGTAACAAATGCATCTGGTCTGACAAGTAGCAAAGAAGTTTAAAGCACTTGGGATGCATTTGTTAAATCGGTATGAATTTCATAGTTAATAAAAGCTTTCTTTACTGTGTGTATGGGATAAATGTGATCTGTATTACTAGCTTGTTAACTTCTGAGAATGGCATATGTTTATCTTCTTCTATTCCACCCAAAGTCAAATAAATCTAGACAAAACCAAAAGGTTTGTTCTTTCTAACATTGAATGATACATTTCTAGATTCTGTACAGACAGGATATTATTATTATTATTATTATTTATTATTAAAGCGCCATTCATTCCATAGCGCTGTACATATGAAAAGGGGTATACATACATCATACAGACAATTGCATTAATCATAAATAAGACGAGTTACAAACTGGTACAGAAGGAGAGAGGGCCCTGCCCGTGAGGGCTTGCAATCTACATGATATGGGAGAAGGACACAGTAGGTGCGGGTGAAGTTGTTCATGGAGGTATAGAGGCAGCAGGGTCACTGGTTGTAGGCTTGTCTAAAGAGGTGGGTTTTCAGGTTTCTTTTCAAGGATTCCACTGTAGGTGAGAGTCTGATATGTTGGGGTAGCGAGTTCCAGAGTGTGGGGGGTGCACAGGAGAAATCTTGGAGGCGATAGTGGGAAATGGTGATAAGAGAAGAGGAGAGAAGGGGGTCTTGTGAGGATTGGAGATTGCGTGTGGGGCTGTATCGGGAAAGTAGCTCAGAGATGTAGGGAGGGGACAGGTTGTGGACGGCCTTGTATGTATTTGTTAGTATTTTGAACTGAATTTGCTGGGCAATCGGGAGCCAGTGAAGAGATTGGCAGAGGGGAGAGGCAGAGGAGTAACAGTGTGGGAGGTGGATTAGTTGGGCAGCAGAGTTGAGGATAGATGGGAGGGGTGCAAGAGTGCTAGATGGAAGGCCACAGAGGAGAATGTTGCAGTAGTCTAGGTGGGAGGGAGATGATGAGGGCATGTACAAACATTTTCATAGATTCAAAGTTAAGGAAAGGGCGGATGCGGGAGATGTTTTTGAGCTGGAGGTGGCAGGTGGTGGAAAGGGCTTGGATGTGCAGTCGGAAGGAGAGGGCAGAATTCAAGGTAACTCCAAGAGGCAGCGGACTTGATTGACCGGAGAGAGTGTGCAGCTATTGATCGTGATAGATAGGTCTGTTGGGGGGGTTGAGCAAGATGGGGGAAAGATTATGAACTCTGTTTTATCCATGTTAAGTTTTAGAAAGCGAGAGGAGAAGAAGGAGGATATGGAAGATAGGCTGTCGTCAGCATAAGAGTGATACTGAAAGCCATGGGACTCTATGAGATGTCCCAGGCCAAAAGTGTAGATAGAGAAGAGCAGGGGTCCTAGGACAGAGCCTTGCGGGACACCAACAGAGAGGGAATGAGACGAGGAGGTGGTGCGAGAGTGGGAGACGCTAAACGTCCGGTGTGTGAGGTATGATGTGATCCAGGAGAGGGCCAGGTCAGTGATGCCAAGAGATGAGAGATTTTGCAACAGAAGGGAGTGGTCGACAGTGTCAAAGGCAGAGGACAGGTCAAGAAGAAGGAGGACAGAGTAATGTTTTTTGGTTTTGGCGGTTAGTAGGTGACTTTGGTAAGGGCAGTCTCAGTCGAGTGGTGGGGTCAGAAGCCAGATTATAGGCGGTCAAAGAGGGAGCAGGAGGAGAGGTGAGAGGACAGTTCCGAATAGACATGTTCAATTAGCTTTCAGACATACGGAAGAAGTGATATGGGGCGATAACTGGACAAAGAAGATGGATCAAGTGAAGGCTTTTTGAGGATGGGTGTAATGGTAGCATGTTTAAAAGCAGAGGGGAAGACACCAGAGCTTAGTGATAGGTTGAAGAGATGAGTTAGGGCTGGGATAAACACTGTGGTGAGGTTAGGGATGAGGTGGGATGGGATTGGGTCACGTGTACAGGTGGTGAGATGTGATCTGGAGAGTAGAGTGGAGAGTTTTTCTTCTGTAATGGTGGAGAAGCGGGTTTTGGGAGAAGAGGACAGAGCAGTTGTGTAGAGGGTCTGTGGGGAATGTGTACTGAAGCTTTCTCTGATGTTGACTATCTTTTGTTTGAAGTATTTGGCAAAGTCCTCAGCTGAGAAGAGAGGAGAGGGTGGGGGCACTGGGAGACGGAGAAGGGCGTTAAAAGTGTTAAAAAGTTGTTTAGGGCTGTGGACCGGGGAAGATATGAGAGATGAGAAGTAGGCTTGTTTTTCATCAGCGAGTGAGGATTTGAATATGAGGAGGGATTGCTTGTATGCGGTGAATTGATCTTTAGAATGGGATTTCTTCCATCGCCGCTCAGCAGCCCTGGAAGCTTGTCTGAGTTTTTTGGTCAAGTTGGTGTGCCAGGGTTGTCTGTTGATTTTTTGGGTTTTGTTGTGTGTGAGGGGGGCAACAGTGTCCAGAGCTGTACTTATGGTGGTGTTAGATAGGGTGGTGGCAGCATCTGGGTCTATGAGGGAACAGATGGTAGAGAGTGGGAGAAGAGAGTCAGAAAGCAAGTGAAAGTCAAGATGTTTAAGGTTCCTTCGGGGGTGTGATAATGTGTGGATTGGGGGAGCAGCAGAAGAGACCAATGAAGAGAAGGTGAGTAGGTTGTGGTCGGATAGGGGGAGAGGCGAATTGGAAAGGTTAGATAGGGAGCAGAGGCGGGTAAAGATTAGATCCAGAGTGTGACCATCTCTGTGGGTGGGAGCTGAAGACCACTGTGATAGGATATGAGGCAGAACAGGAAGAATCCAGTGATATCATGAAAAAATCTAGTTATGACCTATCCTGTTAAACTGAGAGCATTTTTTAATATTGTTTTTTTTTTTTTTTATCTTACAACTACTGTGATAAAGAGATGAGCAAATCCATGCCTGCAGATAAGCAAATCTTAAACATTTCTGGCTAGGGTTTGAAAGTGAGAACAAGCCTTCAGAGGCGTTCCAGATAGGCCAGTATAATCAAGCAGCCGATCAACCGATAATCGGATAAACGCTAATTTGTCGACTGATGGGTATGTTTCATGAGGATGAAAGATGCCTGATTATCGGCAGCACATTTCGATGTGTAATCAGGCATGTGTTGCTGATAATGAACAGATGGAAATGTTGGAGGAATGTAGGCGATACGCACCTATGTATTTAGGCCTGCGCTAACGAACGCCAATGATGTGTTATCATCCATCAGCGCTCACACTACCCAAACATCAGGCATTGTAATACAACCTTTACTTTCATGGTCTGTGATATTCCAAATAACAGACCCTATCGCCAGGACCAAATCCTTTCCTTATTACTGCACATAGTACCTAGAAACACTGACACAGCACTAGATTATAAGGGTTCCCTTTACAGGGGTTTTCCAGTTTGCATCAACATCCTTTAAAGTAATGATTTATGAAGATATCCGTAATTTTGTAATGTATTTATTTTACCTTTATTGCTCCTATCTTCCATTCTAGACTGTGTTCACATGACCATGTCCAAGCAGATCTTTCCTATTTCATGTTATGTCCATGGACAGTGCTAGTGGGAGTGTCTATGAAATGGATGGGAGGGGCTGTAAACTAGTTGGGAGTTGTTAGGAGCAGTGATAGGGTAGTGTTTATGTAACTAACTGGATGGGAGGAGCTATAAACTAGCAGAGTGTTATTAGGGGCGTTGCTGGAGCGGTAGCATGAGAAAGGAGAAGTGGATCATGGGTTTGGTTGGATACAGCAACAAAATGTGCTATATACAGGATGTGAACAAACCAGAGTGATTTGTTTACATGGTGAAAACGGGTCAGGAGAGTCCAAAGTGAAAGAAAAGCATAGGGAAGATGCACATGAGGTAAGCAACTACATGAGCAATCTCCTTAAAACCATACGAATCCTAGAAAATCCCACTAGAGTAAGCAGTGTATAGTGTAAGTGGTGCTGAGTCTGGTATTGTAATTTTTATCTTCATACTCACTTGCATTCTGACACTATGCTCTGACAAACCAGCAGTAAAATGCATTGACAGGACACACATAATGGTGAGGACTCCAAGAGGAGTTCTCTCAATGCATTTTACCGCTGGTTTGTCGGAGCACATCGTCAGAATGCGAGCGAGTATGAAGATAAAAATTACATAATTGAACTCAGCACCACTTAGACTACTTTCACACTGGCATTTGTATTATCTTTGACATTGCCAAGACGGATCCGTCATGAACTCCATTTCTATTGTGTCAGATTGTGTCAGAGAAAACAGATCCATCCCATTGACTTGCATTGTGGGTCATGACGGATCCGTCTTGCTCTGCATCCCAGGATGGAAAGCAAACCGCAGCATCCGGTATGAGAATGGGACGAAATGCATTTTGGAGCATTGCGTTCTGTTCAGTTACATTCTGTCCCCATTGACAATGAATGGGGACAAAACTGAAGCGTTTTTTTCCCCGGTATTGAGCCCCTTTGATGGATCTCAATACCGGAAAATAGAAACGCTTGTGTGAAAGTAGCCTTACACTATACACAGCCTACTCTCATTTGGGGAGCGAATCGATTCCCTTTAAGGCCATTTACAGTGGCCAATTATTGTAACGTGTCAGTTTCCTCTTGATTTTGCTTGAGAAAAGCAAAGATGTATTGTTTCTCTACACGGAAAATGACCATTATCAGCCCAATGAACAAATGTTGATGCCTCTAGTAGTGACATTTACATGCAGAGCAGCAATTGCTCAGCATTGAGGATCGTCCAGATGGAAATGTACAGTATATCAGATCATTGAAAGCAGCTTTTCAAACCACAGATCATTCATCAGTGGTCGTGTGAGAAACAGAAGTTATCCTATTTCCTGGGTGTGAGGAGTTTAGATCCTCTGGCCCCTGATTTATACTTTTTATAATTTATGATGCCATTTATTTGGAACAGGCATGCTCAACCTGCGGCCCTCCAGCTGTTGTAAAACTACAACTCCCACAATGCTCTACTGTAGTCTGATAGCTGTAGGCTGTTCGGGCATGCTGGGAGTTGTAGTTTTGCAACAGCTGGAGGGCCACAGGTTGAGAACAATTACATCCACTAGTTTAGCTTAGGCTACTTTCACACTAGCGTCTTTACTGGATCTGGCAGGGTTCAGCAAAAACGCTTCCGTTACTGATATTACAACCATCTGCATCCGTTATGAACGGATCCGGTTGTATCATCTTTATCATTACCAAGACGGATCCGTCATGAACTCCATTGAAAGTCTATGGAGGACGGATCCGTTTTTTATATTGCGGCAGATTGAGTCAGAGAAAACGGAGTTGGGGGTCATGTGGGATCAGTCTTTCTCCGTATCCCAGGACGGAAAGCAAACTACAACATGTTGCGGTTTGCTCTCCGGTATGGGAACGCAACTAAACGGAACAGAATGCATTTTGGAGCATTCCATTCTGTTCAGTTTTGTCCCTATTGACAATGAATGGGAACAAAACTGAAGTGTTTTTTTTCCAGTATTGAGCCCCTATGACGGATTTCAATACCGGAATACTAAAACGCTAGTGTGAAAGTAGCCTAAGGGCATCATGAAACCACTATGATCTCTATGGAGTTATTCCTGATGGTGGTATCTATTGTAACATCCTGAATGTGCGTGGTCATATGGATATTCAGCCCACAATTTCCTCAGGGTTCTCTGAGAATTGTTTTATAAGCAATTGAATTACATCATATATGTGAATACATATAATACGTATAATATGTAAATTACATATATGCAAATATAGGATATTTATATTATAATAGTAAACTAACAGGGAAAGAACATGTTTCATAAACAACTGTTGCAAACATAAGGAAGCTTAATCCGCATGATGTGTTCTTATTATGTCATGTAATATTATGCAATTTCCTTGTGACTATGCAAATGAAAATTGTAGGGTAAATCGGTGTCAACAAAAAGGTATTACTCGGGATTAGTTACTTCCGAATGTATTGTTATGTCATTGAGTAATGCTGATTTTTGGTGTGTCTGCATCTGTTTTGTAGGTGATACCATTTTGGATACATACTGTACCTTTAATTAACAACTATTGATGACAACTTTTGTGTGCTCTGTACTGCACTCAAGATGAATAATGAACCAAATTTAAGCTCCTGACTTATACTGTAAGCATCTCCAGGATTTCATTAGGGATTGGATGATAATGGTGAGAGCATCCAATAAGTTGAAAAGATGCTTTACCGTCAGCATGGAAGGGGTTTCTTTACTGTAGGAGCAGTGAGATTATGGTCTCACAATGTTGTGATGGATGATGAAGAATTATTTTTCCCTAATAGGTGGCACAGGTCTTTTTGACTTTCTCTGGATCAACACTATGGACTTCATTCAAACTTTTCAATGATCTCACTATGTTATAATAATGATTAAAGGGATGACTTTCTTTGGACAATGAAGTTTTCATATATTATAAAAGGGATCATGAAGACAATGGAGGGAGAGATATGTCTATGCATTACATGAATGTCCCCTTGGCAAAGCTGCCTTTGTCAAGTGTGGTTCCCCCTGAAAAATAGTCAACCACATGAGCCTTAGCAACTCTGGAAGGACATGTCCTATTTAAAGTGAGCAATGGTCGGATTGCTCATCTACTATATTATTAACACATTTATTTTAGGAAGGAAGGAAGGAAGTACAGTCCGGTAAAGTTGTTACCATATTGGGAAACGTTCACTTAGGATCTCTGGGATCCAGCAGCTGCATTAAAGGGGTTGTCACACTTCAGTAGGTGGGATCTATGATTTAGAGAAAGTTAATACAAGGCACTGACTAATGTATTGTGATTATCCAAATTGCTTCCTTTGCTGGCTGTATTCATTTTTTCATCACATTATACACTGCTAGTTTCCATGGTTACGACCACCCTGCAATCATCAGTGATGGTCGTGCTTGCACAATATAGGAAAAAGCGCCGGCCTCTCTGGTGGTCGGGACCGTGGGAGCTCACATAAGCTAGTGCTTTTTCCTAAAGTGTGCAAGCAGGGCCATCGCTGATTAACTGCAGGGTCTCTATTGCGATAACCTATTCTGCCCCTTAGTGCATCCCATAGCATAGTTGCTTCCCTGTGTCGGGCACACTATAAATGGGTTGGCTACTTTCTGGCTACTTGTGACTAGGGATGAGCGAACCCGAACTGCAAAGTTTGGGTACACGGACCAGTACGCAGACTTTTTCACTGAAATCTGGGTTCTGGGTTCGGGTCATTTTATTATTTTTCGTTATAACATGGTTATGGTGGAAAATAATAGAATTCTTAAGACAGAATGCAAAAGAGTATGGCAATTTAGGGGTAAAAAAAAACTACTCACCTCATCCACTTGATCGCGCTGCTGCAGTGTGTTCTATCTTTTTTCAGAAGGACCTGCGATGACGTCACCACGCTCACCACATGGAGAGTACAGTGACGTCATCGCAGGTCCTTCTATCTTCATTCAGCAGAACCTGCCAAAGGACCTGCAATGGCATCACTGCACTCACCAGGTCCTGCTGAAAGAAGCCAGGGAGTTTTTTTCTCCCTGGCTGTGACACTGCACTGCAATTGGACAGCGCTACAGCTATGGGAAAGGAGACGCCAACAGAGAAAGACTGCGTCTCCTTCCCATTGCTCTGATGCTCAGTATTAGCATACTAAGCGCAAAATTTGCGGGGGGCCATAACGGGGCGCAGGAGCGCTATTTTAAAAAAACAGGCAGGGTGGCAGCACAGTGGGGGGTACCCCACAGGTACAGATATTTATATCACTTACTACAAATCAGTGAAAGGTCCTCTTTACGAATGCTATTATTTTCCACTATAACCATGTTATAACGGAAAATAATAAAGTAAAGTTTGGGTCCCTATTGACTTCAATGGGGTCCAGGTTCGGGGTCAAGTACGGGTCCTGAACCCAAACTTTGACCTGAAGTTGGTCCGAACCTGAACTTCCACGGGTTTGCTCATCCCTACTAGTGACCAATATGTAGTTAATGACTGCATGCCATTTACTAATATAATCTTTGCTGATATTATGTGCTATTTGCTATATTTCATAAGCCATGCCCTCTTGTTATGCAAATCTGTTGTGCTGTCCACACAGAGGTCCTGTCCATAAGATGGCCGCTGATGGAGGGTCGTGTGATCAGACACATACCTTAGCCTCTGCCATTCAAACACATTGCATTGTAATTGAATGGAGGAGACATCACATGGAGGTGATTTGTCTGGTCACATGACCCTCAATCAGGAGCCATTTTATAAACAAAACCTCTATGCGGACAGCACAAAAGACTTGGCAAACAAGTGGGTATTCCTTTATGAAATATAGAAAATGGCACAGAAATTCAACAAATGCTATATTAGTAAGTGGCATATAGACATCTTATGAACACATAGGTTAACAGTACCAAAAAAGTAGCAAACTCCTTTAAGTCTGTCTGCATAATATTCATCTTAACTAGTAAAGTTTTGCTCCTAATAATGGGTAGATTGTCCTGACAATCTCTTTCTTAAAAAGCTAGAACAAGCCCTTTACCTCACATGGATCCAGAGCTCTCCCAATTTCTGGTCTATTTGTTCTGACACACTTCTTTCAAACTGGCAGCTCAGGGGGTGTTTCCTTTCCCAGGGGGTGTGTCCATTCTGCTGCAGCTCTCTCCCTGTAACTGCTGCAGATTCTAACAGAAGACGGGTGGCAACTTAAACTTGAGTGCCTGTGAGCACCTCATTAAGATGGATGGCTAGATAGGGAAAATAACAAACAGCAGGTGGCGCTATACAGATACATTTTATTGAATAGCTCACTGGCTATACAAAATTTTTAATTACATGCAATTACAAAAGAATTCAGATCCAGGAGCTTGTTTGAAAACTGTAGAATATTTTTTATGGCTCAAGCCCTTTAAAATATGGCTTATTGTCTCAACTTAAGTCAATTATATATTATTTCGATTTAATTACAAATTAAGACGCGAGTTTCATAACTAGAGTGTGGGTGTCATTGTGCTGACTCCTTTGTCGGAAATAGTACACAGAGGCCACTCACACAGTAAACAGATGTGAGTGGCCTCTGGCCCTTTACACTTTCTTAATGAGCTGCTCGTCACATTAGTGTAGTAATGTAAGAGGATGTACTGTCTTTATGTGGAGGTGTAAAGTTATATTGGGGCTAATGAAGTACAGTTTTGTAATTTAACACACCATTAAACACATTTTGAAACCACAACTATACATAGTATACTCAATAGCCATTTCAGAAGTGTCAGTGCACTGATAAATGTCACTAAGAGTAAATTAGACCTTTAGGGTATTTGTGCTTGTCTTCCCTTCCGTGTCCTCTAGGTCAGATTTCCTTAGTTTGCTAGTAAAAAGAAATATTTGAAAAGGCCATTTTATTTTCTCTGTTCTTGTATTGTAAAAATACAAACATGAGAACAAAAGGCTTATTCCTGGCACAATAAAAACAGCTTACTGTGTGTACACATGTTCAGTGTTCTCATTTTCTTCCTATTTATGGATCATTTTAAGTGTAGGTTTATGGTTAAGTTTATAGAATTGGGTTTGTCACACTTTTTCACCTAAAAAATGATGCAATCATAAAGTACATAGAACGTCAGTTACTGGTTGCGAAATAAATCAACCTTTAAGCCATTGTTATTGATGGATTTATTCCAAATGTGCTTAGAGGTTTCTCAGAAGATCCCCAAATCTTCGGATCTCAAGACAGATGCACGTAGCAATGTATCAGAGATGCACATGCCAATACAGTATAGCAGAATTAGTCTCTTTCAGACTGTGCTTGGTGCATTCTAACAAGTATCTGAATTAAAGCAATTTCCTCTTGGACATTTTTTTTTCCTTAGATGTATTCCCAGATGATAAACTGATCACAGTTATTGATCAGCTGTAAATTATAGGGGACATAGCAGACAGTGTTTAAAGGGGTTGTCACCCTTCAGCAAATGGCATTTATCATGTAGAGAAAGTTAATACAAGCCACTTACTAATGTATTGTGATTGTCCATATTGCTTCCTTTGCTGGCTAGATTCATTATTCCATCACATAAGGCCTCATGCACACAAACGTATTTTGTTTCCGCATCCGTTCTGTATTCTTTTTTGTGTGGATAGGATGCGGACCCATTCATTTCAATGGATCCTCAAAAAATGCAGGCAGCAAACCCTGTGCTGTCCGCATCCGTATGTCCGTTCCGTAGCCCCGCAAAAAAAGATATAACATGTCCTATTGTTGTCCCTTTTTGCGTACAAGGATAGGCATTGTTACAATGGATCTGCAAAACAAACGGATGCAAATGGACGTCATCCGTATTTTTTGCGGATCCGTGTTTTGCGGACCGCAAAACAAATACGGTCGTGTAAATGTAGCCTAATACACTGCTGAAGTGAGACAACCTCTTTAAATCCTCTGCAGTGCCACTACTTAAGGTAACACTACTATCAAACCATTTTTATCACATGTTAACAGCAATGTTGGACTGGGGTGCCTAGGGCCCACATGTAAATTAATTCTGGGGTACCAATGTACAGCTATATGCAAATATTATCTTACCCACCTTTGAAAACTGTGCCAACACACGTTTTTTAGAGTAGTAGCCTGCTGCCTAGACGGTACCTCAGACTGTCAGTGTCCTGCTGATTGGCCCCTGCCTTGGACTAGGGCCCTCTTAGCCATTTCATCCAGGAACACATGTTCACACAGCAGCTGTAACAAGATTCTGCATGACCAGTTATGATGGGGGGCCCCGCAGTGACATCATGAAGGTGGGTCCCTGGGAAAGAGGATAATGGCTGGCTTCTGTGCCTAGAATTCATCTCAGCTACCAGACACGTCTATAACAAAAACCAGGTAGTTTTTAAAATAATCTACCCATTTTTCACATGGAAGCATAAGCTGTTGAGATGTTTGACATTGCCTATCTGTATGTAGTGCAGTCAGTATACTGATGTGCCACTTATGCAGAGTGTGGAGAACTAGGGACCCACCTTGGCACATGGGCCCACTGGGGAATTCACCAGTTACCCGACCTACCCTGATTAACAGCCGATATGTAAATATTCTTTGCAATTTCTATGAACGGGTAGATGGTTTTCTGGAAGTCACTCCATGTATTTCTCCTATCCTGATTCTTTAACCTTCCCTTTCGTTTTGAACATTTGGCATGGAAGGAGGATGAGTGACTCAATTAAAGCATCACACGGTACTCTTGTGGACCATAATCACTGTTGGGGGCACTGTAGGGGGCAGTATTACTAATGAGGGCATTCTAGAAGGGAATTACTATTGGTGGGAATTTGAGGAGCACTATTTCTATGGGGACAATTATCTGTATGGCACTCCTTTTTCTTCAGGATAGTATTTGGGAGTACAGAAAAGTGAGGAAGCTAAGATGCCTGTGTGTTACACTCTGCAGAGACGGGGCGGCTGAGAGAAGTTGTCCAAACTGAATGGAGAAGATGATGACAGAGAAGATCTACATCAGAGGAGACGTCACCTGGGAGGCCCTGAATGTGACAGGTATGTGCTGCTGTATAGCAAGTACAGTAAAAAAAAAAATCTTCAGTGCTAGTGTTTGCGGGAGGGTGGGGGTGGATGGTCGACTTAGAGAGTTGGGCCATATTCATTGGGGCTTGTGCCCCGGATCTTTTGAGACCCTAGCAGCGCCCCTGGTAACGTTTATCGGTCACATGGCTTAGGCGCAGCCCAGTCCCATAGAAGTGAATGGGGCTGAGCTGCGATACCAAGCACAGCCACTACACAATGCCTGGCCTGGGCTTGGTAATCTGGGAGATAGCAGTGGCATTCACTGGAGCGCTGCTGCCTTCTCATACAGCTGATCAGCGGGGTTCCCAGGTGGCAGATCCCCATCAATCAGAAACTGATGACCTATCCAGAGGATTGGTCATCAGTATAAAAGTCTTGGAAAATCCTTTTAAGTTAAAAACAAACCAGGGCTGAGAGCAATCACAAAAATACTGGAAAATTACACATCTCATTTAACCCTTTAGGTTCAATAGTTTCACATTGTAATAACCTTATCTTATTCTCAGTATCATTCTGGGCTGTGTTCGCACACTCCAAGACCATCCACCTCAGATCCCATACTTGATGTCTTTCCTTAAAATAATGTTTAACCAGTTGCCGCAACTGTAACGCCGAAAGGCGTCATCGCGGCGGCTCTCCCAGGCTACGCTAACGCCGATTGGTGTCATCTCGCGTGAGCCGAGATTTCCTGTGAACGCGCGCACAGAGGCGCGCACGCTCACAGGAACGGAAGGTAAGAGAGTGGATCTTCAGCCTGCCAGCGGCGATCGTTCGCTGGCAGGCTGGAGATGTGATTTTTTTAACCCCTAACAGGTATATTAGACGCTGTTTTGATAACAGCGTCTAATATACCTGCTACCTGGTCCTCTGGTGGTCCCTTTTGTTTGGATCGACCACCAGAGGACACAGGTAGCTCAGTAAAGTAGCACCAAACACCACTACACTACACTACACCCCCCCCCCCGTCACTTATTAACCCCTTATTAGCCCCTGATCACCCTTGATCACCCCATATAGACTCCCTGATCACCCCCTGTCATTGATTACCCCCCTGTCATTGATCACCCCCCTGTAAAGCTCCATTCAGACGTCCGCATGATTTTTACGGATCCACTGATAGATGGATCGGATCCGCAAAACGCATACGGACGTCTGAATGGAGCCTTACAGGGGCGTGATCAATGACTGTGGTGATCACCCCATATAGACTCCCTGATCACCCCCCTGTCATTGATTACCCCCCTGTCATTGATCACCCCCCTGTAAAGCTCCATTCAGACGTCCGCATGATTTTTACGGATCCACTGATAGATGGATCGGATCCGCAAAACGCATACGGACGTCTGAATGGAGCCTTACAGGGGCGTGATCAATGACTGTGGTGATCACCCCATATAGACTCCCTGATCACCCCCCTGTCATTGATTACCCCCCTGTCATTGATCACCCCCCTGTAAAGCTCCATTCAGACGTCCGCATGATTTTTACGGATCCACTGATAGATGGATCGGATCCGCAAAACGCATACGGACGTCTGAATGGAGCCTTACAGGGGCGTGATCAATGACTGTGGTGATCACCCCATATAGACTCCCTGATCACCCCCCTGTCATTGATTACCCCCCTGTCATTGATCACCCCCTTGTAAAGCTCCATTCAGACGTCCGCATGATTTTTACGGATCCACTGATAGATGGATCGGATCCGCAAAACGCATACGGACGTCTGAATGGAGCCTTACAGGGGCGTGATCAATGACTGTGGTGATCACCGCATATAGACTCCCTGATCACCCCCCTGTCATTGATTACCCCCCTGTAAAGCTCCATTCAGACGTCCGCATGATTTTTACGGATCCACTAATAGATGGATCGGATCCGCAAAACGCATACGGACGTCTGAAAGGAGCCTTACAGGGGCGTGATCAATGACTGTGGTGATCACCCCATATAGACTCCCTGATCACCCCCCTGTCATTGATTACCCCCCTGTCATTGATCACCCCCCTGTAAAGCTCCATTCAGACGTCCGCATGATTTTTACGGATCCACTGATAGATGGATCGGATCCGCAAAACACATACAGGCGTCTCCCTGGAGCCTTCCGGGGGGGTGATCACCCCATATAGACTCCCTGATCACCCCCCTGTCATTGATCACCCCCCCTGTCATTGATCACCCCCCCTGTCAGGCTGCATTCAGATGTCCGTATGATTTTTACGGATACACGGATACACGGATCGGATCCGCAAAACACATACGGACATCTGAATGGAGCCTTATAGGGGGGTGATCAATGACAGGGGGTGATCACCCCATATAGACTCCCTGATCACCCCCCTGTCATTGATCACCCCCCTGTCATTGATCACCCCCCTGTCATTGATCATCCCTCTGTAAGGCTCCATTCAGACATTTTTTTGGCCCAAGTTAGCGGAAATTATTTTTTTTTTTCTTACAAAGTCTCATATTCCACTAACTTGTGTCAAAAAATTAAATCTCACATGAAGTCACCATACCCCTCACGGAATCCAAATGCGTAAAATTTTTTAGACATTTATATTCCATACTTCTTCTCACGCTTTAGGGCCCCTAGAATGCCAGGGCAGTATAAATACCCCACCTGTGACCCCATTTCGGAAAGAAGACACCCCCAGGTATTCCGTGAGGGGCATATTGAGTCCATGAAAGATTGAAATTTTTGTCCCAAGTTAGTGGAAAGGGAGACTTTGTGAGAAAAAAATTAATAAAATCAATTTCCGCTAACTTGTGCCAAAAAAAAAATATTTCTATGAACTCGCCATGCCCCTCATTGAATACCTTTGGGTGTCTTCTTTCCAAAATGGGGTCACATGTGGGGTATTTATACTGCCCTGGCATTTTAGGGGCCCTAAAGCGTGAGAAGAAGTCTGGGATCCAAATGTCTAAAAATGCCCTCATAAAAGGAATGTGGGCCCCTTTGCGCATCTAGGCTGCAAAAAAGTGTCACACATCTGGTATCGCCGTACTCAGGAGAAGTTGGGCAATGTGTTTTGGGGTGTCATTTTACATATACCCATGCTGGGTGAGATAAATATCTTGGTCAAATGCCAACTTTGTATAAAAAAATGGGAAAAGTTGTCTTTTGCCGAGATATTTCTCTCACCCAGCATGAGTATATGTAAAAAGACACCCCAAAACACATTGCCCAACTTCTCCTGAATACGGCGATACCACATGTGTGACACTTTTTTGCAGCCTAGGTGGGCAAAGGGGCCCATATTCCAAAGAGCACCTTTAGGATTTCACAGGTCATTTACCTACTTACCACACATTAGGGCCCCTGGAAAATGCCAGGGCAGTATAACTACCCCACAAGTGACCCCATTTTGGAAAGAAGACACCCCAAGGTATTCCGTGAGGGGCATGGCGAGTTCCTAGAATTTTATATTTTTTGTCACAAGTTAGCGGAAAATTATGATTTTTTTTTATTTATTTTTTTCCCTTACAAAGTCTCATATTCCACTAACTTGTGACAAAAAATAAAAACTTCCATGAACTCACTATGCCCATCACGAAATACCTGGGGGTGTCTTCTTTCCAAAATGGGGTCACTTGTGGGCTAGTTATACTGCCCTGGCATTCTAGGGGCCCAAATGTGTGGTAAGAAGTTTGAAATCAAAATGTGTAAAAAATGACCGTGAAATCCGAAAAGGTGCTCTTTGGAATATGGGCCCCTTTGCCCACCTAGGCTGCAAAAAAGTGTCACACATGTGGTATCTCCGTACTCAGGAGAAGTTGGGCAATGTGTTTTGGGGTGTCATTTTACATATACCCATGCTGGGTGAGATAAATATCTTGGTCAAATGCCAACTTTGTATAAAAAAAATGGGAAAAGTTGTCTTTTGCCGAGATATTTCTCTCACCCAGCATGAGTATATGTAAAAAGACACCCCAAAACACATTGCCCAACTTCTCCTGAATACGGCGATACCACATGTGTGACACTTTTTTGCAGCCTAGGTGGGCAAAGGGGCCCACATTCCAAAGAGCACCTTTAGGATTTCACAGGTCATTTACCTACTTACCACACATTAGGGCCCCTGGAAAATGCCAGGGCAGTATAACTACCCCACAAGTGACCCCATTTTGGAAAGAAGACACCCCAAGGTATTCCGTGAGGGGCATGGCGAGTTCCTAGAATCTTATATTTTTTGTCACAAGAAATATCTTGGCAAAAGACAACTTTTCCCATTTTTTTATACAAAGTTGGCATTTGACCAAGATATTTCTCTCACCCAGCATGGGTATATGTAAAATGACACCCCAAAACACATTCCCCAACTTCTCCTGAGTACGGCGATACCACATGTGTGGCACTTTTTTGCAGCCTAGGTGGGCAAAGGGGCCCACATTCCAAAGAGCACCTTTCGGATTTCACCGGTCATTTTTTACACATTTTGATTTCAAACTACTTACCACACATTTGGGCCCCTAGAATGCCAGGGCAGTATAACTACCCCACAAGTGACCCCATTTTGGAAAGAAGACACCCCAAGGTATTCGCTGATGGGCATAGTGAGTTCATAGAAGTTTTTATTTTTTGTCACAAGTTAGTGGAATATGAGACTTTGTAAGAAAAAAAAAAATCAAAAAAAAAAATCATAATTTTCCACTAACTTGTGACAAAAAATAAAAAGTTCTATGAACTCACTATGCCCATGAGTTGTTTGTGAGTCGGCCCAATGCTCCTGTAATTTGCCCACTGGCTCCTGGTATTGCCCATATGGCTCAGGTTGGAGAGTGTAGGGTCCCGGGCTACTTGAGAAACCTTGTCGCGGTGTCCGGGCTTAAGACATGTTCTACACCGTGGGACATGTTGACTAATCTCTCAATTTTAAAATCAGTTTGAGGATTTAGTATTACTGCAGAGTGCACCTGTGTTCGTTATTGTTTTGTTATATTGTTATATTAATTATTACATCCGCACTTGTTACCTTGTGTAGGATGTCTATTGTGGTACTTGTGGTTCGCTGCGGGCATCCTCCATTGTATGCATTTTGCTGGGGATTGCCATTAGCAACGGGCCACAAATGCAGGATCTGCTCCCCTATATATATGCACAACTGCATGTGGGTTTGAAGCACCTCCTGCTAATGCCAACCTGTCTTCTTAGTTTGTATATATAGATTTCTGGAGGTGTATAAACTCCTATTTAAATGTGCCTGTTTTCCATCTACAGGTCACATTAAGGTGCACCTGTGAGGCCTGGGACATATCAGCAAGTCTTGAGTGGGACTCACAGACTCCTCCCTCCTCCCATTGCAGGCATGGCCACATGCTGGAGGTAACTGGTGAGTTGTTTGTGAGTCGGCCCAATGCTCCTGTAATTTGCCCACTGGCTCCTGGTATTGCCCATATGGCTCAGGTTGGAGAGTGTAGGGTCCCGGGCTACTTGAGAAACCTTGTCGCGGTGTCCGGGCTTAAGACATGTTCTACACCGTGGGACATGTTGACTAATCTCTCAATTTTAAAATCAGTTTGAGGATTTAGTATTACTGCAGAGTGCACCTGTGTTCGTTATTGTTTTGTTATATTGTTATATTAATTATTACATCCGCACTTGTTACCTTGTGTAGGATGTCTATTGTGGTACTTGTGGTCCGCTGCGGGCATCCTCCATTGTATGCATTTTGCTGGGGATTGCCATTAGCAACGGGCCACAAATGCAGGATCTGCTCCCCTATATATATGCACAACTGCATGTGGGTTTGAAGCACCTCCTGCTAATGCCAACCTGTCTTCTTAGTTTGTATATATAGATTTCTGGAGGTGTATAAACTCCTATTTAAATGTGCCTGTTTTCCATCTACAGGTCACATTAAGGTGCACCTGTGAGGCCTGGGACATATCAGCAAGTCTTGAGTGGGACTCACAGACTCCTCCCTCCTCCCATTGCAGGCATGGCCACATGCTGGAGGTAACTGGTGAGTTGTTTGTGAGTCGGCCCAATGCTCCTGTAATTTGCCCACTGGCTCCTGGTATTGCCCATATGGCTCAGGTTGGAGAGTGTAGGGTCCCGGGCTACTTGAGAAACCTTGTCGCGGTGTCCGGGCTTAAGACATGTTCTACACCGTGGGACATGTTGACTAATCTCTCAATTTTAAAATCAGTTTGAGGATTTAGTATTACTGCAGAGTGCACCTGTGTTCGTTATTGTTTTGTTATATTGTTATATTAATTATTACATCCGCACTTGTTACCTTGTGTAGGATGTCTATTGTGGTACTTGTGGTTCGCTGCGGGCATCCTCCATTGTATGCATTTTGCTGGGGATTGCCATTAGCAACGGGCCACAAATGCAGGACCTGCTCCCCTATATATATGCACAACTGCATGTGGGTTTGAAGCACCTCCTGCTAATGCCAACCTGTCTTCTTAGTTTCTCACTATGCCCATCAGCGAATACCTTAGGGTGTCTACTTTCCGAAATGGGGTCATTTTTGGGGTGTTTGTACTGTCTGGCCATTGTAGAACCTCAGGAAACATGACAGGTGCTCAGAAAGTCAGAGCTGCTTCAAAAAGCGGAAATTCACATTTTTGTACCATAGTTTGTAAACGCTATAACTTTTACCCAAACCATTTTTTTTTACCGAAACTTTTTTTTTTTATCAAAGACATGTAGAACAATAAATTTTGAGAAAAATTTATATATGGATGTCGTTTTTTTTGCAAAATTTTGCAACTGAAAGTGAAAAATGTCATTTTTTTGCAAAAAAATCATTAAATTTTGATTAATAACAAAAAAAGTAAAAATGTCAGCAGCAATGAAATACCACCAAATGAAAGCTCTATTAGTGAGAAGAAAAGGAGGTAAAATTCATTTGGGTGGTAAGTTGCATGACCGAGCAATAAACCGCTAAAGTTGTGGAGTGCCGATTTGTAAAAAAGGGCCTGGTCTTTAGGGGGGTATAAACCTGTGGTCCTTAAGTGGTTAAAGAGTAACTAAACCTTTATCTAAACTTTTAATATGTGCTCCCTAATGCCCTAATAAAACAAACTCTAATATACTTTATTAATGAATTTTCTATTTTTACTACTCTTTTTCCTACCTAAAGCGCACCATTCACTGGTGCGCTTAAAACTCTGTTCTCTGTACACGGCTGAGCTGTCAGCGGTGTATGGAGTACGGAGTACATTTTCTCAATGGGCTGCAGCAGCGCTGTGAGTACAGGCAGGAGTGCACATTGCTGCTTCTACCCGTGCTCCCTGAACTATTACTAACTCTTGGCATAGCACATGGATACCCTGTACCCATGTACAATGTCAGGATTAGCTGAGCAGGCTCCTGCCTCTGTCTGCTCTGCTAAGCTAAGAGAACTGCATGTCAGCTCTCTCTCTCAGGCAATACCGCGAAACAGCTGTCTGTGGATGGATAACTGGCTTAGGCCTTCTCCTGTCACATCCTTAAAGAGGACCTTTCATGGGTCCAGACTTTATAAACGAAGTATCAGGGTATGTAGGGCATACAGCGGGGATCTAATAGCGCTTACAATTTTTTCTGGGCGCCGCTCCGTTCGCCCGCTGTGGCCCCTGTTAAATTCTCCCACCCTGTATGCTAATTTTCGCATCAGTACAGGGAGGAGGAGACTGCCCTGTTTCTCAATGGGCGTCCAGGAAGAAGGTGATTTTTTTTCCCTCTCTGGTTGTGACGCTCTCCGCTGCGATTGGACAGCTCACAGCCAGGGAGAAGGAGACGCCCATTGAGAAACAGGGCAGTCTCCTCCTCCCTGCGAAAATTAGCATACAGGGCGGGAGAATTTAACAGGGGCCACAGCGGGCGAACGGAGCGGTGCCCAGAAAAAATAGTAAGCGCTATTAGATCCCCGCTGTATGCCCTACATACCCTGATACTTCATTTATAAAGTCTGGACCCATGAAAGGTCCTCTTTAAGGCTTGTAAAAGAGCTGGATCTTGACATAGGGGCCACTTAATATGGTGGATTTGGTGATCTCTATAATAGGGACACCCTTTTGCTTGGTTTTCCTTCCCTTGGGGAAAATCTGTCTTTCACTGTGAAGACCCGTAACTGGGGTTCCATGGCTATTTTGCATATTACTGATACCCACAACTGGTAACACCCATCTGTGCCATAATTAGGGCTGCAATGAGTACTCAATTAAATCGAGTAATTCGACACAAAAAAATCTATGCAAATTTTTTGCATCGAGGATTCGTTGGTGTCACGTGACCACGGAGTGGGAGTGAAGCGCTCCGTGGTCTCCCGCTGGCCTGCAATGCACTTGGAATGTTTACCTTTCCAGCAGGGGGCCTCCGGACAGTCCTCAGCATGTCCATGGTCTTGCGCTGCACTGACCTTCTTATGTACGCACGCCGTGACCTGACGCACTGTGTGACGTCAGGCCCAGAGCAGCGCGAAATAATGGAGTGTTGGCGGTGCCCCTGCTGAAAACTTAAGTTGGTGACACCGAGGGGGTGGAGGGGGCGACTATGGCCGGGCACCCGGAGTGCACAGTGTCATAGCAACCAATGACGCTGTGCACTCCAGGTGTCAGGAGGAGGGGCAGGAGGGCACAAGGGTAGCAGAGACTATGACATAAGGGGGAGCAGAGACTATGACATAAGGGGGAGCAGAGACTATGACACAAGGGGGAGAGAGACAATGGCACAAGGGGGGAGAGATGATGGCACAATGTGGTAGAGGCAATGGCACAAGGGAGGAGAGACAATGGCACAAGGGGGAGTGGAGCTGATGGCACTGGGTGGGGAGAGCTGATGGCACTGGGGTGGGGGAGAGCTGATGGCACTGAGCGGGGAGAGCTGAAGGCACTGGGGGAGTGGAGCTGATGGCACTAGGGTGGATGAGAGCTGATGGCACTGGGTGGGGAAACCTGAATGCACTGGGGGAGTGGAGCTGATGGCACTGGGGTGGGGGAAAGCTGATGGCACTGGGGTGGGGGAGAGCTGATGGCACTGGGGTGGGGTAGAGCTGATGGCACTGAGTGGGAAGAGCTGAAGGCACTGGGGGAGTGGAGCTAATTGCACTAGGGTCGGGGAGAACTGATGGCACTGGGGTGGGGGAGAGCTGATGGCACTAGGGTGGGAGAGAGCTGAAGGCAGTGGGGTGGGGGAGAGCTGATGGCACTGGGGTGGGGAGAGCTGATGGCACTGGGGTGGGAGAGAGCTGATGGCAGCGGGAGACCACGGAGCGCTTCACTCCCACTCAATTTGCATTGATTTTTTTGTGTGTCGAATTACTCGATTTAATTAAGTACTTATTGCAGCCCTAATTATGGCACAGATGGGTGTTACCAGTTGTGGGTATCAGTAATATGACGTCAGGCCCAGAGCAGCGTGAAATAATGGAGTGTTGGCGGCGCCCCTGCCGGAAACTTAAGTTGGTGACACCGAGGGGGTGGGGGCGACTATGGCCGGGCACCTGGAGTGCACAGTGTCATAGCAACCAATGACGCTGTGCACTCCAGGTGTCAGGAGGAGGGGCAGGAGGGCACAAGGGGAGCAGAGACTATGACATAAGGGGGAGCAGAGACTATGACATAAGGGGGAGCAGAGACTATGACATAAGGGGGAGCAGAGACTATGACATAAGGGGGAGCAGAGACTATGACACAAGGGGGGGAGAGACAATGGCACAAGTGGGGAGAGATGATGGCACAAGGGGGTAGAGGCAATGGCACAAGGGAGGAGAGACAATGGCACAAGGGGGAGTGGAGCTGATGGCACTGCGTGGGGAGAGCTGATGGCACTGGGGTGGGGGAGAGCTGATGGCACTGAGAGGGGAGAGCTGAAGGCACTGGGGGAGTGGAGCTGATGGCACTAGGGTGGGTGAGAGCTGATGCACTGGGTAGGGGGAGCTGATGGCACTGGGTGGGGAGACCTGAATGCACTGGGGGAGTGGAGCTAATAGCACTGGGGTGGGGGAGAGCTGATGGCACTGGGGTGGGGGAGAGCTGATGGCACTGGGGTGGGGGAGAGCTGATTTATTTTTACTATTTGGGTGACCCTTCACTACATGTTGAGACACAATTTAATTTTTATTTTCAAATGGTCAGTGAGACCAATGGTTGTCTCTGGGTTAACACGTGTGACAATATTCTAAATTAAAACGTAACATTTATTGTCGTATATAAATAAAACTTCACACTGGACTAACATTTAAAAATCTCAGCTCTGCCTGCTATATAAATAGTAATTGTTATTGAATCCTAAATAGTGATAATGGCGTCTTTGGATAGGTGTGGAGGTGCTGCTATCCGCCCTGCTCCCCTGCTCTGCTAGGCTGCTTTATATTTAGCAGCCGATGCAGATTGTTGCTGGTACCGGCACTGTTGATCCACAGTGCTATGGTCTATCACGGTAGCTGGTGCGCTCTCATTCCAAACTATCTATATCGGTAGCTAGTACACTCACACTCCACACCATCTTCCTATCTAACTGCCACTAACTTGAATCTTGTTAAATGTAAGGCGCAGGCATACACTGTCTAAAACACATGCTTTACAGCACTCTGCCCCCCGACATGTTTCGCCGGGTAGAGCTGATGGCACTGAGTGGGGAGAGCTGAAGGCACTGGGTGGGGAGAGCTGATGGCACTGGGTGGGGAGAGCTGATGGCACTGGGGGAGTGGAGCTGATGACACTGGGGTGGGGGAGAGCTGATGGCACTAGGGTGGGAGAGAGCTGAAGGCACTGGGGTGGGGGGAGAGCTGATGGCACTGGGGTGGGGGAGAGCTGATGGCACTGGGGTGGGAGAGAGCTGATGGCTCTGGGGTGGGGGAGAGCTGATGGCACTGGGGTGGGAGAGAGCTGATGGCACTGGGGTGGGAGAGAGCTGATGGCACTGGGGTGGGGAGAGCTGATGGCTCTGGGGTGGGGGAGAGCTGATGGCTCTGGGGTGGGGGAGAGCTGATGGCTCTGGGGTGGGGGAGAGCTGAAGGCACTGGGGTGGGGGAGAGCTGAAGTCACTGGGGGAATGGAGCTGATAGCACAGGGGGGAAGCTGATGGCACTGGGGGATAGTGGAGCTGATGTCACTGGGGGGAACGGAGCTGATGGCACTGAGGTGGGGGAACTGATGCACTTGGGCTGATCGCACAGGGGGGAACGAAGGGTGTTGGGGACTGATGGCAGGGGTCTGATGAGTTTTTATAAAGGAAAACAGTCTATTAATTCATTTTTTCTTATTAGAATAATCGATTAATCGTAAAATATAATCGGTAGAATACTCGATTGCTAAAATAATCGTTTGCTGCAGCCCTAGCCGTAATTGTAAACTGTTAGTAATTAATTCACAACTTCAATCAGGTATAATGGAATAACATAGTCATATAAATAGATTCTCCAGAACTATTATTACATAAAGAATGCAAGTAGTTACTAAAACAGACACATCAGGAGAGGTGACAGGTCCTCTTTAAAGGTGTGGGGTTGGGGTGTCCCTACAATGCTGCCTGAGGTGGTATGCTAATTTCCACCTAAACACGTACACAAAATGCCAAAAGATTCTAAGATTCTTTAGTATAGTACCTCACCTCCAATTCTAGTTCTGACATTACAGTCATACGTCAAATTAGGGAGTAAAACCAAGGAGGGGCAATGCAACTAAGCCACCGATATAAATGCTGTTCATCAATAAAACATTAATATTCTTGGGTTCATTTGTCTTCATATTCAACCTAGAAAGATTTAAAAAAAGTGCATGCAAGACCAGACATTTATATAGCAAAACTGCAACAATGCAAAGTGTGTTTGCACTGGGCAAGTAATAAAGTACAACCAAGAATACAATGAATAATTGATAAAATAATGGATAAAGTATGGCAAGATGGAAAATACAGCTTTTCATAGGTAGAACCCTGCTTATTGGAAGGGTCCCTGTATAATAAGCTGACCACAAAGTGTCCCTCTGATGGAATTCCCACAGATCTGTGGGAAAACCAGGCAGCGAACGTTCAATTTTCCTGCATTGCCAACACAGTGAAAACTTACGTCCATTGAAATCAGTCAGTTGTCTGTGTAAAGCAGGACAGGGACGGTCATCAAGAGTGAGAAATACTTTTCCCTACTGTTCTCCACTCCGGCCAAACACTATTAGATTAACCCCTTCACGACTGAAATCCGTTTATATACGTGATATTTGCACATGCCCCGTGCAGCTACCACGTGTATAAACGTCAAGCCAGCTCTTTTTAATCCAAGCGCTGCAAAGCGCTTGGATTAAAGCTTCTGCCCCTGCCCTGCTGCTGTCCCGGAAAGCATACAGTCCAGTAATTCCTGCAAGGGACCAATCAGAATGGCCCCTTGCCGGCAATTGATCCGATTGGTTAGTCTGTGCAGACTAACCAATCGGATCGCGGCAGTGCTAAAATGCCGGTTTCAGGCTCTGATCTGCGCTCTGCAGATCAGAGCCTGAAATCAGGTAATGTGTCCTGGTGCCCCCGATCTGTGCCTCCTTCCTGTGCCCCTCCAAACCCCCACCACTACCGTGAGCCCTGCCTCTGCCTGCCCCTGATGCTGTTCGTCCCCCCAAAAATTTTAGGAATTGCTTCTAAACTTCTAAGCCTTGTAACGTCCTAAAAAAATAAAATGACCTTTCCAAAATGATGCCAACATAAAGTATACATATGGGGAATGTTAAGTAATAAATATTTTATGAGGTATCATTTTCTGTTTTAGAAGCAGAGAAATTGAAATTTAGAAAAAATTGCGAATTGCTCCAAATTTTTGGTAAATTTGGGATTTTTTCATAAATAAATGTGAAATATATTGACTCAAATTTATGACTGTCATGAAGTACAATGTGTCACGAGAAAACAATCTCAGAATGGCTTGAATAAGTAAAAGCGTTCCAAAGCTATTACCACATAAAGTGACACATGTCAGATTTGTAAATTTTGACCTGGACACTGGGGCATCAATGACCTTTGGTCATGAAAGGGTTAATGGTGACCATCAATGCCATTTGCTATTAGATAAGTATGCTGTGTTTTGTACATGCTACTATACTGTACTTTCTGTCATTTTAACCTTGCATGGTAGGGCATTAAATAATTTAACTACTCTAACTATAAAGAATCTTTTCATATGTTGATGTTAAAATCATCTTCCTCAAATCCACATGTAATTAATGTCCTGTGGTTCTTGGTAAAGTCCTTGGAACAAATTAATCCCGTTCCATTTCTTTGCATCGACCAAACTTATATTTGTCTTGTTTTTAGTAGCGTTTCTCTTTGCAGTTTTTGTAGGCATTTTATTAAAACACTGTGGTTACATTACGTCTATAGTAAAAATAAAATGCACTTCATACACAGTTGTTGTTTGTGGCATATTTATGTCTCTGCTCTGAGTATTGGGCTGTTCACATCTTGTCTTGTTCATCTACATAACTCATATTACTGCCTGATCCCTAGCTCCGTACATGTTATATATATAATATGTTGCGTCAGATGAGGCTTTTTCAAGATGCACCTGGTAACACAAGACTACAGCAATCTTGTGCATGCGCCATTACTATAAGTAGCAGCGCATGCATTAATGTATTACAGTATTGCAACATGCATGAGACTACTGTAGTCTCGCATTACCAGACGCCATTTTAAAAGACGCTCATTGGAGGCAATATATTTTAAACCTGTACGGAGCTAGGGATCCGGTTTGCTCATCACTAGTTTGAATACAGTAAAAACGTATTGAAACATATTGCTCATCGTCTCCATAGACTATGATTGGGAAAATGTAATTAAAAAGTGCATACTTTTGACACCATTTGTTCCTGTTTACTTTTCTATATGTTTCTTTCTTTTGAAGGACAGAATAGCATAAGATACCACACTTCCTGTCCTGCAAAAACAAACAAACATAGAAACGCATAAGTTTTTTTTTTTTAAAACATTTTACTCAATGACAGATGGATGGAAACATAACACATTATGTTTCCATCCATTAAACGTATCTGCTTTTTCTCAGTCTTTAAATCTATATATAAAACAAGATGCACATCCATTAAATGTATACATTACAAAAAAAAGAGATAACCATAAAATTGCATACGTTTATATTTTTTCATGTACAGTACAGACCAAAAGTTTGGACACACCTTCTCATTCAAAGAGTTTTCTTTATTTTCATGACTGTGAAGGCATCAAAACTATGAATTAACACATGTGGAATTATATACATAACAAACAAGTGTGAAACAACTGAAAATATGTCATATTCTAGGTTCTTCAAAGTAGCCACCTTTTGCTTTGATTACTGCTTTGCACACTCTTGGCATTCTCTTGATGAGCTTCAAGAGGTAGTCCCCTGAAATGGTCTTCCAACAGTCTTGAAGGAGTTCCCAGAGATGCTTAGCACTTGTTGGCCCTTTTGCCTTCACTCTGCGGTCCAGCGCACCCCAACCCATCTTGATTGGGTTCAGGTCCGGTGACTGTGGAGGCCAGGTCATCTGGCGCAGCACCCCATCACTCTCCTTCATGGTCAAATAGCCCTTACCTTCAAAGTTTTCCCAATTTTTCAGCTGACTGACTGACCTTCATTTCTTAAAGTAATGATGGCCACTCGTTTTTCTTTACTTAGCTGCTTTTTTCTTGCCATAATACAAATTCTAACAGTCTATTCAGTAGGACTATCTGCTGTGTATCCACCTGACTTCTCCTCAACGCAACTGATGGTCCCAACCCCATTTATAAGGCAAGAAATCCCACTTATTAAACCTGGCAGGGCACACCTGTGAAGTGAAAACCATTTCAGGGGACTACCTCTTGAAGCTCATCAAGAGAATGCCAAGAGTGTGCAAAGCAGTAATCAAAGCAAAAGGTGGCTACTTTGAAGAACCTAGAATATGACATATGTTCAGTTGTTTCACACTTGTTTGTTATGTATATAATTCCACATGTGTTAATTCATAGTTTTGATGCCTTCAGTGTGAATCTACAATTTTCATAGTCATGAAAATAAAGAAAACTCTTTGAATGAGAAGGTGTGTCCAAACTTTTGGTCTGTACTGTATGTCTAACGTAGATGTTAAACGTACTTTAAAAAAATGAGACGTCAACAGCCCCTATAGCATATTTTTCTGGGATTTTACCCAGAATGAGTTTATAAAAACCTTATCTTTAGTAAAAGTTACCTACATATTCAAAAAGATTTTCCATACAGTTTAAGGGCTCATGCACACGACAGTATTTTGCGTTCCGTATACCGACTGTATTTTGATTCCTTATACGGAACCATTCATTTCAATGGGTCCGCAAAAGATGCGGACAGCACTCTGTGTGCTGTCCGCATCCGTTGCTCCGTTCCGTGACCCCGCAAAAATGATGAGACATGTCCAATTGTTGTCCGTTTTGTGGACAAGAATAGGCATCTCTATAATCGGCCTCCTGTTCCGTTCCGCAAATTGCGGAAGGCACACGGACGGCATCCGTATTTTGCGAATCCGCAAAAAACGGCACAGCCGTGTGCATGAGCCCTAATACATGGGAAAATAACACTGCAAAATAGCATCAGCAAACGAAAACCTTATTATAAATTGCCTGGTCTTGGTTAGACCCCAGATGTTTTTTTTACAGCCTGAATTATATTACCTTAGATATCTATAAAGACATGCCTAGCTCCAAAATGAGAAAGAAGCAATGGATATACTCGCTCTATGGAGATGGGAAATACTGCTGTGTAAATTCGAATTCTTGGTTGTCTGCACTGATGTGTTTGCTGTTGCTTGAAGAGATGCGAGAACGCCGCGGCGCTACTGCGATTGTTGTTGCCTTCTGAAACAGCTGATCTGCGGGACCCCACTGATCAGATACTGATGACCTATCCAGAGGAAAACCCCTTTAATGAGACTACGACGATTTCATTATACTGTATCACTATATTTTAGTAATTTTATATGACTATTTTATATGACTATTCGGTATATATCCCTTTTCTGATGATTTAAATATACAAGTGCAGGCTCACCATCAGCCTCTATAGAATGCAGATATCAGTAGTGTCAGATGGTCATGGGTATGTGTACGCACAATGATCACATTGATTTAGTCACTTCAATTTGTATTATTGTAACTTTTACATACTTTTATGTTTATTGCAATTATACAGTATCTGAGATTTTTGATGATTTGATTTCCACAGCCGCAATCTAGTTCAGTACTGTGCTACATTCACAATATCTATGGCTGCGAAGTTTCATACAACTACTGCAATGTTTCATGCCTTAAGGCAGACATACATGAAATGACATTGCACACAAAGTTTAAATATCTTTCAGCAACAGCTAAGCTATTATTTGGGCCTACATAAGCTATTTATGTATAGAGCGCAGGCTCTTTGAAGAATCATCAAAGAAACATAGAAAAATGTATGTGTTTAATCAGCGAAGAATGCCTTTCAGCTCACTCTTGTAAGGGATACGCATCTTAAAATAATGTCATGACATGTGGTGTGTACTCCACTCTATGGGGGAGAGTTATCAAAACTGGTGTAAAGTAGAACTGGCTTAGTTGCCCATAGAAACCTTTCATTTTTCACAGCTCCTTTCGAAAATGAAAGGTAGAATTTGATTGGTTGCTATGGGCAACTACACAAGTTTTCCTTTACACTAGCAGCCATAACTTTTTTATAGTTCTGTCCACAGAGCTGTATGAGGCTTGGTTTTTTTTTGCAGGACAAACTGAAGCTTTTGTAGTACGTAGAACTTTTTAATCATTTATTAATTTTTTTGTGGGGGAAAATGTGACTAAAAAACTGCAAATTGTATTTTTTATACTTTTTTTTCAGTTACAGCATTCACTGCACAGGAAATTTTTAAAAATATTTTTAAAGACACAGAGATACCTGATGTTTATGTTTTTTATTGTTTATATATTTTTATATGTAAAACTGGGAAAGGGAGGTGATTTTTTAAATAATAACCTTTAACCCCCTTTGGAGTTTAGAACCAGGGATCTTTTGTCCCATTCACCCTAATAGAGTTCTATTAGGGTGAATGAGATATTGACACGCTTCCTGCTGAGCTGTGCTAATGCTTCAGAAATGTCCAGGGTGCCATGGTAACCGATCGGAGCCTTGCAATTTCACTGCAGGGGCTCCGATTGGAAGGCAGAGGGAGCCGCATCCCTCTGCCTTACCTCACAGATGCCGTGATCGGTGTTGATCGTGGCATCTGAGAGGTTAAATGACGGGGTTCAGTGTGATTGCTGTTCCACGTCCTTTCGGCTGGGTGCCTGCTGTATTATACAGCTGGCACCTGCCACATATGGAGCGGGCTCACTGCAGCAGTCCACTAGTATGTCAGTGGCTGAAGGGGTTAAAGGGTAAACACAATTGAGATATAGTAATTGACTGTATCTGGCAATTTTTGATAAAATATAGTCTGAAACTGTATTATTTGTATAATTGTATTATTTATTAAGAGAATAGTGACTCAAATTTTTGGTTAAAAGAGATTGCTCTCATTGAATGAATTAGTGCAAATGTGCATGAAAAAAATCTTCTGGTAAACCTATACACTGAAACACCATGTAGTCTCACATCATAAGGCTAGAGATACACGATGAAGGTCACTGCGACATCATTCTCCACAGGATATATTCCTGAAGAATCTCACAGGCAAATTTGAAATATGCAAATGTTCTGACACCCTGTGAACGTTTCCAATGGCTATGAGGTGATATCCTTTTTTACATTAAATTATATGTCTGAAAAGAGCACACATATAAATATGGCAGCACATCCATGTACAGTTGCAAGAAAAAGTATGTGAACCCTTTGGAATGATATGGATTTCTGCACAAATTGGTCATAAAATGTGATCTGATCTTCTCAACAATAGACAATCACAGTCTGCTTAAACTAATAACACACAAAGAATTAAATGTTACCATGTTTTTATTGAACACACCATGTAAACATTCACATTGCAGGTGGGAAAAGTATTTTTTTAATTCAACAACTTTATTAATATACAAGGAGGTAAAGAAAAAAACAAAGAAATAATCATTAACATTTAGTATAATTTAAACTAACTCCCTTTTATCCCCCAGTCCCATGTTTTCCAATCCCACCCCCCCCCCTTGCAATGCGTCCAGTGTCCCCGCCCCTGAAGGAATAGGGGAAAAGAGGAAAGAGCGAAAGAGAGAGAGAGAGAGAGAAAAAAAAGAAGAAGAAGAAAAGGAAGAGAAAGGGAAAGGAGGAGAGGAAAGGAAGCCTATCCAAGCCTCCCAAATCTTCTTCCATTTTTCTAATCCACCTCTCTGCTTATACAAGATCCGTTCATAATTTTTAATCTTGATAACCAAATTTATCCAGTTATTTAGCTTCGGCGGATGGTGTGCAAACCAATTTCGGCTGATCAATAATCTAGCCAATAGTAGTGCTCTGCCTAATAGAATCTTTTGGTATTTATGGATAGTTAATGAAGACAAATCGTTAAGTAGAAACAGCTGTGGGTCAAGAGATATACATAGCTTTAAATTATGGGTAAAAACATTTTTGATGCCCTTCCAGTATGCTGACAGACCTCGACAGAGCCAGATCATATGAAGATAATCTGCTCCTATATTATCACAGCGAGGGCAATTGGAAGTATTTCTTAATCCACATCTGTTCAACCAAACGGGGGTAACATAAAGTCTATGATAGATATTAAACTGTGTTAGCACATGATTGAAATTACGAGAGAGTACGTCAGGGTTAGTAAAAATACTTCCCCACCCCACCGACTTTATATTTGGGCAGTCCACCTCCCAGGCCCTTTGACCTGGTGATTGTGTATCAGAAAAACGTGACTTAATCAGTAATTTAGATATATTTGAAATCTTCATTTTTAGTGCCGTCTTCCCTAACCATTGATTTAATGGTGAGAAAGTATCTATTTCCAATCGTGAATTATCTTCCAAACTAAAAAGTGCAGAACGAAGCTGAAAATACCTAAACCATGAGAGGTTCTGTACACTATGTGATAATTCCACAAATGTCTTAATTTCTTTATTCTTAACAACCTGTGCCAGGTATACAATCTCCTTCTTCTGCCAAAATTGATCGGTTGCTATACTATCTAAAGACTGCAAGTGCTTATTATGCCAGAGAGGCATGAAATTGAGTGATCCCTTTACCCCCAACCATCCTCTAGTGATAGCCCACGTTTTGAAAAGTGATTTTGTAGTTTCTTTATAACCCCAGTCCCCGTCAACCATTAACCCAGCCTCTAAGAACGTAAAAATGTTGTTATGCGCAGAGGCATTTATTAGGTCAGTCAAAGATACACTATTTACCCACTTGTTGCATGTCCATAATTGAGCTGCCACGAAATAGCCTTTGAAATATGGGAGATTTAAGCCCCCACACTCCAGAGGCTTATATAAATATTCTATTTTTAATCTAACACTTTTGCTTCCCCAGACTAGCTCATTAATTATTCTTTCCTGAAGTTTAAAATATTCATCATCTATCCAAATAGGTATATTTCTGAGGACATAGAGAAGTTGAGGGAGAATTATCATCTTCACCAGCGAGACTCGATCGGCTCTAGATAAGGGAAGTCGCAACCAGATCCCTACCTTTGCCCTGATTTTCGTTATCAGTGGGGTAAGGTTAAGTTCCAGAAGATTGGATTTAATAACTGGTTGAACCTCCTTTGGCAGCAATAACTTCAACCAAACGTTTCCTGTAGTTGCAGATCAGACTTGCACAACGGTCAGGAGTAATTCATGACCATTCCTCTTTACAGAACTGTTTCAGTTCAGCAATATTCTTGGGATGTCTGGTGTGAATCGCTTTCTTGAGGTCATGCCACATCATCTCAATAGGGTGAGGTCCAGGACTCTGACTGGGCCACTCCAGAAGGTTATTTTCTTCTGTTAAGCCATTCTGTTGTTGATTTAACTTCTATGCTTTGGGTCGTTGTCCTGTGGCAACACTCATCTTCTGTTGAGCTTCAGCTGGTGGACAGATGGCCTTAATTTCTCCTGCAAAATGTCTTGATAAACTTGGGAATTCATTTTTCCTTCGATGATAGCAATCCATCCAGGCCCTGACACAGCAAAGCAGCCCCAAACCATGATTCCCCCACCATCATACTTCACAGTTGGGATGAGGTTTTGATGTTGCTGTGCTGTGCCTCTTTTTCTTCACACATAGTGTTGTGTGTTTCTTCCAAACAACTCAACTTTGGTTTCATCTGTCCACAGAATATTTTGCCAGTACTGCTGTGGAACATACAGGTGCTCTTGTGCAAACTGTAAATGTGCAGCAATGTTTTTTTTTGGACAGCAGTGGCTTCCTCTGTGGTATCCTCCCATGAAATCCATTCTTGTTTAGTGTTTTACGTATCATAGATTCGCTAACAGGGATGTTAGTATATGCCAGCGACTTTTGTAAGTCTTTAGCTGACTCTCTAGGATTCTTCTTCACCTCATTGAGCAATCTGCGCTGTGCTCTTGCAGTCATCTTTACAGGACGGCCACTCCTAGGGAGAGTAGCAGCAGTGCTGAACTTTCTCCATTTATAGACAATTTGTCTTACCGTGGACTGATGAACAGCAAGGCTTTTGGAGATACTTTTATAACCATTTCCAGCTTTATGCAAGTCAACAATTCTTATTTGTAGGTCTTCTGAGAGCTCTTTTGTGCGAGGCATCATTCACATCAGGCAATGCTTCTTGTGAAAAGCAAACCCAGAACTGGTGTGTGTGCAGGGCAGCTGTAACCAACACCTCCAATTTTATCTCATTGATTGGACTCTAGTTGGCTGACACCTCACTCTAATTAGCTCTTGGAGATGTCATTAGTCTAGGGGTTCACATACCTTTTCCACCTGCACTGTGAATGTTTCCATGGTGTGTTCAATAAAAACATGGTAACATTTATTTCTTTGTGTGTTATTAGTTTAAGCAGACTGTGATTGTCTATTGTGACTTAGATGAAGATCAGATCACATTTTATGGCCAATCTGTGCAGAAATCCATATCATTCCATTCTATAAAAAAGGAGGCGGACAATTAAAAATTACATATACTTACCCATAAAGACTGATCCTGAACCATCTTACATTTAAGGTCCCCACAGGCATGCCTCACTATTTGTGCTTAACAGGATCATGCTTTTTATTATATACTCATTAAATGGGGGGGGGGGAGGCAAACATGGCTAACCACAGGAAGGCCAAAGTCAGCATTATGTACTATATGAAATTTCTGGGCATGATCTTTATTTGTGCACAATAAGACTATGCTGCTTGTGATACATACTGTATATAAAATGGGGGTCAAATATTGCCAAATAATGGACCAGATAGACCTTTGTGAGAAGGGCTCCATCAGGGATTTCGTAACCCCTTCCTGACATATGACGTAATAGTACGTCATAGCGGGATAAGACTTTCCGCAATTTGATGTAGTATTAGGTCATGCTGATCGGGCGGGCACCAAATCAGTGCGGGTGCCCGGCAGTCACTAATAGCTGGGCCCCTGCTATATCTGCCGGCATCGCTGTAAAAGCTAATGCCGGTGGATTAACCCTTTCTATGCTGCAGTCAGAGCTGACCGCAGCAGTAGAAGGTGTTTGAGGCAGGTTAGAGATCCCATCGGGTCCCCACGCTGCGGAGACGGGGACCTGATGGGTGAGAAGACAGCCCGATGCCTTGCAGAGGCATCGGGACCTGCCTTCTATGGAAGCCTGGGAGATTCAGCTCCAGTTTCTAAAATTGGGTAATTTAGTGTATGGGTGGTTTCTACTATGTAAGCCCCACAAAGTGATTTCATAACTGAACTGGTCCTTAAAAAGTGGATTTTGGAAATTTTCTTAAAAACTTAAAGAATTGCTTCTAAAATTCTAACGTCCTCAAAAAACAAGATGACCTTTACAAAAGGATGCCAACATAAAGTAAACATATGGGGAATGTTAAGTAATAAATATTTTATGAGGTATCACTTTCTGTTTTAAAAGCAGAAAAATAGAAATTTTAAAAATTGCGAATTTTTCAACATTTTTGGTAAATTTGGGATTTTTTCATAAATAAAGGTGAAATATAGTGACTCAAATTAATGACTGTCATGAAGTACAATGTGTCACGAGAAAACAATCTCAGAATGGCTTGGATAAGTAAAAGTGTTCCAAACTTATTACCACATAAAGTGACACATGTCAGATATGCAAAATTAGGCCTGGGCAGGAAGGTGAAAACTGTCCTGGGTTAGAAGAGGTTAAGAAGTAAAAGCTAGATGATGCACTGCATCTTCTATATGTTCCTGAAATAAGCAGGCTAGTAGAAATCTGTGCTGGGACACAGACAGATTATTTAAATTGTATATGATAAAATAGGGTTGTTCCTCGACCATTACACTGGCTATGGCCAGTTATGAACATATCCCCTATCCACAGGATATGGCATAGGTTTCTGACTGGTGGGCATGGGCGTCCGCTGAAATTTTTCCAGGGAGGGGGGCATAATTTTATTGACATCCATGCTCTGCTTGTTTCTGAGAATGTAATGAAGGGGAGGGGCATATTCATTATCACAAAGTATAATAACGCATGAGCTGTGCAGTGGCGGATCCAGAGCCTGGTCTTGGGAGGGGCACTTCCAGATTATTTTCTGTTCGCCGCCACAAAACAATGGTGCTTATAGAACAGACTACACAGTGTAGCGGTATAATGTATATTGTGTGGCACAGTGTAGGCTATATGTGTATAACATAAACATATTTCACATGAAAACTTACAATTACTTGGCTTGGCCCTTGGGGATCTCGGACACCACTTCAACACTTGGCTGGGGGGCTCGGCGGAGCTGATGTTGTGTTTTATCCTAATGAGAAATATTTAATAATAAGGATTTGGAGAAGGGGCAGAGGAATAGCAGAGCAGGGAGAGGCTGGTGCTACTACTAGGGGGTCATACCATGTTGGAGTAATAAAGCCCACCATAATGCCCCCCAGTAGAAATAATTCTCCCTTTTAATGCCCCCCAGTAGAAAAATACCCCCTTTTAATGCCCCCAGTTGAGCTAATGTCCCCATAGTGCCCCCATAATGTGCCAGTATAAAATACCCCTATACCCCCAGTAAATGCCTCCATAGTGCTCCTCTCCCCCCTTCCTCCTAGTGCCCCCCATAATGTACCACTATAAAATGCCCCAGTAGATGCCCTCTGTGTCCCCCATAATTTGCAAGTATAAAATACCCCTTCTTAATGCCCCCCGTAGATGACCCCATAGTACTCCTCTCCCCCCTTCCTCATAGTACCCACCATAATGTGTCTCAGTATAAAATTATACTGTACAGAGCCCCCATATAAAACACCCCTTCTTTGTGGCCTCAGTAGATGCCCCTATAGTGCCCCCAATAATGTGCCAGTAATTACAGCCCCCCATCATGTGCCAGTAATAACAGCCCCCCAATCATGTGCCAGTAATAACAGCCCCCCCATCATGTGCCAGTAATGACAGCCCCCCCTTGTGCCAGTAATGACAGCCCCCCATTATGTGCCAGTAATGACAGCCCCCCATTATGTGCCAGTAATGACAGCCCCCCATTATGTGCCAGTAATGACAGCCCCATTATGTGCCAGTAATGACAGCCCCCCGATTATGTGCCAATAGCCAGAGACCCCCATTATATGCCAGTAGCCAGAGCCCCCCATTATGTGCCAGTAGCCAGAGACCCCCATTATGTGCCATTAGCCAGAGACCCCCATTATGTGCCAGTAGTCAGAGACCCCCATTATGTGCCAGTAGCCACCAGTATTGTACACAAAAAAAAATAAACACTTATACTTACCTCCTCGGCAGCGATGCGATGCAGGCCTCTTCCGGCCTGTGTCCCGCGTTGTACGGCTCAGGCGGCGAGATGACGTCATCGCGCCGGCTGCGCTGGCCTCTGATAGGCTGCCGGCCTAGTGCCGGCAGCCTATCAGAGGAAGGGAAAGGGACACGCCTCTCCCTCCCCTGCCTCAGCACAGTCATCTGTATCGCTGTCCTGAGGACGGCCATACAGATGACTATGGAGATGAACGCTCTCCCTGTGTGCCCTGCCGCCGCCCCCCCCTTCCCCCCCCCACTTCTGAGCAGCTCGGGGGGGGGGGGGTAATTGCCCGTTGCCCCCCCCTGGATCCACCAGTGCCCCCCTTTGCCCCCCCCTGCGGATGCCCATTCTGGTGGGGTCTGACTGCTGGGACCCCCACAGATTATGAGAATAGGAATCTTATGTCTCCTGAATGAATGGAGTGGTGAACCAGCTCAATTAATCTTCATAGGACAGCAAATAGAATTTTTGGTTTTCAGCGTTTCTTTTACCATATAAGAAAAGAAAGATCCATTTTTTCTGCCATAACCAAAAGTTGAATTTTTCTGCCATAACCTTTGCTAAGCTAATTATTACACATGAATAAAAAGGGATATGACGCACAAGAGTGACTAGGGACCAACGTGAGGTGCACCCACTAACAGATGACACCCAATCTGAAAGAGGAGAATAATATAGTAGTGAATAACAATGGGGCACTCTCTATAGCAATGAGAACAGTGGATGACAAAACATATAAATTTATTAAAATATGACTAAAATATATTGTTCACAGCCAATTAAATAGTAGCAGCATAGGTGATAGTATTGGGCATATTAAAACATCAATATTGATAAAATGAGAATAAAGATAAAATGGTAGTCCATCAATAGGATCAAAGTTGGGCTGAAATCTAGCACCAAAAAATATATATAAAGAGCTCTAGGTATATGCAGTTAGTTTCCAGTTCTAAATTGTATCAACTGGGCTCCAATTAAGGTGTAAGTCTGTGCTGGTTATATGCAGAGCGGCGTCCCGCTCCTAAACCTGAGACAGCGGCGTCCCGCTGTATATTTTCGAAAAGCGTTTTCTTACTATTGCAGACACTTTGATCTTACCCAGAGGGCTTCGATGGAATCGCCTACCCTCGTCTCGGTGCGCCTTCTCTGTGTATCGGTGCTCCGGTCCTGAGGGCTGTTAGTCTTCAAAAAGATCCCACTTCTTTCTACTGTAAGGGTGCATCGGGGGGCTTAAAATGGGACATGGCATCTAAAAACCAGTCCAGCAAAATCTGCCTTCCAAAAACCATATGGCGTTCCTTTCCTTCTGTGCCCTGCCGTGTGCCCTTACATCAGTTTATGACCACATGTGGGGTGTTTTTGAAAACCGCAGAATCAGGGTAATAAATATTGAGTTTCGTTTGGCTGTTAACCCTTGATGTGTTAAAGAAATTTATTTATTAAAATGGAAAATCTGCCAAAAAAGTGAAATTTAGAAATTTCATCTCCATTTTCCTTTAATTCTTGTGGAACACGTAAAGGGTTAACAAAGCTTGTAAAATAAGTTTTGAGTAGTTAGAGGGGTGTAGTTCCTACAATGCGGTAATTTATGGGTGGTTTCCACTGGTGACGGACAAACATCGGCCCGCGCGTTCACGAACCGCGCGTTCGCGGTGGGACCCTTTGACTTTAATGGCAAACGAACCTGAAAAACCTTCAGGTCATATTTGCAGTCACCAAATACTTACTAGAAGGGCACAAATAGTCCCACAACATGGACAGTGACATACCAGAGGGGGATGATTGGCAAAAAAATAAATAAATAATGTATTTCAATCAGGGGCCATTTTTATGCATCTTAAAGGGAAACTCTCGAAAATGTGCCCTACTGGAGCCTAGAAATTTTTTATTTTAGGCCACGGGAATACAGGCCCCAAAAATTAATGGCAGGCGAACCTGAAAAACCTTCAGATCATATTTGCAGCCACCAAATACTTACTAGAAGTGCACAAATAGTCCCACAACATGGACAGTGACATACCAGAGGGGGATCATTGGCAAAAATTCCCATAAAAAATATGTATTTTAATAAGGGGCCATTTTTATGCGTCTTAAAGGGAAACTCTCAAAAATGTGCCGTGCTGGAGCCTAGCAAAATTTTATTTTAGGCCACGAGTACAGGCCCCAAAAATTGGGGATCATTATACTAAATGGGGGTGCTGGGGGTCATTATACTGTGTAAGGGGCCCTCACAGTGTAATGACCCCCCCAGTGGCCCCCTCACATACAGTGGGGGAAATAATTATTTGACCCCTCACTGATTTTGTAAGTTTGTCCAATGACAAAGAAATGAAAAGTCTCAGAACAGTATCATTTCAATGGTAGGTTTATTGTAACAGTGGCAGATAGCACATCAAAAGGAAAATCGAAAAAATAACTTTAAATAAAAGATAGCAACTGATTTGCATTTCATTGAGTGAAATAAGTATTTGAACCCCTACCAACCATTAAGAGTTCTGGCTCCCACAGAGTGGTTAGACACTTCTACTCAATTAGTCACCCTCATTAAGGACACCTGTCCTAACTAGTCACCTGTATAAAAGACACCTGTCCACAGAATCAATCAATCAAGCAGACTCCAAACTCTCCAACATGGGAAAGACCAAAGAGCTGTCCAAGGATGTCAGAGACAAAATTGTAGACCTGCACAAGGCTGGAATGGGCTACAAAACCATTAGCAAGAAGCTGGGAGAGAAGGTGACAACTGTTGGTGCGATTGTTCGAAAATGGAAGGAGCACAAAATGACCATCAATCGACCTCGCTCTGGGGCTCCACGCAAGATCTCACCTCGTGGGGTGTCAATGGTTCTGAGAAAGGTGAAAAAGCATCCTAGAACTACACGGGAGGAGTTAGTTAATGACCTCAAATTAGCAGGGACCACAGTCACCAAGAAAACCATTGAAAACACATTACACCGCAATGGATTAAAATCCTGCAGGGCTCGCAAGGTCCCCCTGCTCAGGAAGGCACATGTGCAGGCCCGTCTGAAGTTTGCCAATGAACACCTGAATGATTCAGAGAGTGACTGGGAGAAGGTGCTGTGGTCTGATGAGACCAAAATAGAGCTCTTTGGCATTAACTCAACTCGCTGTGTTTGGAGGAAGAAAAATGCTGCCTATGACCCCCAAAACACCGTCCCCACCGTCAAGCATGGGGGTGGAAACATTTTGCTTTGGGGGTGTTTTTCTGCTAAGGGCACAGGACAACTTATTCGCATAAACGGGAAAATGGACGGAGCCATGTATCGTGAAATCCTGAGCGACAACCTCCTTCCCTCTGCCAGGAAACTGAAAATGGGTCGTGGATGGGTGTTCCAGCACGACAATGACCCAAAACATACAGCAAAGGCAACAAAGGAGTGGCTCAAGAAGAAGCACATTAAGGTCATGGAGTGGCCTAGTCAGTCTCCGGACCTTAATCCAATCGAAAACCTATGGAGGGAGCTCAAGCTCAGAGTTGCACAGAGACAGCCTCGAAACCTTAGGGATTTAGAGATGATCTGCAAAGAGGAGTGGACCAACATTCCTCCTAAAATGTGCGCAAACTTGGTCATCAATTACAAGAAACGTTTGACCTCTGTGCTTGCAAACAAGGGTTTTTCCACCAAGTATTAAGTCTTTTTTTGTTAGAGGGTTCAAATACTTATTTCACTCAATGAAATGCAAATCAGTTGCTATCTTTTATTTAAAGTTATTTTTTCGATTTTCCTTTTGATGTGCTATCTGCCACTGTTACAATAAACCTACCATTGAAATGATACTGTTCTGAGACTTTTCATTTCTTTGTCATTGGACAAACTTACAAAATCAGTGAGGGGTCAAATAATTATTTCCCCCACTGTACCTATCATTCAGTGTCATTCACTAACCTCAGCTCCCTGCGCTCCTTCTCTCCTCAGGCCCGCTGCAGCAGTGAGACACATGTCATGACGTCACTGCTGGGCCGGGCCTGGAGGAGAGAAGGAGCTGGGTAGTGATGTAGCTAGAACTGACTGGGCCCCACAGAAAAATTTTGTACGCCCCCCAGTGGGTTCACATCACGTTTTTCTTATCGGTTTAATGTATACAAATGTGCAGCACTCCATGTTTTTGCATCCTAAAGAGTCCAATAAAAAAAATATTTAAGTTTTTTTTACAATGGAACTGTATGGTGAACGGTACTGTACAGCATCAGTCTGAGGCATCTGTTAACGTATATATTTTTGGTATGCATTAAACGGATGGAAAAATTGGGATGTGAACCCAGGCTTAGTGTCAGAATAAGCACCAGTACACAGCGGAGCAGCGGGGCGGAGAGGGGAAGCTACCATGTACTGATAGAGCGCTACCTGGTCCTGGTGGTCAGGGGTGAGGACTGTGTTTCCCAAGGATCATTTGTCTACTGGGAAATACAGGGTACAGTATAATACACTAGAATCTATATACTATAAACATATTAGCCCTACCCCAGAAAAATAATACAATTAGGGGGTCATTTATTATATAGATAAACGTCTATATTAGGCACATTTCTGACACAGATTGTGGCGCAAAGGTCCTTAGTAGTGTTGATCACGAATATTCGAATTGCGAATTTTAATCGCGAATATCGGCACTTCGAGAATTCGCGAATATTTAGAATATCGCAAAATATATTCGTAATCGCGAATATTTTTTTTTTTTTTTAAATACCAATCAATGCAAATTTTTATGCGAATATTTTAGGCGAATTTAATGCGAATTTTCGCAATCAAGAAAATAATATCGCGAATTCGAATATTGCCCCTGCCGCTCATCACTAGTCCTTGGCACCGAAATCTGCATCTTTTTCCCACTCATGCCAGATTTAAAAAAGGTGGCGTGGGCAGGGAAAGGGATACAGTTATGGCCATACAGTTATTGGATACCACCGCCATACAGTGACCGGATAACACCTCTGTACAGCGACCAGATAACACCGCCATACAGTGACCGGATAAAAGGGTAAAAGAGGGCAGAGTACAGGGAATGACTTGGGCACTGTACAGGGTGTGGTAAGAGGGCACAATGCAGAGTATAAGGGGGCACAGTACGGGGTGAGGGGCACAGTACAGGGTGGGTGGCACAGTCACATGACCCTGTGATGTTAGAAGGTCCTTATGGTGAATGCGGTTCAGACACCACCATAATGAGAGGCATAGGAGTGAGACAGGGGGCCGGGCCCTGGAGGGACAGGAGGGGTGAACACATCAAGTAGGTGGAAGGGTCTCTGAGGAGGATTCATACAAGAAGTAGTGGCAGGAGTGAGCAGGGCAGCAACAGGAGATAGGATGGTGGAACAGGAGCTCTGGATACATGAGGGAGGAAAGGAGACAGAAGGGGATCCATGAGGATGAGATAGGACAGGATATGGGGGGGCAGGTGTCATGGAGGCAAACTGCTTAATGAAGCAGTAAAACAACTAAATAGCATGAAGCAGCATCCAGCAGCAGCTCGAAGAGTCCCGCCCCCTCCTGTCCCACAGAGAAGAGACAGTCACAGTGCAGACTCACTGACAAACTCTGCGTGTCTGAAGCTGGTAAGGTAACCTGCTGCTCTGCTGAACGGAGTGAAGAGGGGGCGTGTCTGAAGCTCTGCAGCAGCCGGCCTCATGTGACTCAGAGGGCCCACAAGAGGAGTACTGCATAAGTGAAATGACAGCAATGAGTGCTTCAATATGTATTGATGGAAGTGCTCATAGCAGCTCAGTGTACCCCTCAGGAGCAGTTGGCCCCGGCATTTGCCTGGGTTTGCCGGGTGCTGATGCCGGCCCTGGCTGGAGGTACATTAGGCGGTCACTGGATAAATTTTTACTGTAGGCCAGTACAGGCCCCAAAAGTAAGGCAGTCACCTGACAGAAAAGAACTTAGAATTTTGTGGCTAGAGGTACATTAGGCAGTCACTGGATAAAAATTTTACTGTAGGCCACTGGAGTAGAGGCCCCAGAAATTAGGCATTCACCTGACAGAAAAGGCCTTTTATGCCACTGTATATACATAAGACAAGGATCATTTTTTGTTCTGGGTGTTGGCGGATATATGTGGGCTGACATGAGGAAATTCAATTACACGTGGTCGTCACAAGTGTTGAATTCCTGAATTCCTCCGAGATCCATGCCTCATTCATTTTTAGAAATGTGAGGTAGTCCACACGGTCGTGAGCAAGGTGAGTGCGCTTATCATCACGATGACCCCCTGCTGCGTTAAACGTCCT
This sequence comes from Bufo bufo, assembly GCF_905171765.1. Classification (NCBI taxonomy): domain Eukaryota; kingdom Metazoa; phylum Chordata; class Amphibia; order Anura; family Bufonidae; genus Bufo; species Bufo bufo. Next base: position 367,288,505 of record NC_053393.1, on the reverse strand, counting down.
TTCGGACAGGACACTCGACGAGGGGCAAGCCAAGAGTTCCATGGCAAATTGTGCCAGCTCTGGCCACAGGTCAAGCCTGCACACCCAGTAGTCCAGGGGTTCCTCGCTTCTCAGATCGTCCACATCGGCCGTTAACCCGATGTAGTTGGACACCTGTCGGTCTAGGCGTTCCCTGAGGCTGGATCCGGAGGGCGGCTGTCGATGGGTTGGCTGCAAGAATGATCTCATCTCCGAAGTGACTAACACATATTCAAACCGCCCTCTTCTTGCAGGCACGGTAGGATTGGTACCTGCATATGTTTTGCTGTGGGTAGAAATTCCTCTGCCAGCAACAGAAGAATGCAGCATCTCTCGCAGCAAGGCCTGGAAATGCTGCATTCTGTCAGCCCTCTGTGATGCTGGTAACATGTCCGCCATTTTGTGTTTGTATCGGGTGTCTAAGTACGTTGCCACCCAGTACTGGTCTTATACTTTTTATACGGGGGTCCCTCTTCAAACACTGGAGCATGAAGGCCCCCATTTGCACTAAATTGGAAGTGGTGGAGCGCCCTGGCTCCTGCTCATCGCCTAGGAGAATGTTGTCCTAAGAGAATGTTGTCCACAAGGGATCCCCAAAAAGTTTAAAGTCCCCCTCAAAGCCTGCTCTTTTTGCTCCTCCTCCTCCTACTCCCCCCAGCCAGCATCCTCTTCTGACTCCTCTTCAGACTCCTGCTGACTTGTCTCCGATGGAGAAGCCCCCCCTGGGAATTAATTCAGCATTGCGACTTCCTCATCTTCCAGCTCCTGCTCCTCGACGGCTTGATCAATTACACGACGCAATGCACGCTCCAGAAAGAAGGCGTAAGGTACGATGTCACTCATGGCACCCTGGCTGCGACTGACCAGTTTGGTGATCTCATCAAATGGCCGCAGAAGTCTGCATGCATAGTGCATGAGCAGCCACTGGTGCGGTGAAAAGAAACCAAGATCCCCAGAACCTGTCCTGCTGCAGAGTTCGTGCATGTAGTCATTAATGGCACGTTGCTGCTGGAGCACCCTGTCAAGCATGTACAAGGTGGAATTCCAGCGCTTGGGGCTGTCACAAATCAGATGTCTGACAGGCAAGTGGTGTCGCCACTGAACGTCAGCAAGGCGAGCCATGGCCGTGTAAGATCTTCTAAAATGGACAGAGATTTTCCTGGCCTGCCACAATACATCCTAGACCCCGGGTTATTTGGCAACGAATCCCTGCACGACTAAGTTCAGGACGTGTGCCATGCACGGCACGTGTTTTTATTTGCCCTGTTTCAGGGTGCTCAGCAGATTGGCACCATTGTCGCACACCACTTTACCAACTGTCAAATTGAGCAGGGTTAGCCACTGATCGACCTGTGACCACAGAGCTGAAAGCAGTGCAGGACTAGTGTGGCTCTTGGATTCCAGGCACAACAGTCACAGCACAGCATGGCAGCGTCTTACCTGGGACGTCAAATAGGTTCTGGGAAGCTTGGGGGGCGCAGCGGAAGAGGCGGTAGCAGTGGAAAAGGAGGAGTCAGCCGAGGAGGAGACGAAGGATGGAGCAGGAGGAGGAGAAGAAGAGGCAGGCCTGCATGCAATCCTTGGCGGTAACACCAAATCCACACGGAAGCCACGAGTTACATGCTTAAGAGGTTCACCCAGTGGGCAGTAAAAGTTATGTACCTTCCCTGCTCGTGTTTGCTAGACCATGTGTCTGTGGTCAGATGTATCTTTTCACCGACACTGTGTGCCAGAGATATATTTACTTGCCGCTGAACGTGGCCATATAGCTCTGGGATGCCCTTCTGGGAGAAATATTTCCTTCCGGGGACCTTCCATTGCGGTGTGCCAGTGGCCACAAATTTTCTAAAGGCCTCCGAGTTCACCAGTTTATATGGCAGTAGTTGGCGGGCTAGCAGTTCCCACAAGCCAGCAGTCAGCCGATGGGCAAGAGGGTTATCCGGCGTCATCAACATTTTACGCTCTAACATTTGGGCCATGGAAGCCTACCTTCTGCCAGATGAACGTGACGATGGCATGGTGGAAGGTAGAGTAGAGGACAAATGGGAGGAGAGAGGAGAAGGAGAAGAGACAAGACGTGGAGCTCCGGGAGTGTGGCTTTGTGGGTTCTGACGGCGTTGCTCCCACCGGGCTCGTTGATGGGAGGCCAGGCGCCTTCCTAAGGCGGTCATCCCTAGGTGAGTGTTGGGCTTACCACGACTTATGCGTTGACAGCAAAGGCTGCAGATGGCAACACTATTGTCAGCAGCTGACACATTAAAAAAAGCCCACACTGCAGAGCCATGTGCCGACATCCTGGTAGCGCCAGAAGTGACCATGCATGGTGGATGGCTCGCTCCAGATACATTTGCAGTCTGATTTTTGCCTCCTGTGCCCTACAAGCTCTGCCTGCTTCTTCTCCCTCTCTGCTGCTCCGTCTCACCCTCTGAACTCCTATCCTCTTCCTCTTGTGGGCACCCATGTGACGTCCATCGACATGTAATCATCGTCACCTTCACCACCACTGTCATTTGAGATCTCAGAGTAGGTAGCAACAGCAGGGACCTCCCTCCTTGGGCTGATCTAGGTACTGTCGTCAGACTGCTGGGTGGCAGCCGTTGCTACCTCCTCTTCCTCATCCGATGTCAACAACGGATGCGCATCAGTAAGGTCTGGGAATGAATGGGAAAATAATTCCTCTGACTCGTGTGGAGGGGCTATGGTGGTGGTGGTGGCGTATTTGGGGGTGCACACAGCAGAGAGTGAAGGGGGTGCAAAAGCAGAAGGGTGAGTGAACCACTCAACCAACTCTGGTGCGCCTTTTGAGGTAATCGCACGCGCCTTCTCCAACTTCTTACTTAGGCTCTGGCCTGGTGCACCTGCCCGACCCCTACCACCCCTGCGGAACATCCTGCCTCTTCCTCTGCCTGTCATTTTCAAAATGACCCTGTGCCAAAGTCCCTAGTGAAGAGCAGTATTTATGAAAGCAGGTATATCGCAGGCATCAATCAATATTTGGCGGAAACAGGTATATCGAACCCCTTAATCAGTATTTTGTGGAAGCAGTTATATCACAGCCCTCAATCAGTATTTGGTGGAAGCAGGTTTATCAAACCCCTTAATCAGTATTTTGTGGAAGCAGGTATATCACAGGCCTCAATCAATATTTGGTGGAAACAGGTATATCGAACCCCATAATCAATATTTTGTGGAAGCAGGTATATCTGAGGCCTCAATCAATATTTGGTGAAAATAGGTATATCGAACCTCTTAATCAGTATTTTGTGGAAGCAGGTATATTGCAGCCCACAATCAGTATTTTGTGGAAGCAGGTATATCAAACCCCTTAATCACTATTTTGTGGAAGCAGGTATATCGCAGGTCTCAATCAATATTTGGTGGAAACAGGAATATCAAACCCCTTAATCAGTATTTTGTGGAAGCAGGTATATCGCAGCCCTCATTCAGTATTTTGTGGAAGCAGGTATATCAAACCTCTTAATCATTATTTTGTGGAAGCAGGTATATCACATGACTCAATCAATATTTGGTGGAAACAGGTATATCGAACCCCTTAATCAGTATTTTGTGGAAGCAGGAATATCAAAGCTCTCAATCAGTATTTTAAAGAAGAAGGTATATTAAACCCCTTAATCAGTATTTTGTGGAAGCAGTAATATCACAGGCCTCAATCAATATTTGGTGGAAACAGGTATATCGAACCCCTTAATCAGTATTGTGTGGAAGCAGGTATCTTGCAGGCCTCAATCAATATTTGGTGGAAACAGGTATGCCGAACCCCTTAATCCGTATTTTGTGGATGCAGTTATATCGCAGCCCTCAATCAGTATTTTGTGGAAGCAGGTATATCAAACCCCTTAATCAGTATTTTGTGGAATCAGGTATATCGCAGAATCACTGAAATATAGTGGCAAATATGGGGGAACTGCTCAAAACCCCAAACACTGTAGCGTGTTTCTCATTGGGGGAGCAGTCCCACCGCATGTGGACTGCAGCAAACGACCATCCCCAGCAAAAAATGCGTACAATGGAGGATGCCGGCGCGGTCCACATGCACCACAAAGGCATCCTACACAAAACGGAGCATTGTGCGGATGACAATATAATTGTATAAATAACAGAAAAAAATGCACCAAACACATGATGGGTTCCGATGTGTTCCTGACAGGAATATATTGGCAAAAGTCTCAGCTTTTAATATCTGCTTGTATGACTAGCTAGTATAGTCAGTGGCATATGTGTTTGGTGCATTTTTTTCTGTTATTTATACAGGTATATCGCAGGCCTCAATCATTATTTGGTGGAAATAGGTTGTCACGGCTGAGGATGGGGAAAACCCTCAGCTGTGCGATGCCAGAAGATGTTATGCGCTGCTTGACCAGGACGACAGTATTAGGGAGCAGGTCACCTCCTATCGCGTCCCTAAACTGACCCTGACTCCTAATCATATGAGTCAACCCTGAAGGTGGGAGGACTCATACACCGGATGCCTTGGGGTCCCTGCTAGCCCTCAGGATTGCCCTGGAACAAGGAGCAGGGTAAGACGACCTGTTCCTTCTGGACACGAATGAACAGGAGTCTCACTGGCCAAGCTGCAGGGAAAAGAACATAAACAGCCTATGGATATGGCAGGAGGCTGAAAAGCACTTCCACACCTACCTGCCACAGACACACAGACTGGATCCCGTGCAAGACAGCAAGTGTCCACACCCAAACACAAATGGACACAACACACACACAAACACACAGGAACCCAGATCCATAGGTGCATAACATAACAAAGGAAAACATCAAGTGGACATCAACATAAACCTAAGAGTCACAGATTGTTTATGACCACAAGGGTGGCCCCCACTGGCAGATGGAATACACAGGAGGCTACTCCAGCTAAGCATGGCTGAAGCAACCCACTGAGACATGCCAAACACAGAGGCTTTATAGGCCTAAGTGGCCACACCCACACAGACACACCCAGTGTCTCACACACACAGAAAGGGAGTTAACCCTTCCACCACCAGGGAAGGGAAAACACCACTTAAAGGGGAAGTGCACACAATAACATAAAACCAAGTGCACACATACACACATATCACACGAAACCGCATGCACAACATAGCAAGCTGCCACGACACAGCTCAGACTGCTATGCTGCCACATACATACTGTTGCCAGCGGCAACCACAGGTGAGGCAAATACCACAGCCCTCACCTGTGATTGACAACCAAACTAAACCGCTGACAACCGCATGCGGTTCAGGAGTCACGGTCATAGCCATGGCCGTGACACAGGTATATCGAACCCCTTAATCAGTATTTTGTGGAAGCAGGTATATCGGAGGCCTCAATCAATATTTGGTGGAAACAGGTATATCGAACTCCTTAATCAGTATTTTGTGGAATCAGGTATATCACAGCCCTCAATCAGTATTTTATGGAAGAAGGTATATTAAACCCCTTAATAAGTATTTTTTGGAAGCAGTTATATCACAGGCCTCAATCAATATTTGGTGGAAACAGGTAAATCGAACCCCTTAATCAGTATTTTGTGAAAGCAGGTATCTTGCAGGCCTCAATCAATATTTGGTGGAAAAAGGTATATCGAACCTCTTAATCAGTAGTTTGTGGAAGCAGGTATATCGTAGCCCACAATCTGTATTTTGTGGAAGCAGGTATATCAACCCCCTTAATCAGTATTTTGTGGAAGCAGGTATATCACAGCCCCTAATCAGTATTTTGCGGAAGCAGGTATATCAAACCCCTTAATCAGTATTTTGTGGAAGCAGGTATATCGCAGGCCTCAATCAATATTTGGTGGAAACAGTTATATCGAACCCCTTAATCAGTATTTTGTGGAAGCAGGTATATCGCAGGCCTCAATCAATATTTGGTGGAAACAGCTATATTGAACCCCTTAATTATTATTTTGTGGAAGCAGGTATATCAAAGCTCTTAATCAGTATCTTGTCGAAGCAGGTATATCACATGCCTCAATCAATATTCAGTAGAAACAGGTATATCGAACCCCTTAATCAGTATTTTGTGAAAGCAAGTTTATCGCAGGCCTCAATCAGTATTTGGTGGAAGCAGATTTATCAAACCCCTTAATCAGTATTTTGGGGCAACAGGTATATCACACCCATTGTAAATAGTTGTTCCAATAGCGTTTGTCCCTCTATATAGCTGCGGTATCGCAGCAGAACCGCACACAACTGCTGCACAATACAAATGCACTATACACTTTCTATGTTAGAAAGTATATTATAGGTATATCACACCCCTTAATCAGTATTTTGGGGAAGAAGGTATATCGGAGGCCTCAATCATTATTTGGTGGAAACAGGTATATCGAACCCCTTAATTAGTATTTTGTGGAAGCAGGTATATCAAAGCTCTTAATCAGTATCTTGTGGAAGCAGGTATATCACATGCCTCAATCAATATTTGGTAGAAACAGGAATATTGAACCCCTTAATCAGTATTTTGTGAAAGCAGGTTTATCGCAGGCCTCAATCAATATTCGGTGGAAGCAGGTATATCAAACCCCTTAATCAGTATTTTGTGGAAGCAGGTATATCGCACCCCTCAAACAATATTTGGTGGAAGCAGGTATATCAAACCCCTTAATTAGTATTTTGTGGAAGCAGGTATATCACACCCCTCAATTATTATTTTTTTGCCAAAACAGTTATATCACACCACACTGTTTATTTGGGGCAACAGGTAAATCGCAGCCCTCAATCAGTATTTTGTGAAATAAGGTATATCACACTCCTCAATCAGTTTTATTTTGGGGCAACAGGTATATCACACCCATTGCAAATAGCGTTTGTCGCTCTATATAGCTGTGGTATCGCAGCAGAACCGCACACAACTGCTGCACAATACAAATGCACTATAATATACTTTCTATGTAAGAAAGTATATTGTAAGTATACCACACCCCTCAGTATATCACACCTATCGATAGGACACATATACCAGTCCTTAAAATGACTTTTGTGGCCCTATTAGCTAGAGTTTGGTGTCCCTAACAGCCTGTTCATGCTCCACAAGTAACCTCTCCCTACACTGGCAAAACACAGAATGTAAAATGGCTGCCAGATCGGGTTCTTTTATAGGGTTATATGTGCTGAAACGTCTCAATTTGCTGTCCTGTCCCACCTGATGAATGTGTCATGGGTCAAAGTTTGGTGCAATGCAAAAGAATATGGCGCTGGGGGACATCGCCATATGTTCTCATGTTCGGTGAATCGCGAACGCGCAAAGTTTGGCGCGTAACGACACCTCCACTACCTACAGAACTCAGGTAAGCACCCACTGACCACCAATGCCTATACAGACGATTCCTATATATACTGATTTATAGGCCAGCATACTATTGGCCACCTAAGTACTTTTTAGGCATAGCTACAATGATAAGTTGGCTGCATATATTATAATACTTGAGTGATATACCATAGATAGCACACCATTCCACTACATGAATCCACGCCAGGATTGTACTTGAATGGTACTTTAAGTGTACAGATCCATTGCAAGCCTCTCGACCCCCTATAAGATGTTTCCATACTCATCTAATTTCCCTTGTTTCCAGTGGGTACAGATCTTGATTACCAGAGGGGACTATGAGCCTTCCCCTAGCAGAGGTCGCCGAAACAGCCATTGCATTACATTTGCCTCATGAAGCTCGCCTACTTGTTTGTTTGTTTGTTGTACCTATTTAATACCATTATCTCTGGTGTATATATTGACCTTTTGATTTGTATATACCCGTGTACTATTGCATGAATCATGTATCCCTGATGACAATCATGTTTTTTCTACTGTAATCATATAATAGCACAATTATGTGACATATAATATTTCATTTATTTTATCTTCTATACGTGATATTTGAACCCTATCATTTATGCTACTCTGTTCTTTTTTTTATATATCAGGCCGTGAACAAGGTCTTCAATAAGACCGAAATGTTGGCCAGTATACAACTATGAATACATTTTCGGATGAATATATATTTACAAAAAAATATAAGAAAAGAAATAAGATATTTATGCAACATTTCTTTTCGAGTGCCGTGGTCTTCCTATCACTATCGGCGCAAAACGACTACCAGGCGAACCACAAGGCCATCTCTAGTTTCCACTATGTAAGCTCCACAAAGTGACTTCAGACCTGAACTGGTCCTTAAAAAGTGGGTTTTGGAAATTTTCTTAAAAATGGGATTTTGTCACCAGATTTAACCCTATTAAGCTAGCTAACATTAGCGATGTGCTAATGTCAGCTAAACGTAACTAGCCTATTCCTACTTTTATCTATGCTCCCGTTACACCAGAAATCTAACCATATTAATATGCTAATTAGCCTCTAGGAGCAGGGGGGGTGTTGTTCCTGCTCCTAGAGGCTCCGTTCTCCCACATTTGTCGCCTCCCTCCAAGTCCTGATTACAGGGCCAGGCAGCTCTCTCATCTGTCTGCCAGCCCTTTGCTCTGGTGAAATCTCACGCTGTTCAGTATTTGGCGCAAGCGTGGTGAGGAAGCTAGCAGCCTGTGAGCGTCTTTCTCACAACGCACCTGTGCCGAATGCTGAACAGCGTGAGATTTCACCAGAGCACAGGGCTGGCAGACAGATGCGAGTGCTGCCTGGCCCTGTCAATCAGGACTTGGAGGGAGGCAACAAAGGTGGGAGAACAGAGCCTCTAGGAGCAAGAACAACGCCCCCCCCCCCCTGCTCCTAGAGGCTAATTAGCATATTATAAAAGTTAGATTTGTGGCGTAACGGGGGCATAGATAAAAGTAGGAATAGGCTAGTTAGGTTTAGCTGACATTAGCACATCGCTAATGTCAGCTAGCTTAATAGGGTTAAATCTGGTGACAGAAACCCTTTAAGAATTGATTCTAAAATTCTAAGCCTTCTAACGTCCTAAAAAAATAAAATGACATTTACAAAATGATGCCAACATAAATTAGACATATGGGGATTGTTAAGTAATAAATATTTTATGAGGTATCACTTTCTGTTTTAAAAGCAGAGAAATTGAAATTTTGAAACTTGAGAATTTTTCACTTTTTTGGTAAATTTGGGATTTTTTCATAAATAAAAGTGAAATATACTGACTCAAATTTATGACTATCGTGAAGTACAATGTGTCACAAGAAAACAATCTCAGAATGGCTTGGATGAATAAAAGTGTTCCAAAGTTATTACCACATAAAGTGACACATGTCAGATTAGCAAAAAATGGCCTGCAGAATGTGAAAACTGGCCCGGGGTAGAAAGGGTTAAGCCATATTAAAAATGGCCTAAACGAGAATAAAAGTTATGGCTGTTATGGCTATGAATGTGAGAACGGCCATACGGTTTGCCTGTATGGGGCCCTGAAATTCCTAATAGCAGCCCTGCAACCAAGTCTCTAATTCTAATACTTATCTTGTAAGGTGAACATTGTAGGTAACAGCATTCTGCCAATGAAGTAAACGTATTAATAGTTCTCTTTTCCTATTATAGTAAAGCAAAACAGAGCATTTCATAGCAAGGGTTATCACCCCTCTTCTAAGAAGAGGACCGGGAAAAGTGCAGCAAAGAGCAGCTATATAAAGACGTTGACATTAACTCATCTCAGCTGTATTGAAAATTATGTTATTTTAAGCAAAGGTTTGAAATATGCTTGAACAAGTTGTGTAGAACTTCTGTCAGATTAGAAAAAAAATGCATTGTCATTGCGAAATGCTTAGCAGTATCTAACAAAACAGTCTGACAAAAACAAATATACGTCAGAGTGCTAATGACATGCCTGGGAGCCATGGTTAGCATAAGAAGCATTGCATTGTAAAGCAGGTCTTACCTATAACTGTTTTAAATGTTTTATTCAAACAATAGCAAACCATGTCTGTACTTGAAATGCCAGCCTGAAGTTTACAATAATTTTACAAACTGTGTAAGAGCTGCTTTAGAAAAACACCTCCCATAATAGATATCTTACAGATGTACTTACATAAAAATAGAAATAGAGGCTCCTCAAGTGGAAGGTTTAATTTACTTTTTTTTATATTAAAGTGGATCTTTCCCCGTAGCACTAAATAAACAACCATCTTGTATTCTACAACTGAGCTGCTGTTTGCTTAAATTCTTGGCAATGAGCTAAGACACTTTATTTGAAATATTTCTGTGCGCTGCAAATAAAAGGCATCATGATTCATACTTATGATAAATGTGTACGTGATATAATTGTGGCGTCACTGTTCCCTAGATACAGTATATACAATGTTGTGTAAAAAGTCCCTTTCCAAATCTATGGTAAGTAGAGTTGAGCGAACACCTGGATGTTCGGGTTCGAGAAGTTCGGCCGAACTTCCCGGAAATGTTCGGGTTCGGGATCCGAACCCGACCCGAACTTCGTCCGAACCCGAACCCCATTGAAGTCAATGGGGACCCAAACTTTTCGGCACTAAAAAGGCTGTAAAACAGCCCAGGAAAGGGCTAGAGGGCTGCAAAAGGCAGCAAAATGTAGTTAAATCCCCTGCAAACAAATTTGGATAGGGAAATAAATAAAAATAAAAATAAAATAAATAAAAATTAACCAATATCAATTGGAGAGAGGTCCCATAGCAGAGAATCAGGCTTCATGTCAGCAGAGAATCGGTCTTCATGTCATAGCAGAGAATAAGGCTTCACGTCACCCACCACTGGAACAGTCCATTGTCATATATTTAGGCCCCGCCACCCAGACAGAGGAGAGAGGTCCCATAACAGAGATTCAGGCTTCATGTCAGCAGAGAATCAGTCTTCATGTCATAGCAGAGAATCAGGCTTCACGTCAGCCAAAACTGGAACAGTCCATTGTCAGATATTTAGGCCCCGACACCCAGAAAGAGGAGAGAGGTACCATAGCAGAGATTCAGGCTTCATGTCATAGCAGAGAATCATGCTTCACGTCACCCAAAAATGGAACAGTCCATTGTCAGATATTTAGGCCCTGGCACCCAGACAGAGGAGAGAGGTCCCATAGCAGAGATTCAGGCTTCATGTCATAGCAGAGAATCATGCTTCACGTCACCCAAAACTGGAACAGTCCATTGTCAGATATTTTGGCCCCGGCACCCAGACAGAGGAGAGGTTCATTCAACTTTGGGTTGCCTCGCAATATAATGGTAAAATGAAAATAAAAATAGGATTGAATGAGGAAGTGCCCTGGAGTACAATAATATATGGTTAAGGGGGGGTAGTTAATGTCTAATCTGCAAAAGGGATGGACAGGTCCTGTGGGATCCATGCCTGGTTCATTTTTATGAACGTCAGCTTGTCCACATTGGCTGTAGACAGGCGGCTGCGTTTGTCTGTAAACGCCCCCCTGCCGTGCTGAATACACGTTCAGACAAAACGCTGGCCGCCGTGCAGGCCAGCACCTTCAAGGCATAAAAGGCTAGCTCTGGCCACGTGGACAATTTGGAGACCCAGAAGTTGAATGGGGCCAAACCATCAGTCAGTACGTGGAGGGGTGTGCACACGTACTGTTCCACCATGTTAGTGAAATGTTGCCTCCTGCTAACACGTTCCGTATCAGGTGGTGGTGCAGTTAGCTGTGGCGTGTTGACAAAACTTTTCCACATCTCTGCCATGCTAACCCTGCCCTCAGAGGAGCTGGCCGTGACACAGCTGCGTTGGCGACCTCTTGCTCCTTCTCTGCCTTCGCCTTGGGCTTCCACTTGTTCTCCTGTGACATTTGGGAATGCTCTCAGTAGCGCGTCTACCAATGTGCGCTTGTACTCGCGCATCTTCCTATCACGCTCCAGTGCAGGAAGTAAGGTGGGCACATTGTCTTTGTACCGGGGATCCAGCAGGGTGGCAACCCAGTAGTCCGCACACGTTAAAATGTGGGCAACTCTGCTGTCGTTGCGCAGGCACTGCAGCATGTAGTCGCTCATGTGTGCCAGGCTGCCCAGAGGTAAGGTCAAGCTGTCCTCTGTGGGAGGCGTATCGTCATCGTCCTGCGTTTCCCCCCAGCCACGCACCAGTGATGGGCCCGAGCTGCGTTGGGTGCCACCCCGCTGTGAACATGCTTCATCCTCATCCTCCTCCACCTCCTCCTCGTCCTCCAGTGGTGGGCCCTGGCTGGCCACATTTGTACCTGGCCTCTGCTGTTGCAAAAAACCTCCCTCTGAGTCACTTCGAAGAGACTGGCCTGAAAGTGCTAAAAATGACCCCTCAAGGAGACATAGAAGTGGTATTGTAACGCTGATAACGGCGTCATCGCCACTGGCCATGTTGGTGGAGTACTCGAAACAGCGCAACAGGGCACACAGGTCTCGCATGGAGGCCCAGTCATTGGTGGTGAAGTGGTGCTGTTCCGCAGTGCGACTGACCCGTGCGTGCTGCAGCTGAAACTCCACTATGGCCTGCTGCTGCTCGCACAGTCTGTTCAGCATGTGCAAGGTGGAGTTCCACCTGGTGGGCACGTCGCATATGAGGCGGTGAGCGGGAAGGCCGAAATTACGCTGTAGCGCAGACAGGCGAGCAGCGGCAGGATGTGAACGCCGGAAGCGCGCACAGATGGCCCGCACTTTATGCAGCAGCTCTGACATGTCAGGGTAGTTGTGAATGAACTTCTGCACCACCAAATTCAGCACATGCGCCAGGCAAGGGATGTGCGTCAAACCGGCTAGTCCCAGAGCTGCAACGAGATTTCGCCCATTATCGCACACCACCAGGCCAGGCTTGAGGCTCACCGGCAGCAACCACTCGTCGGTCTGTTGTTCTATACCCCGCCACAACTCCTGTGATGTGTGGGGCCTGTCCCCCAAACATATGAGTTTCAGAATGGCCTGCTGACGTTTACCCCGGGCTGTGCTGAAGTTGGTGGTGAAGGTGTGTGGCTGACTGGATGAGCAGGTGGAAGAAGGGGAGGAGGAAGCAGAGTAGGAGGAGGAGGCAACAGGAGGCAAAGAATGTTGCCCTGCGATCCTTGGCGGCGGAAGGACGTGCGCCAAATAGCTCTTCGCCTGGGGCCCAGCCGCCACTACATTTACCCAGTGTGCAGTTAGGGATATATAGCGTCCCTGGCTGTGCTTACTGGTCCACGTATCTGTGGTTAGGTGGACCTTGCCACAGATGGCGTTGCACAGTGCACACTTGATTTTATCCGATACTTGGTTGTGCAGGGAAGGCACGGCTCTCTTGGAGAAGTAGTGGCGGCTGGGAACAACATACTGTGGGACAGCAAGCGACATGAGCTGTTTGAAGCTGTCTGTGTCCACCAGCCTGAATGACAGCATTTCATAGGCCAGTAGTTTAGAAATGCTGGCATTCAGGGCCAGGGATCGAGGGTGGCTAGGTGGGAATTTACGCTTTCTCTCAAATGTTTGTGAGATGGAGAGCTGAACGCTGCCGTGTGACATGGTTGAGATGCTTGGTGACGGAGGTGGTGGTGGTGTTGGTGGTACATCCTCTGTTTGCTGGGCGGCAGGTGCCAACGTTCCTCCAGAGGCGGAGGAAGAGGCCGAGGTGGCAGCAGCAGCAGAAGAGGTAGCAGGAGGAGCCTGAGTGGGTTCCTTGTTTTTAAGGTGTTTACTCCACTGCAGTTCATGCTTTGCATGCAGGTGCCTGGTCATGCAGGTTGTGCTAAGGTTCAGAACGTTAATGCCTCGCTTCAGGCTCTGATGGCACAGCATGCAAACCACTCGGGTCTTGTCGTCAGCACATTCTTTGAAGAACTGCCACGCCAGGGAACTCCTTGAAGCTGCCTTTGGGGTGCTCGGTCCCAGATGGCGGTGGCCAATAGCAGACGGACTCTCTTGGCGGCGGGTGTTCTGCTTTTGCCCACTGCCCCCTCTTTTGCTATGCTGTTGGCTCGGTCTCACCACTGCCTCTTCCTCCGAATTCTGAAAGTCAGTAGCACGACCTTCATACCATGTGGGGTCTAGGACCTCATCGTCCCCTGCATCGTCTTCCACCCAGTCTTCCTCCCTGACCTCCTGTTCAGTCTGCACACTGCAGAAAGACGCAGCAGTTGGCACCTGTGTTTCGTCATCATCAGAGACGTGCTGAGGTGGTATTCCCATGTCCTCATCATTAGGAAACATAAGTGGTTGTGCGTTAGTGCATTCTATCTCTTCCACCCCTGGGAAAGGGCTAGGTGGATGCCCTTGGGAAACCCTGCCAGCAGAGTCTTCAAACAGCATAAGAGACTGCTGCATAACTTGAAGCTCAGACAGTTTCCCTGATATGCATGGGGGTGATGTGACAGACTGATGGGCTTGGTTTTCATGCGCCATCTGTGCGCTTTCTGCAGAAGACTGGGTGGGAGATAATGTGAACGTGCTGGATGCACTGTCGGCCACCCAATTGACTAATGCCTGTACCTGCTCAGGCCTTACCATCCTTAGAACGGCATTGGGCCCCACCAAATATCGCTGTAAATTCTGCTGGCTACTGGGACCTGAGGTAGTTGGTTCACTAGGACGTGTGGCTGTGGCAGAACGGCCACGTCCTCTCCCAGCACCAGAGGGTCCACTAACACCACCACGACCATGTCCACGTTCGCGTCCGCGTCCCTTACTAGATGTTTTCCTCATTGTTACCGTTCACCACAATAAGAAAAAAATTATTTGGCCCAATGTATTGAATTCAAATTCAGGCCTTTTTTTTACAGGCACCTAACACTATCTGGCTATCTATTTAGGTACCGTATTACACTAATACAGGCACAACAGTAACGACAGATTTAGCTGAATATAAATTGTAGGCCTATTTTTTAGGCGCTGGGTGACAGGTATACGTTTACAGACAGAATTAAACTTGGAAATGCACGGTAGCGTGTGAAGTTATTGAGGATGACACTATCCGCACCTTCAATCTAATATAGCCTTTTATGGATAGATTTAACCTTGGCCTGATAGTAATTCCCTAAATTTGTGGTTTCTGCTCTAAGTTGGGAATTGTATTTCAACCCAGAACAAAAACTGTGCTTTGGCAGACACTAAATATATTGACCAGCCACAGCAGTATCAACAGATTTAGCTGAATATAAATTTTAGGCCTATTATTTAGGCGCTGGGTGACAGGTATACGTTTACGGACAGAATTAGACTTGGAAATGCACGGTAGCGTGTGAAGTTATTGAGAATGACCCTATCCGCACCTTCAATCTAATATACCCTTTTATGGATAGATTTAAAGTAGGCCTGATACAGCAGAAACCACTGATTTAGAGAATTGCTAAGTTGGGAATTGTATTTCAACCCAGAAGAAAAACTGTGCTTAGGCGGACACTAAATGAATAGACCAGCCTCAGCAATAAACACAGATTTAGCTGAATATAAATTTTAGGCCTATTATTTAGGCGCTGGGTGACAGGTATACGTTTACGGACAGAATTAAACTTGGAAATGCACAGTAGCGTGTGAAGTTATTGAGGATGACACTATCCGCACCTTCAATCTAATATACCCTTTTATGGATCGATTTAACCTTGGCCTGATAGTAATTCCCTAAATTTGTGGTTTCTGCTCTAAGTTGGGAATTGTATTTCAACCCAGAATAAAAACTGTGCTTTGGCAGACACTAAATATATTGACCAGCCACAGCAGTATCAACAGATTTAGCTGAATATAAATTTTAGGCCTATTATTTAGGCGCTGGGTGACAGGTATACGTTTACGGACAGAATTAGATTTGGAAATGCACGGTAGCATGTGAAGTTATTGAGAATGACCCTATCCGCACCTTCAATCTAATATACCCTTTTATGGATAGATTTAAAGTAGGCCTGATACAGCAGAAACCACTGATTTAGAGAATTGCTAAGTTGGGAATTGTATTTCAACCCAGAAGAAAAACTGTGCTTTGGCAGACACTAAATGAATTGACCAGCCTCAGCAATAAACACAGATTTAGCTGAATATAAATTTTAGGCCTATTATTTAGGCGCTGGGTGACAGGTATACGTTTACTGACAGAATTAGATTTGGAAATGCACGGTAGCGTGTGAAGTTATTGAGAATGACCCTATCCGCACCTTCAATCTAATATACCCTTTTATAGATAGATTTAAAGTAGGCCTGATACAGCAGAAACCACTGATTTAGAGAATTGCTAAGTTGGGAATTGTATTTCAACCCAGAAGAAAAACTGTGCTTTGGCGGACACTAAATGAATTGACCAGCCTCAGCAATAAACACAGATTTAGCTGAATATAAATTTTAGGCCTATTATTTAGGCGCTGGGTGACAGGTATACGTTTACGGACAGAATTAAACTTGGAAATGCACGGTAGCGTGTGAAGTTATTGAGGATGACACTATCCGCACCTTAAATCTAATATACCCTTTTATGGATCGATTTAAACTTGGTCTGATACAGCAGAAAAAAATTATTTAGGGAATTGCTAAGTTGGGAATTGTATTCAACCCAGAACAAAAACTGTGCTTTGGCGGACACTAAATGAATTGACCAGCCTCAGCAATAAACACAGATTTAGCTGAATATAAATTTTAGGCCTATTATTTAGGCGCTGGGTGACAGGTATACGTTTACGGACAGAATTAAACTTGGAAATGCACAGTAGCGTGTGAAGTTATTGAGGATGACACTATCCGCACCTTAAATCTAATATACCCTTTTATGGATCGATTTAAACTTGGCCCGATACAGCAGAAAAAAATTATTAAGGGAATTGCTAAGTTGGGAATTGTATTCAACCCAGAACAAAAACTGTGCTTCGGTATTACAATTGGCTAGCCACAGCTGAAACACCAGATTTAGGTTACTGCTATTTTGGCAATTGTATTTTACCCCTCAATAAAATAGCAAGCACAGCCAAGCCCCTGATGTAGGATATAGCAAAAAAAATAACCACACTATTGATGGTTAAATGGACTTGGTGGCAGCTTGTGCTGGCGCACCACAAGACACAAAATGGCCGCCGATCACCCAAGAAAAAAGTGACATAAAAACGCTCTGGGTAGCCTAAAAACAGTGAGCAATTAAATAGCAGCAGTTCAATGATCCACAGCTGTAGATCGATCACTGAATTAAGTGTTTTTGCAGAGTTAATCACTGTCTAATCTGGCCCTTACAGCAGCTGCAACCTCTCCCTACACTGATCAGAGCAGAGTGACGTGCGGCGCTACGTGACTCCAGCTTAAATAGAGGCTGGGTCACATGCTGCACTGGCCAATCACAGCCATGCCAATAGTAGGCATGGCTGTGATGGCCTCTTGGGGCAAGTAGTATGACGCTTGTTGATTGGCTGCTTTGCAGCCTTTCAAAAAGCGCCAAGAAAGCGCCGAACACCGAACCCGGACATTTACAAAAATGTTCGGGTTCGGGTCCGTGTCACGGACACCCCAAAATTCGGTACGAACCCGAACTATACAGTTCGGGTTCGCTCATCCCTAATGGTAAGTAAATAAACCAAAAGGACTACATGGGTCCAACGCTCCGCCACTTCATCAATGTCAATCCAGGAACGACTAATTATTCAACAATAGCTTTATTGGATCTCATGGATGTTTTACTAATGATATTATACCTTATACCACCATTTCCAAGCCTTTTATACCTGAAATTGGTTCTAGAACTGCCCAATGCAAGGTGGAGTCAGCAATATCATAAGTCAGAATTGTAGTTAAAAAAACATGCTTTCATTAAAAAGTATAAATTACAGAATTCTACAATATTAAGAAACAATTTAAAAAGAATGTTTCAGAAACGGTAGACATAAATGGAGCTAGTCTCAATACCTCGAAAGCGGTTCCTATATGATATATAAATACAAATATGTGAAATATAAAATAGTATTGCCACGGACATTCCCGCTACAGGTGGCAGGAGATCGGTGAGACTTGCAACACATGGCTTGATCTGACATGTTTTCCGTATGGATCAAATGACGTCTGTGTTGTTTCTGGTGCTTGCCACACCTTCTTTCCCCAGGTGTGGCTATTCGGATCATTTAATCTTCTCTATATACACTCACCTAAAGAATTATTAGGAACACCTGTTCTATTTCTCATTAATGCAATTATCTAGTCAACCAATCACATGGCAGTTGCTTCAATGCATTTAGGGGTGTGGTCCTGGTCAAGACAATCTCCTGAACTCCAAACTGAATGTCAGAATGGGAAAGAAAGGTGATTTAAGCAATTTTGAGCGTGGCATGGTTGTTGGTGCCAGACGGGCCGGTCTGAGTATTTCACAATCTGCTCAGTTACTGGGATTTTCACGCACAACTATTTCTAGGGTTTACAAAGAATGGTGTGAAAAGGGAAAAACATCCAGTATGCGGCAGTGTCACAAGTTGGAGGTCCCAGGAGAGACCACCGCGTCGTCATGCAATAAACCAACGGAAATCAGGTACAGACACATAAGAGTTTATTGCACAAACAAAACAGGGAAGGCAGCACAGAGAAAACATGAGCTCTATGTACCGTCAGCACAGTGGGAGAAAACCCCCACTGCGCCACTGTCTAGTAATACTCCAGAGGGGCGTGACTAAGCAACTCCTGGTGTTCACTAGAGCCCTAGATGGTAGGGTTAGACTTTGCCGCAGGAAGTTGCCAGGGTCCACTCTGGAGCGTGAACTAGACAGTGACAGCAGGAGCGAATGGACAACAGGTACCAGAAGGTACAGACGGCACATAGGCAAACATAACAGACAGGTAAATACAAAACAGGGCAAATAATAACACAAGCAGGAGTTCATGCAAGGGAGCAGGAGTGGCAATGAGCAGAGAAGGACTTGCTCTACCAGTAGTAAACTGCATGGCCTTGTCATGCCACTCTGCTGCAAAGGCTTGCTGAACACAGACATATGAATACAAAACAGGGGAACTAATAATACGAGCAGGAGTTCACGCAAGGGAGCAGGAGTGGCAATGAGCAGAGAAGGACTTGCTCCACCAGTAGTAAACTGCATGGCCTTGTCATGCCACTCTGCTGCAAAGGCTTGCTGAACACAGACATATGAATACAAAACAGGGGAACTAATAATACGAGCAGGAGTTCACGCAAGGGAGCAGGAGTGGCAATGAGCAGAGAAGGACTTGCTCCACCAGTAGTAAACTGCATGGCCTTGTCATGCCACTCTGCTGCAAAGGCTTGCTGAACACAGACATCAGAATAAACACAAAGTAACTAAAACATAACAAGCAGATCAGATATCAGAAAGACAGGAAAGAGGACATCAGAGAACGTAAGTGAACAAGTAGGGAAACTCACAGAGCACAGGCAGACAGACACGGATCCCATGGGTCAGCAGCATGGGAGAGAGAGTACAAACCAGGAGCAGGACAAGACAACACACACCAGGAGAGCTGACACAGAACTGAGGAAACCTCAGTCTTATATACAGGTTCCATGGGTGCAGCAGAGAGACCACACCCATGGAGCAGACAGAGGATTAACTCCTAATAGGCACACAGGGGAGTTAACCCATAAAGAACCACAAATGACACACAGGAACAGAACTTCAGCGAGGAGCGCCGAATGAGCAAGAACGGAAGGTCACAGTCAAAGGTAACGACTGTGACAGGCAGTCCTGTGGGCAAAAATGCCTTGTGGATGCTAGAGGTCAGAGGAGAATGGGCCGACTGATTCAAGCTGATAGAAGAGCAACGTTGACTGAAATAACCACTCGTTACAACCGAGGTATGCAGCAAAGCATTTGTGAAGCCACAACACGCACAACCTTGAGGCGGATGGGCTACAACAGCAGAAGACCCCACCGGGTACCACTCATCTCCACTACAAATAGGAAAAAGAGGCTACAATTTGCACGAGCTCACCAAAATTGGACTGTTGAAGACTGGAAAAATGTTGCCTGGTCTGATGAGTCTCGATTCTGTTGAGACATTCAAATGGTAGAGTCCGAATTTGGCGTAAACAGAATGAGAACATGTATCCATCCTCTGATGGCTACTTCCAGCAGGATAATGCACCATGTCACAAAGCTCGAATCATTTCAAATTGGTTGCTTGAACATGACAATGAGTTCACTGTACTAAAATGGCCCCCACAGTCACCAGATATCAACCCAATAGAGCATCTTAGGGATGTGGTGGAACGGGAGCTTCGTGCCCTGGATGTGCATCCCTCAAATCTCCATCAACTGCAAGACGCTATCCTATCAATATGGGCCAACATTTCTAAAGAATGCTATCAGCACCTTGTTGAATCAATGCCACGTAGAATTCAGGCAGTTCTGAAGGCAAAAGGGGGTCCAACACCGTATTAGTATGGTGTTCCTAATAATTCTTTAGGTGAGTGTATATTTGCTTCTCCCACAATGCTGCACGGTTTATAGCTTCTGTTTGGACCTTTGGATCTCGGCTGTGTTCCTTGTGCTTCTATAGATCCTTTGAAGTTAAGTCTTTCCTTTTCCTTTTGTATTTTGTTTGGGTTCTGTGTGTTGCGTTTCACTATTGTTTGTATTAGACCTGAAGGAGACTCCTGTTCATCCCTCCTTTTGGAGGAACAGGTAGTCTCGTTCCTGCCATTAGTACCAGGGTCCTATAGGGCTTGATAGGACTCTAGGTATTCCTGCGTATGAACTCACCTACCTTTGGGGTCTGTTCATACTGGTGGTCAGTCGGGATTTTGGTTAAGGTTTTCACTAGGAGGTGTCCATTTTCATTCCCTAGTTCTCAGGCCTGATTCCCTTTCCCCCCTTCCCTCCTATGCTCGGTGTGGTGTTTCCCTCCCACACGGAAGCATGACAAGTATATGTACCAAATGCATTGCATATAGACTGAGAAACGACTAAAAAAGTGGAATGTTAAATCCAAAATAAAATGTAGTATATCAACAACCTGTAGACTACTCCTGTGTCTTCTGCTTCATTAACCAGGCAATATATGCCTTCTCATGCTTGAGCCATTGGCCATGATTAGTGTGTCGCAAAGAACATAGCAGAGCCCTCTCACCAAAAGATATTCATCCTGCTCTGCGAAAGGAACCTAAAGGTGGATTTACATGAACCAATAATTGTGCATATTATCGGGAACGACCATTCCTGCGAACGCCATCTTAATGTGCCGTTCATCGGGTGTTCCGGTTGTTCATGCAGGCACATCAATCTTCATTTCTAGGCAGCAGATCGTGCGGTCTAAACAGCGATCTGTTGTCCAGAAACAATGATTTTGCATGGCTACGAGGGATTGCTATAGTGACCCTGCGTCCTCATACTGTGAAGGAGATCGCTGCATGTAAATGCAGCGGTCTCCTTCACTGAGTGAGCAGCCAACTATCAGGAAGGAAGCGTTCCTTCCTTCGTGAGCTCCATTAGCCCGTCTAAACCTGTTTTAAGAAAATATGGTCCAAATATCAACATTTAGAATATATCACCTATATTAAAGGTGAACACATTTTCTGAAATTAGTTTGTCTGATTAGTTCAAATCAATAAAGAAATTCAATGTGGCTACAAATTGGTTTTACCCAAATTGAAATTGCTTTACACACACACTCTCATTCTCCCGCTCTGTTTTTTCAAAAATTCGGGTGGAATTTCAATTCTAACAAATCGATTCAATCATCTGTAATATGTATGTTGGTGAGCCAAAAATTTGTCCAAGTTTCAGAATTGTGGTACTTTTGTCGCTAATTGAGGAGACAGCGGGGAAGTTGGCATGGCAATTACTAACACTGTCTAAAAGTAAGGGTTCATGCACACGACGTATGTATTTTGCAGTCTGCAAAACACAGATCCACAAAAAAAGGATGACATTCGCGTGACGTCCGTGTTGCATCCAATTTTTTTGCAGATCCATTGTAACAATGCCTGTCCTTGTCCACAAAACGGACAATAGGACATGTTCTATTTCTTTGCGGAACGGACTTGAGGACATATGGAAATGGAATCCACACTGAGTCATTTCATTTTATTGCGGACCCATTGAAGTGAATTGTTCTGCATATGGACTGCAAAAAAAATGGAACCGACATGGAAAGAAAATATGAATATGGTCATGTGCATGAGACCTAAGACAGTATAGACTTGGTTTAGACTTAAACTGCTCCAGATTTATCACAGTGGCTGATGAATCTGTTGCATCTTTTGACCATCTAGGCTAAGTTTGCATCATCTTTAAGTTGGCTTAGTTTTAATCCAAAATGGGCCAGATCTTTGGTGCACTTTTTGGCTTGCATAGATGCAATTAAGCCCCCTTCGTGTGAAGCCACGCCCCTTTCAAATAAGCCAAATCCACTTTGGACAAGCCATAAAAAGGTTTAAAAAGTGTCTAAAACATTTGAGAAATGTGATGCAAAGCCATTTTATTTAAAAAAATTTTTTTTAGCAAATTGCACAAGAAAACTGGTGGATTTTCAATAGTAAATTTGTCCCACTGTGGTTTTTGGCTTTTTGGGGGTTTGCTTTTAAATCAAAGAAAACTTTGAGTGCGTTATGTTTTTCAGGCATTTTTCCATAGACTTCTATACAGAAAAATGGCAGAAAAAATGACATAAAATTTGACTAAAAACTGTAAACTAAAAAATGCTTGTAAAGCTCTCAGAAAGAAAAATAAGTATGGAAGCACATTGAAAGTGTTCTTTTGTGAGAAAGCATCTCTATGAGATTTTATTAAGTTAAATTCACAATGGCAAATGATTGATGATATTTACCTGGTGACTCTATGAGGTGACAGTTGGGAGTTGAACAAGTATTAACATTTCTAGTCTGCACTCTGCTCGCCGTGCCTTCTGTAGTGTTAGGTCAGTTAAACAAAATCAATTCCGTGAACATTTTACTGAGAATCTTTTTTTAAATGACGGCCATTTAAATACATTTTGGATTACATGAAGCTACTCGTCTGGATATATCTCTGAAAACTTTTTTTTTTAAGTTAAATGACAGCAAATACCTGAAATCATCAGACATTACAGGAGTGGATTTCAAGCAGTCCATAACTGAACTTGAGATTGACATATCAATGTACTTTTCTCCTGTAGAAACACGTAATGAGAAACTCAGGAGAATTTATTGTCATAAGTATGATAGTAATGTTACTATGACTGCATTCGGGATGTGCGTGTTTATTTTAAATGACTATACAGTGATATGATAAAGTATTTGCCCCCTCCAGTTGCTACAGCATATAACCACATTGAATATTGTCCTGTTCTAAGGGATTATTCGCACATCAGTGAATTATGGGTTTTCCGACAAATGCAAACAATGTGAGTATGACATGCTATGGAAATCCACTCGTCAGCCTAGCACAATGGCCAAACCTAATTGCAACCAATCAATTCCTATAATTTAATATCAATTTTTCACCTCTGTTATTGATAGAATTGCTTTAATTAGAGCCTTATGCACTTGACTGTGTCTGTATTTCGGTCCACAAATAACGGATACACAAAATACAGATACCTTCCATATGCATTCAGTTTTTTTCTCACTGCCATCAATAGAAAGGGCTATTCTTGTCCGCCATATGGCCGAAAATAGGACATGTTTTCTAATTTGCAGAATAGAAAAATTAATTCGCAATAAATGCTTACGCAGGCATGGTTCCATAGAAAGGAATGGGTCAGTGTGCTGTCCGCAAAAAAAAGCTGACAGGATATGGATGAAAAATATGGACATGTGCATAAGTCCTAAGACACACTAGCACTAGTGTTTTTTGATGCATGAACTTCTTGCTTAAAGGGAACCTGTCACCAGGATTTTGGGTATAAAGCTGAGGACATGGGTTGCTAGATGGCTGCTAGCACATCCGCAATACCCAGTCCCCACAGCTCTCTGCGCTTTTATTGTGTAAAAAAAACGATTTGATACATATGAAAATTAACATAAAAGAGTCATATCTTACTTGTGTGACTCAGAGTCATATTTTCAAGCTCTGACTCATCTCAGGTTAATTTGCATATGTATTAAATCGGTTTTTATACACAATAAAAGCACACAGAGCTATGGGGACTGGATATTGCGGATGTTCTAGCGGCCATCTAGCAACCCATGTCCTCCGCTCTATACCCCAAATCCCGGTGACAGGTTCCCTTTAAAAGGGTTGTGTAGGATCCTAAAAAAATGTCATTCAGTTGTGTAAACCTGTCCTAGTCTGCTACAGAGCATAATAGCATATCTGTCAACTTTTCTTCACTTCAATCTCCATGCTCCTGTTACGCTCCATTGTTTACAACCCACACTTCCAGGTTGTGGACGTAGATGAGCAGCAGCTACCACACTTCCCATAAGGCTGTGCACTGCATGATCAGGCAAAAATGTAAACACCTACTACACCCTTCCCTGATCTGAAAACGCCACCCACTACACCCTCCATCATCCCCTTGCTGCTTCCTTCTAATGTTTACTCCCACAGCAGCCTCAATATGACAAGCAGTGGACTCTGCCTACACTGCTTGCGGATCAATCTCACATGGGTCTGACATCATGATCATTCGGCTGGTTATTCTGATGGGGGGACATCATGGGAGGCCTGGTAGTTGTCAGAGGAAATCCAGTCTCCACAGAGGGTGCAGTCACGTGACCACTCTCCGTAGCTCTGGAGCGAGACAGTAAAAAGTTGTGCAAGTACTTTAGAAAATTGCAAGGCCTGGTACATGAAGCACAAAGGAAGAAAAAAAATATAACTGGATAATCCCTTTAAGGTAAAGATGACATGCAAAAAATACCTGTGGAATTTATTAGTCTGGAAAGGGTTAAAACACTGGGAAAAGAAATAACATTTTTACTTTGAATGTCTTTTGTGTCTTTTGTTTCAGGAGAAACATCTACTCAACAGATTGAACGTCAACAGGTTAAATCCAACAGACATTAAAAGGGTTTTCCAGGATTTTTTTTAGATAGGTCACCAGTATCTGATCGGTGGGGGTCCAACACCCAGGACCCCCACCGATCAGCTATTTTGATATGGCAGCGGTGCTACTGTGAGCGCCGCTGCCTTCTCACAACTTACCAAGCACAGCGATGTACATTGTATAGCGGCTGTGCTTGGTATTGTGGCTGCTCCTAGGCCACGTGACGCATGAATGTGTCATCACTGACCTAGGAAAAGCTGAGAGAAGGCTGCAGCGCTACTGCGTACAAAACTGGCCTTCAGCAGAAAGCTATCACATGTCTGTGGCTGACATGCGGTATGTCTATGGCCAATGTAGGACTGCATACCTCCCTAACCTTGACAAAGATTAGTGCTGACTGCACAAAAAAAGACTGGCTAAAACTGGGATTCCAGGTAGAGTAACAAGGTGGAAACCACTGATATCCATGACTGACATTAATATTATCAATTGAAAAACACACATACAGTACATTGTCATCAAATTGCATGGTATAATGTTCTATGAACAGAAGAACTCTGAGTAAGGCCTCATGCACACGATCGTTGTTGTGTTCCGTTCCGCAAAATGGGATTCCGTTGTTCCGTGATCCGTTTCCGTTTTTGTTTCCGTGTGTCTTCCTTTATTTTTGGAGGACCACCAGACATAAAGGAAAGTAAAAAAAAGTCTAAGTCAAGTTTGCCATGCAAATGATAGGAAAAAAACGGACACGCGGACGTGGATGACAATCTTGTGTGCCTCCGCGTTTTTTAGCGGTCCCATTGACTTGAATGGGTCCACGAACCGTTTTCCGTGAAAATAATAGGACAGGTTATATTTTTTTGACGGACTGGAACCAGGAATCACGGACGCGGATGACAAACGGTGCATTAGCCGAGTTTTCAACGGACCCATTGAAAGTCAATGGGTCCGCAGAAAATCACAAAAAACGGTACAACGGACACGGAATAAAACAACGGTCGTGTGCATGAGGCCTAAGTAAGTAAATAAATAATTCTACAATAAAAAGTAAGGGAGATTACATCTGTACCTGACACAAAGCATCCGCACAACACTCATATATGTTGAGTCTGATGTCTGACTTTGTTTCCTGTGTTCAGATGTAGAACAAATGTCTGGAACTGTTGGCCCCCATAAACATTATGCTATTGTAGGCCAAACCTGCCATTTTTGGCAGGTCTGTCCAGCAATCTAATGTGCATGGGGAGAGGCCGTCTCTCCCACCAACAGGTTATTTGTGGGGACAAAAGGATTGGGCTTCTTGAATTTCAACTCAGAGATAAACCACAGCCAGTATCTCCTCAATGCCGAGCATGCATGGGAAAGTCAGAAGAGATCGCTGTCACTTCAATATTTGGCTAAAAGCAATTGAAGATGTATGGACACCTTAAAGCTCAGCTGAGATGACTGCCTCTGGGGGAAGCAGGGGAATCGGATGCTATGAGGACCAAACTCGGGAAGGGGCACAGGAGGAGGACAAATGCATTTATTTTCAGGGTCCAGGGAGTGGTGAGTATGGTGCTCCTAGTCCTAGCACTGATATTACTCACCGCTCCCTGGTCTTTTCCTCCAGGTTCCTGTGCTGCAGTAAATACTGGCAGCACACAGTTTCAGGTTGGGACATAGTGTGCTTTGTGTGACCTCAGGTCACAGTATATTGCGTGCCCAGACGCAGTGCTGCATGAAGAGCAGAGGCGTCCGCAGGAGGAGAAGAGAGATGAATATATATTTTTTTTGTTCAACGTGAGGTCTGCATTAGGGGACGGGGGATGGGGAGGGGTTCAAATATTTGCTGTGGGTCCCAGTCACTTTTAGTTACACCACTGACTGCCTCCATGATTATAGAAAAAAGAAAATGAGCAGCAGCACAACGATAAAAAGTATATACAGAACCTTTTAGTGGTGGTGCCAGCAGTGTTGGGCGCCAGTCTGAAGCTCCCCCAGCTATACGTGAGACTTGTAAGGAAACTGCAGCATTCACTTGTCCTCTGTATTCCAAAATTTATTCAACAACTTAGTGCAACGTTTTGACAGCTATGGTCTTTTTCAAGCAACAAACAGTGTGAACATAGTCAGATATATACCCTCCCAGAGGGTCACATGACCAAATCAAATATGTTAATTACAAATCAAATATGCTAAATGCATACCGCCCATCCGTGCGATCTAATTACCCAGATAAGAATATACATGTCACCCATTCATTATAAATAGTGTAATCCATAATAGAATATTAAAGCCAAAAAACATGTGCTTATTGCATTCCTCGATGGAAGCATGCGTCCACCATGGTTTGATTGTATAATGTCCTGGGGGATACATCTAACCCATACATATTATGGGGGGGATGTGCCCACCAATAAGGATATAAGTGTGCTGACAAAGGGGAGGGAGACGACCCACGCACGATTTGTGTGGAGTACTTCCCCCCCTCTAAAATGATTAAGTGAGCCCTCTAACTCTTTTTATCCATGGTCTATCAATTTAAGGGGACATTTATACTAGGGGACCATTGTTAAACTTTAGTCTTTGAACTCTGGTGTAACGACAGAGACCAAGTTGTGAGATATATAGGTATACCAAGGAATTGCATTAATGCAGCTTAAAATTAGAATTTTGTGAAAAGGTTCAATATTCTAGGCTCAAAGTGTCACACTCTAGTCAGCTAATTAATCTATACCCCCTGAGCAAAGGGTACCTCAAAATTGTGACTTTGAGGTTTCATAAGCTATAAGCCATAATCATCCAAATTATAACAAATAAAGACTTGAAATATGCATGTAATGAGTCTATCTCATATGTTAGTTTCACCTTTTAAGTTGCATTACTGAAATAAATGAACTTTGCACGATATTTAAATTTTTCGAGTTTCACCTGTATTTCAGTTCAGCAATATTCTTGGGATGTCTGGTGTGAATCGCTTTCTTGAGGTCATGCCCCAGCATCTCAATCGGGTTGAGGTCAGGAATCTGACTGGGCCACTCCAGAAGGCGTATTTTCTTCTGTTTAAGCCATTTTGTTGTTGATTTACTTCTATGCTTTGGGTCGTTGTCCTGTTGCAACACCCATCTTCTGTTGAGCTTCAGCTGGTGGACAGATGGCCTTAAGTTCTCCTACAAAATGTCTTGATAAACTTGGGAATTCATTTTTCCTTCGATGATAGCAATACGTCCAGGCCCTGACACAGCAAAGCAGCCCCAAACCATGATGCCCCCACCACCATACTTCACAGCTGGGATGAGGTTTTGACGTTGGTGTGCTGTGCCTCTTTTTCTCCACACATAGTGTTGTGTGTTTCTTCCAAACAACTCACAGAATATTTTGCCAGTACTGCTGTGGAACATCCAGGTGCTCTTGTGCAAACTGTAAACGTGCAGCAATGTTTTTTTTTTTACAGCAGTGGCTTCCTCTGTGGTATCCTCCCATGAAATCCATTCTTGTTTAGTGTTTTACATATCGTAGATTCGCTAACAGGGATGTTAGCATATGCCAGAGACTTTAGCTGACACTCTAGGATTCTTCTTCACCTCATTGAGACGTCTGTGCTGTTCTCTTGCAGTCATCTTTACAGGACGGCCGATCCTAGGGAGAGTAGCAGCAGCTTTATGCAAGTCAACAATTCTTAATCGTAGGTCTTCTGAGAGCTCTTTTGTGCGAGGCATCATTCACATCAGGCAATGCTTTTTGTGAAAAGCAATTCCCAGAACTGGTGTGTGTTTTTTATAGGGCAGGGCAGCTGTAACCAACACCTCCAATCTCATCTCATTGATTGGACTCCAGTTGGCTGACGCCTCACTCCAATTAGCTCTTGGAGATGTCATTAGTCTAGGGGTTCACATACTTTTTCCACCTGCACTGTGAATGTTTACATGGTGTATTCAATAAAACATGGTAACATTTAATTCTTTGTGTGTTATTAGTTTAAGCAGACTGTGATTGTCTATTGTTGTGATGATCAGATCACATTTTATGACCAATTTGTGCAGAAATCCATATCATTCCAAAGGGTTCACATACTTTTTCTTGCAACTGTATATATCTGACTATGTTCACACTGTTTGTTCCTTTAAAAAGACCATAAAGGTCGAAACGTCGCACTAAGTTGGTGAATACATTTTGGAATACAGAGGACAAGTGAGTGCTGCGGTTTCCTTACATGCCTGCATAATTATGTTAAAAAAGTATTTAAAACAGATTGGATAAAAATTTAGTAGAATTAATAAAATTATTAGAATTAATTAATGCAAATAATGTGACACATTCCTTTTAACATAACACTGTCTGCAGAAAGATAATAGAGCTAATTTTACACCTTTGTCATCCTTGTCTTTATCTGTGACTGCATGAGGGTAGAGAATCAAATCAATTTGTCCTAGCTGTCAAGTATAACATTCAGCTCTTTGTCTCATCTTTGTCTTCTCTTGGTCAGGTGAACAAAAAGATCATCTAGGTCATAGCACTTCTGGATGTCTTAGAAGTCATGTGACATGATTATGCAATGTCCTCTTGGTTCATAAACGTATAGGGCTTAGCAAAGAAGACTAACGCACCGTTAGTCTTCTTTGCTATTTTATTTTTTAGGGGTATTCCCATCTGAGACAATGAGGGCATATCACTAGGATATGACCCCATTGTCTGATAGGTGCAGGTCCCATCTCTGGGACCCACACCCACACAGATAATGGAGCAGGGAAGGTGGTGGCCGGAGGACCCCGGGTTATCTGGGGTCTGGCCACTGCCAAGCGCTCTCCCAATAGAAATTGAATTGAAAGGAATCTTGAGTTAACCACTCAAGATTCCTTTTGCGTCCGGTTCGCAGAATTTTGAAAATGTTTTGTTCGGACCCGAATCAGTTCAGGCCAAACTGAAGTAACTTCAGTTACTCTGGATTGTCTATTTCCATCAGCCCCATAGAAATGAATGGGAGTGGTGGCCGAGCAAGCGGTGGTTAGCTCGTTTCTATAAGATGACAACCAATTTTTTGCTGACGAGTATTTGCTGACTGATAATTAGACATGTACATGGGGCAATGATTCATATGAGCGTTCATTTCACCATTCATTGGCCCATTTTAAAAGGACCTTCAGTCAGTTAGGTGTCAGATTTTATGATTTTTTTAAATCTTATATTGAATCATAAAAAAGAAAGGAGATATCAAGTTTTCCTAAAAATTCTGAGTCCTAGGAGACTAGAGTGGGTTATATGCCAACTTTCAGGTCAATTGAAGTTACTTACTTTCGAGGCATTCCGTTATTCATTTCGTCATAATAGAAGTTTATGGGCTGCAAAACGGATCCGTCCCGTTTCCATTATGCAGGGGAGTCCTGGTTCATTTTGACAAAAGTGATCTTTTGGACATTGGCGGAAGACAACTTGGTCCGTTTGGGTATCACCACGCCCCCTGCAGCACTGAAAACCCTCTCCAAGATGACACTGGAGGCTGGGCAAGAAAGAAAGGGACCATGCTGTGCCAGTTTGGGCCACTGTTGCAGTCTGCCTGCCCAGAAATCATGGGGAGGTCAGGGAACAGGTTATGCGCCAGAGAGTGGCCAGAATTTAGGAAGGCCTAAACATGGATGTTGAGGTGGGAGCTGTCAGCTTGCTGACTGGCCTCAGCCTGTCATTACACGTGGAAAAAATACTCCATCATGTTGAGTAGACTGAAATGGCTGCGGCTACTGCTGCTGCAGCTTATGCTGCTTGTGGCAGCGGGAGGGGGGTTAACTCTGCATATATGGGGGATGAGGGACAACTGCAGCATGAATGGCATGAGCTGCCAGTGCCCCACCTGGAAACAACACATGCTCCCTGCTGAGGTGGTCTGGTGCATGACCAAATGTTTCATGGCTTTCCGCTGCTCGAACAGACGCTCAAGCATGTGCAATGTTGAATTCCAGCAAGTTGGAATGTCGCGGATTAAACAGTGTAGCTGCAGACATTTCTGACACAGCAAGTCCTGAAGAACATTCCTCACCACGTGGAAATAGCTTAAAAGAGGGACAGTTTCCTAGACATTGCGAGCATCTTGCACAAGCCAGTGCATTTTTTTAAAAGGCCATGGAGGGAGCATGTATTATTTCCCCCAGGTTCAGGGATGCCAGTATGTTGCGCCCATTGTCACTCATCAACTTGCCCAGGCAGATAAGTGCCTGCTGTGGAAGCCAGCCCCATGATATGGCAGGAGGGAGTCAAAAGGATCTGGCGATGTTACTGGAGTTGCTGGCCAGTTGTATTTTCCCAAAGGATCTGGTGATGCCGCCTTATGTGGTGCAATAGACCTCTAGTAGCTATAAGTGTATTTGAATGGCCACTGCAAATCTTGCACGCTGCTGTGGTTTTGTCTGCCCAACTTGTGGAGAAAAAACATAAGACAGGAGTTGCTCACACTATGCTACAGGCAGCCAAGCTAGGCTTAGCTCTGGCATATTTTCAGCCTAACCTACCCATGGCATTACCAGATCCCAAAGAAGACATGGCCCTAGCTGTTCTTTGGGAGGTATGTCGCCTCTGCCCTTTATTGCTGCCGCCACCCCCCTTCACTGACGTTACCTCCTCCTCAGCACCCCTATCTGGCTCCTAGGTCCTGTCCAGCACACAATTGTCATCCGAGTCCTCAACCTCCCTGCCACTGTGAAATATCATGGTGAGCTGCTGGGCCCCCCTAACCTGCTCTGCGCTTACCCCTACTGGCATTTTCCGCCAATGCCATGGGTACAGGTGCCACTATTACTGCCATCAACTCAGGTATATATGGGGTCTCCAGCCTCCTCAATTCCTCCTCAGGGCAGGCCAAATGGTGATGGCTTTCACACAGGTCGTCAAAAGGGAGACTATCTGCCGTAGGGCATGGTTGGGTTTTCTTGCCACTTCTTAGGAAAAAGAAAGGTGTCCCACTTGGAAGGGGCAGTGAAGACTGAGATGAATCCACTGAAATCCTTCTCTGGGGCTGCAAAGAGGAAGAGCAGGAAAAATGCTGTGACCCCTGTCTCTACGAAATGGTGTCAGACTCCAAAGTCACCTTCACGTCATCCTGCTGCGACTGAAAGGAGGAGTGAGCCATCCAATAAACAATCTCATCCTATTATCCTCAACAATAATGTTGCGCTCTCGAGGCCTGACACTCAAATTCATGTTAACACTCACGGGAAAATTGCTGCACTAGTCTGTGTATTTATGTAGTAATCACGTATACATGCAGGTTTAATTAAATTCAACAATCCCCCAAAAAATTTCAAACGTGTGGATATAGAATAAACGGAATTGGACGATTTAGGTCTGACACTCAAATTTACGTTAAGACTCACAGGTAAATTGCTGCCCTAGGCTGTGTAATGTTGTAGTAATCACGTATGTATGCTGACTTAATTAAATTGAACAATCCTCCAAAAAATTTAATTCCAACTGTGTGTAAATAGAATAAACGGAAATGGACGACTACGGAAATAGCCCTACCATAAACT
Source organism: Bufo bufo (assembly GCF_905171765.1). NCBI lineage: Eukaryota > Metazoa > Chordata > Amphibia > Anura > Bufonidae > Bufo > Bufo bufo. Next base: position 367,256,230 of record NC_053393.1, on the reverse strand, counting down.
CAGTAATCCCCCCAAAATAATAAACAATAATAAACAAATTTAGCCCTAATTTTTTCATTCTCAATCACTGATGTATATGTTTTTTCAAACTAAAACAAAAAATGTTTATATGTGAGATGACCTGACATAGAAATCTCGCTATTATTCTATATTCTATGCTAGATTGATGGTAGAACACGTGTTGTACGGTTTCCGTTTATTCCACCCCGCACCCCACCCCCTAGAAAAGGAGTTCTGTGAAAATGGGGTGGGGATGAAAAAAATTCCTTTCAGGTAGCTGCTTATGAGGTTTGCGACAACTGCAGGTCTGATAGGAGGCACAGCAGCCACAGCTCCTCTCTTTTCACTCCCTGGCTGACAGCTTCCCTGCCTCCCCATTCTACACACAAAATTCTTCTTCTTCTTTGTAATTCTAGACTTTCCCTTCCCCATTTCTGCCTCAAAATCAGCTCCAAAATCAGCCTAAAAGCAGCCTCCCATTAATTTCAATGGGAAGTGATTTGCTTTTTTCTATGTGGAAAAAGAAGCGTGGAAAAAAGAAGCAACATGTCTTATCTTGGGACAGAATCCTTGCTAAATAGCCAATTAAACAAATGGGAACCATAAGCTGAAAGTGCAGTTTTGTATTGAAGAGAACACCCATTTCTTTTTAAAAAAAAACTAAAAAAAATAAAGGATCAAAGTCTGTCGTGTAAACATGCCCTAAGTGTAAGTATAAGAGCAAGCTTTACATTAAAGAAATTGGGTTAGGCGGGACCCAGTAAGCTTAGCCTGCCTCCTCTAGTGCAAATTGGTTTAGACCATCTGGACTGTTACTGGCTTCCAATATAGCATGGGGATCCCATCCTATAAAAATTCTGTAGTGGCTCAGTGGTTAGCACTGTTGCTTAACAGTACTGGGATTCTGGGTTTGAATCTGACCACCACCATCTACATGGAGTTGTTATTTTCTCCATCTGTTTTGGGTGGCTTTCCTCATGCACTCGAAATGCAGCAACGTGGAAGGTTTTGCTAATATATATAGGGGGTCATTTATAAAACAGAAATACTCCTAAATTAGCTGCCTTACATTTAAAAGTGACGGATGATCCGCCAAAGTTATGTAGAGGCTAGCGCCTTTACATAACTGCGGCAGGTCCAACGCCTGTGCAGGTCCAACGCCATCGTTTTTATGCTAACAACAAAAGACCTTTGTATTTATGAATCCGTTGACATTTGCTGGCTATATGATAGTTAATTTCATCACTCCTTTGTTGCAGTGAATCAGTTTACTCACATATCAGTCACCTAAAATTACACACATTCACATTTTAGATACCATAAAAAATGTAATCGTTTTGTGTCAACTTAAATTTCCTGTGGGTTCATTTAGTTTGCTTTTCCTTTTGTTTCCTAACATATACTAAATTTTACTAGTCATTTTTAAAGAATGCTGCAGAGTGAAGATAGCTGAGTGAAAAAAAAGAAAGAAAATACCTGTCATTTCACAACCTCAGTTTAATGTCTCAAAAATACACATTGCTTTGAGATGTGTGGGCGTTTCGTGCAAAGACAGAGTCTCGAAAGGTTAATTTACAGGGAGCAGCTTCTGGTATTATCACGCATAGTCTTTGTAAGTTCTTCTACGATGTTGTTGAAAATAACCCAAACAGGTTATGTAGTAACTGTGATATTATCTAGGAGAATATTACCTAAGGGGATTCCTTTAAAGCCAAAAATGTTTTGCACTGTCTGCACGAATGTTGCTTGAGGATGGTTTTTATAAGCAATTCTACCAAATACATAAAAAAGTAACAAAAAATACAAATAAGCACATGGTCATATTTAGAGATGAGTGAAATTAAAAAAAATTTGTCTGCTTCGCTGAATTTCACAAAAAAAATTAGCTTAATGACCCCTTCAAATAAAGAATTTATAAAGGTAGTTGTAATTTTATAATGTATTTCTTTTACCTTTATTGCTCCTATCTTTCATTCTGGGTTGTGGTCACATGACCATGTCCATTCAGCTCTTTCCTGTGATGTTATGTCCATGGGTGTGTCAAAGCAGCAACAAGGGCTGTGATAGGGTGTGTCTATGTAATTGTCTGGGTGGAAGGAGCTATAAACTAGCTTGGCCTTGTTAGGGGCGGTACTGGTGCTGTGGTAGAGAAAGAAGTGCATCATGGGTTTGGTTGGATACAGCAACAGGAAGTGCTACACACAGGATGGAAACAAACCAAAGTAATTTGTTTATTTGGTGAAAAAGGGAGACCAAACTGAAAAAAGGAAAAAGCATGTACATGAGTTAAACAACTACATGAGCATATTTGATAAAAACCATAGTAATTCCATAAAACTCCATTAAAGGCGAGTGTTCATCAACTGAGCACAATACGTATCTCTCTGAGAATTTTGTTAGCCTGGTTTTGCTTTCTATATCAAACCATGATGATTATGATCCACTATACTCCCACATTCAAGTTCTTTTTGTACAATGTTTTATTGACTTTTCTGCAATAATAAATGCACAGACCTTTAAAATGTCAAGCAATGAGTAGGATGCTCAGCAAAGAAATAAAACAGGTATTGGTATAGGAATTCTAGATAGTGTTCATTATGATAAAATAGTGTATGATACCATCATAAAACACCAGAGAGAAGGAGGAACTGCCAAAAGGAGGTTAACCAGGTAAACTGTAAGAGGAGTGGGGACATAAATCAGGAGAATAGCATATGTAGTGAATTCTGTCAGGGCTCTAGCTAAAACTGACTGTGCCCCACAGCAAATTTTCTACATGACACCCCCCAACCCCCTTCTCTGATATTGATGACTTATCCTGAGATCCTGAAGACAGGTTGACAAAAGTAAAAAGCTTTTTTTTTTAAACAAGTATACACACTAATGCCCCCATATCCAGTATCTCCTATATACACAATAAGTAGATGTTGACCTAGATACATAAACACTCACATACTTACACACACATAGACACACACAGATAAACACTTTTAAACACACACGGACATAAAATAATACACACATATATACACACACACACACACACAGATAAACACATACACATATACACACACATACACTGATACATACACAGACATATATATATATATATACACACATACACACACATATATTCACACATATACACACACAAACACACATACATATACATACCCATATATATACTGTAGGAAGGAACAAGGGGCGGTACGCGTCACCGAGGTTCCTGACCTCGGTGAGGTAGGAGCTTTTTTTTTTTCCTGAAGTGTCAGTATTGCAGATTGCAGTCTGACACTTCAGCTGGTTTGTATGGCTGTAAAGCTGATCCGGGACGGCTCTTACTGGGAGTAGCCAAAGTGCGGGGTGGGTGGCTACTCCACACGTTCCAGGCCAGGTCTTGGGAGGCTTATAAAAAGCAGTCAGCACTGTCAGGTGTTGTGGATTATCCTCCATCTCACAGTGAAGCTATGGAGTCTCTGTGGTTTGAGATCTGAAGATGTGTGCCGTGCAAAAGGGCTGAGAGCCGCATGCTGGAAAACAGGCCCCTAAAGCCTGCTGGGGACCGCTGATGAAAAAGTGCTAACAAGGTAAATGTTTGTGTTCTGTGGACTTTCCATGGGGTGAACATACACCAAGACTGCGAACTGTTATTTTGTTTTGCCTTCTGTGTAAATAAACACGGAACTATTTAAGTTAAAGACTTTGTGATTACCTCTATACTGCGTCCGCTAGCCTGTCTACCAGAGCGAATCCCCTCAATACACACATATACACTTATTTACTTACAGGCTGCAGGTTCTCTGTTCTTCTCTGATGTCTTTTGGAGGCTGAAGGACCTTTGGAATGCAGTAATGGTAGGCTAAAGGACCTTCGATCATGTGACATGATAACATCATCAAAGGTCATTTAGCCTACCATTATTCCATTCCTAAGGTCCTTTATACTGGTATGTACAATCAGGCCAGGCCGGCCCCCTTCAGATGCAGTCACACTGGGGGCCTGGCCTGAATTGTAGAAAAGACACTGCTCCCAGGCTCCTTCTCCACTCGGTTCCTGAAGCAGCTGCTTCCCCTGTAGTTATGCCACTGCATTCTGTCTAGGATAGGGGCTTCAAAAGGATAAAAAGGATGATGCTTGTGGAGTAAATTGAATGTGATCCCACCAGGGGGTTCAGATTTGCACTGGAGAACAGTGGTAATTTTTTGTTGATTATATACTATGAAAGATGATATATGGCTTCAGGAGAAGTCCAACATTGGTCTTTTAAGCAGCTTCTATAGTTTGTGTGGTGGCCAGGAAGGCAAAAGACATAAGGGGGTTGGTTTGGGAACATTTTGGGATGTGTCTGTAATTCTTCCAGGAATATTTTACTTTGTTCACTCTAGTAAAAATAATGTGTATAGGTGCATATCCAGAGGTGAGCAACTTTTGGGCAGGTCCCGCAGGTGTAGAGCATATCATTAGGAGTTTCACAGCCAAAAATTAAGAAGAATGGCCTGGGATAATATTAATAACACTCAAACAGGTTAGCTACCAGCGCATTATCGCTTTTTAATTTCAATTAGGAAAGTAAATAGAAGATAGCTAGAGAAGGATAACAATGTTCATTAACGGGCCGGAGCTCATATACTTCTCAGCATTGCATACATGGAAATCATGCAGATGGGCAGGTAAGATAAATGTAGTGTAAAAAAATCCCAGTTTCCATTTCCATTAATATTTTTAATTTATAGTAGCATTAAAACTCTCTTCAGAGTAGTTGTCCCAATCCAATCCAAAATACCATATTTTTCGCCCTATAAGACGCACCGGTCCATAAGACGCACATAGCTTTTAGAGGAGGACAAAAAGAAAAAAATTATTTTTCATTAGACCTCAGGTCAGACCATCAGTCAGACCCCCAATGTTAATCAGACCTCAGATGACAGCCCCAATCAGACACCCAATGTTAATAAGACCCCAATAAGACCTCAGATTAGACTCCAATGTGAATGACCCCCAATCAGACTTCAGATAAGAGCCCCATGTCTCTCATGAGCCCCCATATCAGCCCCTATGCCTCTCATCAGCCCCCATATGCCTCTCATCAGACCCCATATCAGCCACCATTGCCATATTTCACCCCCCATTATAGCCCCCATTGCCATATTTCAGCCTCTATGGCCATATTTCAGCCCCCATGGCCATATTTCAGCCCCCATTGCTATATTTCAGCCCTCATTATCAGGCCCCATTGCCATATTTCAGCCCTTATATCAGCCCCCATGGCCAAATTTCAGCCCCCATACAGCATCCATTGCCATGTTTCAGCCTCCATTGCGATATTTCAGCCCCCATGCCTCTCATCAGTCACAGAACACAAAAAAAAAAACACTTACCTCTCCTGCTCCCGGATGCCACCGCTCCTTTCCTCCAGCACGATTCTCTTCTTCCTGCTGTCGGCTGTTCTGTGAACTGGCACGCACAGCGTGAGGTCACAGAGTGCCCTCACGCTGTGCGGAGCCACTGCACAGCCGACAGCCGAGGACCAGGAAGCGGTGAGGAGACCGCTTCATGGTCCTCTGGTACTAATAAGCGCTTCCATAATGTAAGCACTCATTAGTATTCACCCCATAAGACACAGGGACATTTTTCCCCCAATTTTTTTTGGGGGGAAATGCATCTTATGGGGCTTAAATACGGTAGTTTCAGTAGAGAGTGCAATGATAGCAGTTGCATTTGGGCCCTGGTGCATGAGGGGGGCAAAAGGTATGTCTATTACAAAAGAGGACTCTATATAGCACATGTTGACGGTCCTGATACATATTAAATAGAGATAAGCAAATTTTTTAAAAATTCGATTCGCCGGTTTGATCCGAATATATTTGCGGAAAATTACGTTAAAAAACTGTATTTCCTTGCTACAGCGAGCCTTTATAGTGGTGTAGAACTCTGTGCCTTGCAGTAACACGCATAGAGAGTCTGCTTTGGTAGTGAAATAATACTGTGAGTCCGTATGACATGCAGATGACAGGCGTCGCTCTTAGAATCACTGCACACTTCACTTATTTGGGCACTCACGGGCCCAAAACTGGCCAAGAAGAAGCACACTTCTTTTACACCGTTGTCAGTTGATTCCACATAGATGTCAACAGAACCTGTTATATAAAACGCTTATACAAGTAGAGCCCCCCTGACAGAGTGGAGAGGGTGAATAGTCGAAATAGAAAGCCCACAGCAGCATGTCCAACCAATTCTTCTTTATTGCTTTATTGTACAAAACTCCACAGCATAGTGTACAAAGATAGCAACGTTTCGGCTAATTGTAGCCTTTGTCAAGCATATGTTACAAATGTACAGACTAGCATATAAATACTAAAATTAGACACTCCCACATTAATGGTGGCCCAATGGGCCAATAGATAGGTAAACACACAAATGTTGCATCAAATCACAATCAAGTCAGACAGCAGTTTCTAATGTGCGTGTATACGTCTATCAATCTCACCTGTATCAGAGGATCCAGAGTAATGATCAGCATGACACTCAGCGTTCCAATGTCACAGCTGCGCATGTCCGCACGCGTCATCCAGCCGCGACCACGTGGGTCATAGTCACATAGCGCGAGACAAGACAGGCGGCACCACAACCAATAGGGTGCGCCCGCACCACCGACGTCATAGATCGGCGTGCAAGTCATGTGACCGTGGAGACCTCCGTCACATGACCGCTTGTGGCAATAATGTTGTGAATCGCGCTATGTAGCTACAGTAGGACAGTGCCTTGTTAACATATAATCTGAGTCCTCCAATATAAAGCATAAATCAATAGGTAAGAAGATACATACAGTACAGACCAAAAGTTTGGACACACCTTCTCATTCAAAGAGTTTTCTTTATTTTCATGACTATGAAGGCATCAAAACTATGAATTAACACATGTGGAATTATATACATAACAAACAAGTGTGAAACAACTGAAAATATGTCATATTCTAGGTTCTTCAAAGTAGCCACCTTTTGCTTTGATTGCTGCTTTGCACACTCTTGGCATTCTCTTGATGAGCTTCAAGAGGTAGTCACCTGAAATGGTCTTCCAACAGTCTTGAAGGAGTTCCCAGAGATGCTTAGCACTTGTTGGCCCTTTTGCCTTCACTCTGCGGTCCAGCTCACCCCAAACCATCTCGATTGGGTTCAGGTCCGGTGACTGTGGAGGCCAGGTCATCTGACGCAGCACCCCATCACTCTCCTTCATGGTCAAATAGCCCTTACTTTCAAAGTTTTCCCAATTTTTCGGCTGACTGACTGACCTTCATTTCTTAAAGTAATGATGGCCACTCGTTTTTCTTTACTTAGCTGCTTTTTTCTTGCCATAATACAAATTCTAACAGTCTATTCAGTAGGACTATCAGCTGTGTAACCACCTGACTTCTCCTCAACGCCACTGATGGTCCCAACCCCATTTATAAGGCAAGAAATCCCACTTATTAAACCTGACAGGGCACACCTGTGAAGTGAAAACCATTTCAGGGGACTACCTCTTGAAGCTCATCAAGAGAATGCCAAGAGTGTGCAAAGCAGTAATCAAAGCAAAAGGTGGCTACTTTGAAGAACCTAGAATATGACATATTTTCAGTTGTTTCACACTTGTTTGTTATGTACAGTACAGACCAAAAGTTTGGACACACCTTCCCATTCAAAGAGTTTTCTTTATTTTCATGACTATGAAAATTGTAGATTCACACTGAAGGCATCAAAACTATGAATTAACACATGTGGAATTATATACATAACAAACAAGTGTGAAACAACTGAAAATATGTCATATTCTAGGTTCTTCAAAGTAGCCACCTTTTGCTTTGATTCCTGCTTTGTCAGGTTTAATAAGTGGGATTTCTTGCCTTATAAATGGGGTTGGGACCATCAGTTGCGTTGAGCAGAAGTCAGGTGGATACACAGCTGATAGTCCTACTGAATAGACTGTTAGAATTTGCATTATGGCAAGAAAAAAGCAGCTAAGTAAAGAAAAACGAGTGGCCATCATTACTTTAAGAAATGAAGGTCAGTCAGTCAGGCGAAAAATTGGGAAAACTTTGAAAGTAAGTGCTATTTGACCATGAAGGAGAGTGATGGGGTGCTGCGCCAGATGACCTGGCCTCCACAGTCACCGGACCTGAACCCAATCGAGATGGTTTGGGGTGAGCTGGACCACAGAGTGAAGGCAAAAGGGCCAACAAGTGCTAAGCATCTCTGGGAACTCCTTCAAGACTGTTGGAAGACCATTTCAGGGGACTACCTCTTGAAGCTCATCAAGAGATTGCCAAGAGTGTGTAAAGCAATAATCAAAGCAAAAGGTGGCTACCTAGAATATGACATATTTTCAGTTGTTTCACACTTGTTTGTTATGTATATAATTCCACATGTGTTAATTCATAGTTTTGATGCCTTCATAGTCATGAAAATAAAGAAAACTCTTTGAATGAGAAGGTGTGTCCAAACTTTTGGTCTGTACTGTATATAATTCCACATGTGTTAATTCATAGTTTTGATGCCTTCATTTTGAATCTACAATTTTCATAGTCATGAAAATAAAGAAAACTCTTTGAATGAGAAGGTGTGTCCAAACTTTTGGTCTGTACTGTACATATAACGTGTATAGTATACACAACTAACGTCATGGCATAGATCCTGTCACTGCAAGAGCCTTTACATATCTGTGTAACCACTATTAAGATGTTTTAAAGGGGTGCATCCAAAAATTTCAACATAAAAACATGTATACAGTATACAACGAACGAAGATCTAGCTGATCCCTGCCACATTAAACTCCAGATTCAGTCCAAATGGCTGTAGGGACCTCAGTGTATAAATCCATTTGAGCTCTTTTTTTTTTTTTCTTAGTACAGCATCCTTATCTTCACCCCTGCGTAGAGTACCCACATAATGCACCCACAGAGTGGAGAGGGTGTCAGCAGTAAGTTTGTGTTCACGTCACTGAAAAATTTGCCCTCCCTCTGATCCATCAGAACAATAACCCACAAAAAACGGATCCTGTCTGTGGAGCATACGACTTCACTCAGTCAGCATTTGCTCAATAATCCATCAGTATTGCTAATGCCAAAAATAACTGTGTGGGGATCTAAAGTAGAGATGACACGTGAATGGAATCTTTGCATGTCTTCTGTGTTTTGTACCCACTCCTGCTTTTCGCTACCATCATAAGCCAATTCTGAGGTGACCATACAGGCCTTACAGCTGCTACACAGACAGGATACGTTGTGCATCTAATTTTTCCTTCCTTCTGACAGATCAGAAGAAAGGTCAAATAAATGATGACGTCAGCCAGGTTGAAAGCCAAAATAGTGGACCAGTCATGAAGTGGGTGGGTGGGAACAGCATGAAAAGTCCACAGAGTGGACCTATGACATACGTAGTAGTGAGGTGGAAGCAGCATGAGGAGACCACAGAGTGGCCCAATGACAGGGTCTGGAGGTGGAAGCAGTATGAGGAGGCCACCGAGTGGCACAATGACAGAGTCTGGAGGTGGCAGCATTATGAGGAGGCCACCGAGTGGCACAATGACAGAGTCTGGAGGTGGCGGCAGCAACAGCATCAGGAGAAGGCCACCGAGTGGCACAATGACAGAGTCTGGAGTTGGCAGCATCAGGAGAAGGCAACCGAGTGGCACAATGACAGAGTCTGGAGTTGGAAGCAGTATGAGGAGGCCACCGAGTAGCACAATGACAGAGTCTGGAGTTGGCAGCAGTATGAGGAGGCCACCGAGTGGCACAATGACACAGTCTAGAGGTGGCGGCAGCAGCAGCATCAAGAGAAGGCCACCGAGTGGCACAATGACAGAGTCTTGACGTGGCAGCGGTATGAGGAGGCCACTGAGTGGCACAATGACAGAGTCTGGGGGTGGCATCAGTATGTGGAGGCCACCGAGTGGCACAATGACAGAGTCTGGAGGTGGCGGCAGCAGCAGCATCAAGAGAAGGCCACCGAGTGGCACAATGACAGAGTCTTGAGGTGGCAGCGGTATGAGGAGGCCACTGAGTGGCACAATGACAGAGTCTGGGGGTGGCATCAGTATGAGGAGGCCACCAAGTGGCACAATGACACAGTCTGGAGTTGGCAGCATCTGGAGAAGGCCACCAAGTGGCACAATAACAGAGTATGGAGGTGGCAGCAGTATGAGGAGGCCACCAAGTGGCACAATGACAGAGTGTGAAGATGACATAGTGTGGAGATGGCAGCAGTAGCATCAGGAGACCACAAAGTGACCAGGTGACAGAGTGGGGCGGTGGGTGGCAATACCAGTTCCGGCTGATAAAGGTGGGTGAAAGAAGGAGAATTTGGCATCAGATGTATGGCATCAGGCGGGTGGCAGCATCAGAGTATTAGCTGAGGCAGGCAGCCAGAAGAAACCTCTCTCTTTTTTCAAGGTTTGGGTGAGGCGGCATGGATGATCTAATCAGATGCATCAGGCATTGGTGGGTGGAAATTCTGGCTGATCCGCGCCTGATTCATCTTGACAAAGGTCAGTTTCTCCACAATTGTGGTGGACAGGCGAGTTCTCCTTGGGGTAACTATGGCCCTCGCCGCACTAAACTCTGCTAGTTGCGACCACAAATCCAGTCTGGCTGCCCAGTAGTCCAGTGGATCTTCAATGTGAGTTGGCAGGGTGCTGTCCAAGTATGCCACCACCTGCTGGCTTAGGTCCTGCTCCAGGTCTACCTGCTGCTGCTGGTGAGTAGTTTCTTCACTATGCGGGTGAAGAAAACTACTTATCAGCGACTGTAGACTCAGGCTGCTGCTGATGGAGCTAGTACTGCTCCTGCCACCCCAACCCTCCTCAGCAGCCATGGCAGTGCAACGATAGCGCAGCGTGCACCCCATCAGACCTGCGAGAGGATGGATGATGGCGCAGATAGGCAGCGGCCAACTGACTACATAGGATGTCTCTGTAGTAGTTCAGTTTGTCCTCCCTCTCAATGGGTGTAAAAAAGGCCTCTATTCTGGACCAGTAGCGAGGGTCCAACAAGGTGGAGAGAAGTCATCCCTCTGCCGAATGTTGACAATTCGGCTGTCACTATGCAAGCAAGTGAGCATGCATCGGGCCATTTGTGCAAGTGACTCGGAGGGACTCCGTGCCTCCATCTCCACTGCATATTGCCACGGTGTGTCTGGGTCATCTGTCTAGTCTTCCTCATCGCCCTGTAGATCCTTTGGCTGCTCCTGCTCCTCCTCTGCTGTCACCTGAGTAGAAAAAACACCCATTTCGCTAAACATTGCCTGTGCTCTAATGTCCCCCTCCTCCTCCTCTTCCAGTTCAGCCCCCCCAGGGCTCATGTGGCCGTGAGATCTAGGCACCACGTCTCCAGTCTACTGACCAGCCATTGTTACCACCATCTGTTCCAGGACATGAAGCAGTGGAATGACATTCATCCAGTAGTCCTGGCGACTGACAAATAACGTGGCGCCTCAAAAGGCCTGAGCAAACGGCAGATGTCACGCATGAGCTGCCACTGGCTGACATCGAAGTTACACAGGGGAGTACTATCCGCTTGCATCATCAAGAAATCGTTGATGGCCTTTCTCTGTTCGTATAGTAGGTCCAACATATGGAGGGTGAAATTCCAACGGGTGGAAACGTCGCATATCAGCCTATGTTGGGGGATATTGTTCTGCCACTGCAGCTCAGGGAGGGTGTGCTTTGCGGTGTACGAGTGGCTGAAGTGGATGCAAAGTTTCCTGCCCATTTTTAGGATGTCTTGCAGATGTGTGGAAGACTTCAGAGACCGCTTGACAACCAGATTGAACACGTGTGCCATGCAGGGCGCATGGCTCAGCCCTCCTTGACGCAGCGCCGACACAGTGTTCTTCCCGTTGTCGGTCACCATGGTTCCAATTTTGAGTTGTCGGGGAGAAAGACAGGATTTGATTTCTTGACGAAGGTCCCGTAGCAGTTTCTCCCCTGTGTGACTCCGTTCACCCAGAGAAACAAGGTGCAGAACAGCGTGACAGAAGCCCCTTCTGCACCCGGCTCCTGGCTTCATCATCATCAAGTAGTGCCTGCACGTCACTGATGTCCACCTCAGCGGTCTCTGGGTCAGGAGCCTGACCGCTCGCAACATCACCTCCCACGCCACTCTCCTCATCACTACTTGCCCGCCTAGTGGAGGAAGCGACAGATGTCTCCTCCAGATCTTGGCTGGACAGTAGCTGCTGACTGTCCTCTTGTAGCTCGTCCTCGCTGTATAGTGGAGTTGAGCCCACAGCATACAATACTTCTGTGGCTGAGGGAACAGCAAAGGACAGAGGCAGGTTAAGGATAGGTGAGAGCACAGAGCCTGCTCCCCGACCATGCCAACTAAGGGTTGTGTCAGACGAACTCACCGACTGTTGGCTGGGGGTGTCTAATGTCACTTAGGATAAAGTGGATGACCGAGTTAACCAATCAAGAACTGCTGGGTTGCTGGTCAAGACACGACCACTAGATGAAACCAGGAGCACAGGCCTCTTTCTGTGACTCCTGCTGCCACGCCCCCTTACTCTGCTGCGACCTCTGCCTGCATCAGAAACATTTAGGCCTCTGCCACTCCTCTGTGCATGGCCTGCCACTTCTCTGTCTGACATACTTTTAGCTGGACAAAATTAAAAGCTAATTAAAACACCCCTAAAAGCGACAAAAATATTTTTCTTTTTGTACTGAAATAGGCCACTAAATGCTTTTACCACAAATAACTGCAACAATGAAGTGCGTATATATTTTTCTTTTTGTACTGAAATAGGCCACTAAATACTTTCAACACATATAACTGCAGAATTGAACTGAGAATATATATTTTTTCTGTATTGATACATGCCTCTAAACGCTTTCACCACAAATAACAGCAACAGTGAAGTGCGTATATATTTTTCTTTCTGTACTGAAATAGGCCACTAAATGCTTTCAACACATATAACTGCATAAGTGAACTGAGAATATATTTTTATTTTTGTACTGAAATAGGCCACTAAACACTTTCACCACAAATAACTGCAACAGTGAAGTGCGTAGATATTTTTCTTTTTATACTGAAATAGGCTACTAAACGCTTTCACCACAAATAACTGCAACAGTGAAATGCGTATATATTTTCTTTCTGTACTGAAATAGGCCACTAAACGCTTTCACCACAAATAACTAGAAGAGTAAAGTGCTTATATATTTTTCTTTCTGTACTAAAATAGGCCACTAAACGCTTTTGCCACAAATAACTGCAGCAGTGAAATGCGCATATATTTTTCTTTCTGTACTGAAATAGGCCACTAAACGCTTTCACCACAAATAACTGCAACAGTGAAGTGCGTATATATTTTTCTTTTTGTAGTAAAATAGGCCACTAAAGGCTTTTCAACATAGCACTTGCACCCCAATAACAAGAACAAATTGCTGGAATGGCAGAGCTGTATAATGGCTATTTGGATCCCCAAATAATCTTTCCCGGCACTTGTAAATCGCTTTTCTAGCACTGTCCCTAGCGCCTTCTGATGTCTCTCCCTGATCTAAGATGCTGTGAAATGATTCCTCCCTATCCTTTGCCTGCACTTATAAATGTTGTTTTCAGTTTTTTTTTCTTACAATGAGGTTTTTCCAATTGCTGTTCCTAGCGCCTTCTCACGTCTGTCCCTGCACTCAGAATGCTGGAAAATGTCTGAATCTAAGATGGCCGCTGTATTTATAGGGCTGTGACATCACAGGGCTGGCTGCTGATTGGCTGCAGGCATGTCAGTCTGGGTGATCCCACCTTCCCAGAATTCCTTTCTTTATGTCCTCACACGTGCAGCAGCCATTTTAGGGAAAATGTGATTCGTTACGACGAAGCGCGAGGTAATTCGCATTCTTTGCGAATCTAATTTTTCCTGAAATTCGTATTGAATTTCACTTTGTCAGCTTTGATTCGCTCATCTCTAATATTAAACATTTTAAATTAGACATAGGTGAATTGATTCCAAATGAATCAGATTTGTTATGAATTTCACAAACCTTCTACCAAATGAATCCAAAGTTTTGGCAATTCGATTTGGATGAATCCCGCAAAATGGTGCCCACCATTTTAATGTAAATATACAATGAAAACAGGGCAGGGAGGATAAAGATGGAGGATTACATGATCCTGTGGGGGGGGGCGGGGGGGTTACATATAACCATTCTGATTGGCTGACAGTTAGCCTGTTAGGCAATCGGGGGCAAGATGTTGGCAGCCTTCAGTTTTGTGCTGTGTGTTGAGCACAGATACCATTCTGAGCTCAGTCTGACACGTGAAAGGACGTGTGTGCCATTTCTCTGGCAGACACCAATTACAGGCTCATTAGGGTGTTGCTGGGATAGTTTAGGGATATATTTAGTTAGGTAAATTTAATTAATAGTGTGGTAAAGTGTATGGAAAAGTCTTGGAAGGGGTGTATATCTCACCCAGGTTTCTCAAGTGGGTGAGGTAAGTAAAATGCAGAAAAGCTAAAGTGGTTTCAGCAAGGTGTAGCTTACTGAGACAGTTTTGTTTAAAAGTTCAAGGGCTGGATTTTATTTGGACTGGGAAGGTAGGTTTGGTAGTGCGACATCCCCAGTCCACCCCAATGCCAGGGCAGGTTTTCCCCTATCCTGAGGTATTCCCAGGTGTAGAGAGCTGGGATCGTAAGAGGGGAATAAAAGCACATCCCAGGCTGTCAGTCTGGGAGAGTTATGCCTGGAAGAAGTCTAGGAAGCTGGCTGCCTTGCTGGCTAGAGACGCCGTAGTCTCTGTGTGTAACCTGTGCCCAATAGGTGAGCTATAAACAAATCTGTTTTAGTTAGAGCCCAGACGGGCAGGAGTTTATTTTGTTTGGCTTTTGTTTTGTGGTGCTGGAACTTCACCTTACCTAGTGAATTCTAGTGAATTATACCTGGGTTTGCCTGTAAATTGCCAGAGTGTCATATAATAAAGCATCAATTTGGACTTTAATCCTGTCATCTGCAAATTAATCTGTCACCGCCACCCGCTTGAGAGAGCAACCCATTACAATAAGTAGAAAAGTCATGGTTTTATCATGGAGGAAAAGCATAGGTTCAAAGTTTTGTGTGTATTTTACAGTGGGCGGAGGACGGGGGAAGCTGCTGGCAACTGGAAAGCTATTCAATATCCTGCATTGCCTACACAGACATAATTGTTTTTATGTGCATGTGTAGCCAGCTTTTTGTTAAAAAAAAAAAAGCATATTCCCAGCAACTTCAGCAGCTTACATTTCCTCGGTTATGCTAAGTAACTGTCTTTTTATTCTAAAATCCAGTTGCAATTTTGCCACTGTTTAAAATTGTGCAGTCCAACGCATTGTACAGCATTAGTATATCAGTTTAATTCACCACATTGTACTGCGTTATTATCAGTTTAATTCAATGAATTGCAGTACATTGCAATCCTGACATCTCCTCATTGGGGACACCTTCCTTTTTACCTAAGAAGAGGTAAAAACACCCCATGTGCTATAGAAATTACTCAAAATAGTCTACCTGTTGATGACTCGTGTGAGAACAGTTAGCATTTGTAATTCCATTAGGAGGAGATTGGGGGACCGCATGTATAGCTGTGTTGATGGTAGTAGTAGTAGTAGTGGCACTTGTAGCCGCAATGATGGAGGTAGGATCAGTGGTAGTGACAGTGACACTCTGGACAAACCCAGAGAAGGGAATAGGGAGTGGGACCAAGGAGCCCACAATGACATATCACAGTCAGTGGTGGGAAGGGTGAGGACTATGATGATGATTGTGTGTTGGACAGGACCTGGGAGCCAGATTGGGGTACTGAGGAGGAGGATGGTGGCTGCAATAAAGAGCAGAGGCAAGGTATGGCCAAAATTGCCACGGCAGGATCTGCTTCTATTGTGGTCAGCTCGGGAACTGGTGATACCGCTGATACTGTATGTGCAGGCTCAAAACATACGAGACCTAGGCCAATCTTAGCTTTCACTAGCAAGTATCTCCTGTATATCAATTTTCTCCATACTGCTGGCAGACAAAAGCAGTGCAGTGTGCAAGATCTGCAGGATTAAAATAAACCATGAGCTGAGCGTTCAAACACAAACATAGGCACCATGGCTTTATTGTAGCACATGAAGTGGCATTAACAGATCCAGTGGGAAAATAGAATTGGCCAGCAATCGGAACAACACTGTCCTCTTTCTCCTGGTCTTTTTAGCAACAGCCAGGCCGCATCCACATCCAGTATGTCCTTGTCATCATCATCAGTTACTGCTTATCAGACTAAGACTATTCCTCTGCTCCATAATCAGTCTTCAAAAACAGAATGTGTGGCCACAAAACAACTATATGCATCCAGCAATCCAATAATGTGCAAGCTCAAATCTCATCTGGCCAAGTTGCTGGTGGAACAGTTGCTGCAATTCCACTTAGTGGATTCTGTTGTCTTTATGGAACTCATGGCATGCTCTCGGTCTCAATGGAAGATACCTAGCAGTCAATATTTCCCTAAAAAAGCCATCGCTGCCTTGTACTCTTACGTGGTGGAGAACATGGGCTGCTCCTTCCAATTGCCACTGTGCAGCAAGGTGCATGTTACCATCAAAACCTGGACCAGCTGTTATGGACAAGGATGGTACTTATTTTTTACGGCCTACTGGGTCAACATTTTGCACAGCAGCGGCCAATAGGGGAGGAATGAGATGGTAATTCCCATTCGTGTTGCCAATCACTGCCACCGTACCCCATCTGTTGATGAATAAAGTATATAGCATGACATTACATTACACTACAAACCATTTACAATAGTAGTACCCCAGTATAGTACAGTACTCCTGCATCCAAAAGGGAGGAAAAATTGTTGGATTACCAGAATACACTGTCTACATAGCTTGCCAAAGCTTTCGGCAAGCAGACGTCTGTCACCCGCATATCTGACAAGGAGGCCCCTCTCTGCCCCCCTACCTGACTGAGTAAACAACCTCTCACATCTCTGCTACCACAAGTAACAAAAGACACAGAAGCAGCCAGTTCAGTCTCATGAACATGATCAATCAGTTTTTTCATTTGCTCTGCCAGGCTGTAGAAAATTAGCAAGTGAATATGTGGCCCCTGAACAATCAGGATCATTCCTTCCTGGACTGTATCCTTTCTCCGTCACATGCCCCATTCCCTGAACCCATGGAGATCTAGGCAGGCAGACTGGAACAGTGGCCTGAACTAGCCCTGTTTGCTCTTGCTGTACTGTCTTGTCCAGCCTCCAGTGTCATCTGAGAGAAGGTTTTTCATGACATCGTATTCCCAAATAGACAAAGTTGCCCTTTGCGGGTGTACAAAAACAAATGAGATGTGTATCTGTGAGGTTTTTCACATACCTTTGGCTGAGGCCAATAAATAGATCTACCATTGCTGATGGTGGCTATTTATTTCTGGCCCCATCATGCCAGTATATTACATTGCACTACAAACCACTTACAATAGTAGTACCCTAAGGTCTGGTGTAGTACACTATCATATGTGTAAACTGAAGCACTGCCATGCTGTCTTAGAACTGATCAGTTCCATACTGTAAGGCTTCTGCCAACTCCACAGCTGCTACTCTCCCTGCTGTCACTACCATTGCCCCTACATAGCTGCCTTGCCTCTAATACTAATACCTCTTTACAACCATACATTTACTATCTGTTTGTTTCATGGCGTGCTGCTACTGCTGCAACTGTTACGCCTACACAGCTTACCCATACCACATTTATACTTTATGTACTGGTGCTGCTCCCAAATAAAATTTAGATTTTTTTAGTCTTGCTCAGAACAAGCTACTGTTCCTTCTGACATTTACAGCTATATGTCTATAAATAGGGGCAGGCATAATTTTTGACTACTTGTTTATAGCAAGTCCCTGTTTCTTCAAACACTAGTGTGTGTGTGTGTGTGTGTGTGTGTGTACAAACATGAGCAAGCATCTTCCCCATAAATGCACAATTTTTGGACACATCTTCCCCTTTTGAGGCATAATTTTGGATGCTTGTTCAGAACAAGCCACTGATTTCATCCCCCATAACACTGTGTGTGTTTAAACACCTTCTGCCTCCAATAAGTGTAAATTTTTGGAACATTTTTAATTTTAAAGCGTAACAAATACGACAGCACATTGGGGGATATTTATCAAACTGGTTTAAAGTAGAACTGGCTTAGTTGCCTATAGCAACTAATCAGATTCCACCTTTCATTTTCCAAAGGAGCTGTTAAAAAAGAAAGGTGGCATCTGATTGGTTGCCCCATTGTGTTTTTTTAATAGGCTGTTTGTTAACACTGTCAAGCATGCATTTACCAAATAGTTACATATATCAGTCTCACATTATTTACTATTACTGTCATTGCGTTAAAGTGTTTATGGGGGGTGAGAGAGAAGAAAATGTAATTAAAAAAAAGACATAAAGACAAGGGGGAAAAATGAGTCCTAGGAGACCTTAGAGTGTCATATAACAATTGTCAGGCCAATTGTAGCACTTACTATTCAGGTAGAATCAGCGCTGAATCACTGATGGATAAGCAGGGAGCTGAGGGCAGGCAAACATGAGGAATTTAAATATTTTAAGTGGTGACAATTCAGGGCATCACACCATGGGGGTCACAAGGGAGTATCACTCTGCAATTTCTTTAGGGGGAAGGGGGGTTTTAAGCGGACACATAAGATGGCATCTTTGTGAGGGGCGTTTAAGATGGCATCATACTGTGTGGCCATTTAACCCCTTAAGGACACAGCCTTATTTCATCTTAAGGACCAGGCCATTTTTTGCAAATCTGACCAGTGTCACTTTAAGTGGTGATAACTTTAAAACGCTTTGACTTATCCAGGCCATTCTGAGATAGTTTTTTCGTCACATATTGTACTTCATGACACTGGTAGAATGAAGTAAAAAATATTTGTTTTTTTTGCATTAAAAAATACCTAATTTACCAAAAATTTAGAAAAATTTGCAAATTTCAAAGTTTCAGTTTCTCTACTTCTGTAATACATAGTAATACCCCCAAAAATTGTGATGACTTTACATTCCCCATATGTCTACTTCATGTTTGAATTATTTTG
The DNA here is from genome assembly GCF_905171765.1 of Bufo bufo. NCBI lineage: Eukaryota > Metazoa > Chordata > Amphibia > Anura > Bufonidae > Bufo > Bufo bufo. The sequence goes on along the minus strand of NC_053393.1, from coordinate 367,237,164 downwards.
GGAATTCTATTTTATTTTTTGGGGATGTTACAAAGCTTAGAAGTTTAGAAGCAAATCTTGAATTTTTTGGGAAATTTACAAAAACCCAATTTTTAGGGACCACTACAGCTCTGAAGTCACTTTGCGAGGCTTACATAATAGAAACCACCCAAAAATGACCCCATTCTATAAACTACACCCCTCAAGGTATTCAAAACTGATTTTACAAACTTTGTTAACCCTTTAGGTGTTGCACAAGAGTTATTGGCAAATGGGGATGAAATTTGAGAATTTCATTTTTTTGCCTAATTTTCCATTTTAACCCATTTTTTCCACTAACAAAGCAAGGGTTAACAGCCAAACAAGACTGTATCTTTATTGCCCTGACTCTGCCGTTTACAGAAACACCCAATATGTGTCTGTAAACTACTGTACGGCCACACAGCGGGGCATAGAGTGAAAGGTGCGCCGTTTGGTTTTTGGAAGGCAGATTTTGCTGGACTGGTTTATTTACACCATGTCCCATTTGAAGCCCCCCTGATGCACCCCTAAAGTAGAAACTCCATAAAAGTGACCCCATCTAAGAAACTACACCCCTCAAGGTATTCAAAACTGATTTTACAAACTTTGTTAACCCTTTAGGTGTTGCACAAGATTTAATGGAAAATGGAGAAACAATTTCATAATTTCACTTTTTTGGCAGATTTTCCATTTTAATATTTTTTTTCCAGTTACAAAGCAAGGGTTAACAGAAAAACAAAACTCATTATTTATGGCCCTGATTCTGTAGTTTACAGAAACACCCCATATGTGGTCGTAAACTGCTGTACGGGCACACGGCAGGGCGCAGAAGGAAAGGAATGCCATACGGTTTTTGGAAGGCAGATTTTGCTGGACTGTTTTTTTTGACACCATGTCCCATTTGAAGCCCCCCTGATGCACCCCCAGAGTAGAAACTCCAAAAAAAGTTACCCCATTTTAGAAACTACAGGATAGGATGGCAGTTTTTTTGGTACTAGTTTAGGGTACATATGATTTTTGGTTGCTCTATATTACACTTTTTGTCCGGCAAGGTAACAAGAAATAGCTTTTATGGCACCGTTTTTTTTTTGTTATTTACAACATTCATCTGACAGGTTAGATCATGTGGTAATTTTATAGAGCAGGTTGTCACGGACACGGCGATACCTAATATGTATACAATTTTTTTTATTTATGTAAGTTTTACACAATGATTTAATTCAACAAAAAAAAGTTTTAGTGTCTTCATAGTCTAAGAGTTTTTAGGCGATTATATTAAGTAGGGTCTCATTTTTTGCGGGATGAGATGATGGTTTGATTGGCACTATTTTGGGGTGCATATGACTTTTTGATCGCTTGCTATTACACTTTTTGTGACGTAAGATTTTTATTTTATTTTTTTACGGTGGTCATCTGAGGGGTTAGGTCATGTGATATTTTTATAGAGCCGGTCATTACGGACGCGGCGATACCTAATATGTATACTTTTTTTTTATTTATGTAAGTTTTACACAATGATTTCATTTTTGAAACAAAAAAAATAATGTTTTAGTGTTTCCATAGTCGAAGAGCCATAGTTTTTTCAGTTTTTGGGCGATTATCTTGGGTAGGGTATGATTTTTGCGGAATGAGATGACGGTTTTATTGTTACAATTTTTGCGTACATGCAACTTTTTTGATCACTTTTATTACCTTTTTTGGGAAGAAGGGTGGGCAAAATTTCAATTTCATCATAGTTTTTTATTTTTTATTTTTATGACGTTCACCGTTCGGGTAAAGCAACATGACCGTTTTATAGATCAGGTTGTTTTGGACGCGGCGATACCAAACATGTGTAGGGAATTTTATTTTTTTCATTTTTAATCAGTGCTAAATGTGTTTTTTGATTTTTACTTTTTTTTTCACTTTTTTTACTTTTTTTTTTACCCAGACCCACTTGGTTCTTGAAGATCCAGTGGGTCTGATGTCTGTATAATACAGTACAGTACACCATCTAGTATTTTACTTACACTTTGTCTGAACAGATCTATGCCTTTAGTACAGATCTGTTCAGCAGTCAGCACCATGGACAGCAGGATGCCTGAGACGGCGTCCTGTTGCCATGGGAACCTTCCCCGTCTGCTCAGTTGTGGCCACAACTGCGCAGACGGGGAAGGGTAAGGAGGGGGGCTGTCTGGGGGCTCTCTCCCTCTCCATCCGTGGGGGGGGCTTCAAAGGCATAGCAGCCCCCCAATGGGAGAGGGAGGGAGCTCCCTGAGCTGTTAACCTTTTCCATACAGCGGTCCGTACGGACTGTGGTATGGAAAGGGTTAAACGGCTGACATCGCATCACAGATGTCAGCCGTTTATACCAGGGTGTCAGCAATGTGCTGACACCCTGATATACTCACTGGCCACCAACGATTTTTCAAAGGGAGGCGGGCGGGGGATCGCGATCCCGCCTGCCGCACCGCCCGCCTCCCGCACCGCCCGCAACCCCCCCTGCACCTCCCACCGGGATAAAATCATTCAGGGGTGCAGGGGGGGTGAAACATACATACACTGCTCAAAAAAATAAAGGGAACACAAAAATAACATCCTAGATCTGAGTTAATTAAATATTCTTCTGAAATACTTTGTTCTTTACATAGTTGAATGTGCTGACAACAAAATCACACAAAAATAAAAAAAATGGAAATCAAATTTTTCAAGCCATGGAGGTCTGGATTTGGAGTCACACTCAAAATTAAAGTGGAAAAACACACTACAGGCTGATCCAACTTTGATGTAATGTCCTTGAAACAAGTCAAAATGAGGCTCAGTAGTGTGTGTGGCCTCCACGTGCCTGTATGACCTCCCTACAACGCCTGTGCATGCTCCTGATGAGGTGGCGGACGGTCTGCCAACTCCTGGACAGTCTGTGGTGCAACGTGACGTTGGTGGATAGAGCGAGACATGATGTCCCAGATGTGCTCAATTGGATTCAGGTCTGGGGAACGGGCGGGCCAGTCCATAGCATCAATGCCTTCGTCTTGCAGGAACTGCTGACACACTCCAGCCACATGAGGTCTAGCATTGTCTTGCATTAGGAGGAACCCAGGGCCAACCGCACCAGCATATGGTCTCACAAGGGGTCTGAGAATCTCATCTCGGTACCTAATGGCAGTCAGGCTACCTCTGGCGAAATGCCACCCCACACCATTACTGACCCAATGCCAAACCGGTCATGCTGGAGGATGTTGCAGGCAGCAGAACGTTCTCCACGGCGTCTCCAGACTCTGTCACGTCTGTCACATGTGCTCAGTGTGAACCTGCTTTCATTTGTGAAGAGCACAGGGCGCCAGTGGCGAATTTGCCAATCTTGGTGTTCTCTGGCAAATGCCAAACGTCCTGCACAGTGTTAGGCTGTAAGCACAACCCCCACCTGTGGACGTCGGGCTCTCATATCACCCTCATGGAGTCTGTTTCTGACCGTTTGAGCAGACACATGCACATTTGTGGCCTGCTGGAGGTCATTTTGCAGAGCTCTGGCAGTGCTCCTCCTGTTCCTCCTTGCACAAAGGCGGAGGTAGCGGTCCTGCTGCTGGGTTGTTGCCCTCCTACGGCCTCCTCCACATCTCCTTATGTACTGGCCTGTCTCCTGGTAGTGCCTCCATGCTCTGGACACTACGCTGACAGACACAGCAAACCTTCTTACCACAACTCGCACTGATGTGCCATCCTGGATAAGCTGCACTACCTGAGCCACTTGTGTGGGTTGTAGACTCCGTCTCATGCTACCACTAGAGTGAAAGCACCACCAGCATTCAAAAGTGACCAAAACATCAGCCAGGAAGCATAGGAACTGAGAAGTGGTCTGTGGTCACCACCTGCAGAACCACTCCTTTATTGGGGGTGTCTTGCTAATTGCCTATAATTTCCACCTGTTGTCTATCCCATTTGCACAACAGCATGTCAAATTGATTGTCACTCAGTGTTGCTTTCTAAGTGGACAGTTTGATTTCACAGAAGTGTGATTGACTTGGAGTTACATTGTGTTGCTTAAGTGTTCCCTTTATTTTTTTGAGCAGTGTATTTTAGGAATACTAAAGTTTCTGATCCCCGCAGTCAGGGACCGCGGGGATCAGAAACTGCAGAAAGCGCAGCAAACCGCAGGTCTGAATTGACCTGCGGTTTGTTGCGATCGCTGACATGGGGGGTTACGGGACGATCACAGCCGGCCGGGCGGCAGTGATCGGAACAACACATGACGTACCGGTACGTCATGTGTCCTTAAGGACTCGGGAAACATGCCGTACCGGTACGTCATGTTTCGTTAAGGGGGCATCACTGTCAGTAAGCACTTGAGAGGGCATCATTGTCAGGGGGTATTTAAGAGGGCATAAGTGTCACGGTCATATTGGTGATTTGACCGTGATGCGGTTGCCATGCAGACTGGTTGCCAGTGGCAATGTGTTGTTGGCAGTTTGCATGTGCACTTCCCCATTGAGGTTTGCCTTCCTGCTGTTTGGTGAGCAAGGGGCTAATCTTCTTGCTAGTGGGGATTAAAGTGTTTCCTGGGTGTGGCCACGGGCTTGATATATACCTGTGGCTTGCTGGCTCGGTGCAGTTGTACTACAGCCTTGCTTGGTGTTGGAGCTTTGCTCCTTGCCTGGGTGTTTCTGCCCAGTCCTTGATGGCCACCTTATGGAACATAAATTGTCCTCCCTTATGTACCCTCCATGTACCTTTACCCTCACTTGTTGTATGTGTGGTGTGGGTTTATGTTCTGGGTGTGTGAAGCGTTTTGTTGGTTGTTACATGTCTGGGCTGTTGTTGGTGTTGGTCCCTGCATGTATGCTATACGTCACCCGGTATGTTGATACCTCCGGAAGGGGGCTGGTTTCCCGGAGGGGTGAACCATAAGTCTAGATGCAGTGCTGCCTTGGGCTGCCAGGCACCTTGCTGTATGGGGCCCAGGCAGTATCAGGTTTGCTGGAGACCTGTGTGTGGTGTTGTTTGTACGGTGTCCTATTTGGTGTGTGGGCACCTGTACTTTTGCACAGGTTCCAGTCGTGGTGGCTGTGGCAGGTAAGTGTGTTTCTGGTTTTCTTACCTGCCGACTCTGCTGCTGTATTCAGTCGTCCACTTTTCCCTGCAGCTAGGCCTGTGGAGACTCTGGTTCATCCGTGTCTTGGATGAACCTGGTTGTCTCTTGTCCCTGTCTCCTAACCTCAGGGATATTCAGGGATTTCAGGGTTCCGTGGTTTCCAGTGTATGGGCCCTGCTACCTTAAGGGTCGGCTCATACAGTTAGGAGAACAGGGCCAGATTTAGGGATGCTATAGGAGGTGACCAGCTCCCTTTCCTTGGTAGCCTGGTCGAGCTGCTACCCCTATCCCTTTTACATTGTACGGTAGGGGTTTCCCCCACTCCCCACTGTGACAATAATATCATGTGGGGGGACTTAAGATGGCATCACTGTCATGACACACTTGAGAGGGCATCACTGTGAAGGAGCCACTTAAGGGAACAGCATACTGTCTGGGGACCACTTAAGCAGATATAATACAGTACTGCGTGGGGTATTTATAGGGTATCACTGTTGGGGGCATTTAAAAGGGTATCACTGTGAGGGGGTGACATGAGAGCATCATAGTGTATGGGAGGCACTAAGGGGCATTATATAGTGAGAGTAGACACTAAGGAGGCATCATACTATAAGGGGAGGCACTGTGGGGGCATCATACTCTATGGGGGGCACTAAAGAGCATCATTATTGCTTAAGTGGGTCACTAAGGGGCATTATTACTGTCAAGGGGGGGCACTAACTATCACTATTGCGAGGTGGCAATAAGGGGACATCCTTATTGTGTTGGGACCCAATTGGGTTGGAATAAAGGTGTTGTTTATTGTTAGGAAAAAAAAACTTGCTGCAGAGCACTTCACACCACTGGTCTTATCCTTCCTTACATTTTTTCATTTGGGGCTCAGACCTTTACCAGGCAGCAGACCCAGGTATGTGGATCTTTACAAAAAATACTTGAGTAACCCTACTGTAGATGTTTTATAGGACTCTTTTCTGACCAATTGGCATTGTCTCTCATTATCTATGGAACTGCCTTTTCAACAAAATGTATCTGATACTCCTCCACTCAGCCCTCAGGCAGCATGAATCATGTGGCAATCAGTGCCAGATTCAACACTTGCCTGTTTGCATATCAGAGTATTAACATTACAAAATATTTAGCAAATTTTAAAGAGTGAAAAGATCATTATCTTAATATAATAATTGCAGTGCCTATCAAGATAGTAACAGTAAATGTATCTCCAGTGATGCCTCGTTTAGACTGCCCAATTGTCAGGCAAATTATCAAGAACAAACATTCCTACAAACAGTCGTTCCCGATATTCTCCCCTTTTAGAGGTGCTGCAGATCCCCCAATGAATGAGCAAAACGCTCGTTCATCAGATGAAATGATCGGAGGTGCAGACACCTCGATTATCGTTTCTGGGCAATAGATCATGCTGTGCAAACAGCTGCTCAGAAACAAAGCAGCTGTATGAGGACAAGTGATAGCAGTAGCCATTGCTCATTCTCTTACTGTGGAGGTGATCTCCAATTTGGTTAACTACTTGTATGCCACAAAGCCATACACTTGTCTCTTGCAGAGATCAACTTGATAAATATCAGACTATGTCTTTTGCCAGGAATGGGAGAGCCAGTTGGAACTCCATGAACCCTCTCAATAAAGCTAAGGGGAGAAATATTGTTAGCTTTAAATTATTCAACTGGCAGCACTCAATATTTTATATACTACAGGTTTAAGGAAGCTCACCAACCAGCGTGGAGCCTGGTCCGCTGTACAATCCCAGCTAATAATAATGAACTAGTAATTGTTTGGCCGGCTCACAACTGTTTACATTTTATTCAGCAATAAAGAAAATAAGAAAAGAAAAATAAGAGCAATGGCTGAAATATATAGACAAGAGCTTATGGACGCAGCATCAATTCAATAGTGGCTATAAATTGGATATAATTTGATATCGCGGGAGATTGGCAAATAGCTATATCGTTATGTAGATGTCCAAGACCTATGTTGTCTCTCCTCTTTATATGTTCGTACTGTCTGTACTTGGATTATAAATAACACTTGTTATGGTGTTATAATAATATAAGTTCAAGTGGAAATTTCCTTTGTGCGTATGCGCAGACACTTGTATTGGGGTGCTCACACTGCACTCAAACGGGTCAGAGCTGTGTTAAGCATCAGTTCCGGGAGAAAACGCACGGTACTATAATGTTCATATTACGACCCGATATATCACTCGCAGCAATGGTCTTGAACAAAAAAGCACGGTACCTGACCGTGCTATAATGTTTGTATTAAGACCAGTATATTACTCACAGTTGTGAGGTTCTCGCTGCGGTCGTGGTCTGAATGCCGGCTGTTCGTTGTATTACTACCGGGTTGTCTTTCTCAGTTGCCTAATATATGCACATCTCATGTGTCGTTACTCCAGGCCCCCTTCCATGTAGAGTAGAAATTTCCCAAAGTTTTACGTATCCATAAAGTTTTCACCACCTAATTTCTTTATACGCCGCTGTCCACACTGTCCTTTAATCAGCCCACCAGACACATTTCGGAACCACAAGGGTCCCTTCTTCAGTGGTGTAAAGCAAACCAAAAATAAATTGAAACCTGGATTACATGATGGGTTCTTTTAAATCCTTTCCATTTGAGTTGAATGGAATCCATGGACCGGATCAATCAACTCACCGTAACATAGCCATTAGATTATTTAAGCAGGTTTTATATTATTCACTAATCAATAATCTTATGGCACATTTGAAAGTCGTAAAAAACTGTGATAGTTCTATCCTTAATTTATTACTACATATCGTGTTGCTAACTCACAAACACATTCATTTGGAGGCAATTATCAATCATGGTGCTGTCTTTAGCTGTATGCTTGCCTGATTTTTAGTTGTATAAATAATTTACTTATCTCAATAGTATTGGTGAATTACCATCGCAGAATATGTTAAATTAAATCCTGCCATCTCTGGGATACTGTGCTTCCATATATATCATACAATGCATGATCAGATATGGTCATGTCCCATTCACAAGGTGCATTTTACATAGAGATCTCAACTAATGTTGAACTGCTGTTTGATTGTCAGCTTCACACCTATGCGAAAGTACTTTTATTACTTTTATTATATAATAGCAACACAAAAATAATAATAATATTAAAAATAAACATAAAAATAAAAATAGAAAAAAAAAGTATATTCAAAATAAATGAAATGAAATAAAAATAGAATTATGCTATAAAATTGTCTTAAAAGGCTGGAAATGTCTCTTATGGTCACTGTAGTATGTAGGGTGAGGGGAAAGATGCAGGGGACGTCAGTGGAATATAAATAAACACCGACCATCCAAAGTCATATATTTTTCTAGATTCACATCTGGACATTTGAGCAACAAAATCTCCTCCTCTCCAGTTTGCTTTTACTCTTTCTAACGCTGCAAATTTTAAGCCCCTTGGGTTGTTAGCGTGGCATATTCTAAAATGTTTGGATAATGTGTGCTTCTCATACCCTTCTTTATGTTACTGATATGCTCCGCAATTCTTATTTTCAAGGTTCTTTTAGTCCGTTAAATGTACTGCCTCCGACACGGACATTCAACCAAGTATATCACCGACTGGCTATTACACGTAAGAAGCTTTTTTATTTCCCATTGGAAGCCACCGTTAATTTGACAGTATTCATTCTCCCCTGAAATCTTGTTTGTTTACAATTTTGACAAATACCACACCTGTAAAAACCACTGAGTGTCATCCAACTTCTTGATACCATCTTGTATTTAGAGTAACTGTAGTTGGGATTCTTGACCATTGGCGCTATTTGTAGGCCTAAATTGGGCACCCCAGTGTATACAATTGGAGGCCAATCTGGAATTATAGGTCCTAATATTTTGTCTTCTTTTAACAAATGGCAGTGGTTTTGCAAAAATTTTCAAACTTTTTTATATTCCACATTGAAAGGCAAAACCAGTTTACAGGAATCTAATTCTTTTTGTCTGGCACCCATTGGTTTTGGTTGAAAAAAGAGGTGTTTGTCTAATTGTTTGACTTCTCTAAGGGACTTCTCTAATATTTCTGGTGGGTATTGTTTCTCAATAAATTGAACTTTTAATTGTTCAGCTTCAGTTTCAGACTGGTTAGGTGAAGTGCAATTCCTTTTTAAGAGTTTAAACTGGCTTTTCGGAACATTGAGTAGCCACCTCGGTAGATGGCAACTCGTATGAAGGATAAAACTATTTTTAGCCACATCTTTTTGGTATGTGCTGCAGATAAATTTATCTGCTTACATTTCTCTTTTTAAATCTAAAAACTCAACTACCTTATTATTGATATTAGGTGTAAATTTCAAATTATATTGATTGTCATCGATGTAATTGAAAAATTCATTCAGTGCTTGCGACGTGTCCCCAAAATTAAAAACACGTCATCAATGTACCTTCGCGAGAGCACCAGGTCCACCCCCTGTCTGGGATTGATGGTTTCTTGTTCCCAAGCCGCCATAAAAAGATTAGCGTAACTTGGGGCAAACCTTGTGCCCATGGCGGTCCTAGTTGTCTGTAAATAGTAACCGGTATTAAAATATTTTATTTTAAAAATAATTATTGTGTAATACAAAATTAATACCATCCAATATAAATTTTATTTAATCCTCATTAAGTTTCTCCTCTTGTCTAAGGATTTTTGCTACCGCTTGGATACCCTGATTGTGATTTATACTTGTGTAAAGTGCACTAACATCCAGTGTAGCCAATATCCAATGTGATTGACATACTCTATTTTCCAGAAGAGACACAACCGCAGTGGTGTCCTTTAAATGTGACGGAGTGTTTCCGACAGAGGGCTGCAGCAAATATTTGGGACAGGTTCGCTGTAACTGACCCTATGCCAGAAACAAATCGGCCTGCCCGGGTTGTTAAGGGGATCCTTATGAACTTTAGGTATACAATAAAAGACCGGGAGTCTGCATGGGGTTCCTAGAATAAAATCGAGCTCCGATTTATTCAGGATTCTGTTAATTCCTTAAAATAATCCTCCACTGGGTCTTTTGTCAGTGGGACATAGGTGTTAGCATCCTCTAGTTGTCTAAGGCATTCTGTTGTATATTTTTCAGTGTCTAAAATGACAATAGCTCCGCCTTTGTCTGCTGGGCGGATCGTGATTTCATGATTCTGTTGCAGTTGTTTTACTGCTTTAATCTCAGCATTTGTCAAATTATTTAGACTGTTATGCCTGTTTTAAATTTTTCGGATATCAGTTTCAACTGCACCCCTAAAAGCAGACATCTCTTTTCCCATTTCTTGATGTGGAAAAAACTTGACTTACAGTACAGACCAAAAGTTTGGACACACCTTCTCATTTAAAGAGTTTTCTTTATTTTCATGACTATGAAAATTGTAGATTCACACTGAAGGCATCAAAACTATAAATTAACACATGTGGAATTATATTCATAACAAACAAGTGTGAAACAACTGAAAATATGTCATATTCTAGGTTTTTCAAAGTAGCCACCTTTTGCTTTGATTACTGCTTTGCACACTCTTGGCATTCTCTTGATGAGCTTCAAGAGGTAGTCCCCTGAAATGGTTTTCACTTCACCTGCCCTGTCAGGTTTAATAAGTGGGATTTCTTGCCTTATAAATAGGGTTGGGACCATCAGTTGCGTTGAGGAGAAGTCAGGTGGATACACAGCTGATAGTCCTACTGAATAAACTGTTAGAATTTGTATTATGGCAAGAGAAAAGCAGCTAAGTAAAGAAAAACGAGTGGCCATCATTACTTTAAGAAATGAAGGTCAGTCAGTCAGCCGAAAAATTGGGAAAACTTTGAAAGTAAGGGCTATTTGACCATGAAGGAGAGTGATGGGGTGCTGCGTCAGATGACCTGGCCTCCACAGTCACCGGACCTGAACCCAATCGAGATGGTTTGGGGTGAGCTGGACCGCAGAGTGAAGGCAAAAGGGCCAACAAGTGCTAAGCATCTCTGGGAACTCCTTCAAGACTGTTGGAAGACCATTTCAGGGGACTATCTCTTGAAGCTCATCAAGAGAATGCCAAGAGTGTGCAAAGCAGTAATCAAAGCAAAAGGTGGCTACTTTGAAGAACCTAGAATATGACATATTTTCAGTTGTTTCACACTTGTTTGTTATGTATATAATTCCACATGTGTTAATTCATAGTTTTGATTCTTTCATAGTCATGAAAATAAAGAAAACTCTTTGAATGAGGTGTGTCCAAACTTTTGGTCTGTACTGTAAGTTTAACGTTTACATGTTGATATTTAGGTGTTGCTAAATTATTCGTGATTATTGGGGTTTTTAAAAAGTATTTTTTATAACACAATTTTTTTAATGTATTTTTCGATGCCTATATAAGCATCAAATTTACCAACATGTGTAGTGAAAGCAAACTTTTGACATTTATTGATCTGTTAATTCTATAGTGCTTAAATTAATTATATTATCTATTAACATTTCCCTATTTTGTGGCTTGGGCTTCCTATGGACTCCCCCCTTCGTGTTCTCTTTTTCTGTTGTGTTTGTGTTCCCATTGTTTGATCCAGTGCTGGTTGGCATTAGTGGGGGTCAATATCGATTGACTGATTATTGGTGTCAATGTGTGTTTGGTGTGTCTGTGGATTCAGTGTCGTTTTGGGGAATGAAAATGTCCAAGCAATATGGGTTTGAGTGTCAAATGGTGTTTGCGGTGATGTCTTCCTTTGTGTTGTTGTGTAATAGATTTTTTGAAATGTCTCTGGATGGTCATTTTTGTTGTTGTTGCCTTTGTGAAAAGTCTTTTTGCCTAAAGAAGGACTATATGATGATTGTTGTTGATTTTTTTGTAGTTTCATTTAGATTCGTGGCTCTTGATGTTGATGGTTATATATATTTTGGTGTCTTATTATCTTGATTTTGTTTATTTACTGTAATCAAAAATGTTTTCGTTTTTTTCTCTATAATTTCTTGTTCTAATTTATCAAGTTTTCTGAACAGTTCATTTTGTAATCTCCTAAATTCATCATCTATGATTAATGTGTCTACTGTTGTTCTAATTTGACTTATTTTCTGTTCAATTTATTTTAGTAATTGTTCTCTTCTCTGTATTACCAGTTGTACTAATGCAGTAGACTGTAACTTGAAAAAACATTCCCACTGGGAATCAAATTCACTTCCACATAGGTCGCTTGCTGGTGTTTTATATAAGGTGAGACCCTGTGGGGTAATGCCCATTTTTAAATATTGATTTTGGGCTCTGATATTCCACTGTTGATGTAATTGCTTCAATAACTGTTTTTCTAGCTCTTTAAAGGTGTCTAATGTGGTATTTTGAGTGTTTAATCTTTGTGGGTTCTTACTACCTGCAATGAAGGAATATGTATTAACCCTTTCCTTTTTCTCTACTATATATTTCCATATATCCATATCCAACCTTTTATGTTTATTAAATACTAAACTATAAAATAATATCAAACTGACTGCCAAATTATACCTAAATTAATACAAAAAATAAAATAAAATACAAAATACACAAAATACTACAGGTTTAAGGAAGCTCACCAACCAGCGTGGAGCCTGGTCCGCTGTACACCTCCCTGTCAATAATACTGAACTACTAATTGTTTGGCCGGCTCACAACTATTTACTCACATTTTATTCAGCAATCGTATCCATACATAAAAACATATAAAAATTCCAACAAAATCATTACATTACATTCGTAATATGAAAATTATAGTACCATGCATTTTCTCCCATAACTGATGCTTAAACACACAGCTCCGACCCATTTGAGTGCAGTGTGAGCACCCCAATACAAGTGTCTGCGCATACACACAAAGGAATTTTCCACTTGAACTTATATTATTATAACACCATAACAAGTGTTATTTATAATCCAAGTACAGACAGTACGAACATATAAAGAAGACAGATAACATAGGTCTTGGACATCTACATAATGATATAGCTATTTGCCAATCTCCCGCAATATCAAAGTATATCCAATTTATAGCCACGATTGAACTGATGCTGTGTCCATAAGCTCTTGTCTATATATTTCAGCCATTGCTCTTATTTTTTCTTTTGTACATGTGTGAGCTCCGCATGAGGGATCTGGGTCAGTTAATTCATGTAATGATTTTATTGGAATTTTTATATGTTTTTATGTATGGATACGATTTCTGAATAAAATGTGAGTAAACAGTTGTGAGCCAGCCAAACAATTACTAGCACTCAATATTTGGGGGCATATAGAGGAACAATAAAGGTAGATCTGAGTGAGAAGAGGAGTTTTTCGATCCAGCCAGGAAGGATTTGATAGAAACTGATATAATCTTATAGTTTATAGCAGTGGTGCCCAACCATTTTTCGTCTGAGGGGCGCACTAGACTTGGTATAAATTTCGTGGGCCGGAACCAGGTAGCTTTGCCAGAAAGAAATGCAAACGCTATGAGGGGGCACGTGTGAGCATTACTACTGTGAAGAGGGCACATATCTGGCATTACTACTGTGAGGGGGCACATATCTGGGCATAGCTACTGTGAGGAGGGCACATATCAGGGTATAACTACTGTGAGGAGGGCACATATCAGGGTATAACTACTGTGAGCTGTGAGGAGGGTACATATCAGGGCATAACTACTGTGAGGGGGCACGAGTGAGCATTACTACTGTGAAGAGGGCACATATCTGGCATAACTACTGTGAGAAGGGCACATATCAGGGCATAACTACTGTGAGGAGGGCACATATCAGGGCATAACTACTGTGAAGAGGGCACAAACAATTACTAGCACTCAATATTTGGGGGCATATAGAGGAACAATAAAGGTAGATCTGAGTGAGAAGAGGAGTTTTTCGATCCAGCCAGGAAGGATTTGATAGAAACTGATATAATCTTATAGTTTATAGCAGTGGTGCCCAACCATTTTTCGTCTGAGGGGCGCACTAGACTTGGTATAAATTTCGTGGGCCGGAACCAGGTAGCTTTGCCAGAAAGAAATGCAAACGCTATGAGGGGGCACGTGTGAGCATTACTACTGTGAAGAGGGCACATATCTGGCATTACTACTGTGAGGGGGCACATATCTGGGCATAGCTACTGTGAGGAGGGCACATATCAGGGTATAACTACTGTGAGGAGGGCACATATCAGGGTATAACTACTGTGAGCTGTGAGGAGGGTACATATCAGGGCATAACTACTGTGAGGGGGCACGAGTGAGCATTACTACTGTGAAGAGGGCACATATCTGGCATAACTACTGTGAGAAGGGCACATATCAGGGCATAACTACTGTGAGGAGGGCACATATCAGGGCATAACTACTGTGAAGAGGGCACATATCTGGGCATAACTACTGTGAGGGGGCACATATCTGGGCATAACTACTGTGAGGGGGCACATATCTGGGCATAACTACTGTGAGGGGGCACATATCTGGGCATAACTACTGTGAGGGGGCATGTGATGTATACATGTGTGTAATGTATGTAGGGCAGTATGTGATGATCACACACTGCACTACATACACTACACACATGTATACATCACATACTGCGCTGTCACCTTCTTCTGCAGGTCTACCTTGATGTCTGGTCTTTAGGCTTCAGTCAGATCCTCCACCGCCATGCTTGCGCCGTGTGCCCGACACCACCAGGCCCCTCCTCCTTTTATCTCCCGCCGGCTTCTCCTACAGCAGGGCGCTCTATCGCTCCAGTGCCCGCCCAATCTTAACAATCAGGGGCATAGCTAGAAATGACTGGGCCCCATAGCAAAAAAAATTATGCCCCCCCCTCCCGGATCTCCCACCCCCACATACCTATTGGACCTCCCACCCCTTCCAGAGCTCCCACCCAAACACCCCTCCAGGACCTCCCACCCCAACATCCCCCTAAGTGTCGTCCACAGATCCCCCCCTAAGTTTTGTCCACAGATCCCCCCCTAAGTGTTGTCCACAGATCCCCCCCTAAGTGTCGTCCACAGATCCCCCCTAAGTATCGTCCACAGATCCCCCCCTAAGTGTCGTCCACAGATTTCCCCCCTAAGTGTCGTCCACAGATCCCCCCTAAGTGTCGTCCACAGATCCCCCCCAAGTGTCCTCCACAGATCCCCCCCTTCAGTGTCCTCCACAGATCCCCCCCTTCAGTGTCGTCCACAGATCCCCCCTTTCAGTGTCGTCCACAGATCCCCCCCTAAGTTTCGTCCACAGATCCCCCCCTAAGTGTTGTCCACAGATCCCCCCCTAAGTGTCGTCCACAGATCCCCCCCCTAAATATCGTCCACAGATCCCCCCCTAAGTGTCGTTCACAGATTTCCCCCCTAAGTGTCGTCCACAGATCCCCCCCTAAGTGTCGTCCACAGATCCCCCCCCCCAAGTGTCATCCACAGATCCCCCCCTAAGTGTCCTCCACAGATCCCCCCCTAAGTATCCTCCACAGATTACCCCCTAAGTATCCTCCACAGATTACCCCCTAAGTGTCCTCCACAGATCCCCCCTAAGTGTCCTCCACAGATCCCCCCCCCCTAAGTGTCCTCCACAGATCCCCCCCTTCAGTGTCCTCCACAGATCCCCCCCTTCAGTGTCGTCCACAGATCCCCCCTTTCAGTGTCATCCACAGATCCCCCCCCTTCAGTGTCCTCCACAGATCCCCCCTTCAGTGTCCTCCACAGATCCCCCATTCAGTCTCCTCCACAGATCCCTCCTTCAGTCTCTTCCACAGATCCCCCCTTCAGTCTCCTCCACAGATCCCCCCCTTCAGTGTCCTCCACAGATCCCCCCCTTAAGTGTCCTCCACAGATCCCCCCCTTCAGTGTCCTGCACAGATCCCCCCCTTCAGTGTCCTCCACAGATCCCCCACCTTCAGTGTCCTCCACAGATCCCCCCCTTCAGTGTCCTCCACAGATCCCCCCCCCCCCTTCAGTGTCTTCCACAGATCCCCCCCTTCAGTGTCCTCCACAGATACCCCTTCAGTGTCCTCCACAGATCCCCCCCTTCAGTGTCCTCCACAGATCCCCCCCTTCAGTGTCCTCCACAGATCCCCCCTTCAGTGTCCTCCACAGATCCCCCCTTCAGTGTCCTCCACAGATCCCCCCCTTCAGTGTACTCCACAGATCCCCCCCCTTCAGTGTCCTCCACAGATCCCCCCCTTCAGTGTCCTCCACAGATCCCCCCTTCAGTGTCCTCCACAGATCCCGCCCTTCAGTGTCCTCCACAGATCCCCCCCCTTCAGTGTCCTCCACAGATCCCGCCCTTCAGTGTCCTCCACAGATCCCCCCCCCTTCAGTGTCCTCCACAGATCCCCCCTTTAGTGTCCTCCACAGATCCCCCCCTTCAGTGTCCTCCACAGATCCCCCCCTTCAGTGTCCTCCACAGCTATCTCCCCCACCCAAAGCCGCTTCCTAGCTAATTTATTCACTGCACTTGCCTCTGTGAAATTGAAGAGAATCGCCGTAATCTCGCACAGGCGCACTGGCAGAGGCCAGGAAGACGGTGCATCCGCACTTCGATGCCTCTGCCAGTGCGCCTGTGCGAGATTACGCTTCTCTTCAATTTCACAGAGGCAAGTGCAGTGAATAAATTAGCTAGGAGGCGGGGCTGGGCGGGGAGATTGCAGGCACATTCAGCATCGCTTTGCTGCTTTGCTGCCTGTGCCGTTCGCAGCGCGCCCTGCGCTGATAAAGTCCGGTCACTGCGCGGGCCACATGACACGGCTTCGCGAGCCGCATTTGGCCCGCGGGCCGTAGGTTGGGCATCACTGGTTTATAGGATGTATGACATCCTGTCTACACAAGAAAGCAAGCTCTATACTAGTAGTCAGACTGTGATCATATGACAAAGGTGCCCATAAAGAAAGGGCTCCTAAAATAAGGATGCAAATGCCCTGGGATGAAGCAAATTACATTGCTAAAATATTGCTGGCAAGATAGCATTATATGTCCAAAAATAATTTTCTGGAGTGCTTCCTTAATAAAAAAAAAATTCTAGATGGCTTTTAGCAACAAAATAACAATTTTTAATCCTTTTAAGTACTTATTTTTTTACTACAATGTTCTAACATAATAATATGTCTGCATATGTCTGTGCATAATAATATATTAGATTGTAAAGGGTGAAGAATAGGGTTGAGCGAACCCGAACTGTAAAGTTCGGGTTCGTACCGAACTTAATGATTTTTGGACCCCGGACCCGAACATTTCAGTAAAAGCGGCAGCGGCCATTTTATGTAAGCTCAGTGCACCAGCACTGCATCTGAGCTTTTGGGACATTGCAAATCACCCTTTTTTGGCAATCTACAACATCTGGATTAGTCAGTGTGCAATTTAAGGTAGAAATACACCCAGTATTTACTGGGGTTTTAAAAACACACTTTTTTGCCAAAAAACAGTATTTTCCTGATCTGTAAGTGTTAAATTCAAGTTTAATATATAGAGCTTTCATATTCTGTTACCAAAAAAAAATTTTTTGGGCAATCTACAACATCTGGATTAGTCAGTGTGCAATTTAAGCTAGAAATACACCCATCATTTTCTGGGGTTTTAAAAACACACTTTTTTGACCAAAAACATTATTCTCAGGCCTTACAGCATCAGCACATGTAAAATTACAGGCTTATAACCTGCTGTCAAATTAAGATGTTAAACAAACACTCGTTTGGGCAAAAAATTTTTAGTTGGCAGCCTTTGATGCAGATGTCATTGTGAGATACACCCTTAATACATTTGGGTTAGATTCAGAGATTTGAAATACCGCCATTTGGTGCATTAATTTTAAATTCAGGCATACACTGGTTCAGGCTGTGTGAGATACACCCTCTACATACAGGGGTTTGATTCAGGCATTTGAAATACAGCCATTTTGGTCAAAGAAATCTTTAATTCAGGCCTACACTGGTTCAGACCGTGTGAGATACACCCTCTACATACAGGGGTTTGATTCAGGCATTTGAAATACAGCCATTTAAAATACAGCCATTTTGGGCACAGAAATATTGAATTCAGGCCTACACTGGTTCAGGCCGTGTGAGATACACCCTCTACATACAGGGGTTTGATTCAGGCATTTGAAATACAGCCATTTGAAATACAGCCATTTTGTGCAAAGATATATTTACTTCAGGCCTACACTGGTTCAGACCGTGTGAGATACACCCTCTACATACAGGAGTTTGATTCAGGTATTTGAAATACAGCCATTTTGGGCAAACAAATCTTTAATTGAGGCCTAGTCTGGTTCAGGCTTTGTAAGATACACCCTTTACATACTGTCGTTCTATTCTACTATTAATTAAACACCCATTTAGGGCAAGATCCTAAATTCGAGAAATATGAGGAGAGCGTCAAATAAGGGACGTGGCCCAGGTCGTGGTGCTGCTGGTGGAGCTCCTGTTGCAGGGAGAGGACGTGGTCGATCTGTGCCAGCTACACGCACAAGTGAAACCCCTTCCTCAGGTGCGAGTAGGCGACAAAACCTGCAGCAGTATTTAGTCGGGCCTAATACTGCTCTACGAATGGTGAGGCCTGAACAAGTACAGGCGATAGTAGATTGGGTTGCTGACAGTGGATCCAGTTCCTTCACATTGTCTCCCACCCAGTCTCCTGCTGAAAGACCACAGTTGGCACCTGCAGCCGATGTCCATCAGTCTTTCACCTCACCCCCTTGCAAATCAGCTAGGCAGTCTGAGCCCCAAGTCATGCAGCAGTCTCTTCTGCTTTTTGATGACTCTGTTAGCAGGGTTGCCCAGGACCATCCACCTAGCCCTGCCCCAGAAGTGGAAGAGATTGAGTGCACCGATGCCCAACCACTTATCTTTCAAGATGAGTACATGGGAGGACCATAGCAGCACGTCTCGGATGATGACGAAACACAGGTGCCAACTGCTGGGGCTTTCGAAAGTGTGCAGAACGACAAGGAAGGCAGGGGTGAAGACTGGGTGGAAGATGATGTGGAGGACGGTGAGGTCCTCAACCCCACATGGAATCAAGGTCATGCGAGTGATCTATGTAGTTCGGCGGAAGAGGCGGTGGTCGCAAAAAGCCACCAGCACAGCTGAAGAGGGAGCAGGGTGCAAAAGCGGAGCGGCCGTCCTCTAGACAGTACGCCTGCTACTGCCCACCGCAGCAAGGGACCGAGCACACCAAAGCCAGCTCCAAGGAGTTCCCTGGCATGGCAGTTCTTCAGACAATGTGCTGACGACAAGACACGAGTGGTTTGCACGCTGTGCAATCAGAGCCTGAAGCGAGGCATTAACGTTCTGAACCTTAGCACAACCTGCATGACCAGGCATCTTCATGCGAGACACGGGCTGCAGTGGAGTAAGCACCTTCAAAACCAAGAAAAAGCTCAGGCCCCTCCTGCTCCCTCTTCTGCTGCTGCCTCGGCCTCTTCCTCCGCCTCTGGAGGAACGTTGGTACCTGCCACCCAGCAAACAGAGGATGTGCCACCAACACCACCATCTCCGTCACCAAGCATCTCCACCATGTCACACGGAAGCGTTCAGCTCTCCATCTCCCAAACCTTGGAGAGAAAGTGTAAATTCCCACCTAGCCACCCTCGATCTCTGGCCCTGAATGCCAGTATTTCTAAACTACTGGCCTTTGAAATGCTGTCATTCAGGCTGGTGGAGACGGACAGTTTCAAACAGCTCATGTCGCTTGCTGTCCCACAGTACGTCGTTCCCAGCCGCCACTACTTCTCCAGGAGAGCCGTGCCTTCCCTGCACAACCAAGTATCGGATAAAATCAAGTGTGCACTGCGCAACGCCATCTGTGGCAAGGTATACGTGGATACGTGTACCAGTAAGCACGGCCAGGGACGCTATATCTCCCTAACTGCACATTGGGTAAATGTAGTGGCGGTTAGCCCCCAGGCAGAGAGCTGCTTGGCGCACGTCCTTCCGCCGCCAAGGATCGCAGGGCATCATTCTTTGCCTCCTGTTGCCTCCTCCTCCTACTCGGCTTCCTCCTCCTCTTCTACCACCTCCTCATCTGGTCAGCGACAGACCTTCAGCACCAACTTTAGCACAGCCAGGGGTAAACGTCAGCAGGCCGTTCTGAAACTGATGTGTTTGGGGGACAGGCCCCACACCGTGCAGGAGTTGTGGCGGGGTATAGAACAACAGACCAACGAGTGGTTGCTGCCAGTGAGCCTCAAGCCCGGCCTGGTGGTGTGCGATAATGGGCAAAATCTCGTTGCAGCTCTGGGACTAACCGGTTTGACGCACATCCCTTGCATGGCGCATGTGCTGAATTTGGTGGTGCAAAAATTCATTCACTACACCGAGATGTCTGAGCTGCTGCATAAAGTGCGGGCCGTCTGTGCATGCTTCCACCGTTCTCATCCTGCCGCCGCTTGCCTGTCTGGGCTACAGAGTAACTTTGGCCTTCCCGCTCACCGCCTCATATGCGACGTGCCCACCAGGTGGAACTCCACCTTGCACATGCTGGAGAGACTGTGCGAGCAGCAGCAGGCCATAGTGGAGTTTGAGCTGCAGCACGCACGGGTGAGTCGCACTGCAGAACAGCACCACTTCACCACTAATGACTGGGCCTCCATGCGAGACCTGTGTGCCCTGTTGCGCTGTTTCGAGTACTCCACCAACATGGCCAGTGGCGATGACGCTGTTATCAGCGTTACAATACCACCTCTATGTCTCCTTGAGAAAACACTTAGGGCGATGATGGAAGAGGATGTGGGCCAGGCGGAGGAGGAGGAGTAGGAAGAGGGGTCATTTCTAAGAATTTCAGGCCAGTCTTTTAGAAGTGCCTCAGAGGGAGATTTTTTGCAACAGCAGAGGCCAGGTACAAATTTGGCCAGCCAGGGCCCACTACTGGAGGACGAGGAGGAGGAAGATGAGGAGGAGGATGAGGAGGAGGAGGAGGATGAAGCATGTTCACAGCAGGGTGGCACCCAACGCAGCTCGTGCCCATCACTGGTGCGTGGCTGGGGGGATACGGAGGACGCAGACGATACGCCTCCCACAGAGGACAGC
This sequence comes from Bufo bufo, assembly GCF_905171765.1. NCBI lineage: Eukaryota > Metazoa > Chordata > Amphibia > Anura > Bufonidae > Bufo > Bufo bufo. Next base: position 367,216,122 of record NC_053393.1, on the reverse strand, counting down.
TTGTCCTAATCTCTTGGCAGCCTGGCACACATGAGCGACTACATGCTGCAGTGCCTGCGCAACGACTGCAGAGTTGCCGACATTTTAACGTGTGCTGACTACTGGGTGGCCACCCTGCTGGATCCCCATTACAAAGGCAATGTGCCGTCCTTAATTCCCTCACTGGAGCGTAATAGGAAGATGCGCGACTACAGCCGCACGCTGGTAGAGGCGCTCCTGAGAGCATTCCCGACTGACGCCGGGGGACAAGTGGAAGCACAAGGCGAAGGCAGGGGAGGAGGAAGAGGTCGCCAACGCAGCTGTGTCAGCTCCAGCACCTCAGAAGACAGGGTTAGCATGGCCGACATGTGGAAAAGCTTTGTCACCTCGCCGCAACAACCGGCTCCAACTGCTGATATGGAGCGTGTTAGCAAGAGGCAGCATTTAACCAACATGGTGGAACAGTACCTGTGCACACGACTACACGTACTGACTGACTGATGGTTCTGTCCCATTCAACTTCTGGGTCTCCAAATTGTCCACATGGCCAGAGCTTGCCCTGTATGCCTTGGAGGTGCTGGCCTGCCCTGCAGCCAGTGTACTCTCTGAACGTGTATATAGCACGGCAGGAGGCGTCATTACAGACAGACGCAGCCGCCTGTCCACAGCCAACGTGGACAAGCTCACGTTCATTAAAATGAACCAGGTCTGGATCCCACAAGACTTGTCTGTAACTTGTGCAGAATAGACAGTTCTAACAGCCTCAACCATCCATCCTTGTACTCAAATGCACTTATTCCCAATTTTTTTTAATATGTCCCAATATTTTGGGGGATACCCCTATGTAAAAATGCAAAATAACACACATCTGTGTTGGCTACCTATTCCTCCTTCATCGCTGCTTCCACCTAGACCGCCACGTGAGCCTATACCGCCACATCCACCCATTCACCGCCTCCTCAATCTCTTCCTCCTAGATCATTCCTAATTTATTTATTTTTTTAAGGTCTTTTATGTTATTTTAATTCATTTCCTTATCCACATTTGTTTGTAGAGCATTTGCCATGTTCTTAAGCACATTTTGCTGCCTTTTGCAGCCCTCTGGCTCTTTCCAGGGCTATTTTAGAGCCGTTTTAGTGGCCAAAAGTTCGGGCCCCCATTTACTTCAATGGGGTTCGGGTTCGGGGTCAAGTTCGTTCATCACATGATCCATCACATGATCTTTTACCATGGTGATGGGTCATGTGATGGATCATGTGATGACCGGAGTGACGTCACCACAGGTCCTGTTCCTGGAATGAATGCTCACCACAGGCCCTGTTCAGCAAAGAAGGAGACAGACGAGATTCCGGCAGCACGAGCTGGTGAGTTAAATTTTATTTATTTATTTTTTAACCCCTCCAGCGCTATTTTACTATGCATTCTGTATTCAGAATGCTATTATTTTCCCTTATAACCATGCAGTGGCGACTCTAGGAACAATATATAGGGGGGGCACAAAGATACCACAGTCAAAAATGGGGGGGAAAAAACAAATTAAGTATATATAAATAAGATTACAAAATACAGAGAATTGCGGTCTGCAGGGATACATTTATACTAAAACTCTTTACTTACAAAAGAAGCCATTCAGTCGTCTGCTGTGCCGTCCTCTGCTTGCTTCCGCGGATTCTTTCCCATTCTTTCTGTCTCTCATCAGTGTGCAGGCGTACTGTTATGGTGGATCTGTGGAAGACACACTGTTATGGGGGCATCTGTGGATGACACTGTTATTATGCCTCTTATTAGCCCCCATTATGCCTCTCATGATTAGCCCCATATGCCTCTCATCATTAGCCCCCCAAATGCCTCTCATCATTAGCCCCCCAAATGCCTCTCATCATTAGCCCCCCAAATGCCTCTCATCATTAGCCCCATATGCCTCTCATCATTAGCCCCCATATGCCTCTCATCATTAGCCCCCCAAATGCCTCTCATCATTAGCCCCCCAAATGCCTCTCATCATTAGCCCCCATATGCCTCTCATCATTAGCCCCATATGCCTCTCATCATTAGCCCCCCAAATGCCTCTCATCATTAGCCCCCCAAATGCCTCTCATCATTAGCCCCCCAAATGCCTCTCATCATTAGCCCCCCAAATGCCTCTCATCATTAGCCCCCCAAATGCCTCTCATCATTAGCCCCCCAAATGCCTCTCATCATTAGCCCCCTTATGCCTCTCATCATTAGCCCCCCAAATGCCTCTCATCATTAGCCCCCATTATGCCTCTCATGATTAGCCCCATATGCCTCTCATCATTAGCCCCCCAAATGCCTATCATTAGCCCCCCAAATGCCTCTCATCATTAGCCCCCATATGCCTCTCATCATTAGCCCCCATATGCCTCTCATCATTAGCCCCCATTATGCCTCTCATCATTAGCCCCCATATGCCTCTCATCATTAGCCCCCCAAATGCCTCTCATTATTAGCCCCCCAAATGCCTCTCATCATTAGCCCCCCAAATGCCTCTCATCATTAGCCCCCCAAATGCCTCTCATCATTAGCCCCCCCAAATGCCTCTCATCATTAGCCCCCCCAAATGCCTCTCATCATTAGCCCCCCAAATGCCTCTCATCATTAGCCCCATATGCCTCTCATCATTAGCCCCCATATGCTGCCTCTCATCATTAGCCGCCATATGCCTCTCATCATTAGCCCCATATGCCTCTCATCATTAGCCCCCCATATGCCTCTCATCATTAGCCCCATATGCCTCTCATCATTAGTCCCCCAAATGCCTCTCATCATTAGCCCCCCAAATGCCTCTCATCATTAGCCCCCCAAATGTCTCTCATCATTAGCCCCCTTATGCCTCTCATCATTAGCCCCCCAAATGCCTCTCATCATTAGCCCCCATTATGCCTCTCATGATTAGCCCCATATGCCTCTCATCATTAGCCCCCCAAATGCCTCTCATTATTAGCCCCCCAAATGCCTCTCATCATTAGCCCCCCAAATGCCTCTCATCATTAGCCCCCCAAATGCCTCTCATCATTAGCCCCCCCAAATGCCTCTCATCATTAGCCCCCCAAATGCCTCTCATCATTAGCCCCCCAAATGCCTCTCATCATTAGCCCCCATATGCCTCTCATCATTAGCCCCCATATGCCTCTCATCATTAGCCCCCATATGCTGCCTCTCATCATTAGCCCCCATATGCCTCTCATCATTAGCCCCATATGCCTCTCATCATTAGCCCCCCATATGCCTCTCATCATTAGCCCCATATGCCTCTCATCATTAGTCCCCCAAATGCCTCTCATCATTAGCCCCCCAAATGCCTCTCATCATTAGCCCCCCAAATGTCTCTCATCATTAGCCCCCTTATGCCTCTCATCATTAGCCCCCCAAATGCCTCTCATCATTAGCCCCCATTATGCCTCTCATGATTAGCCCCATATGCCTCTCATGATTAGCCCCCCAAATGCCTATCATTAGCCCCCCAAATGCCTCTCATCATTAGCCCCCATATGCCTCTCATCATTAGCCCCCATATGCCTCTCATCATTAGCCCCCATTATGCCTCTCATCATTAGCCCCCATATGCCTCTCATCATTACCCCCCCAAATGCCTCTCATCATTAGCCCCCCAAATGCCTCTCATCATTAGCCCCCCCAAATGCCTCTCATCATTAGCCCCCCCCAAATGCCTCTCAACATTAGCCCCCCAAATGCCTCTCATCATTAGCCCCCCAAATGCCTCTCATCATTAGCCCCCCAAATGCCTCTCATCATTAGCCCCGGCTCCCCATATACCTCTCATCATTAGCCCCCCTTATGCCCCCAGCAGCCACATATTTTATAAAATAAAAAAACACTTACCTCTCCTGCTCCTGGACGCCGCCTGCCTCTCCTCAGTCGACTGTGCTCTGAACTGGCGCGCACAGCGTGAGGTCACAGAGCGCCCTCACGCTGTGCGAAGCCCTGCACAGCCGACAGCCGAGGACCAGGAAGTGGTGAGTACAGAGCGTTCACCACTTCCTGGTCTCTCGGTTCTAATGAGTGCTTCCATAATGGAAGCGCTCATTAGTATTCACCTGGGGGAATCAGCGGGGGGGCAACCGGGGGAACAAAGGACAACATAGGGGGGGCGATTGCCCCCCCTCGCCCCCCCCTAGCGACGCCACTATAACCATGTTATAAGGGAAAATAATACAATCTACAGAACACCGATCCCAAGCCCGAACTTCTGTGAAGAAGTTCGGGTTTGGGTACCAAACATGCGCAATTTTTCTCACGCGAGTGCAAAACGCATTACAATGTTTTGCACTCGCGCGGAAAAATCGTGCATGTTCCCGCAACGCACCCGCATCTCTCCCGCAACGCCCGTGTGAACTCAGCCTAATTGGCTGCAGTGGTCTCGTGCTATTCACTTGTACATCACTGAAGCAGCCTAACCAAACAGCGGAAGGAGGACTGGACTGGGGGTGCTGAGAATGGTGCAGATGAAGCTGGTGGGTATAGGATGGCTTTTATTTTAAAGCATTTGGTGGCATGGAGCACATTTCTAGTTAAGGCTACTTTCACACTTGCGTTTTGGGCGGATTCGTCATGGATCTGCAAAAACGGATCCGTTACAATAATACAACCGCATGCATTTGTCATGAACGGATCCGTTTGTATTATCTGTAACATAGCCAAGACAAATCTGTCACGAACTCCATTGAAAGTCAATGGGAGATGGATCCGTTTTCTATTGTCCCAGATTGTGTCAGAGAAAACTGATCCGTCCCCATTGACTTACATTGTGTGTCAGGACGGATCCGTTTGGCTCAGTATTATCAAGCGGACAGCAAAACGCTGCAGGCAGCGTTTTGGTGTTCACCTCCAGAGCGGAATGGAGACTGAACGGAGGCAATCTGATGCATTCTGAGCGGATCCTTTTCCATTCAGAATGCATTAGGGCAAAACTGATCCGTTTTGGACCGCTTGTGAGAGCCCATGACGGATCTCACAAACGGAAAGCCAAAACGCGAGTGTGAAAGTAGCCTAAGGCTACTTTCACATCTGCGCTTTCCCTTTCCGCTATTGAGATCCATTATAGGATCTCAATAGTGGGGGAAAACGCTTCCGTTTTGTCCCTATTCATTGTCAATGAGGGCAAAACTGAACTGAATGTAACGGAATGTACCAGAATGCATTCCATTCTGTTTGACTGCGTCCCCATCACGGACAGAATAACGCTGCAAACAGCGTTTTTCTGTCCGCGATGTAGTGCGAAGCAAGACGGATCCTTCATGACTCGCAATGTAAGTCAATGGGGGACAGATCCGTTTTCTCTGACACAATAGAAAACTGATCCGTCCCCCATTGACTTTCAGTGATGTTGATGACGGATCCATCATGGCTATTTTGAAGATAATACAACCGGATCCCTTCATAACGGATGCAGACGGTTGTGTTATCGTGACGGAAGCATTTTTGCTGATCCATGACGGATCCAGCAAAAACGCTGGTGTGAAAGTAGCCTAATTTGGACAATCCCCTTAATAGAATTCTTACGATGCTTCATAGCCATGATACATATAAGATTAATGTTTACTTTTATTTTGAGGACACAATGTCGTGATGTTGAAAAGAGCCATCAGAGTATAATTTAGTCCTTCAAATTTAAGAGAAAATGCAGGTTTTCAGAGATGGAAATTATGGGACCTGCATTATCTATAAGACTGATGGATTGACTGCTTTATATTGGGTGGGTCTAATTAACTTTAGCATTTTTTTCTGAAGGGCACATAAAACAAGCTCATGCTTGAATTTTATGCTTTATGCTTTTCTGCTCACTCAAGTTCTCCAACAGCTGTCAGTTTACGAAATCAAACATAAAATCAATGTGCCTAGGATGCAATTGTTCATCTACTTTTAGGCAAAACACCAACTGAGCCCAAAAAAAAAAAAGCTTTAATACCTTTCCTTAAAAGCATATGCTCAGTTTGCATATAAAAGTGCATAAGGTGTGTTCATCTGGACCGACTAGAATCCTTGAGTAGTCAGGTAAGAATTTTCTTGGTGACCTAAAGATTAGTAAGTCTGCAAGAGGCATTAAAATAAAATTTAAGTGCATTGAGGGATTAGTAGTTTATTGTCCCAAGCTCCTCTGTGACATATCTCTTCCTCTTCTCATGCGTGCTGCTTATTATCTTTACTTTTAGTTAGCCTGGATTGCATAATAAAAGGGCTAATAAACTCTGCACGATGCATCTATTGACAAATACCTGGACAGCTCCAGAGCGAAGGATTTGGACTTTAGAGAAGATTTGTGATGTTCAAGACCCAGCCTACTGTAAACAGCCAGAATGAGAACATTTGTCTGGTACATAAGTCTGTTTCATTTATTTGGCATAAGTAGTAACAATGCAGGCTCGGATGCCCCCATTCCACACAAGTGGTCCACAGGGTATCATTAACTTGCAACCAAGCAAATTGTACTGAACAAGTGTAGTGAAAGCACAACAAACAAATGCAAATGACCCTCAGTCTGTAGTCATTTCCATCGTCTTTGCCATCATGCTCAGACCTGTTTGAAGGTGTTTTCAAGTTAAGACTAATCTTTGCAGAGTTTGAGTCCCAGACATTTTTGGCTTTCGGCTTCTGCAGCAAACCCCATCCTATCCGGTAGATCAAACTCCTGTTTTGCTGCCCGTTTTGCCATTGTAGTCTGCTGTATTTTTATTTATTTATAATTTTTAGCCTTTTGCTCCAAATATGGAAACTGTTGCTACCCTCATTATGGTGCCTTCTTCTATCCCCAATAAAGAACGTGCCGCTGGCTCCAATTCTGTGCCTGATGCCACCAGTATTATACCATGCTGCTGGCTTAGGCACCTGCAATACTGTGCCTACCGTGCTGCAACAGACCTCCCCCTGAGTACTGTGCCTACTGTGCTGCAACAGACCTCCCCCTGAGTACTGTGCCTACTGTGCTGCAACAGATCTGCCCCTGAGTACTGTGCCTACTGTGCTGCAACAGACCTCCCCCTGAGTACTGTGCCTACTGTGCTGCAACAGACCTCCCCTGAGTACTGTGCCTACTGTGCTGCAACAGACCTCCCCCTGAGTACTGTGCCTACTGTGCTGCAACAGACCTCCCCCTGAGTACTGTGCCTACTGTGCTGCAACAGACCTCCCCCTGAGTACTGTGCCTACTGTGCTGCAACAGACCTCCCCCCTGAGTACTGTGCCTACTGTGCTGCAACAGACCTCCCCCTGAGTACTGTGCCTACTGTGCTTCAACAGACCTCCCCCTGAGTACTGTGCCTACTGTGCTGCAACAGACCTCCCCCTGAGTACTGTGCCTACTGTGCTGCAACAGACCTCCCCCTGAGTACTGTGCTGCAACAGACCTCCCCCTGAGTACTGTGCCTACTGTGCTGCAACAGATATCCCCCTGAGTACTGTGCCTACTGTGCTGCAACAGACCTCCCCCTGAGTACTGTGCCTACTGTGCTGCAACAGACCTCCCCCCTGAGTACTGTGCCTACTGTGCTGCAACAGACCTCCCCCCTGAGTACTGTGCCTACTGTGCTGCAACAGACCTCCCCCCTGAGTACTGTGCCTACTGTGCTGCAACAGACCTCCCCCTGAGTACTGTGCTGCAACAGACCTCCCCCTGAGTACTGTGCCTACTGTGCTGCAACAGATCTCCCCCTGAGTACTGTGCCTACTGTGCTGCAACAGACCTCCCCCTGAGTACTGTGCCTACTGTGCTGCAACAGACCTCCCCCTGAGTACTGTGCCTACTGTGCTGCAACAGACCTCCCCCTGAGTACTGTGCCTACTGTGCTGCAACAGACCTCCCCCTGAGTACTGTGCTGCAACAGACCTCCCCCTGAGTACTGTGCCTACTGTGCTGCAACAGATATCCCCCTGAGTACTGTGCCTACTGTGCTGCAACAGACCTCCCCCTGAGTACTGTGCCTACTGTGCTGCAACAGACCTCCCCCCTGAGTACTGTGCCTACTGTGCTGCAACAGACCTCCCCCCTGAGTACTGTGCCTACTGTGCTGCAACAGACCTCCCCCCTGAGTACTGTGCCTACTGTGCTGCAACAGACCTCCCCCTGAGTACTGTGCTGCAACAGACCTCCCCCTGAGTACTGTGCCTACTGTGCTGCAACAGATCTCCCCCTGAGTACTGTGCCTACTGTGCTGCAACAGACCTCCCCCTGAGTACTGTGCCTACTGTGCTGCAACAGACCTCCCCCTGAGTACTGTGCCTACTGTGCTGCAACAGACCTCCCCCTGAGTACTGTGCCTACTGTGCTGCAACAGACCTCCCCCTGAGTACTGTGCCTACTGTGCTGCAACAGACCTCCCCCCTGAGTACTGTGCCTACTGTGCTGCAACAGACCTCCCCCTGAGTACTGTGCCTACTGTGCTGCAACAGACCTCCCCCTGAGTACTGTGCCTACTGTGCTGCCACAGACCTCCCCCTGAGTACTGTGCCTGCTGCCAACCAATATCGTGCTTGCAATACTGTGCCCTAATACTGTTCCCTTTGTCACTCGAATTGTCTAACACTGCACCCGCAGCTCTAACCTCTACATGTTCCCACACTGTCCACCTGAAGTAACATGTTTTTGGTCGTATTATAAAAGTGTAGTGTCCTATTTTTCAGTATTGTAGAAAATAAGTTATCAAACCACTTTACTGAAGCGTACACATTCTATTAAAAAAGACTGAGTTTTCTTGACGCGTTTCAGGAAACACTAGCCCTAGTAAGTATGCATAGTTCTGTACAAGTGTGCACATATTTTCTGGTACACAGACATACGTTTGCCATATTGACCAGATGTGTTGCAAGCTTAGCTATCCTTCACTTTTCTTATATTTATCTTCTACTTTGACTAAACAGAAACCCATTGAAATAAAATAGTCTCAGTTCCTAATAATTCTGATGCTTAATACAGTGAAATAATCTTAGCAATTTACACCCACTAATCCCTTTGTTTCAGTTGCATCATCATAGTCTGAAAAAGAGCATTTAAAGCCAATTCAAGTGGAAAAAAATATGACTACCCTGAAAACGTGGGACAAGCAGGAGCTGTGCCCTAATTGAGATTACCTTTAGTCAAGCGTTTACTCTTGTAGAAGGTATGGCATTGAAGAGTCTGTTTTAGTAAAGAATTGCATTCCCATGTAATAACAATCCTGGAGGATATATTCTTAGACCTGTGCATATATTTTTCGACCTCGCCCATTATGTCCGACCCTTGCGCCATTATATCGCGCATGTGCAGAGCAGGTCCCAGGATGAAGATATCACATGCGCAGTCACGCAATTAAGTCTGATGCCCTCTGTATTTCACTCTTTGCACAAGGCCAGGCAGTCTCCTGCTCTGCACAGTCGCACCAGGACCAGGCAGAGTTGTGGCCACATAATGGCGCAAGGGGCGGCACTGGGAACTCATCTAGAGACGTGCATAGGCTCTTCATAGAGGCGGGCTAAGACACTTGAAAGAGGTGTGCTTAGGCTTCTACAACCAATAATCCTGCCCCGCTGAGCACTTTGCAGCCGAATTTGCATATCAATAAAACGTATTTTTCTGTCGTTTAGAACCTGTGCTTTCTTTAACAAAGATACAGTTGTGATAATGGAACAGTGAACTTGAATGCATTGCCATTTATTACATACACTTGAACAAGGTAACAGATTCCCTTTAAGAGAGAGACAGGAGTCAGTAAGTTTGGCAACGGCAGCCATTGCTGTTAGTGAGTGCTGCTGCAGCGATAAAATTAAATTTCTTAAATTAAAGGGGTTGTCCCACAAAAAATATTCTACAGTTTTCAAACCAGCACCTGGATCTGAATAGTGATGAGCGGCAGGGGCTATATATTCGAATTTGCGATATTTCACAAATATTTTGTAGAATATTTCTCATATATTCGCGAATTTCAAGAATTCGAGATTATTTAATTGAATGCGAAAAATCGGCAATCGCGTAATGCGAATTCATAAAGTGAAATAAAGGCGTGGGTCACCTTGGCTACATTTTTCAAGCTGCTAGAAGTTTCATGAATTTCTCCTGAGACTGGAGAAAATGGTTGGCACGGCAGAACATTACGAAAGCTTTATATGCAGATAGAGTCAAGTGCTCCAATATATTCACGATTGCGCTAATCGTCAGTGATTAGAATATTTTTTCACGTGCAACTTCACATTTTAGCAGGTCTGACTACAGATTACTGATTGGTGCACTAAATATTGTTGTGAACTTGACATTGCTTCCTTCTAATTGGCCCACAAGTAAGAAGTAGAGAGGAATCATGTGTTCAGATTGAAAAAAAATGCCAAATATTCGATATAACGAATATATAGCACTATATTCTAAATATTCGGGAATTCTCGAAGTGGCGATAATAGAGATAAAAATTCGCTATTCAAATATTCGTGCTCAACACTAGATCTGAATGCTTTTGTAATTGCATGTAATTAAAAATTTTGCATAGTCACTGAGTTTTTCAATAAAATGCATAGCGCCACCTGCTGTTAGTTTTTTTTCTTATTTCTTTGTCCTGCTCACTGAGATGGAGGCACATGCTCAGTTTCATCCCTCAACTGTTTCCTGAGCTGTGATAGGCAGAGCTGAGACACGCCCCCTTAGCTGTGATAGGAAGAGCATAGATACCCCCCCCTTAGCTGTGATAGGCAGAGCTGAGACACGCCCCCTTAGCTGCAGCAGATAATATACTCCCCTTGAGCTTTATTTAAATCTGGCAGAGCAATGAATGGGGAGATCTCTGCATCCATGTGAGGTACAGGGCTGGTTCTGATTTTGTTAGAAAGAGGTTGTCATGTACTATATGATTAAAAAATGTTACATTAGTTGTAGGATAACCCCTTTAATTAAAAAGGGTTGGATGCAGTCCTCGGATACCTCAGAGTGTAATACACAACTTTTCAGGACAATTGGGGCACTTTTTGATTTAAACTGAATTTATTCGCACTGAATCGAACCTGACAACCACGCAAACGAATTTTGAGACATTTACTTGTCTCTATTTGCCATTTATCAGCTTCCAGGAATACTGTATATTGATGAGAAAGTTAACTGCGGCACATACCATTTTCTATTAGACTTTTCACCTCGCAGAATATAATAAATAGAAAATGGATCTGGGCTTGCCCGCATCTGTTAATACTATATTTGTTCTGACTGTTATAAAGTTGAATTGTGTCTGGAAAGTAGAAAAGTACATACAGCTGATAAACCGATATATAAAGTAGGGTGATTTTATGCTCTGATGGTTCAAAGAAAGACAACAGAACTAAATGCCAGAGAATATTAATAGGAAGTAATGAAATCTTGATGATGCCAACTAAGCAAATATTAAATATTACCATTTAATTAATTTTACAGCGAAGTAGAGTAACTATATCGGACTGGATAGCTGGGGTAAACACCTGCCTCATGCACAGATCTACAAATAGTATGTTGTTATACCAATCAATACGTTAACTGAAAAGTAATTACACCAATATTTCTATTTGATTTGGGAAAATGTAAGTATGTAAAACAAAGACAGGTAGGCAGCGATCAATAGAGAACACATGCTGCTTTCCTTTTTTCCCTAGGACACTCTGATACCGCTGCGCTAAGCCCCAATGTAACCAAGTACATTATAAGTCGTACACTCCTGCTGTATTTGCAGATCGATTGCAGTGAAGAACAGTTGCATATCGCCGTCCTTAGGGCTATGCCCTGATATATGAATTGTCTCTCAAGTGTCTTGTCATTTGCCTTGGAATATTGGCTGCTCATCTCACCTCCTCACTGTCTGAGGCTGACGTTCTCTTCGATCTGACAAATGTTCTATTTACTTACAGTTGGGACATTTGTTTCATCTCAGCTTTTTAGACAGAAGGTATTTTGCTATGATGATAAAAAAATTTAAATGAAGAACACTCTATTACTCACACAAGGGACACATTTGCACACCGCTATTGTGGTAGTAATGGTAATCTGCACTGTACAAGTTTCTATCATGTTAGATACATTTTGACATCAATGGAACAGATTTCCCACAGGTAGATGTAACCATGTTCTCTCATTTATACTATAACTAGGCCCAGAATTCTATGTAAGGCTTTGCCCCCCTCCAAATTCTATTTATATCATCTTTTCACTGCATCTACAAGGAGGTTTTATCACTTACTTAAAGGGCCTCTCTAGGCCTGTACTTTCAGGGGTTGTCTCACTTCAGCAAGTGGCATTTATTATGTAGAGAAAGTTAATACAAGCCACTTACTAATGTATTCTGACTGTCCATATTGCCTCCTTTGCTGGCTGGATTCATTTATCCTTCACATTTTGCACTACTCGTTTCCATGGTTACGACCACCCTACAATCGATCAGCGGTGGCCTTGCTTGCACACTATAGGAAAAAAGAGCGGCCTTTCTGGTGGCTAGGACAAAGGGAACTCACATAGGCTGGTGATTTTTTCGATAGTGTGCAAGCATGGCCACCAATGATGGATTGCGGGGTGGCCGTAACCATGGAAACAAGCAGTGCATATTGTGATGGATAAATGAATCCAGCCAGCAAAGGAAGCAATATGGATAACATTACATTAGTAAGTGCCTTGTATTAACTTTCTCTACATATTAAATGCTATTTGCTGAAGTGACACAACCCCTTTAAGAGTTTCTTTTAGCTAACCTGTGGACAGAAGACACTTTGAGCAGTACTTTCCCTTCCTTCTCTCTGCTGATTCTGCAATCCTGGCTAGGCTCAAGTAACCGCTTGACTGGCTGCAGTATCTTCCTCTGACAATGCTACCTGATGTGCTCCTCTTTCTTCTTGTTCAGCCCTACTTATATTATGAGGCTTAACCACTTCCAGACCGAGCCATTTGCCCCCTTCCTGACCAGGCCTAATTTTGAAAATCTGACATATCTCACTTTATGTGGTAATAACTTTGGAACTCTTTTACTTATCCAAGCCATTCTGAATTGTTTTTTCGTGACACATTGTACTTCATGTTAATGGTAAATTTGAGTCAATATGTTTTACCTTTTTTTATAAAAAAATCCAAACGTTAACGAAAATGTTAAAAAATTGGAATCTCTCTGCTTCTAAGGGCTCATGCACACGAACGTGTGCTGCCTGTTGCCGTATAGTGGGCCGCATTTGCGGATCCGCAATACAAGGGCACCGTTCCGTGTGCATTCCGCATCACGGATGTGGACCCATTCACTTCAATGGGTCCGCAAATCCGGAGATGCGGAACTGTATCACGGAACACTATGAAAGGGTCTGGATTCATCACGGCGGCCGTACGGAGGTTGCTTGTGCTTTGAGGTCCCCAATGTGCGGAACGGCCCACCTACGGCCGTGTGAATGAGCCCTAAGACAGATAGTGATGCCTCATAAAATATTTATTAACATTCCCCATATGTCTACTTTATGTTGGCATCATTTTAGTAATGTAATTAAATTTTTTTAGGACGCTAGAAGGTTTAGAATTTTAGAAGCAATTTTGGAAATTTTTAAGAAAATTTCCAAAGTAAACTTTTTTAAGGACCAGTTCAGTTCTGAAGTCACTTTGTGGGGCTTACATAATAGAACCAACCCATAAATGACCCCATTTTAGAATTGACACCTCCTTAAACTTATTTAAAACTGGTTTTAGAAATGTTGTCCACAGGAATTAAAACGAAGAGCTCTGACATAGTAGCCCAGTTACAGGGGAAATACACGCCCCAGAGAGGCTGTTCAGCATAATACAGTGCTGTACAGCCTCAGTGCAGGGCTGATCGAGGTCTATGGAAGACCCGACAGCTCCTGCACTCACCCGGCCCCGGCGATCACATAACCGCTGGGCCAGGACAGGAAGCGCATAGCGCTTCCTGATCTGTATCCACAGCACTCATTGCTCATTGAGCGCTGTGTATACAGCGATCTAGAAGGCAGGGACATACAGGAACTGTCCATGCCTTCTCTCTGGGTTGCCCTGTAGTCACTGACAGCGGGCCCCCCGCTTTGCAGCTGCATGATTAGCGTGCAGCTTCCATCTCTGAATGGACGTTCCAGAACATCCATTCAGAGATAAACGACCAGCAAAAGGACATTTATAGTCAATGAGTGGTCGTGAAGTGGTTAATAGTAATAAAGTAGAAGATACTGCAGCCATTCAAGCGGTCACGGAAGAGTAATGGAACAATAAGTACTGCTCAAAGTGTCTTCTGTCCTCGGGTACAGCTGGGGAACCCTTTTAAAAATATCCTATTGTTTTGAGTCTATAGCTCCCATACAGCCATATGGACAACCCCTTTACAGGCTTTAGCTTCCTTCTGAACCTATTCTTTTAATTCTTCCAATGGAGCTAAAGTGAAAAATTCTGTTTCTTTGCAAATTGTTAAATTAAAAATGCTGATTAAAAATGTAATTTTGTTTCATGTCATAGTGTCTATACAGGCCTATCATTTTGTTTTGTGTCTACAGCTTCTATAGAGGACTATATGTTTCCATGGTATCTACAATAAACTAACCCTGTGTAGTCTGATCCTGCAGTCATTTTGATTTCATTGGTCCCTTAATTTTTCAGTTAAGCAGAAAGCAGGGGGCATATAAAAGGCAATATGACTATAGGCTTAGGCAACAGGTTTTTATTGTCTGTTACCATAAAAACATATAGGCCGATACAGGAGCTGAAAAACAATGTTTCAATTAAAATTTTAGATACACTGAAAGTTCTCAAGAAGGACAATGCCTCCTTTGCTCCTAGAGGCTCATTTGCATATATTAAAAGATCATTTTTCTCAGCCATGCGGGCACATATAAACATGGGACCAACACAAATGCCTTCAGCTGCCAAGCTCACATGCAACAGGTCATCCAGTTTTAATGGGACAAATCTGCTGACAGATGCCCTTTAAGCCATTGTCTGCGTGTTGATCTGGAAGCAGGAAGTGGAGTGCAGCAGAGCGAGAATGAGCATCAGTGAGGTAAGTAATGCTTCTTTTTATTTTTAATACATTTATTAAAAAATTATCTATTTAGCACAATTATATCACTAAATTCTAGTTTTATTACAGAGGAGATATTAGACTCCAGAAGTGTTGGCAAATCTCCTAAGGGCCTCCTACCCTCTTCTGTCATCACCTCTACATTTCCTTTACTTTAGTGGCATCAGGATTTTGTCTGTGACCCTATCTGAGAGGGTAGGAACAGAGAGAGAGTATCTGCATGTCTAGGCCAAGTTCGGTAAAGGAATAGTTTGGAGTGTATACAAAAGTCTGGTCTAGGGTCTGTAAATGGGGGGAGCATGGTCTGGGTTCTCAAAATGAGCTAGCTTGGTCTGGAGTCTGAAATGGGGACTGGCATGGGTCTGTACACTGGTCTGAGATCTTGAAATGTGTTCTATGTGAAGTTTGTATTCTTCAAGCAGTCTGGACTGAGCTACAGTATGTATTTTTTAGGATGTTTGAGTTTGGCTTATTATTTTTAATTGTTATATTTAGGAGGTCTCTATTAGTTCAGGGGTTCTGGAATAATCTTTATTTATCTATAGGTCTATAGGTATAAATCAATATAACAGTTCAAAAGCAACCACATGCCAAGAAGAAAGAAGCAAACAATAAAAGATATTCACAATCTATACTAAACAATAATCACATACATGCCAAGAGCAAAACTAGATACAAATATGGTCAAGAAAGGTGTATTAATAAATATAAACAGATGCCCAGAAGGGTGGTTTCACCAAGGAAACTACTACTAATGGAACCTCTGCAAACTCTAATAGTAAAAACACATGGGGGAGATTTATCAAGACTGGTGCCAGTCTTGAACCTCTGTGTGCTGGAGTAAGATGCGCCTAATTTATTAAGAGGCAAATGCCTCTTAAAGGGGTTATCCCATGGATAATGTAAAAAATTAAAATCATACATCATACAGTACATTGCAACCTCTTTCTAACGAAGCCAGAACCAGCCCTGTACCTCACATGGATCCAGAGATCTCCTTGTTCATTGCTCTGCTAGATATAAATCAAAGCTGGCAGCTCAAGGGGAGTGTCTTTTCTGGTGCAGCTAAGGGGGCGTGTCCATGCTCTCCCTATCACAGCTCAGGAGGCAGTTGAAGGATGAAACTGAGCATGTGCGGCCATCTCACTGAGCAGGACAAAGAAATAAGAAAAAGAACAAGCAGCAGGTGGCGCTATACATATATATTTTATTGAATAACTCAGTGGCTATGCTAAATTTTTAATAGCATGCAATTACAAAAGTATTCAAATCCAGGTGCTGGTTTGAAAACTGTAGAATATTTTTCATGGGACAACCCTTTTAACAAATTAAGCACATCTCTGCCACTTCCAAAAACTTTTATCTATACCACCTAGGTGCTGGCATGGACTTAAGCTCTCACTTATTCCAGTTTATAGTATATCCACTGGGCCACGATAGGCTCTGCCACTCCAACTAGGCCCCACCCCCTTGCTCGCAACTTTAGAAAAGTGGCAAGGAGCTCAAAAAGTAGCAAATTTGTGTAATCTGCAACTTTTTAACGCCACAATAAGCGTAAAAACATTAATAAATGCCACTCATATATGTGTAGACATGCACGGCAGGGGCATAGCTATAGGGGGTGCAGAGGTAGCAGTCACTACAGGGCCCAGGAGCCTGAGGGGGCCCAAAGACCCTTGTGCCACATAAAAAGACAACGGTATTATAGAAAGTGCATGCGGGTCAAGTTACACCTCTGGCTGGAGGGAAGGGGTTAGGTCTAGAAATTGGCATGGGGGAGAGGGTGGGTTGCCATTTTAATTTTTGCCTTTGGCAGCACGAAGACAATGTACTTCCCTGCCCCTGCCCACAAAGCACTGAGGAAATGGGGCCCAAGCTGAACTAGCCTTTAGCTATGGCCCTGATGCACACCATGACCTTTTGTGATATCTTTAGTGTCCCTCCAGCTTCAGAAACCTTTTAAATACCTTAAAAATGTTATAGGAGAACTAATCATTTCCAATTAGCTTGCACAGGGTTAGAAAAACATGGGTCCTTACTTCAAAACACAGGACCACACATGTCCACAAATTGTGTGGTACAGCTCTGTCCCATTCACTTCAATGAAGCTGCGAAGCAATAACGAGACACAATCTATAGACAGACGTGCTGCTATTTATGAAAGAAAGCGGCCATGTTTTTCTGATCCTGTACAACCTCTTTAACAATATTTGACAAATAAGAATTGTGATTTTATAACTGCATGTTGCTACCAAAATTAAAAGTCAGCAGATTACTTTTATAAACAGTACACTGATTCATTAATGCATTAGTTACATGTATCACGTTGATGACATTAAACCATAATTACTGTCTGTTATACATAGGTTTTATAATATTTGTATATAGGACTCAATAGTTTTCTACTATACTAATAATACATGTAAAATGCACTCAGGCTTTCCAGGATCACATTTTAGTGATGGGACGTGTTTTCGTACAGGAGAGAGGTTTTTATAAGTTATTTTATTAACAAATTTACATCTGCATCAGGATTTTCGTGATTGTGTTTTCAAGACAGAAAATAATAGGACTAATTAAATGACATTATGTAATTTTCTGGAATGCTTTATTACAGGTTAATTAGAACTACACCCACAAATTCCAAGAAAGCATTGTACAAATCCTAAGTATGCATGCAAAGACTATTATTAAACTGGCCATACTTCTATCATCTTAAGAACATTGCATAAACCAATGATCTTTGTGGAAGGTGTGCAGTGTTCTTCTCAAGGAGGGAGGAAGACAGAGTCAGAAGAAAACATCCTTCATAGAGTTTATTTCTGAGAACCAGGGTGTCAACAAGACATCTTGACATTAAACATAAGCTGTCATTGTTTATTATCTTCTGTAGGTGTGTCATGAAACTGGAAATCAGGTTATACCTTTCCACGTCAGCAAAGCAAAGAAATGATTGAATCTGAAACAACATCAATAAGAAAATTTCAACCAAAGTTGAATGTTTCTAAGGAGCATTTATCAAATACAACAAATGCATGGCTAGAAAAGTGATGGGGGCTACCTAATATAAAATTGACTCTACTGAGAAGAGTAGAAAATTCACAAAAAAAATAGCACTCCCAAATCACTCAAGGGAATTATCTTCCATGTTACCAGATGGGCTTGGTCCACCTCTCCAACAAGCAAAAGCCAAATACAGTCCAATACAGTTGTAATGCCCACCCTATACACACACACACACACACACACACACACACACCACACTGTATAGATAACACCCTATTCACACACACAATACCCTATATACACACACACACACACACCACACCTTATACACATGACACCCTATTCGCACACACCAGATATGACACTTACCCTATTCCCCCAGTTTAGTCCTCCTACTGTGCAGCGTTTGGCTGAAGAACCTTTATCATGTTACTGGGACATCACAGAAGGTCCTGCAGCTTCTGCTTGCTGTAGAGGGTGGGCTGTTCCCCTAGAAAGTGTGGCGTGGAGCTCCGCCCACTCTCCAGTCCTCTGCTGCCTGCTAGATAGCTGGGGGAGGTGAGCACTGAGCTGGTGCTGGATACGGAGAAGAGGCGTTCGGAAAGAGGAGCGCACATCAACACAGAAGGCAGGCTGCCAGGGAGAAGGAATCCTATAGCTGTTCATCTGTTACCTGGCACCCTGCGGACCCCCCCGACTACACTTCCCCCCCCCCCAACTTAGTAAGCCACTGGGAATAAAATTCACCTTTTATCTTCTTTAAAGTGATGATATGTTCTGGGTTAACTAAGTTTTACTGTTATAACATGGGAGGCTCAAAATAGAACAATGTTGTGTACCTTCACTTATTATTTTTAGAAGACACTTAGATTTTTTTTTTCTTTACGGGTTCAAGCACATGCATGGCCAGATTATGACTCTGTACAAACTTTTTGTTCTACAAAGCGGTAACATGGCACCAATGGAAGCCTATGGAGACATGATGTTCCTGTGTTGCCTCCAAATTCTTGAAAAGCTGTATAAAATTTTGTTTTGTTGAATTTTATGAATCTCACAGAAAGAATGTGGCATGTTCCATCATATGCCATGCCATTGAAATACTCTCTCTTATTCACATTGCTTCTTGAGGAAAATGTCTTTATAATTCAGTTGCAAACAAAGTGATGATAAGCTCTGGGTCAACTTAATTGTGCAGGTATAACATGGGAGGCATAAAAGGGAACAAATGTGTGCTTCTTTACTTTCTTCAATTTTATTTGATAGGGTCATGGCCTGATTATGGTTTTGTACAAATGTTGAATTTTATGATCCAACAGAAAATAATGTCCCATGCTCTATATCAAGCATTGCTACTAAGCTATGCCCCCTATAAGCATTACTTCTTGAGGAACATGTCTTTGTAATACAGTGGCATACAATGGCACACAGACCCTACAACATAGAGCCATGCTTCATGCACATGGCACAGTTGACATCATGACAGAGTTATGGGAGATTAAAATAAATGTATGTTAGAAATAAAATGAAATTAATTTGTTTTATTTTTGCACTTCCATTTTTTATTTCTAAATACTGTAACGATAATTGCCTAATATAATAAACAATAAGATATTGCTTAGAAAGCCAGTTGCTCATTCAGGAAAATTATTATTTGTCATGCACATGATCTTCCTGCGACTTGTCCTAAGGGGCTACTTTCACAAGTATGATCAGTTTTGTGTTTGAATATAGGATTGTAAGGCTGCCTGTACATGATGCAGCCCGCTCCTGCCTGTACAGTACTGTACTATTTGAAACAAATATCATGTAAAATATAGCCCGTGAAGTACATATGCGGCCCGGCAATTAGCCGTGATCTGAATGCATATCCCACTCCCGGACCACATCGTGTACAGGCAGCGTAACAAGGATTATTCATTAGTGGTTTAGAAGAATTGTGTGATAAGTAAAAACAGAACAATTTGTAGGATTTTAGGATCAAACTTTAGGATCACCTTTAATTTTTAGTACTTGTCCAGGGGCCATTTGTGCTTTCTGTCCTAATTGACTAAAAGTATAGCCGCCTCTGTCTGCTAAAAGGTACACCCATACTTTGTTTATATGATTATGCTGCCCTATCTCTTAACCCTTTCAGTACTGAGCCACTTTTCACCTTAAAGGGTTTCTGTCACCCCACAAAACTCATTTTTTTTTTTTTGGATAGTTAGATTCCTCATAGCGCGATATAGGAGAATATAATAGTCTTACTTACTTTCATGCGGCCGATTCTTTATAAAACAAAGTTTTATAATATGTAAATGAGGGCTCTACCAGCAAGTAGGGCGTCTACTTGCTGGTAGCCGCAGCCGTGATCTCCTCCTCCGGCCGGCCCTGTCAGTATTTCAAAAATCGCGCGCCTCTGGTCATTCGGCGCAGGCGCTCTGAGATGAGGAGGCTCGTCTCCTCAGCACTCCCTCAGTGCGCCTGCTCCGATGACGTCTTCTCTTTCGGTGATGTCATCGGCGCAGGCGCACTGAGGGAGTGCTGAGGAGACGAGCCTCCTCATCTCAGAGCGCCTGCGCCGAATGACCAGAGGCGCGCGATTTTTCAATTACTGAATTACTGACAGGGCCGGCCGGAGGAGGAGATCACGGCTGGCCCTGTCAATCAACACGGCGAGGGGGCGGTTTTCTGCTGCGGCTACCAGCAAGTAGACGCCCTACTTGCTGGTAGAGCCCTCATTTACATATTATAAAAGTTCGTTTTATAAAGAATCGGCCGCATGAAAGTAAGTAAGACTATTATATTCCCCTATATCGCGCTATGAGGAATCTAACTATCCAAAAAAAAAAAAAAAGAGTTTTGTGGGGTGACAGAAACCCTTTAAATCAGAGGATGATTTTTGAAAATCTGACATGTGGCACTTTATGTGGTAATAACTTTGGAACGCTTTTACTTATCCAAGCCATTCTGAGATTGTTTTCTCGTGACACATTGTACTTCATGACAGTGGTAAATTTCAGTCAATATATTTCACCTTTATTTATAAAATAATCCAAAATTTACCAAAAATGTGGAAAAATTCACAATTTCCTAAATTTGAATTTCTCTACTTTTAAAACAGATAGTAATACTTTATAAAATGGTTATCAATCAACATTCCCCATATGTCTGTATGTTGGCTTAATTTTGTAAATGTCATTTTATTTTTTCAGGACGTTAGAAGGCTTAGAAGTTTAGAAGCTATTTTTCAAATTCTTTACAAAATTTCCAAAATCATTTTTTTAAGCACCAATTCAGTTATAAAGTGATTTTGAGGGGCTTACGTAATGAAAACCACCCATAAATGGCGCCATTTTAGAAACAACACCCCTCAAATTATTCAAAGCTGATGTTACAAACTTTGTTAACCCTAGAGGTGTTCTACAAGAATTAAAGGAAAATGGAGGTGAAATGGTCAGAAGGATAGGAGCGCCATATGGATTTGGAGGCAGATTTCGCTAGAATGGTTTTTATGCACCATTTTGTATTTGAAAAGACCCTGACATACCCCTACAGTGAAAATCCTCAAAAAGTGACCCAATTTTGGAAACTACACCCCTTAAAGAATATATTAAGGGGGGTACTGAGCACTTTGACCCCCTAAGCATTTTACGGAATTTGGAAACACTTGGCTGTAAAAATGAAAAGTTTTGTTTCTTCCAATAAGATTATGTTTTAACCCCAAATTTTTCATTTTCACAAGGGGTAACAGGAGAAAAAGTACCCCATAATTTGTTACTCATTTTCTCCTAAATACGGTAAACTGTGGTGGTAAACTGCTGTGGGGGCACATGGCAGGACTCAGAAAGGAAGGAGTGCCATATGGCTTTTGCAGCGCAGATTTTGATGGATAGGTTTATGGGTGCAGTTGGTTTTTATTTTTTAAGCGACTGTCTTATGTGGCGGATCATTTTTTTGTGGGATGAGGTGACGGTTTGATTGGTACCATTTTGGGGTACCTAAGACTTTTTGATCGCTTGGTATTACACTTTTGTAAGGCAAGGTGACCAGAAAATGGCTTTTTTGACACAGTTGTTATTTTTTTTTGTATGGCATTCACCTGATCATGTGATATTTTCATAGAGCCAGTCGATACGGATTTACTTGAAAATTTTAATTTTTTTGCAAAACTTTATTTTTTTTACTTCTTTTTTAACATAGTAACATAGTAACATAGTACATAAGGCCGAAAAAAGACATTTGTCCATCCAGTTCGGCCTGTCATCCTGCAAGTTTTTCACTTTATTTTTTGTCTCACTCTGGGACTTCAACTTATGGGGGCCTGATCCCCTTTACAATGCCTTACAATACTTCTATATTGTAATGCATTGGCTGTAAGTGTATTCCTCACTGTAATACACTTACAGCTTCCTGCCTGTGAGATCCAGGGGGCTGGATCTCACAGGCTCTCACAGAAGGCAGGATACAGCATTTGTCATGGTCAGCACTGACAGCAGCAGTGCAAGGGTTAATGCGCTGTATGCCGGCGCATACAGCAGGGGTCAAGCTATCAGTGACTGCTGGATCCCTGCAGCTGCACCCGCCTGATCAGAGTGCCGTAGCTGTACAGCGCTGGGATTTCTGTCCCAGTTTCCAGCACCGTACATGTACGGCGCTGATATCCTACGGTATCTTACGGGTTGAAGGGTTTCTCTGGGAATTAAGAAAATGAAAATACTTAAATATTACTTTATTATAAATATAATCTCAAATACCTTTCATTATTTATAATGGCTCGTTTTGTCTGGGGAGCGATCAGCAGGGGAAACAAAATAGCCACTGTCCCATCAGTTCACACAAAACCTGTCTGATCACACATGAGGACAAGTTACTTTACAACACTGAGGTAAAGAGCTGCCTTATCCTCCTTTCTACTTGTCAGGGATTATGATCTTGAATATAGATTATAAGAACTTTAGCTGAATCTCTGGGGAATTTAGTTCATGAGGAGACATGAAGTACAGAGAGGACAGACAGGACAGGCTGTGGTAATGTGTTGCTGTGGTAATGGATAGTGCTGCTGCTTATTAGCCACACCTCACCCTCCTCTCAAATCTCCTCATCTTCTCCATTCCCACAGAGTTCACCTGTATTCAGCAGAGCAGAGAGGAGGAGGATGAGGCAACTCTATGGCTCATTGTTGCAAAGTAACTTGTCCTCCTATGTGATTAGGACAGGTTTTGTGTGTACAGATAGGACAGCGGCCATTTTATTTCTCCTAATGATTGCTCCCTAGACAAAACAAGCCATTCTAAGTAATGAAAGGTATTTGTGAATATATATATATTATAAAATAATATTTAAGTATTTTCATTTTTTTAATTCCTGGAGAACCCCTTTAAAGGGAATCTGTCATCAACTTTATGCTGCCCATACTAACGTCAGCATAAAGTAGAGACAGGTGAATTGATTTCAGCAGTCTGTCATTTAAAAGTTAGTGGTTGACGAGAACCAACATCACAATCATTGCAGACTGGGCATGGAAAAGAGTCACGGCCACCTGAGAAAAGTCATATTTATTCATAAATTCCTGCTATCCCTGCCCCCCTGCTGATGACTTACAGTCTTCTACCTAGTTTTCTCCATTTCTCTCTAGGAGAGAACTGCCAATCATCAGCAGATGGGTGAGAGTGCAGGAGATTATGTAAAACCAGGACTCTTCTCAGGGAGATTTGACTCTTTTCAAGGCCTGGGCTGCATTGATTATGATGCTGGTTCTCAGCAACCACTTACTTTTAGCTCATGAGTGACACACCGCTGAAATCAGCTTTGCTGTCACTATTGTATGCTGCCCTCAGTGAGTTCAGCATAAAGTTAATGACAGGTTTCCTTTAATGATAATAGGCGCCTGCACCTATTTTGCAATTCAAATATCTATTATCATATAGTTACATATTTCCACGAAAGGTGATAAAGTAATTGTTGTTATTCTCAGAAGTATTAAAATAGATTTCCATTCTGCCATTTTTATTTTCGACTGTTTCACCTATAGATGGTGTAAACTTAAAAAAAAACAATTCTCAAAAAAGAAAGCCAGAACTGTGGACTTGTGTGCATTGTACATGGTGTTCTGTTCATTGTCTCAATATTTAAAAAAAAAAAATGTTATTAACCCCTTAAAGACCGGGCCATTTTTCACCTTAAGGACCAGACTGATTTTTGCAAATCTGACATGTGTCTCTTAATGTGGTGATAACTTTAAAACGCTTTTACTTATCCAAGCCATTCTGAGATTGTTTTCTCGTCATATATTGTACTTCAAATATTTCATTTTTATTTATAAAAAAAATACCAAATTTACCAAAAATGTGGAAAAATTCACAACTTTCCAAATTTCAATTTCTCTGCTTTTAAAACAGATAGTGATACCTCATATAATAGTTATTACTTTACATTTCCCATATGTCTATATGTCCATATGTTTGGAACATTTTGTGAATGCCATTTTATTTTTTGGGGACGTTAGAAGGCTTAGAAGTTTAGAAGCAAATCTTTACATTTTTCTTAAAATTTTCAAAACCCACTTTTTAAGGACCAGTTCAGGTCTGAAGTCACTTTGTGAGGCTTGCATAATAGAAACCATCAAAAAATGACCGCATTTTAGGAACTACACCCCTCAAGGTATTAAAAACTGATTTTACAAATTTTGTTAACCCTTTAGGTTTTCCACAAGAATTAATTAAAAATGGATATGAAATTTCAGAATTTCACATTTTTTTAATCATTTTTTTTCAGCTAACAAAGCAAGGATTAACAGCCAAACTTAACTCAAAATTTATTGCCCTGATTCTGTAGTTTACAGAAACACCCCATATGTGATCGTAAACCGCTGTACAGGCACATGGCAGGACGCAGAAGGAAAGGAACGCCATATGGTTTTAGGAGAGCA
This sequence comes from Bufo bufo, assembly GCF_905171765.1. Taxonomy (NCBI): domain Eukaryota; kingdom Metazoa; phylum Chordata; class Amphibia; order Anura; family Bufonidae; genus Bufo; species Bufo bufo. The sequence continues at coordinate 367,191,216 of NC_053393.1, read as the reverse complement.
GATTTTGATGGACTGTTTTTTTGACGCCATGTCCCATTTGAAGCCCCCCTGATGCACCCCTAGAGTAGAAACTGCAAAAAAGTTACCCCATTTTAGAAACTACACCCCTCAAGGTATTCAAAACAGATTTTACTAACTTTGTTAACACTTTAGGTGTTCCACAAGAATTAATGGAAATTGGAGATGAAATTTCAGAATTTCACTTTTTTGGCAGATTTTCCATTTTAATCATTTTTTTCTGCTAGCAAAGCAAGGGTTAACAGCTAAACAAAACTCAATATTTATTGCCCTGATTCTGTAGTTTACAGAAACACCCCATATGTGGTCGTAAAAACTGTTGTACGGGCACATGGCAGGGCGCAGAGGGAAACGAACGCCATATCGTTTTTGGAGGGCAGATTTCACTGTGATACTTTTACCTTGCCATATCACATTAGAAGACCCCCTGATGCACCCCTAGAGTAGAAACTCCCAAAAATTGACCCCATTTTGGAAACTACGGAATAATACGGTTTTAGGGTACAGATGATTTTTGGTTGCTCTATTTTACACTTTTTGTGAGGCAAGGTAACAAAAGAAATAGCTGTTTTGGCACTGTTTTTATTTTTTGTTATTTACAATGTTCATCTGACAGATTAGACCATGAGCTATTTTTATAGAGCAGGTTGTTACGGATGCGACAATAACAAATATGACTACTTTTTTGTTGTTGTTTGTTTGAGTTTTACATAATAAAGCATTTTTGAAAAAAAAAAATTTTTTGTGTCTCCATATTCTGAAAGCCATAGTTTATTTTTATTTTTTGGGTGACTGTCTGATGTAGGGCCTCATTTTTTGGGGTATGAGATGATAGTTTGATTGGTACTATTTTAGGGTGCATATGACTTTTTTATCGCTTGGTATTACACTTTTTGTGATGTAAAGTGGCAAAAAATATATTTTTGGACACCGTAAAAAAATTTTTTTTACAGTGTTTACCTGAGAGGTTAGGTCATGTGATATTTTTATAGAGCAGGTCGTTCCTGACGTGGTGATTACCTAATATGTATACTTTTTTTTATTTATCTAAGTTTTACACAATAATATCTTTTTTGAAACAAACAAAAAAAATCATGTTTTAGTGTCTCCATAGTCTAAGAGCTATAGTTTTTTTTTTTTTTGAGAGGTTGTCTTAGGTAGGGTATCATTTTTGCGGAATGAGGTGACGGTTTGATTGGTACAATTTTGGGGTGCTTATGACTTTTTGATCGCTTGCTATTACACTTTTTGTGACTTAAGGTGACAAGAAAATGGCTTTTTTGACACTTTTTTTTTTTTTTTTTTACGGTGTTAACCTGAGGGGTTAGGTCATGTGATATTTATATCAAAATAATCATGTTTTAGTATCTCCATAGTCTGAGAGCCGCGGTGATACCTAATATGTGTTTTTTTTTCTTTTTTTAATTATAAAATCAGAGGAAAGGGGCGTTTTTTGTTTTTTTTTAACTTGAAACGTTATTTTTTTTAATTAAAAACACTTCTTTTTTTTTTTTAATACTTTATTTCTGTCCCACTCTGGGACTTCAGCCTTTGGGGGTCTGATCCCCTCTGCAATGCATTACAATACATCTGTATTGTAATGCATTGCCTGTTAGTGGATTACACTGAGTAATACACTAACAGGTTACCTAGGAGACCCAGCCTGAGGTTGGATCTCCTGGGCACCCGTAGAAGATAGGTCCCCATGCCTTGCAAGGCATTGACCAGACTCTGCACGGCATCGGGCTGCCTTGTCACACATCGGGTCCCACACCACAGCAGCACGGGGACCCGATGCGCTCCTTTACCCGCCGCAAACCACTTCTATGTCGTGGTCAGCGCTGACCGCGGCATAGAAGGGGTTAATCCGCCTGCATCGCTGTAAACAGCGATGTTGGCGGATACAGCAGGGGCCCGGCTATCAAGGACTGCCGGGCCCCTGCAGTGATCAAGGGCGGGCGCAGCTTCTGCACCCTCCCGATCAGCTCGCCGTGCATGTACGGTGGAATGCCTTCTGGCACAGCTTCCCCCGCCGTACATGCATGGCATTTTGCGTTAAGGGGTTAAATAAATTACATGTACTCTACAATGGTGTAATTTAACAATTTAGGTATAGAGGAGATTACATGGATTCTGAACTAATCGGATTCGTTATGAATTCAAAAACATTCAGCTGCTAAACGAATCTGACATTTTGTCAATTCACGTTTTAGCAACCATGTCATTTTACAGTGAAAATTACGGAGAAACAGTGCAGGGAGAATGAAGATGGAGGATCACATGACTCTAGGAGGGAGGGGGTTTGCGCTGATTGTCAGACAGATAGGCTGTTGAGCTAATCAGGGGGCAGGATTTTTTCAGGTACTTCGGACTCTGGGCTTACTCAGAAGCCAGAGACGCCATTTTCAGCTTAGCTTGGGATCTGAATATAAGGACATACAGTCCTGATCAAAAGTTTAAGACCACCTGAAAAATGGCAAAAAATCATATTTTACATTGTTGGATCTTAACAAGGTTCCAAGTAGAACTTCAACATGCAACAAGAAGAAATGAGAGTGAGACAAAACATTTTTTGAGCATTCAATTAATTGAAAATAACGATTAAACTGAAACAGGCTGTTTTTCAGCTGATCCAAATTTTAGGACCACATGTCTTTAAAAGGCCAAATCTGTGCAAAGATGTGGATTCATTATCATTTTCTGTCAGGTAGTCACACGTTGTGATGGCAAAGGCAGAAAAACTCTCCCTTTTTGAACGTGGTCGGGTTGTTGAACTGCATAAGCAGGGTCTCTCACAGCGCGACATCGCTGCTGAGGTGGGACGCAGTAAGACAGTCATTTGGAATTTCTTAAATGATCCTGAGGGTTATGGAACAAAAAAGTCAAGTGGAAGACCCAAAAAAATTTCATCAGCACTGAGCCGGAGGATCCAATTGGCTGTCCGTCAAGACACTGGACGATCCTCGACCCAAATTAAGTCCCTTACTGGTGCTGACTGCAGCCCCATAACCATCAGACGGCATTTGAGACTGAAGGGCTTCAAAAACAAAAAACGTCTTCAAATACCTTGTCTTCTTAAACACCACAGAACTGCTCGTTTGGACTTTGCAAGAGAGCACCAAACATGGGAAATTCAAAGGTGGAAGAAAGTTTTATTCTCTGATGAGAAAAAATGTAACCTTGATGGTCCTGATGGTTTCCAACGTTACTGGCATGACAAGCAGATCCCACCTGAGATGTTTTCTACGCTCCACAGTGGAGGGGGCGCCATAATAGTCTGGGGGGCTTTTTCCTTCAGTGGAACAATGGAGCTTCAGGAAGTGCAGGCGCGTCAAACGGCCGCTGGCTATGTCCAGATGTTGCAGAGAGCATTCCTCATGACTGAGGGCTCTCGTCTGTGTGGTAACGACTGGGTTTTTCAACAGGACAACACTACAGTACACAATGCCCGCAGGACAAGGGACTTCTTCCAGGAGAATAACATCACTCTTTTGGCCCATCCTGCGTGTTACCCTGATCTAAATCCAATTGAGAACCTTTGGGGATGGATGGCAAGGGAAGTTTACAAATATGGACAACATTTCCAGACAGTAGATGGCCTTCGTGCGGCCATCTTCACCACTTGGAGAAATGTTCCTACTTACCTCATGGAAACGCTTGCATCAAGCATTCCGAAACAAATTTTGGAAGTGATCAACAATAACGGCGGAGCTACTCATTACTGAGTTCATGTTTGGAAGTTGGATTTCTGTTTTCGGGGAGGTTTCGTTTTTTTTTTAGAGGTGTGGTCCTAAACTTTTGATCAGCTGAAAAACAGCTTGTTTCAGTTTATACGTTGTTTTCATTAAATTGAATACTCAAAAAAAAAATTGTCTCACTCCCATTTCTTCTTGTTGCATGTTGAAGCTCTACTTGGAACCTTGCTAAGATCCAGCCATGCTAAATATGATTTTTTGCCATTTTTCAAGTGGTCTTAAACTTTTGATCAGGACTGTATTTTGTTAGACAAATTGAATCAATAGGTAGGGTTTTGTCAAGGAAAGAATAGGGTAGTCACTCAGGGTTCTGTGTGCATGTGTTTCAACTAAGGGCAAGTAGAAAGTTAATGTATAGACTGAAAATTCTGCAATCATCAAAATCCTGCACCAACCTCATTTTTTCTTCTACGTGAACAGCCAAGGAGGGGCCAAGGAGCCCACAAGAACATATCACAGTCTGATAAAACTGGCAGCGAGAGTGAGGACAATGACTATGGATGTGTGTTGGACTGGACCTGAAATCTGGATCTGGGTGCAGAGGAGCAGGTGACAACAGAGGAGGAGGGTGGTGGCCATGGCGGCAATAAAGAGTGGAAGAAAGGTACCAAAAAACCTCCAAAAAACTGCCAGGGCCAGATATGCTTCTATTGTGGTCAGCTCAGGAACTGGTGATGCCACTGATACTGTGTGCATAGACTCACTAAAATGCCAAACCTAGACCAAGCTCAGCTGTCACTAGCTCTGTGCATGTATCTTCCGTATGGCAGACAAAAGCACTGATGTGTGCAGGATCTGCAGGATTAAAATAAGCCGTGGGCATTTGAATACAAACAAAGCCAGTATCAGGGACGTAGCTAAAGGCTCATGGGCCCTGGTCCAAGAGTTCAGCTTTGGCCCCGCTTCCCTCAGTGCCTTGTGGTCGGGGCAGGGAAGCACATAGCCTTCATGGTGCCTGAGACAAAAATTGAAAGGGCACCCACTCCCATGCCAAATTCTTTCTTCCCTCCAGCCAGAGGTGTAACTGGACCACCATACACTTTCTATAATACTGGTGTCATCTTATGCGACACAAGTGTCTTAGGGGCCCCCTCAGGCTCCTGAGCCCAGTATCAACTGCTATCTTTGCTCCCCTATAGCTATAACCTGGACACCATGGTTGTTTTGCAGCGGCATCACCAGATAAAGTGAGAAAACAGAACTGGTCTGCAGCAATAGGAGCAAGACTGCAACCAGGCCGCATTCACATGCATCCACATACAATACAGTGTCCAGTACAGTCCTTGTCATTGTCATCATCAGTTAATGCTTCAGACTACTCTGCCTCCTCCTCCTAATTTGCTCCACTATCAGCCATCGATGAAGGAATGTGTGGCCAGAAAACAACTATACTGCAATCTGATGTTGTGCAAGCTTAACTCCCACTTGGTAACGTTGCTGGTGGTACAGTCACTGCTATACTACTTAGTGGATTCTGCCGCCTTTAGGGAACTGATGGCGTGTGCTTAGCCTCAATAGAAGATACTTAATCGCCAACATTTTTTTTTAAAAAGGCAAGAAAAAAAATATGAGCCCAAGTAGATGTCCGCATTTCATATACAAATTTTTAGGCAAATTGGAGCACTTTTGATTCAGGTATTATCAATTTGGTCTTAAATCAAATTTTTTGAACAATTCAGCTTCCTTAGAAAAGGTTATTAATATGAAAAATCCCAGAGAACCCCTTTAAGGCTAAAACACTGCAAGCAAAACCTACTTCTGCAATATGTGAAGCCAGCTTAAAATTATATTTTCATTTCATATATGATGCTACGCATCCAGTGAAAGGATCTTGGGAAGTTAAAACAGTACCGACAATAAGTTTGTGCATCCACGATTGCTTCAATTATGAAGAGACTATAAAACAAACAATAGAGATGACACATAAACTAATAAGTTCCTGAGGATTGCATCCCACATAAAGAAGTAAGCATTGTCACCAACCTCTCCCAGTGACTAAAATCCTAAATTGGCAAGTCCCCTGTTATTTAGAGAGTTGCTTGACAGCTGTATAGACTTATTTTTATGCCTTAATTACTCTATACTCCATAAATGATCCACTTTAACTTATTAAGTTTTAGGTTAATTTACTTGGGGTGTGTCATTAATTCACAGCATCATTTTCTGCAGCCTAGAAATGTTATGCATGTCACACTGTTACATCTGTTACATCTAAGTTTTATAACTTGTAAAAGTGCAGTAGGTTCCCGAATACTATACTTAAGAGTGCAATACCCCAGAGTGGCATTACCACCTTTGTAGCCCTCACTATATTTAATGGTGCATCCTGTGTCATCTTGAATTTGTATTACCATGTCCTGCATAATGTGTATTTATATTTCCTTGCAAATGACTGTTCAAATGTAATGTGCCTGGTTCACCAGCAGATGGCGGCAGCATTGGCAGAGCTAGTTTCCCTGGAGTGGAACCTTCTAGCCATTCCAGCCCTCTCTAGAGAGGGAGGAGTTTTAGTTAGTGAAGGCAGTCTAGCCTTCGCCACCTTAAGGGCAGGTTGTGCAGTCTAGCTTACCACCTGCTTGGGGAAGCAGCAGGCCCTCATCCCTCCTGCATGAGCCTGCAGAAGTCAGTCTAACCTACCCCATCTTGGGGAGAGGTTGTGTCCAGCTTACCCCCTGTAAGGGGATGGCTGTGTGCTAGCCAGCAGAGCAACGTCTGCTCTGCTGGGCCCAGAGGTCTAAGCTGAGTAACTCTTAAGCCAGGAAGAAATATTCCCTGGATAAAGACTAAGATAAAAGAAAGATACAGATCAAGATTAAGACAGAGTCAGACTACAATAAGTTAAGTTGCAGCATACAGCAGACAGGAAAAGTTCATATTTAATCCAGCCAACATAGCAGAGCTGAGTGAGTACAGATGTAGCAGAGCCGATTGTGTTTGCCAGCCAGAAAGCTATGCCAAAATCTGCTGATAGCCAAGATAAAGTTGGAAGATTGTTCACTGATGAAAGTTTATGCAAGTAAGCTGTGTTCAACTTTAATACAAAGTCTGGACTCAATTATTCCTTCAACATCCAAGTTAATTACCCCTTTTGCACTGCTTCGGACGACCATGTCTGGGATCCAAGGATATCCAGGTAGGAGCGCCGTGACATGTGCATACAACACCTTCAGGGAGATTGTAAATCACTCTACACCACTCTGGCAATCCTACATCTGGGTACCAACACCACTATACTTAAAGGGGACTCCATGTCCTTGTTGCTTCAATGCAACTGGCGTCACGACAACTTGCTCTATCAGAGGGACATATATTGTGAAAACCTCTTAAAGGGTAAGGGATACCCCACATGCTGGTAACCACCCGCTGCAAGAGCAATTTACAGTACTCAAAGGATAAATATTCCCATTGCTTATGCAGGCTAATATAAATTTTGTATGGTCATTACATCAGCATAAAGCTACTTATTGGCATGTCTAATTGAATTCAACATCGTAGATCTAAATGTGACAATTTGCAATTCTACAGTCACTTATTGTCTTACTGTTACTGCTGGCATCCATTAACAAACATCATATTCCTTTGTCTTTGTCATGTACTGTGGCTATTTTTACAGAGAGCTGGGTGTGTATCTAGTAGATATTACTAGGTGCGCTGGCTTTGTTATCACCAGTAATGATAACTGTGCTATATTTAGGGTCCATGGTCATGGTACTCTGATTATAAAGTAAATGAACCTTAGGCCTCATGCACACTTTCAATGGGTCCGTTGAAAACTCGGCTAATGCACCGTTTGTCATCCGCGTCCGTGATCCGTGGTTCCAGTCCGTCAAAAAAAATATAACCTGTCCTATTTTTTTCACGGAAAACGGTTCGCGGACCCATTCAAGTCAATGGGACTGTGAAAAAACGCGGAGGCACACAAGATTGTCATCCGCGTCCGTTTTTTTCCTATCATTTGCATGGCAAACTTGACTTAGACTATTTTTTACTTTCCTTCATGTCTGGTGATCCTCCAAAAATAAAGGAAGACACACGGAAACAAAAACGGAAACGGATCACGGAACAACGGAACCCCATTTTGCGGAACGGAACACAACAACGGTCGAGTGCATGAGGCCTTATTTTAAGTATCTTACTAAAGAACCATGGTGGACACTTTTTACACCCTGCACTACAGAATTATGGCTTCAAGAAGGCTTTATGAATTTTGGCAATTTTCTACCACTCACTCCATATTTCAAAAGTGAGCTATGTTAATGACTTTCACTCTACATCTTTTACTACGACTTTTTTTAAAAGTCGGGGAAAAAAACACAAACTCTCTCCAGTAATGCCATGACGTAAAAACAAATGGAGTAGAATTTCTAGAGAAAAGCATTAGGTTTATTAAAGATGCACCAAATTTAACATACAACATGCAAATTTTGATAGATTTGGCTCAAAGTCCTGTTTGCCAACACAGACTCGTGCAAAACTGACACAGAATATCACCCTCATGATAAATTCCCTTTACGTGAGAACACACAGCAGATGTAATTGTGTGAAGTCAGCAACTCTGGAGACAACCTGCATGCTCTTTATTTTTTCACTGATGGCTTCTTTTAGATACCTCCCAACTTTTAAACAATAGCAAGAGGGACAAATCATGTGGCGAGCATAGTGCACTGCTTCAAATTGTTTCTAAGCCGCAGCTGTAACCCTAACCCCCAAAAGATTTTGGGGACACTACAACTCTCAGCATGCCCTGAACATCTGCTGCTGCCAGGACATGCTGGGAGTTGAAGTTTCCCAAAAGAATCAATGGAGGGTCATAGGTACCTAAGCTGAGGTTTAGGAAGATTATTTATTTAATAGGGTTGTCCAAGTTATGCAAAAATGTGGCCAAAGGCAAGGACTGTGGCAAAATAACAAAAAACAATACTCATCCACTTGGACCCCCTTTGTGTGTGCTACTTTCTGAGCCACCACTTCTATGTCCCATGCAGTTGTAATTATTATAAATCCCTATTTTTTTTAATCATTTTAAGAAATTTATATTTATTTTATGTTTTATATTAGACTAGGATGACGCATGTGTGGTTTTAACCCCTTCAAGACCAAGCTAGCTTTTACCTTCAGGACTAGGCCATTTTTAGCAAATCTGACATGTGTCACTTTATGTGACAATAACTTTAAAACGCTTTTACTTATCCAGGCCATTCTGAGATTGTTTTCTCGTCACATAATGTACTTCATGACAGTGGTAAAATGGAGTCAAAAATTTCATTTTTATTTATTAAAAAAAATACCAAATTTACCAAAAATTTTGAAAAATTTGCAAATTTCCAAATTTCAATTTTTCTACTTTTATAATAGACAGTAATACCTCCAAAAATAGTTTTTACAAACTTTGTTAACCCTTTAGGTGTTCCACAAGAATTAAAGGAAAATGGAGATGATATTTCAGAATTTTGCTTTTTTGGCAGATTTTCCATTTTAATCCATTTTTTTCCAGTAACAAAGCAAGGGTAAACAGCCAAACAAAACTCAATATTTATTACCCTGATTATGTAGATTACAGAAACACCCCATTTGCGATCGTAAACTGCTGTACGGGCACACGGCAGGGCGCAGAAGGAAAGGAATGCCATATGGTTTTTGGAGGGCCATGTCACATTTAAAGACCTACAAATTAGGGATGGAGGGGTTAAAAAAATAATAATAATTAAACTCGCCTCATCCACTTGTTCGCGCAGCCCGGCTCGTCTTCTTTCTTCTTCTTTGAGGACCTGGGAGGAAAAGGACCTTTGGTGACGTGACTGCACTCATCACATGGTCAATCACCATGGTGATGGACCATGTGATGGACCATGCGATGAGCGCAACGACGTCACCCAAAGGTCCTTTTCCTCCCAGGTCCTCAAAGAAGAAAAAAGAAGACGAGACGGGCTGCGCGAACAAGTGGATGAGGTGAGTTTAATTATTTTTTTTTTAACCCCTCCATCCCTAATTTACTAATTCTTCTGTATTAAGAATGCTATTATTTTCCCTTATAACCATGTTATAAGGGAAAATAATAAAATCTGCACAACACCTAACCCGAACTTCTTTGAAGAAGTCCTGGTTCAGGTCTGGGTACCAAACATGCCAATTTTTATCACGCGCATGCAAAACGCATTAAAACGCTTTGCACTTGCGCGGAAAAATCATGCATTTTCCCGCAACGCACCCGCATCTTGTCCGGCCCTCACACGCGACGTCCGTGTGAAAGAGGCCTTATAGTTTTCTTTTTACTATAGCTGCTAAGAACACAGAGGATCAGCAAGGTATAATCAGCTGTTCTGGGATGTTGCATGCAGAATACATATCAAACTCTGGTGATTTAACCAGGAACAGTATTGTATGTTATATAAGGAGAATAGAGGACTTCAAATATGTGAAGAAAAGAATGTACTCACTGGCTCACATTAGTGTTTTTTTCCTTATTTGACGGATTTTCATATTGCTTTTTTTGTGCAACTGATCAGGTTTTTGTGATCATGTTCTATTTTGAACTAATTAGATCTGAACTGATGCTAAATGCTTATCAAGCCTCCCATACAGAAATAATTCTTCCATTTACATCACAGAATATAGATAATGCACACAATGGAATCCCACCATTGGGATAATGAACCCCCTGATGTTACAGTATAGGTATGATAAATACAGGGATGTCATTATACATGTATAATACATTGGGATGTCACAGTAAAAGGTAAACAAAATGATCTATAATACAGGTATAGTAAACAAGGTGATGTCACAGTCAAGTATATTACACACAGTATTGTTATAGTACAGGTATAAGAAATATGATGATTTCATGGTACAGGTATAATAAATACAGCAATGTGACAGTACAAGTATAATAAATATGGTGATCTCACAGTACACGGTAACCATGGAAATGAGCAGTGTATAATGTGATGTAAAAATGAATCAGACCAGCAAAGTGGATAATAACATTACATTAGTAAGTGCCGTGTATTAACTTTCTCTATATGATAAATGCCACTTGCTGAAGTGAGACAATCCCTTTATGCCCCAGTTGGTTAATAGTATAACCATAAACCAAGTACGGGCACAAAGCTCAACAGGTGAATCTAAAAACCCAGGCACACTACTGTTAGTTATAGAGTCTCTACATGGGTAGTAATGGTCAGCGGTGCAATGTCAGAGCACCTGCTTTACTCCAAAGAAGTGATCTTCTCTCCAACAGTGCTGGTGCTTAATAATCCATGGTTAATGGTATAGTGAACATCCAGTGTGTGATATCCCATCTTCCTTACTGCATCTTTACTGCACAAGTGGTTCTGTGTGCAGTGAACTTACCGTGTAAGTGAAGGTATGTTTCTCATACTAAGGCCTCCTGCACATTGCGCCCCGTGGTCGTGCTGCGGCCAGCAAATCGCGGGCCGCAATGCACAAACACCGTCCGTGGGGCAGCCGCAGCGGAACGGGGGCCCATTCACTTTAATGGGTGTCGCTATCCTGCCTTTCCTCAAAAAGATAGGACATGTTCTATCTTTTTGCGAAATGGAAGTACAGGACGAAACCCCACGGAAGCACTCCGTAGTGCTTCCGTAGGGTTCCGTTCCGTGCTTCCGTCCCGCACCATTCCGCATCTCCGGATTTGCGGACCCACTGAAGTGAATGGGTCCGCATCCGTGATGCGGAATGCCCACGGAACGGCACCCGTGTATTGCGGATTCGCAAATGCAGTCCGCAATACGGCAACGTTTGTGTACAGGAGGCCTAAGTTCATCTTCATTCATGGCGTGGAAAAATCTCGGGATGTAAAGTTTCCAAAGTGCTCTCTTAATAATGCATTGTATGCTTGATCTGCTAACTCTTCTCATACCTGCACATTGTTTGATGGACTTTTGTGGTGAGACTGTAAACTGCTCCAAACATATTTAAAAAAAACAAGACATGTTGCTGTGTGATTCCTCCCAGATCTTTGCTTGTGTTCTGATTTTTTTTAAAAAAAGGCATCAATAACCACTATGGAAATGTGTACACATATTTGGGCCCCTCTTTATGTGTGCGTTAGTGTATGTGTGTCTCTAAAATTAGACTCAACTCCTATGTATTGTATAGTTTTTATTTCAATCCTAACCTTTTAATAAAATGTACTTAATCATACCTTCACATTATGTTCTTTTTGGGAGCGCCAGAATAACAAGGCGGCTTTAAAATGGGATAAATTATATATTGCTATCAAAGGATTATTGTCATATTTTCATGACACTACATTGTAATATATGGTGCTATCATGAGATTATGCAGAAGTGAACAACTCTTCTGTAATTGCATTGTATAAGTCAGAAAGATGTTCTTCTCCACTGTAAAGTAGATTCATTCTGGGACACCTAGCTGTATTACATTCTTCTGCACAATCTTAAAAAGGTGGTGATTCTAATTATCCAGTCACCCCACACTTTACACAAACACAGGGCTAGGCAGAGAGTGTCCCAGTATACAGTGCCTGTTTAAGAAAGTCCCTTACAAGTCCCTACCAGAGTCCCCTCATACTGGTGCCTGCTAGAGACTGCCCAACCAGAGATTGCGCTCAAATACAGTGTCTGCCAATAAGTTCCCCTATAAACAGCACCAGATAGTGTCCACAAAACAATAGTTCCTAGAGTATGCTTCCATTTACAGTGCACCAGCCACAGTGACTTCATCCAAAAAGTGCCTATATATAGAATCCCAGCCACTGAGTGGTCCTAAGCCATAGGCAGTGTTTAGTTAGTTATACAGTCCTGATCAAAAGTTTAAGACCACTTGAAAAATGGCAAAAAATCATATTTTGCATGGCTGGATCTTAACAAGGTTCCAAGTAGAGCTTCAACATTCAACAAGAAGAAATGGGAGTGAGACAAAACATTTTTTGAGCATTCAATTTAATGAAAACAACGAATAAACTGAAACAGGCTGTTTTTCAGCTGATCAAAAGTTTAGGACCACATGCCTTTAAAAGGCCAAATCTGTGCAAAAATGTGGATTCATTGTCATTTTCTGTCAGGTAGTCACACATTGTGATGGCAAAGGCAAAAAAACTCTCCCTTTTTGAACGTGGTCGGGTTGTTGAACTGCATAAGCAGGGTCTCTCACAGCGCGCCATCGCTGCTGAGGTGGGACGCAGTAAGACAGTCATTTGGAATTTCTTAAATGATCCTGAGGGTTGTGGAACATAAAAAGTCAAGTGGAAGACCCAAAAAAAATTCATCAGCACTGAGCCGGAGGATCCAATTGGCTGTCCGTCAAGACACTGGACGATCCTCGACCCAAATTAAGGCCCTTACTGGTGCTGACTGCAGCCCCATAACCATCAGACGGCATCTGAGACTGAAGGGCCTCAAAAACAAAAAACTTCTTCAAAGACCTCGTCTCCTTGAACGCCACAGAACTGCTCGTTTGGACTTTGCAAGAGAGCACCAAACATGGGACATTCAAAGGTGGAAGAAAGTTTTATTCTCTGATGAGAAAAAATGTAACCTTGATGGTCCTGATGGTTTCCAACGTTACTGGCATGACAAGCAGATCCCACCTGAGATATTTTCTATGCGCCACAGTGGAGGGGGCGCCATAATGGTCTGGGGTGCTTTTTTCTTCAGTGGAACAATGGAGCTTCAGGAAGTGCAGGGGCGTCAAACGGCCGCTGGCTATGTCCAGATGTTGCAGAGTGCATTCCTCATGACTGAGGGCCCTCGTCTGTGTGGTAACGACTGGGTTTTTCAACAGGACAACGCTACAGTACACAATGCCCGCAGGACAAGGGAATTTCTTCCAGGAGAATAACATCACTCTTTTGGCCCATCCTACGTGTTCCCCTGATCTAAATCCAATTGAGAACCTTTGGGGATGGATGGCAAGGGAAGTTAACAAAAATGGACAACATTTCCAGACAGTAGATGGCCTTCGTGCGGCCGTCTTCACCACTTGGAGAAATGTTCCCACTCACCAAATGGAAACGCTTGCATCAAGCATGCCGAAACAAATTTTTGAAGTGATAAACAATAACGGCGGAGCTACTCATTACTGAGTTCATGTTTGGAAGTTGGATTTCTGTTTTGGGGGGGTTTCGTTTTTTTTTTTGGAGGTGTGGTCCTAAACTTTTGATCAGCTGAAAAACAGCCTGTTTCAGTTTATTTGTTGTTTTCATTAAATTAAATGCTCAAAAAATGTTTTGTTTCACTCTAATTTCTTCTTGTTGCATGTTGAGGCTCTACTTGGAACCTTGTTAAGATCCAGCCATGCTAAATATGATTTTTTGCCATTTTTCAAGTGGTCTTAAACTTTTGATCAGGACTGTATATAATGGTGCCTCGATTTGCACATTTCCAGAAATGAGAGGATAGTGAGAATGTCCTTCTCAGTTGGTGATGCTGAATTTACTAATCTACACTACTGTTTATTGAGTTTTCTCACAGAAACATTAAGGGCATATCGATTTGTTTCAATTCTGTCTAAAATATCTGTGTCATACAAGTGTAATAAGTGTGTCATAATAAGTGTTTTCAAATTACTCGGACAGTAATAGTCACCAGCGCTGTAAAAGTAACCTTGCTTGAGGTACTATAGAACTTGAGTGTAAAAAAGTGGATGTGAATCTGTCACTTGAACAGATTTGGCTTGGGTGTACTTCTAAGGGCATTATCAAAGCGCCATCCTTCCCCTTCCCCTTTTAACCCATGTACTGGGATCTGGACTTTTCTGCAGGGGAACCACCAGGGCGCTACCTTTTGGAGTAGTCTCTGTCCAAGTGATGGCTGACCCACGGGGATCAAGAGACATCAGTGCAACCGGAGTCAGGGACAGGCTGAGATTAGAGAAGGCCCAGTTTGTGTGATCCGATAAACAGTCTAAGTTCAGGGCAGACTGCTCTGGGTCAGAATGGAGATCAGCAGAGGACAGTGAAGGGTCAAATCCGGGAAACAAGCAGATTTCACCATGTATGTTGCAAAGGATGAAATCCGCAAGAGAAATCCGCTGTATAAATTGACATGCTGCGTATTTGAAATCTACAATGCTGCACCTTTTCTGCTGCATTTTTTATGCATGTGGAGGAGAACTCAGAAATTCTCATCCAATTTGCTGGTGCCATACAATGCTACAGATTTTCCACACACTAGAGATGAGCAAAGTTGTAAAAAATTTGATTCGGCAGCTTCACCGAACTTCATCAAGAAATTTAATTTGTTACAAACTATTTAATCAAGAATCACTTTTCACTGTAAGGAGAGGGCACAATGATGGCACAAAGCTTGGGCCCCCTTTCCCTCAGTGCTTTGCTGCCAGGGGCAGGGAAGCACATAACCTTCATGCTGCCTGAGGCAAAACTTGAAATGAACATCCCTCACCCCATCCCCATGCTAAATTCTTGACCTAACCCCTTCCCTCAAGCCAAAGGTGTAAATTGACCAGCATGCACTTTTCATAATACCGGTGTCTTCTTATGTGGCACAAGGGTCTTTGGGCCCCCTCAGGCTCCTGGGCCCCGGTAGCGACTGCTACCTCTGCACCCTCTACAGCTATGCCCCACATAATTTTCACCATATAGTATATAAACCATTCTGAGTCATATCTTCAATACAACATGTATATAGCACACACAGTCTTCAGTATAAGGCCCAATATGCACATGACCGTATGTATTTTGCAGTCCGCAAAACACGGATCCGAAAAACACGGAATACCGGCTGTGTTCATGCTGCCAATTTTTTCTCCCTTCTGTCGAAATTTCCTATCCTTGTCTGCAAAACGAACAAGGATAGGACATGTACACATCAGATCCGCAAAACATTTGGATCAGATGAGGAAAAATGTGTGCATAGGGCCTTAAAAGTTAATTTTAAACAAACTGAAAGTGGAATGGTCATCCATATAATGGCACAAAAAATATTACACCAATTTCCCTTCTGCGGAAGATCACCTCAGGGACATGCTCTGAGCAGCACAGGGTACCTGCGCAACACTTGTAGAAGCATAACCGTGACATCAGGGGAGAAGGGAGTAAACTTTGGGAGATTAGGGGAGAAGCCCTTGGGCACGCTGAATAGCAAGGTCCGCCCAACTAGGCACTTAGAAGCTATTTTCCATAGGAATAAAGGTTGGTTTTCTGAACATCCAAAAAACTCAAAAATTACATACAGGTATGTCTGGAATGCTGTTAACATGTATTGGTGTACATTCCTGGTACTGAAAAAGTGTAAAGTTGCTGACAGACTCCCTTTAAAAGGAGTCTGATGATGTGTTATAAAGTTAATCAATAAAAGTCCCATACACAATGTATAGATAGAAGAAGGAATGCAGCAGTAGCTCCAAATGCAAATATTAAGGCTCTGTAGAATGTTTGGAATGTTAGTGTGTAATTTAAGTAATTGCTGACCTAATTTATGTTTATACTGACAATCACCATTAATTAATCTGTCTAAAATCTTTTACTAGTTTTTTATTTTATATATACAGTTGTGTTCAAAATAATAGCAGTGTGTTTAAAAAAGTGAATAAAGCTCCAAATCCTTCTAATAGCTTTTATTTCCATACACACAAATGCATTGGTAACACTACACATTCTATTCCAAATCAAAACATGAAGAAAAATATATAAAATTTATGTTGTTCCTCTAAAAGAAATTGAAGAAAAATGAATATTAGACTGTTCAAAAAAATAGCAGTGTTTGTATTCTTCTTCTTAACAAACTCAAACATTCACTATATAAACTGAAAAATGTTTGAAGATTTTGCTTTCCTTTGAATCACTTACCAGTAACTAATATGTTTCTGAGAACTGCTGTACATCTGTGTTGCATGGAGTCAACCAACTTCTGTCACCTGTGAACAGGTATTCCAGCTCAGGATGATTGGACTACGTTCCACAGCTCTTCTCTATTTCTTAGTTTTGCCTCAGAAACTGTCACCCCACAAGTTTCCTATTGGATTAAGATCCGGGGATTGGGCTGGCCACTCCATAACGTCAATCTTGTTGGTCTGGAACCAAGATGTTGCACGTTTACTGGTGTGTTTGGGGTCGTTGTCTTGTTGGAACACCCATTTCAAGGGCATTTCCTCTTCAGCATAAGGCAGCATGACCTCTTCAAGTATTCTAATGTATTCAAACTGATCCATGATCCCGGGTATGCTATAAATAGGCCCAACACCGTAGTATGAGAAACATCCCCATATCATAATGCATGCGCCACCATGCTTCACTGTCTTCACAGTGTACTGTGGCTTGAATTCAGTGTTTGGGGGTCGTCTGACAAACTGTCTCCGGCCACTAGACCCAAAAAGAACAATCTTACTTTCATCAGTTCACAAAATGTCTCTTTAGGCCAGTCAATGTGCTCTTTGGCAAATTGTAACCTCTTCAGCACATGTCTTTGCAGTGGGACTTTGCGGCGACTTCTTGCAGATAGTTTGGCTTCACATAGGCATCTTCTAATTGTAACAGTACTCACAGGTAACTTTAGACCTTCTTTGATCTTCCTGGAGCTGATTGTTGGCTGAGTCCTTGCCATTTTGGCTATTCTTCTATCCATTTGAATGGTAGTTTTTCGCTTTCTTCCACGTCTTTCAGGTTTTGGTTGCCATTTTAAAGCATTTGCGATCATTTTAGCTGAGTAGCCTATCATTTTCTGCACTTCTTTATATGTTTTCCCCTCCAATCAACTTTTTAATCAAGGTTCACTGTTGTTCTGAACAATGTCTGGAAAGACTAATTTTCCTCAGAATTTCAGAGAGAAATGCACTGTAACCAGCATAATTGATAATTGAAGGAAAAAGGCAGCTCTCACCTGCTTCTCCTGCCAGAGCACGGACAGGAAGCCTGGACGCGGCTGATGCAAAACTGAAGAAAAGAGAGAAAATCCAGCTCTTGATAGAAGGGAATCCTTTATTCACAGAGGTATAAAAACTTCCACATATGCAGGGCAGTCAAATCTACGCCTTTCGGACCTTTACATGCTGGTCCTTACTCATGATAGGACAACATTTGCTGCCTTCCTTCCTTCCTTAAATAAGGGCAATAATTGCCACCTGTTTTTCAAAGAATGAATGACCTCACTCATTGAACTCCACACTGCTATTATTTTGAACATGCCCCTTTCAATTAGTGATTCAATTACACA
Source organism: Bufo bufo (assembly GCF_905171765.1). Lineage (NCBI taxonomy): Eukaryota > Metazoa > Chordata > Amphibia > Anura > Bufonidae > Bufo > Bufo bufo. Next base: position 367,173,287 of record NC_053393.1, on the reverse strand, counting down.
GAATCAGCAGCATGCATGTCATGACTGTTGGGTCTGTTGGATTTCTATTACTCTACTACTCCTGTTATAAAACGTAGCCTTTAATATAAATTACATGTAAAATAACAAACTCCCATGGACAGTAGTTGTTGGCTCCTCACTGGTCCCGTGAGACCTCACACACGGCACCAGTGAGGCGCCGACAACTACTGTCCATGGGCCACTAATGGATTAACAGGGGCATGCTGCAAATCCCAGTGACAGTTTGGGATCGTCCAAGCTTGGTCCGGGCACGCAAGTAGTATCACCTTACTTGTATGAAATGGCACATACTATTATGTATGTGTGACCATTCCTAGAAGGTTTTATACTAATAGTATTTACTGGGACTACTTATTTTGACATGGCTTGGAAGTTGTCTGGTATCTTGACCCCACAGGGTCTCCGCTCCATGCACTGTATTCCCAGTTAAAAGAAATTAATATGTAGGCGTCATGTGCGGTTCTTATGTCTGACAGGACAAGCTATTCTAATACATTACACCTACCAGGTTACCTATTATAAATATCTGAAATTGTGTCATCAAAATCGATGGCCTTGCGGACTGCTCTGCCATCCTGAATTTAGTATTGATGCCTAGTACGATATTAAACTAAATGTCCCCTGAAGAGCCCAGTTATCAATATGGGTGAAACGCGTAGGAACTAAGGCGCTTAATTGTATGTCACCATTTCTAGGCAGCAAATCTAGGCGCCACGTTTGTATATATAAAAATCACATCTATATAACAAAATGTGTTTGGCATCGTAGTATATAAATATGTACATAGATATTTGTATGTGGTGATATACATATAGATAATCACACATGTTATTAAACTTTGGTGTATCGCTAACACGAGACATCTTGAGCAATTGTTTATTATTACATATGGTATCCACGGCTGTGGTGTTCCATTGCTCTATGTACTGTAAGTTTGTTGTTTTGTGTACCTAGAATAGGCCACTACTCATGGGCATAACAGCACTATAGGGTCAGTTTAGGGCCTATTAGGAGGTTCCAGAACACGGGATCGCTATTCCGTTTATAGGCAGGGTGTGCTAAGTATAGGGCCACATATAGGGACAGGCCCAAAACAACAAGGAAACACCCTACCTAGACCTTTATGTCCTCAAATTACAACGGAGGAATAGATACATTGCCATTGAGCATTACAGTACATATCCCTGATCTGCTGTTTTTGTATTTTTTTCTTTTTCTGTGTTGTGTTTGTTTGTGGGAGCTTGTTATTTTACATGTAATTTATATTAAAGGCTACGTTTTATAACAGGAGGAACCCTGTGACTACAATAATTATACATATATACCACCTGTGGTTATTACTCCCTCTGACGGGATACTGTCTTAGCTGTGAATTTATTACTCTACTACACCTGCTAGTAAATTATTTGCCATGTAGAAATATAATTTCTACTAAAAACAGTGATTGATCAGGTTAGTGATGTCTGACTGCTATTATTTTGAACACAACTGTATGTGTTTCGGGCTTGTAAAATACTTCCCATATTTTTCTGCATAATTATTGATGCACTGGTGACTGGGTCACCTTTCTAAGTATGTACAACATTTGTCAAACAAATGACAGACCGATACATGTTCATAAGGTTATGTATTAACAGTGACCATTTACTCTATGTCTATATAAGTTAACTGTATCAGATACAGGCAACTGAGGGTTCCGTTGCAAAAACAGCTTGTGGGTGCCCTCCTACCATCATACTTGCAACTAAAACCCCTCCTGATATGGGTCTCAATCGTCCAAATGATCGTCCATAAGAATGCTCTTTCCCAATCGTTGTCATGTGTAAACAAGGCAACATGCCAGCAAACACTCATTTGTCAGCTAATTGAATTTTTTATGTGGGCCTAAAAGTCATTCTTGCAAGTGGTACATCTCCCCATGTACAGGGGATGTGCTGAAGGCAATGTTCAACTTTACGGAGACCGAACTATTGTGCTAATGATAATTTGTCCTCCATATAGTTATCATCAACCTGTGTAAAAATCCCTTTAAACGAGCACTGATTGACTTGTTATACCATTGATCAGTGCTCATTTGTGAAATCAGTCCCTGTGAAAGGACCCTTAGGTTCTTTTACATCATGTTTTTGCCTAAATTGGAGATATAGATTAAGAGAACTCCTGATGTGTGCTTCCTACAGAAGGCTCCATTGCACTCCACTGTATAAGAATACAGTGGGATGAGGCCCCAGTATTCTCCTCCATACGGTCTTCACCACACCGTCAGTCCATCGTTCATCATTGGCTGCAACCAATGACCTCCCTGTGTTTAGCGATCCCACCATCCATGCTGGTCCTTGACATCCATGCCTTGATAGCCTGGTTGGTCACTTCATTACTCCTGAGAATTTTTAATTTGCTAATCTTTCTCGCCTCTTATTTTAATCAAGGGGAGACTCAATGGAACATAGTAGCCCCCATGCAAATCTATTCCTTCCACAGGGATTCTGCACCCAGATATGTGCAGGTAGATGTCAACAAACAGATTTAGGTTGTTATTAAATTCCTACAGAACAATCCTAGTATCACTTTCAATGGCAATCAGAGTAGTATAATGCTTGAACGGACTCATATTTAATTGAGAACTTCAAAATAATAGTTTGCTTAGCCTCTGCATACACCAGTTATCTCCATCTGACAAAGCTTGCTCTGCATTCAAACTAAGCATAGAAGAAAATGTCACATAAAAGTAGACTTACATCCATAGTAACATTGGTATATAAGGCTGAAAAAAGGCATCTGTCCATCCAGTTCGGCCTGTTATCCTGCAAGTTGATTCAGAGGAAGGCAAAAAAAAAACTGTGAGATAGAAGCCAATTTTCCCCACTTAAGGGGGAAAAATCCCTTCCTGACTCCATTTAGGCAATCAGATAACACCCTGGATAAACGACCCCTCTCTAGTAGCTATAGCCTGTAATATTATTATACTCCAGAAATACAGTGAGGAACAGAAGTATTTGAACACCCTGCGATTTTGCGAGTTCTCCCACTCAGAAATCATGCCTGGGTCTGAAATTCACATTGTAGATGCATTCCCACTCTGAGAGACAGAATTTTTTTTTTTTTCAGGAAATCACATTGTATGATTTTTACATAATTTATTTGTCTTGCACTGCTGAACATAAGTATTTGAACACCTGAGAAACAGCAAGAATTCTGGCTCTCAAAGACCTGTTACTGTGCCTTTAAAAAGTCCAACTCTACTCCACTCATTAATCTAACTTAGTAGCATCTGTCTGAGCTCTTTAAAGACACCTGTCCACCCCACAGTCAGTCAGACGCCAACTACTACCATGGGCAAGACCAAAGAGCTGTCAAAAGACACTAGAGACAAAATTGTGGACCTCCACAAGGCTGGAAAGGGCTACGGGGCAATTGCCAAGCAGCTTGGTGAAAATAGATCAACTGTTGGAGCAATTGTTAGAAAATGGAAGAGGTTAAAGACGACTCGGACTGGGGCTCAATGCAAGATCTCACCTCGTGGGGTACGTAGGAAGGCGCAAGAGGCCATCATTGATGGAAGGTATGTGTTACCAAGATTCCTGGCCTCCGTGAGGTAAGAGGCGGTAGTTTTAAGTGTCAGTGGCAGCTAGTGCTGACTGACACTGTTTTTATTAGTATGGCTGTAAAGCCGATCTGGGCCGGCTCTTACTGGGAGTAGCCAAGGTGCTGGGTGGGTGGCTTCTCCCCACACTCCAAGTAGGGTCTTTTTGGCCTACATAAAAAAAAACTGCCAGCAATCTCAGCTGGGTGTGGATTATCCTCCATCTGACAGTGGAGCGCTGTCAGTCTCTCTGTGTTTTGGAACTGAGAACTTGTGCCGTGCTAAAGGGCTGAGAGACGCTTGCTGGGAAACAGTCCCTAAAGCCTGCTGTGGACTGCGGGTGGATAAAAAAGGGTAACCATTTGCGTAACCCCATCCTACAAGTTTGCCTGTGTCTTCTATGTAAAAAAGGGAACCAAGACTGACCATTTTATATATGTGACTGAGCTATGAGGTAGATACACGATTTTATCCAAATAAAAAAAAAGTAAATGTATACTGTACGGTAAATATACAATTCTTAGTGGCAAATGTATACCAAAAGAATATTATACTACCATTGTTCAACATATTGGAAAGAATCCTGAGTAGATGTATAAAAACTGGCGTAAAGGAAAACTAGCTTAGTTGCCTATAGCAACCAATCAGATTCCACCTTTCATTTTTCAGAGCTCCTTTGGTCAGTTTCATTAAAAAAAAAACAGTGTTTTTTTAAGGTTCCATTCAGACATCCACAAATGGATCTGCATCCATTCCGCAATATCGGGAACGGGTGCGGACCCATTCTTTCTCAATGGGGCAGGATGTGCTCTCCGCATCCGCATTTCCGGAGTGCGGCCCCGAACTTCCGGGCTTCGGCCCCAAACTTCTGGGCCGCGGCTCCGAAAAAAGTATAGATCATGTCCTATTCTTGTCCACAATTGCGGACAAGAATAGCCAGTTCTATGGGGGGTGCCGGCCGGGTGTATTGCGGATCCGCAATACACCACGGATGTGTGAATGGACACTAAATTGGACAGAAAAGTTGTGTGAGTGCTGCCGCTTCTTTGCTGCGCTGGTCTCTGTTGTTCCGGATGTTGGACCCACACCACATAAACATTAATGGCATAGCCTAAGTTAGTGACTTAAAATTTTAATATTGAACGATTCTCATTTGTTGCTTGAAATATGTTCAGTTCATATCTAGAAATGTTTTATGGTGGCTAAAAAAATAAAAATGGATTTTTTTTTGGGTAATTTGTGTGCCACACATTCCTGTGCAAATGCTATAACAATCTCCTTATATAAATAGACCAGCCTAAAGTTTCCTTTGATCCACTTACTCTATACACAGCAGCCAAGGTGTGGCTTTTGTACTGCTAGATAAACATATGTATTAATAATATTGGTATTAGAATTTGGTTCATAGAAAATTAACCACACAAAAGCTTAATGCTACCAGGGCTGTTCTTTTTGGTTTAAAACTGATTAAAGTCTTTCAATTAAACTCTTTCTCATGTGAAATAATAGATTTCTGTGGTTTGAATATATTTCATTGGATGCTTTGATGTAGTATAACAACACAAGTGAAATTCATTTATGCTTTACATTGAACATATAATAGCTACAACAATCACACAGAAGTGTTATTTGCTTACAGTGCTTCACCCTTTTGTTCTATTAGCTTTATTTTCCCTGTCATACACAGTTGAGTCACATTAGTATGACCACCAGATAACATCCAGAGTAACTGCTGTGTGCAGCATGGACAGCCCCTAGATGGGCTTGGAGTGACTAAGTAAGGTCCAGGTAGATTGTCACAGGCATCTAAAGCTATGCTAACTACAGTGCACCCCACAGCTATTGGAGAATGTGTGGGGGAGGATCAATCGAGCAATCACGATGATTGAGCTGGTCCTTAAGATGCTCAACTGGGTTCAAGTCTGGGGAATTAGGGGCCAGGGTAGTACTTGGAAATCTTGGTCTTGCTCTTCCAACCAATCCTGGACATTTCTAGTCATGTGACATGTGCATTGTCTTGCTGGAAAATCCCATCCACCTCTGTGAAGACAATCAGCATGTAGGTGTTTACATGGTCAGCAAAGATGGATTCATACCTAAATTGGTTGGGAGTGTCTTCTACATGGATAAGTTGGCCCAGAGAATGCCATGAAAATATCCACCAGACCATAACGCTGCCACCACCAGCTTGTGTTCTTCCAGCAATGGTTCCAGGGTGTTTCTTCTCTGGTGTTTCTCATCTGACATGCCAATGCCCATCAGTTCAATGAAGCAAAAAAGGTGACTCCGCAAATAAGTCCAATTATGATACCAATTATAATACTGCAGCAAAAATTGAAGCCTTTTCTACCAGTGCAACTTTGTTGTCAGAGTTGCAGGTACCATCTGTCTGCTTTTGAGACCCGTACGCATTATGAAGTATGATTACTAATGGCTGCACTTTCTGCTTAGAACAATTATTTTAAAGGCTACATATCTGTATGGCACTATTATTTTCAAAAATATAGTTGGATAAGGAGTTTGTGTTTGTATAAAAGGTGATGATTAATTAGAGTCAAAGATTTATGAGCACCAAATTCTGCAAAGAATTAGCCAAGAGAAGTCATCATGGTGGTCTGAACCAGAAGGAAAATAAAAATAAACAGGAAAGCAAATTACTATAGTCAACTATTAATTTGATTCATTGCATTAAATTGTTGCTTATTCTGCTTGTAACTGCATAGGGTCGGTACTATACCTGTCCAAGCTGCAGTATGAGCATACAGTTTTATCTGCAAAACTGAGTATCCATTATTAATCAATGCTAATAGTCATGTGTATCTGTAAAGAATAAATCAAGGCCACTGGACTTACTGTAGATTTCTTGAAAACGTTTCATTTGTTGTTCCAACGAGCTTTCTCAATTCTGAGTGACTGTACAAGAATTCTCTGGGAATAAATATGTAACTGAATCAACATCTGGTAATTATACCCAGCATGGGGTTACCAGATGTTGATTCAGTTACATATTTATTTCCAGAGAATTCTTGTACAGTCACTCAGAATTGAGAAAGCTTGTTGGAAGAACGAGTGAAACGTTTTCAAGAAATCTACAGTAAGTCCAGTGGCCTTGATTTATTCTTTACAGATATACCATGACCTGGATAAATAAGAACCTTCACAGACATAATAGTCATGTGGTTTACCTGCAAATTTGTGTCCCTTAGCTATTAATATGAAATCTATACCACAACTAGAGATGAGCGAATTTCTCAAAAATTCTATTCGGTCGGTTCGCTGAATTTTGCGAAAAGATTCTATTCTATCCAAATTTATTTGCGGCAAATCGCATTAAAAAACTGTTATTCCCTGTCTGCAGAGAGCCTGTATAGTGGTGTAGAACTCTGTGCCTTGCAGTAGTCGGCAGCTGATTCCACATAGATGTCTGCAGAACCTGTTCTATTAAACGCTCATACAAGTAGAGCCCCCGACAGAGTGAAGAGGGTGTCAGCAGTAAGTTGGTGTTGATGTCACTGATTATTTTGCCCATCCTCTGATCCGTCAGAACAATAACCCCCAAAAAAACGGATCCTGTCTGTTGAGCTTCCGCCTTCACTCGGTCAGCATTTGGTCAGTAATCCATCAGTATTGCTAAAGCCCCAAAAAACAGGAGTGGATCCAAAACAGAGATGACACCCGAATAGAATATTTGCATGTCTTCTGTCTTTTTGTATCCACTCCTGCTTTTGGCTACCAAATCATAAGCCAATTCTGATGGGACCATACAGGTCTTACAGCTGCTACAAAGACAGGATCCATTGTGCATCTCATTTTTCCTTCCTTCTGACAGATCAGAAGAACGGTCAAATAAATGATGATGTAAACCAGGCCAAAATGGCAAAATAGTGGCCCAGTCATAAAGTGGGGAGGGTGGGAACAGCATGAGAAGTCCACAGAGTGGCCCAATGACATAGCGGTGAGATGGCAGCAGCATGAGGAGACCACAGAGTGGCCAAGTGACATAGTGGTTATGTGGCAGCAGCATTAGGAGACCACAGAGTGGTGATGTGGCAGCAGCACGAGGAGACCACAGAGTGGTGAAGAGGCAGCAGCATGAGGAGACCACAGAGTGTCTCAGAGACATAGTGTTGAGGTTGCAGCAGCATGAGGAGACCACAGAGTAGTGATGTGGCAGCAGCATGAGGAGACCACTGAGTGGTGAAGTGGCAGCAGCATGAGGAGACCACAGAGAGGCCCACTGATATAGTGGTGAGATGGCAGCAGCATGAGAAGACCACGGAGTGGTGATGTGGCAGCAGCATGAGGAGACCACAGAGTGGCCCAGTGACATAGTGGTGATGTGACAGCAGCATGAGGAGACCACAGAGTGGTGATGTGGCACCAGCATGAGGAGACCACAAAGTGGCCTAGTGACATGGTGATGTGGCATCAGCATGAGGAGACTGCAGAGTGGCCAAGATACATAGTGTTGAGATGACAGCAGCATGAGGAGACCACAGAGTGGCTTTGAGACATAACGTTGAGGTGGCAGCAGCATGAAGAGACCACATAATGGTGAGGTGGCAGCAGCATGAGGAGACCACAGAGTGATCCAGTAACAGAGTGGGTAGGATGACAGTAGGAGCACCTGGCAGCAGGTGTGGCATAAGGCAGGTGGCAGCCTCAGAATAGTAGTTGAAGCAGGTAGCCAGAAGAAACAGGTCTCTTTTGTCAAAGTGTTGGTGTGGAACCATGGATGATCTAGTCTGATGCATCAGGCATTGGTATTTAAAAATCCTGGCTGATCCATGTCTGATTCATTTTCACAAAGATCAGTTTCTCTACATTTTGGGTGGACAGGCGAGTTCTCCTTGGGGTAACTATGGCCCCCGCCGCACTAAACACCCGCTCTGATGCCACACTGCTGACCAGGTAGGAAAGCTTGTCCAGGGCGAACTCAGACAGTTGCGGCCACAAATCGAGTTTGGCTGCCCAGTAGTCCAGGGGATCTTTGATGTGGGGTGGCAGGGTGCACTCCAAGTATGCCACAACCTGCTGGTTCAGGTTCTGATTGATGTCTACCTGCTGCTGCTGGTGAGTAGCGACTCTAGACTTGAGTTGATGCTGATGGATCTGGTATTGTTCCCCTTCCCCCCCCAGCAGCCATGGCAGTGGAATGTGAGCACAGAGGGCTCCCCCGGTCAGACCTGCGTGAGGATGGGCGATGGCGCACATAAGCAGCGGCCAACTGACTACATAGGATTTCTCGATAGTAGTTCAGTTTGTCCCCATTTTGGAACAATAGCAACGGTCTAACATGATGGAGAGCCAGTAGTCATCCCTCTGGCGAATGGTGACAATTCAGCTGTCACTATGCAAGCAAGTGAGCATGCATCAGGCCATTTGCGCAAGTGACTCGGAGGGACTCCCTGCCTCCATCTCCACTGCATACTGCCACAGTGTGTCTGGGTCCTCTGCCTCGTCTTCCTCATATAGCTCCTCTGGCTGCTCCTGCTTCTCCTCTCCTGTCACCTGTGTAGAAAAGCCACCCATTTCTCTATACATTGCTTGTGCTTGAATGTCCTCCTCCTCCTCTAGTTCAGCCCCCACAGGGATTATGTGGCCGTGAGATGCAGTCACCACATCTCCTATCCCCTATCAAGCCAGATTTAGCAGCATCTGTTCCAGGACACGAATCAGTGGAATGATGTTGTTCATCCCGTAGTCCTGACGACTGACAAATAAAGTGGCCTCGTCAAAGGGCCCGAGCAAATAGCAGTTGTCACGCATGAGCTGCCACTGGCTAACATCGAAGTTACACAGGGGAGTACCTCTGTCCACCTGTATCATCAAGAAATGGTTTATGGCCTTTCCCTGTTCGTATAGTCGTTCCAACATATGGAGGGTGGAATTCTGTGTGGAAACGTTACATATCAGTCTATGTTGGGGGATGCCGTTCTGCTGCTGCAGCTCATGGAGGGTGTGCTTTGTGGTGTACGAGTGGCTGAAGTGCATGCAAAGTTTCCTGGGCATTTTCAGGATGTCTTGCAGATGGGCAGAAGACTTCAGGAACCTCTCAGCCCTCGATTTCTTGATGAAGGACGCGGAGCAGTTCCTCCCCTGTGTGACTCCGTTCGCCCAGGCAAACTAGGTGCAGAACAGCGTGACACCGCCGTGCCCTGCACATGTGTTATGCTGGTGGGGCACTGTGAATTGTCCCTGCAGTGAAGGCTGAGGACACGGTGGAGGATAAGGAGGCAGAGGTGGACATTGTTGCAGGACCAACGGCGTGAGAACGTGGAGGTGGAAGCAGCGTCACCTAGCCAAGTTGCTGGTGTGGCTGGGCAGGAGCCACATTTACCCAGTGGGCCGTAAAGGACATATATTGTCCTTGACCGTAGTTACAGCTTCACATGTCGGCGCTGCCGTACACTTTAGCAGACACTGAAAGGCTCAAGGACTGGCCCACCTTCTTGTCTACATATGTGTGCAGGGCTTGTACTGCCTTTTACACAGAGAAATGATGGCTTGGGACTCTCCGCCTCGGCTCGGCACAAGCCATCAGTTCTCTGAAAGGTGCAGAGTCCATCACTTGGAAAGGGAGGAACTGCAGCACCAGCAACTTGGCCAGGAGCATGTTCAGCTTTTGCGCCGTTGGATGAGTGCACGCATACTCTTTTCTCTTGGCAATCGCCTCTATCATCGATTGCTGACCGAATAACTGACGAGGAGGAGGAGCAGGAGCATCAGGACCAGCAGATGATGGGAAGGACAGATAGCTCCCTTCGGCTGAGATGGTGGAGCCCTGACTGCATGAAATTGTGTGCATGCCACTGGGTGATGCAGCGGTTGCTGCGGCAGGCTGGACCACCACATCGGAGCCACGGTTCTCCCAGGCCACCTTATGGTGACACTGCATGTGTTGACACAGGGCCTTGCTGCCAACATTGGCACCCTGGCCACGCTTCATCTTCTGCCCACAAATCCAGAAAATGGCCATGTTCACCGCCTCCGGCGGCATAACAAAAAATTGCCACACAGCCAATTATGACATTTTCCAGCCAACCCTCCTGCGCTGGTTGCCTGCTACCACTGCTTTCGAAAACCCCTGCACCGGTACTTGGTACTCACAGCCACATTGCCACCCTGCTGGCTCAGCCGTTGCCTCACGCCTAAGCTGCTACCCTCTTCTCCTGATGATGATAATGATGAAGCCCCTGCTTCACCCGCCTCCCAAGTGCGATCGGCTGCATCATCATCATCATTCGCTGCTGTCTGCACGTCACTGATGTCCCCCTCAATAGTCAATAGTCTCAGGGCCAGGAGCCTGACCACTCCCAACAACTGCTCCCATGCGACTCTCCTCTTCACTACTTGCCCGCCTACTGGAGGAAGCGGCGGATGTCTCCTCCAGATCTTGGCTGGGCCATAGCTGCTGAACCCCCCTCCTGTATTGCAACCCCCCCCCCCTCCTTCTTCTGCTGCCTGCGACAGAAACATTTTGGCCACTGCACGTTCCCTTTGAAGGGTCTGTCACCTGTCTGATAAACAGTACTGTATGATAAAATAATTAAACTAAAATTAAAATAATACTCCCAAAAAAAGGCTCTAGTACAATGTTACTTCACCGCTGAACGGCAAATAAGACATACAGTAGATATCTATATTTTTCTGATTAATAAACGCCCCCCCCCCAAAAAAAAAAAAAAAACACAATTCACAGAACGGCAATTAAGATGTATTCTTTTTCCTATTTCTACACCCCAAAAAAAATATAACAATCACAATTCACCACAGAGCGGCTAATGGGACTTACGTATCTTTCCTATTAATACAACACGTAAATGGCTGTAGTACAATGTAACTTCACCGCTGAATGCCAATTATAACATATATTTTCTCCTTTTTTTCCTATTTCTACACCACAAAAAACATATATTTTTTTTTATACACTACGTAAATGGCTGTAGTACAACGTAACTTCACCGCTGAATGCCAATTATGACATATATATTCTCCTTTTTTTCCTATTTTCCTATTTTTTTCTGATTAAAAAGCTCCCCTCCCCAGAAAAATTCACAATTCACCACAGAACGGCAATTAAGACGTATTTTTTATCCTATTTCTATACCCCAAAATAAGAAATATGACAATCACAATTCACTGCAGAACGGGTGATAGGACATACGTATATTTTCTTTTTCTACACCATGTAAATGTCTGTAGTACAATGTAACTTCACCACTAAGTGCCAATTATGACATATATTTCTCCTTTTTTTTCCTATTTTGACACCACAAAAAAAGAAATATAACAATCACAATTTATCGCAGAACAGGTGATTGGACGTACGTATATTTTCTTTTTGTACAACACGTAAATGGCTGTAGTACAATGTAACTTCACCGCCAAACGGCACTTATGACATATATATACAGTACAGACCAAAAGTTTGGACACACCTTCTCATTCAAAGAGTTTTCTTTATTTTCATGACTATGAAAATTGTAGATTCACACTGAAGGCATCAAAATTATGAATTAACACATGTGGAATTATATACATAACAAACAAGTGTGAAACAACTGAAAATATGTCATATTCTAGGTTCTTCAAAGTAGCCACCTTTTGCTTTGATTACTGCTTTGCACACTCTTGGCATTCTCTTGATGAGCTTCAAGAGGTAGTCCCCTGAAATGGTTTTCACTTCACAGGTGTGCCGTGTGAGGTTTAATAAGTGGGATTTCTTGCCTTATAAATGGGGTTGGGACCATCAGTTGCGTTGAGCAGAAGTCAGGTGGATACACAGCTGATAGTCCTACTGAATAGACTGTTAGAATTGGTATTATGGCAAGAAAAAAGCAGCTAAGTAAAGAAAAACGAGTGGCCATCATTACTTTAAGAAAAAGGTCAGTCAGTCAGCCGAAAAATTGGGAAAACTCTGAAAGTAAGGGCTATTTGACCATGAAGGAGAGTGATGGGGTGCTGCGCCAGATGACCTGGCCTCCACAGTCACCGGACCTGAACCCAATCAACAGAAACAAATGAAGAGGGAGCTCATAATACCAAAAGTATATAAATTTTATTAAAGCATGTTAAAAATACCAAAAAAAGAAGTAAGGTAGGTACATAAGATGCCGTGAGGCAAGGTGATGAGAGCGGAGAACAGAAAGAGCGCCACCCTGGGAAGAAAAACACACGGATATAGAGATGGAAAAATGTAGTATATAGTGATATATAACATGGGAATGGAGAATATTGGGTGCAGTGCCCAACCCATGAAATGGGTAAATAGATGAAAAAACCATATGACATCAGGTAAAGCAAGGTCAACTCATGCACCCCCACTGGCAACAGATGCAAACGCATAAAGGTGAAAGTATGTTGCATAGAAAGCAAAGTGCAAGTGGACAAAAAATGACCACACAGCCAGCGGGGGGCAATAGAGGACCAAAGCTTACCTGGAAAGACCGTGTGCAGCGAGACCCAGGGTGGCGCTACCCCAACGCGCGTTTCGGCGTGCCTTCGTCAGCTTTGGTCCTCTATTGCCCCCCGCTGGCTGTGTGGTCATTTTTTGTCCACTTGCACTTTGCTTTCTATGCAACATACTTTCACCTTTATGCGTTTGCATCTGTTGCCAGTGGGGGTGCATGAGTTGACCTTGCTTTACCTGATGTCATATGGTTTTTTCATCTATTTACCCATTTCATGGGTTGGGCACTGCACCCAATATTCTCCATTCCCATGTTATATATCACTATATACTACATTTTTCCATCTCTATATCCGTGTGTTTTTCTTCCCAGGGTGGCGCTCTTTCTGTTCTCCGCTCTCATCACCTTGCCTCACGGCATCTTATGTACCTACCTTACTTCTTTTTTTGGTATTTTTAACATGCTTTAATAAAATTTATATACTTTTGGTATTATGAGCTCCCTCTTCATTTGTTTCTGCTGTTTCACTCGGGAGCTTCTACCGAGTTATACTTTAGGTGTATCCCCTGTTGCCATTTTGGGTGGGCACTGTTCCTCACTCGCTCTGGGGATACCCTGGGTCATTTTTGTTTATCTGAACCCAATCAAGATGGTTTGGGGTGAGCTGGACCGCAGAGTGAAGGCAAAAGGGCCAACAAGTGCTAAGCATCTCTGGGAACTCCTTCAAGACTGTTGGAAGACCATTTCAGAGGACTACCTCTTGAAGCTCATCAAAAGAATGCCAAGAGTGTGCAAAGCAGTAATCAAAGCAAAAGGTGGCTACTTTGAAGAACCTAGAATATGACATATTTTTAGTTGTTTCATACTTGTTTGTTATGTATATAATTCCACATGTGTTAATTCATAGTTTTGATGCCTTCATAGTCATGAAAATAAAGAAAACTCTTTGAATGAGAAGGTGTGTCCAAACTTTTGGGCTGTACTGTGTATATATATATATATATATATATATATATATATACATTTATTTTAAAAAAAAATTCCTATTAATACACCCCCCCCAAAAAAAAATTAAAAATTAAACGCTGTGGAAATAAAAACAGAACGGCTAATGGGACGTAAGTATCTTTCCTATTAATACACCCAATAAATGGCTGTAATACAATGTAACTTCACTGCTGAACCGCACTTATGAGATATATTTTTTTCTTTTTTTCTTTTTTTCTTCTATTAATACACCCCCCCCCCCCCCCCAAAAAGTTAAACAATGTTGCAGGATAACAGGCCGAACTGGATGGACAAATGTCTTTTTTCGGCCTTATGTACTATGTTACTATGTTACTAATGTAAAATCAAAGCAGGACGGCTAGGGGGACTTTTAGCGTTTTTGTTTTCCGGTATTGAGTACCGTCACAGGGGCTCAATACCAGAAAAAAACTGATCAGTTTTATCCTAATGCATTCTGAATGGAGAGCATTCCATTCAGTATGCATCAGGATGCATCAGTTCAGTCCCTCTTACGTTTTTTTGGCCGGAGAAAATACCGCAGCATGCTGCAGTTTTTTCTCTGGCCAAAAATCCTGAACACTTGCCAGAATGCCAGAATGCCGGAACTGGCATTAATTTCCATTGAAATGCATTAATGCCAGAAAAGCGGATCAGATTTTGCGGTCTGCGCATGCGCAGACCTTCAAAAATGAGTGAAAAAATAAATACCGGATCCGTTTTTCCGGATGACAACCGGAAAGACAGATCTGGTATTGCAATTCATTTGTGAGACGGATCCGCATCCGGATCCGTCTTACAAATGCATCCATTTGCATCCGGATTGCCGGCGACGGAACTGCCTGCCAGAATGCTCTGCCGCAAGTGTGAAAGTACCCTAATAGGACGTATGCATCTATCCTATTAATACACCCTGTAAATAGCAGTAGTACAATGTAACTTCACCCGCTGAACAGCAATTATGACATATATTTTTCACTTTTTTCCTAATAACCCCCCCAAAAAAAAAAGTAAAACAATGTAAAATCAACACAGAAAGGCTAATAGGATGTATGTATCTTTCCTATTAATACACCCCGTAAATGGCTGTATCACAGGACTTGCACCCCAATCACAAACAAGGTTTGCTGGAATTAGTGATGTATCATACAGTGCAAACAACCTAAAAGCAATTTGGATCCCCAATAAGTGCAGAAAGGTATAATAGAAGCTCCTATTGCACCATGTTCTCCTTTTATAGCTTAGATAATGCCTCCCTATACTTTGCCTACACCCGGGGCCGGCGCCACCAGTAAGGCGACTTAGGCAGTCCCCTAGGGCGCCATTTAGCAGGGGGCGCCCGTTGCGGTTTAAAAAAACTTAAAAAAAAAAGTTGCTTATATAAGTTCGGGCGGCCGGCGGCGCCCCTCATGCTGCGCCGCCTGAGAGGCTGAGGCTGAGCGCTTGCCGCTCTAAAGAATCCTGCCTGCGCCTACTGTGTCTGCTCTGTGCTGTTGTTAATGTAGCGTGGCCGAGCTCTGTTCGATCCGCGGTACAGGAGCTTTTGTTTCCTGTACCCGGCCGGACTGACAGGAAGTGCTCACTTAGTGTGCACTTCCTTTCAGTCCTGCTGGGTACAGGAAACAAATGCTCCTGTACCGCGGATCGAACAGAGCTTGGCCACGCTACACTAGAGGTGGGGGTAGAAATTAGAATGAGAGTGACAAGGGAGAGGGGGAGATGGGGAGAGGGGGGGAGGGGGGTGGGTGGAATAATGAGAGTGACAAGGGAGGGGGGGTGGAATAATGAGAGTGATGAGGGGGGGATAATGAGAGTGACAAGGGAGGGGGGATAATGAGAGTGACAAGGGAGGGGGAGTGGAATAATGAGAGTGACAAGGGAGGGGGGGGGTGGAATAATGAGAGTGACAAGGGAGGGGGGGAATAATGAGAGTGACAAGAGAGGGGGGGGTGGAATAATGAGAGTGACAAGGGAGGGGGGGATAATGAGAGTGACAAGGGAGGGGGGGTGGAATAATGAGAGTGACGAGGGGGGTAATAATGAGAGTGAAAAGGGAGGGGGGTGGAATAATGAGAGTGACAAGGGAGAGGGGGGGTGGAATAATGAGAGTGATGAGGGGGGGATAATGAGAGTGACAAGGGAGGGGGGGAGGAATAATGAGAGTGACGAGGGGGGGATAATGAGAGTGACAAGGGAGGGGGGGTGGAATAATGAGAGTGACAAGGGAGAGGGGGGGATAATGAGAGTGACAAGGGAGGGGGGGTGGAATAATGAGAGTGACAAGGGAGGGGGGATAATAAGAGTGACAAGGAAGGGGGATAATGAGAGTGACAAGGGAGGGGGGGTGGAATAATGAGAGTGACGAGGGGGGGATAATGAGAGTGACAAGGGAGGGGGGGTGGAATAATGAGAGTGACGAGGGGGGGACAATGAGAGTGACAAGGGAGGGGGGGTGGAATAATGAGAGTGACAAGGGAGGGGGGTGGAATAATGAGAGTGACAAGGGAGAGGGGGGGGAATAATGAGAGTGACAAGGGAGGGGGGGTGGAATAATGAGAGTGACAAGGGAGGGGGGGATAATGAGAGTGACAAGGGGGGGTGGAATAATGAGAGTGACAAGGGAGGGGGGGGATAATGAGAGTGACGAGGGAGGGGGGGTGAAATAATGAGAGTGACAAGGGAGGGGGGTGGAATAATGAGAGTGAGAAGGGGGGGTGGAATAATGAGAGTGACAAGGGAGGGGGGGAATAATGAGAGTGACAAGAGAGGGGGGAATAATGAGAGTGACAAGGGAGGGGGGGAATAATGAGAGTGACAAGGGAGGGGGGAATAATGAGAGTGACAAGGGAGGGGAGGGGGGAATAATGAGAGTGACAAGGGAGGGGAGGGGGGAATAATGAGAGTGACAAGGGAGGGGGGATAATGAGAGTGACAAGGGAGGGGGGGGGGAATAATGAGAGTGACAAGGGAGGGGGGAAATAATGAGAGTGACAAGGGGGGGGAATAATGAGAGTGTCAAGGGAGGGGGGGATAATGAGAGTGACAAGGGAGGGGGGAATAATGAGAGTGACAAGGGAAGGGAGGGGGGAATAATGAGAGTGACAACGGAGGGGAGGGGGGAATAATGAGAGTGACAAGGGAGGGGGGAAATAATGAGAGTGACAAGGGAGGGGGGGAATGAGAGTGACAAGGGAGAGACTAGGGAGAGGCGGGAGAGAGTGACAAAGGAGGGGGGGGGGGAGTGACAAGGGAGTCCCCAGAGCCAGACCAAGAGCCAGAGACCAGATCATCTTATTGTCCTGGTGGTAAGTAGACAATGCAATATGTTTATTATTTAATTGTTTAGTTATTAATACTACATTGGAAACTAATTTACCTCACATTTAGGGTCCATTCACACATCCGTGTGTGTTTTGCGGATCCACAAAACACGGACAGCGGCAATGTGCGTTCGGCATTTTGCAGACCGCACATTGCCGGCACTAAGAGAATATGCCTATTCTTGTCCGCTATTGCGGACAAGAATAGGACATGTTCTATCTTTTTCAGGATCGGAATTGCGGATCCGGGTCCGCAATTCCGGATCGGGGCCGCACGAAATGTATGGGTCAGCAATTCCGTTCCGCAAAAAGAGACGGCTACAAGAAGCTGGATTAACCCTAAGGGAAACATAGCAGTTCTTTTAATTTAAAAGCTGAGAAAGGAGTGTAACATGATATGGGCAGATCATCTGATAAGGAAGGGGGGGGGGGAGGTAATTTTTATCTTGCCTAGGGCGGCAAAAATCCTTGCACCGGCCCTGCCTACACCTTGACTAATCTTTCCCTGAACTTGTAGATAGTATTTTCAGCACAATAAAGTCTTTCCTAACACTGTCCCTAGCTCCTGCTGACGTCTCTCCCTGCACTAAACACACTGGAAAATGGAAGAATCCAAAATGGCTGAGGGTATTTATAGGGCTGTGACATCACAGGGGCTGGCTAGCTGCTGATTGGCTGCATGCATGGCATTGTGGGTGATCCCTCGTTCTCAGACTTCTTTGCTCCATGTCCTAACATGTGCAGCAGCCATTTTATGATTTTTTTTTATTAGTTACCACGAAGTGTGAGGAAATTCAGTGGGAATCAACTTTGATTCGCTCATCTCTACCCACAACATATGGGAGTGGACCAAAAAGATACTCTGCAGACTGCCTTTGTGGAATTGCTATTTTACCACCATGGAGTTAGTATTAAATTATATTTTATATGTATGGTGGTAATGTTAAGTTGCAGATATTGTTTTTTTGTATGAAACTATTAACAAACATGATCTGATACAGAGGGGGAGAAGGCTCTTTAAATGTTAGGGTACATTCACACAATCGTTAAAACTGCAGTTTTTTATTTTTTTAACTGAGAAAAGGCAGTTAAAATCAGCCCCCTTCAACTGTATGGGGTGTGAGGTTTCGCTCTGGTAGATAGGGTAAGCGGACGCAGTACAGAGGCAAAAGACAAGTTCTTAACGCAAAAATTCAGTCTTTATTCACACTTGAGGCAAATACACAAAACAATGCGTTACTTTGCAGTCTTGGTGTTTACTTCACACACAATGGAAAGTACATCTTGGTGTTACTTCACACAAATTGGAAAGTTCATATAAGACAAGTCACCTTGATGTCAGTTCTGCCTCCAGTAGTCCACGGCAGGCTTTAGGGGGCCTGTTTCCTCGGCCCATGGGTCTCAGCCATCCAACCTGGCACCAAGCCTTAGATCCCAACACATACAGTTGCAAGAAAAAGTATGTGAACCCTTTGGAATTTTATGGCTTTCTGCACAAATTGGTCGTAAAATGTGATCTAATCTTATCTAAGTCACAACAATAGACAATCACAGTCTGCTTAAACTAATAACACACAAAGAATTAAATGTTACCATGTTTTTATTGAACACACCATGTAAACATTAACAGTGCAGGTGGAAAAAGTAAGTGAACCCTTTGATTTAATAACTGGTTGAACCTCCTTTGGCAGCAATAACTTCAACCAAACGTTTCCTGTAGTTGCAGATCAGACGTGCACAACGGTCAGGAGTAATTCTTGACCATTCCTCTTTACAGAACTGTTTCAGTTCAGCAATATTCTTGGGATGTCTGGTGTGAATCGCTTTCTTGAGGTCAGGCCACAGCATCTCAATCGGGTTGAGGTCAGGACTCTGACTGGGCCACTCCAGAAGGCGTATTTTCTTCTGTTTAAGCCATTCTGTTGTTGATTTACTTCTATGCTTTGGGTCATTGTCCTGTTGCAACACCCATCTTCTGTTGAGCTTCAGTTGGTGGACAGATGGCCTTAAGTTCTCCTGTAAAAGTCTTGATAAACTTGGGAATTCATTTTTCCTTCGATGATAGCAATCCGTCCAGGCCCTGACGCAGCAAAGTACCCCGAAACTATGATGCCCCCACCACCATACTTCACAGTTGGGATGAGGTTTTGATGTTGGTTTGCTGTGCCTCTTTTTCTCCACACATAGTGTTGTGTGTTTCTTCCAAACAACTCAACTTTGGTTTCATCTGTCCACAGAATATTTTTTGCCAGTACTGCTGTGGAACATTCAGGTGCTCTTGTGCAAACTGTAAACGTGCAGCAATATTTTTTTTGGACAGCAGTGGCTTCCTCTGTGGTATCCTCCCATGAAATCCATTCTTGTTTAGTGTTTTACGTATCGTAGATTCGCTAACAGGGATGCTAGCATATGCCAGAGACTTTTGTAAGTCTTTAGCTGACATTCTAGGATTTTTCTTCACCTCATTGAGCAGTCTGCGCTATGCTCTTGCAGTCATCTTTACAGGACGGCCACTCCTAGGGAGAGTAGCAGCAGTGCTGAACTTTCTCCATTTATAGACAATTTGTCTTACCGTGGACTGATGAACAGCAAGGCTTTTGGAGATACTTTTATAACCCTTTCCAGCTTTATGCAAGTCAACAATTCTTAATCTTAGGTCTTCTGAGAGCTCTTTTGTGCGAGACATCATTCACATCAGGCAATGCTTCTTGTGAAACGCAAACCCAGAACTGGTGTGTGTTTTTTATAGGGCAGGGCAGCTGTAACCAACACCTCCAATCTCATCTCATTAATTGGACTCCAGTTGGCTGACACCTCACTCCAATTAGCTCTTGGAGATGTCATTAGTCTAGAGGTTCACATACTTTTTCCACCTGCACTGTGAATGTTTACATGGTGTGTTCAATAAAAATATGGTAACATTTAATTCTTTGTGTGTTATTAGTTTAAGCAGACTGTGATTGTCTATTGTTGTGATTTAGATGAAGATCAGATCACATTTTATGACCAATTTGTGCAGAAATCCATATCATTCCAAAGGGTTCACATACTTTTTCTTGCAACTGTAGATCCTGCTGCTGAGCCCAGCTGCCTATTTAAGGACAGCCAGGTGCTGCCAAAAACCTGGATCGGCAATTAAAATCCAGTCCGGTTTTTGACCCCACCTGGCCGCAAATAATCCCAGCAGCACATGCTGGGAGTAAAATACCTGTTTTCCCAGACCATTCCCCTCACTGTGTCACAGGGGCCACTGGTCTGTGAAAATGGCCAAAATAGGGCATTAAAAAGACAGTCATGTGAATATGACCATAGACTTCCATTATTCTGAAAAATAGCCGTGTGACAGCCATTAAAACAATGGCAGTCACAATGACATTTTTTACTGTTTTTAATATAGTTAATCTGCATATTTAGCATATGTACGGGTTCACAGTGATGTTACCGGCTTATCTTTTATATTGCATTGGTTGGAACCACACAATGAAAACAGCGTTGATATTCTTTTGTGTGTTCTTCAACTCTGCTGGAAAACACCTTTATCTCATAAAGAAAAAGCAAAGACAATTGGGTTGTGTACATTCCCATGTGTTTTTGCCTTTGTAAAACTGTTCACTTATTATCTATCATATTGTAAAGAAAAAAGTGGAAGTATCCAGTGCAATGGCAGTTTTATTCAGTATACAACTAGTTGCACAACTCAAAGTCAACATGGTTTCAGTTTGTAGGTAGCATAGGTGTTGTCTCCCCACCCACTTCAAACAGTGAGTTGTATATATAAAAAATATGTGACTAACAGTAGCTA
The DNA here is from genome assembly GCF_905171765.1 of Bufo bufo. Lineage (NCBI taxonomy): Eukaryota > Metazoa > Chordata > Amphibia > Anura > Bufonidae > Bufo > Bufo bufo. Next base: position 367,152,143 of record NC_053393.1, on the reverse strand, counting down.
CCGAATGTCACTTCAGTAAATGATATGATTTATGTACACAAACTAGATTAGAATTCTAGTACATTACTGTACATTTATAAGTGGAAAAAATACTAGCAAATCCAGTAGATGCAATTAGAATATCCACTGATGTGCCCTGTTGGGTACCATCAATTCAGTTACAGATACTGCTCCATCATACTTGATGAATACAATAGCTTTCTCACAACTGATGGCCTTGCGGTTCGCCTGGCGGTCGGTTCGTGCCGAACTTTGCTCGTTCGTGATCCCCCAAACATGCGAGCATATGGCGATGTCTGCGCGCGACATATTCTGTTGCATTGCGCCGAACTTTGACCCATGACACATCCATCAGGTGGGACAGTACAGTCAGTTGAGACGTTTCAGCACATGGACACACCCCCAACCCTATAACAGAACACGATCTGTCAGCCATTTTACATTATGTGTTTTGCCAGTGTAGGGAGAGGAGCAGGGACAGGCTGTTAGGAACTTAGGGACACCAAACGCTAGCTAATAGGGCCACAAAAGTCCTTTTAAGGACTGGTAACGTTGTGCTATCGATAGGTGTGATACACAGAGGGGTGTGATATACTTATAATATACTTTCCAACATAGAAAGTATATTATAGTGCATTTGTATGCTTCCAGAAAATACTGATTGTGGGCTGTGATCTATCAGCTTCCACAAAATAGTGATAGAGGTTTTTCATATACCTGCGTCCACAAAATACAGATTGCGGGTTTTGATATACCTGCTTCAACTAACAACTGATTGAGGCTTGCCATATATCAGCTTCCACAAAATAGTGATAGAGGTTTTCCATATACTTACGTCCACAAAATACAGATTGCGGGTTTTGATATACCAGGTTCAACTAACAAATGATTGAGGCAGGGGCGGACATATCGCCTGTGCAGCCGGTTCAGCTGCACAGGGGCCTGGCGTGTGAGGGGTCCCATTCATACTAGTGAGCACATCCAGAAGCGCTCACTGGTATGAATGGGCCCCCTCTAGAATGCAAGAGAGAAGTGCTTACTTACCCCTCCGGCTCCGCTTCCTCCCTGGTCTCCTCCAGCCTGACTGCGTACAGCGCGCACTATGACCTGACGCTGTAAGCAGTCAGGTCACGTGACTATGCAGCGCGGACTGTTGGAGACCAGGGCAGGTACTCACATCAGGACACCCCGGCAGACATGGAGAGCAGCGGAGCAGTAAGAGGTAAGTTTTAATTATTTATTTTTAGTCTGATCTGAGGTCTGATGGGGGTCTGTCACATCGATATGGGGGCCTGAATGAGCATATGGGGGTGCCTGAATAAATAATTAACTGATATTAGGAAGGCGGGGCCCTCCTGATTCTGGGGGTTCTGAGCAAGTGACATATGAGGGGGGGGGCCTGAGCAATTGACATATGGGGGGCCTGCCTATTTTATATACTGGCAGACATGGGAGGCACTATGGAGGAGGAAGAGCACTATGGGGGGCCCTATCTTGTATACTGGCACACATAGGGGGCAATATGGAGGGGGAGGAGCAATATGGGGGCCCTATCTTATATACTGGCACACATGGGGGGCACTATGGAGAAGGAGGGAAAGGAGCGCTATGGGGGCATCTTCTGGGGCCCTATCTTATATACTGGCAGACATGGGGGGCACTATGGAGGGGAGGAGCACTTTGGGGGCCCTATCTTATATACTAGCACACATGGGGGGCACTATGGAGAAGGGGGGAGAGGAGCACTATTGGGTTCATTATATAGGGGAATTCTACTGGCACACATTATGGGGGCATTTTCTACTGGCACATTGTCAGGCACCATGGGGATAAGGGGAGGCACACTATTGGGGCACGATATACAAGTATTTTATACTGGCGCAAATTATAGGGCACTATGAGGACCTTGTCTAAACTGGGGGCACTAACAGGTTTTTTGGGCACACAGTAGAGGGCATTGGCACACATTATGAGAGCTCTATGGGGACATTGGCTCTACAGGGGCACTAAGAGGAGGTATTTTTTATACTGCCACACAACAGGGCCTTACCCTGTATGTTTTGTATTGCTATAAGTAATGTTAGGATGGAATAGGTTAGGTTGCGAATTTGGCTTGGGGGCCCCAGACACATTCTTTGCACAGGGGCCCTCTGTTGTCTGTGTCCGCCCCTAGATTGAGGCCTCCCATATATCAGCTTCCACAAAATAGTGATAGAGGTTTTCCATATAACTGCGTCCACAAAATACAGATTGCGGGTTTTGATATACCTGCTTCAACTAACAACTGATTGAGGCCTGCCATATATCAGATTCCACAAAATAGTGATAGAGGTTTTGCATATACCTGCGTCCACAAAATTACTGCTTGGTGATAAACCAACTTCAACTAACAACTGATTGAGGTCTGCCATATATCAGCTTACACAAAATTGTAATAGAGGTTTTTCATATACCTGCGTCCACAAAATTACTGCTTGAGGGTGATATACCAGCTTCAACTAACAACTGATTGAGGCCTGCCATATATCAGCTTCCACAAATACTGCTTTTTTCTAGGGGCTTTAGCACAGGGTCATTTTGAAAATGACACGCAGAGGAAGAGGCAGGTCGCTCCGCAGGGGTGGTAGGGGTCAGGCAGGAGAACCAGGCCGGAGCCTAAGTGGGAAGTTGGAGAAGGTGCGTGCGATTATGTCAAAGGACGCACCAGAGTTAGTTAAGTGGCTCACTCAGCCTTCCGCTTCTGCACCCTCCTCATCCTCTATATCTGCACTCTCCTCACTCTCTGCTGTGTGCACCCACAAAGATACCACCACTACCACCACCACCATAGCCCCTACACTTGAGTCAGAGGAATTATTTTCCCATCCAATCCCAGACCTTACCAATGTGCAGCCATTCTTGGCATTGGTTGAGGAAGAGGAGGCAGCAACGGAGCAGCAGATAGGAGTGAGAAGGAGGAGAAGCAGGCAGAACTCGCAGTGCACAAGAGGCAAAAAGCAGACTGCTAATGTATCTGGAGCGCGCCATCCACCATGCACTGTCACATCTTGCGCTCCCAGAACGCCCGCACATGGCTCCGCAGTGTGGGCTTTTTTTAACATGACAGCTGCTGACAATAGTGTTGCCATCTGCTACCTGTGCTGTCAATGCATAAGTCGCGGTAAGCCCAACACCCACCTAGGGTGTTATCTGGTCACTGTACATTATTATTTATTTTATTTTATTTATTTTTACGTTTCCTTATTTTTACGCTTCTTCATTCCCATCACGTTCTTTTATATCATTCCTTTTTATTACATCAGTATTATCTTTCTCGTTATTAATTATTATGATTATTATTTTTCATTATTATGTTTTCCCGTTGTTACCGTATGTATTGATGTATTTATTCAATCATGTATTCATTGATTATCACAATTATGATGTATATGAGAATCATCAATCATGTTGTTATTTCTGTGTATGTATTTGTGTATTTATGAACAATCATGTATCTTTGCATTTTTGTGTAATTGCATTTTTGCACTTTTTCCTCTGTATAATTGTATTATTATTATTATTACTCGTACTCTGTATTATTATATATACGTGCCTATCAAGTATTTGATATATTGTCATATTTACTAAATTGCACTGTATTGTATATATTACACATATGTATCTCATGGTTCGTTCCCTTTTTTGATACACTGCATGAGACAATGGGTATTCATTTATATATTTTTATATATTTTTATGCTTGGTCTCACCCGTTTTTTGTTTCCGTTTCCTTTGTCCCCTCTTTCCTCGCTATTTTACTTCTTTATCAGATGGAGATGTTCCGATTTCAGAATTAGATAGGTGGATGTTTACTGCTCCTCCCCCGTTGTGATGCGTGCGCGCGCCATCTAGCGCCGCCTCCGGCGCCCCGTGCCTGTGCGTCCTTACGTTGCGTCATTTCCGCCCGATCATGTGACTTGTCACGTGGGGTGGGCGTGGCCCGACGGGACGCCGGCTGCGGGGTAGCCGGACGTGTTTGCGCTGGAGTCTCCGCGCGCTGGTCAGCATACACACCTGGGGACAAGTAAGTACTGGCTCCTGATTGGACAGAGAGACTTTAAAACATTTGATTCACAGTGATGGCGTTACCCCCTGACGAAGGCACGCCGAAACGCGCGTTGGGGTAGCGTCATCCTGGTTGTTACACCTCTGGTCCATTTTTGGTGAGTCCTGCATGCCCATCCTCTTGATTTTTCGTTCCTGGATGCTCACCGATATCCAGGTCCGCATTCAGTGCGGCTATCCACTACAGCTGCTTGTTTTTCTCACTCTATTTTCATTACTTTTGTTTTTTTGCAGTTGATCAGTGACTCACCATTTATCATGTATATGCATGTGATCTTAGGGTAGGTTATCATACCACACATAGCCCTATTGATCCTTTGTACTTATGTATTCTCGACCAGTGTGTCCCTCCCAGGGTGGTGCCGTTTTTTTCCTTCCCTGTTCCCTTTTCCCTGTCCTCTGGCATCATATGCATGTAATTGCATTTTTACTTGTGTCTTGTTATATTACAATAAAAGTTTATATTTATACTATTTATTATCTGGCATTCTTGGCTCCATTTTCTTTTGTTATTCTGCTCTTATTATGGTGGCGTATGAACCGCATTCACCATAAGGACCTTCTAATGTCACATGGTCATGTGACTGTGCCCCCCACCCCGTACTGTGCCCCTCACCTCGTACTGTGCCCCCTTATAACCTGCATTGTGTCCTCTTACCACACCCTGTGCAGTGCCCCTAGTCATTCCCTGTACTGTGCCCTCTTATACCCTTTTATCCGGTGTTATGGCGGTGTTATCTGGTCACTGTACAGAGGTGTTATCCGGTCAATGTATGGCGTGGTATCCAATAACTGGATGGCCATAACTGTATCCCTTTCCCTGCCCACGCCATGTTTTTTTAGACCTGGCATGATCTGGAAAAATATGCAGATTTCGGTGCTAAGGACTGTGTCAGAAATACGCCTAACATAGACGTATTTCTATATAATAAATTACCACCTAATTGTATTATTATTCGGGGGTAGGGCTAATATCTTTATATTATATAGATTCTATTGTATTATACTGTGCCCCGTATTTTCCCAGTAGAAAATGATCCTTGGGAAACACAGTCCTCATCCCTGACCACCAGGACCAGGTAGCGCTCTGTCAGTACATGGCGGCCTCCCCTCTCCGCCACGCTGCTCCGCTGTGTACTGGTGCTTTTTCTGACACTAGGGCTGGGTTCACATCCTATTTTTGCCATCCATTTAATGCATACCAAAAATGCACGCATTGACAGATGCCGCACACTGATGCGGTACAGTGGCGTCCGTTCACCATACAGTTCCATGGTAGAAAAAAAAATTACGTTGACATATGCATTTTTTTTATGGACTCTGCAGGATACAAAAACATGGAGTGCTGCACATTTGTATACATCAAACTGATAGGAAATAAAACATTTCTAGGCTCCAGCAGGGCACATTTTTGAGAGTTTCCCTTTAAGACGCATAAAAATGGCCCCTGAATATTTTTTGTGGGAATTTTTGCCAATGATCCCCCTCTGGTATAACACTGTCCATGTTGTGGGACTATTTGTGTACTTCTAGAAAGTGTTTGAAGGCTGCAAATATGACCTGAAGGTTTTTCAGGTTCGTCTGCCATTAAAGTGAATGGGGCTCGCCGCGAATGCGCGGTTCACGAACATTTGATCGCGAACGCGCGTTCGCAAATCGTCCTGGCCGATGTTCGTCCATTGCTGTTTCTCACAATGTTGCATACTTTTGGATGGCATACTGCTCTTGACACAGTAACAACTGAATTTGAAGTGTATACGCCAAGACTTCACATAATGATAGAATTACAGTATACCGACTAGGGATATTCTAGTTCATATGGCCCAGCGGTGATCCACTTTATATAGTCAGAGATATTTATATATTGATGATGTGTTCACTGTTAGTTCAGCCTTTAATATTTTAATGATTTATGCAGTATAGGAAGGGAAAGAACTGAATATGTGCTTTGGAGGACATTTATCATGCTATTTACACCCCTATTGTGGTGTAAAAAAAAGTCACAATTTATGTTGCATGCCATTTTTGTGGCATAACTTTTCCTCCTCCTCTCCACTTCTGAAATGGGGGTGGCGAGGGCATGAAATGGTGTGGCCAGTAGGGTCATCACATTTACCTTCATTCACACCAAGTCCAAAAAAAATTCGCACAGCCTGCAGGAAGATGTGCCAAATCTATGATGAGACCTGTGCCACATAATTACTTTGGCGCACCCTCCAGCCGGGCAATGGGAATCAAGACCGGCAATGAAAAAGCTGGTCTTGATAAATGTCCTTCTTTATATTTAAATTTGGCGCCAGCCATTGACTTTCTTGAAATTTGGGATGAGCAAATAATAACTGAATATGGCAATCAAATGACAACTTCTGCAGCACATACACCGTTACCACTCTCTACATATTAAGGGTAATTACAGTATAGCCATGTCTTTAGGAGAAATAATATCAGGAATTATTGTATTAATACGTATAGGCACCTTAGGATACTTTCACACTAGTGTTTTTCTTTTCCGGCATAGAGTTCCGTTCCAAAGAGCTCTATACCGGAAAAGAACTGATCAGTTTCATCCCCATGCATTCTGAATGGAGAGAAATCCGACCAGGATGCATCAGGATGTCTTCAGTTCAGTCTTTTTAACTGTTCAGGGCGGAGATAATACCGCAGCATGCTACGGTTTTACCTCCGGCCAAAAATCCGGAACACTTGCCGGAATGCCGGATCCGGCATTTTTTTCCATAGGGATGTATTAGATCCGGCATTCAAAATACTGCAATGCTGGATCCGTCCTTCCAGTCTGCGCATGCACAGACCGAAAAAAATGTGAAAAAAATAAATGCTGTATCCGTTTTTCCGGATCACACCGGAAAGATGGATCCTGCATTTCAATGCATTTGTAAGACGGATCAGGATGCTGATCAGTCTTACAAATGCCATCAGTTGGCAAACGTTTTGACAGATCCGGCAGGCAGTTCCGGCGACGGAGCTGCCTGCCGGAATCCTCTGCCGCAAGTATGAAAGTAGCCTTATACAATAATCTAAAGACCTCTCTTTGACCAAAGAAGTGGCATACGTTTCAAACAGCTTAGTTGTGATTGTACCTTTTTTGATTGTATCTCCCCATCCAGAAACAGGAATAAATGATTTGTCAATATATTTAATCTTAAATGTTGTCTTGCTAGCATACTCATCCTACCTTCTAGTCAAACAATTTGTTACATAATGTTTTTCTAGCAATTAATGCAATACTGTAATCTTGATGTTGTTACAGTTTACTCCTACTTCCTGAATGAGTTTTCCCTGTGCATGAACCAGTTTATGTTTCAGGAACAGATAAACCATAGAGTGTGGAAACATTTGACAAAACAATCATCTGCTGAATGATCATATCACAGACACTCCACATGGCCATACATGATGAATGAAACTGGCCAATGGACAAAAGATCTTTCTGGGTACGTTCTTTCAAAGAAAAATCTTTTGTCCATGAACAATCTTTCTTTCAATTAAATTTCATATAGGACTGATTTGTTTTCAGGTGATACTGGCATGTCATCAGTGGACTAAAACAATTGTTTGTTGATTAATTTTAACCCATAAACATTCATTTTAATCGAAATCATCCTTTTTGATCAACTTTAGACTAATGTTTATGGCGACCTTTAGAATTGCTCAGGCTTAACCTCAGAGCATTATCCTGGCGGTCCCCTGGTATTCACCCTTTATACAGGGATCTGGACTTTGCTGCAGGAGACCAACCAGGCTGCTACCTACTGAAGTAGTCCTGGTGTAGTTGACAGCCGACCCAAGGGGGGTGGGGCGGTCAGGGACACCAGTGTGGAATACCAAAGGATCAGGCAAAACTCATTGTCAAGAAACTAGCCAAGGTCAGGGCAGTTGGTAAACATGCAAATCAGGAGAACAGGTCTGAGGTTAGGGCAGGTAGCAAAGGATCAGAACAGAGAGCAAGTTATGGTCAGGACGGGCAGAGAATAGTCGGCAGGCAAGGGGTTCAGTATGTGGTCAGACTAGTAGACAAGAAAACACCTTCACTGGTGGACTAGGAACTAGGCACTTAAGCTCAGGACACTCTTTTGGGGAGGCTGTCTTATATATCACAGAACATCCACCCTTTGGCTGCACGCACTGGCCCTTTAAGAAGCCAAGTGCCAATGCTGGGAGCGCCGTTGGCAGCAGAGCAAGACACAGCAGGGATGCGGTGGTGAGTAGCATGACATCTGTGCCCTCAGAGGGAAGCCAAGCAGCGGCATGCACGGACCACCAGCTTGACAGTTGTAAGTCCAGATTTCAATATACTATCAGGTAGACAAAAGGGCATTAAAAGTGATAAAGGACCCATTAGATATTTGTGTTTCAACTTTTATGAGAAATTCATTTGTCATAGTATTCCTATTCACAGTTGTCCCTTTTCCATTCTAGATTGATGACTCACAAATCAGAAAACACTGGCTTTAAATTTATCAGCAATGACGTGTCTATAACTGGAACAAACTGACTTTTTATCAGATTAGTAACTGGTACAAAAATAAAAGTTTCAATATTTGTTCTTAAAAAAGAAATCATAATAGTGAACCCTAATAAAATCTCTGGATTGAGCTTGTGAGCTGTTTACACATGATGCGTGTGACTAGGCTGAACCAAGAGACAGGAGTGTTTAATGAAATTCAAAAGGGTACCTAAAGTTTCAGCAAATTTTTCAGAATAAGCTGCCATGTGTGATAACACTATATCTGACCATCATATGACATGTATCTGCCATTTTATAGTGGGATTCTACTTCGCATGCCACATTTCTTATTCTCAGTTGTCTCTGAGCTGGTGGAGATTAGCTATTCCCCATTGACTTCAAATGTAGAGCATTGAGGAGTGAGCAGGCAGCACATCTTGGTCTCACAAGAAGATTTATCACAACTTTCAGAGAGAAAGTTAGTTTAGAAAAGGGAGAAGAAGAAAACAGCTGATAATTCTAGAACATGGATCAGCAACCTTTGGCACACCACCTGCTGGGAAACTACAACTCCCGGCATGCAAACATGGAGGACTCCCCTGCATAATGGAAACTGGACGGATCCGTTTTGCAGCCCATAGACTTCTATTATGACGGAATGAATAACGGAATGTCTCTAAAGGCATTCCGTTATGCATTCCATCATAGAATTGCATTATGGTCTGTGGTAACGGAATCCATAACGCAATTTTGCTTTTACCACCAAATGAAGCGTGAATGAAATTCATAACATGAAATTCTCTCATCTCTAGTTATAGTCATATTTACGGTAATATAAACACTGTCCAGGGACTGTTCTGTAATTGGCATGTGTTTATATTAAATATGACTATTACCCCCCTCATCCATAGGATTCTACCCTTATACTGCAGTACATGTGTGCATTCCTATGGATGAGGGTGGTTATAGTCATATTTAATATAGACACATGCCAATTACAGAACAGTCCCTGGACAGTGTTTATAGTAAATTTTATTTTGAGGGGAGTTATACGGTAGTCATATCAGTTACCGAAAGCCAATATTGGTACAGTCCCTGGACAGTGTTCATATTTAATGTGACTATAACTCTCCTCATCCTTAAGAATACACCAATGTATAGTACCTACAGTACGACAGTGTATTCTTTAGGATGATGGGGATTAAAATCAAATCCCATAACAGTGTGATCCACAGAACCCCCCATAACAGTGTGTCATCCACAGATCCCTCATAACAGTGTCATCCACAGATCTCTCATAACAGTTTGTCATCCACAGATCCCCCATAACAGTGTCATCCACCGATCACTCATAACAGTTTGTCATCCACAGATCTCCCATAACAGTGTGTCATCCACAGATTCCCCCATAACAATGTCATCCACAGATCCCCCATAACAGTATACTCCACAGATCCCCCATAACAGTGTGTCACCCACAGATCCCCTATAACAGTGTGTCATCCACAGGTACCCCATAACAGTGCATCATCCACAGATCCCCTATAACAGTGTGTCATCCACAGGTGCCCCATAACAGTGCATAATCCACAGATCTCCCAATAACAGTGTGTCATCCACAAAAAAATCATACGGGAGTGGAGGAACCAGCAGGATCAGCTGTAAAAAGCAGATAAAAGTAAGCACACTTTTCGTGGGCATACTGCAAAATGGCCACAGATTGATGTGGAAATAAAAGAGTGGATCAAATGTCACAGAAACAGCAGCAGCATATGCAGAGCAGTTCAAGTAGTGCCAGTCTGCTTCTTGGTTGTTATATACATATCATAGAAACAACGGCTTCTCAGTATCTACAGAAATAATCATACAGTATATGAAGCCAAGCGTCTAGCTGCAGAGAAAGGCATTGATGAGTTTACTGGATTCCCATCATCGTGCTACAGATGTGGCCTTGCTACGGTATGCGCACCAAAACTAGAATTGCACAAAAATGACAAAAGAATATGAGTCCAAGATTCTTTCTTTTCACATATACAGTGGCGGAAATAATTATTTGACCCCTCACTGATTTTGTAAGTTTGTCCAATGACAAAGAAATGAAAAGTCTCAGAACAGTATCATTTCAATGGTAGGTTTATTGTAACAGTGGCAGATAGCACATCAAAAGGAAAATCGAAAAAATAACTTTAAATAAAAGATAGCAACGGATTTGCATTTCATTGAGTGAAATAAGTATTTGAACCCCTACCAACCATTAAGAGTTCTGGCTCCCACAGAGTGGTTAGACACTTCTACTCAATTAGTCACCCTCATTAAGGACACCTGTCTTAACTAGTCACCTGTATAAAAGACACCTGTCCACAGAATCAATCAATCAAGCAGACTCCAAACTCTCCAACATGGGAAAGACCAAAGAGCTGTCCAAGGATGTCAGAGACAAAATTGTAGACCTGCACAAGGCTGGAATGGGCTACAAAACCATTAGCAAGAAGCTGGGAGAGAAGGTGACAACTGTTGGTGCGATTGTTCGAAAATGGAAGGAGCACAAAATGACCATCAATCGACCTCGCTCTGGGGCTCCACGCAAGATCTCACCTCGTGGGGTGTCAATGGTTCTGAGAAAGGTGAAAAAGCATCCTAGAACTACACGGGAGGAGTTAGTTAATGACCTCAAATTAGCAGGGACCACAGTCACCAAGAAAACCATTGGAAACACATTACACCGCAATGGATTAAAATCCTGCAGGGCTCGCAAGGTCCCCCTGCTCAGGAAGGCACATGTGCAGGCCCGTCTGAAGTTTGCCAATGAACACCTGAATGATTCAGAGAGTGACTGGGAGAAGGTGCTGTGGTCTGATGAGACCAAAATAGAGCTCTTTGGCATTAACTCAACTCGCTGTGTTTGGAGGAAGAAAAATGCTGCCTATGACCCCCAAAACACCGTCCCCACCGTCAAGCATGGGGGTGGAAACATTTTGCTTTGGGGGTGTTTTTCTGCTAAGGGCACAGGACAACTTATTCGCATAAACGGGAAAATGGACGGAGCCATGTATCGTGAAATCCTGAGCGACAACCTCCTTCCCTCTGCCAGGAAACTGAAAATGGGTCGTGGATGGGTGTTCCAGCACGACAATGACCCAAAACATACAGCAAAGGCAACAAAGGAGTGGCTCAAGAAGAAGCACATTAAGGTCATGGAGTGGCCTAGTCAGTCTCCGGACCTTAATCCAATCGAAAACCTATGGAGGGAGCTCAAGCTCAGAGTTGCACAGAGACAGCCTCGAAACCTTAGGGATTTAGAGATGATCTGCAAAGAGGAGTGGACCAACATTCCTCCTAAAATGTGCGCAAACTTGGTCATCAATTACAAGAAACGTTTGACCTCTGTGCTTGCAAACAAGGGTTTTTCCACCAAGTATTAAGTCTTTTTTTGTTAGAGGGTTCAAATACTTATTTCACTCAATGAAATGCAAATCAGTTGCTATCTTTTATTTAAAGTTATTTTTTCGATTTTCCTTTTGATGTGCTATCTGCCACTGTTACAATAAACCTACCATTGAAATGATACTGTTCTGAGACTTTTCATTTCTTTGTCATTGGACAAACTTACAAAATCAGTGAGGGGTCAAATAATTATTTCCGCCACTGTATGTGCTAAATGCAAAAAAAAAAATGGCTATGAAATAGGCAAGATTGGGAATATGGATGAAGCCCCATTAACCTATGATGTTCCATTGAACAGGATCGTTGATGTGAGAGGCGCAAAAATCATAACGGTGAAGACCTCAGGACACGAGAAGACCCATTACACGGTTGTGTTGTCCTTCTGCGCAGATGGCACCAAACTGCCACCAATGCTGATTTTCAAAAGGAAAAACATGCCAAAAGAGGCGATTCCAAGAGGCGTAGTTGTGTATGTACACGACAAAGGGTGGATGGACAAAAATGGCATGAAAATATGGGTTGACAAACGCAATGGAGGGCTTCTGAAGAAACCAGCCATTCTTGTGCTTGAGCAGTTTAGGGAACATATCAGTGAACCCACAAAAAAGATATTCAAGGACGTGAACACTCATCTACCAGTCCTTCCTGTGGGGCTTATCAGCCAGCTGCAACCTTTGGATGTTTCAATCAACAAGTGTGGAGGAGTGGAATAAATGGATCGCTGCTGGGAATCACGATCTTACACCCAGTGGACGGCCCACTATCACCCAAGTCTGTGAGTGAGTGAAGTCATCATGGCAGTCAGTGAAGGATGAAACAGTTTTAAAATCCAGTGATACTACTGATAGTGAGCCACTGAGCTTGAAGGTTGGAGGAGTGTTTAAACTAGGGATTGGGGGGAGGTTAATTACATTATAGGATGGGAAGATAGAGAATAGTGCAGATAGAGACCGGGAGCAAGGTAATGGGACTGGGGGAGGAATGGAAGGAGAACAGCTCAGAAGGAATAGTGTAGGGTAAAAAATATACATAAACCTCTTAAATGTATGTATACTAATGCCAGAAGCCTGACTAATAAAACTGGGGAACTGGATTTTGTGATTTGTGAGGAGGACTATGACATAGTGGGAATAACTGAGATGTGGCTGGATGATAGCTATGACTGGGCAGTTAATGTACAAGGTTACAGTCTGTTTAGAAAGGATCGTCAAAACCAAGAGTGGGAGGGGTCTGCCTTTATGTAAAGTCCTGTCTAAAGCCCACACTCCGAGAAGATATAAGTGAGGGACATGAACATGTGAAGTCACTGTGGGTAGAAATACATGGAGACAAAAACAATAATAAATTACTAATAGGAGTTTATTATAAACCACAGAAAATCTACTACTAAACGAGATAGATGAGGCGGCAAATCATGAGGTGGTTATTATGGGGGACTTCAACTACCCAGATATAGACTGGGAAACTGAAGCCTGTACATCTCATAAAGGAAACAGGTTCTTGGCAAAAACCAAAGACAATTACCTTTCCTAACTGGTTCAGGACCCGACTAAAGGGACGGCCATACTGGACTTAGTATTAACCAATAGACCTGACAGAACAACAGATGTGCAGGTTGGGAGACACCTGGGAAATAGTGACCATAAAGTAATAACCTTCCAATTATCATTCAAAAGAGTGTTTCTTCAGGCAGGAACAAAAATACCAAACTTCAAAAAAAGCTAAATTTAGCCAACTAAGAGAGGCCATAGGCCTAACTAACTGGGACAAAGTCCTCAAAAATAAAAATACAGCCACAAAATGGGATATTTTTAAAAGCATCCTAAAATCTAATTGTGAGAGGTACATACCTTATGGGAATAAAAGGTTAAGGAACAAGAAAAAAAACAATGTGAATAAATAGGACTGTAAAGAAAGCAATAAGTGGCAAAAAGAAAGCATTTAATTCACTAAAACAGGAGGGTAGTGAGAAAGCACTGAAAAACTATAAGGATAAAAATAGAATATGTAAAAAACTAATAAAAGCAGCCAAGCTAGAGACAGAGAGATTAATTGCCAAAGAGGGAAAAACTAACCCTAAAATGTTTTTCAATTATATAAATGGTAAAAAGTATTAATCTGAAGGTGTCGGCCCTCTACAGAGTAATGAGGGTGGAGTTGCAGAGAGTGATGAGGAGAAAGCAAAGCTATTAAATATTTTTCTCTCCACTATATTCACTGAATAAAATAAACTGTCAGATGAAATGCAGAATGTAAAAGTAAATTCCCCATTAAAAGTGCCCTGTCTGACCCAGGAAGAAGTACAGCGGCGTCTTAAAAAGATGAAAATAAACAAATCGCCAGGACTAGATGGCATACACCACCGTATCCTAAGAGAATTAAGTAATGTCATCCCCAGGACTGTGACTGTGACAAGGGGACATCCTCTGCGTCTGGAGGAAAGAAGGTTTGTACACAAATATAGAAGATTCTTTACGGTAAGAGCAGTGAGACTATAGAACTCTCTGCCTGAGGAGGTTGTGATGGTTGTGATGAGTTCACTAAAAGAGTTCAAGAGGGGCCTAGATGTATTTCTGGAGTGTAATAATATTACAGGCTATAGCTACTAGAGAGGGGTTGTTGATCCAGGGAGTTATTCTGATTGTCTAATTGGAGTAGGGAAGGAATTTGTTTCCCCTTAAGTGGAGAAATTGGCTTCTACCTCACAGGATTTATTTTTTTTGCCTTCCCCTGGATCAACTTGCAGGATAGCAGGCCGAACTGGATGGACAAATGTCTTTTTTCGGCCTTATATACTATGTTACTATGTAAGTTTGCACACACTGCAGCAGGCTATGTTTGCACACAATGCAGCAGGGATTTTGACCCACTACTCCATACAGATCTTCTACAGATCTTTCAGGTTTCGGGGCTGTCACTGGGCTACATTAAGTTTCAGCTTCCTCCAAAGATTTTCTATTGGGTTCAGGTCTGGAGACTGGCTAGGCCACACCAGCACCTTGAAATGCTTCTTATGGAGCCACTCCTTAGTTGCCCTGGCTGTGTGTTTCACGTCATTGTCATGCTAGAAGACCCAGCCATGACCCATCTTTAAAGCTTTTACTGAGGTAAAGAGGTTATTGGCCAAATTCTCACGATACATGGCCCCATCCATCCTCCCTTCAAAACGGTGCAGTAGTCCTGTCTCCTTTGCAGAAAAGCACCCCTAAAGTATGATGTTTCCACCCCCATCCTTCACGGTTGGGACAGTGTTCTTGGGGTTGTACTCATCCTTCTTTTTACTCCAAACATGGCAAGTGGAATTGATGCCAAAAAGTTCTATTTTGGTCTCATCTGACCACATGACCTTCTCCTATGCCTCCTCTGGATAATCCAGATGATCACTGGTGAACTCCAAAAGGGCCTGGACATTTCCTGGTGCGAGCAGGGGGACCTTGCGTCCCCTGCAGAATTTTAAGTTGTGACGGCGTAGTGTGTTACTAGCGGTAATCTTTGAGACTGTGGTCCTAACTCTCTTCAGGTCATTGACCAGGTCCTCCCATGTAGTTCTGGACTGATTTGCGACCTTTCTCAGAATCATCCTTACCCCATGAGGCGAAATCTTGCATGGAGTCCCAGACCAAGGAAGATTGACAGTCAGCTTGTGTTTCTTCCATTTTCTAATAATTGTGCCAATAGTTGTTGCCTTCTCACCAAGCTGCTTGCCTATTGTCCTGTAGCCCATACCAGCCTTGTGAAGGTCTACAATTTTGTCCCTGGTGTCCTTAGACAGCTCTTTGGTCTTGGCCATGGTGGAGAGGTTGGAGTGTGATTGACTGATGTGTGGACAGTCAAACAGGTGCAATTAATACAGGTAATAAGTGCAGAGTAGGAGGGCTTTTTAAAGAAAAAATAACAGGTCTGCGAGAGCAAGAATTCTTGCTGATTGGTAGGTGATCAAATACTTATTTCATACAATATAATGCAAATTGATTATTTAAAAATCATACAATGTGATTTTCTGGATTTTTTTTTTAGATTCTGTCTCTAACAGTTGAAGTGAACCTGCGATAAAACTTACAGACCTCTCCATTCTTTGTAGGTGGGAAAACTTGCAAAATAGCCAGTGTATCAAATACTTATTTTCCCCACTGTAGATAAAGACTGCTGTGAGCAGAGCATACATCAGTACCATATCATGTGACAGTTCCAGGAAATGTGAAAATGGCCTTCCTAAATATGGTGTATTGATCAGTGTCCAGCATAGTTTTTTTTTCTTCTACTTTATTTCTTGTTTTCATCAATAGAATTAGTTAATAGCTAATGGAGGGAGTCCACTGTTAAGAAGTGGTTAGAAAGACCAAATATGGAATCAGCATTTTCATATGTTTCTTAGAGAGCCCATTGAGTTCAAGTGAACTGCTTAATGCTTCATTTGTCTTGTAGCAGAGTTTCAGGGGAATTGAACACTTGCTTCCAGGTTCATCTAGAGTTTATGGCTAATAGGGTGTCCTCGTAAAGGTTATCAGTAGGGAATCCCTGTTACAAAAAGAAATTGATCAAAACGGACAGCACTTTAAAGAGGACACAGTGGAGAGCGTCACAGCCAGGGAGAAAAAAAAGCTGACCTTCTCCCTGGCTGTGACACTCTCCGATGTGATTGGACCACGGCGCAACCAGGGAGAAGGAGACGCCCATTGAGAAACCCTGGAGTCTCCTCCTCCCTGTACCAATGCTCAGTATTAACATACTGAGCGGGAAAACTGCACGTGGGCACAGCGGGACGTAGGAGCGATATTTGAAAAAAACAGGCAGGGTGGCATCATCAGCAGGGGGTACCACGCAAGGAAAGGTATTTATTTAAACTAAAAAAAAAACATGAACGGCCCTCTTTAAGTAATAGATAAAAACCGTGAGCAAGCCTGCTTTATCCAATAATTCTACTAGCTATCTAAATTTCCAATAAAAATCTACGATAGCAGGTATGTTAACGTTGAATTTGACTTTTTTCAAGGATCCAACTCAAAATGAAAACTGGAAAAGAATTTAAACAAAATGAAGTCCACTTCAAAGTCACCTCCTCCAAACAATAGCAACACTTGTATCCATGTAATTCGAATTAAATAAACTGAAGATGTGTAAGTGATTCTGAAACGAATTTGTAATTGTGAGAACTGTGCCGCTGAGCTGTTTTGTGTTAAACACATTGTTCCAGTGCCAGCATCCTCAAAGATTATATTTATTCTGTTATAATCGAATCACTGCAGACAACACTAGCAAAGAATACTTGGTCCCTGTGGGAAATTGGTGTCTGCTTCTTGGATTTCGAGACATTTTCTAAAGCTTGCTTTTTAGTTTGTGTACTTTCATAGGATCACAAAAGGAAACCCTGACCTCGTGCTTTCATCTATATTTTGTGCATAATTTGAGAAATTGAATGGTTTCATAAAACAACATTTGTTTTAAGGTTCTCTCAAAAGAAAAGCACAGTCCTTGATCTCAGTGGGATAGCTGTTATGTACAGCGAGGAAGCAGAGGAATGACAAAACCCAAGGGCCCTATTTATAGATCCTCTTTGAAGCATCACGTACCATATCAAAAGTATTCAGCAATTTTTGCTACTGTTGCCTTCCTTTTTCCTACATACTTACCTGGTACTGGAATACAATATACAGTATATGAAGAGAGAGCTAACATTTGCCTAATGCTTTGTTACTGTATAGCAATGGTAGAACAACGTGTCTTCTAAGCATGCCAAAGATGAGGGTCTGACAAGGCTTTTAAATCTGTAAACAGAATCGTAATTATTACGATACTTGTCCAATGAATATTTGAAATATGTAGCTATAAGAAGGCAGAACTTGGCATTTGAAGATTAGATAATACAGTCCTGATCAAAAGTTTTTCAGCTGATCAAAAGTTTAGGACCACACCTCCAAAAAACACCTAAACCCCCCCAAAACAGAAATCCAACCTCCAAACATGAACTCAGTAATGAGTAGCTCCGCCGTTATTGTTTATCACTTCAAAAATTCGTTTCAGCATGCTTGATGCAAGCGTTTCCATGAGGTGAGTGGGAACATTTCTCCAAGTGGTGAAGACGGCCGCACGAAGGCCATCTACTGTCTGGAACTGTTGTCCTTTTTTGTAAACTTCCCTTGCCATCCATCCCCAAAGGTTCTCAATTGGATTTAGATCAGGGGAACGAGAAGAATGGGCCAAAAGCGTGATGTTATTCTCCTGGAAGAAGTCCCTTGTCCTGCGGTCATTGTGTACTGTAGCGTTGTCCTGTTGAAAAACCCAGTCGTTACCACACAGACGAGGGCCCTCAGTCATGAGGAATGCTCTCTGTAACATCTGGACATAGCCAGCAGCCGTTTGACGCCCCTGCACTTCCTGAAGCTCCATTGTTCCACTGAAGGAAAAAGCACCCCAGACCATTATGGTGCCCCCTCCACTGTGGCGCGTAGAAAACATCACAGATGGGATCTGCTTGTCATGCCAGTAACGTTGGAAACCATCAGGACCATCAAGGTTACATTTTTTCTCATCAGAGAATAAAACTTTCTTCCACCTTGAATGTCCCATGTTTGGTGCTCTCTTGCAAAGTCCAAATGAGCAGTTCTGTGGAGTTCAAGGAGACGAGGTCTTTGAAAACCTTTTTTGTTTTTGAAGCCCTTCAGTCTCAGATGCCGTCTGATGGTTATGGGGCCGCAGTCAGCACCAGTAAGGGCCTTAATTTGGGTCGAGGATCGTCCAGTGTCTTGACGGACAGCCAATTGGATCCTCCGGCTCAGTGCTGATGAAATTTTTACACTTGACTTTTTTGTTCCATAACCCTCAGGATCATTTAAGAATGTAAGAAATTCCAAATGACTGTCTTACTGCGTCCCACCTCAGCAGCGATGGCGCGCTGTGAGAGACCCTGCTTATGCAGTTCAACAACCCGACCACGTTCAAAAAGGGAGAGTTTTTTTGCCTTTGCCATCACAACGTGTGACTACCTGACAGAAAATGACAATGAATCCACATCTTTGCACAGATTTGACCTTTTAAAGGCAGGTGGTCCTAAACTTTTGATCAGCTGAAAAACAGCCTGTTTCAGTTTATTTGTTGTTTTCATTAAATTGAATGCTCAAAAAATGTTTCGCCTCACTCCCATTTCTTCTTGTTGCATGTTGAAGCTCTACTTGGAACCTTGTTAAGATCCAGCCATGCTAAATATGATTTTTTGCCATTTTTCAAGTGGTCTTAAACTTTTGATCAGGACTGTATGTTACAGAAAAATAACTATTAAACAATTATTAATTGTAATTAATATTTAATGAATACTTAATTAATAGTAATTGTATCTGCAATGCTCCATTATCAGTATGTAGAAATTGCTGATGCCAGCATCTATACAAAAATTTCAGCTTTGACTATGATGACTTTTCTATACTTCAATCAGTCAGCCAAAGTGATTTTCCCAGAAAGTGATGGCCTATACTGTAGCTAGGACTAGGATAAAGCTATATGTTGCTTTGCAGAGAAAATATGTGAAAAGCAATTGCCCAGTCGTTCTTGAGACTGGTAGGGGTACTGGCAGTAGATCAGTGATTGATCATTATTCCACATATCTTAGTATTATGCCATCACATGCTGTGATCAGAAATTACTAATAAGCAAGTATTAGTGATACAAATGTCAAGCTAGATTTTATGGACCCAACAGAGGAATTCATTCAGCCCACCCACCATATAAAATATGTGAACATCGACTTTTAATTGCATTAACAAGTTCGTATAAGTGACATTAACCAATAGAAAACAGACTCTAGTGACAATTGTTTCTCATTAAAGTCAGCTCCAAATAGGGGTATCTTCTACTGGTTCTTTACTGTGTTAGAGTCAGGGGCCGCCATAGGAGAGTCTGGTAAACCAGGTAGAGGATATAAGTTGTTGTTGGCATTGCCCATGCCTCAATGATTTGCCATCAGAATATTTAGGGAAAGTATAAATGGAAACATGCACGTACATAGTTCCAAAGTTGGTGGTTTACTAGAGATAGGAAAGGAGATGTTGGAGGACATATCATTGTGATGGGCTTTGAGGGCCAAACGCACTGCCTGTTTAGGCTTATAATGGTTAACTAGTATAATAAGCTATCTATATGCCACCAGTTCCTTAGATTTTTGGAATCAAATTTGCAAATAGTATAGAATGAAAAGTTTCTTCACATTTAGTATTCAGTGTGATGACTACTAAATTCCAAACTTTCATGAGAAAAAGCTAGGCGTAAACCATTTTTTATCTGAGAGTAACAATTTCAATCTCACATTTGAAAAAAAACGTGGTCATCACAAGTCACTTGTTATAGTGGTCAATGAATGAAGAAGACAAAGTTTGAAGTCTTTAGACAATACCGACCTCACCATGCTTTCTATAAGGGTACTTTCACACTAGCGTTTTTCTTTTCCGGCATAGAGTTCCGTCCTAGGGGCTTAATACTGGAAAAGAACTGATCAGTTTTATCCTAATGCATTCTGAATGGAGAGCAATCCGTTCAGGATGCATCAGGATGTCTTCAGTTCAGTCTTTTTGACTGATCAGGACAGAGATAAAACCACAGCATGTTACGGTTTTATCTCCGGCCCAAAAAAAACTGGACACTTGCCTGATGCCTTTTTTTCTTTAGGAATGTATTAGTACCGGATTCAGCATTCAAAATACCGCAATGCCGGATCCGTCCTTTTCCGGTCACCGAAAAAAAGGTGAAAAAAATAAATGTCGGATCCGTTTTTCCGGATGACTCCGGAAAGACGGATCCGGCATTTCAATGCATTTATAAGACGGATCAGGCATTTTTCAGACTGATCAGGATCCTGATCAGTCTTACAAATGCCATCAGTTGGCAAACGTTTTGCTGGATCCGGCAGGCAGTTCTGGCAACGGAACTGCTTGCTGGATCACTCTGCCGCAAGTGTAAAAGGCAATACGTTTGACAGCGATGGTAGGCCACCCTGCCTATCTGACTTGTTACACATACAGTAGGTGTATTTAGCGCCCAGTAGAACGCTGAAGACTGAAGAAAGACTCTGCATAGCAACGCTCACTGACATTCATACTAAGAAGGCTCTTTACGCCATGTTTTCTAGTAAAAAATAATCATTCCCTAATAAAGTATATTAAAAAATGTTTAACATACCTCTCACTGAACTATATTAAAAATAAACTGAAACTACAGTTGTACTTTAAACCATTTTGGGCTACAATTCATTAAAATGCATCTGAAGAGGCAAAAAAAAATTTGCAGCAGTTTATGCACTTAGGCTTCCAGTGCATGTGAAAAACTATTCCGTAGCTCAAGTTATGTACTTGTTTTATGATGGACTCATTGCATTTACACCAAGCGAACTTACAGTGGCAGCAGTCCAACTGTGAACACCCACAATGCCCACATAACTGCCATGGAACAAAGACCAGATTGACAAGAATGTGGTGGTGATGCAAGGAGGACAAAGTATTCCAAACAAATTGCAATTAACTTCTAAGACTTGAGTGTTTATATGTGTTTCATTTTACATGCCTCTAGTCAATTAGATCAAAAGCACAATGCTCACCCAGAATAAGGGTTTATATGAGACATATTATTGTACTTGTTATTTCACTGATGGAAACTCCAGTATGTTTCATATCGATACAGCACTGAAATGGGAGTGGTTGTGTTTACAGAGCATGCACAAGCAAATTTTAAATTTTTCATGGTTTATCTCTTGGATCCCATGAATGCATTTAATATTTATTTATTGATATGACACACAAAAAAACATGGTTGCTAAGCACCTCGCCTACTGTGTTCATTCTGTATTATCTGTGGATTAGTTATAAAAAAAAAAAAGCTTCAATTAAATGCTATAAGTACTAGACGGATTACTTTATAGAAAAAAAAACTATAAGGACACAGAAATTAGCAGTTTTGTAATCAGCATTTTTAGACAATTGGTGCTGTATGTGGCAATCTACAAGTTAAATACATTGACCACCTCTTGAGAAGAAGACCTCCTTCTTTTCCAGATCAGATTTCCTGTGACAGCTATTCAGTACCAACATATATTATGCATAGTGTCCTTCTTCTACAACAAGACCACCCCCTAGAAGACTACTTTTCAATGGAATTTTGGGTAGTTGACTCAAAGAGGTTTATTCTTTATATATATTATTTAAAGGGGTTGTCTCACTTCAGAAAATGGCATTTATCATTTAGAAAAAGTTAATACAAGGCACTTACTAATGTATTGTGATTGTCCATATTGCCTCCTTTGCTGGCTGGATTCATTTTTCCACCCCATTATATATTGCTAGTTTTCAGAGGTTACTTTCAATGCTGCATCTCAGATATGAGGTGGCCAGGATCGGATCTGCTGCGCATGTGTTCCTATGCCTGCTCCTCCGCTCTCTGCCACCAGAGAGGTCTGAACTTATTCCTATAGTGTACAAGCAGGGTTGCAGGGTGGTTGTAACCCCTTGAAACAAGCAGTGTATAATGTATTAACTATGTCTACATTTAAGGTAATGTGTCATCAGAAAACAACCTATTGTTTCAATCAAGTTTTTATTCTTAACATATTTTTTAAGAATTTTCAATATCTATATTTAAACAAAAACCATAAAATCCTGCAGATTTCACAATGGCCACTAAGCCTAACAATAGGTGTTACTTCTTAAACCTGTACAGATCACTTTACTGCAGTTACCTGCTTATCTGACATTCTAATCCTGCCTGTAATGATATCACCTCTGTTATAAATAAGAGAGGATCCACCATTTGCAATAGGTGATTGTCAGATCTTTTCTACAGTATACAATGACCTTTGCACAGGTCACAGAGCATGCTTAGAAACTTCTCCCATAGAAGTCAATGAGGTCCCCTCCTGACTATTGTGTCTAAGGCCCATGTGGCTGTTGTAAAACAATTGTATTAAAGAGGACCTTTTACAGCTCCTGACACGCCTATTTTAATAGCTACATGCATTCCCCATGTAATAACAATTCTGGAGCATCTATTCTTATGGCTCTATGTTGTGCCATTCCTTTATCATTTGCACTAGAAGTTATGAATGAATTGCTATTAGCCGTCAGTAAGGGTACAGAGGGGAGGAACCAGTTAGGGGCGTGTACCTGCACAGCCTGAAAATGACAGCACTGATTGGGCAGAGTGAGTCTGTGCAGGTACACCCCCCCCCCCCCCCCCCCAACTGGTTACCTCCCCTCTGTTCCTTTACTGAAGGCTAATAGCAATTCATTCATAACTTCTAATAGAAATAATAAAGGAATGGCACAACATAGAGCCATAAGAATAGATGCTCCAGAATTGTTATTACATGGGGAATGCATGTAGCTATTAATACAGACATGTCAGAAGCAGTGAAAGGTCCTCTTGCTGTTAAGAACAGCTCAGGCAAGATAACTGCCCCTATAATCATGTTCCAGGACTGTAAAAACAAAATCTGCAGTCAGAAAAAAATCACTTAAGTGTCAGACGCAATAATATATAACTAGTAGATACAGTGTGGCTTGTAGACCTCTTTCATGTGTCTCCTGACTACCCATCCCCATTCCAACATACGTAGTGCTGGTCCAATAAAAAAATTTTACTTGCTGATTGGGTACCAAGAAAAGTGTGTAGGCCAGCACAAAATCACTGTGGAGTATCTAGCTGCACATATGCCAAAGTGGGAAAGTCTTCACTCCCACTAGTCCATCCAAAAAGAAGAAGTGGCAACAGTATCCATCATCCATTAGAATTCTTTCAACCACTTACCATGGTTGGAGCTTTCCCATGCTTAACCCTTTCATGACTGGGCCCAAAAAGGCCTGAATGTCCAGGCAACTTTTTCAGATTTTGTGCACCTCGTGGGTTAGTGACCATAGCTTTTTTATTTGTTTGACGATTTTTTTTTTTTTAACTTGACACTTAGGACTTTTTATTAAAGTGTTTTTTTAGAGTTTTTTTTTCTTTTATTAGGTTTAATTTGGAGGAAAACTGCTAATTATTATTAAAAAGTATTTTTTTTAATTATAGCTTTTTATTTCTTAAATATTAAAACTGACACAAAAATGTATTATTGCAATGGGTTACCTATTTTGTGACGATCGTTTTCATATATAACATATAGGTATGAGAGAACAGGGCTACTATGGTGACGGTTTCTGTTAGCGACGACATTTTTAATATTTTTTTTAAATATTATTTTTATTTTTTTATTTTTTTACTTATATTTTAATATTTTTTTTGGGCACATAATCTGTCCTCCAGAAGGTCACTGTTTCCATTGTAACTGGGGCATCCACAGGGGGAATGACACACAGGCAGAGCTGATCAGGGTCTCCTTAGACCCTGCAGCTCTGCTCCTTTTAAGTCGCATTAATGAAATAAATGAACTTTGCAGGATATTCTAATTATTCGAGTTTCCCCTGTATGTGCTAGCGGCATGGGGCATGTGCAAATAGCACGTATATAGCTGTATGGCAGTAAGGAAGGGGTCAAAGGGAATGTGTCATGAGAAAATTACCTGTTGTTTAAATCACGTTTTATGTTAAACTTTAAAAAAAAAAAAAAATAGTGAGTTTTAAAAATAAATTCCATATCATTTTCTATATTTTAAAAATATATGTATAATCCTGAAATTTTCACACAGGTCACTAGGCCCAAAATATGTTAAGACATCCTTTTAGGATGGTGAGTGTGGTGATGTAATCGCAGGTCCTTTGGCAGGTCCTGCTTAAAGAAGATAGAAGACACTGCTCGATCAAGTGGATGAGGTGAGTTTTTAGATTTTTTTTTACCCCTAAATGGTCATATTCATTTGAATTCTGTCTTAAGAATACTATTATTTTTCACTATAACCATGTTATAACAGAAAATAATAAAGTGAAGTTCAGGTCCCCATTGACTTGAATGGAATTTGCGTTTGGGGTCATAGATTGTAAGCTCTTGTGAGCAGGGCCCTCACTACTTTTATTATTATTGTCTTGTCTATTGCTATGTTATTTTATAATTGTTTGTATATGAACCCCTGCACTGTAAAGCGCTGCGGAATATGTTGGCGCTATATAACTAAATATTATTATTATTAAGTTCAGGTCCCGAACCCGAATTTTTACCTGAAGTTCGGCCGAACCCAGCAAACCCGAACTTCCACGGGTTCGCACATCCCTAATTATAAGTATGTCTCCTATATTTATAATTAATATGCTTTATTCAATATCCCTTAACTCTAATGGCAAATTTACACCACACGATAGGCCGATAATCGGGAGAGAACGTTACTCTGAATGTTCATTCCTGATGATAGGCCCATGTAAAGGTGCCACAGATCACCCAATGAACAAGCAAAATGCTCATTCATCAGGTGAAATCATTGTTGATGCAGACACCTAAATCATCGTTTCTGGGCAGCAGATCATGTTGTATGAACAGTGATCTACTGCCCACAAACAATGAATTTGTATGAGGACGAAGGATTGCAGTAGCCATCGCTCATCCCCAAGCAGTAGATGTAATTGGTGCATGTTAATGCAGGTCTTTACCTCCACTGACGAGCAGGCAGTTATCGGGAAGGAACGGTTCTTTCCCAATAATTGCCTGCTTGTGCACCTTTACAGATGGAGCACGCGGTAATGTTGCAAATAGTAAACACAGTTCCCCTATACTCTGATATAAGTCACACCATTCACAATTGAAGAAAATCCAAGCAGTAACTTATGAGAAACTTGATTTGATTATAAAAGCCTTTCTAGAGTACTTTGGGATTGAAATACGTTTCTTTGTATTATCTAAGTTGTCATGATCTATGGACCTATTTAAACTTCAATAAATAAAGTTTTCACTTGGTAACTATGATCTTTACTGTTTAAGATCCTTTTCAGTTCCTAAACATAGGCTCTTTAAAGCACAATCAAAGGACCCTGTTTAT
The DNA here is from genome assembly GCF_905171765.1 of Bufo bufo. Taxonomy (NCBI): domain Eukaryota; kingdom Metazoa; phylum Chordata; class Amphibia; order Anura; family Bufonidae; genus Bufo; species Bufo bufo. The sequence goes on along the minus strand of NC_053393.1, from coordinate 367,126,194 downwards.
TTAAATCTGTGACTGTAAGGAAGGAAGTACCCCATGGTCTTAAACAAATCAAAACGAGAAGAAAAAAAAAATAACAGGAACAAAAAGAAAGACTAAAAACACAAAAGAAAACTTGTGGCATGTATTATATAATGTTCAAATGCACAGTATATATCAGATCAGGAATGCTGCAAACATTACATTATTATACTGTCAAAGATTCCTAGCATACAGTGGATCAGTTTACAAAATAAAACTATTCTTCACGTAAAAGGACAGCAGAAAATTCAATGATTCAGGCTTGTTAACACTGCTGAAGAACTGGGTTATTTAGACTGGAATTATTAAAACGGTATTAGAACTCATTAGAACATTGATTCCTATCTGGATCTTCTTCTTCAAAGGGGTTTCTAGTGGTGGAAAAATATGTTTTATTGTTTATGAAATATAAAATCATTGAATTTACTAATGTAATTTACCAAATCTACTCAGATTGTCCTATTTCAGACTTGCTCTCCTGGTTGTAAAAGCAAAATGTCTATTTTCATTCCAGCACAGTCTATGTTACTGACGTTCTTGTGGGCTGCTGGCCCTATCTCTGTCTCTGATTCAGCCATGATGAAGAAGTGAAATTGCTTAGACATTAAACTGGAGTAGACAGCCAGCCCCCTTAATCACGTCACTGACCTAGGGCAGATCAACGTCAAAATACGCAATGAATCAGATCCACATTAGTTACGTGGATTTGTTTTAGATTTTGCTGCAGATGTCACACAATGCACTCCAAAGAGTAAAAGCTATCGTAGAAATCCACAGCATAAATTTTAATAATTTTTTGCCTCTACAATAATATGCTGCCGGTTTTTTACACCCCTTAAAGGGGTTGTACACTTCCAGGGGCTTTTCGGAAAGACCCCCCTACGTCGTTGGACCTGCAGACAGAAGCACATGCACCTGCTCCTTCCACTGGGTTTTGGCTCCTTTACTCCCCCAATGCCGCATCCACTTCCACTCTCTCTGAGTCAACATCCAGTTTGACATGGGTCATGTGGCCATTGAAGTCAATGCCTGGCTGCAGCAATGATGTGTCCTGCATGCGTCATGTGACCCAGTGACATGATGCATGGGGGCAAGTCACCGCAGTGGCCAGTCATTGGCTTCAGTGGCCATGTGAACAATGTCAAATCAGATGTTGACACAGGGAAAGCAGAGGTGGGAGAGCAAAGTAGGTGGAACTCAGAGCTAGGCAGCAGGTAAGTATGCTTTTATCCACCAGGTAAGGGGGTCTGCCCAAAAAGGACCCTATGGTTGAACAACCACTTTAAGATCGTTGGTCCTAGTGTAAAAGCCACCTTCCAACTGTTCATGATGTCATAGGTTGTTGAGCACAATGATGTTCCCTTGTATGTACATACAATATATAGAGAGAAATAAACACTTAACATGGGATAGTTCTGTCTATAGTGTCTGTATAGCTGTGGTAAATATACAATCATTCTTCAGCACTGCACCCTTACAGTGCCTACTGGTGTTATTGACACTTGAGGACCTCTAAGTAGGGATGAGCGAACCCGAACTGTATAGTTCGGGTTCGTACCGAATTTTGGGGTGTCCGTGACACAGACCCGAACCCGAACATTTTCGTAAAAGTCCGGGTTCAGGTTCGGTGTTCGGCGCTTTCTTGGCGCTTTTTGAAAGGCTGCAAAGCAGCCAATCAACAAGCGTCATACTACTTGCCCCAAGATGCCATCACAGCCTTGCCTACTATTGGCATGGCTGTGATTGGCCAGTGCAGCATGTGACCCAGCCTCTATATAAGCTTGGGTCACGTAGCGCTGCACGTCACTCTGCTGATTCAAGCATAGGGAGAGGTTGCTGCTGCGACGTTAGGGCGAGATTAGGCAAATTAACTCCTCCATAAGACTTCATTCTGTGATCGATCTGCAGCTGTGGATCATTGAAGTGCTAATATCGACTTGCTCACTTTTTTGAGGCTGCCCAGAGCGTTTTTAGATCACTTTTTTCTGTGGTGATCGGCGGCCATTTTGTGGCTTGTGGTGCGCCAGCACAAGCTATCACCAAGTGTATTTAACCATCGATAGTGTGGTTATTTTTTGCTATATCCTACATCAGCTGCAGGCTGAGCCAGTGTCACCGAAGTGCATTTAACCATCAACAGTCTGGTTATTTTTTGGCCATATACTACATCAGCTGCAGGCTGAGCCTGTGTCACAGAAGTGCATTTAACCATCAACAGTCTGGTTATTTTTTGGCCATATACTACATCTGGTGCAGGCTGAGCCTGTGTCACCCAAGTGCATTTAACTATCAATAGTGTGGTTATTTTTTGCCCATATACTACATCAGGGGCAAGTTGAGCCTGTCACCCAGCGCCTAAAAAATAGACTTGACATTTCTATTCAACCATATCTGTACTGTTTTAGCTGGTCAAGTTATTTGTAGTGACCGTAAAAGCACACTTTTTGTTCTGGGTTGAAAAACTATTCCCAAATTTGCCATTGTCAAAAAACTAGTTTCTGCTATATGAGGCCTACTTGAAATCTATCCCAAAAAGGATATCTTACATTCAAGGTGCTGATAGTGTCATTCAGAAAAACTTAACACACACGCTACCGTGCAGATACAAGTCTAATTCTGTAATTAAACCTATACCTGTCACACAGCGCAAAAAAAAACAGGCCTCACATTTCTATTCAACCAAATCTTTACGATTTTAGCTGGTCAAGTTATTTGTAGTGACCGTAAAAGCACAGTTTTTGTTCTGGGTTGAAAAACTATTCCCAAATTTGCCATTCTCAAAATAACTAGTTTCTGCTATATGAGGCCTACTTGAAATCTATCCCAAAAAGGATATCTTACATTGAAGGTGCTGATAGTGTCATTCAGAAAAACTTAACACACACGCTACCGTGCAGATACAAGTCTAATTCTGTGATTAAACCTATACCTGTCACACAGCGCAAAAAAAACCAGGCCTCACATTTCTATTCAACCAAATCTGTACTGTTTTAGCTGGTCAAGTTATTTGTAGTGACCGTAAAAGCACAGTTTTTGTTCTGGGTTGAAAAACTATTCCCAAATTTGCCATTCTCAAAATAACTAGTTTCTGCTATATGAGGCCAACTTGAAATCTATCCCAAAAAGGATATCTTACATTCCAGGTGCTGATAGTGTCATTCAGAAAAACTTAACACACACGCTACCGTGCAGATACAAGTCTAATTCTGTGATTAAACCTATCCCTGTCACACAGCGCAAAAAAAAACAGGCCTCACATTTCTATTCAAACAAATCTGTACTGTTTTAGCTGGTCAAGTTATTTGTAGTGACCGTAAAAGCAAATTTTTTGTTCTGGGTTGAAAAACTATTCCCAAATTTGCCATTCTCAAAATAACTAGTTTCTGCTATATGAGGCCTACTTTAAATCTATCCCAAAAAGGATATCTTACATTGAAGGTGCTGATAGTGTCATTCAGAAAAACTTAACACACACGCTACCGTGCAGATACAAGTCTAATTTTGTGATTAAACCTATACCTGTCACACAGCGCAAAAAAAAACAGGCCCCACATTTCTATTCAACCAAATCTGTACTGTTTTAGCTGGTCAAGTTATTTGTAGTGACCGTAAAAGCACACTTTTTGTTCTGGGTTGAAAAACTATTCCCAAATTTGCCATTCTCAAAATTGTGGTGAACGGGAACATCTAATAAGGGACGCGGACGTGGACATGGTCGTGGTGGTGTTAGTGGACCCTCTGGTGCTGGGAGAGGACGTGGCCGTTCTGCCACAGCCACACGTCCTAGTGAACCAACTACCTCAGGTCCCAGTAGCCAGCAGAATTTACAGCGATATTTGGTGGGGCCCAATGCCGTTCTAAGGATGGTAAGGCCTGAGCAGGTACAGGCATTAGTCAATTGGGTGGCCGACAGTGGATCCAGCACGTTCACATTATCTCCCACCCAGTCTTCTGCAGAAAGCGCACAGATGGCGCATGAAAACCAAGCCCATCGGTCTGTCACATCACCCCCATGCATATCAGGGAAACTGTCTGAGCCTCAAGTTATGCAGCAGTCTCTCATGCTGTTTGAAGACTCTGCTGCCAGGGTTTCCCAAGGGCATCCACCTAGCCCTTCCCCAGGGGTGGAAGAGATAGAATGCACTAACGCACAACCACTTATTTTTCCTAAAGATGAGGACATGGGAATACCACCTCAGCACGTCTCTGATGATGACGAAACACAGGTGCCAACTGCTGCGTCTTTCTGCAGTGTGCAGACTGAACAGGAGGTCAGGGATCAAGACTGGGTGGAAGACGATGCAGGGGATGATGAGGTCCTAGACCCCACATGGAATGAAGGTCGTGCCACTGACTTTCACAGTTCGGAGGAAGAGGCAGTGGTGAGACCGAGCCAACAGCGTAGCAAAAGAGGGAGCAGTAGGCAAAATCAGAACACCCGCCGCCAAGAGACTCCGCCTGCTACTGACCGCCGCCATCTGTGACCAAGCACCCCAAAGGCAGCTTCAAGGAGTTCCCTGGCATGGCACTTCTTCAAACAATGTGCTGACGACAAGACCCGAGTGGTTTGCACGCTGTGCCATCAGAGCCTGAAGCGAGGCATTAACGTTCTGAACCTTAGCACAACCTGCATGACCAGGCACCTGCATGCAAAGCATGAACTGCAGTGGAGTAAACACCTTAAAAACAAGGAACTCACTCAGGCTCCCCCTGCTACCTCTTCTGCTGCTGCCGCCGCCTCGGCCTCTTCTGCTGCTGCCGCCGCCTCTTCCTCCGCCTCTGGAGGAACGTTGGCACCTGCCGCCCAGCAAACATGGGATGTACCACCAACACTACCACCTGCATCACCAAGCATCTCAACCATGTCACACGGCAGCGTTCAGCTCTCCATCTCACAAACATATGAGAGAAAGCGTAAATTCCCACCTAGCCACCCTCGATCCCTGGCCCTGAATGCAAGCATTTCTAAACTACTGGCCTATGAAATGCTGTCATTTAGGCTGGGGGACACACACAGCTTCAAACAGCTCATGTCGCTTGCTGTCCCACAGTATGTTGTTCCCAGCCGGCACTACTTCTCCAAGAGAGCCGTGCCTTCCCTGCACAACCAAGTGTCCGATAAAATCAAGTGTGCACTGCGCAACGCCATCTGTGGCAAGGTCTACCTAACCACAGATACGTGGACCAGTAAGCACGGCCAGGGACGCTATATCTCCCTAACTGCACACTGGGTAAATGTAGTGGCGGCTGGGCCCCAGGCGGAGAGCTGTTTGGCGCACGTCCTTCCGCCGCCAAGGATCGCAGGGCAACATTCTTTGCCTCCTGTCTCCTCCTCCTCCTACTCAGCTTCCACCTCCTCTTTTTCCACCTGCTCATCCAGTCAGCCACACACCTTCAGCACAGCCCGGGGTAAATGTCAGCAGGCAGTTCTGAAACTCATATGTTTGGGGGACAGGCCCCACACCGCACAGGAGTTGTGGCGGGGTATAGAACAACAGACCGATGAGTGGTTGCTGCCGGTGAGCCTCAAGCCCGGCCTGGTGGTGTGCGATAAAGGGCGAAATCTCGTTGCAGCTCTGGGACTAGCCGGTTTGACGCACATCCCTTGCCTGGCGCATGTGCTGAATTTGGTGGTGCAGAAGTTCATTCGCAACTACCCCGACATGTCAGAGCTGCTGCATAAAGTGTGGGCCGTCTGTTCGCGCTTCCGGCGTTCACACCCTGCCGCTGCTCGCCTCGCGTAACTTCGGCCTTCCCGCTCATCGCCTCATATGTGATGTGCCCACCAGGTGGAACTCCACCTTGCATATGCTGGACAGACTGTGCGAGCAGCAGCAGGCCATAGTGGAGTTTCAGCTGCAGCACGCACGGGTCAGTCGCACTGCGGATCAGACCCACTTCACCACCAATGACTGGGCCTCCATGCGAGACCTGTGTGCCCTGTTGCGCTGTTTCGAGTACTCCACCAACATGGCCAGTGGCGATGACGCCGTTATCAGCGTTACAATACCACTTCTATGTCTCCTTGAGAAAACACTTAGGGCGATGATGGAAGAGGAGGTGGCCCAGGAGGAAGAGGAGGAAGAGGGGTCATTTTTAGCACTTTCAGGCCAGTCTCTTCGAAGTGACTCAGAGGGAGGTTTTTTGCAACACCAGAGGCCAGGTACAAATGTGGCCAGACAGGGCCCACTACTGGAGGACGAGGAGGACGAGGATGAGGTGGAGGAGGATGAGGATGAAGCATGTTCACAGCGGGGTGGCACCCAAAGCAGCTCTGACCCATCACTGGTGCGTGGCTGGGGGGAAACACAGGACGATGACGATACGCCTCCCACAGAGGACAGCTTGTCCTTACCTCTGGGCAGCCTGGCACACATGAGCGACTACATGCTGCAGTGCCTGCGCAACGACAGCAGAGTTGCCCACATTTTAACATGTGCGGACTACTGGGTTGCCACCCTGCTGGATCCCCAGTTCAAAGACAATGTGCCCACCTTACTTCCTACACTGGAGCGTGATAGGAAGATGCGCGAGTACAAGCGCACGTTGGTAGACGCGCTACTGAGAGCATTCCCAAATGTCACAGGGGAACCAGTGGAAGCCCAAGGCGAAGGCAGAGGAGGAGCAAGAGGTCGCCAACGCAGCTGTGTCACGGCCAGCTCCTCTGAGGGCAGGGTTAGCATGGCAGAGATGTGGAAAAGTTTTGTCACCACGCCACAGCTAACTGCACCACCACCTGATACGGAACGTGTTAGCAGGAGGCAACATTTCACTAACATGGTGGAACAGTACCTGTGCACACCCCTCCACGTACTGACTGATGGTTCGGCCCCATTCAACTTCTGGGTCTCCAAATTGTCCACGTGGCCAGAGCTAGCCTTTTATCCCTTGGAGGTGCTGGCCTGCCCGGCGGCCAGCGTTTTGTCTGAACGTGTATTCAGCACGGCAGGGGGCGTCATTACAGACAAACGCAGCCGCCTGTCTACAGCCAATGTGGACAAGCTGACGTTCATAAAAATGAACCAGGCATGGATCCCACAGGACCTGTCCATCCCTTGTGCAGATTAGATATTAACTACCTCCCCTTAACAATATATTATTCTACTCCAGGGCACTTCCTCATTCAATACTATTTTTATTTTCATTTTACCATTATATTGCGGGGCAACCCAAAGTTGAATGAACCTCTCCTCTGCCTGGGTGCCGGGGCCTAAATCTGTGACAGTGGCCTGTTCCAGTGGTGGGTGACGTGAAGCCTGATTCTCTGCTATGACATGAAGACTGATTCTGCGCAGACATAAGGCCAGATTCTCTGTTACGGGACCTCTCTCCTCTGCCTGGGTGCCGGGGCCTAAATGTGTGACAGTGGCCTGTTCCAGTGGTGGGTGACGTGAAGCCTGATTCTCTGCTATGACATGAAGACAGATTCTGTGCTGACATAAGGCCAGATTCTCTGTTACGGGACCTCTCTCCTCTGCCTGGGTGCCTGGGCCTAAATATGTGACAGTGGCCTGTTCCAGTGGTGGGTGACGTGAAGCCTGATTCTCTGCTATGACATGAAGACTGATCCTGCACTGACATAAGGCCAAATTCTCTGTTACGGGACCTCTCTCCTCTGTCTGGGTGCCGGGGCCTAAATATGTGACAGTGGCCTGTTCCAGTGGTGGGTGACGTGAAGCCTGATTCTCTGCTATGACATGAAGACAGATTCTGTGCTGACATAAGGCCAGATTCTCTGTTACGGGACCTCTCTCCTCTGCCTGGGTGCCGGGGCCTAAATGTGTGACAGTGGCCTGTTCCAGTGGTGGGTGACGTGAAGCCTGATTCTCTGCTATGACATGAAGACAGATTCTGTGCTGACATAAGGCCAGATTCTCTGTTACGGGACCTCTCTCCTCTGCCTGGGTGCCGGAGCCTAAATGTGTGACAGTGGCCTGTTCCAGTGGTGGGTGACGTGAAGCCTGATTCTCTGCTATGACATGAAGACTGATTCTGTGCTGACATAAGGCCAGATTCTTTGTTACGGGACCTCTCTCCTCTGTCTGGGTGCCGGGGCCTAAATATGTGACAGTGGCCTGTTCCAGTGGTGGGTGACGTGAAGCCTGATTCTCTGCTATGACATGAAGACTGATTCTGCGCTGACATAAGGCCAGATTCTCTGTTACGGGACCTCTCTCCTCTGTCTGGGTGCCGGGGCCTAAATCTGTGACAGTGGCCTGTTCCAGTGATGGGTGACGTGAAGCCTGATTCTCTGCTATGACATGAAGACAGATTCTGTGCTGACATAAGGCCAGATTCTCTGTTACGGGACCTCTCTCCTCTGCCTGGGTGCCGGGGCCTAAATGTGTGACAGTGGCCTGTTCCAGTGGTGGGTGACGTGAAGCCTGATTCTCTGCTATGACATGAAGCAGATTCTGTGCTGACATAAGGCCAGATTCTCTGTTACGGGACCTCTCTCTTCTGTCTGGGTGCCGGGGCCTAAATATGTGACAGTGGCCTGTTCCAGTGGTGGGTGACGTGAAGCCTGATTCTCTGCTATGACATGAAGACTGATTCTGCGCTGACATAAGGCCAGATTCTCTGTTACGGGACCTCTCTCCTCTGTCTGGGTGCCGGGGCCTAAATATGTGACAGTGGCCTGTTCCAGTGGTGGGTGACGTGAAGCCTGATTCTCTGCTATGACATGAAGACAGATTCTGTGCTGACATAAGGCCAGATTCTCTGTTACGGGACCTCTCTCCTCTGCCTGGGTGCCGGGGCCTAAATGTGTGACAGTGGCCTGTTCCAGTGGTGGGTGACGTGAAGCCTGATTCTCTGCTATGACATGAAGACAGATTCTGTGCTGACATAAGGCCAGATTCTCTGTTACGGGACCTCTCTCCTCTGCCTGGGTGCCGGAGCCTAAATGTGTGACAGTGGCCTGTTCCAGTGGTGGGTGACGTGAAGCCTGATTCTCTGCTATGACATGAAGACTGATACTGTGCTGACATAAGGCCAGATTCTTTGTTACGTGACCTCTCTCCTCTGCCTGGGTGCCGGGGCCTAAATGTGTGACAGTGGCCTGTTCCAGTGGTGGGTGACGTGAAGCCTGATTCTCTGCTATGACATGAAGACAGATTCTGTGCTGACATAAGGCCAGATTCTCTGTTACGGGACCTCTCTCCTCTGTCTGGGTGCCGGGGCCTAAATATGTGACAGTGGCCTGTTCCAGTGGTGGGTGACGTGAAGCCTGATTCTCTGCTATGACATGAAGACAGATTCTGTGCTGACATAAGGCCAGATTCTCTGTTACGGGACCTCTCTCCTCTGTCTGGGTGCCTGGGCCTAAATATGTGACAGTGGCCTGTTCCAGTGGTGGGTGACGTGAAGCCTGATTCTCTGCTATGACATGAAGACAGATTCTGTGCTGACATAAGGCCAGATTCTCTGTTACGGGACCTCTCTCCTCTGTCTGGGTGCCTGGGCCTAAATATGTGACAGTGGCCTGTTCCAGTGGTGGGTGACGTGAAGCCTGATTCTCTGCTATGACATGAAGACAGATTCTGCGCTGACATAAGGCCAGATTCTCTGTTACGGGACCTCTCTCCTCTGTCTGGGTGCCTGGGGCCTAAATATGTGACAGTGGCCTGTTCCAGTGGTGGGTGACGTGAAGCCTGATTCTCTGCTATGACATGAAGACAGATTCTGTGCTGACATAAGGCCAGATTCTCTGTTATGGGACCTCTCTCCTCTGTCTGGGTGCCGGGGCCTAAATATGTGACAGTGGCCTGTTCCAGTGGTGGGTGATGTGAAGCCTGATTCTCTGCTATGACATGAAGACTGATTCTGCGCTGACATGAAGCCAGATTCTCTGCTATGGCATGAAGAGACTGATTCTCTGCTGACATGAAGCCAGATTCTTTGCTATGGCATGAAGAGACTGATTCTCTGCTGACGTGAAGCCAGATTCTCTGCTATGGGACCTCTGTCCAATTGATATTGGTTCATTTTTATTTTTTTTATTTTAATTTTAATTAATTTCCTTATCCACATTTGTTTGCAGGGGATTTACCTACATGTTGCTGCCTTTTGCAGCCCTCTAGCTCTTTCCTGGGCTGTTTTACAGCCTTTTTAGTGCCAAAAAGTTTGGGTCCCCATTGACTTCAATGGGGTTCGGGTTCGGGACGAAGGTCGGGTCGGGTTCGGATCCCGAACCCGAACATTTCCGGGAAGTTCGGCCGAACTTCTCGAACCCGAACATCCAGGTGTTCACTCAACTCTACCTCTAAGGCATTGTCATGTGCAATGGAAAACTCAGCAACCTCTACTACTCCTATACAGCTAAAGGAGTCATATACTTTAGTTGCACCACATCAAGGGACACATCTGCCATAATACACACAGCCAAGCTCCTGTCACAAGTTCTGGGATCAGAGAAAACTCCAATCCCGTCAGTTTAACCTCTAATAATCTGGGGTAATATGTAACAATAAAAGAACCTTTATTATGGGGAAAAAAACTTTTCTAACTTGGTATTGCCATGTTTGAATGCACACTCATTTGTTTCTTAGTTTTTTTGTTGTGCAAAAGTATTAAAACCTATAATACTTGTAGGGATCTGCCCCAATGGTAGCCTTCAGATAATAACACAGCAGCAGCCTTTTAGCGGTAAGAGCAAAGAAACGGTTGTCTTTTATTATTCTTGACAAAACAATAAGCAGTAAATGGCAGTGACCGGCTTGCTCCAGCCGGCCTCAAAGAAACAATAAAGTCCCATATCTATAGCACAACACAGGTATGGTTTTGCACAGTACCGTAACCCCACGGGGTATATGTTGACTTCACTGTCCTCAATCTTTCAGGCACTGCAACTCCACTCAAAACCTGGCCTTGAATGTGGGGAGTAGTCACCCACCCAACACTATGACTACCCCCAGTAAGAGCCGTCCTGGATCAGCTATTCTAAATAACCTACTGCTGTTGACACATCTGAAAATACTGGCTCCTACTTCACCGAGGCCAGGAACCCTGGTGACACGTATTTACCCTCAACTATGGTTCCTTGTGCCTTCCTACATACTTAAAGGGCTTCTGTCAGCCCACTAAACCGTTTTTTTGTTTTTTTGTTTACTAATAATCCCCACACTGCGAGCTCTGCATACATAAGTTAAATAATCATTTTTGTTCAGTAGAATTTGATAAAAAGCGATTTTTAAAATATGCAAATTACCTTGCTATCAGCAAGTAGGGCGGCTACTTGCTGGTAGCAGCCGCATCCTCCGACCCTAATGACGCCCCCTCCGCATTGTGATTGACAGGGCCAGGGAACGGAATCGTTCTCTGCTGGCCCTGCCTGTTAGCATTCAAAATCTGGCGCCTGCGCCGCGGCCGTATCTATCTTCAATCATTGGCTCATTGAGGATGGAGCGGCCGAGCGAGTGGCCGTCTCTCAGTGCGCCTGTGCAGATTGAAGATAGGTACAGCCGTGGCGCAGGCGCCAGATTTTGTATGCTAACAGGCAGGGCCAGCAGAGAACGATTCCATTCCCTGGCCCTGTCAATCACAATGCGGAGGGGGCGTCATTAGGGTCGGAGGATGCGGCTGCTACCAGCAAGTAGCCGCCCTACTTGCTGGTAGCAAGGTAATTTGCATATTTTAAAAATCGCTTTTTATCAAATTCTACTGAACAAAAATGATTATTTAACTTATGTATGCAGAGCTCGCAGTATAGGGATTATTAATAAACAAAAAAAATAAAAACGGTTTAGTGGGCTGACAGAAGCCCTTTAATAAAGTGGATATCACTGTAATCAATGACCTGCAGAATAAAGTTATCACAATATTTATACCACATGGTGGACAACACAAAAAAAGCTATTCTGGTACCACTAAAAAGTAGTCAGAAAATGAAATGTACCCTTTGCTTCTAGGTATAAGTAGCACACATTAGCGTTTGCATATATTTCTGTATAATACACATAAATACAGTATTAATTAGTAATTAGAGATAAGTGAATTGATACGGTTCGAATAAAATTCAACCAAAATTTGCCAAAAATTTGTGTTTAAAACGAATCCAAATTTTATGGCAACTTTATTTGGGTGAATTTCTCAAAACGGCATAAGCCGTTGTTCAAATCAGTAGACAGGATGACCCTGCAAAGTATTTGTGTATGCAAGCAAAATTTTTAAACTATTTAAAAAATAAAATTCTGACAGTGCAGTGTTTACTAACACCAGCAGCCGTGTGTTTACCCATAGCCAAACATGTCACTTTGACACAACTAATGATTAGAGATGAGCGAATAGAAGTTGACGAAGTGGAATTCGATCCGAATTTCAGGAAAAAATCGATTCGCACTGAATCTGAATTTCCTCATGCTTCGTGGTAACGAATCGCATTTTTTCCTAAAATGGCTGCTGCACGTGTTAGGACATGGAGCAAAAAACTCCGGTAACGAGGGATCACCCACAATGCCATGCATGCGGCCAATCCCTATAAATACCCTCAGCCATCTTGGATTCAGCCATTTTCCAGTAGGGAGGGACATTAGTAGGCGCTAGGGAAAGTGGTAGAAAATACTTTTTTATGACTGAATAGAAGTTCAGGGAAAGATCATTAGAAGTGTAGGGAAAGGATAGGAAGGAATTATTCCACACTATAAAAGGAGAACAGGGTCGAATAGGGGAGTAAGGAGCAATCCTATTACATCCTGCTGCAATGACTGGGGATCCAAATTGCCATTTTAATGCTGCTTTTAGGTTTGCAATAGATGATACCTCTGTACTTCCAGCCAACCTTTCTTGTTATTGGGGTGCAAGTGCTGTGTGATACAGCCATTACAGGGTGTATTACTAGGAAATATTTGTACATCTTATTAGCCGTTGTGCGGTGCCGTTATGTGTTCTAAAGCATTTTTTGGGGTGTATTATTGGGAAAAAGGGCTTATTAGCCATTCAGCGGTGCAGTTACAGTGGATATAAAATGTTAAAATGTCAGGTTTCTCTGCTGTAAAAAAATGGGACAAATATAAATAATTTCAAAACTTTTTCCATCTTTAATGTGAACTATAAACTGTACCACTCAATTGAAAAACAAACTGAAATCTTTTAGGTGGAGGGAAGAAAAAAAAATTATAATAATGTGGTTGCATAAGTGTGCAAACCCTCTTATAATTGGGGATGTAGCTGTGTTCAGAATTAAGCAATCAGATTCAAAATCATGTTAAATAGGAGTCAGCATACACCTGCCATCATTTAAAGTGCCTCTGATTAACACCAAATAAAGTTCAGCTGCTCTATTTGGTCTTTCCTGAAATTTTCTCAGTCGCATCCCACAGCAAAAGCCATGGTCCACAGAGAGCTTCCAAAGCATCAGAGGGATCTCATTGTTAAAAGGTATCAGTCAGGAGAAGGGTACAAAAGAATTTCCAAGGCATTAGATATACCATGGAACACAGTGAAGACATCCTCAAGTGGAGAGAATATGGCACAACAGTGACATTACCAAGAACTGGGCGTCCCTCCAAAATTTATGAAAAGACGAGAAGAAAACTGGTCTGGGAGGCTACCAAGAGGCCTTCAGCAACATTAAAGGAGCTGCAGGAATATCTGGCAAGTGCTGGCTCTGTGGCACATTTGACAACAATCTCCTGTATTCTTCATATGTCTGGGCTATGGGGTAGAGTGGCAAGACAAAAGCCTTTTCTTACGAAGAAAAACATCAAGCCAGGCTACATTTTGCAAAAACACATCTGAAGTCTCCCAAAAGCATGTGGGAAAAGGTGATATGGTCTGATGAAACCAAGGTTAAACTTGTTGGCCATGATTCCGAAAGCTATGTTTGGCGCAAAAACAACACTGCACATCACCAATAGAACACCATACCCACAGTGAAGCATGGTGGTGGCAGCATCATGCTTTGGGGCTGTTTTTCTTCAGCTGGAACTGGGGCCTTAGTTAAGCTAGAGGGAATTATGAACAGTTCCAAATAACAGTCAATATTAGCACAAAACCTTCAGGCTTCTGCTAGAAAGCTGAACATGAAGAGGAGCTTCATCTTTCAGCATGACAACGACCCAAAGCATACATCCAAATCAACAAAGGAATGGCTTCATCAGAAGAAGATTAAAGTTTTGGAATGGCCCAGCCAGAGCGCAGACCTGAATCCGATTGAAAATCTGTGGGTTGATCTGAAAAGAGCTGTGCACAGGAGATGCCCTCGCAATCTGACAGATTTGGAGTGTTTTTGCAAAGAAGAGTGGGCAAATCTTGCCAAGTCAAAATGTGCCATGCTGATACACTCATACGAAAAAAGACGGAGTGCTGTAATAAAATCAAAAGGTGCTTCAACAAAGTATTAGTTTATGAGTGTGCACACTTATGCAACCATATTATTTTATTTTTATATTTTTTCTTCCCTCTAACTAAAACATTTCAGTTTGTTTTTCAATTGAGTTGCACAGTTTATAGGTTACGTTAAAGGTGGAAAAAGTTCTGAAATGATTTATCTTTGTCTCCTTTTTTGACATCACAGAAACCTGACATTTTAACAGGGGTGTGTAGACTTTTTATATCCACTGTATATATTTTAAAGCCTTTTTCGTGGTGTATTAGTGGGGAAAAAATGGCTTATTTGTCATTGCATGGTGAAGTGACAAAATGACAACCTTTTTTGGGGTGTATTAGAAGAAAAATAAGTCTTATTAGCCGTTCAGTGGTGCAGTTATATGTTCTAAAGCCTTTTTTTAGGTGTATTAGTGGGAAAAAAAGGGCTTATTAGCCGTTCAGAGGTGCAGTTACTGTATATGTTTTAAAGCCTTTTTTGTGGTGTATTAGTGAAAAAAAGGCTTATTTGCCGTTGTGCGGTGAAATGACAAAATTACAGCCTTTTTTGGGGTGTATTAGTGGGAAAAAAATGACTTATTTGCTGTTCAGCAGTGCAGTTATATGTTTTAAAGACTTTTTTGGGGTGTATTCATTTCCTTTGTATTTATTTATTTATTTGATCTAATAGTATGTCAGACAGAGAAGTGCCAGGCGCTGTACAGGGGAGGGGCAGAGTCCTAAATGTTTCTGGTGCAGGCACAGGTCGCAGCAAAGTAAGGGGGCGTGGCAGCAGGGGTCACTTCGAGAGGCCTGAGCTCCAGGTGTCATCTAGCGGTCGTGCCTTGACCAGCAACCCAGAGGTGCTTAAATTGTTGACTCGGTCATCCATTTCGTCCCAAGTGACATCAGACACCCCCAGCCAAGAGTCGGTGGGTTGGTCATTCACAACCCTTTGTTTGCATGGCCCAGGAGCAGGCCCTGTGCCTCACTTGTCCTCAACCTTCCTCTGTCCTTTTCTGCTCCCTCAGCCAGACAAGTATTATATGCTGTGGGCTCAGCTCCACTATACAGCCAGGACGATCTACTAGAGGACAGTCAGCAGCCACTGCCCAGCCAAGAACTGGAGGAGACATCCGTCGCTTCCTCCAGTAGGCTGGCAAGTAGTGAGGAGGAGAGTGACGTGGGAGCTGGTGTTGCAAGTGGTCAGGCTCCTGGCTCAGAGACCATTTAGGAGGACATCAGTGACATGCAGACAGTACTCGATGATGATGTAGCTGATCGTAAATGGGAGAAGGGTGACGAAGGGGATTCATCATCATCGGGAGAAGAGTGGCAGCTTGCGCATGAAGCAGCGGTGGAGCCAGCAAGTCGGTAGTGTGGCCGGGAGTCAGCAGGGTGGCAGCAGCGGGAGCCAAACGTGCCCGGGGTAGGCCACCCGCTTTGCAGAAGCCTGCCTGGAAAGTAGTAGTGTAGGGGTTCACAGAGGCAGCGGCCATAGCAGTCAGTCAGTGTGGAGTGTTGGGGGTAAAATCACCTACTCGGCGGTGTGGCAGTTTTTTATTAGGCCGCCGGAGGTGAATATGGCCATTTACCGAATCTGTGTGCAGAAGGTGAAGCGTGGCCAGGGTGCCAATGTTGGCACCACGGCCCAGCGTCAACATATGCAGTGTCACCAAAAAATGGCCTGGGAGAACCGTGACTCCGATGTGGTGGTCCAGCCTGCCGCAGCAACCCCTGCATCACCCAGTGGCACGCACCCGATTTCAGACAGTCAAGACCCCACCACCTCAGCCGAAGGGAGCTGTCTGTCCTTCCCATCATCTATCGTTCCTGATGCTCCTGCTCCTCGTCCTCCTACTCCTCATCACTCATTTCATCAGCAGTTGGTCACCGAAGCGATTGCCAAGATACAGCAATACGCGTGTGGTCATCCTATAGCGCAGAGGCTGAACGTGCTCCTGGCCAAGTTCCTAGTGCTGCAGTACCTCCTTTCCAAGTGGTGGACTCTGCACCTTTCAGAGAAAAAATGGCTTGTGCCAAGCCGAGGTGGAGAGTCCCAAGCCATCATAGGTGGGCCAGTCCGTGAGCCTGTCGGTGTCTGCCAAAGTGCAAGGCAGCACTGACGTGTGTAACTACGGTCAGGGAAAATACATGTTCTTTATAGCCCACTGGGTGAATGTGGTTCCTGCCAAGCCACACCAGCAACTTGGCCAGATGATGCTGCTTCTGCCTCCCCGTTTTCATGCCGTTGGTCCTGCGACAATGTCCGCCTCTGCCTCCTCATCCACCACCGTGTCCTCAGCCTCCACTGCAGGGACAATTCACAGTGCTTCTCCAGCATACCACATGTGCAGGGCATGGCGGTGTCACGCTGTTTTACACCTCGTTTGCCTGGGCGAACGGAGTCACACTTGGGAGGAACTGTTCCGTGTCCTTCATCAAGAAATCGAATCCTGGCTTTCTCCGCAACAACTCAAATTCATAACCATGGTGACCGACAACGGGAAGAACATGGTTTTGGTGCTACGTCAAGGAGGGCTGAGCCATTCGCCCCACATGGTGCACGTGTTCAATCTGGTTGTCAAGCGGTTCCTGAAGTCTTCCATCCATCTGCAAGACATCCTAAAAATGGCCAGGAAACTATGCATGCACTTCAGCCACTCGTACACTGCCAAACACCCTTCTTGAGCTGCAGCGGCAGAACAGCATCCCCCAATATAGGCTGATATGCGAGGTTTCCACCCGTTGGAATTCCACTCTCCATATGTTGGACCGACTATACGAACAGAGAAAGGCCATAAACGATGTTCGAAGCAGACAGGAGTACTCACCTGTGTAACTTCGATGTCAGTTAGTGGCAGCTCATGCGTGACACCTGCCATTTGCTCAGGCTCTTTAAGGATGCCACGTTATTTGTCAGTCGCCAGGACTACAGGATGAACAACGTCATTCTACTACTTTATATCCTGGAACAGATGCTGGTAAATCTGGCTGGTCAGGGAACTGGAGACGTGGCTCCTACATTTCACGGTCACATGAGGGCTGAACTGGAGGAGGAGGACATTGGAGCACAAGCAATATGTAGCGAAATGGGTGTTTTTTATACACAGGTGACAGGAGAGGAGGAGCAGGAGCAGCCGGAGAGGAAGAAGGAGATGAGGAAAATGAGGCAGATTGCCACAGCCACAGTTAGGCAGGCACATTGTGGCAATGTGCAGTGGAGATGGAGGCAGGGAGTCCCTCCGAGTCACTTGCTTAAATGGCCCGCTGTGCGCTCACTTGCTTGGGTAGTGACAGACAAATTGTCACCATTCGGCAGAGGGATGACTTCTGGCTCTCTACCACTTTGAAGATCCGCTGGACTACTGGGCAGCCAAACTGGATTTGTGGCCGCAACTGGCCGAGTTTGCTCTGGAAAAGCTATCCTGCCCGGCCATTAGTGTGGCATCAGAGCGGGTGCTTAGTGCGGCGGGGGCCATAGTTACCCCAAGGAAAACTCTCCTGTCCACCCAAAATGTAGAGAGACTGACCTTTGTCAAGATGAATCAGGCGTGGATAAGCCAGGATTTCCACCCACCAATACCTGATGCATCAGATTAGATTATGCAGGGTGCCTCACCCAAACCTTGACAAAGCAGACTGGTTTCTTCTGGCTACCTGCCTCAGCTACTATTCTGATGCTTCCACCCGCCTGATGCCACACATCTAATGCCAAGTGCTCCTTCTTACACCCACCATTGTCAGCGGGTACTGTTATTGCCACCCACCTCCCCACTTTGTCACTGGGTCACTCTGTGGTCTCCTGATGCTGCTGCCGTCTCACAACTCATATCTTCTCATGCTGCTGTTGCCACCTCCACACTATGTCATTGTGCTATTCTGTGGTCTCCTCATGCTGCTGCTGCCACCTCCACACTGTTTATTGTGCCACTCTGTGGTCTCCTCATCCTGCTTCCAACTCAAAACTCTGTCTCTTGGCTACTCTGTGGCCTCCTCATGCTGCTGCCATCTCCACACTATGTCACCTTGCCACTCTGTGGTCTCCTCATGCTGCTGCCACTTCACCACTCTGTGGTCTCCTCATGCTGCTGCAACATCATCACTATGTCACTGGGCCACTGTAGACTTCTCATGCTGTTCCCACCCTCCCCACTCCATGACTGGGCCACTATTTTGCCTTTTTGGCCTGATTGACATCATCATTTATTTGACACTTCATTTGATCTGTCAGAAGGAAGGAAAGATGAGACACACAACGGATCCTGTCTATGTAGCAGATGTAAGGCCTGTATGACATGGGCCCAATTTAGCATCAGAATTGGCTTATGATTTTTCTTTAGGCTTTAGCAATACTGGTGGATTACTGACCAAATGCTGACCGAGTGAAGGCGGATTCTCTATAGAAAGGATCCGTTTTTTGGGGGTTATTGTTCTGACGGATCAGAGAAAGGGCAAAATAATCAGTGATGTCAACACAAACTTACTGCTGACACCCTCTCCACTCTGTCGGGGGGCTCTACTTGTATAAGTGTTTAATAGAACAGGTTTTGTAGACATCTATGTGGAATCAGCTGCTGACGATGTAAAAGGAGTGCGCTTCTTCTTGACGCTAACAGTGACCTGTAAGGCTAAATTCACACTTGAGTTATTTGGACAGTTTTGGCCCTGAAACTGCCCAATTAAGTGAAGTGTGCAGTGATTCTAAGAGCGATGCCTGTCATCTGCGTGTCATACTAACTCACAGTATTGTTTCACTACCACAGCAGACTCCCTATGCGTGTTACCGCAATGCACGGTGTTCTACAACACTATACAGTCTCTCTGCAGCCAGGAAATAGCAGGAAATTTTATGTGATTCGCCACTAATAAATTCGGATTGAATCTTTTCTGAAAATTTGGCGAACCGGCCAAATCGAATTTTTGAGAAATTCACTCATCTCTACTAATGATGTCTTGGCATTCAAGGGCTTGAAAGGAGTTGCATACAGTCCTAGGAGATCCCAAAGTGTCATCCATAATTTGTTAGGGCAATTGGAGCACTTTCGATTAAGGTCGAACTTATTTAGGCCTGAATCAAATCTGAATCAAATTTCAGGAAATTTTCTCATCACTATGTGGGATGATCAATCACCAGATTCAACATAAATGCAATAGAGTTAATTTCCACCCTCAAAAAAATATATGTTAATAACTTTGAAAGTATGAATGTAAATTGAATCCAGCTGTTGTCTGATGTTTGGCATTCTGTTGCCCCCAAACTTTCCTTTAACTGAACTGGATCATTCTAGAGACCTCCCCCCAAATGCCCCCTTAATTAATTCTGAGCTGTCCCTGACAATGGAGGAGCGTTTTCATAAGTCACTTGGGAGTCAGTATAGGAAATACTAGGAGTACTTTCAAGACCATGAATATTGTGCCTATCACATGTATATACAGCAAGGTCACAATGCAGGTAGTCACGAACAACACGGGAAGGAGCCATCACTACATGCTGTATGGAAGGTCTGAAGGGTCAATGTACAGCAGCAGGGAGCGAGGTTTTATTGTCATTAGATTACAGAAAAGTGTTTCATTCAAGTAGAATATAGCTGCCCATACACATTGGAGTATTGTGGTCCAACCAGCTAATGTATATGGGGATGTTAAATTTCAACATGCCCGAATCTTTTGTTCTCTAGGAAGACAAGCCGTCATCAGAGGTGTCTGGCACTGGCTTTTTCCCTTCTCCCTATTCATAACACATGCATGCTTGAGAGTAAGGAGGAATAGCTGCCAACAGCTATATGGACAGCTTTAAACTTTTAATATTTAACTCAGTTGACAAGGTTTGACAACATGGTTACACACCAAAATATACTTGACATCTTTCTATTGATTTGTGACAACTTAGATAACTTAGATAGCTGTTGGCCGATAGCTATTCCTTGTAATGACCCATGGACATGCACGTGTAGCTAGGCCAAGTGTACAAGTACCCTTACAAGGTGTAGGAAGGCGCAAGGGTCCGTCATTGACGGAAGGTATGTGTCACTGAGATTCCTGTCCTCGGTGAGGTAAAAGCCAGTAATTTTTAGTGTCAGCGGCAGTTAGTGCTGACTGACACTATTTGTTATTTAGTGTGGCTGTAGATCCGAAAGCTTACCCCAGCCGAGACTAGGTACAGTATAGTGGAGAGAGAGTACCTGGCCATCAAGTGGGCACTCGAGTCTCTCCGCTATTATCTGTTGGGGAGAAAGTTCCGTCTGGTGACCGACCATTCCTCTCTCAAGTGGATTATCCTCCACTTCACAGTGAAGCTGTGGAGACGCTGTGGTTTTGGGATATGCATGAGGTGTGCCGTGCTAAAGGGCGTTTATTTACTTCAGAGCTATAGCCACTCCCCTGCCCACCTGCTGCTGATTCATATGGAAAACAACTGTCAATCAGCAGCAGGTAGGTGGGGAGAGTCAGGAGCTCATAAATATTCATGACTCATCATTATCAGCTGGAGCTTTTCAATACAAGATGTTGGCAGATTGACTGGGTCAATTAAAGAAAGTGACCCAGCATTTTGCTAAGAGAATCAGTCACTTATTTATGTTGCCCTTAGTTAGGACACCATAAAACTGGTGACAGGTTCCCTTTAAGCTTTGTACTGTATATCATGAAAGGTCTGCAGGGCTCTTAGACAATAAAATATATACAGAGCAAAGTTCTAGATTTTTAAATAAATTATTTTGGTATATTAGACTTGCCAGTTCTTTTATATTCTTGCTTTGAAAACCCCTTGAAATCCACTTCAATGTTGTAATACAATGCAGAATAAATTGTCAAAGGTGGAGGGGATTTTTTTAAACAGTGTTTAGTCAAAGGTATTCATAATCCTTATGGTTAGTAGTATTGTAAACATATAGGGGGACATTTAAGAGGCACGCAGTTCTTAATAATAGTGACACCTCGGATATCACCTGGGGATAGATTAAGATAGGTGTTTAATACACTGGCTTAATCTATCTCCAACTGATGTCAGATGTGCCACAATTATTAAGAAGGAAAACCTCAATAATTGTGGCACATTTACTGGGGTATTTTATAATATGTGTGCTGGGACAACTTCAGCTGCCCCAGCATAGCCCAATCCCTGCCTTACTCTGTCGAAACATGGCGATCAGAGTTCTAAACCCGCCAAAAAGTTGTAAAATGTTGCATGGTGTGAAACAAACTTTGTGACTTTTTGAGGCCAGTTTTCTGGTGCACAGGATTCATAACTGTGCACCCCTATACAGTGGCGGAAATAATTATTTGACCCCTCACTGATTTTGTAAGTTTGTCCAATGACAAAGAAATGAAAAGTCTCAGAACAGTATCATTTCAATGGTAGGTTTATTGTAACAGTGGCAGATAGCACATCAAAAGGAAAATCGAAAAAATAACTTTAAATAAAAGATAGCAACGGATTTGCATTTCATTGAGTGAAATAAGTATTTGAACCCCTACCAACCATTAAGAGTTCTGGCTCCCACAGAGTGGTTAGACACTTCTACTCAATTAGTCACCCTCATTAAGGACACCTGTCTTAACTAGTCACCTGTATAAAAGACACCTGTCCACAGAATCAATCAATCAAGCAGACTCCAAACTCTCCAACATGGGAAAGACCAAAGAGCTGTCCAAGGATGTCAGAGACAAAATTGTAGACCTGCACAAGGCTGGAATGGGCTACAAAACCATTAGCAAGAAGCTGGGAGAGAAGGTGACAACTGTTGGTGCGATTGTTCGAAAATGGAAGGAGCACAAAATGACCATCAATCGACCTCGCTCTGGGGCTCCACGCAAGATCTCACCTCGTGGGGTGTCAATGGTTCTGAGAAAGGTGAAAAAGCATCCTAGAACTACACGGGAGGAGTTAGTTAATGACCTCAAATTAGCAGGGACCACAGTCACCAAGAAAACCATTGGAAACACATTACACCGCAATGGATTAAAATCCTGCAGGGCTCGCAAGGTCCCCCTGCTCAGGAAGGCACATGTGCAGGCCCGTCTGAAGTTTGCCAATGAACACCTGAATGATTCAGAGAGTGACTGGGAGAAGGTGCTGTGGTCTGATGAGACCAAAATAGAGCTCTTTGGCATTAACTCAACTCGCTGTGTTTGGAGGAAGAAAAATGCTGCCTATGACCCCCAAAACACCGTCCCCACCGTCAAGCATGGGGGTGGAAACATTTTGCTTTGGGGGTGTTTTTCTGCTAAGGGCACAGGACAACTTATTCGCATAAACGGGAAAATGGACGGAGCCATGTATCGTGAAATCCTGAGCGACAACCTCCTTCCCTCTGCCAGGAAACTGAAAATGGGTCGTGGATGGGTGTTCCAGCACGACAATGACCCAAAACATACAGCAAAGGCAACAAAGGAGTGGCTCAAGAAGAAGCACATTAAGGTCATGGAGTGGCCTAGTCAGTCTCCGGACCTTAATCCAATCGAAAACCTATGGAGGGAGCTCAAGCTCAGAGTTGCACAGAGACAGCCTCGAAACCTTAGGGATTTAGAGATGATCTGCAAAGAGGAGTGGACCAACATTCCTCCTAAAATGTGCGCAAACTTGGTCATCAATTACAAGAAACGTTTGACCTCTGTGCTTGCAAACAAGGGTTTTTCCACCAAGTATTAAGTCTTTTTTTGTTAGAGGGTTCAAATACTTATTTCACTCAATGAAATGCAAATCAGTTGCTATCTTTTATTTAAAGTTATTTTTTCGATTTTCCTTTTGATGTGCTATCTGCCACTGTTACAATAAACCTACCATTGAAATGATACTGTTCTGAGACTTTTCATTTCTTTGTCATTGGACAAACTTACAAAATCAGTGAGGGGTCAAATAATTATTTCCGCCACTGTATGTTTTTAGATTTTGCCTAAAACACTCCTTATCTTTGGGAATACTGAAATGCAGCAGTTCACAGTTGTGGCTACTTTATGGTATATTCAAACAAAGGGGTTCATTTTTTAAATAAGTTTCAAAATTGGGTCTTGCGACCTTTTGGGCTATTTGAACCCAAAAAAAAAAAATTGACATTTTACATTTTTACACCACTCAAGTTTTTAACAATAATTGGGAAAGCAGGACTGTAAAGTTGATTTAAGTCAGATGCAACTTTAAAAAGTCACAGAAAATTGCCACAATCTTGCTCAAGAAAAAGGGTGGCGTAGAAAGGGGACTAACATCTCAAGACAGAAGTGTTGGTCTTAAGAAAAATGTGTGTCTTATGGATTTTTACATTGCTCTTTTTTTTGTCCAATGACGTTTTTTAATAGAGGTCTACAGAGGAAGTGACCTCATTGGGGACGCCATATTTGCCTGTTCAAAAAACACCACAAAAAAACACATGTAGCCAAACACACTGGGGGTTATTTATTAAAAACCAGCATTGGTCCCATGTTCATATGTGCCCGCATTGCTGAGAAAAATGTGAAAAAGTTTTAATATATGCAAATGAGCCTCTAGGAGCAATGGGGGCATTGCCATTACACCTAAAGGCTCTGCTCTCTCTATGGCTGGGTTCACACTTGAGCGTTTTACAGCGCGTTCCTACGCGCTGTAAAACGCTCAACAGGCAAAAACCAATGGGCATGGTCTCACCTGAGCGTTTTACAGCGCGTACGAACGCGCTGTAAAACGCCCTACGCCCCAAGAAGTACAGGAGCTTCTTTGGGGCGTATTGTCGTGCGTATTGTGGCAGTTTTTCATTGGATTAATCACAAAATACAAAAACGCCCCAAAATACGCCTCAAAAACGCCCGATAAAACGCCTGTAAAAACCGCTTATCGAATACGCTCAGGTGTGAACCCAGCCTATAACTACAGCCAGTCAGTGAAAACATCATCGCACCTGGCCCTGTCAATCAAAGTGGAGAGTGCTCAGCACTTGCAGAAAGAGCTGAGCATCTGGGGGTAACAGCAACGCCCCCGTTGCCCCTAGGAGCTCATTTGCATATATTAAAGCATCATTTTTCTCAGCAATGCAGGCAAATATGGACATGGAACCAACACTGATGCTTTCCGCTGCCAAGCGCACATGCAAAGGGTTATTCAGTTTCATAGGTACAAATCTGCTGACAGATGCCCTTTAACTTAAACTAAAGTGGGAAAACCATTTACGCATTACATTTTCAGTATCCAAAGTTGACAAACACCGCGCAAAAGCCACAGGTGTTCTTCACCTTCGTGCAGCGTCTCCCTTTGATACTAATTGAACCATTCTGTGAAGCTCAGCTGTAATTGTATTCATTCAAGCTTTGTGTACTTATCTACTGAATCTAAGAAAACCAGCACCGTAGTCTCCACGCTTCTCCATACGCTACAATGTTTTGCCCTCATGCTTAGGTATAGTAATTGGAATGCTTTCACAATTTTTGCCCTGATTGATGTTTGGATAACACGCTACTCTGACCACAAATGGGGCACAAACAGCCTGCATTCTGACTCACAGAAACAGAACACACGCATAGCTGCATGTGCTAATCTCTAGCTAATTGCCACCTTACTCACAGTCTAGCCGCATTATATAAATCAACAACTTCATAAACATGTCTACAATAAAGTATATTTGCTACCTAAATCTAAAGCACTCGAAAGTTTGCAAATAATTTTTTTGCAGATAAATAATATGCAAGGCCAATACTCTGACATGCTAGTGACATGACAGTGTGCATTCTCGAATAACAGGCAGAAAGCAGGCAAACAGGTACATTTGCTGTACTGTAAGCATACAAGCTCCTGCATGTTTTAATGAAACTCACGACGCCTCAGTGTCTCAATCCCGAACACTTAAAAAAGGCCTTTCCAAGTGATTACACATTGTTGGACATTTCTCATCCTTCAATGTGTTTGTTTAAAATTCCAGATATGAAACCGAGATAATCACTCATAGGTGGGTGGGATTGATCCATAAAATTCCGTTTCTAAAATTGCTGTCTGAACATATGTAATAAGTGGGTTTATGGAGACGCTGAGAACTAGTGGGATTGAGGGCAATTGTTGTTGTTTTCTTATGTGCAGGGTATTAAAGGAGAACTACACAGTTGAGCTTTCTATAGATTCTGGTTTATGTATAGAAAATACACAAGAATGTGAGTATGTTTTTAGAGGAAGTGAAAGAGTGAGAATGTGGATGGTTCTGGCCTACCAGAGTACTAGAGGATCCTCCAGTGGGACCCAAATGCTGGGGAAAATCCCATTTCGAGCTGCCTTTGAAGCTAATCAGCCACCACTACCACTACGGTGTCATGGTCTTACCTTCTTGCTGTTCTCCTTCGTTTGACATGTGCTGGCGGCCATCTTGGTTTCTGGGTTTCTTGTAGCCTTCCACCCTGCGGCTCCTCCTTCCCACTGGGAGGAGCTGGATGCCTAGCTCATATATATAGGAGGTCTGTGGCTTCAGTTCCTTGCTTGGTCCTCCTGTGTTCACATGCTATAAGACTGCTGCTGCTTCTGGTTCCTGATCCTGGCTTCGTCTGACTACCCTGCTGGTTCCTGATCCTGGCTTCGTCTGACTACCCTGCTGGTTCCTGATCCTGGCTTCGTCTGACTACCCTTCTGGTTCCTGACCTCTGGCCTCTCAAAGACTCTGCTTCGGTTTCACCATCCGTTTGGACTTTTGCTTTACAGCTTTATTTTCAATAAAGCCTTCTTATTTTCACTTATCTCTTGTTGTACGTCTGGTTCATGGTTCCGTGACATTAGGACCAAGCCATGAATTCTGACGGTACAGGGCCATCCTCGCTACCCATGCTGGTTGCCAGACTTGATCAGCAGGATCACCTGTTGGGTCGGTTCGCTGTGGCGTTGCAAACCCTGCTTGAACGCACGGCTCATTTCGCTCCCGTTGCCGATGGGTCGGTTGTCGCTCCTACTGCCGCTCCGGTTGTTGCGCCAGAGTCTACCCCGACACCTGTTGTTGCGCCTGCGGTGTTTCGGGGTATGACCGGTTCTGCCCCTCTTCCACAGCGCTTTGGGGGAGAGCCAACTCAGTGCCGAGGTTTCCTTAACCAGGTGGGCATTTATTTCGAGTTGCTGCCACATGCCTTTCCTACTGAGAGATCAAAGGTGGGCTTCTTGATCTCGCTGCTCTCGGACAAGGCCTTGGCCTGGGCCAGCCCTTTATGGGAGAACAACAATCCGGTGGTTGCCGAGTTTTCCGGTTTTGTTGCTTCTCTTCGGAAGGTATTCGATGTGCCGGCTCGTGCTGCCTCTGCTGCGAAGCTCCTTATGTCCATCAGACAGGGTTCACGATCCGTAGCTGAATACGCCATTGAGTTTCGTACCCTGGCAGCAGAGGTGGGCTGGAATAATGAGGCTCTGGTAGCTGCTTTCTCTCATGGTCTCTCGGATGCCTTGAAGGATGAGGTTGCAGCTAAGGACCTACCAGTGGAGCTCGAGTCTCTTATTTCTTTCCTGATATTGATTGACACCAGACTCAGGGAGAGACCTTCCTTTAAGGAGAGCCTGCGGAGGTCTTCTAACAGATTGGCGCCTACGTTTGCTGTCCCACCCGTGCCTCCCTCTCCTCCCACGCCTCCTGGGGATGACTTGTCTGGGGGTGAACCCATGCAGCTGGGGTTTGCTCGCCTGTCCGAGGGGGAGAGGGTACTCCGGAGACGCGAGGGCCGATGCATGTACTGTGGTCTCGGTGGGCATTTTCGGTTGGCATGTCCGAACCATCCGGGAAACGCTCGTACCTGAGATCCTGTCGGGGGCAGATCTTGGGTGGAGTCTCCTCGTCCCCGGTTTCCCGTGTTGACAAACCACTGATCACTGTTGTCCTCTCCTGGGTCGGGGGCTCGGTGACGACCCAGGCGTTGGTGGACTCTGGTGGTTTGTTCATTGATAGTGTGTTCGCTGCCGCCAATTCCATTCCTCTGCAGGCTCGAGGTTCCCCACTGGCTCTTGAGGCGATAGACGGCAGACCCCTTCTGTTGCCACACGTGACTCATGAGACCCTTCCAGTGGGGATAGCCATTGGTGCCGTTCACAGAGAGTCGGTCTGCCTCCAGGTTATTTCGTCTCCACACTACTCGGTGGTCTTGGGGTACCCCTGGCTCCAGAAGCATAATCCGACTTTCGATTGGAGATCGGTCGAGATCCTCTCGTGGTCACCGCAGTGTGGGGCTAGTTGCATCCATGGGTCTGTCAAGTTGCTGTGTCCTCGGACTCTCTGTTGCCTCCTGAATACGAGGAGTACCGGGATGTATTCGATAAGGTGCGCGCGGTTGTCCTACCTCCGCACCGCCCATACGATTGTGCCATAGAGTTACAACCTGGTGCCGTTCCTCCTCGTGGCAAAGTCTATCCACTGTCGGTAGCGGAGAATGAGGCCAGGGAGGAGTACGTGAGGGAGGCGCTTTCACGCGGACACATTCGCAAATCCTCGTCCCCGGCAGGGGCTGGATTTTTCTTTGTGAAAAAGAAGGGCGGTGAGTTGAGGCCTTGCATCGATTACAGGGGTCTCAATCGCATCACGATCAAGAACGCTTACCCGATACCCTTGATTTCCGAGCTGTTCGATCGCCTTAAAGGGGCCACGGTCTTTACCAAACTCGACCTGAGGGCGGCATCTAACCTGGTAAGGATCAAGGCGGGCGATGAGTGGAAGACCGCGTTTAACACCAGGACCGGTCATTATGAATCCTTGGTTATGCCCTTTGGGTTGTGCAATGCGCCCGCAGTCTTTCAGGAATTCATCAACGATGTTTTCCGTGACCTGTTGCAGCAGTGTGTGGTGGTCTATTTGGATGACATCTTGGTATATTCTGAATCCATGGAGGCCCACATTCTGGATGTCAGACGAGTGTTGCAACGGTTACGAGAGAACAAGCTGTTCGGTAAGCTTGAGAAATGCGAATTTCACCGATCCCAGGTAACCTTCTTAGGTTACATCATTTCCGCTGAGGGGTTCTCCATGGATCCTGAGAAGGTTTCGGCTGTCTTACAGTGGCCCCAGCCCAGTGGTCTTCGTTCCCTGCAGCGCTTTTTGGGCTTCGCCAATTATTATCGGAAGTTCATCAGGGACTTTTCCATGCTGGCCAAGCCTCTCACGGATCTGACCAGGAAGGGCAGTAATTCCCAGGTCTGGCCGCTCGAGGCCATCCGAGCTTTTGAGGCCCTAAAGTCCGCTTTTGTGTCGGCTCCGATTCTGTCGCATCCCAACCCTGGGTTGCCCTTTGTCCTCGAGGTGGACGCGTCTGAGACGGGAGTAGGCGTCCTCTGCTTCCTTGTGGGTTTTACTCCCGGAAACTGTCTTCCGCGGAGTGCAACTATCAGATTGGTGACAGGGAGTTATTGGCCATCGTGCAGGCCCTTAAAGAATGGAGGCACTTGCTCGAGGGTTCGGTGGTTCCGGTTCTCATCCTGACGGACCATAAGAATCTGACCTACCTTTCTGAGGCCAAGAGATTGACACCACGTCAGGCCAGATGGGCTCTGTTCTTGTCACGTTTTAATTACGTGGTCTCCTACCTACCCGGTTCCAAGAACATCAGGGCGGATGCCCTATCACGGCAGTACTCCGAGCTGTCCAGGGAGGAGTCGATTCCGACTTCGGTCATACCTCCGAATCAGATCCTGGCCGCCATTCGCACCAGCCTGACCTCTCCCCTGGGTGAGCAGATTTTGGCGGCTCAATCTGGTGCTCCCTCTGGGAGACCCAACGGCAGATGTTTTGTGCCTGAGGAGTTGCGCACTCGGTTGTTGCGAACCTACCATAACTCCAAGACCGCGGGGCATCCTGGAAAGAATCAGCTGTCCTGGGCTGTTTCACGTCTGTTCTGGTGGCCTTCCCTACGTTCCGACATCGCCGCATATGTAGCGGCATGCTCCGTTTGTGCCCAGAGTAAGTCCCCTCGGCACCTTCCGTTGGGCCTTCTGCAACCCATAGCCACCGGGGAGCGCCCATGGTCACACCTGGGGATGGATTTCATTGTGGACCTCCCTGCATCCCGAGGCCATACGGTCATTCTCATGATTGTGGATCGGTTTTCCAAAATGTGCCACTGTGTTCCTCTCAAGAAGTTACCCTCTGCACAAGAGTTGGCCACGATTTTTGCCAGGGAGGTCTTCCGGTTGCACGGTTTGCCCAAGGAGATTGTGTCGGATCGGGGGAGTCAGTTTGTGTCCAGGTTCTGGCGCGCCTTTTGCTCCCAGTTGGGGATTCATCTCTCCTTCTCCTCGGCCTACCACCCTCAGTCCAATGGGGCCGCAGAACGATCCAATCAGGCATTGGAGCAATTCCTTCGTTGCTATGTCTCCGATCACCAAGACAATTGGGTTGACCTCCTGCCTTGGGCTGAGTTTGCCAGGAACACGGCGGTGAACTCTTCCTCTGGGACGTCTCCCTTCATGGCCAATTATGGGTTCCAACCTGCCGTGTGACCGGAGGTATTCTCTCCCCAGGATATTCCGGCTGTGGAGGATCACCGTTCCGTCCTACGAGCTTCTTGGGTACAGATCCAGAAGTCCCTTGAGGCCTCTGCGCAGCGCCAGAGACTCCAGGCTGATCGCAGACGAGCGCCTGCTCCTTCCTACCAGGTCGGAGACCGTGTATGGTTGTCCACCCGCAACCTCAACCTTCGAGTGCCCACTCCCAAGCTGGCGCCTCGCTTTGTTGGTCCCTTCCGAGTGCTTCGCAGGGTAAACCCGGTAGCCTATGCCCTTGCGCTTCCTCCTGGCATGCGGATCTCTAACGTGTTTCATGTCTCCCTGTTGAAGCCACTGGTGTGTAATCGTTTCACTTCCTCGGTTCCTCGGCCTCGTCCGGTCCGAGTGGGCAATCGTGAGGAGTATGAGGTGAGCAATATCCTGGACTCACGCCTGGTCCGCGGTCGGGTGCAGTTTTTGGTCCATTGGCGTGGTTATGGTCCAGAGGAGCGTTCCTGGGTTCCCTCCGCAGATGTCCATGCTCCTGCCTTGCTCCGAGCCTTCCACGCACGCTTCCCTCAGAAACCGTTTTTTGCTCCGCGGAGGAGGGGCCCTTGAGGGGGAGGTACTGTCATGGTCTTACCTTCTTGCTGTTCTCCTTCGTTTGACATGTGCTGGCGGCCATCTTGGTTTCTGGGTTTCTTGTAGCCTTCCACCCTGCGGCTCCTCCTTCCCACTGGGAGGAGCTGGATGCCTAGCTCATATATATAGGAGGTCTGTGGCTTCAGTTCCTTGCTTGGTCCTCCTGTGTTCACATGCTCTAAGACTGCTGCTGCTTCTGGTTCCTGATCCTGGCTTCGTCTGACTACCCTGCTGGTTCCTGATCCTGGCTTCGTCTGACTACCCTGCTGGTTCCTGATCCTGGCTTCGTCTGACTACCCTTCTGGTTCCTGACCTCTGGCCTCTCAAAGACTCTGCTTCGGTTTCACCATCCGTTTGGACTTTTGCTTTACAGCTTTATTTTCAATAAAGCCTTCTTATTTTCACTTATCTCTTGTTGTACGTCTGGTTCATGGTTCCGTGACATACGGTCTATTTTATTGATTTAAAACATATTAGACTTTATTGATGTTATAGGGGTAGGATTTCCTCTGGTAGGCCCAAGGAACCCTAGTCTGACAATGGGCAGAATTGTAACTGGCCAAACCCCCAAACTAGATCAAAAATGAAGAGCTAAAAACACAGAGTATACTTTGATCCTACATTGTTGATAAAAATGAACCTGATGTTGAAGTTTATATATAGAAAATACACAAGATTGTATGTTTTTTTAATAGAAAGTCACACAGGCAGACTCAAGGTGGCCCACCACAGTACAAGAGGATCCTCCAGTGGGCCCAATCTCTGACGCCAAAGGTCCTAGAGAAAATCCCATTTGGAGCTCTCTTTGAAACTAATCAGCTACCACTAGCGTATATTTCTTTGATTTAAGACCTTTTACTATTGATCTTATAGGGGTTGGATTTCCTCTGGTAGGCCCAAGGAAACACAGTCTGACACTAGGCAGAATTGTAACTGGACAAATGCCAAAACCAGATCAAAATTTCAGAACAACAGATAAAAATTAACCAGATATTCTTTGAAACAGCCACACTTATTGTCCGATAGCAAGAAAACCGCAATAAATAATTAAAATTCCTTCAATATCACTATTTAGGCCCTAGATGATTCTAATAATGGATCTACATTATGATGCAAAGGGATAGACGCAAGAAACGACCAAAGGGAGCAACCTGACTATAAGTGGAGACAACAGATTGCACCAAAGTGATATATGCTCCTCTGATCTGTGGCGCCATAGCGCCGTACTATTACAACGAAATAAGAGGTTAATATAAGGTGTATGCTCTGCTTAAGACAGAACCACCAGTTTAAAAGGGTTGTCCAGGGTTAGGAAAACATGACTGCCTCCTACCGGAAACCACACCTGTCCATGGGTTGTGTCTAGTATTGCAGCTCAGCTCCATTGGAGTTAATGAGGAAGGGCTGTGGACAGATGTGATACTGTTTTTGGAAGAAACCAGCCATGTTGTTCTAATCTTGGTCAACTCCTTTAAAGGGGTTGTCCAGCTTTTTTGTTCTCTTTTTTTTGCATCCAGGCCTGGAAAACCTGTTGAAAATTCCATTCTCACGTGCTCCCAGATGTTCTATTCTGGTTTCTTGTTTCTCTTCACTAGTCTTCCGATCCCTGTCTGGCAACTTCTGCATGGATAGGGTCATGTATGCAGTTGCAGCCAATGACTGGCCTTAGTTGGACAAGTCACTAAGCAGCTCATGACTGATGGGTCACATGCCATTTGGAATAATGTCAGCATTGAGGCAAGTCATTAGCTGCTGTGTAGTACGTGACCCCCCCATGCAGTTGGCAAATGGAAAACAGAAGATCAGTGATGAAAGGCAGAAAGCCAGGGAGCTATAACGGAGTGGTAGGGAGCAGGTAAGCATGAAGTTTTCAAAAGGTATTCCAGGCTGGGTTGCAAATTTAAAAATAAAAAAAAGGCTGGGCAACCCATTTAATACATGTTGAGACAAGGAAGTATGTCAGATATTGCAAGGCACTCGATTGCTCACATGATGTCGCAAGCAGGAACCGGTACTTATATAGGCAGCTCTGCAGCCACATATGTTGGTTTGTTGAACCTCTGTGAGTGTGGCCTAGGGTGGCGTAAATTTGGATTTTTACATAAGACCTCATACATATCACCATGTCTACAAATGGTACCCAATAAGAAACAACATCTCCATATTTTGAAAACATAATATTCATGGTCCCATTAAAATACATTTGCACCCTGTCTGTGGTGAAGGCTAAGGCAGATGGACAGCTTTTTTATGGTGTTAGGCCTCATGCACACGGCCGTGCCGTTTTTTTGCGGTCCGCGAACCGCGGATCCGTAAAAAAAAAGAAAGCTGCGCGTGTTGCCTTCCGCAATTTGCGGAACGGAACGGGCGCCGGCAATATAAATGCCTATTCTTGTCCGCAAAGCGCGGACAAGAATAGGACATGTTATTTTTTTTTAACAGGGCCGCGGAACGGAGCCACGAATGCGGACAGCACACGGAGTGCTGTCCGCATCTTTTGCGGCCCCATTGAAGTGAATGGGTCCACATCTGAGCCGCCAAAACGGCGGCTCCGATGCGGACCCAAACAACGGCCGTGTGCATGAGGCCTTACTGAAACAAAATAAATGTAAACTGTCCAAATAAATGTCATATCTGAAGACACATCCACTACTTTAGGATCTCTATTTTGGTTATCCACTCCCAAGTAATATTATTTATCATGATAAAACTATATGAAAATAGGTTGAATTTTTTTTTTTTTTACATTTTGATACCAAGATCTATGGAAAATACCTGTTTCCATAGCCTAAGGCCTCACCTGTCATTTATAATTTATTATACTGGTGTCTTCTTTAGTGTAGTGAAGCTATTAGACTCTCTAAGGCTACATTCACACTCGCGTTTGGTGCGGATCCGTCATGGATCTGCACAGACGGATCCGTTCAGATAATACAACCGTCTGCATCCGTTCAGAACGGACCCTTTTGTATTATCTGTAACATTGCCAAAACGGATCCGTCTTGAACACCATTGAAAGTCGATGGGGGACGGATCCGTTTTCTATTGTGCCAGATTGTGTCAGTGAAAATGGATCTGTCCCCATTAACTTACATTGTGTGTCAGGACGGATCAGTTTTCTATTGTGCCATATTGTGTCAGTGAAAACGGATCCGTCCCCATTGACTTACATTGTGTGTTAGTTTGCCTCCGCATCGTCAGGCGGACACCAAAACGCTGTAAGCAGCGTTTTAGTGTCCGCCTCCAGAGCAGAATGGTGACTGAACGGAGGCAAACTGATGCATTCTGAGCGGATCCTTTTCCATTGAGAATGCATTAGGGCAAAACTGATCCGTTTTGGACCGCTTGTGAGAGCCCTGAAACGGATCTCACAAATGGAAACCAAAACGCCAGTGTGAAAGTAGCCTTAAGCACCAGGACCAAGTGCAACTACTACCTCTGCATTGCCTACAGATACACCCTAGTCCATAACTCTAAAAATATCTGCAACCTCTTCGTTGGCATGTGAGAAGAAAAGGCAAAAAATACTTGAAATGACAACTTTGTAATACAGAGTGGTTTATAGCTTAGAGAACAAAACACAAAGTAACATGAAAAGACATGACCTACCCAAGTTTTATGCATGCACTACAAATGTTTGATGTGAGCTCCATTTGACTAGGCGGTAGTCCAGTTCTATCCACATGCGTGCCGGCATATCCTCGGACAGCGATGCGTTGTCTCCAGTCATTCAGATCCCGTGGCTGGGGGCAGATGCATGATTCTTGATGTAGCTCCACAGAAAGAAGTTGCAGGTTGTTAGATCTGGTGCAGTGGCGTTGCTAGGGCTGGTGTCACCCGGTGCGGTAGAAAATTGTGTCACCCCCCTTCCTCCCCGAAGCAATAATTCTTTAGCCATATATGGGGGCTATGGTGGTGCTACTGCCATAGGGGGCATCCGTTAGCTCAGCAGACCCCCCTAGCAGTCAGAGCCTGGTCTCGGGAGGGGCAGATTATTTTCTGTCCGCCGCCACAAAACAATGGTGCTTATAGAACAGACTACACAGTGTGAGGACTGGTGATCGTGGAGGTCAGCACAACATTGGTGAATTGGTTCTTCTGTGGTGGCAGATCGAACATTTAATTCAGGTATCATCAAAAATCTGGCTGAAAATAAGGAGGAGTACCATCCTGCTGATAGACTACGTTTGGCAGATCTTTCTCTACCTGTAGCAGAAGCCATTACCTCAGCATTTCTAGGTAGGAGTGGCCTGTGACATTATCAACGGCAAAAATGAAGGGACGGTAGACTTTGGTTGAGTCCCTCATGTGCTTGAAAAGGGCATGTCTGTTTTCTGAGCCCCAGATTCTAACATTGTGGCGCTTGACCTTCCCACTGAGATGAAGGGCATCCTCATCGCTGAACACCAGCCTGTCTGAGAATTAAGCATCTTCCAATTGGCCCTGCAAGACAATGCAAAGGTTGCGGCAATTTGGTTTGTCATCCAGTTTCAGCTGCCGAAGAATTTGAAATCTGTATGGCTTACAACACAGACATTTACGTAAGATACACTATACCACAGTTTGGGGTACTTGTAGTTCACTGCTAGTCAGCCTGATTAACCTTCTCGGAGTAGGCCTGTACACTGCTCAAAGTCTTCATGCGGAGCACTTTTACCAAATTTATCTAAAATTTTTTACTTTACTGTCACAACAGACCCCAAGCTTTTTCTTGCTGCAATGTCGCCATCTTAAACCTGCTCCTTTGTATTTATAAAAACTGTCTAAAAGAAAACTGACTGTCTCCATAGCAACCAATCAGACCAAACACTGGCCTGATTCTCAGACAGGCATGAAAAGTGGTTTTTTTCATTTACAAAAACGATATTCATTAGAATTCAAGCACTGACACGTGCTATATTATCATACTGATGTGTCCAAAAAAGACTGCGTTCAGGACCGCTTGTGCCTTGAGGTGAAATTAGAATCTTACCCCAGGCAGCAGACGAGCTGCCTCTGAGGAGGGGGCAGAAGTTTACGGCGGGCCACGAGAGCTTCTGACTCCCGTCCTCTCTGTATATACATGCGCCTTATGCTATGCGGAAACAGAAATATATGTATGCAGGGGAATTATACTACAGTGAGAGAGCATTACATATATGGGACATTATACTACAGGGGGAGAACATTATATATACTGGGACATTATACTATAGGGGAAAGAGCATTATATATCCGGGGAGTAATACTATGAGGGGAGAGCATTTTATATACATGGGCATTATACTACAGGGGAGAGAGCATTATATCTATAAGGGCATTATACTACAGGGCGGGAAGTATTATACAGTATATAATACCGCTACAGGGGGGTATTATACTATGGGGGCACTACAGGGGGAGAGCATTACATACACTACCACTACAGGGCGCATTATACTATAGGTAGAAGGGGTGACAGCATTATACCTGCCAGCACTACAGGGGGGTATTATACTATGGGGGCACTACAGGGGGAGAGCATTATATACACTACCACTACAGGGCGCATTATACTATAGGAAGAAGGGGTGGCAGCATTATACCTGCTAGCATAACAGGGGGGTATTATACTATGGGGGCACTACAGGGGGAGAGCATTATATACACTACCACTACAGGGGGCATTATACTATAGGGAGAAGGGGTGACAGCATTATACCTGCTAGCACTACAGGGGGGCATTATACTACAGGGGGCACTATGTTGTGCATTATAACACAGGCCAGACCACTACAGAAGGCATTTTAATACAGAGGGAATTATATTACAGAGGTAACTATGAGAGGCACTATAATACAGGCCAGAGCACTACAGGGGGCATTAAACATATGGACACTACAGGGGGTGTTTATATGTACTGGCACTACAGGGGGCTTTATAGTACAGGGTACTCTACATCTACAGGGGGGGGCCTTAAGATGTCTGTGTGTCAAACTCTGCAGAGACGAGACGCAGCTGAAAGATGTCATCATGGCAGTCTGCTTCCAATGGAGAAGATGAGAAAAAAAGAACTTGTAGATCAGAGGAGACATCACTGGATGTAAAAGGTATGTGGAGCTGTATGCACCTGTATGAGTGATAGCGCTGTATGTAATGGTTATCTACATACGGTATGTCTTTAACAGTAGGGCTGGCAGGGAGGGGTTGGATTGAGACTTTGACATGACAGTCATGTAGTATAATGCCCCTGTATACAAATATTTCTGTTTCCGCGTAGCATAAGGCGCATGTATATACAATGCCCCCCCCCCCCCCCGTAGTGCCCCTAGGAGTGCCAATATATATTTAAAACATGGGGCAGCAGAAAGGCTAGGATCAGTCGTGATTGTGTTATGAAATAATTGAGATGATGATGATTAGGGGGATGTATACATAAGCTACAATATATGCAATCTATAATGCAGTGTCATTAGGTAATAGCAGTTCCACCTAGACAGCAATGATTCAGAATACACGTACCTGGTAGTGATAAAACATGCCAGGACACTGTGCACACCTTTTCCTCAAGTTAAAAACACACAGAGTCTCCGTGGCGATGATGATAAAATATGCCAAAAGATGGAGTACGCCTCTTCCTCAAGCAAAGAAGGCTGACCGTGCCTTTACATGGAAAGATCGTGCAAATGATTTAATGTCATGTCATGGCAGATGAAGAATGTCTACATGTGACAACTAATTATCTAAACATGACTGGCGGTAGAAGATACTGGACTGAAATGCACATTTCTTCTTTACTCAATTACCTGGTTGCATGCAAACATTTCCTCTCCTTTTAATTTCATTTCTCTTGTATCATACATACGTAAATACGAGAGCGCTGCTGAACAAAAAAAGTTGTGCCCCACAGAGTTCAGCGGAATATTGTGTCCATATCTTGCCAAAGATGGGAAGAAACATAAAAATACACTGCTCAAAAAGGGAACACTTAAACAACACAATGTAACTCCAAGTCAATCACACTTCTGTGAAATCAAACTGTCCACTTAGGAAGCAACACTGAGTGACAATCAATTTCACATGCTGTTGTGCAAATGGGATAGACAACAGGTGGAAATTATAGGCAATTAGCAAGACACCCTCAATAAAGGAGTGGTTCTGCAGGTGGTGACCACAGACCGCTTCTCAGTTCCTATGCTTCCTGGCTGATGTTTTGGTCACTTTTGAATGCTGGCGGTGCTTTCACTCTAGTGGTAGCATGAGACGGAGTCTACAACCCACACAAGTGGCTCAGGTAGTGCAGCTTATCCAGAATGGCACATCAATGCGAGCTGTGGCAAGAAGGTTTGCTGTGTCTGTCAGCGTAGTGTCCAGAGCATGGAGGCGCTACTAGGAGACAGGCCAGTACATCAGGAGACGTGGAGGAGGCCGAAGGAGGGCAACAACCCAGCAGCAGGACCGCTACCTCCGCCTTTGTGCAAGGAGGAACAGGAGGAGCACTGCCAGAGCCCTGCAAAATGACCTCCAGCAGGCCACAAATGTGCATGTGTCTGCTCAAACGGTCAGAAACAGACTCCATGAGGGTGATATGAGGGCCCGACGTCCACAGGTGGGGGTTGTGCTTACAGCCCAACACCGTGCAGGACGTTTGCCATAGAACACCAAGATTAGCAAATTCGCCACTGGCGCCCTGTGCTCTTTACAGATGAAAGCAGGTTCACACTGAGCACATGTGACAGACGTGACAGAGTGTGGAGACGCCGTGGAGAACGTTCTGCTGCCTGCAACATCCTCCAGCATGACCGGTTTGGCATTGGGTCAGTAATGGTGTGGGGTGGCATTTCTTTGGAGGGCTGCACAGCCCTCCATGTGCTCGCCAGAGGTAGCCTGACTGCCATTAGGTACCGAGATGAGATCCTCAGACCCCTTGTGAGACCATATGCTAGTGCGGTTGGCCCTGGGTTCCTCCTAATGCAAGACAATGCTAGACCTCATGTGGTTGGAGTGTGTCAGCAGTTCCTGCAAGACGAAGGCATTGATGCTATGGACTGGCCCGCCAGTTCCCCAGACCTGAATCCAATTGAGCACATCTGGGACATCATGTCTCGGTCTATCCACCAACGTCACGTTGCACCACAGACTGTCCAGGAGTTGGCAGATGCTTTAGTCCAGGTCTGGGAAGAGATCCCTCAGGAGACCGTCCGCCACCTCATCAGGAGCATGCACAGGCGTTGTAGGGAGGTCATACAGGCACGTGGAGGCCACACACACACTACTGAGCCTCATTTTGACTTGTTTTAAGGACATTACATCAAAGTTGGATCATCCTGTAGTGTGTTTTTCCACTTTAATTTTGAGTGTGACTCCAAATCCAGACCTCCATGGGTTGAAAAATTTGATTTCCATTTTTTTTATTTTTGTGTGATTTTGTTGTCAGCACATTCAACTATGTAAAGAACAAAGTATTTCAGAAGAATATTTAATTAATTCAGATCTAGGATGTGTTATTTTTGTGTTCCCTTTATTTTTTTGAGCAGTGTATATACCTGTAAACTTCCTTACTATCCTTTCTAGTTTACATTTAGGCAACAATTATGCATGTGACTAAGGGTCCATTCACACGTCTGCAACGGTTTTGCGGCCCACGAATTGCGGATCCGCAAAACACGGACACCGGCCATGTGTGTTCCGGCTGCGGACAAGCATAGGACATGTTCTATTTTTTTGCGGGGCCGTGGAGCAGAAGTGGGGATGCGGACAGCACACAATGTGCTGTCCGCATCTTTTGCGGCCCCATTGAAAATGAATGGGTCCGCACCCATTCCGCAAAATTGATATGGATATGGACCCTTAGCCCAAACATTATAGAGGGAACTCATTGACTTCTGTGGGAGAGCTTCCTAGACAGGCTGTGATAATAACTTATTTTGAATAGTGACTCTATCTATCTATCTATCTATCTATCTATCTATCTATCTTCTATGTTTCATTGTAATCCTGCATGTGATAATAATGAGATGACTGCTGAATAGTGATCTGTACACATCTGAAAGTGGCATCTACTGGCTTAGGGGCCAGTGTGAAAACTGCAGGACTTTAGTATTTTTTTTATAAGCTAGTGACATGGAAAATTAAAAATAACCACCAAAAACTCTTTAAAAATATGCCTAACATGAAATCTTTATTTAAGCAATATCTCGTTTATTTTCAGATGACACATTCCCTTTAATAAAAATAAATAAATATCTGATTCCTGAAATAAGATCTGGAAGAAGTGAAAAATGAGCTTCTCTAGTTTACTAGTGTGATTTACACCAATTTTCAGGTTCTAGTATTGTTAAATACCGTATATACTCGAGTATAAGCCGACCCAAATATAAGCCAAGGCCCCTAATTTTACCCCAAAAAAATGGGAAAAATTATTGACTCGAGTATAAGACTAGGGTGGGAAATGCAGCAGCTACTGGTAAATTTAAAAAATAAAAATAGATACCACCTAAATGCAGAGTGTGTGCATATATATGTGTATATAATGCACACACTCTACATTATATACACACATCTGCAAGAGGGTGACTCAGATTGATGGGAGTCTGACTCTGACTCCCTGTATTTAATGCAGAGTGTGTGCATTATATACACACACACTGTGCATTAAATACAGGGAGTCAGACTCCCATCCACGGGGTTTTTATTTTATTTTTATTTATTTTTTTATATTTATCAGGTTGTTTATTTATTTTTTTTTGTTCCCCCCCTCCCTACTTCATACTTGGCCAGGGAGGGGGGGCTGTCCAGGGGGAGGGGAGGCTGTCCAGGGGGAGGGGAGGCTGTCCAGGGGGAGGGGAGGCTGTGCATGGGCCGGTACTTACTGCCGGTGTAAATCTCGCGGTCTGCTCCCAGAGTAAATCTCGCGGCCCGCGTGTCTCGAGAGATTTACACTGGGAGCTTAACAGAGGTGCCGCGCGGACGTGCTGGGAGCTGACCGGAGCAGCTGTAAAGGTAAGTAACAGCTTCTCCGGCCCCCAACATGTCATGGTCTGTATTATGGCAATGTAAGTTGCCATAATGCAGACCTAGACTCGAATATAAGACGAGGGAGCTTTTTGAGCACAAAAATATGTGCCAAAAAACTCGTCTTATACTCGAGTATATACGGTATGTCAAGCCTTGTAGGCTCCAACCCCCTCTTCCACCCCCCATCCACATTTTAGAAAAGAGGTGAGTGCATTGTAAAAAGGGGAAATGTCTGCAAAACAGGGCTTACACCAAATTTTGCAACTTTACTATGCCAGAAAACTACTGTAGAACATTCATAGATTCATCCCTATGTTTAAAAAATATCTGTTACATATATAGTGTTGCCAGGAATAAATATATAAAAGTGACAACATAATAAGAAGAATGGTTCAAGAACGATCAATCAAATAAGGTCTCTTGTATGGACTCATCGCCCACTATATTGGAGAATATGGTGTTTCATGGAGTAAAAAAAAAATCATGGCATGCTTAATCGGACATTGTATTACAGAATAATCCTTCCCTAGATGCATAGAAGCATTGTTTCTACTGGTTAATATTTAAATAATACAATGCCAAACTACTGAACTGTAGCATTTGGGGTGTCAACATAAGGATGTGTGTGCCACAGTTCTGTTGCATGCATGAGCCTTCACTATAGGACTATCTGCTGATGTAAGGATTCACGTTGCCAAATTGATCACTTTATTTTGGATCTTTTCACTTCAAGTTACTTGGGCATTAGGCCATTGTAGACACCACAGTCCTGCAGTTCACTGCAACCATGAATGTCCTTTTCCTTTCCTTTGACTAAGTTTGGTAATTTATGATGTTTTTCTATCACTCAAAATAACTATTGTATTAAAGGGAATGTGTCATCAAAAAATAATCTATTGTTTAACTCACATTGTTATGTTTAACATATTTTTAAAGAATTCTTGATGATGGTTTGTTTTTTTTTCCATGTCAACATCTATATTTAAACAAAAACCATAAATTCCTGCAGTTTGCGCACTGGCCACTAAGCCTAATAATAGGTGTTACTTCTTGGTCTGTACAGATCACTTTACTGCAGTTACCTGCTTAGCTGTACACAGAGGTGATATAATTACAGGCAGGATTAGAATGGCAGATAAGAAAGGATCCACCATTCACAATAGGTGATTGTCAGATCTTTTCTATTCTTTCCTTGTACAATTACCTCTGCACAGGTCACAGAGCAAGTCTAGAAAACTATCCCATAGAAGTGACTGAGGTCCCCTCCTGACCATTGTGTCTATGGACCCTGGGGCTGCTGTAAAGCTAATTATTTTAATGCTGTGTAAATGCTAAGGCAAGATGGCCACCCCCATAATCATGTCCAGGGAAGAGAATAAAATCATGTTATAAAAAACGATATGTGTCGCTATCTGGTTTTAACTGGCAGATAACATTTTTGGTGGTACATTTCCTTCTTCTGAAATGTCTGTCTTAGTAACTACTTGCATTCCCCATGTTATAACAATTCAGGAGCATATATTCTTATAGCTCTATAGCGTACTATTCCCTTATTATTCCTGCTAGAAGTTATGAATGAATTGCCAGCAGCTTGCAATGAGGGTTTAAATGGGTGCTACCAGTACAGTTTGACACTGGCAGCACTGATTGGATACTGTCAGTTTGTGCAGGAACACACTCCCAACTGGTAACACCCATCTGGACCTTCACTGCAGACTGCCAATTTAGTTATAATTTCAAGCAGGAATAATAAAGAAATTACACATCCAACTCCTCTACATAACTCTGGCGGATCCACCGCCAGCTATATGGCATATTAAATGCCCCCCTTAGTCTCTAAATAGGTTTATGGGTTATTTGATTCTAGTTTTTATGGTAATGCTATTCTTATATTTTGATGCTTTAATACTTCTAGTTGTTTACATTGCTATCCTCGGAAACCTTGTAACATTATGATGTTAATCTGTTACCACTTGTAATATTATAACCAGCTTGCAATTTAGTAACACTGTTTCTCTATTGTTTCATTGAATGTAGCAATTATATACACGGTTTATGAGTATCCAACTATTTTACATTTTTACTTATGTCTTGGATGCATAGGAACCCATGCTCCTATTAATTTTTTTCTATATAGGTGTATGAAACCTGACTCAGGCTACTTTCACACTGGCGTTTTGGTTTCTGTTTGTGAGATCCGTTCAGGGCTCTCACAAGCGGTCCAAAAAGGTTTTGCCCTATTGCATTCTGAATGGAAAAGGATCCGCTCAGAATGCATCAGTTTGCCTCAGTTCAGTCACCATTCCGCTCTGGAGATGCCAAAACGCAAACTAATCAGTCCTGACACACAATGTAAGGGATGGATCAGTTTTCACTGACACAATCTGGCACAATAGAAAACGGATCCGTCCCACATTGACTTTAAATGGTGCTCAAGATGGATTTGTTTTGGCAATGGTAAAGATAATACAAACTGATCCGTTCTGAACGGATGCATGCAGTTGTATTATCGGTGCGGATCCGTCTGTGCAGATCCATGACGGATCCGCACCAAAGCGAGTGTGAAAGTAGCCTCATATGTTATCTATTTTGTAGTTTTTGTTTTTCAACTGTTTATATTCTTTTATCTCTAGGATGTGCCACCATTTACCAATATCATGTAAGTAGTCTTATTCTATTACAATTTTTGTTTATTATTCTTATTTTGTCACAATGACAATTATATAGATTGGAAAAATTTTCTATTCAATCACCAAGCTCCAGCTCCAGTGATCAAGAGTTCTCCTTAGTTTTTATCTTCCCAGATCAATATTGATTATTATTGGACTATTTACAAAAATGATGGAAATGAAAAGCCCTCATTACGTCCTTAAAGGGTTTCTACCACCTCATTTTCACCTATTTAGTTGTCAGACACTGCGATCTGCAAATGAGCCTCTAGGTGCTATGGGGGCGTCTTTTCAGCACCTAGAGGCTCCGTCTACTCATCCTGTATTCCGCCCCGCTCGTCCCTCCAGCCCGCCCATCTCTAGAGTGCCAGCCTCTATCTCATCCATCGGCCTTATTCTCGCGCCTGCGCCGTGTGCGTCTGTATTCGGCGCAGGCGCAGTGACTGTCTGACCGCTCCTGAACAGACGACGCCCGGCCGGTCAGACAGTCACTGCGCCTGCGCCGAATACAGATGCACACGGCGCAGGCGCGAGAATAAGGCCGATGGATGAGATGGAGGCTGGCAATCTAGAGATGGGCGGGCTGGAGGGACGAGCGGGGCGGAATACAGGGTGAGTAGACGGAGCCTCTAGGTGCTGAAAAGACGCCCCCATAGCACCTAGAGGCTCATTTGCATACCAATAAAAGTTGGTTTTTTAGTGTAACGGCTGCAGAGAAAGGTCTTAGAATAGCATGGTTAGGTAGAGCAGACACTAGCAGATCGCTGCTAGTGTCTGACAGCTAATTAGGTCCAAATGAGGTGGTAGAAACCCAAGCTCTCCAATATAAATATCTATCTGGCTTCTTTTTGCAAGAGAATTGTATCAATTTTTCCTCGTCTTGGGCCTAGTCTTCTCTGAGTCACTGCCCAAAATTTGAGATACTTGACATGCCCTTCATGTAAATACGTGCCCTACATGTTGCTATAGCGTAGTATTGACTTTTGTATTTATAGTACTCAAATTCTTGGAGATAAGTCATCTAAGTTCTTGTTTGGTTTTACCTACATAATTCTTTGGACATGTACATTGTGCTATGTACACCATCGGTGCACTGTGACAATTGGTAAATTGCCTTACTTTGTATTTCCTGTTGCACCTAGAGACTCAGCTCTCTCTGCAACTTCTGCACTCTCTGAACTTTCATTGACAGGGCAAGACAGGGGTGAAGACATTTTCACCACCTAACCTAACTAACCCTGTCAATTAAAGTAGAGAAGGTGTGGCAGTTGCAGAGAGAGCGTTTGCGGAGGACCCCATTGACCTTAATGGCAGGAAAACTTG
This sequence comes from Bufo bufo, assembly GCF_905171765.1. Lineage (NCBI taxonomy): Eukaryota > Metazoa > Chordata > Amphibia > Anura > Bufonidae > Bufo > Bufo bufo. The sequence continues at coordinate 367,081,869 of NC_053393.1, read as the reverse complement.
AAAAACCTTCAGGTCATATTTGCAGCCACCAAATACTTACTAGAAGTGCACAAATAGTCCCCCAACATGGAGAGTGACATACCAGAGTGGGATCGATGGCAAACATTACCACAAAAATATGTATTTAAATCAGGGGCCATTTTTATGCGTCCTAAAGGGAAACTCTCAAAACTGTGCCCTGCAGGAGCATAGAAATATTTTATTTTAGGCCACAGGAGTACAGGCCCCAAAAATTAGGCATTCACCTGACAGAAAAGAACAAGTGATTATGTTGCTGGAAGTATATTAGACGGTCATTGGATATCAATTTTACTGCAGGCCAGTGGAGTACAGGCCCCAAAAAATATGCATTCACTGGACAGAAAAGAACAAGTGATTATGTGGCTGGAGGCATATTAGACGGTCACTGGATAACAATTTTACTGTAGGCCAGTGGAGTACAGTCCCTAAAAATTATGCATTCACTGGACAGAAAAGAACATGTGATCATGTGGCTGGAGGTACAATAGGCGGTCACTGGATAACAATTTTACTGTAGGCCAGTACAGGCCCCAAAAATTAGGCATTCACCTGACAGAAAAGAACAAGTGATTATGTGGCTGGAGGTACATTAGGCGGTCACTGAATAACAATTTTACTGTAGGCCAGTGGAGTACAGGCCCCAAAAATTAGGCATTCACCTGACAGAAAAGGCCTTTTATGCCGCTGTATATACATAAGACAAGGACCATTCTTTGTTCTGGGTGGTGGCTGATATGTGTGGGATGGCATGAGGAAATTCAATTACACGTGGTCGTCACAGGTGTTGAATTCCTCTGGGATGCATGCCTCATTCATTTTTAGAAATGTGAGGTAGTCCACACTGTTGTGAGCTAGACGAGTGTGCTTATCGGTCACGATCCCCCCTGCTGCGCTGAATGTCTTTTCGGACAGGACAATCGACGAGGGGCAAGCAAAGAGTTTCATGGCAAATTGTGCCAGCTCTGGCCACAGGTCAAGCCTGCACACTCAGTAGTCCAGGGGTTCCTCGCTTCTCAGAGCGTCCACATCGGCCGTTAACCCGATGTAGTCGGACACCTGTCGGTCTAGGGATTCCCTGAGGCTGCATCCGGAGGGCGGCTGCCTATGGGTTGGCTGCAAGAATGATCTCATATTTGGAGTGACCAACACATCTTCAAACTGCCGTCTTCTTGCAGCCGCGGTAGGACTGGTACCCGCACCTGTTTCGCTGTGGGGTGGAAATTCCTCTGCCAGCACCCGCAACAGCAGAATGCAGCATCTCTCGCAGCAAGGCCTGGAAATGCTGCATTCTGACAGCCCTCTGTGATGCTGGTAACATGTCCACCATTTTGTGTTTATACCGGGGGTCTAAGTACGTTGCCATCCAGTACTGGTCATTGCCCTTTATGCTTTTTTTACGGGGGTCCCTCTTTAACCGCCTCCGGACCGCCTAACGCAGGATTGCGGTCCAGAGGCGGCAGCCCTGCGCTCAGCGATTCATGTACGCGTCATCTCGCGTGAGCCGAGATTTCCTGTGAACGCGCGCATACAGGCGCGCGCGTTCACAGGATCGAAAGGTAAGAGAGTGGATCTCCAGCCTGCCAGCGGCGATCGTTCGCTGGCAGGCTGGAGATGCGATTTTTTTAACCCCTAACAGGTATATTAGACGCTGTTTTGATAACAGCGTCTAATATACCTGCTACCTGGTCCTCTGGTGGTCCCTTTTGCTTGGATCGACCACCAGAGGACAAAGGTAGCTCAGTAAAGTAGCACCAAACACCACTACACTACACCCCCCCTGTCACTTATTAACCCCTTATGAACCACTGATCACCCCTGATCACCCCATATAGACTTCCTGATCACCCCCCTGTCATTGATCACCCCCCTGTCATTGATCATACCCCTGTAAGGCTCCATTCAGACGTCCGTATGATTTTTACGGATCCACGGATACATGGATCGGATCCGCAAAACACATACGGACATCTGAATGGAGCCTTATAGGGGGGTGATCAATGACAGGGGGGTGATCACCCCATATAGACTCCCTGATCACCCCCCTGTCATTGATCACCCCCCTGTCATTGATCACCCCCCTGTAAGGCTGCATTCAGATGTCCGTATGTTTTTTACGGATCCACGGATACATGTATCGGATCCGCAAACACATACGGACATCTGAATGGAACCTTATAGTGGGGTGATCAATGACAGGGGGGTGATCACCCCATATAGACTCCCTGATCATCCCCCTGTCATTGATCACCCCCCTGTCATTGATCACCCCCCTGTCATTGATCACCCCCCTGTAAGGCTGCATTCAGATGTCCGTATGTTTTTTACGGATCCACGGATACATGGATCGGATCCGCAAAACACATACGGACATCTGAATGGAGCCTTATAGGGGGGTGATCAATGACAGGGGGGTGATCACCCCATATAGACTCCCTGATCACCCCCCTGTCATTGATCACCCCCCTGTCATTGATCACCCCCCTGTAAGGCTGCATTTAGATGTCCGTATGTTTTTTACGGATGTTATGTTATGTTACTAAGTCCTTGTATAGCGCTCTAGAGGAACTCAATCCGATCGAAGCGCTTGTGGACGGCTATATTTGTGAGCCCCTACGTCATCCTACACAAATCGCCAGGTCTTAACCAGCTTCCTAAATTCCAGGTAATCTGATGTTGTTCTGATATGTTCTGGGAGGGAGTTCCAGATCTTGGGGGCTAATGCTGAGAAACGTCTGTCCCCCCTTGTCTTGAGGCGGGTTCTTGGCACCGACAGAAGGGAGGCTGAGGTGGATCTTAGTTCTCTAGGCGGATGGTACCGAGTTATTTTTTTTGCAGATAGATGGGGCCTGTTTTGTGGAGGGCTTTGTGTGTTAAGCAGCACAGCTTAAACTGCACTCTCTCTTTCACTGGGAGCCAGTGGAGTTCCCTGCGTGCTTTTGTAACAGAGTCTGTCCAGTCTAGTTTCTTGATGAGCCGGATGGCTCTGTTTTGACAGAGTTGCAGAGCTCTCAGATCTTTCTCTGGTAGCCCCGCATACATTGCATTGCCGTAGTCCAGGTGGGAGTTGACTAGCGCTCCCACCACGACCTGTCTGTATGTGTTGGGGAGAAACGGTAGGGCTTTTTTTAGAAGGAATAGGGCGAAGTTTGCTTTCCGTATTACTTCTTTAATCTGGGGACGGAGGCTCATTTCTTGATCCAAAATTATCCCCAGACTCTTTCCTTGTGTGGCGATGGCAACGTTTTCCCCAAAGATAGACGGGGAGGCAGCCTCAGGTGTTTTATGTAGTGCAATAAGCTCAGTCTTGGTCGGGTTGAGTTTGAGGTGGTTATGTGCTAGCCAGTTCCTGGCCTTATTTAGTCCTTCTTGCATGAGTTTATAGTCATCAGCGGATACATAGATCGGATCCGCAAAACACATACGGACATCTGAATGGAGCCTTATAGGGAGGTGATCAATGACAGGGGGGTGATCACCTGTCACGGCTGAGGATGGGGGAAATCCTCAGCCGTGTGAAGCCCGGTGATGTTACGGCTGCTTGGCCATGAAGACAGGATTAGGGAGCAGGTCACCTCCTAAACGCATCCCTAACCTGACCCTGGCTCCTAGCTACATGAGCCAACCTTGATGGTAGGAGGGCCCATGCTCCGGAACCTAAAAGTCCCTGCTAGCCCTCAAGATGACCCTCACCTAGGAGCTGAGTAAGACAAGCCCACTCCTCCTAGACACGGAGGAGCAGGAGTCTCAACGGCCAAGCTGCAGGAAAAGGGGAGACATAAACAGCTCTATGGATATGGCGGGTGAACAAAGAGTTCCACCTACCTGCCACAGCCTTGCTGACTGGATCCCTGTGTTAGCAGGGTGCAGATCACAAACGCATCCCCACACAGGGACCCAGATCCATAGCTGCACAAAATCACATATAAAACATCACACGGACATCACACATAACTAGAAATAACTTAAAGCGACATTATGGTTATGACCACAGGGGTGGCTCTTACTGGCAGGTAATAAAGACATGAGGCTGCTCTCAGCTAAGCATGGCTGAAGCAACCTGCAGGCCTGCAAAAGCAGTGAGGCTTTATAGGCCAAGAAGCCACACCCCACAGTCGGACACACCCAGTGCACACACACACTAGGAAGGAGATTAACCCTTCCAACACCAGGGAAGGGAAAACACCACTTAAAGGAGATGTGCACACAATAACATAAAAAGGAAAGTGCACACATACACACATAACACAAAACCGCATGCACAACGTAGCGAGCTGCAATGGCACAGCTCAGCCTGCTACGCTGCCACATACACACTGTTGCCAGCGGCAACCACAGGTGAGGCAAATACCACAGCCCTCACCTGTGATTGAACACCAAAGAAAACCGCTGACAACCGCATGCGGTTCAGGAGTCACGGTCATAGCCATGGCCGTGACATCACCCCATATAGACTCCCTGATCACCCCCTTGTCATTGATCACCCCCCTGTATGGGTATATGTAAAATGACACCCCAAAACACATTGCCCAACTTCTCCTGAGTACGGTGATACCAGATGTGTGACACTTTTTTGCAGCCTAGGTGGGCAAAGGGGCACACATTCCAAAGAGCATCTTTCGGATTTCACCGGCCATTTTTTACAGATTTTGATTTCAAACTACTTACCACACATTTGGGCCCCTAGAATGCCAGGGCAGTATAACTACCCCACAAGTGACCCCATTTTGGAAAGAAGACACCCCAAGGTATTCGCTGATGGGCATAGTGAGTTCATAGAAGTTTTTATTTTTTGGCACAAGTTAGTGGAATATGAGACTTTGTAAGAAAAAAAAAATCATCATTTTCCGCTAACTTGTGACAAAAAATAAAAAGTTCTATGAACTCACTATGCCCATCAGCGAGGGTCATTTGTGGGGTGTTTGTACTGTCTGGCAATTGTAGAACCTCAGGAAACATGACAGGTGCTCAGAAAGTCAGAGCTGCTTCAAAAAGCGGAAATTCACATTTTTGTACCATAGTTTGTAAACGCTATAACTTTTACCCAAACCATTTTTTTTTTATCCAAACATTTTTTTTTATCAAAGACATGTAGAACAATAAATTTAGAGAAAAATTTATATATGGATGTCGTTTTTTTTGCAAAATTTTACAACTGAAAGTGAAAAATGTCATTTTTTTGCAAAAAAATCGTTACATTTCGATTAATAACAAAAAAAATAAAAATGTCAGCAGCAATAAAAATACCACCAAATGAAAGCTCTATTAGTGAGAAGAAAAGGAGGTAAAATTCATTTGGGTGGTAAGTTGCATGACCGAGCAATAAACGGTGAAAGTAGGGTAGGTCAGAAGTGTAAAAAGTGGCCTGGTCATTAAGGGTGTTTAAGCTAGGGGGGCTGAAGTGGTTAAACACTGGAGCATGAAGGCCCCCATTTGCACTAAATTGAAGTGGTCTAGCGCCCTGGCTCCTGCTCATCGCCCAGGAGAATGTCATTCGCGGTCTCCTCCTCCCAGCCACGGACAACACCAGGGATCGCAGAAAAGTTTAAAGTCCCCCTCCAAGCCCGCTCTTCTTGCTCCTCCTCCTCCCCCCAGCCACCACCCCCCCTCTGATTCCTCTCCAGACTCCTGTTGACTGGAGTAGCCCCCCCTGGGAATTCATTAAGCATTGCGACTTCCTCATCTTTCAGCTCCTGCTCCTCAACGGCTTGATCAATGACACAACACAATGCATGCTCCAGAAAGAAGGTGTAAGGTACGATGTCACTGATGGTGCCCTGGCTGTGACTGACCAGTTTGGTGATCTCATCAAATGGCCGCAGAAGTCTGCATGAGCAGCCACTGGCGCGGTGAAAAGAAACCAAGCTCCCGAGAACCTGTCCTGCTGCAGAGTTCGTACAGGTAATCATTAACGGCACCATGTGGCTGCTGGAGCAGCCTATCAAGCATATACAAGGTGGAGTTCCAGCGTGTCGGGCTATCACACATTCCAAAGAGCATCTTTCGGATTTCACCGGCCATTTTTTACAGATTTTGATTTCAAACTACTTACCACACATTTGGGCCCCTAGAATGCCAGGGCAGTATAACTACCCCACAAGTGACCCCATTTTGGAAAGAAGACACCCCAAGGTATTCGCTGATGGGCATAGTGAGTTCATAGAAGTTTTTATTTTTTGGCACAAGTTAGTGGAATATGAGACTTTGTAAGAAAAAAAAAAATCATCATTTTCCGCTAACTTGTGACAAAAAATAAAAAGTTCTATGAACTCACTATGCCCATCAGCGAGGGTCATTTGTGGGGTGTTTGTACTGTCTGGAAATTGTAGAACCTCAGGAAACATGACAGGTGCTCAGAAAGTCAGAGCTGCTTCAAAAAGCGGAAATTCACATTTTTGTACCATAGTTTGTAAACGCTATAACTTTTACCCAAACCATTTTTTTTTTATCCAAACATTTTTTTTTATCAAAGACATGTAGAACAATAAATTTAGAGAAAAATTTATATATGGATGTCGTTTTTTTTTGCAAAATTTTACAACTGAAAGTGAAAAATGTCATTTTTTTGCAAAAAAATCGTTACATTTCGATTAATAACAAAAAAAGTAAAAATGTCAGCAGCAATAAAAATACCACCAAATGAAAGCTCTATTAGTGAGAATAAAAGGAGGTAAAATTCATTTGGGTGGTAAGTTGCATGACCGAGCAATAAACGGTGAAAGTAGGGTAGGTCAGAAGTGTAAAAAGTGGCCTGGTCATTAAGGGTGTTTAAGCTAGGGGGGCTGAAGTGGTTAAACACTGGAGCATGAAGGCCCCCATTTGCACTAAATTGAAGTGGTCTAGCGCCCTGGCTCCTGCTCATCGCCCAGGAGAATGTCATTCGCGGTCTCCTCCTCCCAGCCACGGACAACACCAGGGATCGCAGAAAAGTTTAAAGTCCCCCTCCAAGCCCGCTCTTCTTGCTCCTCCTCCTCCCCCCAGCCACCACCCCCCCTCTGATTCCTCTCCAGACTCCTGTTGACTGGAGTAGCCCCCCCTGGGAATTCATTAAGCATTGCGACTTCCTCATCTTTCAGCTCCTGCTCCTCAACGGCTTGATCAATGGCACAACACAATGCATGCTCCAGAAAGAAGGTGTAAGGTACGATGTCACTGATGGTGCCCTGGCTGTGACTGACCAGTTTGGTGATCTCATCAAATGGCCGCAGAAGTCTGCATGAGCAGCCACTGGCGCGGTGAAAAGAAACCAAGCTCCCGAGAACCTGTCCTGCTGCAGAGTTCGTACAGGTAGTCATTAACGGCACCATGTGGCTGCTGGAGCAGCCTATCAAGCATATACAAGGTGGAGTTCCAGCGTGTCGGGCTATCACATATCAGAATTCTGACAGGCAGGTGGTGTCGCCGCTGAACATCAGCAAGGCGAGCCATGGCCGTGTAAGATCTTCTAAAATGGCCAGAGATTTTCCTGGCCTGCCGCAAAACGTCCTGGACCCCAGGGTATTTGGCAACGAATCGCTGCACAACTAAGTTCAGGATGTGTGTCATTTTGCCCTGTTTCAGTGCACTCAGCAGATTGGCACCGTTGTCGCACACCAGCTGTCAAATTGGGCGGGGTTAGCCACTGATCAGCCTGTGACTGCAGAACTAAAAGTAGTGCAGGACCGGTGTGGCTTTTGGCTTCCATGCACAACAGCCGCAGCACAGCATGGCAATCTCTCACCTGGCACGTTGAATAGGTTCTAGGGAGCTTGGGAGGTGCAGCGAAAGAGGCAGTAGCAGTGGAAAAGGAGGAGTCAGCTGAGGAGGAGATGAGGATGGAGTAGGAGGAGGAGAAGAATAGGCAGGCCTGCATGCAATCCGTGGCGGTAGCACCAAATCCAAACGTGTGCCACGGGTTACATGCTTGACCGCCGTCAGAAGATTCACCCAGTGGGCAGTAAAAGTTATGTACCTTCCCTGAATCTGCTTGCTAGACCATGTGTCTGTGGTCAGATGTATCTTGGCACCGACACTGTGTGCCAGAGATATATTAACTTGCCGCTGAACGTGGCCATATAGCTGTGGGATGCCCTTCTGGGAGAAAAATTTCCCTCCAGGGAATTTCCATTGCTGTGTGCCAGTGGCCACAAATTTTCTAAAGGCCTCCGAGTCCACTAGTTTATATGGCAGTAGCTGGCAGGCTAGCAGTTCTGACAAGCCAGCGGTCAGCCGTTGGGCAAGAGGGTTATCCGGCGTCATCAACTTTTTACGCTCGAAAATTTGGGCCAGGGAAGTCTGCCTTCTGCCAGATGAACGCGACGACGGCACGGTGAAAGGTGGAGGACAAATGGGAGGAGAGAGAAGGAGAGGAGGCAGGACATGGAGTGACGGGAGTGTGGCTTTGTGGGTTCTAACAGCGTTGCTCCCACTGGGCTTGGTGATGGGAGGCCAGGTGCCTTCTTAAGGCGGTCGTCCCTAGGTGAGTGTTGGGCTTACCGTGACTTATGCATTGACAGCAAAGGCTGCAGATGGCAACACTATTGTCAGCAGCTGACACGTTAAAAAAAGCCCACACTACGGAGACATGTGCCGGCGTCCTGGGAGCGCAAGACGTGACCGTGCATGGTGAATGGCTCGCTCTAGGTACACTTGCAGTCTGCTTTTTGCCTCCTGTGCACTGCGAGTTCTGCCTGCTTCTCCTCCTTCTCCCTATCTGCTGCTCCGTCTCTCCCTCTGAACTCCCCTCCTCTTCCTCTCTTGTGGGCACCCACGTGACGTCCATCGACACGTCATCATCGTCACCTTCACCACCACCGACATTAGAGATCTCAGAGTAGGCAGTAACAGCAGGGACCACCCTTCTTCGGCTGATCTGGGTACTGTCGTCAGACCGCTGGGTGGCGGCTGTTGCTACCTCCTCTTCCTCATCCAATGCCCAGAATGGCTGCGTATCAGTAAGGTTTGGGAATGGATGCAAAAATAATTTCTCTGACTCGAGTGGAGGGGCTATGGTGGTCATGGTGGTAGTGTCTTTGGGGGTGCACACAGCAGAGCGTGAGGAGGGTGCAGATATAGAGGACGAGGAGGGTGCAGAATCGGAAGGCTTAGTGAGCCACTCAACCAACTCTGGTGCGTCCTTTGACGTAATCGCACGCACCTTCTCCAACTTCCCACTTAGGCTCCGGCCTGGTGCACCTGCCCGACCCCTACCAACCCTGCGGAACGGCCTGCCTCTTCCTCAGCCTGTCATTTTCAAAATGACCCTGTGCCAAAGTCCCTAGAGAAGAGCAGTATTTGTGGAAGCAGGTATATTGCAGGCCTCAATCAGTATTTGGTGGAAGCTGGTATATCAAACCCCTTAATCAGTATTTTGTGGAAGCAGGAGTATCGCAGGCCTCAATATTTGGTGGAAGCAGGTATATCAAACCCTTAATCTGTATTTTGCGGAAGCAGGTATATCGCACCCCTCAATCAGTATTTTGTGGAAACATGTATATAGAACCTCTTAATCAATATTTGGTGGAAGCAGGTACATCACACCCCTCAATCTGTATTTTGTGGAAGCAGGTATATCAAACCCCTTAATCAGTGTTTTGTGGAAGCAGGTATATCGCAGGCCTCTATCAATATTTGGTGGAAGCAGGTATATCAATCCCCTTAATCAGTATTTTGTGGAAGCAGGTGTATCGCAGGCCTCAATCAGTATTTGGTGGAAGCAGGTATATAAAACACCTTAATCAGTATTTTGTGGAAGCAGGTATATAGAACCCCTTAATCAATATTTGTTGGAAGCAGGTATATCGCAGGCCTCAATCAGTATTTTGCGGATGCAGGTATATAAAACCCCTTAATCAGTATTTTGTGGAAGCAGGTATATCGCACCCCTCAAACAGTATTTTGTGGAAGCAGTTATATAGAACCCCTTAATCAATATTTGGTGGAAGCAGGTATATTGCACCCCTCAATCAGTATTTTGTGGAAGCAAGTATATTGCAGGCCTCAATCAATATTTGGTGGAAGCAGGTATATTGCACCCCTCAATCAGTATTTTGTGGAAGCAGGTGAATAAAACCCTTAATCAGTATTTTATGGAAGCAGGTATATTTCACCCCTCAATCAGTTTTTTTTTGGGGCAATAGGTATATCACACCCGTTTCAAATAGTTGTTCCAATAGCGCTTGTCCCTCTATATACCTGTGGTACCACAGCAGGTCTGCACACAACTGCTGCACAATACAAATGCACTATATACTTTCTATGTTAGAAAGTATATTATAGGTATATTACACTCCTCAATCAGTTTTTTTGGAGGCAACAGGTATATCATACCAGTTGCAATTAGTTATTCCAATAGCTTTTGTCCCTCTATATAGCTGCGTTATCGCAGCAGAACCTCACACAACTGCTGCACAATACAAATGCACTATAATATACTTTCTATGTTAGAAAGTATATTATACGTATATCACACCCCTCAGTATATCACACCTATCGATAGTACACCTATACCAGTCCATAAAAGGAGTTTTTTGGCCCTATTAGCTAGCGTTTGGTGTCCCTATCAGTCTGTCCCTGCTCCACAAAGCAACCTCTTCCTACACTGGCAAAACACAGAATGTAAAATAGCTGCCAGATCGGGTTCTGTTATAGGGTGGGGGTGTGTCCATGTGCTGAAACATCTCAATTGGCTGTTCTGTCCCACCTGATGTGTGTGTCATGGATCAAAGTTCGGCACAATGCAAAAGAATATGGCGCCGGAGGACATCGCCATATGTTCGCATGTTTGGCAAATGGCGAACGCCCAAAGTTTGCCACGAAACGAGCGCCTGGCGAACCGCAAGGCCATCTCTATTCATAGGTACAAATCTGCTTCCTATTTTCACAAAGGGCTTCGATTATATAGCTGTAATACCTACTGTTATATTATCTTTGACGTTGACTATTTAAAGGAAATATGAGCTTTGCATTTTGTAAACTTTTAAAGCTTTCCGGGGGTACTGGCTCTCCTTGAGGAGATCCAGCTGGCATAGGGATTCTTATAGGCAATCCTCCCTGTGAAAAACATACAAACTACCTCTCCTCCAGAGGGAACTATACTTTCTCTCTTTCCATCTATAGGTACCTAACCTGTAAGACAATGGCTGGCCTATTAAAAAGCTTTGAAAGATGAGTAAGAATATCAGCCAAACGAGAGATGCCCTTCCAATAGAAAAATAGAAAAGTAATGGCAGAAAGTCATCCTCAGCCAAGAGCCTGATCACATCATAAACTGAATCCAACTGAGATTTGACATAGATTTCCCTTAGTATATACAGTAAAAGCACATTTTATAAACTCATTATTGCCAGTAATTAGGTGAAAGTGATTCAAAAAATAACCTAATTTACATACCTAGCATTTAGTATTATTCGGTTCTTATCATTATTTTCCTCAAAAACGTTTAAACAACTTGTTATAAAAATAACAATATTTTATCATTTTCTAAGAAACGTGTCCGAGAAATGACAGAATATTAGAACCATTGGAGCTTTCTGGACATAACATGCTGGATACTTCAGGTTCTCAGAACAATGTTATAATATAAAGTAAACTGAGTGATTTTTCCTTTCCTAATCTATTGCCAACATTTTGCTAAGTAGAGTTGAAACAATCGCTTATATTGCTGAAAGTACAGAGCTTGGAAAGAGTAAAGAGCAAGCACAAAACATGTGTCATGGTTTATATTATCCTAATAGCACGTTTTACAGCGAGTAATGGAACCTTAAATTAAAGGCTGTCATACAGAAAATATGGCAGAATGAGAAATTCCTAACATAAGTAATTGGAGTTCAATATTATATTCCAGATGACTTTGTAGTTAATAACTAGAAGACACTCATTAAAAAGTATCTCACTACAGGAATGAAATGTTCCTCTCTGCATGTTCCTCGCTTGTCAATGTTCTTTTTATAGCATAAAAAGAAAAAAAGGTATAAGGATTTATGTGCTACAGATATGAATATAATACTTGTGCTATTCTTTAGAAAATGCTGTAGGCAGTGTGTTTCAATAGACATGCATATTGACATATACACAGTGAATAAAGATTTTAGGTCGGAGCAGTCTCAAACTCAAGAGGGTTTTATCCTAGGACAACAAATAAACCAGGGTCATGGATCAGAAAAGAGACCAAAAGATGGACAAAAGTGTTGGCCTCAGTCAATAGGAGAAGGATATTGTGTGGGCATTATATGTTATCAGTTCATTAATAGAGATGTCGCGAACATAAAATTTTCCGTTCGCAAACGGCGAACGCGAATTTCCGCAAATGTTCGCGAACGGGCGAACCGGGCGAACCGCCATAGACTTCAATAGGCAGGCGAATTTTAAAACCCACAGGGACTCTTTCTGGCCACAATAGTGATGGAAAAGTTGTTTCAAGGGGACTAACACCTGGACTGTGGCATGCCGGAGGGGGATCCATGGCAAAACTCCCATGGAAAATTACGTAGTTGACGCAGAGTCTGGTTTTAATCCATAAAGGGCATAAATCACCTAACATTCCTAAATTGTTTGGAATAACGTGCTTTAAAACATCCAGTGTGTGTATACGATCAGGTATGATGTTGTATCGATCAGGTAGTGTAAGGGTTACGCCCGCTTCACAGTGACAGACCAAACTCTGACAGACCAAACTCCCCGTTTAACGCACTGCAAACAACCGCAAAGAGTTGTCAATAGTTGACACACTCATGACATACATTTTATTCCTCTATGTGTCAATCTTGGTGTAGTGATGACTGTGCTCGTGCGCACGTTCGGGAGATTGCAGGCGATGGCGGTTTTTCAAAGCCTATGGTCGTGCTGAGGTAGTTCAGTGACAGTTAAGTGACCCAGAAAACAATGATTCTGCAGTGTGGGCCCATTGTTGGCCTAGTAGGCTTTAATGATCACCTTAGATGATCACAAAGAAAATTTATGTTTTTTCTATGCAAAATTATCCAGCCGATCGCTTTTGGTCTGTTCACAATGAAGCAACGACCTTATCATCTGGGGTGTGCCAACATTGCCAACACATTCATAGAGGTGATCGCTTCATTGTGATACGCAAGCCCCTTCACCACAACAAGGTAACGATCACGAAGGGGAATTGACACATATATGTGCCTTTTTTTTTTGTTTTGCTTTTGCAGCCACAGTGCAGCACCAGAGGCCAGAAAATTTGGCATGTACACATGCCTGAAAAACTAGGTATTGTTGCAGCCGCTGCTGTAGCAGCGGCCGGAAAAATTTATGTTTTCCAGGCAGAAAGTGCACTAAAACATTTCGGCTTGAACCCTAGTTGGTGGCGGAGAAGTCACGCAAGTCATCCGGCATGCAGAGATTAAATACAGCAGCGTGTGGACCATTTTTAGCCCAAGGCATCTCATCAGGCCTTTTGTCAAATGCATCCCCCACTGTCAGTCCCTTCGGGATCCATGCCTCATTGATCTTAATAAAGGTGAGGTAATCTAGACTTTTTTGACCTAGGCGACTTCTCTTCTCAGTGACAATACCTCCTGCTGTGCTGAAGGTCCTTTCTGACAGGACACTTGAAGCGGGGCAGGCCGGAAGTTCTATCGCAAATTGGGATAGCTCAGGCCACAGGTCAAGCCTGCACACCCAGTAGTCAAGGGGTTCATCGCTCCTCAGAGTGTCGATATATGCAGTTAAGGCGAGGTAGTCTGCTACCTGTCGGTCGAGTCGTTCTCTGTGGGTGGACCCCGAAGGGCTGTGGCGATGTGTAGGACTTAAAAAGCTCTGCATGTCCTCCATCAACAACACGTCTGTAAATCGTCCTGTCCTTGCCGGCGTGGTCGTGGTAGGAGGAGGATTACTTTCACCTCTTCCCCTGTTAGATTCCCGTTGTGCTGTGACATCACCCTTATACGCTGTGTAAAGCATACTTTTTAACTTGTTTTGGAACTGCTGCATCCTTTCCGACTTCCGGTAATTCGGTAACATTTCAGCCACTTTCTGCTTATACCGGGGGTCTAGTAGCGTGGCCACCCAGTACAGGTCATTCTCCTTCAGCCTTTTTATACGAGGGTCCCTCAACAGGCATGACAGCATGAAAGACCCCATTTGCACAAGGTTGGATGCCGAGCTACTCATGTCCCGTTCCTCATCCTCACTGATCTCATTGAAGGTCTGTTCTTCCCCCCAGCCACATACAACACCACGGGTACCAGATAGGTGACAACGAGCACCCTGGGATGCCTGCTGTGGTTGGTCTTCCTCCTCCTCAAAGCCACATTCCTCCTCTGACTCCTCTTCCTCAGACTCCTCTTCCAGCGTTGCCGCAGGTCCAGCAAGCTATGATAATAAAGCTGTTTCTGGTGGTAATGGTGACCACAACTCTTCCTCTTCCTCTTCACGCTCATCTATGGCCTGATCCAGCACTCTTTGCAGGGCACACTCCAGGAAGAAAACAAATGGGATGATGTCGCTGATGGTGCCTTCAGTGCGGCTGACTAGGTTTGTCACCTCCTCAAAAGGACGCATGAGCCTACAGGCATTGCGCATGAGCGTCCAGTAACGTGGCAAAAAAATACCCAGCTCTGCAGAGGCTGTCCTAGCACCCCGGTCATACAAATACTCGTTGACGGCTTTTTCTTGTTGGAGCAGGCGGTCGAACATTATTGAGTGTTGAATTCCAACATGTTGGGCTGTCGCAAATCAAGCGCCTCACTGGCATGTTTCGCCGCTGAATATCGGAAAAGTGCGCCATGGCCGTGTAGGAACGCCTGAAATGGCCACACACCTTCCTGGCCTGCTTGAGGACGTCCTGTAAGCCTGGGTACTTATGCACAAAGCGTTGTACGATCAGATTCAACACATGTGCCATGCACGGCACATGTGTCAACTTGCCCAAATTCAATGCCGCCAACAAATTGCTTCCGTTGTCACACACCACTTTGGCAATCTCCAGTTGGTGCGGGGTCAGCCACTGATCCACCTGTGCGTTCAGGGCGGACAGGAGTGCTGGTCCGGTGTGACTCAGGCAAGTCAACCCCATGACGGCGTGACAATGTCGTATCTGGGATGTGGAATAGCCCCTGGGGAGCTGGGGGGTGCAGTTGATGTGGAGCAAGACGCAGCAGCAGAAGAGGACTCAGCCGAGGAGGTTAGCGAAGAGGATGGAGTAGGAGGAGTAGAGGAGGTGGCAGCAGGCCTGCCTGAAAGTCGTGGCGGTGTCACCAACTCCTCTGCAGAGCCACGCATTCCATGCTTGGCAGCCGTCAGCAGATTTACCCAATGCACAGTGTACGTGATATACCTGCCCTGACCATGCTTTGCAGACCAGGTATCAGTGGTCAGATGGACCCTTGCCCCACCACTGTGTGCCAGACATGCCATGACTTCCTTTTCCACAATAGAGTACAGATTGGGGATTGCCTTTTGTGGAAAAAAAATTTGGCCGGGTACCTTCTACTGCGGTGTCCTAATAGCTACAAATTCTTTGAAGGCCTCAGACTCCACCAGCTTGTATGGTAAAAGCTGGCGGGCTAAGAGTTCCGACAAGCCAGCTGTCAGACGCCGGGCAAGGGGGTGACTCTGTGACATTGGCTTCTTATGCTCAAACATTTCCTTGACAGACACCTGACTGTGGGCAGATGAGCAGGAACTTCTGAAGGTGAGAGGCGGAGTGGCGGGTGGTTGAGAGGGGGCAAGGAGGACAGCAGTGGTTGACGTGGCTGAAGATGCTGGACCAGAAGGAGGATGGTGGCTTTGAGTTTCTGTGCTGCTTGTACTCATCATGTGTTGATCCCATTGGCGTTTGTGATGTGAGATCATGTGCCTTCGCAAAGCAGTTGTACCTAGGTGGCTGTTGGACTTCCCACGACTCAGTTTCTTTTGGCACAGGTTGCAAATGGCATCGCTGTTATCAGAGGCAGACACACAAAAAAATGCCACACTGCTGAGCTTTGCAATGACGGCATTCTGGTGGTGGCAACAGCAAGCGTTGATTGGCGTGCTGTCTGGCTGACCCCGGGTGCCGATACATGCTGTCTGACTGTGCCACTAGCTCCTTGCGACGACCCCCCCCTGCTTCCAACTCGTCTCCTCCTCCTCTCTGTCTCCCCATCTGAACTTTCCCCCTGTTCTTCTTCTCTTCGAGCGGGCACCCACGTGACATCCACGGACACATCGTCATCATCAACCGCTTCACTTGTATCTGACAACTCAGCAAAGGAAGCAGCAGCGGGTACAACATCATCATCATCACACCGTACGTCCATGTGTGTAATGCTGCCTGACTGAGACATATCCCTGTTATCTACATCCTCTGGCAATAATGGTTGCGCATCACTCATTTCTTCCAACTGATGTGTAAATAACTCCTCTGACAGATCAAGTGAAGCGGCTGTGGTGCTAGTGTTGGTGGTGGCGGCGGGCGGGCGAGTGGTAACTTGAGAGGTGCCCGAAGCTGAGCTGGAGGAGGATGGTGCGTCAAGGTTCCGAGTGGAAGCTGTAGAAGATTGGGTTTCCTGTGTAAGCCAGTCAACTATGTCCTCAGAACTTTTCGAGTTCAGGGTACATGGCCTCTGAATACTGGGCATTATTCTAGGGCCAAAGGAAATCACAACACCATGACCATGACGGCCCCTGCGGGGTGGCCTGCCTCTGCCTGTCATTTTTTTTTAGATTAGTGGTACTATGCGTGCAAGGTACTGTGCCACCCGAGTGGTGGGCACTGGCAGTGGGCACAGTACAGTCAGTGGGCCTGACACTCATTGGCAGGCAACTGCAATTATATTACAGAGAAAAAATGTAATGACTTTTTTATCTGCAAGGTACTGTGCCACCCGATATGAGTGGTGGGCAGTGGGCACAGTACAGTCTGTGGGTCTGACACTCACTCACTGGCAGGCAACTGCAATTATATTACAGAGAAAAAATTAAATGACTTTTTTATCTGCAAGGTACTGTGCCACCCGATATGAGTGGTGTGCACACAGTACAGTCTGTGGGCCTGTGGCCTCTCACACACGGGCAGGCAACTGCAATATATATATATATATATATTTAAAAAAAAGCAAACTGATGTACCAGCCCTAAAAAGGGCTTTTTGGGGTGCTGGCAGGACGCTGTCCTTACAGCAGATGAGTCTTTGAGGACTGGAGTGGACACAGAACACTGGCCTAGCTAACAATTTCCCTATTAATTCAGCACCAGCAGCACTCTCCCTGCTCTAACTAACACTGCAGCTTCAGAATGAATCTAAGATGGATGATGTCCTTGATTTTTGATAGGAGGTGGGAGGGTCTGGGAGGGAGGGTATGCTGATTGGCTGGAATGTGTCTGCTGACTGTGAGGTACAGGGTCAAAGTTTGCTCAATGATGACGTATAGGGGGCGGACCGAACATCGCATATGTTCGCCCGCCGCGGCGAACGCGAACAAGCAATGTTCGCCGGGAACTGTTCGCCAGCGAATAGTTCGGGACATCTCTATTCATAAATCTGAAGTTGACTGATGTTTTTTGTCATGTGAAATATAGACAAACTGTATAATGAAACTGACATTTGATTTGAGCATTATCATGGAAATCTGCTGGCCAATCATCTACCATACTAAGGAAAATAACATGACATCTGCTTCTGAAGTGTTCTAAAGTTAGGAGACAACATTATACATGTACAAGGTCCTCCTGAAATTTCTGTTTGTCAGGGGCAGACTAAGAATTGTCTGGGCACCCAAGTAATAAGAACCATGGGTACTTATTGTATTCTATGCTACATCTATGTTGAAAGACTTTTACGGCACTGTGGTGGCAGTCTAATCATCATCATGTCTGGCCCCGTCAATCAAAATGCAAAGGGCATGGCAGTTTCGGAGAGAGCAGAGCCTCTAGGTGTAATAGTAATGTCCATTTGCATATACTAAAACTTCATTTTTCTTAGCAATACATACATGGTACCTACACAGATGCCTTCAGTTGCCAAGCACACACGCAACAGGTCAGCCAGTTTCAAGGGGTATAAATCCTTACCCCTTAAAGGTTCCCAACCTGTAAACTTCTCAATAGGGTCTAGTACGCCTCTGCAGCCATTTATTGGCCTCAGCGGTGACGTGTTCCCACGCAGTACATGACCCAGCAGTGATGTGCCATTTAGAAACAAATCACTGGTGAGGCCAATGAATAGGTGCATAACCTACATAGAAAATGCCAGACCGCTTATACTAATTAAATCCTTTATTACAAAAAAAAATCACAATTGAATACATACATAATTAAAAGAAATTGGTGCAGGAGATAAAAAACGACATCACTGGAGGAAACATACAGTGGGCGCAAGTCCTTGTTCATCCAACATGATTATTCACTAATGTGCATATGTATATAAGAATTCAAATGAAAACAGGAACATAGGACAATTACCCATACTGTGTCTCCTCCAGGATGGCGCCAACCTCAACGCGCGTTTCGGCGTACCTTCGTCTGGGGGTAGCGTCATCACTGGGAGACATAGTTTATATATGGGTGTCAACCAATCACTACATACCAATTACTTGCTGGTTTGTTCGTCACCGCGAATGCGCCGGAACTGATCTATGACACTAAATGCCGGCATCCAAAGGAGCACGTGACCTATTTGGATCACCTGATCCTCGTATGGTCACATGCCCCGGATGACGTCACTTGAACGCGCACAAAGCTGTCGGCGACGTCATCCTGACTTATTATATGCAATTCAAAATAACAGCAGGACGATCGTATTATCATACTCTATAGTGAAGGGACACAAATACATAGAATTGATAAAGTTATAGGAGTATATAGAAAAGATGCATAGATCGGTGGCCACCTTAGTTTAGATGTGAGAGTCAATGCAGAAACATACATTAATTCAGATGTGGTCCATGAGAATAGGTCACCCATATCCCCCATAGGAAAAAAACTTAAACATACATGTGAGAAACATCTATAAATTAATACGTGATTATTCTTTATACTATCCACATCTATATCTCGTGTAGTTTGTTCACAATGTGGGGAAAAAAAACTGATTGTGTTTCAATTCAAAAAGTATATATACACTCACCTAAAGAATTATTAGGAACACCATACTAATATGGTGTTGGACCCCCTTTTGCCTTCAGAACTGCCTTAATTCTATGTGGCATTGATTCAACAAGGTGCTGATAGCATTCTTTAGAAATGTTGGCCCATATTGATAGGATAGCATCTTGCAGTTGATGGAGATTTGAGGGATGCACATCCAGGGCACGAAGCTCCCGTTCCACCACATCCCAAAGATTCTCTATTGGGTTGAGATCTGGTGACTGAGGGCCATTTTAGTACAGTGAACTCATTGTCATGTTCAAGAAACCAATTTGAAATGATTCGAGCTTTGTGACATGGTGCATTATCCCGCTGGAAGTAGCCATCAGAGGATGGGTACATGGTGGTCATGAAGGGATGGACATGGTCAGAAACAATGCTCAGGTAGCCCGTGGCATTTAAACGATGCCCAATTGGCACTAAGGGGCCTAAAGTGTGCCCAGAAAACATCCCCCACACCATTACACCACCACCAGCAGCCTGCACAGTGGTAACAAGGCATGATGGATACATGTTCTCATTCTGTTTACGCCAAATTCGGACTCTACCATTTGAATGTCTCAACAGAAATCGAGACTCATCAGACCAGGCAACATTTTTCCAGTCTTCAACAGTCCAATTTTGGTGAGCTCGTGCAAATTGTAGCCTCTTTTTCCTATTTGTAGTGGAGATGAGTGGTACCCGGTGGGGTCTTCTGCTGTTGTAGCCCATCCGCCTCAAGGTTGTGTGTGTTGTGGCTTCACAAATGCTTTGCTGCATACCTCGGTTGTAACGAGTGGTTATTTCAGTCAACGTTGCTCTTCTATCAGCTTGAATCAGTCGGCCCATTCTCCTCTGACCTCTAGCATCCACAAGGCATTTTTGCCCACAGGACTGCCGCATACTGGATGTTTTTCCCTTTTCACACCATTCTTTGTAAACCCTAGAAATGGTTGTGCGTGAAAATCCCAGTAACTGAGCAGATTGTGAAATACTCAGACCGGCCCGTCTGGCACCAACAACCATGCCACGCTCAAAATTGCTTAAATCACCTTTCTTTCCCATTCTGACATTCAGTTTGGAGTTCAGGAGATTGTCTTGACCAGGACCACACCCCTAAATGCATTGAAGCAACTGCCATGTGATTGGTTGACTAGATAATTGCATTAATGAGAAATAGAACAGGTGTTCCTAATAAATCTTTAGGTGAGTGTATATACAGTGGGATGCGAAAGTTTGGGCAACCTTGTTAATCGTCATGATTTTTCTGCATAAATCGTTGGTTGTTACGATAAAAAATGTCAGTTAAATATATCATATAGGAGACACACACAGTGATATTTGAGAAGTGAAATGAAGTTTATTGGATTTACAGAAAGTGTGCTATAATTGTTTAAACAAAATTAGGCAGATGCATAAATTTGGGCACTGTTGTCATTTTATTGATTCCAAAACCTTTAGAACTAATTATTGGAACTCAAATTGGCTTGGTAAGCTCAGTGACCCGTGACCTACATACACAGGTGAATCCAATTATGAGAGAGTATTTAAGGGGGTCAATTGTAAGTTTCCCTCCTCTTTTTATTTTCTCTGAAGAGTAGCAACATGGGGGTCTCAAAACAACTCCCAAATGACCTGTACACAAAGATTGTTCACCATCATGGTTTAGGGGAAGGATACAGAAAGCTGTCTCAGAGATTTCAGCTGTCTGTTTCCACAGTTAGGAACATATTGAGGAAATGAAAGACCACAGGCTCAGTTCAAGTTAAGGCTCGAAGTGGCAGACCAAGAAAAATCTCGGATAGACAGAAGCGACGAATGGTGAGAACAGTCAGAGTCAACCCACAGACCAGCACCAAAGACCTACAACATCATCTTGCTGCAGATGGAGTCACTGTGCATCGTTCAACCATTCGGAGCACTTTACACAAGGAGATGCTGTATGCGAGAGTGATGCAGAGGAAGCCTTTTCTCTGCCCACAGCACAAAAAGTGCCACTTGAGGTGGGCTTAAGCACATTTGGACAAGCCAGCTTCATTTTGGAATAAGGTGCTGTGGACTGATTAAACTAAAATTGAGTTATTTGGCCATAACAAGGGGCGTTATGCATGGAGGAAAAAGAACACAGCATTCCAAGAAAAACACCTGCTACCTACAGTAAAATATGGTGGTGGTTCCATCATGCTGTGGGGCTGTGTGGCCAGTGCAGGGACTGGGAATCTTGTCAAAGTTGAGGGACGCATGGATTCCACTCAGTATCAGCAGATTCTGGAGACCAATGTCCAGGAATCAGTGAGAAAGCTGAAGCTGCGTCAGGGCTGGATCTTTCAACAAGACAACGACCCTAAACACTGTTCAAAATCCACTAAGGCATTTATGCAGAGGAACAAGTACAACATTCTGGAATGGCCATCTCAGTCCCCAGACCTGAATATAATTGAAAATCTGTGGTGTGACTTAAAGAGAGCTGTCCATGCTCGGAAGCCATCAAACCTGAATGAACTAAAGATGTTTTGTAAAGAGGAATGGTCCAAAATACCTTCAACCAGAATCCAGACTCTCATTGGAACCTACAGGAAGCGTTTAGAGGCTGTAATTTCTGCAAAAGGAGGATCTACTAAATATTGATTTAATTTCTTTTTTGTGGTGCCCAAATTTATGCATCTGCCTAATTTTGTTTAAACAATTATAGCACACTTTCTGTAAATCCAATAAATTTCATTTCACTTCTCAAATATCGCTGTGTGTGTCTCCTATATGATATATTTAAATGACATTTTTTATCGTAACAACCAACGATTTATGCAGGAAAATCATGACGATTAACAAGGTTGGCCAAACTTTCGCATCCCACTGTATATATACCTCAATTACGTGATACTGCAAGTCATAATTTCATTAATAATAATGATGATTGTGTTATGTGCCCATTATCATACATTAGTGGTCATACCATTTAAAGTGCATAAGTGCATTAAAGTATTATATAATTCATTAAATTTCAATGCCTCACAAGGAGACCTATGTATCCTATCTACACACCATATGATGATTGCCACAGGCTTAGTCATTACTTGAACAAGTAATCATCCCACGGTTGGGGTATAGTATCGGATAATGAATAGGTGCAGTTGAACCACATTCAGGGGCCCAATTTTAAAAAAAAGTTGGTAAAGCTGGAAAACTCCCTTAGGCCTCTTTCACACTACCGTTTTTTTTTTTTTTTTCGTTTTGCGGGCCGTTTTTTTGCGTTCCATATACGGCCCGTATATGAAACCATTCATTTCAATGGTTCCGCAAAAAAAACGGAATGTACTCCGTATGCATTCCGTTTCCGTATTTCCGTTTTTCCATTCCGTTGAAAGATAGAACATGTCCTATTATTGCCCGCAAATCACGTTCCGTGGCTCCATTCAAGTCAATGGGTCCGCAAAAAAAAACTGAACACCTACGGAAATGCATCCGTATGTCTTCCGTATCCGTTCCGTTTTTGCGGAACCATCTATTGAAAATGTTATGCCCAGCCCAATTTTTTCTATGTAATTACTGTATACTGTATATGCCATACGGAAAAACGGAACGGAAATGGAAACACAACGGAAAAACAAAAAAACTGAACAACAGATCCGTGAAAAACGGACCGCAAAACACTGAAATATCCATACGGTAGTGTGAAAGAGGCCTAAACCTAATTTTTCTGGATGAAGTAACTTGTTGATCCATGAATATGTGCATAGTCTATGATACTGTGCCACCAATGTCCCTCTTTATGTATAGGGCGGCAAGTAACTGCATGTGGAACTGTGTAGACAGTTTCCACTGTTAAGAAGACACTAATTAATTCTACTGTTTGTACAAAAAAGTTATGAACTCTTCTTTCTTCTGTGCAACTTCAACAGATTCCCAAGGACTGCTTGTCTTGCTTTACAATTTTATACTTATCTCATTGTGCCTCGACTGCATGGACCACTCCAAAGAAACGCCGAAAATATGCATTTGCCTCCAAAAATCCTGAAGGGAACCATAGTTTTGTATAGTTTTTCGTGGCATACGTCTAGCTTCGGACTGGCTCACATGTAAGACCTGTGTCTGACCAGTTGTTTTCTGTCAGAGCCTACAATAATTGATATTAAAGTTGTGCACACGTCTAGTGTACACAGCCTGACATAGGAACATTCCCTGTGGGATTTCTCTGCCCAAGGAGATGTATGGCAACCAAACTGAGGCCACCAGATGCATTTCTGTATTCCTCCAAAGAATGAAAGTCATAAATGCCATTTGTGAGCAGAGAAACGCTCCATGTTGTATCTGGCTATGTAGGATATTTTGGCATCATCTCAGGATACGTGTGAAGGCACAATAATCAGCCACACTATCTTCAATCAGTAATTTTGGGGTTCGTTGTGTTCTCAGGGAGGATGAGAATTTTGATTGGAATTTTAATTTACCAATTATATATGGATGACATATGGGCATTTAACTTAGGGAGGTACTGTATCCAGAAAGGCGATACATTTTGTACATTCGCCAGGAGGCTTGAGAAAAGCAGAAAGTCTTGTGGGATGGGCAGAAATGCATCCTTTTTATCTGCTTTATGAAGCCATAAAAGAACAAAGAAATGAATGTTTTTGGAATGCCAGATCTTCTTCTATGTTATGTACAGAACAACCTTTCATTCACAATTATAACTTAATTTTCCCTTAATCTGGACATGTCATATCAATCTAATAACTTGCTACAATATCCACATTCACCACTACACAGAATGATAGTAGTAATATCTGTGCAATCACCATCACATTAAATCAAGGGCGGACTGGCCATAGACCCAGCAGGGAAAAAATCCCAGTGGGCCAATGCCCAGGGAGCTGCCTGAGCCCTCTTCATGGCCACCACCTGGGTATATGACGATCTGTTGCACTGAGTATTAATAATACTAGGAGCATCGGGTACTCATACCCCTCAGTACCATCCACAGGTGCCCTCCTGAACTCACTAAGGACAGTGATACAGTTGAATGCTGCAATGCGGGCAGCAGTATTTTATGCTGCACTGTGGTATGTTGTCCCTGCCTACTTGATTGGCCCCGCATTCTGTCAATGACATGGAGCCACTTTTAGCTTATGTTCCCAGTCTACCCCTGCATGATATAATCTATGGGTTTCTGCTGCAATAACTCCTACAGTAACATAACACTGAGAAGTTGCAAGCGAGAAAAAAGTTAATTAAACCAACAGAATTTATTTTCAGTGACGTTTATCCAATAGTTTCATTTCCTGATTCTTCCTTTTAGGGTCATGTAGCCAATATATGACTTCAGAGATTCTGCTACATGTAAGAGGAGGATGCACCTGCTGTATAAAATTTCTCAAATGATCTGAAAGGGTATATCCTGAAATCGTCCGTACAGCTGTATTTCAGTGATCCAGTTAAGGCTACATGCACACGACCTTTGTGTGTTTTGCGGTACGCAAAACACAGATGGCGTCCGTGTGCGTTCCGCAATTTGCGGAACGGCGCGGACAGCCATTAATATAATTGCCTATTCTTGTTCGCATCTTTTGCGGCCCCGTTGAAGTGAATGGCAAAAACTGCGGCTCGAATGCGGACCAGAACAACGGCCGTGTGCATGAGGTCTAACTCGGGAATTCTTTTATTCTGCTTCTCTGTGCAGGGAAAGGGTGAATTTTTGGGAAAAGAAGAATAAAAAAGGTACATATATTTTTACATAATTTTCAATATCTGTCAAACAAATATCTTTGGGAGAACAGCCTTCTGTAGTATTGTACCACTGAGTACATACACAATATACTGTGAGGTTACGTTCTCTCTTTCTGTAAACACCCACAAACCTTTGTTGCAACTTGAAATGGATGAAAATCTATATGACATCTCTAATCTGTCATACATGCACACCTTTATTTTATGGGAATGCAATGTACATATGTCAGCATAAAGCAGCCATTATGACAGTTTTCTTCTACTTCATTTTACTGTGCATTGCATAGTGTAAAGACTACAATGCAATTCACCAGATTATGATGTGTGCATCAATGTTACCACCAGGAAATGCTAGAGGATTGTGCTCTGAGTCTTGTGTCTGGCAAAAACTTGTGGCAGAATTATTAATACATCTCTGGATAATTAAATTTAGGACCAGTAAAGTATTACAATATATTTACACACTCATCAATCTCATTATGCAGATTGTATCTATATGTGAATTGTAGTTTGTCACTTCTCCAGTCCATTCCACACTGAAGTACAGTCAGTGTGAAACTTCTCTAAAAAAGGTTCTCCAAAAATGATTTTAAATGGATGGCAGCAACCTGTCCTAGAATATGAGCAGGAATGGTTGCATCCACCTGCAGAGCTGCCTAGGGGCCTTGGGGGCATGGTCTCACTAAACATTATGCTCTGACGCTTGCATTGCATATACTTCATATTGCTGAGTTTTGCTGTCAGGCTGCTCAGCCATGATGGCATATGGTAGGCAGAATCACATCACTACCATCTATTGTAGAGCTGTGTTGTGAGGTATGTCCCCTCACCCTCCTCCTAATCTCAGGATATCTATCTGATCTGCAGGGTCTGACACCCACACACCCACTGACCAACTGTTGTACAGTAGTTGCAGCGCTTGAAAGTCGGTGCTGGAGCTACATGCTTCTCTTTCCATGTGCTGTGGATGGAGTTGGTTACTGCAGTGCTGCTCCCATTGAAGTCATTGCTGCAGTAAAAAGCTTCATCCACTGTGTAGTTCTTGTGACATCCATACCTCCCATACCAGAGTTACTGCAGAACTCCTGATGGGTGGGGGTGCAGGGTTTCAGACTCCTGCCAATCAGATAGTGATGACTTATCCCGAGGATAGGTTATCACTTTTAAAGGAGTGTACTATACCTTTAAGGCTACTTTCACACTTGAGGCAGAGTGATCCGGCAAGCAGTGATCCGGCAAAACTTATGCCAATGGATGGCATTTGTAAGACTGATCAGGATCCTGATCAGTCTTAAAAATGCCTGATCAGTCAGAAAAATGCATTGAAATGCCGGATCCGTCTTTCCGGTGTCATTTATTTTTTTCACTTTTTTTACGGTCTGCGCATGCGCAGACCGGAAGTACGGATCCAGCATTCCGGTATTTTAAAAAGCCGGATCCGGCACTAATACATACCTATGGAAAAAAGCATTCAGGCAAGTCTTCAGTCTTTTTTTTGCCGGAGATAAAACTGTAGCATGCTGCGGTTTTATCTTTTGCCTGATCAATCAAAATGACTGAACTGAAGACATCCTTATGCATTCTGAACAGATCACTCTCTATTCAGAATGCATGGGGATATAACTCATCAGTTTTTTTCCGGCATTGAGCCCTTTTGACGGAACTCAGTGCCGGAAAAGAAAAACGCTAGTGTGAAAGTACCCTAAAGTGTTCCCCAGGATCTCAATATTCATTGTCTATTTTTGGGGTAAACTATCAATATTGGTCACAGTCCAACCTCCAAAGCCCAACTGATTAACAGAAGACAACCTTTTTTTGTTTGCACAGACACACGCCCATTTGGGTCACTATGGCTGTTATCTGAATGGGATGAGCTACAGAACCAGGCACAGCCATGTATAAATGTGCCTCTGTGCCTGTGTAAACAATGAATGGGATGCAGTGCTTGCAGAACTGACCTCCTGTTATAGCCTGAAATGATTGTATACTTTCATCATTATTGCCTGAGTTGCAATTACGAGCTCCTTCCTATTTAGAGTGAGGGTCTCATGAGCCTTATTCAGTAAGTTTAGTTTCACACTAGCGGCAAGGAACTCCCAGCAGGCTGTTCTGGCGGGTGAACAGCCTGTCGGATCCGTGCTGCCGCTAGTGCACGCGTGCACCCAGACTACCGCTCCGGCCCCATTGACTATAATAGGGGCGGGCTGGAGTTCCGGCGGCAGCACGGCAAACATGCCGAGAGGCGGCCGGAATAAAACTACGACATGTCGTCCGGGGGCACGCGTGCACTAGCGTCAGCATGGATGTAACAGGCTGTTCACCCGTCGGAAAAGCCTGCCGGAGTTTCTTGCGACTAGTGTGTACCCTAAGTAGAGGCAGCTGTCTGCGACTGCTTTATTTATTTAGTTATTTTCATTTTATTTGCATCATTATATAGATTTGAAGATGGAAGAGGTGACAAGCCTTCCTCCATTGAAGACTATGGGAGACATGGCCAACCAAACCTAATGTTTTTAGGGTACATTTACATGCTACAGGTTTTTAAACCAATGATCTCCCAAACACACAATTGTTAAGACCTGAAGATAGTTACATTACAATTAGCATTCATATGCAAATGTGACCATGTAAGGAAAAAGCTGAGACAATGTGCAATATAATTTACTAATGTGTCAAATGAGGCTGATGCATATATGAAATACTAGTCAATAACTGGTTAACAATTATCTCCATGATTTCTCAAAAGTCCATTAACTGAAGCAATAAAAGAATTAGGGCTCATCCCGTATTGCTGTGTGGACCCATTCACTTGAATGGGTCTGCGATCCACAATATACGGCAAAAGATAGGACAAGTGCAGTGCAGCTGCACAGACCTGAAAGCCCATGGAAGCGCTTCATAGTGCTTCCGTGGGCATCTGATCCTGCACTGCGCCGCATCTCGCGGATTGACTTGAATGGGCCTGCTGTTTGCGGCACGCATTACGAGCACGGATGGCCTACGGACATGTGAATGAGTCCTTAAACAAATTTTTATGTCATTGCTCTTAAAACTCCTTCATCATTCTCACAGTATCAGTACTAACCTTCCCTACCTACAGTATACCGCAGATCAAAGCAACATGTCACCCTGTTTTCTCAATGTTTCCGTAGACTATGAACAAATCAATAAATTAATGCTCTGGAAAACCCCATAAGCCAAACCTAGAATTATAGCACGGTCTAAATACTGAATACTGTATATTTAATTCTTGCACAATTATTTTGTAACCAAATGCTTTATACTGCCTCTTACATGACTTGTTGCAACTGAGATAACATAGGGGAACATGTCACATAGTTTATTTTCTTTGTTTTTACTACAGAACATAGTTACAAAAATGTTTCCCTAAGGCTGATTTCAGATATATAATGTGACTGTAACCTGGCCAGGGATCAGAAGTGTTCTCCTCGGCTTGTAACATAATATACTATGAGCGCTCTGCCGTCCAAAGCTCTGCACGGTGGATTTTCTAAACAACAGAAATGTGTATGAAATGTGTGAATAGATTAATATCAAAAGTAACACGATAGATAGATAGATAGATAGATAGATAGATAGATAGATAGATAGATAGATAGATGTATAGATAGATATTCTCCAAAAGGCAAATGATGAGGCAGCACTCCAACGTGAATAAAGGGTGTCAGACCCATTTATTACCCCTGTAGCAACGTTATCTATCTATCTATCTATCTATCTATCTACCTACTTCTTCTATCTACTGCTTGACAAAGGTCCCAAGCGGATCCGTTCCCCATTGACTTTCAATGTAAAGTCTGAACGGATCCGCTCAGACAACTTTCACACTTAGAAAATTTTCTAAGTTTTAATGCAGACGGATCCGTTCTGAACGGATGCGAACGTCTGCATTATCGGAGCGGATCCGTCTGATGAAACATCAGACGGATCCGCTCCGAACGCTAGTGTGAAAGTAGCCTAAGCTGTTGAAATACAGCTTATGCTACAGAAGAGCTCACAATCTAACTTCCCTATCATAAAAATAAATACAGTACAGACCAAAAGTTTGGACACACAGAGTTTTCTTTATTTTCATGACTATGAAAATTGTAGAGTCACACTGAAGGCATCAAAACTATGAATTAACACATGTGGAATTATATTCATAACAAACAAGTGTGAAACAACTGAAAATATGTCATATTCTAGGTTCTTCAAAGTAGCCACCTTTTGCTTTGGTTACTGCTTTGCACACTCTTGGCATTCTCTTGATGAGCTTCAAGAGGTAGTCCCCTGAAATGGTTTTCACTTCACAGGTGTGCCCTGTCAGTTTTAATAAGTGGGATTTCTTGCCTTATAAATGGGGTTGGGACCATCAGTGGCGTTGAGGAGAAGTCAGGTGGATACACAGCTGATAGTCCTACTGAATAGACTGTTAGAATTTGTATTATGGCAAGAAAAAAGCAGCTAAGTAAAGAAAAACGAGTGGCCATCATTACTTTAAGAAATGAAGGTCAGTCAGTCAGCCGAAAAATTGGGAAAACTTTGAAAGTAAGGGCTATTTGACCATGAAGGAGAGTGATGGGGTGCTGCGCCAGATGACCTGGCCTCCACAGTCACCTGAACCCAATCGAGATGGCCTTTTTTCTACAGAATCATACTGACAGCTTTATGTCACTATGATTCTGTAGAAATAAGGTCAAGCAGAGACACATAGAATTATAAATCATGATAATGCCGTGCGCTCCTGCAAGTCCAGAGCGGAGGATCACACTCACACACGGAGCGTGATTCCCGCAATGGACTCGCTCGTGTGAAACAGCCCTTCGAGGCTGGAGTCTGTGGAAGGCAGCGCGATCACCTTTTTAAATGTAACTTCCCTATCAGTATGTCTTTGGAGTGTGGGAAGAAACACAGGCAGACATGGGGAGAACATACAAACTCCATCTATCAATCTAATATCTATCTATGTATATAGGTAGAAGGAAGATATAGATCGATAGAGAAAGATCCCAGAAAGCGGATCGAAACGTTGCATGCCTGGTGAATAAAGTCACTACACTTATTTTACTTCTTGGAATTTCTTCTATCTATTCATTTGGAGTAGGATCGTCTCCTCAGCCGCTGGCACTCCATCCATATACAAGAGCTTGCAGTGCTGCCCAACTCGTATTTTTTCTAGATAGATAGATAGATAGAGAGCATAGTGTAAGCCCTTTGTGAAGACAAATCTTTATACTGGAAGGAGTGTTCTAAGAAGGTAAATGCCATTAGAGTTGTGGGATTAGAAGTATTGTAAATTGTTTCTCCCTTACGATTTACATGATTTCAGAATACAGCAGTATGTCATCCAAACCAATTACTGTCTATGTGCAGCTGAGGACTACACCCATGTTCGCCATACTAAGCGCTGGAGTTCACATTTACAAGAAGTATTAGCTATGCATTGTGAGCCCTGGTCTTCCTCATTCCCAGGGAGTCATCTCCTGCCTGCAGCTAAACATGAAAAATGATGTCCCAACCAATGCAGCAAAACAACCTCCACTGTATAAACAAGGCCAGCAGCTTCTCCGCAGGTGTCTAGACAAGGCCCAGGAGCTGATAAGGAGGTGCATCAGCAGCTGCCATTGTCACCGGGACATCCTTCATGCTGCTTGCATTCTCTTATGAAGGTGGCAGAAGGGACACAAAAGTGGTAGAAGAACTTCCTGCAGCTAAGATGAATAGACAACAGATCAGCATGGCACATACAATGGAGAGCTCTCCGACTGCTGTCACTGCCTGAGCTAATGAGCCACAGCAATGTCTAGAGGGGCTGTTATGTAATGGATGGAGTAGCCAAGAGGACTGCCTGCTATCTCTGTAGTAGTTGAGCCTTTTCCTGCCATTCTATAAGGACAATCAATAATAATGTGATAATAATAGTTAGTCATTTATTACTAGAATAACGAGTAATGTCTTATAATACTATAAATGTTTACAGGGAAAATTACTAATGAAGATGCACTAACTTTATCATCCAGCATCAGCCGCTGTGATAAATCCAGCACATCCTTCTGCTGTTTAGTCGGAGTTTACACTAAATGATAAAAAGGTTTGATAAGGGCGGCCATACAGACTCAATGATCCTTCCCTGCTTCCCCATACACATCTATATTTACCTCGGCCAAGCATGTACAGTCAGGTCCATAAATATTGGGACATCAACACAATTCTAGCATTTTTGGCTCTATAAACCACCACAATGGATTTGAAATGAAACGAACAAGATGTGCTTTAACTGCAGACTGTTAGCTTTAATTTGATGGTATTTACATCCAAATCAGGTGAACGGTGTAGGAATTACAACAGTTTGTATATGTGCCTCCCACTTATAAAGGGACCAAAAGTAATGGGACAATTGGCTTCTCAGCTGTTCCATGGCCAGGTGTGTGTTATTCCCTCATTACCCCAATTACAATGAGCAGATAAAAGGTCCAGAGTTCATTTCAAGTGTGCTATTTGCATTTGGAATCTGTTGCTGTCAACTCTCAAGATGAGATCCAAAGAGCTGTCACTATCAGTGAAGCAAGCCATCATTAGGCTGAAATAACAAAACAAACCCATCAGAGAGATAGCAAAAACATTAGGCGTGGCCAAAACAACAGTTTGGAACATTCTTAAAAAGAAGGAACGCACTGGTGAGCTCAGCAACACTAAAAGACCCGGAAGACCACTGAAAACCACGGTGGTGGATGACCGAAGAATTCTTTCCCTGGTGAAGAAAACACCCTTCACAACAGTTGGCCAGATCAAGAACACTCTCCAGGAGGTAGGTGTATGTGTGTCAAAGTCAACAATCAAGAGAAGACTTCACCAGAGTGAATACAGAGGGTTCACCACAAGATGTAAACCATTGGTGAGCCTCAAAAACAGAAAGGCCAGATTAGAGTTTGCCAAACGACATCTAAAAAAGCCTTCACAGTTCTGGAACAACATCCTATGGATAGATGAGACCAAGATCAACTTGTACCAGAGTGATGGGAAGAGAAGAGTATGGAGAAGGAAAGGAACTGCTCATGATCCTAAGCATACCACCTCATCAGTGAAGCATGGTGGTGGTAGTGTCATGGCGTGGGCATGTATGGCTGCCAATGGAACTGGTTCTCTTGTATTTATTGGTGATGTGACTGCTGACAAAAGTAGCAGGATGAATTCTGAAGTGTTTTGGGCAATATTATTTGCTCATATTCAGCCAAATGCTTCAGAACTGATTGGACGGCGTTTCACAGTGCAGATGGACAATGACCCAAAGCATACTACAAAAGCAACGAAATTGTTTTTTAAGGGAAAGAAGTGGGATGTTATGCAATGGCCAAGTCAATCACCTGACCTGAATCCGATTGAGCATGCATTTCACTTGCTGAAGAGAAAACTGAAGGGAAAATGCCCCAAGAACAAGCAGGAACTGAAGACAGTTGCAGTAGAGGCCTGGCAGAGCACCACCAGGGATGAAACCCAGCATCTGGTAATGTCTATGCGTTCCAGACTTCAGGCTGTAATTGACTGCAAAGGATTTGCAGCCAAGTATTAAAAAGTGAAAGTTTGATTTATGATTATTATTCTGTCCCATTACTTTTGGTCCCTTAACAAGTAGGAGGCACATATGCAAACTGTTGTAATTCCTACACCGTTCACCTGATTTGGATGTAAATACCCTCAAATTAAAGCTGACAGTCTGCAGTTAAAGCACATCTTGTTCGTTTCATTTTAAATCCATTGTGGTGGTGTATAAAGCCAAAAATGTTAGAATTGTGTCGATGTCCCAATATTTATGGACCTGACTGTATGTGTATCCTATGGGGAGAGGGGGGAAAGCAGCTGCAAAACATTTCTGACAATGGTGTATCTCCCCAGAGAACAAAAAGATGGGCGAAAATATTCCTTTCTCCCGATCCTTCTCTTCCCCTGACATCATCTGTTGGGGGAAATTATTGGGACATACTCAGTAAAACAGAAAAAATAAAGATTATTATACTATTATATGCATAAAATATAGATAGATAGATAGATAGATAGATAGATAGATAGATAGATAGATAGATAGATAGATAGATAGATAAAAGTAATGGAAGAATATAGATAGATGATAAATAGTGATAGATAGATAGATAGAGATCAGTCAGCAGCATTACAGTATCCTACATGTGTACATAGTGTAAAAATCTTCCATGAAATCTTTTTTTTAGGTTGAACGTATTGTCAGATCCTGGCTTAGAATCCCAGAGCATAAGAAGAGCCTCCAGTAAATGTAATGATATGATTCATTCAACTTATTTTTTCAACTGTGGTTTTCTTCAACTGGATAGACAGATTATAGATAGATAGATAGATAGATAGATAGATAGATAGATAGATAGATAGATAGATAGATAGATAGAATAGATAGATGACATAGATAGATAGATAGATAGATAGATAGATAGATAGATAGATAGATCATAGATAGATAGATAGATAGATAGATAGATAGATAGATAGATAGATAGTTATATTGATAGAGAAAAAGAGTGATAGATGATTATTTGCAGCATTGTATAATTATTTTTCAGTATACTCTTGTTATTTTGTGTTGTTATTTCATTCTTTCCTCACTTGTCCTTCAGATGTCAGCCACATTGTACGTGTAATGTATATATTACTGTTCTGTATTTTTTTCACCAGATGAGGAACTCTTACTGGTGTAGTCAGTCCTAGTCCTGGTTAGGGACTGTTGTCTCCATTGACCCTGTCACTTGGGAAGCACTGTCATGTGGAGTCTTGACGTGAGGCCTTCCCATTGAAATAGATCCCTGACATGTTTACCTCTCAGGTTTAGAAAATACTTTTAAGTCTTTTGAATGAAGATAAGAGACAATGTGCACAGTTTTTACACAAATGCTGGAAAGGTAATAAAATAAACATCAAAGGTAGATTAGGAGATACGACCCTATCCCTTGCAGCTCCCAACAAAGGCAGGAAGCACAGGAAACCTACCCCAAGCATGGGCTGGGGCTCAACTCACTACAGGTCTCACATCCAAGACCTCTTCCACAACTGGTCAGCAGCATCTGGACATTAGATATCATGGACAGAAATAGAATTAGATAGATAGATACTATAGATAGATGGATAGATAGATATTAGATAGATAGATAGATAGATAGATATTAGATAGATAGAGATTAGATAGATAGATAGATAGATAGATAGATAGATAGATAGATAGATAGATAGATAGATAGATAGATAGATATTAGATAGATAGATAGATAGATATTAGATAGATAGAGATTAGATAGATAGATAATAAATAGATAGATAGATAATAGATAGATAGATAGATAGATAGATAGATAGATATTAGATAGATAGATAGATGATAGATAGATAGATAGATAGATAGATAATACATAGATAGATAGATAGATAGATAGATAGATAGATAGATATTAGATAGATAGATAGATAGATAGATAGATAGATAGATAGATGATAGATAGATAGATAGATAGATAGATAGATAGATATTAGATAGATAGATGATAGATAGATAGATAGATAGATATTAGATAGATAGATAGATAGATAGATGATAGATAGATAGATAGATAATAGATAGATAGATAGATAGATAGAAAGATAGATAGATGATAGATAGATAGATAATAGATAGATAGATAGATAGATAGATAGATAGATAGATAGATAGATATTAGATAGATATTCGATAGATAGATAGATAGATAGATAGATAGATAGATACATATTAGATACATAATAGATAGATAGATAGATAGATAGATAGATAGATATTAGATAGATAGATATTAGATAGATAGATAGATAGATAGATAGATAGATATTAGATAGATAGATATTAGATAGATAGATAGATAGATAGATAGATAGATATTAGATAGATAGATACATATTAGATACATAATAGATAGATAGATAGATAGATAGATAGATAGATAGATATTAGATAGATAGATAGATAATAGATAGATAGATAATAGATAGATAGATAGATAGATAGATAGATAGATAGATAGATAATAAATAGATAGATAGATAGATAGATATTAAATAGAAAGATATTAGATAGATAGATAGATAGATAGATAATAGATAGATAGGAGATAGATAGATAGATAGATAGATAGATAGATAGATAATAAATAGATAGATAATAGATAGATAGATAGATAGATAGATAGATAGATAGATAGATAATAAATAGATAGATAGATGATAGATAGATAGATAGATAGATATTAGATAGATAGATAGATAGATAGATAGATAATAAATAGATAGATAGATAGATAGATAGATAGATAGATAGATAGATAATAAATAGATAGATAGATAGATAGATAATAGATGGATAGATAGATATTAGATAGATAGGATATATGATAGATAAGACAGACGTCTACATTGGGGAGACTCCGGGTCATTCTCTTTTTGGGTGTGCCCCTTCTGTGCTGCTATCTTGCGTCTTCTAGGCGATACGCATACATATAGATCCATGTACAGCTGAGTACACTGACACTGCTATCAGTGCGCCGTGCAGACAGGTAAGGGCCGGTGACACTGCTGTACCTGGAGCAGCTCTGCCCCCTACTAGTGAGGGCGCACGTTACACCTGGAGACACCTGCGTGATGTACGCGGCAGTGACACGAGTGTCAGGTAATTAGCGCTAACTACCTTCCCGCCCCCCGCTGGCGGCCGAGCCTGTGATTGGCTGCAGATAGAGTAGGTGAGCAGAGCGGCCCCGCCCACCTGTCTATTATAACAGGGAAGGATCAGCGTCCAATAATAATAATAAGCGCAGCCGGCGGCCGCTGCTCTGCACTGAGGGACGTGACAGCCCTTGACGAGTCACAGCTGTGGCGATTCCCTCCCTGCTGTCCCCCCTTCCAGCCGCTCAGGTGCAGAGAACATGTGGGCTCGTTACTGACACCACTACCGCTACATGAGCCAGTGTGAACGTGGGCATCCAGAAGACAGCCGGAGAGTCGTGGCCGGGATGAGCGTGGAGATGTTCTCGCGGGCAGCCTATGTGGACCAGGAGGGCAGCATGCCATCCCCGCTCTCCAGCCGGGACGATGAGCTGGGCTCAGACGGAGACTTTGTAGCCAACAGCCCGGCGCCAGTCCTGGGCACCAGAGACAGGGAGGTGGACACTGACACGGGCAGCCTGGCTGGTGAGGAGGAGGAGGAGGGCAGAGCCAGCTCCGAGAGAGAAGAGGAGGACGCCGAGATACCTGTGGGCTGCAGAACCCAAGCCCCGGAGGCTGGCAAAGCCAAGACCTACACCCGGCGCCCCAAGCCGCCCTACTCCTACATCGCCCTCATAGCCATGGCCATCAGGGACTCCACCAGCGGCCGCCTCACCCTGGCCGAGATCAACGACTACCTGATGAAGAAGTTCCCCTTCTTCCGAGGCCAGTACACCGGCTGGAGGAACTCTGTCCGCCACAACCTCTCCCTCAACGACTGCTTCGTCAAAGTGCTGAGAGACCCCTCACGGCCATGGGGCAAGGACAACTACTGGATGCTGAACCCCAACAGTGAGTACACCTTCGCCGATGGTGTGTTCAGGCGCAGAAGGAAGAGGCTCAACAGAGTCACCAAGTGCCTCAAAGAGCAGGAGCTGCAGGGGCTTTCTGATCACCCCCTTATGCCATCACCTGCTGCCATCCAGGGCTCAGTCCCTTCCTCCAGCAGACTGCTAATGCCACCTTCAGCCTCCTCCTCTGCACATCCTTCCATCAGCACCAGCAGCTCCACCAAGGAGACCAGTCCAGGGACCAAGTTCTCCAGCTCCTTTGCAATTGACAGCATCCTGAGTAAACCATTCCACAAGAGAGAGAAGAGAGAAGAAGACCCCAAATCATCCAGTGGAAGGATCCTGTGGCCTACAGGTGCTTTTTTGCACTCCTCCCCTTCAGTCCCTCCCTACCCTCTCCTGTCTTACCCTCCATCATCTTCACTGCCTCATTCACCTTCCCTCTTCCCACTCAACCCCCTAAGCAGCGCTGGAGCCTCCTTGCACTTACAGGCATTCTATAGGTATTGCATGCCTGAAGCTCTGCTACTCTTTGTGGATCCCAGAAGTGAAGAACATCAGCTGTCTGTTGACCCCAGGGAAGATCACCCCCAGTCCAGGCGTGCCCCTTCCCAGCACCCTCAACTCTTCCCACACCCCAGCTCTGCTAAGTCTTACTCAGAACACCTGGGAAGTAATGAGATCTTGTGCACCATGCGTCCTCCTGGATCATACCAACCATACCAGCCTGAGACATTGCTAGCATGACAATGAAGAGGGTGTGGGCCAGGGAAGGTATGTTAGTTGTAGCATCCACTGCGTCCAATTATATTTATCAGTAAAAGGCATGATTTCTTTGCAAATAATTTCTCGTGAAGGGGTTCCATTAATCGGGCTACCATGTAATGCATCAATACATTTCTGTCTTTCTTGGGTCATTCCACCCATTTTAGTGCCTTGATGTTCTATTACTGACAAGTGCCTATAATAACCACCCCAACTTCAGGGGAGACCATACCCTTTTGACACTCTTTTGTACCAGACATACGGCCCATAGCCCTTAGTAATGTGATTGTAAGTCCTTTCAATGACCTGGGTCTACAGCAAAGTCTAGATCCATTGTACTTGTAATAGTGTGGCTGTGCCACAGAGTCTGCACTGGAATATGTATTTTCTAAGATGTCTATAAGTGACCTTCAGACTGCACTTTTTAAGTCTAGAATTAACTTTTATAACTGTATTTGTGGACAGGACACAATATTGTGTTATCAATGGCCCACGTTGTAATGACATTACCTCGACTGGGCCACCTCTCTGGCTGTCACCTGTCTGTATTTCAATCTATGTGCCATTTCTGAAATGCCAATTTGACTGTTGAGTGGCCTACATGCAATATCTATGATCCTGATCTTCGTTTAGCATTATGCCAAGCAGCGATAAATTTCCAGGTCATTTCTACTGTATAACCACCATTGTGCCAAATATGTTGTTTCTTAAATTATTTATAGTTAATTCTGTGATGACAGGTCACCACTAATGATCTGTG
The DNA here is from genome assembly GCF_905171765.1 of Bufo bufo. Lineage (NCBI taxonomy): Eukaryota > Metazoa > Chordata > Amphibia > Anura > Bufonidae > Bufo > Bufo bufo. Next base: position 367,043,958 of record NC_053393.1, on the reverse strand, counting down.
GTGGGCCAATGATGAAATGGATGGCTTCTAAAAAAAAAAAACAAGACAAAAAAAAAAAAGCTCGAATCGAGCCAACTTCTTCCAGGCGTACCAATGCCGTTGCCAGCACTGCCACTTACTGAGCAGAGATTGTGTTTTTATAATGATGTTTTATATGTATTTTATTGAGACATTCCTCTTATTTTCAAATAAAATGATGGAGAAAAAGCCCTTCCTGTGTGTGACGTGTGCAGTGATTCAGCACTTTGCTTTGTGATGGTTGAAGGGAATTCCATAAACTTCATAATATGAAAAGTATGTGATTTGCGTGAGAAATGATAGACGCTTTCCAGAGTCTGCAGATCTGGTTACTCCAGAAGACTGCTCACCTTGCAGGAGAAGGCGGCTGAGCTGACACTTCACTCATCTTCTCAGCTTCTTATCTCTGGTGTAACCACAAAGTTCTACTAGACTGAACACCCTCATGAAGGTCCTGATCATACACGTACTCTACTGTCTACACCTTTGACAATTAGAAGACAGGATAATCCATCTGATCACTCGTGGGAGACCATATACAGTATTTAACCCCTTCTTAGGTGTATGTACTTTATGTAGGGTAATATTCAAGTTGAAAGCACTACTTTAGATAGATAGGTAGCGAGGTAACAATCTAAAATTTTTTAGTTTCCTTAGGGTCTTTTCACATATATCCAGTGATGCGTTTCAGTTCCCTCTGTGGTTAAACAGAAAATGGGGGGGGGGGGGGGGGGGCGCTGAAGCTAGAAGTGATCCCATAGTTTTCTGTGGGATCGTTCTCATACATGTTGTGCACCAGTTCTGATGCTGGGTGTCCAATAGCGCCGAACAGAAAAACTCTGTGTTCTTCGTTTTTTTCTGTCCAGCGTTATACACAGATATCAGTTGTGCCTGGCTCCAGCATAAAACATCTGGCCGGGCACGACTGATATATGTGAAGCCGGCCCAACTGGAATGCTTTGCTTATACTGATACATTGTAACAAATTATAAATGAGTGTAGCTGAAGGTCAGTCAGACTCTTCCCTAAGCATTGATTGTGACTACATCATGGAAACGTAGCCCCTACACACTAAGGCTACTTTCACACTAGGGGTTTAGTTTTCCGGTATTGAGATCCGTCATAAGGGCTCCATACCGGGAAAAAAAAAAAAAAACTCTTCAGTTTTTATGGGGACAAAACTGAACAGAACGGAATGCTCCAAAATGCATTCCGTTCCGTTTAGTTGCGTTCCCAGACCGGAGAGCAAACCGCAGCATGTTGTAGTTTGCTTTCCAGCCTGTGATGCGGAGCAAGACGGATCCGGCATGACCCCCAATGCAAGTCAATCTGTTTTCTCTGCCACAATAGAAAACGGACCCGTCCCCCATTGACTTTCAATGGAGTTCAGGACTGATCCATCTTGGTAATGATAAAGATAATACAACCGGATCCGTTCATAACGGATGCAGATGGTTGTATTATCAGTAACGGAAGCGTTTTTGCTGAACCCTGCCAGATCCAGTAAAGACGCTAGTGTGAAAGTAGCCTAAGCTTAACTAGTGGATGTAATTGTTCTCAATAAATGGCATCATAAATTATAAAAAGTATAAATCAGGGGCCAGAGGATCTAAACTCCTCACACCCAGGAAATAGGATAACTTCTGTTTCTCACACGACCACTGATGAATGATCTGTGGTTTGAAAAGCTGCTTTCAATGATCTGATATACTGTACATTTCCATCTGGACGATCCTCAATGCTGAGCAATTGCTGCTCTGCATGTAAATGTCACTACTAGAGGCATCAACATTTGTTCATTGGGCTGATAATGGTCATTTTCCGTGTAGAGAAACAATACATCTTTGCTTTTTTCAGGCACACTGGTAATTTACCATTAAAATCTAGAGGAAACTGACACGTTACAATAATTGGCCACTGTAAATGGCCTTAAAGGGAATCGATCCGCTCCCCAAATGAGAGAAGGCTGTGTATAGTGTAAGGCTACTTTCACACTAGCGTTTCTATTTTCCGGTATTGAGATTTGTCATAGGGGCTCAATACCGGAAAAAAAACGCTTCAGTTTTGGCCCTATTCATTGTCAATGGGGACAAAATGTAACAGAACAGAACGGAATGCTCCAAAATGCATTTCGCTCCATTCTGATACCGGAGAGCAAACCGCAGAATGCTGTGGTTTTCTTTCCCTCCTGGGAGGCAGAGGAAGACAGACCCACAATGCAAGTCAATGGGACGGATCAGTTTTCTCTGCCACAATCTGTCACAATAGAAAATGGATCTGTCCCCCATTGACTTTCAATGGAGTTCATGACAGATCCGTCTTGGCAATGTTAAAGATAATACAACAGGATCCGTTCATAACGGAAGAGGATGGTTGAATTATCAGGAACGGAAGAGTTTTTGTTGAACCCTGCCAGATCCAGTAAAAACACTAGTGGGAAAGTAGCCTTATGCACATTAGGTAATAACCCTCCCCCAATTTAAATTATTTAAAGGGGTTTTCCAAGATTCTGCTAACTGTCAGATTAGGTCGGGAGGGTCTGAATCCAGGCACCCCCTTTAATCAGCTGTTTGAAGAGGCCCCATTGAACGCCGTTGCTTCTTCCTAGGCCAGCAACGTCATATTCAGCTCCTGCACTAAGCAGGATGCCAGTCCGGTATCTCACGGACCGTGCTCCACGGACGTGTGAATCCAGCCTAAGCCCTAACTCCAGCAGGGCTTAACCCCTTAGTGATCAGCCTGTTTTGGGCCTTACTGACCAAGCGTCTTTCTTCCTTTTTTCATCGTCGCGTTCCAAGAGCTAAAACTTTTTTATTTTTCCATCTATATAGCTTTATGAGGGCTTTTTTTTTTTGCGGGACAAGTTGTAGTTTTTAATGGCGCCATTTTGGGGTACACATAACTTTCTGATTAACGTTTATTAACTCTTTCTGGGAGAGAGATGGGAAAAACAGCAATACTGCCACTGCGTTTTTACGTTATAAATTTTACGGCGTTCATTTTTCGGTATAAATAACATATTATCTTTATTCTCTGGGTCAGTACGATTACAGTGATATGTTTTACTACTTTTTTGCAATAAACCCCTTTTTTTTTTAAGAAAAAAATGTTTTTGCATCGCCACTTCCCAAGACCCATAACTTTTTTATTTTTCTTTATATGGAGTTGTGTGAGGTCTTGATTTTTGGGGGACGACTTGTATTTTTCTTTGGTATCATTTTGGAGTAAATGGCGCTTTTTAATCACTTGTTATTAAGTTTTCTCGGTGGCAACTAAGAATAAATTAGCAATTCAGTCTTTTTTTTTAATTTTTACGGCGTTCACTGTAGGGGATAATTTACGGTACAATGATATTTATGTAGTCACGGCAAAACCAAACATATGGGAAAGATTTTTTTTTGCTATTTTTTTCATTGAAAAAAGTGTATTTTCAATTGAAAAAAGTGTACTTTTTTTTTTTTTTATAAATGCGTTTTTGTTTTTACTTTTTTTTACCACTTAATAGTCCCACAATGGGACTATAACAGACAGCTTTTTGATTGCTTTCAAAATGCAATGCATTATCCCTACAGTGCATTGCATTTTAGTGGCAATGCTATTCTGACATTGGAGGGAGTCCGCTCCCTCTGTCAGCACTTTACATGCGGCGGGTGCCATTGCCCGTGGCATGTAAAGTGTTAAACAGCTAAGATCAGCTCTTCTGCCGGTCCGGGCTGTTAGAGCAGGGCCGCGGCTCTCATGTGAGAGCCGGGTCCCCGCACCCGCTGCACGGGGGAACCGTGCAGCGCTTGGACTGGGCCGCCGTAAAAAAACGTATGGGTGGTAAGACTACAGAATCCCCATAGACGTCAATAGTAAGCTATATAGTAAGCTTTGAAATAAACAACCGCATGAAAAAACTCCATGAGGGAAACTAAAAATAAAAGTAAAAAAAAGTAAAAAAAAATATATATATATTAAAAGCATCTGTCAGCAGGTTTGTACCTAAGAAACTGGCTGACCTGTTACATGTGCGCTTGGCAGCTGAAGGCATCTGTGTTGGTACCATGTTCATATGTGCCTGTATAGCTGAGAAAAATGATGTTTTAATATATGGAAATGAGCCTCTAGGAGCAACGTAGAAGTAGTAGGATCAAGACTCAATAAAGAAGCGCAGGGACTATCTACACTGGCTTGGCACCCATAGGCCCCTTTCACACGGGCGAGTATTCCGCGCGGGTGCAATGTGTGAGTTGAACGCATTGCACCCGCACTGAATCCTGACCCATTCATTTCTATGGGGCTGTGCACGTGAGCTGTCATTTTCGCAGCATGCTCTATATTCTGCGTTTTTCACGCAACGCAGGCCCCATAGAAGTGAATGGGGCCGCGTGAAAATCGCAAGCATCCGCAAGCAAGTGCGGATGTGGTGCGATTTTTCAGGCATGGTTGCTAGGTGACAATCGGGCTGGGGACCCGATCTGTATTATTTTCCCTTATAACATGGTTAAAAGGGAAAATAATAGCATTCTGAATACAGAATGCAAAGTAAAATAGAGATGGAGGGGTTAAAAATAAAAAAAATATTAACTCACTGAGTCCACTCGATCGCGTAGTTGCGGATCTCTGTCTTCTTCTGTAATGTTGAGCTGCCGGCTAAGAACCTGTGGTGACGTCACATCACATGATCCAATCACATGGTCCCTCACCATGGTGATGAACCATGTGATTGGACCATGTGATGAGCACAGTGACGTCATCAAAGGTCCTATTCCTGTGCACAGCAAAGAAGAAGAGATGCCGGCTGCGCGATCAAGTGGATTAAGGTGAGTTAAATTATTATTATTATTTTTTTAACCCCTCCAGCCCTGTTGTACTATGCATTCTGTATTCAGAATACAATCTACAGAACACCTAACCCAAACTTCTGTGAAAAAGTTCGGTTTGGGTACCAAACATGCCGATTTTTCTCACGCGCGTGCAAAACGGCCCTGTAAATCTCCTGCCTGCGCTGCTACTCAGATTCGGCTTTGGGAGCAGCTACTGCCCAGAAGGGCAGTGGCGCTAGTAGCCAAGTTTTAACTGCAGCAGGGGCGCAGGCAGGAGATTGACAAGGCCAGGTGGGCAGGTGAGTGCGTCTTTACCTGTGGACACAGCCCCCCCCCCCCCCCCACAGGTGAAGTATGGCTAGGGAGACAAATCAATTTGTTAGAATTGTCACCTCTAGTCTGCTTCCACTGACGGTACGCCACTGTTTGACTGCATTCCTACATTAAGGTTTTCATTCCCTGCGTCTTGAAGTAGGATATTATTTTTACATTTTCTACACACAGACGAAGAATGACAAGCATGTCAATGAGCAAGGAAAGGTATTGCTTTTAGTTCTGCTTCATTTGACAGGACACCTGCCTGTGTAAACTGTCACATTCTATCCAGTCACATTGGCTTGTGATTTAGTTAGCAACCTTATCACTTGCAATAGGGGGTTTAACCCTTTCAAGACCAAGCCATTTTTCACCTTCGTGACCAGGCTTGATTTTGCAAATCTGACATGTGTCACTTTATGTGGTGATAACTTTGGAATGCTTTTATTTATTCAAGCCATTCTGAGACTGTTTACTCGTGACATCTCGTACTTGATGTAAGGCCCCTTGCAGACGAGCGTGTCCGGATTTGGTCCGGATGCGTTGCGTCTGCGATCAGAGAAAATCGTGCGAGTAGGTACGCAATTGCAGTCAGTTTTGACTGCGATTGCGTTCCGATGTTCCGTTTTTATCGGGCGGGTGCAATGCGTTTTGCACGCGCGTGATAAAAAAACTGACTGTGGAACCCAGACCCGGACTTCTTCACTAAAGTTCGGGTTTGGGTTAGGTATTCTGTAGATTTTAATATTTTCCCTTATAACATGGTTATAAGGGAAAATAATAGCATTCTGAATACAGAATGCTTAGTGAACTGTAGATTGAGGTGTAAAAAAAATTAATTAATTTACTTACCTGTTCCAATTGATCGCGCAGCCGGTATTCTCTTCTTGCTTCTACTTTCAGGAACTGCAAAAGGACCTTTGGTGACGTAATCCTGCTCACCACGTGACGTCAGAGCAGGTCCTGCTGAATGAAGATAGAAATCTTCTATCTTCATTCAGCAGGACCTGCGCTGACGTCACCGCACTCACCACGTGGTGAGCGCGATTACGTCACTAAAGGTCCTTTTGCAGGTCCTGAAAGTAGAAGCAAGAAGAGGATACCGGCTGCGCGATCAATTGGATGAGGTGAGTTAATTATTATTATTTTTTTAACACGTCAATCTACAGTTCACTAAGCATTCTGTATTAAGAATGCTATTATTTTCCCTTATAACCATGTTATAAGGGAAAATAATACATGGAATACACTTTAATGGGGTCCCGGTTTGCTTTCATCCCTATCTCCTAGAAACCATGCGTGAAAATCGCATTCATTTCTATGAGGCCTGCGTTGCGTGAAAAACGCAGAATATAGAACATGCTGCAATTTTCACACAACGCACAAGTGATGCGTGAAAATCACCGCTCATGTGCACAGCCCCATTAAAAGTGAATGGGTCCGGATTCAATGCGGGTGCAATGCGTTCACCTCACGCATTGCACCCATGCGGAATTCTCGCCCGTGTGAAAGGGGCCTTAGGGGTAAATTTGGGTTGATAACTTTTACCTTTATATTATAAAAAATCCCAAATTTACAGAAAATTTGGAAAAAAAATGTAATTTTCTAAATTTGAATTTCTACGCAGATAATGGTACCTCATTAGATAGTTTTTACTTAAAGGGGTTGTCCGGGTTCAGAGTCCGGTCGTGTGCATGAGGCCTAAAGCAGACGTTCCTGATAATTTCCTGACCGTCAGCAGAGATGAGGGCTGCATTTACGTAACCTCCGCTGTATGGGGACGTGCGATCGACAGAGTTATCACTTCTCCCCATAGAAAATTATTGTTCCAGGGCAACAGTTCGCAGTTTAACATCGGGTGATCGCCTGCACCTTTTATCAAGAACGAGCATTTATACAAAGCCTATCCCAGTAATCTTTCAGATCATCAGTCCGTGTAAAAAGAACTTAAGTTAATATTAAATTGCCCAAGCATACATTGTTACTATAACGTTATTTATTTTACTTATTTATCCTAAAAACTGAGTCCTTTGCTTTGGGTCAGGGTAAAATTGCGGGATTGGGACAAATGTTGCAAGATTGCTAATGACTTTTCCTACAATTGAAGTTTTATTGTGGAAATCTTTTACAAAGCAAAATACAGTATACTTTAACATTTCCATGGATTTCTACAAAGGCAAATGTGTTCTTTAAGGGGACCTGTCATGTTGAACATGTTGTTTGAGCTACAGGCAGCAAGTTATAGAGCAGGAGGAGCTGAGCAGATTGATATGTGGTTTCCGGGAAAGGTTTCAGTAAAACCTGTTATTTTTTACATTTAAATTTCTTTTCATTCTGGCCTTTGAAGTCAAGGCGACGGTCCTATCAGTGATTGCAAGTCTTTCCCCTATGACTGTGTATACAGAGATAGCTGTCAATCACTGATAGGACCGCCTCCTTGACTTCAAAGACTAGAATCAGCAGGAATTTAAATTAGTAAAATAAAAGTTTTACTAAATCTTTTCCCATAAACTATATATCAATCTGCTCAGCTCCTCCTGCTCTATAACATGGTGTAGCTTACTGTAATGCCTGTAGGTAGGGACAAACACGGACAGTGAGTCCTGACCTATAACCCAGCCTGTTATACCTACTTGCAGTACAAGCCCGCAACTGGTCGACAGCCCCTGCGCTACTTATGTGCAAAGACAGACAAACACCAAGAGACACAACAATACAAAAACTGGGTCATATGTAAATGGTATAGGACCAGACAGGCTATGTAGTACCAAACAAGAGACTGGTCAGAAGACAAGCTGAGATCAGAACCAGACAGACAACGCAGTACCAAACGATAGACAGAGAATGTTCAGCAGACAAGCCGGGGTCAGAGGAACAAGCAATCCAATAAGCACAGCAATCAGGAACCAGGAACACAGCTATTGAGTTAGACTATCACTGGCACTGGTGTATGGCCAGAAAAGGTTTTAAATAGAACACTGAGTTCCAGGATCAGAACCTGATAAGTCCATGACTCGGCGCTCCATTAGTCAGAAACACCAGCACACAGGAATAGAGCAGCGGAGCAATCAGCCCACTGCTATCTCTCCCAGCACATGCCCGCTGTGGAGAGAAACAGAGCATTGCCTCCTGTAGCTAAGGATGTTGTCACATCGCCAAGGGGTGGATCAGAAACCCAAGTAATCAGTTGTAATCTGTAGGGGAACCTGTCACTAAGCATTCAGTTACCCTGCAGTAGCATCATAAGGGATTCATCTTGCGGTCAGAGTTCCCTAATAGGCACCCAGAATTATGTTACCTTTATAGCTAGTTCAGCTGAATGTAATACCTTTCACTTTCTTTTCCACAAAGTGACAATCAGGCCAATTGTTAGGGATAGGTGTTTGTAGAAATGTTCATTCTCAATAATTACCCTGTGTAAAAGGTTCTGGCAATCGCCTGATGAATGACTCTTGTGCATCTGGTGATGCTGTCGCTCATTGTTTCTGTGCAGAAGATTGTGCTTTGAAAATAGTGATCTGCTGCCCAGAAACAAAGATTTTCTATGGGGACAATCACCGTAACAGACAAAGTCATTGTTGCATGTCAATGCAGCCTACTTCGCCCGCTGATGATAAGGCAATTATTGGGAACTTTACTTTTGGTTTGCTACTGATAATTGTCTGAAACATCAGCCCATTAGTGATCCCTTGGATTCATTCTAGAGAAAAAGTACTTTTATCTATATGGATTGGCAGAGCCCAGCAGATGACTATGTAGGAGCCTGCAAATCACAGCATGCTCTGATTATGATGTTTTTTGGCTCATTTCCTGGTGTTTTTATGCCATAGACATCCAATGTCTTTTTTTTGTTAGTTTTTGTTTTTTTGCCCATGCTAAAAAAAAAAACTTTTTTCTTTTTTTATGGCTTTTTCCATTTTTTTTTTGCAGAAATAACCATGTGATGGCAACAAGAAATGTGTTTTCAGCCTTCTAAGCAACCATTCAAACACAATATAGGTAGCTGTGAGGTGTGGTAGCATTCTTTTCGGCAATGCTTTGTGCCAACATGCTGAAACACTTTAGAGCCAAATGCCCTTCTGTGGAAGTCATAATCATGTTCAGGACTGAATTCAAGCCAAAAGATAACCGACTCTCCTTCTTGATGGACAGGGTTAGGTTCTAGGCGGCTAGGGGACATCACCACTCTTTTCGGCCCATTACTATCTTTAATGGTTGATCCTTTGTCATTTCTGCACAATGTGTATTCACTTTCCTTGCAAATGACTGTTTAAGTGTAATGTGCCTGGTTTACAAGCAGATGGCGGCAATTATGGCAGAGTCGTTTCCCTGGAGTGGAACCTTCTATTCCAATCTAGCCCTCTCTAGAGAGGGAGGAGTTCAGTGTTAGTTTCCTGTAAGGGGATGGCTGTGTTCTAGCCAGCAGAGATTGTTCTGCTCTGCTGGGCATATAGGCCCAAGCTACAAGCCTCAGAAGCCAGGAGGAAAGGTTCCCTGGACAAAGATAAGGAGAAAAATAAAGATAGAGTCAGACTACAGAAGATTAAGTTGCTGCAGAAAGCAGCAAAGGAAACGTTCCTATTTAATCCAGCCAACATAGCAGAGCTGAAAGAGTACAGGTGTAGCAGAGCCGAATGGGTTGCCTGCCAGAATTAATGCCAAAACCTGCTGATAACCAAGATAAAGTTGGAAGATTGTTCCTTGATGAAAGTTTATGCAAAGTAAAGCTGTTAACTACTTCAATACAAGTCTGGACACAGACTTCATCCACAACCCTATTTGCTCTGCTTCGGACTACAACGCCTGGGGATCCAGGATATCCAGGTAGGAGCACTGTGACAAGTTCAGGCCACAACACCTAGAGGGACATCTTAGGCCACCCTCACACCACTCTGGCATTCCTACAAGGGTTCCACCATCACCTTCTACATCGGGGGACCTAGTCCATCGTTGCGTAAATGCAACTGGCATCACGACAAAAAACTCTTTCACTTTAAGGGATCCCCCGGGCGCCCCCCAGTACCCCCGTTGCAGTTCTTTGGGTTTATGGTTATAACATGGAGAGGGAGCCCTGCTTCGCATTTTGACTGGTTTAAAACTGATTTTTATTGATGACAGACTCCCATTAAACTGTGTGAAATTTTGTATATTTCTTTGGTAATGCCTCAAAAAACTATATTTGTTTTATCATGTCAATGAATATAGCACCCTTGAGATTACATTGGCTGTGGACACATAAGGCAATATATCAAATAAAAATTTCACTTCTAAGTCTGCAGCTATAATTTTAGGGTTGTCATGTTTGTGTAACCACAGTCCCAGTCTGGACTGATATCTGGGCTGTGAGATCAAATGGAGGACTCATGAGCTGCCACTTACTGTACATGACAATATCTGTTTGCTTTGTTTTTATTGTTGTGTATTATGGTCTTTCTCCATATAAAAATAATTTTGTAGATATTATCATATGAAAGATTTGATAAGCTTAACCCCTTAGGGACCCATGACATACCGGTACGTCATGTATAGTTCCGATCACCGCCGCATGGCGGGCAGTGATCGGAACCCTGCGCCTGCTCAAATCATTGAGCAGGCACCTTGGCTAAATGCGCGGGGGGTCCTATGATCCCCCGTGTCGGCGGTCTGAATTGACCTGCGGTTTGCGGCTTTTACCTGGTGCGGCGGCGGCGGTGGCGGTGGTGCCATCGGGTCCCCATGGGGTTGTAGGGGGGACCCGATGGCATGGAAGGCAGCGCGATGCCTTCCTGAGGCATCACGCTGCCTTCCGGTGAAGAGCCTGTGAGATCCAGCCCCCTGGATCTCACAGGCCCCAGAAGCTGTATGAGTAATAAACACAGTATTACTCATACAGCCAATGCATTCCAATACAGAAGTATTGGAATGCATTGTAAAGGATTAGACCCCCAAAAGTTCAAGTCCCAAAATGGGACAAAAAATAAAGTGAAAAAAAAGTTAAAAAAATAAAGTTTCCCCCCAAAAATATTAAAAGTTTCAAGTAAAAATAAACAAAAACTTCATTTTCCCCAAATAAAGTTAAAATTTTCTTGTAAAAAATAGGAAAAAAAAAAAGTATACATATTAGGTATCGCCGCGTCCATATCGACCGGCTCTATAAACATATCACATGACCTAACCCCTCAGATGAACACCGTAAAAAATAAAAAATAAAAAACTGTGCTAAATAAACAATTTTTTTGTCACCTTACATCACAAAAAGTACAACAGCAAGCTATCAAAAAGGCGTTTGCCCACCAAAATAGTACTAATCTAACCGTCACCTCATCCCACAAAAAATGAGCCCCTACCTGAGACAATCACCCAAAAAAAAAAAAACTATGGCTCAGAATATGGAGACACTAAAAAATCTTTTTTTTTGTTTTAAAAAAGCTGTTATTGTGTAAAACTTACATAAATAAAAAAAAAGTATACATATTTGGTATCGCCGCGTTCATATCGACCGGCTCTATAAAAATATTACATGACCTAACCCCTCAGATGAACACCGTAAAAAATAAAAACTGTGCTAAATAAACAATTTTTTGTCACCTTACATCACAAAAAGTGTAATAGCCAGCGATCAAAAAGTCATATGCACCCCAAAATAGTGCCAATCAAACCGTCATCTCATCCCGCAAAAAATTAGACCCTACCTAAGATAATCGCCCAAAAACTGAAAAAACTATGGCTCTCAGAATATGGAGACACTAAAACATGATTTTTTTTTCTTCTAAAATGAAACCATTGTGTAAAATGTACATAAATAGAAAAAAAGTATACATATTAGGTATCGCCGCGTTCGTATCGACCGGCTCTATAAAAATATTACATGACCTAACCCCTCAGATGAACACCGTAAAACTTTTAAAATAAAAACTGTGCTAAATAAACCATTTTTTGTAACCTTACATCACAAAAAGTGTAATAGCAAGCAATCAAAAAGTCACACGCACCCCCAAATAGTGTTCCAATAAAACCGTCATCTCATCCCGCAAAACTCATACCCTACCCAAGTTAATCGCCCAAAAGCTGAAAAAATTATGGCTTTCAGACTATGGAAACACTAAAACATGATTTTTTTTTGCTTCAAAAAAGAAATCATTGTGTAAAACTTTAAACTTTTAAATTTTAAAAAAAGTATATATATTAGGTATCGCCGCATCCGTGACAACCTGGTCTATAAAAATATCACATGATCTAACCTGTCAGATGAATGTTGTAAATAACAAAAAATAAAAACGGTGCCAAAACAGCTATTTCTTGTTATCTTGCCACCAAAAATCATATGTACCCTAAACTAGTGCCAACAATACTGCCACCCTATCCCGTAGTTTCTAAAATGGGGCCACTTTTTTGGAGTTTCTACTCTAGGGGTGCATCAGGGGGGCTTCAAATGGGACATGGTGTCAAAAAAACCAGTCCAGCAAAATCTGCCTTCCAAAAACCGTATGGCATTCTTTTCCTTCTGCGCCCTGCCGTGTGCCCGTACCGTAGTTTTGTTTGGCTGTTAACCCTTGCTTTGTAACTGGAAAAAAAATATAAAAATGGAAAATCTGCCAAAAAAGTGAAATTTTTAAATTGTATCTCTATTTTCCATTAATTCTTGTGGAACACCTAAAGGGTTAACAAAGTTTGTAAAATCAGTTTTGAATACCTTGAGGGGTGTAGTTTATAGAATGGGGTCATTGTTGGGTGGTTTCTATTATGTAAGCCCCGCAAAGTGACTTCAGACCTGAACTGGTCCCTAAAAATTGGGTTTTTGAAAATTTCTGCTTCTAAACTTCTAAGGCCTCTTTCACACGGGCGTTGCTGAAAAATGCGCGGGTGCGTTGCGGGAACACCCGCGATTTTTCCGCGCGAGTGCAATACATTGTAATGCGTTTTGCACTCGCGTGAGAAAAATTGTGCGTGTTTGGTACCCAAACCCGAACTTCTTCACAGAAGTTCGGGCTTGGGATCGGTGTTCTGTGGATTGTATTATTTTCCCTTATAACATGGTTATAAGGGAAAATAATAGCATTCTGAATACAGAATGAAAAGTAAAATAGCACTGGAGGGGTTAAAAAAAATAAAAAATAATTTAACTCACCTTAATCCACTTGATAGCGCAGCCGGCATCTGCTTCTGTATTCTTTTCTTTAGGACCTGGCTAAAGGACCTTCGATGACGTCACTCCGGTCATCACATGGTACGTCACATGATCTTTTACCATGGTGAATCACCATGGTAAAAGATCATGTGACGTACCATGTGATGACCGGAGTGACGTCATCCCAGGTCCTTAAACTATAGTTAATGCTCTCCACAGGTCCTATACAGTAAAAGAGTCAGACGGAGATGCCGGGCATCGCGAGCAAGTGGATTAAGGTGAGTTAAATGATTTTTTTTTTTTTTAACCCCTCCAGCCCTGTTTTACTTAGCATTCTGTATTCAGAATGCTATTATTTTCCCTTATAACCATGTTATAAGGGAAAATAATAAGGTTCGGGTCTCCATCCCGATCGTCTCCTAGCAACCGTGCGTGAAAATCGCACCGCATCCGCACTTGCTTGCGGATGCTTGCGATTTTCACGCAACCCCATTCATTTCTATGGGGCCTGCGTTACGTGAAAAACGCACAAAGAGGAGCATGCTGCGATTTTCACGCAACGCAAAAGTGATGCGTGAAAATCACTGCTCGTGTGCACAGCCCCATAGAAATGAATGGGTCGGTATTCAGTGCGGGTGCAATGCGTTCACCTCCCGCATCGCATCCGCGCGGAATACTCGCTCGTGTGAAAGGGGCCTAAGTCTTGCAACATCCGCAAAAAATAAAATTTAATTCCCAAAATGATCCAAACATGAAGTAGACATATGGGGAATGTAAAGTAATAACTATTTTTGGAGGTATTACTATGTATTATAGAAGTACAGAAATTAAAACTTGGAAATTTGCAATTTTTTACAAATTTTTTGTAGATTTGGTATTTTTTTAAAAAATTAAAAATTAATGTTTTTTTTACTTCATTTTACCAGTGTCATGAAGTACAATATGTGACGAAAAAACAATCTCAGAATGGCCTGGATTAGTCAAAGCGTTTTAAAGTTATCAGCACTTAAAAGTGACACTGGTCAGATTTGCAAAAAGGTGAAATAGGGCCGAGTCCTTAAGGGGTTTAAGTGTAACTGTCAGTCTTTTTTTATTTGTGTAATGTATAGGGGCAGTGATACTGACCATTTTTGTAATATACTTTAATGACTGAAATCATATATTTATATTAGAAAAATAGCCCTAAGGCTTCTTGCACACGAACGTGTGCGCCCCGTGGCCGTATTGCGGACCGCATTTGCGGATCCTCAATACACGGGCACCATTCTATGTGCATTCCGCATCACGGATGCGGACCCATTCACTTCAATTGGTCCGCAAATCCGGATATGTGGAATGGTGTGGAACGGAAGCACGGAACGGAACTCTACGGAAGCACTACGGAGTGCTTCCGTGGGGTTTCGTCCCGTACTTCCGTTCCGCTAAAAGATAGAACATGTCCTATCTTTTTGCGGAACGGCCGGATCGCGGACCCATTAAAGTGAATGCGATCCACTGCGTCTTCCCCACGGTGGGTGTTCGTGCATTGTGGCCTGCAATTTGCGGGCCGCAGCAGGGCCACGGGGCACACACGTTCGTGTGCAAGAGGCCTAAAGTGGCTCATTTTGAGCCTGAGGGCACTTTCACACTAGCGTTTTTCTTTTCCGGCGCTGAGTTCCGTCCTAGGGGCTCAAATCCGGAAAAGAACTGATCAGTTTTATCCCCATGCATTCTGAATGGAGAGTCCGTCCTTCAGGATGCATCAGGATGTCTTCAGTTCAGTCTTTTTGACTGATCAGGCTTTTCAGAAAAACGTAGCATGCTGTATTTTTACCTCCAGCCCAAAATCCTGAACACTTTGACTGAACGCCGGATCCGGTCTTTTTCCCATTGACTTGCATTAACGCCGGATCTGGCGCTGTGTGTTCAGTGAAACCGGATCTGGCTTTTGCATGTTAAACCCGAAAAATGTTAAAAAAAAGTTAAAGTCCATAAATGGCGGATCCGTTTTTTACAATGCATTTTTTCATTGTGATCAAAATCCTGATCAGGATTCAAATGTAATCCGTTTTCACACGTTTTTCCGCATCCGGCGGGCAGTTCCGGTGTCGGAATTGAACGCCGGATTAAAACAACGCTAGTGTGAAACTAGCCTTAGCAAAGCTCCTCTGTCTTCTGTTTACATAACAGTGGAGACTTGCTCAACACTGACTGTTATGTAAACAGAAGACGAGGAGTGTAAGGCTAGTTTCACACTTGCGGCAGGACGGATCCGACATGCTGTTTACCATGTCGGATCCGTCCTGTGGCTGTTCGCCGTGCCCCCGCTCCGTCCTCATTGACTATAATGGGGACGGGGGTGGAGCTCCGGCGCAGCACGGCGGTGCACGGAGAAAGCCGCCGGACTAAAAAACCTGACATGCAGTAATTTTAGTCCGGCGGCCTTAAGCCGTGCACCGCCGTGCTGCGCCGGAGCTCCGCCCCCATCCCCATTATAGTCAATGGGGACGGAGCGGCGGCCCGGGGGCACGGCGAAACAGCCGCAGGACGGATCCGACATGGTGAACAGCCTGTCGGATCCGTCCTGCCGCAAGTGTGAAAATACCCTAACTAAGGCTCAAAATGGGACACTTGACAGCTATTTTTCTAATAGAAATGTGCGATTTCAGTAATTAAAGTATATTACAAAAATGGTCAGTATCACTACCCCTATACATTGCAACAAAAAAAAAAAATGGCAGTTACACTTTAACCACCTCAGCCCCCAGTGCTTAAACACCCTGAAAGACCAGGCCACTTTTTACACTTCTGACCTACACTACTTTCACCGTTTATTGCTCGGTCATGCAACTTACCACCCAAATGAATTTTACCTCCTTTTCTTCTCACTAATAGAGCTTTCATTTGGTGGTATTTCATTGCTGCTGACATTTTTACTTTTTTTGTTATTAATCGAAATTTAACGATTTTTTTGCAAAAAATGACATTTTTCACTTTCAGTTGTAAAATTTTGCAAAAAAAACGACATCCATATATAAATTTTGCTCTAAATTTATTGTTCTACATGTCTTTGATTAAAAAAAAATGTTTGGGTAAAAAAAAAATGGTTTGGGTAAAAGTTATAGCGTTTACAAACTATGGTACAAAAATGTGAATTTCCGCTTTTTGAAGCAGCTCTGACTTTCTGAGCACCTGTCATGTTTCCTGAGGTTCTACAATGGCCAGACAGTACAAACACCCCACAAATGACCCCATTTCGGAAAATACACACCCTAAGGTATTCGCTGATGGGCATAGTGAGTTCATAGAACTTTTTATTTTTTGTCACAAGTTAGCGGAAAATGATGATTTTTTTCTTTTTTTTTTTTTTTCTTACAAAGTCTCATATTCCACTAACTTGTGACAAAAAATAAAAACTTCCATGAACTCACTATGCCCATCACGAAATACCTTGGGGTCTCTTCTTTCCAAAATGGGGTCACTTGTGGGGTAGTTATACTGCCCTGGCATTCTAGGGGCCCAAATGTGTGGTAAGGAGTTTGAAATCAAATTCTGTAAAAAATGACGAGTGAAATCCGAAAGGTGCTCTTTGGAATATGGGCCCCTTTGCCCACCTAGGCTGCAAAAAAGTGTCACACATCTGGTATCTCCGTACTCAGGAGAAGTTGGGGAATGTGTTTTGGGGTGTCTTTTTACATATACCCATGCTGGGTGAGATAAATATCTTGGTCAAATGCCAACTTTGTATAAAAAAATGGGAAAAGTTGTCTTTTGCCAAGATATTTCTCTCACCCAGCATGGGTATATGTAAAAAGACACCCAAAACACATTCCCCACCTTCTCCTGAGTACGGAGATACCAGATGTGTGACACTTTTTTGCAGCCTAGATGGGCAAAGGGGCCCACATTCCAAAGAGCACCTTTCGAATTTCACTCGTCATTTTTTACAGAATTTGATTTCAAACTCCTTACCACACATTTGGGCCCCTAGAATGCCAGGGCAGTATAACTACCCCACAAGTGACCCCATTTTGGAAAGAAGAGACCCCAGGGTATTCGCTGATGGGCATAGTGAGTTCATGGAAGTTTTTATTTTTTGTCACAAGTTAGTGGAATATGAGACTTTGTATGAAAAAAAAAAAAAAAAAAAAAATCATCATTTTCCACTAACTTGTGACAAAAAATAAAAAATTCGAGGAACTCGCCATGCCCCTCACGGAATACCTTGGGGTGTCTTCTTTCCAAAATGGGGTCACTTGTGGGGTAGTTATACTGCCCTGGCATTTTCCAGGGGCCCTAATGTGTGGTAAGTAGGTAAATGACCAGTGAAATCCGAAAGGTGCTCTTTGGAATGTGGGCCCCTTTGCCCACCTAGGCTGCAAAAAAGTGTCACACATCTGGTATCGCCGTATTCAGGAGACGTTGGGGAATGTGTTTTGGGGTGTCTTTTTACATATACCCATGCTGGGTGAGAGAAATATCTTGGCAAAAGACAACTTTTTCCATTTTTTTATACAAAGTTGGCATTTGACCAAGATATTTATCTCACCCAGCATGGGTATATGTAAAATGACACCCCAAAACACATTCCCCAACTTCTCCTGAGTACGGCGATACCAGATGTGTGACACTTTTTTGCAGCCTAGATGCGCAAAGGGGCCCAAATTCCTTTTAGGAGGGCATTTTTAGACATTTGGATACCAGACTTCTTCTCACGCTTTGGGGCCCCTAGAATGCCAGGGCAGTATAAATACCCCACATGTGACCCCATTTTGGAAAGAAGACACCCCAAGGTATTCAATGAGGGGCATGGCGAGTTCATAGAAATTTTTTTTTTTTGGCACAAGTTAGCGGAAATTGATATTTTTTATTTTTTTCTCACAAAGTCTCCCGTTCCGCTAACTTGGGACAAAAATTTCAATCTTTCATGGACTCAATATGCCCCTCACGGAATACCTGGGGGTGTCTTCTTTCCGAAATGGGGTCACATGTGGGGTATTTATACTGCCCTGGCATTCTAGGGGTCCTAAAGCGTGAGAAGAAGTCTGGAATATAAATGTCTAAAAAATTTTACGCATTTGGATTCCGTGAGGGGTATGGTGAGTTCATGTGAGATTTTATTTTTTGTCACAAGTTAGTGGAATATGTGACTTTGTAAGAAAAAAAAAAAAATTCCGCTAACTTGGGCCAAAAAAAAGACTGAATGCAGCCTTACAGAGGGGGGGGGGGGATCAATGACAGGGGGGTGATCAATGACAGGGGGGGTGATCAATGACAGGGGGGTGATCAGGGAGTCTATATGGGGTGATCACCCAACTGTCATTGATCACGCCCCTGTAAGGCTGCATTCAGACGTCCGTATGATTTTTACGGATCCGATCAGTCTATCAGTGGATCCGTAAAAATCATGCGGACATCTGAATGGAGCTTTACAGGGGGGTGATCAATGACAGAGGGGTAATCAATGACAGGGGGGTGATCAGGGAGTCTATATGGGGTGATCACCACAGTCATTGATCACTCCCCTGTAAGGCTGCATTCAGACGTCCGTATGATTTTTACGGATCCGATCAGTCTATCAGTGGATCCGTAAAAATCATGCGGACATCTGAATGGAGCTTTACAGGGGGGTGATCAATGACAGAGGGGTAATCAATGACAGGGGGGTGATCAGGGAGTCTATATGGGGTAATCACCACAGTCATTGATCACTCCCCTGTAAGGCTGCATTCAGACGTCCGTATGATTTTTACGGATCCGATCAGTCTATCAGTGGATCCGTAAAAATCATGCGGACATCTGAATGGAGCTTTACAGGGGGGTGATCAATGACAGAGGGGTAATCAATGACAGGGGGGTGATCAGGGAGTCTATATGGGGTGATCACCACAGTCATTGATCACTCCCCTGTAAGGCTGCATTCAGACGTCCGTATGATTTTTACGGATCCGATCAGTCTATCAGTGGATCCGTAAAAATCATGCGGACATCTGAATGGAGCTTTACAGGGGGGTGATCAATGACAGGGGGGTAATCAATGACAGGGGGGTGATCAGGGAGTCTATATGGGGTGATCACCACAGTCATTGATCACTCCCCTGTAAGGCTCCATTCAGACGTCCGTATGATTTTTACGGATTCGATCAGTCTATCAGTGGATCCGTAAAAATCATGCGGACATCTGAATGGAGCTTTACAGGGGGGTGATCAATGACAGAGGGGTAATCAATGACAGGGGGGTGATCAGGGAGTCTATATGGGGTGATCAACCCCCTGTCATTGATCACTCCCCTGTAAGGCTCCATTCAGACGTCCGTATGATTTTTACGGATCCGATCAGTCTATCAGTGGATCCGTAAAAATCATGCGGACATCTGAATGGAGCTTTACAGGGGGGTGATCAATGACAGGGGGTGATCAGGGAGTCTATATGGGGTGATCACCTCCGTCATTTATCACTCCCCTGTAAGGCTGCATTCAGACGTCCGTATGATTTTTACGGATCCGATCAGTCTATCAGTGGATCCGTAAAAATCATGCGGACATCTGAATGGAGCTTTACAGGGGGGGTAATCAATGACAGGGGGGTAATCAATGACAGGGGGGTGATCAGGGAGTCTATATGGGGTGATCAGGGGTGATCAAGGGCTAATAAGGGGTTAATAAGTGACGGGGGGGGGGGTGTAGTGTAGTGGTGCTTGGTGCAACATATTACTGAGCTGCCTGTGTCCTCTGGTGGTCGATCCAAACAAAGGGGACCACCAGAGGACCAGGTAGCAGGTATATTAGACGCTGTTATCAAAACAGCGTCTAATATACCTGTTAGGGGTTAAAAAAATCACATCTCCAGGCTGCCAGCGAACGATCGCCGCTGGCAGGCTGGAGATCCACTCGCTTACCTTCCGATCCTGTGAACGCGCGCGCCTGTGTGCGCGCGTTCACAGGAAATCTCGCGTCTCGCGAGAGGACGCACCGGCGCGTCCACCCAGAACAACAGGACCGCCGCAAAGACGCAATCCTGCGTACGGCGGTCCTGAGGTGGTTAACCTGTAGGATACCAGGCACTGGAAACAAAAAGTGTAATACCACAAAAAATGAACCCCTACCAAAATACAATCTCCCAAAAAAAGAAAAAAATAGGGCTCTCAGAAAATGGCAACACAAAAACAAGATTTTATTCTGTTCAAAAAAGATTTCACTGTGTAAAACTTAACAAAAATAAAAATGATAGTCATATTAGGTATCACCGCGTCTGTAGCAACCTGTTCTATAAAAATATCACATTATATGCCCCCTCAGGTGAATGCGGTAAAACATTTTTTTTTAAAACTATGCCAAAAAGTCTTATGTACCCCAAAATGGTACCAATGAAAACGTCACCTCATCCCTCAAAAATTGAGCCCCCACATAAGACAATCACTTAAAAAATAAAAACCAATGGCACCCATAAACCTATCCATCAAAATCTGCACTTCAAAAGCCATATGGCGTTCCTTCTGTTCTGAGTCCTGCCATGTGCCCCCACAGCAGTTTACCACCACATATGGGGTGTTGCTGTATTCAGGAGAAAATGGATAACAAATATTGGGGTGCTTTTTATTCTGTTACCCCTTTTGAAAATGAAAAATTTGGGGCTAAAGCAACATTTTATTGGAAGAAACAAAACTTTTCATTTTTACAGCCAAGTGTTTCCAAATTCCATAAAATGCTTAGGGGGTCAAAGTGCTCAGTATCCTCCTTAATATATTTTTTAAGGGGTGTAGTTTCCAAAATGGGGTCACTTTTTGAGGGTTTCCACTGTAGGGGTACGTCAGGGTCTCTTCAAATACAAAATGGTGCCTAAAAACCATTCTAGCGAAATCTGCCTCCATATGGCGCTCCTTTCCCTCTGCCCCCTGTCTCGTGCCCATAGAGCACTTTACCGCCACATATGGGGTATTTATGTAAACTTCAGAATCAGAGAAATATACAGTATATTGAGGTTTATTTTGCTGTTAACCCTTGCTGTGTTGCAAGAAAAAATGGATTAACATAAAAAATCTAACAAAAAACTTGAATGGGTCCGCAAATCCGGAGATGCGGTGAGGAACGAAACCACGGAACCGAACCCTATGGAAGCACTACGGAGTGCTTTCGTGGGTTCCGTTCCGTGCCTCCGCACCGCAAAAAGATAGAACTTGCTATATATTTTTTCGTAACGTACGGACTCACATGTGGCTGCCCTACGGTCGGTGCGCGTGCATTGCGTCCACAGCACGGGCAGCACACGGTCGTGTGAACAATCCCTTAAAAGTAGAGAAATTCAAATTTAGAAAATTGTGAATTTTTCTAAATTTTTGGTAATTATTATTTTATAAAAAAAGGTGAAATATATCGACTCAAATTTACCACTGTCACGAAATACAATGTGTCATGAGAAAACAATCTCAGAATGGCTTAGATAAGTAAAAGCGTTTCAAAGTTATTACCACATAAAGTGACACATGTCAGATTTGCAAAAACATCGGCCTGGGATTTAAGGTGAAATGTGGCCGGGTACTGAAAGGGTTAAAGGGGTTGTCCAGTTTTCCCATCATCAGGATAGGTCATTAATATCCGATTGGTGGGGGGGGTGGACTCCTGGCACCCCCGCTGATCAGGCGTTCTGAGGTGCGTTGCGTTCTGTTCACTGTTTACCTGCAGGCCCTCGACATTGCAGTATAATTACAGCTGCTTTGTCCTGTTCACTTGAACCAGCTGATCGGCAGGGGTGCCGGGTGTTGGACCCTTGCTGATCTGACATTGATGACCTATCCTGAAGATAGCTCGCAATATGGGGAAATCCAACAACCACTTTAAGAACCTGAAATCTAAACCGCTTCCTTGTATCTACTTTCTTGCAAGACATAGACCAAAAACTGGAGGGAAAGGAATTTATGGCCATCTCACCAGTGGATATTAAATAAATGGTAATATTTCTTTAATAGGGCAGAGCCGCCGGCTGCAGTAATTACAGATCAATAAACGTACGTACATTCAGGCTGCCAAACATCTCAATCCTTGCCAGGCTCAATGGTCTTGTTCTTTTTTCCATTTACATTTTTATAACATAATAGTTTAAAACTGATGATGTTTTCATGAAGTTTAGAGTCTATGTAGAATGACCATGCTGAACACATGCCTATAGTTTCTAACGGTATCTAGATCACTTTTCTCTTCTCTGATTTAATACTGACTTTCCCGTTGGGGGCAGGATCGGGCATGGTCATTTCCAACATGCCTGATCCTTTGTGCAAGAGATAACCCATTGCCAGAGGAGTCTGGCAGCAAAATAATCCCTTCTCCCCATTGAAAACTCATGCATGCTTGGCTGACCCCAGCATGCTTTAGGATGCTATTTGAGTCAAGAGGACTGAGTGAATGAGTGCTATCTAAAGTGCATGTGTAGTGTCACAGTCTTAGGCCTCATGCACACGACCGTTGTGTGCATCCGCGTCCGTTCCGTAATTTTTCACAGTTTAGCGGAGGTCCCATTCATTTCTATGGAGCTGTGAAAAAAAACTGATAGTCTGATAGATTTTTCTCCGCGTCCGTGATCCGTGATTCCAGTCCGTCAAAAAAATATAACCTGTCCTATTCTTGTCAGTGGAAAACGGAGGACGGACCCATTCAAGTCAATGGGTCACTCAAAAAAACGGATGCACAGTTGGTATGTCATCCGTGTCCGCGTCCGTTTTTTTCTACAAGACCTTGGTGCAATAAAATTACACTTTTCATTAACCTTTGTTTTTTTCCCCCTGTCAGACAAAAAAAAAGGAAACACAACTGAAGCAAAGTCGTGTGCATGAGGCCTTACAGTACTTACAGAAGATGTTGACGTGGTCCTACCAACACTGTCAAATAATTTTTATTATAACCCAAACATTTCTAAAGGAAAGGTCTCAGCTAAATTTGACAATATTGTCCATTGCTCAAACAAGTAGATACCAAAAGAGGAAAGGGTTCAACTAAAACACAAAAAATAGGATGAAAAAAAACACTAAAAACTAGACAATTTCCAAAACCTGATCTTTAAAGGAAAGTATTGTTTTCATTCATTCACAGCAAGCAGAGATTATCTAAATGGTAAGGAATAAAAAAAACAACACAACTATGTTATATTAGAAAGTTGCCTATTTTTTACCATTTAAAATTAATTTTAGGATACAGAATACATGTTTGACAAGTGGGGTCTCACTTCAGGCCAATGGAGTCTAAAAAGGAAGGAAAAGTATGAGAGAGCAGGCCAGCCATGTGCACTACTACTTTACTTACTTTACATCTTTAAAGGGGTTGTCCCATCCCGGCCTTTTATGGTCAAGATGCGAACAACAGACAGTAAGTAACAGCCTGGTTTTGCCGTTATTGTTAAAGGGGTTGTCCCATCTCGGCCTTTCATACTTGAGCTGGGAACAACCCACAGTGCTGGCCTGGGGTGGACGCAATTTCGGAAACATCCGGGTGTCCAACACTCCTCTGTTTCCGTAACTCCTATAGTAGTGAATGAAAGCTGCACAAACGTATAACACAGCAAGCTACCCTAAGGCTACTTTCACACTCGCGTTTGGTGCGGATCCGTCATGGATCTGCACAGATGGATCCGTTTAGATAATACAACCGTCTGCATCTGTTCAGAACGGATCTGTTTGTATTATCTTTAACATAGCCAAAACTGATCCATCTTCAACACCACTGAAAGTCAATGGAGGACGGATCCGTTTTCTATTCGTTTGGCTCCGTTTCGTCAGACGGACACCAAAACGCTGCAAGCGCCTCCAAAGCGGAATGTAGACGGAACGGAGGCAAACTGATGCATTCTGAGCGGATGCTTTTCCATTCAGAATGCATTAGGGAAAAACTGATCCGTTTTGGACCGCTTGTGAGTGCCCTGAACGGATCTCACAAATGGAAAGCCAAAACGCCAGTGTGAAAGTAGCCTAAGACCTTTTGCACATGACCATATGGCTTTTTCAGTATTTTGTGGTCCTCAAAAAATGGATCCGCAAAAAATACGGATGACGTTCGTGTGCATTCCATTTTTTGCGGAACGGAACAGCTGGCCCCTGATAGAACTGTACTATCTTTGTCCGTTATGCGGACAATAAATAGGACATGTTCTATCTTTTAACGGAACGGAAAAAACCGAAATATGGAAACGGAGGGAATACGGAGTACCTTACGTTTTTTTTTTTTGCAGATCAATTGAAATAAATGGTTCTGTATACGGTCCGTATACGGAACGCCAAAAAACGCAACATAAACGGGAAAAAAAACGTTTGTGTGCAAGAGACCTAAGGAATTACAGAAACGGCGCATCTAACTGTGCTGCCCTGTTTGCGTAGCCTCCATTCATGGCTTTGGGATTCACAGAAACAGCGGAGTACCTGGGGCTTGCAGTTTCTGTAACTCTGCTTCCCTGGGCCAGTGCTTAGACAACCCCTCAGACAACTGCACTTCTAGGCTCCAGAGGGCCTTACAGCTTATAATAGCATAGTCTACAGTATGCCATAAATGTTAAAGGTTGATATATCCTATTAAGCTTTATTTACGTAAATTTGGATTACCCTCTTCACAATTTACTGATCATCATCTGTTCACCTTCAGCACGGCAGCATACGTAGGCCTGGGAGCTCTTACGGTTCCACACACTGGATGTAAAACCTGCCGCTGACCTCATTTATCAAAGCTGTTTAACAGTAAAGCTATAGTAACCAATTACAGTGCAGCTTTCATTTTTCCTAAGCAATTTAAGAAATGGAAGCTGAAGTCTGATTGGTTGCTATGGGCAACCTGGTCAGTTTTACTGTTTTGATAAATGAGGTCCCCTCGCATAAATTTTTTTAATGGTGCCTACTATTTTTAGGAGAGTACAGTAAGGCCTCTTTCAATTGTCTGTGTCAGTGATGACATCCATGACAAGATAGTCAGTATTTCATCCATGAAGATGTCTGTGAAGGGTCCTTTGTAAGGCCTCCTGCACACGACCGTAGGTGTCCCGTTGCCGTATTGCGGACCGCATTTGCGGATCCAAAATACACAGGCACCGTTCCGTGTGCATTCCGCTTCACTTTAATGGGTCCGCAAATCCGGAGATGCGGAATGGTGCGGAACGGAACCCTACAGAAGCACTACAGAGTGCTTCCGTGGGGTTTTGTCCCGTACTTCCGTTCCGCAAAAAGATAGAACATGTCCTATCTTTTTGCGGAACGGCCGGATCGCGGACCCATTCACTTCAATGGGTCCGCAAATCCGGAGATGCGAAACGGAAGCACGGAACGGAACCCTACAGAAGCACTACGGAGTGCTTCCGTGGGGTTTCGTCCCGTAATTCCGTTCCGCAAAAAGATAGAACATGTCCTATCTTTTTGCGGAACGGCCGGATCGTGGACCCATTAAAGTGAATGGGTCCGTGATCCACCACGGCTGCCCCACGGTCGGTGTTCGTGCACTGTGGCCCGCATTTTGCGGGCCTCAACTCGACCGCGGGGTTCACACGTTCGTGTGTGGGAGGCCTAAGTCTGTACATCCATTTTTTGCTCTCTGTGTGTTATCCATTTTCAACGTTCACTGCTAGGCTGAAAAGGAATTTGTACAGCATCTCCTTCTTTCTTCCACACGGTCGTTGCTCGGCCATTCAGTGCATTGGGGACTGCAATGCACGGGCACCATCCGTGTGGCTGCCACAACGGATCCAAACCAATTCAACTTGAAAGGGTCTGTGATCCATCTACACTGCAAAAAAATAGAACAAGAGCCTGGTGCCCCTGCCGATCAACTGTTTGAAAAGGCTGCAGAATTTGAGAACTGCGGCCTCTTCCTAGGCCAGTGATGTCACATTCATTGGTCACATGACCTATGTGCAGCTCAGTAATGGGCCAGGGCTGCGATTCTAAGCACAGCCACTATACAGTGTACTGTAAGCTGTGCCGTGCTCACTGGAGCCCCCCAGCCTTTTCAAACAGCTAATAAGTAGGGGTGGTGGGCATGGAACCCCACCCCCCCGATCGGTTGTACCCCACTGCTGCGCTGAGCCCACTCCATACATGGGGGGTGCATGCTGTATAATACAGTTGGCACCCAGCTGCAATGACCTGGATTGGCAATCACTCGGAGCCTGGTCATTTAACCCCTCAGAGGCCATGGTAAATAGATGCCGGTGCCCCTGCAGCAAAATCCCGGGGCTCTGGACGGTTACCTTGACAAACCTAGGCCTGCTGAAGGTTCTCAGGGCTGTCATGGCTAACTGCTTGTAAAGCCGTGCAAGAAAGTTTCAGAATCCCATAGTCCATACTAGTACTTTATTATGGTCAAAAATGTCTGAAATATTAAAATATTTTTCCAGCATGGAGTATGCTGTAACAGAAAAAATATATAAAAACATGTGATTTGCCATTTTTTCTTCACTTTTGTCCCCCCCCCCCCAATTTTTTTTTTAATACCAATAAAAACCTACAGTTCATCCCACAAAAAAACAAGCCCTCACACAGCTCTGTAGATGGAAATTGAAAATAGATGTGGCTGTCAGAAAATGGCTATGCAAAGATTTTTTTTTTCAAAGGTTTTTATTTTTTAAAAGTAGTAAAACAAAATAAAAACTATACAGTTTTGGTATCGCCCTAATCGCATTGACCTGCAGAATAAGAACGTTATCTCAATTTCAGCACATCTTGTCTAAAGTGTGTGTGTTCTTTCAATTTCACCCTACATAGAATTTTTTTCCAGTTTTTCGCTAAAATATATGGTAAATTAAATGGTGTCTTAAAAAAAAACGTATCTTGCAAAAATAAAGATTATTATTATGATTATGATTATTATTATTATTATTATCATTATTAATAATAAGAAGAAAATAAGCCCTAATATGGATATGTGAACGAAATTTTTTAAACATGGCTATTGGAATGTGGGGAGTACAACATGAAAATGCAAAAAACTAAAATGGGGTTAATGAAGCCACACAAAAAACTGTTGGACAGAACTATTTGAATCACTGCATAAACTCTTAATAACTTACAGTATAATAATCTATAGGGCATGACAAAAGTTTATTGTGTTTGTAGGTGACAAATAAGCTTCCATTGATGCATTGTAAGTGCTGTATTTATCTTGGCAAGGATCGTGCTGACATTGCCTTAGTTCTTCTAATAGGTTTCATGAGGAAAACTGTACATTGAAATACACGGTTACACAAAGCGTCATCTCCAGTGTGGATTAGAACTAAGCATGCATGTCAAAGTAAAGATTGTGTTTGTCCTGTCATTTCTGGTTTAAATAAGCATAAGAATAGTTAAACAAATGTATCGCTTTACTTTTATATTCTATACTTTGTTGTCAAGGAAACTGTATGAATCTTTTGCTCCTAGGTAATTTAAGTTGTTATTATCATCCATACAAAACAGCAGTGATATTGGTATTAGAGATGAGCGAATTTCATATTTTGAAATTCGTTCACGCTTCGTTTACTGGTAAAAGCAGAATTGTGTTATGGATTCCATTACCACGGACCATAACGCAGGTCTCCCCTGCATAACGGAAACTGGACGGATCCGTTTTGCAGCCCATAGACTTCTATTATGAAGGAATGAATAACGGAATGCCTCTAAAGGCATTCCGTTATGCATTTGCAGCGAACCGGACACCCTAGGGGTATGGTGTGGTGAGTGAGTGTACTGTTGATGATAAGCCGAGGATAGTAGTACTCACATTTCAGTTGTCCCCTGGGGCCGGCGTGCAGTGGATAGGAAGACAACACTAAATCCCCCGGGGCAATCTCTATTGCAGGGAACACCAGCCAGATGTTGGTTGAGGTGGCCTTGATGGTAATGTGTATGCTTAGGGTGCTTTGGCGGCTGGGCCCCTGTGTTCGTGACGCCAGCACCGCAAGGTGCAATGAGGAGATGAAATGGAATGATGAGGGAGGCAGTAGTTTAACCAAACAGGAACTTTACTTGTCAGTTGTAGTCTTGCAGTAAATGGCAATTGATAACAGTACTTTGAGTTACATGAAGTTGACAAAGATGATAAAGCTGCAAATCCCAATCAGCAGGCTTTGTGAGGTGCAATATGTAGGTTCCAGCTCAACTTATGCAGGAGTGGTAGGGATACTCTACTTGGTTCCTGATCTTGCTGAGGCTTTTTAGTCTTGCAATACTATGGATTCTCTGGTACTAATAGTATACAACCCAAGGGCGGTCTCCCTCATGACAGGCATCAGTCTTCCGCTCCTTTCTTTAAAAGGGTTGTCTGAACTATAGTCCATAAAGAAATGATAACTCACAACGTTGTACTTAGTTGTCAGGCTGTGTCCAGGTGCTTTTAGGCTTCTCCCGGTCACTTGGTGCTGTGGAGTCCATAAACTGGGACTGCTCTAATCTCCACAAGTTCAAGTAGATTAATTCCTGGGGCAAGGCCCAGGAGAACAGAGACAGAGTCTGTCTCCTAGACTCCTCACTCCTCTCCTCCCTCAACTCCTCTCCTATCTAACTTCCTGTTGCTGACATATATATATGATGTTATAGTGACCTCTAGTGTTGGTAGTGTGTAATGCATTTTAACAGCCTGTGATAGGAATTTAGCAGCAGTTACAAAGGAAATTACAGTGATTTATGCAATATGGCAAAAAAAGGGCATATAGCAATTTGGAGTGGCCCTTACACACATATGTGTGGACACTACACATTCCGTCATAGAATTGCGTTTTAGTCCGTGGTAACGGAATCCATAACGCAATTCTGCTTTTACCACCAAACGAAGCGTGAACGAATTTCATCACATGAAATTCACTCATCTCTAATTGGTATCGATGAAGTGGAGCTAGTATAATTTAATGAGCTCCAATTTCCCTGTCCAATTAATTAAAAAAGTACATGTCATCCGGAGAGGAGGGGGCTGAAAACTTAAATGTAGAACTTTTAAATACATGCATATTATTTAGTAGAATTGCTTGATTCTGCTACACATAGAAAACTCCGGCAGCCCTTATTTGTAAAATGATTGTCATTTCATAGTTTTAGCTGTGAGAAAATAAAACTTCTCTTTCCAAATCGTGCCCATGTAATTAAATAGGAGCTGTCACCTCTCCCGACTTGCCTGTTTTAGTAACTACTTGCATTCCTCTTATAATAACAATTCATCTATTGTTATGACTCTGTTACTTTCCATTCCTTTATTATTCCTGCTAGAAGTTGTGAATGAATTGCAGTGAAGGTCCAGATGGGTGTTACCAGTTGAGAGTGTGTCCCTGCATAGTGTGAAACTATGAAATCAGTGCTGCCAGTGAGACTGTCAAAGGACACACACCGCCAACTGGTAACACCCATCTGGACCTTCGCTGCAAACTGATAGTAACTAATTCAGGACTACTAGCAGCAGTAATAAAGGAATGGCACATAACAGAGTCATAAAAATAGATGTTCCAGAATTATTATTATTATTATTATTATTATTATTATTATTATTATTATGTGGAAAATTCATGTGACAGGTCCTCTTTAAGTAGCCACCCTGTTTGGGTCAAGTCACTGTGATAGATGTACCTTTGAAAATGTTTCACCTTAGCCCAAGGTCACACTATTTTTCAGGGTGAATAAAAGCAAACTCAGAACTTCAGGTACAGTGATCATACCTAAGGCTTCCAGTATATATGTCTGGATCCTCCAGCATGATAAGAAACACCCGAGACAAATCTAATCCCATAGTGTGGGGGTTATTTACTATCCAGAAATACACCTATATTAGGTGTATTTCAGGCGCAGATTATGGCGCAAAGGTTATTTGTATCGCAATCTGCGACCTTTCCCCACTCATGCCAAGTCTAAAAGTGGACAGGGAAGGGGACGGGCTGGCATTCATAATTTTCTATGACGGGCCGGCATAGAAAATGGTCTAAATGTAAGACAGCAAGGAAGCTCTCTTAGGCCTCTTGCATACAAACGTTTTTTTTTTCCGTTTCCGTTCCGGTTCTGCGGATTTCGTTTGCGGTCCATTCATTTCAATGTTACCGCAAAAAAAACTGAATGTACTCCATATGCATTCCGTTTCCGTATATCCGTTCCCTGAAGGATAGAACTTGGCCTATTATTGCCCGCAAATAACGGTCATTGGCTGCATTCAAGTCAATGGGTCCGCAAAAAATACGGAATACGTACGGAACACATCCGCATGTCATCCGTTTTTTGCGGATCCATGCCAACTTTGCCCAAGTGTGTACTATTAAAACACATTACTGTACATTACATTAACCTCTTAAGGACATAGGGCGTACAGGTACGCCCTTGTGCCCTGGTACTTAAGGACACAGGGCGTACATGTACGCCCTGTGTATTTTCGATCACTGCCGTGCGGCTGGCAGTGATCGGAACCCGGTGCCTGCTCAAATCATTGAGCAGGCACCTAGGCTAAATGCGCGGGGGGGTCCCGTGACCCCCCCATGTCGGCGATCGCGGCAAACCGCAGGTCAAGTTTCAGAAACTTTATATGCCTAAAAAAAAAGTTTTATTCACCCCCCCCCTGCACCCCCGAATGATTTTTATGGTGGCGGGAGGTGCAGGGGGAGGGTTGCGGGCGGTGTGGGCGGTGCGGGAGGCGGGCGGTGCGGCAGGCGGGATCGCGATCCCCCGCCCGCCTCCCCTTGTATAATCGTTGGTGTCTAGTGGGGATACCAGGGTGCCAGCACATTGCTGGCACCCTGGTATAAACGGCTGACATCTGCGATGCGATGTCAGCCGTTTAACCCTTTCCATACAGCGGTCCGTACGGACCGCTGTATGGAAAAGGTTAACAGCGCAGGGAGCTCCCTCCCTCTCCCATCGGGGGGCTGCTGTGCCTTTGCAGCCCCCCGATGGGGAGGGAGAGAGCCCCCAGAGAGCCCCCCGAGAGATCCCCTCCTTACCCTTCCCCGTCTGCGAAGTTCTGAGCAGTACTGAGCAGACGGGGAAGGTTCCCATGGCAACAGGACGCCTCTCAGGCGTCCTGCTGTCCATGGTTCTGAACAGATCTCTGCTGAAAGGCATAGATCTGTTCAGTGTAAGTAAAATACAGTACAGAACAATATATATTGTACTGTACTGTATTATACAGACATCAGACCCACTGGATCTTCAAGAACCAAGTGGGTCTGGGTCAAAAAAAAGTGAATAAAAGTGAAAAAAAAGTAAAAATCAAAAAACACATTTATCACTGATAAAAAATGAAAAAAATAAAATTCCCTACACATGTTTGGTATCGCCGCGTCCGTAACGACCTGATCTATAAAACGGTCATGTTACTTTACCCGAACGGTGAACACCATAAAAATAAAAAATAAAAAACTATGATGAAATTGAAATTTTGCCCACCTTACTTCCCAAAAAAGGTAATAAAAGTGATCAAAAAAGTCGAATGTACGCCAAAATTGTAACAATCAAACCGTCATCGCATCCCGCAAAAATCATACCCTACCCAAGATAATCGCCCAAAAACTGAAAAAACTATGGCTCTTAGACTATGGAAACACTAAAACATGATTTTTTTTGTTTCAAAAATGAAATCATTGTGTAAAACTTACATAAATAAAAAAAAGTATACATATTAGGTATCGCCGCGTCCGTATCGCCCGGCTCTATAAAAATATCACATGATCTAACCCCTCAGATGACCACCGTAAAAAAATAAAAATAAAAACGGTGTAAAAAAAGCCATTTTTTGTCATCTTACGTCACAAAAAGGGTAATAGCAAGCAATCAAAAAGTCATATGCACCCCAAAATAGATGCCAATCAAACCGTCATCTCATCCCGCAAAAAATAAGACCCTACTTAAGATAATCGCCCAAAAACTGAAAAAACTATGGCCCTTAGACTATGGAGACACTAAAACATTTTTTTGGTTTTAAAAATGAAATCATTGTGTAAAACTTACATAAATAAAAAAAATTGTATACATATTAGGCATCTCCGCGTCCGTGACAACCTGCTCTATAAAATTACCACATGATCTAACCTGTCAGATGAATGTTGTAAATAACAAAAAAAAAAACGGTGCCAAAAAAGCTATTTCTTGTTACCTTGCCGCACAAAAAGTGTAATATAGAGCAACCAAAAATCATATGTACCCTAAACTAGTACCAACAAAACTGCCACCCTATCCCGTAGTTTCTAAAATGGGGTCACTTTTTTGGAGTTTCTACTCTAGGGGTGCATCAGGGGGGCTTCAAATGCGACATGGTGTCAATAAAACCAGTCCAGCAAAATATGCCTTCCAAAAACCATATGGTGTTCCTTTCCTTCTGCGCCCTGCCGTGTGCCCGTACAGCTGTTTACGACCACATATGGGGTGTTTCTGTAAACTACAGAATTAGGGTCATAAATAATGAGTTTTGTTTGGCTGTTAACCCTTGTTTTGTAACTGGAAAAAAAATATTAAAATGGAAAATCTGCCAAAAAAGTGAAATTTTGAAATTGTATCTCTATTTTCCATTAAATCTTGTGCAACACCTAAAGGGTTAACAAAGTTTGTAAAATCAGTTTTGAATACCTTGAGGGGTGTAGTTTCTTAGATGGGGTCACTTTTATGGAGTTTATAATCTAGGGGTGCATCAGGGGGGCTTCAAATGGGACATGGTGCCAAAAAAACAGTCCAGCAAAATCAGCCCTCCAAAAACCAAACGGCGCACCTTTCACTCTACGCCCCGCTGTGTGCCCGTACAGTAGTTTACGGCCACATATGGGGTGTTTCTGTAAACGGCAGAGTCAGGGCAATAAAGATACAGTCTTGTTTGGCTGTTAACCCTTGCTTTGTTAGTGGAAAAAATGGGTTAAAATGGAAAATTAGGCAAAAAAATGAAATTCTCAAATTTCATCGCCATTTGCCAATAACTCTTGTGCAACACCTAAAGGGTTAACGACGTATGTAAAATCAGTTTTGAATACCTTGAGGGGTGTAGTTTCTTAGATGGGGTCACTTTTAGGGAGTTTCTCCTCTAGGGGTGCATCAGGGGGCTTCAAATGGGACAAGGTGTAAATAAACCAGTCCATAAAAATCAGC
The DNA here is from genome assembly GCF_905171765.1 of Bufo bufo. Taxonomy (NCBI): domain Eukaryota; kingdom Metazoa; phylum Chordata; class Amphibia; order Anura; family Bufonidae; genus Bufo; species Bufo bufo. The sequence continues at coordinate 367,010,692 of NC_053393.1, read as the reverse complement.
CTTCCAAAAACCAAACGGCGCACCTTTCACTCTACGCCCCGCTGTGTGGCCGTACAGTAGTTTATGGCCACATATTGGGTGTTTCTGTAAATGGCAGAGTCAGGGCAATAAAGATACAGTCTTGTTTGGCTGTTAACCCTTGGTTTGTTAGTGGAAAAAATGGGTTAAAATGAAAAATTAGACAAAAAAATGAAATTCTCAAATTTCCTCCCTATTTGCCAATAACTCTTGTGCAACACCTAAAGGGTTAACAACGTATGCAAAATCAGTTTTGAATACCTTGAGGGGTGTAGTTTCTTAGATGGGGTCATTTTTGGGTGGTTTCTATAATGTAAGCCTCGCAAAGTGACTTGAGACCTGAACTGGTCCCTAGAAATTGAGTTTTTGTAAATTTCGGAAAAATTTCAAGATTTGCTTCTAAACTTCTAAGCCTTATAACATCCCCAAAAAATAAAATATCATTCCCAAAACAATTCAAACATGAAGTAGACATATGGGGAATGTAAAGTCATCACAATTTTTGGGGGTATTACTATGTATTACAGAAGTAGATAAACTGATACTTTGAAATTTGCAAAATTTTTTCAAATTTTTGTTAAATTAGGTATTTTTTTTTTTGACTCCATTTTACCAGTGTCATGAAGTACAATATGTGACGAAAAAACAATCTCAGAACGGCCTGGATAAGTCAAACCGTTTTAAAGTTATCAGCACTTAAAGGGACTCTGGTCAGATTTTCAAAAAATGGCCTGGTCCTAAGGTGTAAAAAGGCTGTGTCCTTAAGGGGTTAATGATCAAAAATGTTATGTTTCTGTTTTTACGTAACGGAAACGGAAACACAACGGAAACAAATAACGGAACAACGCGATCCGTTAAAAACGGACCGCAAAATACTGAAAAAAACATATGTTCGTGTACAAGAGGCCTTACATTTAGACTGGTGCAGGATACGCCCAAGTTATGTAGAGGCCTGCGCCTCTTCATAACTACAGCAGATCCACCACCAGCTAGAGGGGTTATTAGGACCGGAAATCGAAAACACTGATCTTAATAAATGACCCCCTGTGTCTTTTACAAAATGCAACATGCCATTTTATGTCGGTTTTTATCATTACAATTAGAAATGCTATTAAAATACCCGAATATGTTATACCTTATTGTGAAGAAGCTTACATGGTGCAATCTGTCCTATATGTTCTTGGTAGAACCAACTTAGTAAAGATGGTCCTTACGTCTTAGGTCTTACATGTCATTTACAAAGTTGGAGTCAGCTTAGGTATTTCTTCAAAATACAAACCCTTTTTTGAGATCTTGTTTGTAGAAGGTAGTGCCCTGCATTGCCCAATTTTATTTCAATGTTTTATTAAATGTTATTATTTGAATATTTAACAAAATCCAGATCACAATCAGAGAAAAATGGGGAATATCACTGCTGAACAGGGGGAGTCAATTATGTCATCTACTCCACGAATCTCTACCACATCGCCAACAGAAGGGACACAGTTGTGTCCAGGCATGTTCACGATTGTCACCAGGGAAATCCCAGATGTCTAAAGGCCATGGGAAAAGAAAACGTTGGGCGCCTAATCCGCGGTGGGGACTGGGACCGTACTCTACTCTAGCACGATTTATACATTGCGTACGGTCTCACCCATGGGCCTGAATGAGCAGCTTAACTTCAGCTGCTTCATCTAGATTGCCCATACCCGCGGGCATACTATAATATCTTGCCTGCTTGTCTATCTGTATTTCTATCACCTTATTAATATATAATTTTTCCAGGGGGGGGGGGGGGGGGCATAATTTTATTGACATCCATGCTCTGCTTGTTTCTGAGAATGTAATGAAGGGGAGGGGCATATTCATTATCACAAAGTATAATAATGCATGAGCTGTGCAACGTGATGGAAAAGCTTAAATGTATATTATAAGTGCCAGGAATACAAAGGGATACAAAGTTGTATCCCTGGTTCTATAGCTCCCTCTGCCTCCCCTCTCCCTCCTTGCCCCTTCATCAGGTCATCAGGGGCGTAACTATAGGGGAAGCAGGGGAAGCGTCTGCTTTGGGGTCCTGACCCAGAAGGGGCCCATCCAGGAGGAGGAGGACTTAAAAGATTTTGTCAGGGCCCCTCAACAGTATTACACCATGAAATTATATACAGTGGCAGTATAGACAGTGTATAAAACGGATGGAACAGCAGCCGGCCCTGGTCTGAGAGAGCGATCTTTACTAGCCACAGGAATGGGAGCGGCATGAAAGGAAGGGGTTGCGAAAAAATTACTATGGGAGGGGGGCCCCATTCAAAAATTTTCCGTGGGGCCCAGTCATTTCTAGCTACGCCACTGCCCCTCATATATAATAAAATCGTACTTTTATTCCAGTCTGCAGTCACAGTGTGCAGCACTGCCCTAGGAAGTACCTCTAGCTGCCATATGAAGAGTGGTCAGTGGATGTATTCCTAGGCAGTAATGTAAACACTGGATTTTCTCTGAAAACACAGGGTTTACTGCAAAAAGCTTGAAGGGGCTGATTATACTCATCAGAACTAATATAATAAGCTGTAGTTGTTCTGGACCTGGTGACTATAGTGTGCCTTTAATGTAAACATTATTCAATGTACCACATTAGTCATACACCCATGATCATTTTCCATAATTTATTTGATAGACAGCTACAGTAGATATTTCTTAATTACCGGAAATGCTTTCCTATACTGTAAGTGGAATCAAAAAATGGTTTCCAAAAACGAGCTTTGGGGGAAAAAAACTTTCATGCAGGATGCAACCTCCTACATGGAATTATAAAAGCCTAACTGCAGATATAAGAGGGTGGAACGGAACCCCGTTTGTGTACAAGGTCTAAACTTCCAAATAGGAAGCCACCACAAAAGGAAAGACCAATTCTTTTTATTTCACTTGAATGTCTATTAATTCTATATTATTTTTGCACCCTTTGTTATAGTCTCAGCAATATGTTAATTTGCATTTTGTCGCCAACAAATGAAATGTTGTGTTCTGTACCCGAACGCTTCCAGTCTTTTGTCATATGTAACTTACAAGCAGATGGCCTGCAGTATACCAGACCTACCACCAGTATTACCCCTTCATATACCGCCTGCCTGGTCACCCTGACCAGGCGGGCAGGCGGTATATGATTGAAGGGGCAATACTGCCTGGTATATGGACTGCAGAGATGGCATCCTCTGGGCAGTACTGTCTATGGTCATCCTTCACCAGCACCCTGACTGCCACCTGCTTGGCCTGGCTCTCATGGCACTTCACTGCCTGCTGCTTGGCTATCAGTGACTCACCCCACACCTAACACTCGGGGTCAGGGAGTGACTCAGTAGTCACACTGTGACACTGACTGACTGTCACTCACTGATAGCCAAGCAGGTGGCAGTCAGGGTGCTTGTGAAGGATGAATTGACCATAGACAGTACTGCCCAGAGGATGCCATATCTGCTGTCCATATAATACCAGACAGTATTGCCCATTCATATACCGCCTGGTCACCCCACACCTAACGCTCAGGGAGTACTGTCACACTGACTGGTCTGTGACACTGACTGTCAGTCACTCACTGTGTTAGTGTCGCTCTCGCTCATTCATTCAGGCTGCCTGTGGTTGTGGAGTCCTAAAGCGGCCGGCACACTGCGGGCGGCTCTTCTTCTTGCTCCGGCTCCGCAATGTCTTTCCCGCCCGGAAGGTGGGCGAAGCTTCGTACTGCCGTGCGCGCCCAGCCCTGGTGATTCATCAGGGCGCGTGCATGCTCCTGATAGATACCGCTCCTAACTCTGCGGCGCTGCGCAGTGCATCAGCTGCAGAGCAGAGGCAGAACTGAGTTCACAGATTTCCAGGGCCCCAGGGGGGGGGCACTTGCCCCCCCTCCCCCCCTGCGGACGCCCATGAACATTGGTGTATGTCCGAATGCCTTGTTGTGGTTTTGATCCAGCAGATATATAATCTACAAGCTTTGGACTTGTGTACCACTCGGCCATTTTAGGAATGATCATTTGTTGCAGATACTTCCTCTGTTTCCCTTGACTTGCCTTCTGGGGTGGATAGTCGTATTGTCTATTGATATGAAAATTCCATTAAATATATTCTGTATCAAGCCATGGAAGGTGATAGTAGCCCAGTGGCTTCACAGTGAGCCCCTCTTAATATGGTAATTTGTAAACTTATTAAACACCATTCACCTACAGGAAGGTCTATATTAGAAGAGTAATGCATTACCTAAATATGATAGATTGTCCTTTTTCCACTTGGGCTATGTTTGTATCGTGCCTGTTATTCTGTCCACAACTGCGCTTGATTATACCTCATGTACTTAATGTTACATATTAAACCAAAAGGGTTGCTCTTGGAGGAGGAGGGAGTCCTTTGGTTTTGGCTAAATCTAATAAAAAATGTGCTCTGATTTAAAAAAAAAAATTGCAAAAAAAAAACTGTTTGAAAAATTATTTTAACCAACCGACAAAAAAACAAAAAAATGTTAGGGCCTATTTGACAACACAATGGTGTGATATATGTAAATGATCAAATTACATATCTAACCTCTAAAAAGAAAAAAATATTTTTGTGGATTTCCTTTTGTTAAACAGCCAGAAACAAACCAAAATTCTGAGCTAGAGAGAGACAGCTATAGAGAGCAATAGGCAAGGGAACATATTCATTTATGATTGTATATAACAAACTTACATACTAGTCATAAAGGGGTTGTCTCACTTCAGCAAACGGCATTTATCATGTAGAGAAAGTTAATAGAAGCCACTTACTAATGTATTGTGATTGTCCATATTGCTTCCTTTGATGGCTGATTTTTCCATCACATTACACAGTGATTGTTTCCATGGTTACGACCACCCTGTAATTCAGCAGTGGTGGTCATGCTTGCACACTATAGAAAAAAAGTGCTGGACTATGTGCACTCCCGCGATTCCGCCCAACAGAGAGACTGTCGCTTTTTTCCATATTATGCAAGCATGACCACCACTGCTGGATTGCAGGGTGGTCATAACCATGGAAATCAGCACTGTAAAAATGTGATGCATGTCCCCTTTCTGTTATGGTCATTTTGATATAGTGGATATATAGTTCACATTGGATTGGGACAGAGCTAAAAACTGCATTGTGTTTTTTTTTATTGTTATATTTTTTGGTCTATTATTATTTTTTCTACATTCGTGCCCGCAAATAAGGTCATACAAGAGTTTTGGAGGGCATTAAAAAAATCTTGTGGAGGACATATTAGCCCCAGTTACAGGGGAAATACAGTCCCTGGACATTTTAACAAGGCTGTTGAGCCTCCTGGTCTGTTAGGACCCTGCAGTTACCTGTCCCCCAGCGATAATGTGGGGACCGTAGCAGGAAGCAGCATCATAACTGCCTGATCTGTATACACAGCACTCACTGAGCACAAGACAGACATGGTAAAAAATCATCTCTGTCTTCTCCTGCAGCCGCATCTTTAGTGCAGACCGCCCAGATGGAAAAAGTCTATGGGTGATTTGGCGTCTTTCTGAACATTATTTAGTAGGGCTTGGCGATTAGTCGAGAATAAAAATTAAACCAATCAGCCCGATTAACTGATGGAACTTTGCCTATGTTTATTTCGGTTTGTTTTTTCCTTAAGGCCTATTGCACACAGACGTTTTTTTTTCCCGTTTACTGGACGTTTTTTGCGTTCCGTATATGGTCCGTATACGGAACCATTCATTTCAATGGGTCCGCAAAAAAAACGGAATGTACTCCGTATGCATTCCGTTTCCGTATTTCCGTTTTTCCGTTCCGTTTTAACATAGAACATGTCCTATTATTGCCCGCAAATCACAGTCCGTGGCTCTATTCAAGTCAATGGGTCCGCAAAAAAACGGAACACATACGGAAATGCATCCGTATGTCTTCCGTTTCCGTTCCGTTTTTTGCTGAACCATCTATTGAAAATGTTATGCCCAGCCCAATTTTATCTATGTAATTACTGTATACTGTATATGACATACGGAAAAACGGAACGGAAAAACGGAACAGAAACGGAAACACAACGGAAACAAAAAACGGAACAACGGATCCGTGAAAAACGGATCGCAAAACACTGAAAAAGCCATACGGTCGTGTGCAATAGGCCTAACAGCCGGTTCAGACCTGAGCATTTTACAGCGCGTTCCTACGCGCTGTAAAACGCTCAACAAGGAGAAACCAATGCCTCACTATTGGCATGGTTCTCACCTGGGCGTTTTACAGCGCGTACGATCGCGCTGTAAAAAACCCGACGCCCCAAGAAGTTCAGGAGCTTCTTTGGGGCATAGTGTCGCACGTTCCCGTACATAGAGTTCCGGGAACGCGCGACAATGGGCGTTCGCTTCTGTCCGACGCGCGATTGTAAACGCTCATACAATCGCACGTACAGAGCGTACGTTCAGTACGCTCAGGTCTGAACCCGCCGTAAATGTACACCATGTAGGAACATACTGTGGTGCCAGCACGCTCCCTCAGCTGATTGTCCCAGTGCTGTGGCATTTTTTACTGTGTACTTCCAGTGTGCTCTCTCTTACAAGCAGGTACCCGTCATTGCTGCCGCATGCTAACCTAGTAATGGGTGGGGGAGGGGCGGATTCCCTACTTTCTCCACCAATCTGGAGGTGGAGGGGAGATGCAAACAACTGGTAGAAATCCAGCCAGCCCCAGCCCAGTATACAGCCCTCCCTGCCTGGGGTATATGTGGGCCAGGCCAATTCTTACTTAAGCATATGTACACAGGAGTATCCCCAATAGAGAGAAAAAAATGCCTTATTTTATTTTTTTAAAAGCACAGAACCATCAAACCATTGGTGTCGTATAACACCCTGTGCTAAGCCACGCCTGAGTCACTCCCAGTAATCACATTCAATAATCAAAATCGAGGTTACATGTTCAATTAATCGCAAATTTAGATTTTTGTCATAATCACCATCCCTATTTTGTAGTACATAATATAAACGTGGAAATTGACGCATTTGCTGTTTTTCTCATTGACTACAACAAACCAAAAAGCATAAAAAAGTAAAAAAAACATGTAAAAGGTTAACACGCAACATTGCATCAAATGGAGTAAATGAGTCTAGCAAGTGTTTTGGCTGTATACTTGGTGCAATGATTCTTTGTACTGTATATTTTAGGCCTTATGCACACATCCATGTCAATATTTCAGTCCAAATGATCTACTTCCCGTATTTTTTCTCACTCCCGTTAATAGAAAGGGCTATTCTCATTTGTTACTATGAACAAGAATAGTGCATCAGGCACATGGATTTACAGGTGAAACTCAAAAATTAGAATATCGTGCAAAAGTCCATTTATTTCAGTAATGCAAATTAAAATTAGAATATAGTGAAAAGGTTCAATATTCTAGGCTTAAAGTGTCACACTCTAGCCAGCTAATTAATCCATACCCCCTGAGCAAAGGGTACCTGAGATTGTGACTTTGGGGTTTCATAAGCTGTAAGCCATAATCATCCAAATTATAACAAAGGCTTGAAATATCTCACTTTGCATGTAATGAGTCTATCTCATATGTTAGTTTCACCTTTTAAGTTGCATTACTGAAATAAATGAACTTTGCACGATAGTCTAATTTTTCGAGTTTCACCTGTATTTACCTTTCCTTCAGAGAGATGAATACATTAAAAACGGAACTGAGCGCAGAAGTTAATACAATGCTGCATCCTATGGGTGGTTGCAGGTAACACACACCTGTTTGAATACCTGAAAGCAGGTGGCATAAATTGGTTTATTTCTCCTCATTTTTACTACGCTGTACACATGGCATTAATAATATACTGACTCATTAAAAAGAAAAACATGTGGCAAAAGGTGCTTGTAAATACAAGATTTTTGTACTTCAATTTAGCAAAAATAACATTTGTGGTTTTATAATAGAAACACTTTTTCGAGACTCTGGAATTTGAAATTTGAAAACTAAGGCAGCCACTTGTTTCATTTCACTCACAGATTTGAGAGTTTGCTCCATTTTTTACAATCCATGGTGTCCTCTATTTGTTGCATTTTGTCTGCAGATTTTTCCCCTTTGAATTCAATGGAAAAAAACGTATTAGATAAAACTGCATATAAAAAACATGATTTCTTTTTCTTACATGTCCCATAAACATTCCCCAGATGTGCTTCTGTTCCATCACAAATCCACATTTTACCAACATTTTCTCTCTGAATTGTCCTGTGGCACACAGTCTCAAAATATTCCAAAACTGTATTGCAATGCAACATGTAAAAATTGGATTTTATAAAATTATGCAGTACTGGTAAATGGGAACAAAATTCATATGGACGTTCTGTTTTGCAGCTGTAGTGACCAGATGTCATATTGTAGAAAACCAGAAAAATCCCTTAAGTACAATCGATTTGCTTGGAAGAAGAAGACAGTAATGGGCAGTCAGGAAGGGAATGTTGTAGTCGGAACAGTAGAGATATCTTAGAAAAACTAGTGCAGCAAAAAAAAAATTGAGACTTGCCCATAGAAGCCAGGCAGGCAGCTGATCACCTTTTTAAACTTCCTTAGAAAAATAAAAGCATTAGCCTTAGGCCTCTTTCACACTACAGTATGTCCATTTCAGTGTTTTGCGTTCCGTTTTTAACGGATCCGTTGTTCCGTTTTTTGGTTCCGTTGTGTTTCCGTTCCGTTGTTCCGTTCCGTTTTTCCGTATGGCATATACAGTATACAGTAATTACATTGGAAAAATTGGGCTGGCCATAACATTTTCAATAGATGGTTCAGAAAAAACGGAACGGAAATGGAACGGAAACGGAAGACATACGGATGCATTTCCGTATGTAATCCGTTTTTTTTGCGGACCCATTGACTTGAATGGAGCCACGGACCGTGATTTGCGGACAAACATAGGACATGTTCTATCTTTCCACGGAACGGAAAAACGGAAATACGGAAACGGAATGCATACGGAACACATTCCGTTTTTTTGCGGACCCATTGAAATGAATGGTTCCGTATACGGACCGTATACGGACCGCAAAAAACGGACCGCAAAACGGAAAAAAAAAACCGGTAGTGTGAAAGAGGCCTAAGTGTTTGATTGGTGAGTGCTTCCATTCAATCATTTTCATGGCAAAATTGGCTTTATTATACAGATTATCACCTCATCTGATGACATAAGAGCCTTTAAGGCGTTACCAGTTTTCACAATACAAACCACTTACATTATTAAATAGATCTCTTAGACCTGATGAGGTTGGTGTACTTACTATGTCAGAATGACTATATAATCCCTTTTGAACCTTTTCCCACCTGATTTTAAAATGGGCTGGCCTCATAAAATTCATTTTCACATCAGGCAGGAAAACTTTCTGAAATGATTACAAAGCTATTCTGAGGGTAGTTTTACACACAACATTTTTTTTTTAAATAGTTTGGCAGCTTTAGGTGCAGTTTTTTTATATTATTTCCAGAAAAAAGATATAATTCTTCTATTATATTTCTCATTCCTTATAAATGAATTCCTGGATATGGCTGAAAAAAATAAATACATTTTCAGCTAGACTGGCTGACCATCTTCTAAGTATAGGGGTTTTTCAACTGCAGAGCGAGCATGTATATGAAGGGATAAGAGAGATAGCCGTGGGCTGGAGAAGTGGTCACCCAAGAGCTACCAAAAAAAGCTACCAAAAATGTACAGTATAGCCACCTTATACATTTAACCTCTTAAGGACACAGGGTGTACAGGTACGCCCTGATGTCCTGGTACTTAAGGACACAGGCCGTACCTGTACGTCCTGTGTTTTTCCGATCACCGCCCGCGTACGTCCTGTGTATTTCCGATCACCGCTGCACGGCGGGCGGTGATCGGAACAAGGTGCCTGCTCAAATCATTGAGCTGGCAACTTGGCTAAATGCGTGGGGGGGTTCCGTGACCCCCCCGTGTCGGCGATCGCCGCAAGTTGTGGCGGTGGCTGGCGGCGGGGCCATCGGGTCCCCGTGGGGCTGTAGGGGGGACCCGATGGCATGTAAGGCAGCGCGATGCCTTCCTGTGATGAGCCTGTGAGTATTGGAATGCATTGTAAAGGATTAGACCCCCAAAAGTTGAAGTCCCAAAGTAGGACAAAAAAAAAGTGAAAAAAAAAGTTTACCCCCCAAAAAATTTAAAGTTTCAAGTAAAAATAAACAAAAACGTCATTTTCCCCAAATAAAGTTAAAAATTTTGGTAAAGAATAGGGGGGGAAAAAAGTAGACATATTAGGTATCGCCGCGTCCGTATTGACCAGATCTATAAACATATCACATGACCTAACCCCTCAGATGAACACCATAAAAAATAAAAACTGTGCTAAATAAGCAATTTGTCACCTTACATCACAAAAAGTACAACAGAAAGCGATCAAAAAGGCGTATGCCCACCAAAATATTACCAATCTAACCGTCACCTCATCCCACAAAAAATTAACCCCTACCTGAGACAATCACCCAAAAAAGAAAAAAAACTATGTCTCAGAATATGGAGACACTAAAACATCATTTTTTTTGTTTTAAAAAAGCTGTTATTGTGTAAAACTGACATAAATAAAAGAAAAGTATACATATTAGGTATCACTGCGTCCGTATCGACCGGCTCTTTAAAAATATCACATGACCTAATCCCTTAGATGAACACCGTAAAAAATAAAAACTGTGCTAAATAAACCATTTTTTGTCACCTTACATCACAAAAAGTGTAATAGCAAGCGATCAAAAAGTCATATGCACCCAAAAATAGTGCCAATCAAACCGTCATCTCATCCCGCAAAAATCATACCCTACCCAAGATAATCGCGAAAAAACTATGGCTCTCAGACTATGGAAACACTAAAACATGATTTTTTTTTGTTTAAAAAATGAAATCATTGTGTAAAACTTACATAAATAAAAAAAAAGTATACATATTAGGTATCGCCGTGTCCGTGACAACCTGGTCTATAAAAATGTCACATGACCTAACCTGTCAGATGAAGATTGTAAAAAAATAAAAATAAAAACGGTGCCAAAACAGCTATTTCTTGTTACCTTGCCTCACAAAAAATGTAATATAGAGCAACCAAAAATCATATGTACCCTAAAATAGTACCAACAAAACTATCACCCTATCCCGTAGTTTCTAAAATGGGGTCACTTTTTTAGAGTTTCTACTCTAGGGGTGCATCAGGGGGGCTTCAAATGGGACATGGTGTCAAAAACCAGTCCAGCAAAATCTGCCTTCCAAAAACCGTATGGCATTCCTTTCCTTCTGCGCCCTGCCATGTGCCCATACAGCGGTTTACGACAACATATGGGGTGTTTCTGTAAACTACAGAATCAGGGCCATAAATATTGAGTTTTGTTTGGCTGTTAACCCTTGTTTTGTAACTGGAAAAAAAATTTTTTATGGAAAATCTGCAAAGAAAAGTGACATTTTGAAATTGTATCTCGATTTTCCATTAATTCTTGTGGAACACCTAAAGGGTTAACAAAGTTTGTAAAATCAGTTGTGAATACCTTGAGGGGTGTAGTTTCTAGAATGGGGTAATTTTTGGGTGGTTTCTATTATGTAAGCCTCACAAAGTGACTTCAGATCTGAACTGGTCCTTGAAAAGTGGGTTTTTGAAAATTTCTGAAAAAAAGATTTGCTTCTAAACTTCTAAGCCTTGTAACATCCCCCAAAAATAAAATGTCATTCCCAAAATGATCCAAACATGAAGTAGACATATGGGGAATGTAAAGTGATAACTATTTTTGTAATTTGCTAATTTTTCAAACTTTTTGGCAAATTTGCTATTTTTTTATAAATAAAAGGAATTTTTTTTACTCCATTTTACCAGTGTCATGAAGTACAGTGTCATAAATGCAAAATGAAGCAACTTTCAAAATATTTTTTTTTTATTAATTTCCTACTATTTTCCCTCTGCAGAATGCCAGTAAGTTCTTCACCTATGGTAGCTGGTGGTAGAACTGAATCTGACATAAATCCATCAAAGCTCTGCCACTGCTTCTGAAAGCTCTCTCTGTTCTCCCTATCACTTCTCTTAGTGTTAGAGATAGCAGACAAAAGTAGACATATGGGGAATGTAAAGTGATAACTATTTTTGTAGGTATTACTATGCATTATAGAAGTAGAGAAATTGAAACTTGAAAATTTGCAAATTTTTCAAACTTTTTGGAAAATTTGGTATTTTTTTTTATAAATAAAAATGATTTTTTTTTACTCCATTTTACCAGTGTCATGAAGTACAATATGTGACGAAAAAACAATCTCAGAATGGCCTGAATAAGTCAAAGCGTTTTAAAGTTATCACCACATAAAGTGACACTGGTCAGATTTGCAAAAAAATTCCCTGGTCCTTAAGGTGAAAATGAGCCCGGTCCCTAAAGGGTTAATATTAAAGGACATCTGTCAGCAGATTTGTTGCTGAGAAAAATGATGTTTTAATATGTGCAAATGAGCCTCTAAGAGCAACGAGGGCGTTGCCATTACAGCCACAGACTCTGCTCTCTCTACAACTGCCCTCTACCCTCTGCACTTTGACCAGGACCAGGTCAAGTAAATGTGATCACACCTTGTCCTGTCAATTAAAGTGCAGCAGGCTCTGCTCTAGCTATAACGGCAATGGCCCATTGCTCCTAGAAGCTATTTTGCATATATAAAAATTTATTTTTTTCTGCAATGCAGGCATTTATGAACATGGGACCAACACAGATAAACGTAACATGTTATTTGTAGTACAAGGTGAAAAGTTTAAAAATAGTCCTGGACTTTCTGTTTTTTCCATTCTCCACCCCTAAAAATGGAAAATAAAAAAGGTAAACACTCAATTATACGTAACCTTAAATGGCGAATAAAAAAAAAAATATATATATATTATGATTCTTGGAGTGCATATATGAAAGAATGGAAAAAGTTGTTTAGTCTTGAGGGCTCAAAATAGGCTGGACCTTAAAGTGTTAAAAACTGTACTGGTGATTCAGAAGAGAAGTACATGGACGAGATTGCAATCTGGAGACAATGCTGACTATGATCATTGCCTTCCTGCGGGTCACTCCAACCACCAATCTAGTTCACTATGCCAGAGCCATTGTCTGGGAAATTGAGCCATGGAAAATTGTAGGCCCTTTTAGCCAACTGTGCCTACTTACGATCACTATCGCCTCTAATTTACTGTATATAGAAATGATATGTCACGTGATACAAAAAACAAATGTATGTGCTGAGATCTACTCTCTACATCTTGCCTGATGATCTTTAGTTGGCATTGCTTGAGATTTTCTAGCTACAATAGTGCATTTCTGAGATGATTTCTGTATTTGCGTTCTCATGCACATGTAATTAAACCATGGATCACTAGGAGTTCACACTTGACAGAGGAATTCAGATACTCACCAAATCCATTCATCTTAGTAACACTGCTTACATTGGCCATCTTGTATAGTAAGAAATAAATGAAGATATGTGAACTCTCAGACGCCTGGTAATAATTACAAAAAAGGTATTTTTTGTGCTTATTGAACTCAAGATTTGCGCAAGCAACAGCCAAACTTATTAACTAGACTAATGATGATAAATTACAAGTTACAGCTGGCTCAGAATTAGGCTTTGACATCGACATGATGCAGTCAGCAACCTATTTGAAACCCTAAACAAAAATTCATAATGTGTCAGTGCTATTGGTTGTATTTCTGACCAGACTGGTAATCTGGACCTTCTGGTAAATTCCAGATGAGCTAATGTCTCATAAAGTATGAGCCATATTTACCACATGCAAATTATCCAGAAATTTTAAGCAATATAGTCTGCGGACATCTAAGCAGCTGTTTTAATCCAAGCTTTAAGATGAGCTTCCATGGGATGGCCGCAACGCAGAAGCTGCAACACCACCACTACCCATAACTGCTTGAATTTGAATGTAATACCTCCATTAACCCACAAACTTTTCAGCCATTGGTCACCAGGGTCAGCAATGTTGTGGCCATAATGTCACAGCTGCTCTGTGGAAACCCAGCCTTTGATGCATCTTGTACATTATATGAACATAGGCTATAGACATGTTTGCACAGATTTTTTTTTAATTGTTTATTTGTTTCCTAAATGCAAAATGAAGCAACTTTCAAAATAATCTTTTTTATTAATTTCCTACTATTTTCCCTCTGCAGAATGCCAGTAAGTTCTTCGCCTACGGTAGCTGGTGGTAGAACTGAATCTGACATAAATCCATCAAAGCTCTGCCACTGCTTCTGAAAGCTCTCTCTGTTCTCCCCATCACTTCTCTTAGGCTCAATTCACACCTGAGCGTTTTACAGCGCGTTCCTACGCGCTGTAAAACGCTCAACAAGGAGAAACCAATGCTTCCCTATGGGAATGGTTCTCACCTGGGCGTTTTACAGCGCGTACGATCGCGCTGTAAAACGCCCGACGCTCACACAAGTACAGGAGCGTTTTTTTGGGCGCTTGTCGCGCGTTCCCGTACTATAGACTTTCGGGAACGCGCGACACTGTGTGCACGCTTGTCTCTGTATGCGCGCTTGTAAACGTCCGTACAATCGCGCATACAGAGCGCACCTTTCAGAACGCTCAGGTGTGAATTGAGCCTTAGTGTTAGAGATAGCAGAAGGAGGTTTTACACACCTACAAACTTGTGTGGATAGGGGGGAGAATCTGCTCACACCATATGTAGAAAGGGAGGAAAGCACACACAAGGCAGTTTGTAGGGGAAGTCAGCAACATCCTGGACACACAGATCCATTGTGTATTACTGGGATGAATACCCCCACATGAGAAAAGTCTGAAAGTAGGAACAGGTTGCAAACTGACTGCCAGGGAGTTTAGAAATGAATGAAGGAATAAAGATTGCAGACTTAGTGTAACTTTTTTACTCAAGGTAACCACTAGCATATGTAAAATATTTTTGACCATAATAATGGCGTTCATATATATTGAAAATTCACTAATAACCCTTCAAAGTCAAGTGTAATGTTACCCTCTAAGAATACCCATGCACTAAGAATGCTATGCGTATCTAGTGGTTAATATTACTATACCAAATATATTTGTACCATGTTAGCCAGTAAATAGGACTATAAGAAAAAAAATTAAAATTGAGATTCCTCAGTGGTTGATACCTTTACAATAACAATAACTCAGATCAGAAATGAATGTGTCTCATGGATTTGTCCTACATATCTTAAAGGGATTCTGTCACCTCCCCTAACCCAAAATTTTAAAGCAGTCATGCAGCACAGCTTACCTTGAATCGGCTGTGCTCTTCTATCTTGTAATCCGTCCAGTAGTTTATGAGAAAAACGACTTTTATGATTATGTAAATTAGCCCTGAAGGTGCCCAGAGGGGCATTTTATTCCCCTTAGTGTGCCCAGTAACGCCCCTCTTACAGTGCCCAAAACGCCTTCCTTCCGACTGCCTAACCGCCCACAGCCTCTCATCCCTCTCCTCCCCCTCCCTCACGGCCGAACGAACTCTTGCGCAGGCGCAGTACCCACTGAGGGCTGCGCCAGTGCGATCTGCAGGAGACTGAGGGCAGGAGCTTCATCCTCGTCACTGGGCATGCGCCGAGCCCAGTGACTTCCGATACTCGCTCTTCCCTCAGTCAGCCTGGGAGGAAGCGCAGAGGATTGCCGATCGGCTGCTGCACCCTGCGTTTTCTCCAGCCTGCCTGCCTGCCAGCGATTTCTTTCCCCACCCTCCCTCCTGGAAACAAATCATTATTATTGGGCTCGGCGCATGCCCAGTGACGAGGATGAAGCTCCTGCCCTCAGTCTCCTGCAGATCGCACTGGCGCAGCCCTCAGTGGGTACTGCGCCTGCACGAGAGTTCGTTCGGCCGTGAGGGAGGGGGAGGAGAGGGATGAGAGGCTGTGGGCGGTTAGGCAGTCGGAAGGAAGGAGTTCTGGGCACTGTAAGAGGGGCGTTACTGGGCACACTAAGGGGAATAAAACGCCCCTCTGGGCACCTTCTGGGCTAATTTACATAATCATAAAAGTGGTTTTTCTCATAAACTACTGGACGGATTACAAGATAGAAGAGCACAGCCGATTCAAGGTAAGCTGTGCTGCATGACTGCTTTAAAATCCGATTTTGGGTTAGGGGAGGGGACAGAATCCCTTTAAGGAATGTGCCCTTCAGACCTCTTAGGTTCGTCGCATTCATGGACTGGATATCTATAAGAGGACAATAAAACATTCACACTCCTTATCTATAATTGTTACAAAAATGTACTTCTACAACTGTTTGTTTACTCCTCCCCTCATATTGATCTGCTTTACATCCCATGTTTCATCCACCTCATTATTCTTATGTACTTTGGTGTATAAATATGTGAATCTTTAGATACTGTCTTAAAATACACCTGAGGAAGGGGCCTAAGTGGGTTCGAAAGCTTGCAATTGTGTCATCTTTTCAGTTAGCCATTGTGGCGAAACCAACCTCGCCACTGGGTTTCGGAGGGGCCTGGCTACCAGCCTCTTGCCTCAGGATTATGGCCCATACTAACTTTAAAGGAGAAGACAGACCGGCCGCACAGCTTAAATCTGTCTTTGGAATTGTATTTTACGTTATGTGAGGGTACCCAGATAGCTAATTGTATTGTATTTGTGTAGTCTGAGTGCCATTCACCTAATAATATGCACTCAGACTTGAGCTATCTGGGGATATCTTAAATGTCTGTGTTTACTGTAAGGGTTGTGACATTGCATGTTTAAATGGTGATTTCTGTCCTATTGCCCCCACATGTGTATTGGCGATTTCCCTTTGTCTTGAGAGATAATTGAATTACTCCTCGGGTGTCTACAGGGTAGAGAGGAGGAAACCATGATGCATTGTGGGGATGTATTGTGTCTGTGTATCCTGAATTGCTGCATATCTGTCCTGTGTCACAGTCTGGTCCCCTAGGGGTGTGTCCACCAGATGGGGACCTGCATAAATACGGGCGGGTAGCCCTCAATAAACAGTGCCTGTTTTATCCTTCATCATGTTGAGGCTGGTGTTTGGGTAACTGATCAACACTGGGGGATTGCTATACGCTGAAGATTTGCTATACTCCCCTGGCTTTACTACTAGCTCTTGTAAGAGCTGTTCCTGCTCTCTGGTTTTAGGAGAGGTTCACCCACTGGAGCCTGGAGCCTTGTCGTAGGTCCAGGGTGGGTAGGAGACGGTGAGACCTCAACCAAGCTTCGGCGATTCGTGGGGTCTGCAGTGCGTACGGTGTCAAGTGGAGTGCTTGAAGTCCTCGGAAAGCACTAGGAGCATCTATCAACGGAGCTACCCGGTTGGGGTGCTAGGCGTTCCGTTACAGCCATTAACCCCTTAACACCCAGCGCCGTGCATGTACGGCGCAACCCGACGTGACTTAATGCCCAGCGCCGAACATGTATGGCGCGCTGATTGGGCGGGTGCAGGAGATGTGCCCGCCCGATCAGTGGCAGGGGTCGGGCAGTCACTGATAGCTGGACCCCGGCTGTATGCGTCGGCAATGGTCAAAACACTGATGCTGGCGCATTAACCCTTGATGTGCCGCGGTCAGCGCTGACACCGGCACGTACGATATCCTTGCAGGGATTGGAGCTTCCATCGGGTCCCCGCACTGCTGTGACGGGGACCTGATGGCAGGGAAGAAAGTCTGATGCCTTACTTAGGCATCGTGGCTGCCTTCTGAGAGAGCCTGTGCAATCCACCCCCCTGGATCTCACAGGCAAGCAGGCTGTAAGTGAATTACATTGAGTAATACACTTACAAAAGTATTGTGATGCATTGTAATGGGGATCAGACCCCCAAAAGTGGGACAAAAAATAAAGTAATTAAAAAAAGGTAAAAAAATAAAATTTTCCCCCCAAAAAATTAAAAGTTTCATCAAAAGCATCCTTTTCCCAAAATAAAGTAAAAAGTTTTGTAAAAAATAGGGAAAAAGTATACATATTAGGTATCGCCGGGTCCATATCGACCGGCTCTATAAAAATATCACATGACCTAACCCCTCAGATGAACACCATCAAAAAATAAAAATAAAAACTGTGCTAAAACAAACATTTTTTTGGTCACCTTACATCACTAGAGCCCCTTTCACACGAGCATGACGGTTTAGGATTTTCCGGTTCAGTGAAACTCTCACCATTTTGCAAGCAAGTTCAGTCAGTTTTGTCAGCGATTGCGTTCCGTTGTTCAGTTTTTTCCGCACAGGTGCAGTGCATTTTGATGCGTTTTTCATGCATGTGATAAAAAACTGAAGGTTTACAAAACAACATCTCTTAGCAAACATCAGTGAAAAACGCATTGCACATGCACTTGCTTGCGGATGCAATGCGTTTTTCACTGAAGTCCCATTCACTTCTATGGGGCCAGGGCTGCGTGAAAAACGCAGAATATAGAACATGCTGCGATTTTCACGCAACGCAGAAGTGATGCGTGAAAAACAACGCTCATGTACACAGACCCATTAAAAATGAATTAGTCAGGATTCAGTGTGGGTGCAATGCGTTCACGTCACGCATTGCACCCGCGCAGAAAACTCGCTTGAGTGAAAGGTGCCTAAAAGTGCAACACCAAGTGATCAAAAAGGCGTATGCCCCCCAAAATAGTACCAAACTAACCGTCACCTCATTCCGCTAAAAATGACCCCCTACCTAAGACAATCGCCCAAAAAATAAAAAAAAACTATGGCTCTCAGAACATGGAAACACTAAAACATGATTTTTTTTGTTTAAAAAATGCTGTTATTGTGTAAAACTTTAAAAAATAAAAAAGTATACATATTAGGTATCTTCGCTAGAGATGTCGCGAACATAAGATTTTCCGTTCGCGAATGGCGAATGCGAATTTCCGCAAATGTTTGCGAACGGGCGAACTGGGCGAACCGCCATAGACTTCAATAGGCAGGCGAATTTTAAAACCCACAGGGACTCTTTCTGGCCATAATAGTGATGGAAAAGTTGTTTCAAGGGGACTAACACCTGGACTGTTGCATGCCGGAGGGGGATCCATGGCAAAACTCCTATGGAAAATTACGTAGTTGACGCAGAGTCGGGTTTTAATCCATAAAGGGCATAAATCACCTAACATTCCTAAATTGTTTGAAATAACGTGCTTTAAAACATCCAGTGTGTGTATACGATCAGGTATGATGTTGTATCGATCAGGTAGTGTAAGGGTTACGCCCGCTTCACAGTAACAGACCAAACTCTGACAAACCAAACTCCCCGTTTAACGCATCGCATACAACCGCAAACAGTCCATTTGCACAACCGCAAACTCCCCATTTGCACAAGGTTGGATACCAAGCTAGCCATGTCCAGTTCCTTGTCCTCACTGACGTCATTAAAGGTCTCTTCCTCCACCAAGCACGTACAACACCAAGGGTCCCCGAAAGGTGACAACAAGCCCCCTGGGACGCCTGCTGCGGTTGGTCTTCCACCTCCTCAAAGCCATTTTCCTCCTCTGACTCCTCTTCTTCAGACTCCTCTCTCTGCGTTGCCGCAGGTCCAGCAATCGACTACGACAAGGCTGCTTCTGGTGGTGATGGTGACCACAACTCTTCCTCTTCATGCTCATCTACGGCCTGATCCAGCACTCTTCACAAGGCACACTCCAGAAAAAACGCATATGGGATGAGGTCGATGATGTTGCCTTGGGTTTGACTGACCAGGTTTGTCACCTCCGCAAAAGGACGCATGAGCCTACAGCCATTGTGCATGAGCGTTCAGTAACGCGGCCAAAAAATACCCAGCTCCGCAGAGGCTGTCCTCTTTTTTTAAATTAAAAAATCTGTTCTTACCAGTTTAATCTCTGTTTTGTCCCCTATCAGGGGCCGGTGTATGGAATAGATTTTAGGAACCGGGAGATGGAAAAAGATGGTTGGTCGGTCCTCTTACTTCCAATTTGGGGCACTGCGCGTGTGCCGTGCAATGTACTGTGCCACCCTATATGAGTGGTGTGTTAAGTAGTACTATTCCTATCAGTTTAATCCCTGTTACGTCCCCTATCAGGGGCCGGTGTATGGAATAGATTTTACGAACCGGGAGATAGAAAAGATGGTTGGTCGGTCCTCTTACTTCCAATTTGGGGCACTGCGCGTGCGCCGTGCAATGTACTGTGCCACCCTATATGAGTGGTGTGTTAAGTAGTACTATTCTTATCAGTTTAATCGCTGTTACATCCCCTATCAGGGGACGTGTATCAAATAGATTTTAGACAACCGCAAAGAGTTGTCAATAGTTGACACACTCATGACATAAATTTTATTCCTCTATGCGTCAATCTTGGTGTAGTGATGACTGTGCTCGTGCGCACGTTTGGGAGATTGCAGGCAATGGCGGTTTTTCAAAGCCTATGGTCGTGCTGAGGTAGTTCAGTGACAGTTAAGTGACCCAGAAAACAATGATTCTGCAGTGTGGGCCCATTGTTGGCCTAGTATGCTTTAATGATCACCTTAGATGATCACAAAGAAAATTAATGTTTTTTCTATGTAAAATTATCCAGCAGATCGCTTTTGGTCTATTCACAATGAAGCAACGACCTTACCATCTGTGGTGTGCCAACATTGCCAACACACTCATAGAGGTGATCGCTTCATTGTGATACGCAAGCCCCTTCACCACAACAAGGTAACGATCATGAAGGGGAATTGACACATGTATGTACCTTTTTTTTTGTTTTGTTTTTGCAGCCACAGTGCAGCACCAGAGGCCTGAAAAATTAGATGTTTTCCAGGCAGTGCACTAAAACATTGCGGCTTGAACCCTAGTTGGTGGCAGAGAAGTCACGCAAGTCATCCGGCATGCAGAGATTAAATACAGCAGCGTGTGGACCATTTTTAGCCCAAGGCATCTCATCAGGCCTTTTTTAGTCAAATGCATCCCCCACTGTCAGTCCCTTCGGGATCCACGCCTCATTCATCTTAACCACCTCAGCCCCCAGTGCTTAAACACCCTGAAAGACCAGGCCACTTTTTACACTTCTGACCTACACTACTTTCACCATTTATTGCTCGGTCATGCAACTTACCACCCAAATGAATTTTACCTCCTTTTCTTCTCACTAATAGAGCTTTCATTTGGTGGTATTTCATTGCTGCTGACATTTTTACTTTTTTTGTTATTAATCGAAATTTAACGATTTTTTTGCAAAAAAATGACATTTTTCACTTTCAGTTGTAAAATTTTGCAAAAAAAAACGACATCCATATAGAAATTTTGCTCTAAATTTATAGTTCTACATGTCTTTGATAAAAAAAAAAATGTTTGGGTAAAAAAAAATGGTTTGGGTAAAAGTTATAGCGTTTACAAACTATGGTACAAAAATGTGAATTTCCGCTTTTTGAAGCAGCTCTGACTTTCTGAGCACCTGTCATGTTTCCTGAGGTTCTACAATGCCCAGACAGTACAAACACCCCACAAATGACCCCATTTCTGAAAGTACACACCCTAAGGTATTCGCTGATGGGCATAGTGAGTTCATAGAACTTTTTATTTTTGTCACAAGTTAGCGGAAAATGATGATTTTTTTTTTTTTTTTCTTACAAAGTCTCATATTCCACTAACTTGTGACAAAAAATAAAAAGTTCTATGAACTCACTATGCCCATCAGCGAATACCTTGGGGTCTCTTCTTTCCAAAATGGGGTCACTTGTGGGGTAGTTATACTGCCCTGGCATTCTAGGGGCCCAAATGTGTGGTAAGGAGTTTGAAATCAAATTCTGTAAAAAATGACCTGTGAAATCCGAAAGGTGCTCTTTGGAATATGGGCCCCTTTGCCCACCTAGGCTGCAAAAAAGTGTCACACATCTGGTATCTCCGTACTCAGGAGAAGGTGGGGAATGTGTTTTGGGGTGTCATTTTATATATACCCATGCTGGGTGAGAGAAATATCTTGGCAAAAGACAACTTTTCCCATTTTTTTATACAAAGTTGTCATTTGACCAAGATATTTATCTCACCCAGCATGGGTATATGTAAAAAGACACCCCAAAACACATTCCTCAACTTCTTCTGAGTACGGGGATACCAGATGTGTGACACTTTTTTGCAGCCTAGGTGGGCAAAGGGGCCCATATTCCAAAGAGCACCTTTCGGATTTCACTCCTCATTTTTTCCTGAATTTGATTTCAAACTCCTTACCACACATTTGGGCCCCTAGAATACCAGGGCAGTATAACTACCCCACAAGTGACCCCATTTTGGAAAGAAGACACCCCAAGGTATTCCGTGAGGGGCATGGCGAGTTCCTAGAATTTTTTATTTTTTGTCACAAGTTAGTGGAAAATGATGATTTTTTTTTTTTTTTTCATACAAAGTCTCATATTCCACAAACTTGTGACAAAAAATAAAAACTTCCATGAACTCACTATGCCCATCAGCGAATACCTTGGGGTCTCTTCTTTCCAAAATGGGGTCACTTGTGGGGTAGTTATACTGCCCTGGCATTCTAGGGGCCCAAATGTGTGGTAAGTAGGTAAATGACCTGTGAAATCCGAAAGGTGCTCTTTGGAATGTGGGCCCCTTTGCCCACCTAGGCTGCAAAAAAGTGTCACACATCTGGTATCTCTGTATTCAGGAGAAGTTGAGGAATGTGTTTTGGGGTGTCTTTTTACATATACCCATGCTGGGTGAGATAAATATCTTGGTCAAATGCCAACTTTGTATAAAAAAATGGGAAAAGTTGTCTTTTGCCAAGATATTTCTCTCACCCAGCATGGGTATATGTAAAATGACACCCCAAAACACATTCCCCAACTTCTCCCGATTACGGAGATACCAGATGTGTGACACTTTTTTGCAGCCGAGGTGGGCAAAGGGGCCCATATTCAAAAGAGCACCTTTCGGATTTCACAGGTCATTTTTTACAGAATTTGATTTCAAACTCATTACCACACATTTGGGCCCCTAGAATGCCAGGGCAGTATAACTACCCCACAAGTGACCCCATTTTGGAAAGAAGAGACCCCAAGGTATTCGCTGATGGGCATAGTGAGTTCATGGAAGTTTTTATTTTTTGTCACAAGTTAGTGGAATATGAGACTTTGTATGAAAAAAAAAAAAAAAAAAATAAGCATTTTCCACTAACTTGTGACAAAAAATAAAAAATTCTAGGAACTCGCCATGCCCCTCACGGAATACCTTGGGGTGTCTTCTTTCCAAAATGGGGTCACTTGTGGGGTAGTTATACTGCCCTGCCCTGCAAAAAAGTGTCACACATGTGGTATCGCCGTATTCAGGAGAAGTTGGGGAATGTGTTTTGGGGTGTCATTTTACATATACCCATGCTGGGTGAGAGAAATATCTTGGCAAAAGACAACTTTTCCCATTTTTTTATACAAAGTTGGCATTTGACCAAGATATTTCTCTCACCCAGCATGGGTATATGTAAAATGACACCCCAAAACACATTCCCCAACTTCTCCTGAGTACGGCGATACCAGATGTGTGACACTTTTTTGCAGCCTAGATGCGCAAAGGGGCCCAAATTCCTTTTAGGAGGGCATTTTTAGACATTTGGATACCAGACTTCTTCTCACGCTTTGGGGCCCCTAGAATGCCAGGGCAGTATAAATACCCCACATGTGACCCCATTTTGGAAAGAAGACACCCCAAGGTATTCAATGAGGGGCATGGCGAGTTCATAGAAATTTTTTTTTTTTGGCACAAGTTAGCGGAAATTGATATTTTTAATTTTTTTCTCACAAAGTCTCCCGTTCCGCTAACTTGGGACAAAAATTTCAATCTTTCATGGACTCAATATGCCCCTCACGGAATACCTGGGGGTGTCTTCTTTCCGAAATGGGGTCACATGTGGGGTATTTATACTGCCCTGGCATTCTAGGGGCCCTAAAGCGTGAGAAGAAGTCTGGAATATAAATGTCTAAAAAATTTTACGCATTTGGATTCCGTGAGGGGTATGGTGAGTTCATGTGAGATTTTATTTTTTGACACAAGTTAGTGGAATATGAGACTTTGTAAGAAAAAAAAAAAAAAATTCCGCTAACTTGGGCCAAAAAAATATCTGAATGGAGCCTTACAGAGGGGTGATCAATGACAGGGGGGTGATCAATGACAGGGGGGTGATCAATGACAGGGGGGTGATCAATGACAGGGGGGTGATCAGGGAGTCTATATGGGGTGATAACCACAGTCATTGATCACGCCCGTGTAAGGCTTCATTCAGACGTCCGGATGCGTTTTGCGGATCCGATCCATCTATCTATCAGTGCATCCGTAAAAATCATGCGGACATCTGAATGGAGCTTTACAGGGGGGTAATCAATGACAGGGGGGTAATCAATGACAGGGGGGTGATCAGGGAGTCTATATGGGGTGATCACCACAGTCATTGATCATGCCCCTGTAAGGCTTCATTCAGACGTCCGGATGCGTTTTGCGGATCCGATCCATCTATCAGTGCATCCGTAAAAATCATGCGGACATCTGAATGGAGCTTTACAGGGGGGTAATCAATGACAGGGGGGTGATCACCACAGACATTGATCATGCCCCTGTAAGGCTTCATTCAGACGACCGGATGCGTTTTGCGGATCCGATCCATGTATCAGTGCATCCGTAAAAATCATGCGGACATCTGAATGGAGCTTTACAGGGGGGTGATCAGGGAGTCTATATGGGGTGATCACCACAGTCATTGATCATGCCCCTGTAAGGCTTCATTCAGACGTCCGGATGCGTTTTGCGGATCCGATCCATCTATCAGTGCATCCGTAAAAATCATGCGGACATCTGAATGGAGCTTTATAGGGGGGTAATCAATGACAGGGGGGTGATCACCACAGTCATTGATCATGCCCCTGTAAGGCTTCATTCAGACGACCGGATGCGTTTTGCGGATCCGATCCATGTATCAGTGCATCCGTAAAAATCATGCGGACATCTGAATGGAGCTTTACAGGGGGGTAATCAATGACAGGGGGGTAATCAATGACAGGGGGGTGATCAGGGAGTCTATATCGGGTGATCACCACAGTCATTGATCACGCCCCTGTAAGGCTTCATTCAGACGTCCGGATGCGTTTTGCGGATCCGATCCATCTATCAGTGGATCCGTAAAAATCATGCGGACGTCTGAATGGAGCTTTACAGGGGGTTGATCAATGACAGGGGGGTAATCAATGACAGGGGGGTGATCAGGGAGTCTATATGGGGTGATCAGGGGTGATCAGGGGTGATTAGGGGTGATCAGGGGCTAATAAGGGGTTAATAAGTGACGGGGGGGGTGTAGTGTAGTGTAGTGGTGCTTGGTGCTACTTTACTGAGCTACCTGTGTCCTCTGGTGGTCGATCCAAACAAAGGGGACCACCAGAGGACCAGGTAGCAGGTATATTAGACGCTGTTATCAAAACAGCGTCTAATATACCTGTTAGGGGTTAAAAAAAACACATCTCCAGCCTGCCAGCGAACGATCGCCGCTGGCAGGCTGGAGATCAACTCTCTTACCTTCCGTTCCTGTGAGCGCGCGCGCCTGTGTGCGCGCGTTCACAGGAAATCTCGCGTCTCGCGAGATGACGCGTATATGCGTGACTGTGCGCAGCGCTGCCACCTCCGGAACGCGATCCTGCGTTAGGCGGTCCGGAGGTGGTTAATAAAGGTGATGTAATCTAGACTTTTTTGACCTAGGCGACTTCTCTTCTCAGTGACAATACCTCCTGCTGCGCTGAAGGTCCTTTCTGACAGGACACTTGAAGCGGGGCAGGCCAGAAGTTCTATCGCAAATTGGGATAGCTCAGGCCACAGGTCAAGCCTGCACACCCAGTAGTCAAGGGGTTCATCGCTCCTCAGAGTGTCGATATCTGCAGTTAAGGCGAGGTAGTCTGCTACCTGTCGGTCGAGTCGTTCTCTGAGGGTGGACCCCGAAGGGCTGTGGTGATGCGTAGGACTTAAAAAGCTCTGCATGTCCTCCATCAACAACACGTCTGTAAATCGTCCTGTCCTTGCCGGCGTGGTCGTGGGAGGAGGAGGATTACTTTCACCTCTTCCCCTGTTAGATTCCCGTTGTGCTGTGACATCACCCTTATACGCTGTGTAAAGCATACTTTTTAACTTGTTTTGGAACTGCTGCATCCTTTCCGACTTCCGGTAATTCGGTAACATTTCAGCCAGTTTCTGCTTATACCGGGGGTCTAGTAGCGTAGCCACCCAGTACAGGTCGTTCTCCTTCAGCCTTTTTGGGTCCCTCAACAGGCATGACAGCATGAAAGACCCCATTTGCACAAGGTTGGATGCCGAGCTACTCATGTCCCGTTCCTCATCCTCACTAATCTCATTGAAGGTCTGTTCTTCCCCCCAGCCACGTACAACACCACGGGTACCAGATAGGTGACAGAGAGCACCCTGGGATGCCTGCTGTGGTTGGTCTTCCTCCTCCTCAAAGCCACATTCCTCCTCTGACTCCTCTTCCTCAGACTCCTCTTCCAGCGTTGCCGCAGGTCCAGCAAGCGATGATGATAAGGCTGTTTCTGGTGGTGATGGTGACCACAACCTTTCCTCTTCACGCTCATCTACGGCCTGATCCAGCCATCTTGGCAGGGCACGCTCCAGGAAGAAAACAAATGGGATGATGTCGCTGATGGTGCCTTCGGTGCGACTGACTAGGTTTGTCACCTCCTCAAAAGGACGCATGAGCCTACAGGCATTGTGCATGAGCGTCCAGTAACGTGGCAAAAAAATACCCAGCTCTGCAGAGGCTGTCCTTGCACCCCGGTCATACAAATACTCGTTGACGGCTTTTTCTTGTTGGAGCAGGCGGTCGAACATTAGGAGTGTATAATTCCAACGTGTCGGGCTGTCGCAAATCAAGTGCCTCACTGGCATGTTGTTTCGCCGCTGAATATCGGAAAAGTCTGCCATGGCCGTGTAGGAATGCCTGAAATGGCCACACACCTTCCTGGCCTGCTTGAGGACATCCTGTAAGCCTGGGTACTTATGCACAAAGCATTGTACGATCAGATTCGACACATGTGCCATGCACGGCACATGTGTCAACTTGCCCAAATTCAATGCCGCCAACAAATTGCTTTCGTTGTCACACACCACTTTGCCGATCTCCAGTTGGTGCGGGGTCAGCCACTGATCCACCTGTGCGTTCAGGGCGGACATGAGTGCTGGTCCAGTGTGACTCTCTGCTTTCTGGCAAGTCAACCCCAAGACGGCCTGACTCTGTCGTATCCGGGATGTGGAATAGCCCCTGGGGAGCTGGGGTAGGTGCAGTTGATGTGGAGCAAGACACAGCAGCAGAAGAGGACTCAGCCGAGGAGGTTACCTAAGAGGATGGAGTAGGAGGAGTAGAGGAGGTGGCAGCAGGCCTGCCTGCAAGTTGTGGCGGTGTCACCAACTCCTCTGCAGAGCCACGCATTCCATGCTTGGCAGCTGTCAGCAGGTTTACCCAATGCGCAGTGTACGTGATATACCTGCCCTGACCGTGCTTTGCAGACCAGGTATCAGTGGTCAGGTGGACCCTTGCCCCAACACTGTGTGCCAGACATGCCATGGCTTCCTTTTCCACAATAGAGTACAGGTTGGGGATTGCCTTTTGTGAAAAAAAAATTCGGCCGGGTACCTTCCACTGCGGTGTCCCAATAGCTACAAATTTTTTGAAGGCCTCAGACTCCACCAGCTTGTATGGTAAAAGCTGGCGGGCTAAGAGTTCCGACAAGCCAGCTTTTAGATGCCGGGCAAGGGAGTGACTCTGTGACATTGGCTTCTTCCGCTCAAACATTTCCTTGACAGACACCTGACTTCCAAATGGTGTGTAAATAACTCCTCTGACAGATCAAGTGAAGCGGCTGTGGTGCTAGTTTTGGTGGTGGCGGCGGGCGGGCGAGTGGTAACTTGAGAGGTGCCCGAAGCTGAGCTGGAGGAGGATGGTGCGTCAAGGTTCCGAGCGGAAGCTTTAGAAGATTGGGTGTCCTGTGTAAGCCAGTCAACTATGTCCTCAGAACTTTTCGAGTTCAGAGTACGTGGCCTCTGAACACTGGGCATTATTCTAGGGCCAAAGGAACTCACAGCACCACGACCACGACGGCCCCTGCGGGGTGGCCTGCCTCTGCCTATCATTTTTTTTTAGATTAGTGGTACTATGCGTGCAAGGTACTGTGCCACCCGATATGAGTGGTGGGCAGTGGGCACAGTACAGTCTGTTGGCCTGACACTCACTGGCAGGCAACTGCAATTATATTAAAGGGTAAAAATTAAATGACTTTTTTATCTGCAAGGTACTGTGCCACCCGATATGAGTGGTGGGCAGTGGGCACAGTACAGTCTGTGGGCCTGACACTCACTGGCAGGCAACTGCAAGTATATTACAGAGAAAAAATGTAATGACTTTTTTATCTGCAAGGTACTGTGCCACCCGATATGAGTGGTGGGCAGTGGGCACAGTACAGTCAGTGGGCCTGACACTCACTGGCAGGCAACTGCAATTATATTACAGAGAAAAAAATAAATGACTTTTTTATCTGCAAGGTACTGTGCCACCCAATATGAGTGGTGGGCACTGGCAGTGGGCACAGTACAGTCAATGGGTCTGACACACACTGGCAGGCAACTGCAATTATATTACAGAGAAAAAATGTAATGACTTTTTTATCTGCAAGGTACTGTGCCACCCGATATGAGTGGTGGGCAGTGGGCACAGTACAATCTGTGGGCCTAAAACTCACTGGCAGGCAACTGCAATTATATTACAGAGAAAAAATTAAATGACTTTTTTATCTGCAAGGTACTGTGCCACCCGATATGAGTGGTGGGCACTGGAAGTGGGCACAGTACAGTCAGTGGGCCTGACACACACTGGCAGACAGCTGCAATTATATTACAGAGAAAAAAATTAAATGACTTTTTTTGTCTGCAAGGTACTGTGCCACCCGATATGAGTGGTGGGCAGTGGGCACAGTACAGTCTGTGGGCCTGACACTCACTGGCAGGCAACTGCAATTATATTACAGAGAAAAAATTAAATGACTTTTTTATCTGCAAGGTACTGGGCCACCCGATATGAGTGGTGGGCACTGGCAGTGGGCACAGTACAGTCAGTGGGCCTGACACACACTGGCAGGCAACTGCAATTATATTACAGAGAAAAAAATGTATGACTTTTTTATCTGCAAGGTACTGTGCCACCCGATATGAGTGGTGTGCACACAGTACAGTCTGTGGGCCTGTGGCCTCTCACACACGGGCAGGCAACTGCAATATTAGGGTTGCCACCTTTTCTTCAAGCCAAACCCGAACAGAAGGGAGGGAGGGCCCCCTTCCAGGCCCCACCTCCAGCCACGCCCATGTCCCGCCTCCAACCATCTCCCGTCTCCACCCCTGGTCGCTGTCGCACTGCGATCGTTACGCCCCTGATCCCACACCTGCGCCGCCCCGTTTAGTATTCGGCGCAGGCGCGGGATTTACGGGACGAAGAGGAGAACTCGGACGTCAATCAACTGGACATGGGCGTGCCACTGCCAAAGGGTGAATAGACGGAGCCTCTAGGTGCTGCAGGAACGCCCTCATAGCACCTAGAGGCTCATTAGCATATTATAAGTCTTTATTTTAAGAGAACGGCGGCAGCGGCAGGCAGGGAGTTATAAATCACAATGTTATGTAGCTGACTGACATTAGCACATCGCTAAAGTCAGTCAGCTACATAACATAACGTTTTTTCTGATGATTGACAGATTCAGAAACCTGTTTAAAGGGCTTCTGTCACCCCACTAAACTCTTTTTCTTTTTTTTGGGCTTCTTATAATCCCTATACTGTGATATATGAATACATAATGTTATTAGTCATTTTGGTTCAGTAGTTAATGAATAAAACTGACTTTTATAATATGTAAATTACCTGTCTACCAGCAAGTAGGGCGGCTACTTGCTGGTAGCAGCCGCATCCTCCTTTCATAATGACACCCCCTCCGCATGTTGATTGACAGGGCCAGCGAACGGGATCTCTCTCTGGCTGGCCCTGTCTGCTATCAAGATCTCGCGCCTGCGCTGTAACAGTATTCAGTCGGCGCAGGCGCACTGAGAGGAGGACGCTCGCTCGGCCGCTCCTTCCTCAGTGCGCCTGCGCTGATGACGTCACATCTACACCCGGCGCAGGCGCACTGAGGATGGAGCGGCCGAGCGAGCGTCCTCCTCTCAGTGCGCCTGCGCCGACTGAATACTGTTACGGCGCAGGCGCGAGATCTTGATAGCAGACAGGGCCAGCCAGAGAGAGATCCCGTTCGCTGGCCCTGTCAATCAACATGCGGAGGGGGTGTCATTATGAAAGGAGGATGCGGCTGCTACCAGCAAGTAGCCGCCCTACTTGCTGGTAGACAGGTAATTTACATATTATAAAAGTCAGTTTTATTCATTAACTACTGAACCAAAATGACTAATAACATTATGTATTCATATATCACAGTATAGGGATTATAAGAAGCCAAAAAAAAAGAAAAAGAGTTTAGTGGGGTGACAGAAGCCCAAACTGTTACATACAATTACACAATTCAAATGTTTTATATTTATACCTTTTTAGAAGTAAGTGAGTGACTATCTAGGACAGGTGTCAGGACTCAGAGTCAAGACTGTCTTGGTCAGATTGTCTGCAGGCAGGGCACAGTGGGCACTGGGCTGGGCACTACATGGGCAGGCTGCTGGAGCTGGACTGGAGAGGAGAAGAAGAATGATTTCAATTCTCCCACGGAGCTCCCTGCCTCTCTCTCTCTGATGTCACTTCCTGTGGACCTGACTTCCTTATCAGAGAGAGGGAGGGAGGGACTGGGAGGCAGGGGAGGAGGAGTGAGGAGGAGCGAGGAGACCGAACAGTGAGTGAGCCGCTGCGCTGCCTGGCAGCCTCATCACTGTAGTGTAGACTAGAAGAGGGAGGAGGGGGGAGGCTCGGGAGCGCTGCGCTCAGCTGGGCCGCTGCAGTGAGTGACAGCTTAAATATGCGATCCGTCCACACTGCAGTTTGAATGAATAATCCTGTGCCCGGGTCTAAGAAAGGCTTGTACCCCAGCACAGGATTACAAACCCGGACTGTCCGGGTCAATCCCGGACGGGTGGCAACCCTATGCAATATATATATATATATATAAAAAAAAAAGCAGACTGATGTACCAGCCCTAAAAAGGGCTTTTTGGGGTGCTGTCAGGACGCTGTCCTTACAGCAGATGAGTCTTTGAGGACTGGAGTGGACACAGGTCACTGGCCTAGCTAACGATTTCCCTATCAATTCAGCAGCACTCTCCCTGCTCTA
The DNA here is from genome assembly GCF_905171765.1 of Bufo bufo. Taxonomy (NCBI): domain Eukaryota; kingdom Metazoa; phylum Chordata; class Amphibia; order Anura; family Bufonidae; genus Bufo; species Bufo bufo. Next base: position 366,979,445 of record NC_053393.1, on the reverse strand, counting down.
ACTAACACTGCAGCTTCAGAATGAATCTAAGATGGATGCTGTCCTTGCTTTTTGATAGGAGGTGGGAGGGTCTGGGAGGGTCTGGGAGGGAGGGTATGCTGATTGGCTGGAATGTGTCTGCTGACTGTGAGGTACAGGGTCAAAGTTTGCTCAATGATGACTTATAGGGGGCGGACCGAACATCGCATATGTTCGCCCGCCGCGGCGAACGCAAACAAGCGGAACTGTTTTCCGGCGAATAGTTCGGGACATCTCTAATCTCCGCATCTGTACGATCCTGCTGTATAAAAATATCACATGAACTAACCCCTCAGATGAACACCGTAAAAAAAAAAAAAAAAAAAAAAGGCTTTTTTTGTCACCTTACATCACAAAAAGTGCAGTAGCAAGCGATCAAAACGTTATACGCACCCCAAAATTGTACCAATAAAACAGTCATCTCATCCCGCAAAAAATGAGACCTGACCTAAGACAATCACCCAAAAAATAAAAAAAACTATGGCTCTCAGGCTATGGAGACACTAAAACATGATTTTTTTTTTGTTTCAAAAATTATATACAGTCAGGTCCATAAATATTGGGACACCGACACAATTCTAACATTTTTGGCTCTATACACCACCACAATTGATTTGAAATAAAACGAACAAGATGTGCTTTAACTGCAGCCTGCCAGCTTTAATTACAGGGTATTTACATCCAAATCAGGCGAATGGTGTAGAAATTACAAGAGTTTGAATATGTGCTTCCCACTTGTTAAGGGGCCAAAAGTAATGGGACAGAATAATAATAATCATAAATCAAACTTTCACTTTTTATTACTTGGTTGCAAATCCTTTGCAGTCAATTACATCCTAAAGTCTGGAACGCATAGACATCACCAGACGCTGGGTTTCATCCCTGGTGATGCTCTGCCAGGCCTCTACTGCTTCAGTTCCTGCTTGTTCTTGGGGCATTTTCCCTTTAGTTTTGTCTTCAGCAAGTGAAATGCATGCTCAATCAGATTCAGGCCAGGTGATTGACTTGGCCATTGCATAACATTCCACTTCTTTCCCCAAAAAAACTCTTTGGTTGCTTTTGCAGTATGCTTTGGGTCATTGTCTATCTGCACTGTGAAGCGCCGTCCAATGAGTTCTGAAGCATTTGGCTGAATATGAGCAGATAATATTGCCCGAAACACTTCAGAATTCATCCTGATGCTTTTGTCAGCAGTCACATCATCAATAAATACAAGAGAACCAGTTCCATTGGCAGCCATACATGCCCACACCATGACACTACCACCACCATGCTTCACTGATGAGGTGGTATGCTTAGGATTATGAGCACTTCCTTTCCTTCTCCATACTCTTCTCTTCCCATCACTCTGGTACAAGTTGATCTTGGTCTTATCTGTCCATAGGATGTTGTTCCAGAACTGTGAAGGCTTTTTTCGATGTCATTTGGCAAACTCTAATCTGGCCTTCCTGTTTTTGAGGCTCACCAATAGTTTACATCTTGTGGTGAACCCTCTGTATTCACTCCGGTGAAGTCTTCTCTTGAATGTTGACTTTGACACACATACACCTACCTCCTGGAGAGTGTTCTTGATCTGGCCAACTGTTGTGAAGTGTGTTTTCTTCACCAGGGAAATAATTATTCGGTCATCCACCACAGTTGTTTTCCGTGGTCTTCCGGGTCTTTAGGTGTTGCTGAGCTCACCGGTGCGTTCCTACTTTTTAAGAATGTTCCAAACTGTTGTTTTGGCCATGCCTTATGTATTTGCTATCTCTCTGATGGGTTTGTTTTGTTTTTTCAGCCTAATGATGGCTTGCTTCACTGATAGTGACAGCTCTTTGGATCTCAATTTGGAAAGTTGACCGCAACAGATTCCAAATGCAAATAGCACACTTGAAATGAACTCTGGACCTTTTATCTGCTCATTGTAATTGGGGTAATAATGGGAATAACACACACCTGGCCATGGAACAGCCGAGAAGCCAATTGTTCCATTACTTTTGGTCCCTCAACAAGTGGGAGGCACATATGCAAACTGTTGTAATTCCTACACCATTCACCTGACTTGGATGTAAATACCCTCAAATTAAAGCTGACAGTCTGAAGTTAAAGCACATCTTGTTTGTTTCATTTAAAATCCATTGTCGATGTCCCAATATTTTTGGACCTGACTGTAATTGTGTAAAACTTACATAAATAAAAAAAGTAGACATATTAGGTATTGCTACGTCCGTAACGACCTGCTCGATAAAAATACCACTTGACCTAACCCCTCATGTGAACACGGTAAAAAAAAAATATATTTTGTTAAAAAAGGCATTTTTTGTCACCTTAAATCACAAAAAGTGTAATACCAAGCGATCATAAAGTCATATGCACCCTAAAATAGGGCATTTTTTTCTAAAATGCTTTATTATTTAGAAACTGAAACAAACAGCCAAAAAAAGTATACATATTTGGTATTGTCGCATCCTTAACAACCTGCTCTATAAAAATAGCACATGATCTAACGTGTCAGATGAACATTGTAAATAACAAAAAATAAAAATGGTTCCAAAACAGCTATTTTTTGTTACTTTGCCTCACAAAAAGTGTAATATAGAGCAAACAAAAAATCATATGTACCCTAAAATAGTACCAACAAAACTGCCACCTTATCACATAGTTTCCAAAATGGGGTCACTTTTTTGGCGTTTCTACTCTAGGGGTGCATCGGGGGGGACATGGTATTAAAAAACCAGTCCACCAAAATCTGCCTTCCAAAAACCATATGGCATTCCTTTCCTTTTGCGCCCTGCCGTGTGCCCTTACATCAGTTTACAACCACATATGGGGTGTTTCTGTAAACTACAGAATCATGGCAATAAATATTGAGTTTTGTTTAGCTGTTAACCCTTGCTTTGTTAGCGGGGAAAAATTGATTAAAATGGAAAATCTGCCAAAAAAGTGAAATTCTGAAATTTCATCTCCATTTTCCATTAATTCTTGTGGAACACCTAAAGGGTTAACAAAGTTTGTAAAAATCAGTTTTGAATACCTTGAGGGGTGTAGTTTCTAAAATGGGGTCATTTTTCGGTGCCTTCTATTATGTAAGCTTAACAAAGTGACTTTAGACCTGAACTGGTCCTTAAAAAGTGGGTTTGGGAAATTTTCAGAAAATCTTCAAGATTTGCTTCTAAACTTCAAAGCCTTCTAACGTCCCCAAAAAATAAAATGGCATTCACAAAATGTTCCAAACATGAAGTAGACATATGGAGAATGTAAAGTGATAACTATTTTTTGGAGGTATTACTATCTTTTTGACTAAATTTTACCACTGTCAATTTTACCACAATCTCAGAATGGCCTGGATAAGTGAAAGCATTTTAAAGTTATTACCACATAAAGTGACACTGGTCAGGTTTGCTAAAAATGGCCTGGGCAGAAAGGTGAAAAATGGCCCGGTCCTTAAGGGGTTAAAGGGTATCAACCACTGAGGAATCTCAATTTTTATTTTTTTCTTAGCTTCTATTACTACTCCAGATAGTTTATAGTTTCAATTTATATGTCTTGTGATCAATGGAGTTAAGCACATCCAAGTTGGTGTCCAAACTTATATTATTTCTGGTGGTATATAACATTGTAACAGTTAAAGGAGTTGCCCAGCCAGCTATACTTTAAAAAAATTACTTAGAATGCTATAAAGCAATAAAAGATGTGGTAGCTTACTGATCCCCAGCTGCTCCGGTGCTAACACATTCGCAGGTCTTTCACCAGTCTCTGTTCTTCTAGCTCCAGCGATGAATTGCTGTCGCTGACATGACGTGACAGCTGCAGCCAATCACTGACTGCAGCAGTGACCCCAGTGCTGTTCACACATCACCACTAGAACTAGTGACTGGCTGCAGTGGTCACATGTCCATTTTGACATGTCTCCTCAGGGACAGGAAAGACAGACTAATAGGGAACCAGGAAAGTGTTAGAAAGGTTACTATTACTTCTTTTATTTTATAGCATTCTTAGTGGTTTTTGAAAGCTCTCAGATGGCTAAACAACCCCCTTAATAACAATATTCATGTTTGATTAGATTCTCTAAATGGTTTATAATTATATTTATAATCCTGGTCATCTAATGCTAGAGTTTTCAACCTGTGGCATGTGTACCCCAGGAGGTACTTGCGATGTGTCTGGGATACTTGCGTACTGCTTATTCTGAACGTTGTATGGTCATAGCTTTTCGCGTGGTCATAGCTGTTCAGGACTTCATTTGAGCAGGGGGTATTTACCCTACAAACATTGAGATACACTGGTCTAGGAGGATTAAAGAGTTAACAGAAAGATCCCTAGTTTCCATTGACCACTTACATGTCCTTTTCTGTCTGTGTTGTTCAAGACTATAAGCAATGCTTCTTGAAGATAAAATCACTGTGTAGTATATCATGAAATGGAGACATACGGAGGTACAGTATAGGCCCTATGCACTTGAATAGGAGCCTTAATTCTACTACATACAGAGTAGTGTCGCCAAAAAATGCCCGGAAGAAGCCAGGTCACTGGCGAAACGGCGTTGGGTCAGGAGGTGGCTGAGAGATCGACACACCACTCAGGGTATGCTTATTCTGTTTATTCACCAAGTTTTTTTGTCCTCACATTTGCCTCCAGTGTTGTCTGTTTGGGGCTTATTGTCTAGAGGTGTCTTGGTGTTTTTCCATTTTTTACATTCTTTCCCTGTTTCTTGGTGTGCTGACCTCTCGGCCCCTCTTTGGGTCCTGTTTTTTATCTGTGTGTTCCACCTTTGTGCTGCCTTTTAATATCATGTATGTATTCATTGTATATCATTAATAAAGCTTTTCGATTTTCATAATTGTGAAAGTCATTGTCCATTTTTTGGCGACATTTGTGGCTCCTTGTGGGTCGTTTTTTTTCGAGATTATTTCTGTCCGGTAACAATTGGGTGATTACATACAGAGTAGCCATCATTTGGATTTATGCAAGATAACTGAAGATGAGCAGTGAGGGAAAACTCTGTATATTCTTCTCTATGAACATACGGAAAGTTGGCCGGTGAATGACCTGTTTCCTATACCGTACAAGGTTTAATTAAATAAATGACCATCTCTTGAGATGTTACTGCCCAGCAGAAAATTCTAATGCACCCAAAGGTCATCTCTTACTCACTTGGCTGCTGGGTCATACTGTACTCGGTGAATGGTTTGAAATCAACCCAAAATGTTTGATAATTAGATACAGGTTGAAAGTGGCACAAGCGAACATACGTGACTACTTTTATCTTGATAATAGACCCCTGAAGCGTTCATTATTCTCTTGAAGTGTTTCAATGGTTGTGAATTCCTGCCAATCTCAACACACCCCTATGTAGCAGAAAGAAAGGCAGCATAATAATAGCATTCCATTAACTTCTATCAGCCTGTCCACGGAGGTCTGCAAACAATTGGTCTAGTAAAAGACAGGGAACAGTTTCATTTAGGAAGCTTAGAAAGTCAGCTACACCCTTGACATGTTTACCAATGAAAATGACGTCAATGCACAGTGAGTAGTGATGAGCGGCAGGGGTTATATTCGAATTCGCGATATTTAAGGAATATTTGGGTGAATATTCGTCATATATTCGCGAATTCGAGATTATTTTCTTGATCACGAAAAATCGGCAATGTAATATTCGCGTAATGCGCGCGAAATACAGGCGTGGGTCACTTTTGCTACATCTTCCAAGCTGCTAGAAGTTTCCTGAGACTGGAGAAAATGGTTGGCACGGCAGAACATTAAAAATGGCTTTATATGCAGATAGAGTGCTCCAATATATTCGCAATTGTGCTAATCAGCACTAACGATGCAAATATTTGGGCGCAATACGTGAAACTTCCCATTTTAGCAGGTCTGCATGTATGCATGGACAGCAGAACCTATCACATTACCTAACACCCTGCACTGCAACAGCTACACTATATCAGGATATAAGCTACACTGACTATCTCCCACTAACTATCAGTAACTAACTAACAGTAAAGCACAGAGCACAGCAATGACACTGCTGTCTCTCTCAGACCTTTAAAAAACTGTAGAAAATGGCTGCTAGGGATGTTGCTAAGCTCAGACAAAGACATTGCAGCCTTCTCATTGGCCCACAAGCAAAAAGGGAGGTTACGGATGAAAAAAAAAAACTTGAATATTCGAAAATACGAATATATAGCACTATATTCTATATATTCGCGAATTCTCGAAGTGCCGATATATAATATATAATATTCGTGATCAACACTAACAGTGAGTAACTTATAATTTTAGAGGAAGAAATATTTTATAAAATGTTATGATGTTTTTAACAATAAATTGGAGTAATATAGTGGAAATGTAAAGGACCAAAGCTTTTAGGACCAGATTATATTAGGGCAGAAGGAGCAATTGCCAAGCGGTCTCCAGCACCCGGTTCCTTCAATCAGAAGCTATACTGTACATAAGAGTTTCAACTCCCTGACTAAAATATTGCACCTCATACAACAATTCTGTTCCAATGACAACTATCAGTTTTTCAACTGGTCATCTGCCAAAAATTGTGCATTCATAGTCAAATAGACACACATAGGGAAACACATAGTGAGTACAACTTCAGTCAGCTGGAACAGGAGGATAGCATTGAGTGGCTGCAGTCCTTGAAGGGGTTTGCTCGGAGTACAATATTGATTACCTATCCCCATAATAGGTCATCAATATCAGATCAGTGGAGGTCCAACTCTTGGCAACTTCACGATTTAGCTGTTTGAAGATGCTATGGCATTGCAGTAAGTGCTGTGGTCTCTTCCTAGGCCAGTGATATAGCGTTATTGGTCACATGGCTTATTTGCAGCGCAGTTTCATTCAAGTGAATGTACGGCACTATGCATGGTGTGCCGTGATGAGGCTGCAGTGCTCAGTAGTGTGGGCTCTTCAAACAGCTAATCGGTGGGGTTGCCCACCGATCTGATATTGATGGCCTATCCTGAGGACAGATCAACAATTATTTACTCCTGGAAAACTCCTTTAATGACACTAATAAGACAGGAAATGGCCAAAGTTTTCTGCACAAGGGCCTCCACCAAGTTGGATTGAGACTAGCATGGTACCCTGCTGAGTACTAAATTCAGAACTCAAGGATGCAATATTTCATTGGCATGTAAAATGTGACAGTGGATCACATTGGATCAACATTGAATCACACTTCTGATACTAGTCCATCTCACCTAAGGTACATGACGTTGTTTTTGGTAAAGTTGTAAAAGGATGCTGTTAGCACTCTGTTCAGAAATCAGCAGTAGGTCAAGTTTGGCAAACTTATAGGAAAACTTATAGAAAAAGCTATTTGTTGTTATACAAATATAAAATAAAGAAACATAATAATATCATGCAATTTCAATACTGTCATGTTGTCCTGGAAGTGGAGCTTCTCCTGTGAGAATAGCTCACATCTGTTGTAGAGACACAGAGGGTGGTTGACTAAGGCTTCATTCACATCACCGTTCAGCCTTTCCGTTCTCCTGCTCCGTTTAGGCACATAGCTGAGCCGAACGGAGCCTAAGGACCCCATAGACTATAATGGGGTCTGTTATTTTTCTGCTCAGAAGATAATGGCAGCATGGGAGCAGGATACCATCACCCCGAAACTTGGGACGGACCTGGTCCTATGGCGGCGCTATATTGATATTTAGTTGATTTGGGGAGGATCACACCAATATTTATTACAATTTATAGATGAGCTTAATACTAATGGGTTTAATTAGAAATTCACACTAAATATTAATTCACAAACAGTGGAGTTTCTAGATTTACGGATAGAAAAGAGACAAGAAACTTTTGTATGAAGTACATATTATAAGGATATAGCTAAAAACAGCTTCATCCTTAATACAAGTTGTCACCTTCCGAGGTGGTTCCTAAATGTTCCTTTCAGCCAGTTTAGGCTTTTAAGAAGAAATTGCACCGAACAAGAGCAATTTGAAGTAGAGGCACAACATATGAAAGTACAATTTCTGAGGAAATATTATTTAAATGAGCTACTTGAAGATTCCATACAAAAGGTGAGACAACTAGATAGAGCGGCCTTTTTTAAACCTAAAGAAGTGCCTGATATTACCCAAAAGTAAGATATGACGGCTAAAATCATTTTACCGTTTAATAAAGACTACAAATTGGTAAAATAACATCATTCGTAAATATTGGCATTTAATAAAGGAAGATAAGCTTTTAGGCCCTATAGTTCCAGTCCAGCCTCCGATTGTCTACACCCGGGCTCCAAATCTGGGACCTTAGGTGGCTCCGACAATAAGGAGGAATACAATAAAATCAATGATGACTCCATGGTCTAACCTAAAAGGTTTCTTCAGATGTGGCTGTTACCATAATTGTAGACAGACACATTTTGATAGGAACATAAAAGAGGTAGTATCAACCACCAATAATTTCAAATGGGAATTCAAAGAAATCCTGTCATGTACCAGCAAAGCAGTGATTTATATAATCCAATGCCCATGTCCAAAACAGTATGTAGGGCGCACAAAAAGATTGTTTAGGACTAGAATCACGGAGCATATCAACAATATTAGGAAACAGTCAGAAATACATCCATTATCTAAACACTTCAAATTATACCATGCAGGTGACCCCAGCAAGATAAAATATATGGCTATCCAATCGGTCAAGCAAGACTAGAGAGGGGGTGATTTTGTGGGTAACATGTCCAGACAAGAATCTAAGAAGATTTTTGAGTTTGGGTCTATGATGCCTCTAGGACTAAATTCGGAGATGGAAATTTTTGGTTTTCTAAAGAGGGAGGTGGGATGGATTGCACAGGGAGTCGATGCCAGGCTGTGTATCAGTGCATTGACTCTCTCTGCATCTTTCCCCCCTCCCTCAGACATCTGGAGTTTCTGAGCCTCCGATTTATTTGAACATTTAAATTTTTGAGTCTTTGAATGTCTGTATTTTATGGTTCATAATATGTAATTTTAAACTATCTGTTTCATATTATTATTTTGTATTTTTATATACCTGAAGTATTGACTGCGGGTGTGCAGTTTGCAATTAGTTTGCTATTGCACGATCCAGAATACAGTCCATGTATTGTAATGTGCCCAAATAGGGTATTTAAAGGCATGACCAACAGGTTTCCATTTAGCACTTTATATTCCACTACTGAGGAAGGAACATGTGTTCCGAAACGCGTCCAGTGTGAATGTGACCCAGATTTCTGTGCGCTTTTTCCAATACTGCAAAAAGGACCTTGTGATTATTCTATCGAATTTATTTTATCGAGGGTGGTTTGTCCAATACCGGCACCAAGGGACATCAGGTCAAAATACCACCACAGTCGATCTGCTTATGTCGGCACGTTCTATGTATCGTATTAATTCTGTTGCATGGAATTGAACTCTATACCAATCGAACTCTGCTTCATCGGCTTCCGTTATATCGATCAAACCAATCGGATTCTACTATACTGGTTACGTCACACAAAAGTGAACTTCGTATCCTATTTCGATCAGCAAATCCTTTCCCTGGCTAATCACGTGGGACGCCACGTAGATCGACACGAGGGATCACTGTGAACGAGGTGGCAGTGAACAAGCAAGGGCCGAAAGCAAGGCATTTACCATCTGCAAGCGCTGTTTGAGCGCGAATTTACATCATTTAAAATCGCAACAAGGACATTCCTTTGAACCAGTTAGGTTCCAACTACTGGTAAAATCGCACAAAGCTATATGATTATTTTTAGTAGTCAAATTTTTTGCAGACAGGTGAAAATTGTTAATATTCGAAAGCAAAGAGGTCACATCTTTTGGAGTACTCCATGTACTCCATGTATGCGTGAGCTCTGCATAATATTTATCTATATGTATATATGCTGATATGGAATAAGGTTATGTTTCAACATTTTAACATTTTTATGATATTTTTATTGGGATAATAAATTTTGTGTATGCAAAAATACTGTGAGCCAGCCTGATTTATTATTAAATAAAAAAAAATACCTTTTTCTGAGTTCGGACAACCGCTTTAAGTTATCTACTGTGTTTTATACACGGCTATAAAGTCACCTCTAAATGTGTTTTTTTTTATTTATTTTTTTAAAACAACAACATTGAATCTATCAAGAGATGAATAATGGGTTGGAAACCTGATGTAAATTTGCAATTATTTTTACAGGAAAGTGTGAAAACGCATAGGCATGGACCAAGGGTACGGCCACACAGTAAGGTCTCATGCACACAACCGTATGTATTTTGCGATCCGTAAAAAACTGATCCGCAAAAAAGGACGACAGCCATGTGCATTCGATATATTGCGGAACGGAACAGGTGGCCCCTAATAGAACAGTACTATCCTTGATTGTAATGCAGACAATAATAGGACATGTTCAATTTCCTTGCGGAATGGACATACAGAAGCAGAATGCACACAGAGTAACTTCAGTTTTTTTGCGGACCCATCTTAGATTCTGTTTAGACCAGCATTCATAGGATGTAACTTTGTTTCCATCAGCTGTTACAGTATTTGTGAGAGCAACAAATCAAGAATTTTCCTTCCACTTTACAGAACCCTTTTAATTTATATTGGAGACATATAGGGGTTCTTTAATCAGGTATGTCGTAATAAAACCGTCTCACTTGAGACATGTATGCTTGACAGTTGCACATCATGGTCTTGGTCCCATCTTCCTAGGTGCCAGCATTCTTGAGAAAATTGATATTTTAAAATATGAAAATGAATGAGCCCCTAGGAGCAACGAGGGCAGTGCCGTTGCACTTTGTTGCTCCCAGAGGCTCTGCTCACTGACCGTCAGTCCCTGCCTCCACCACTGACTGACAGAGCCAAGCAGTAAAGACACACACATGCCTGGCCCTGAAGTCTTTCACACCCGGACATGACTTGGCCAGTGGTATCAATAAAGTCCTGTATCCCGCAGTGGACACTACAGACATTATTGCACAAGTACTATTGTCCACCATATGTTCTGTTGGAAGAGACAGAGGGGAAAGAGGGCCATACCTCCCATCCTTCCATAAATCCATACATTACTATCAGTGAGAGAATTGCACTGTGTACAGTTGGAACTGTGTGTAAAATTGCACTGTGTACAGATGGACTACAACTCCTATTTTGCACTTGAGTAAAGAGAGACATTTATTCTCCTACCACTGGGCTGGTTTTCTGCTTCATTTATCATACACTGGCCATTGCATACAGACATCCAACATCACCAGCACCCCAACTACCATTAGGCAGGAGCCTCAACATCAGGGAGTGCCCCGAAGGAAGAAAGGGTGTGCCCTCCAGTCACTGCCCCAGCCCTAGTGGGGAGCAACGGCCAGAGGATAACCACTGGGTTAAATTGTTGCCAGAGCCACTACCACACTCAGCCTCCACTCCAGCTCCTCCCAGGCCACGGAACATGTTGCATACACATTAACATTAAGGCCCCTTTCACACGAGCGAGTATTCCGTGCGGGTGCAATGCGTGAGGTGAACGCATAGCACCCGCACTAAATCCTGACCCATTCATTTCAATAGGGCTGTTTACATGAGCGTTTTTTTTTCACGCATCAGTTCTGCGTTGCGTGAAAATCCCAGCATGTTCTATATTCTGCATTTTTCATGCAGCCCTGGCCCAATAGAAGTGAATGGGGCTTCAGTGAAAATCGCATTGCATCCGTAACCAAGTGCGGATGCGATGCGTTTTTCACGGATGGTTGCTAAGAGATGTTGTTTGTAAACATTCCGTTTTTTATCAAACGCATTAAATCGCATTATAACCGCACCATACAAACTGAACGCGATCGCAAACAAAACTGAATGGACTTGCTTGCGAAATCGCACAGTTTTCAGTGAACGCATCCGCAACGCATCCGGACCTAATCCGGACGCTCGTCTGCAAGAGGCCTAAGCCTTACAATCATTTCACTGGGTTTACTTAAAGGGAACCTGTCACCTCCCAAAACCATCCCAAGCCGCCAGCAGTACCTGCGTGTAGCCAGCAGCGTGTTTCCGCTGCCCCCTTGACTTCAAGCATGTGTGGAGAAGCGCGCCGGGCAGGGGATAAAACAACCTTTTCAGTACTTTTGCTGTATTGGCCTTCAGGAAGATAGGCATCATCAGAAACACACGGCTGGCTAGACGCAGGTACTGCTGGCGGCTTGGGATGGTTTTGGGAGGTGACAGGTTTTAAGAAGTCCAACCCAACAATGGTTCTATGTGGGCTGTGGGCTGCTGTAACTCAAAATTCAGAATCAAAATGTTTATAAATCAATTTAAAAAAACGAATGTAATGATGATACGTAATATATATAATAAACATAAGTTCAGATACTAGTCCACATACTAATAGCACATCAGCAGCGCACTGTACACCCACAGGAACTGTGTTTCCCTGTATATGGGGCTTCGGCTTTCTACTTGCCACGGTAAATGAAAATACAATACAAAAAGTTACTTTACAATAAACCTGTCAATCACAACCAGCAAACATTTTTCATAAGAGAACAAGATGTTTCCACTAATGATGTCTTTTAATAGCACACTATATTCATACTTTTCCATCAGCTTTACGGGCTCACAGGAGCTTTTACCAAGTAAATCAAGTGAAATTGAAATATTTTGGCAAATGTGGGAGTTGGGAAATGAAATGAATAGAAAGATGAAAATGGAAAATGTTGAAAGGACAATTCCCTGTGATGTTTTATGGCAGAAATACCTCGGCCTTCTTTTCCTATAGGTAAATGTGCTAGTGATATTCTGCCAGTCACTGTTGTATGCCCCTTGATCAATGATGTCAGGTTTTTACATTTAATTCCGTGTTTTCTATTAAAGGATTCTTATTAAAGAAAATATTACCAAGTCTAGTAAACTAAACTGAATATGTCAGATATGTCAGCTTTACTATGAAAATCACTATAAGCCCGTGACATGTGCAATATAAGGAGCCATTTATCACTCATTACCCAAGCTTTACAATTCCTTTTAATGTCCTGCAGTGTAGGACAGAAAATAGTAGTACCTCAGATATCTAATTATTTTAATTGAATTTTATTTATTTTAATTTACCAAATCGTATGTAAATAAAGCTTGAAAAGATTTCCTACAATGAGCATATACATTTGATAGGCTATAAGAGGTGAGAGGTAGGATGTTGGACCAAAGTCATTGCTTGAAGTTCCTGGGGCCTTAAAGGCTATGGACACCTTTGTGCACTAAAAATCAATAACCCCATATCTTACTGTAATGCAGCACATAATAAAATTGCACTTTTATTGGTATCAGCTTTTTTTTTTTTATCAGATTGTTTTTATTGAGTTTTTCAAAACATTTTATAAGACAAACAAAGCATTTGTGACATTCTGTGCGATTCACCAACCGCAACATCTGTGAACCCCTCCAGGACTGTATGCCATTGCTCCTCTGACAAGTCTTCGATATCCACCCGCCACTTTTCGTACAACCGAAGAGGTTGCTTTTTAATCTGCATTTCCATAAGACTGCTATAATGCAGTGATATGACCCCACTGGTGGATCCCCCTGAGCTTGCTAAATCAATCATCGGATTTCTGGAGGCCGTCGCAACCCCCCCCCCGCCACATCCTGGGCGCGTATAGCGTGCCGTATCTGCAAGTATAAGTAAAATTGGGAATGTGGGAGCTGAAATTCCCTTTGTAGGTGAGCATATTCTTTCAGAGTATCCCCCTCATACAACTGATGCATGTATGTGAGACCGTATCTAGCCCAGACCTGAACATCAGAAACTTTGTGTAGTTCTGTATACATAAGATTAGGCCAAATTGCGGTAAACCTGGTATAACCCTGTACCCCAGTTACTGTCTTGCATTTCCACCAAACCTTATGAACCACCCGAAGTATCGGAATATCACTTCCCAGTCTATCCAGTGTTCCATCTTCTAATGCCGTCATTAGATTCTTGCCCTTAACATAGTGACGCACTATTCTTCCAGCTGTATTAATTCCATCCTCCATCCCCCATCCCCGCAATTGTTGAAGTTGGGCAGCTAAATAATAAATCCACGGATCTGGAACCCCGAGTCCCCCATCCGTTTTTGGTTTGCGCAGCGTGGCCAGCTTAATACGTGGGACTCCTCTCTTCCATATCAGGTCCCGGAATATAGCATTAACTGTGGCAAAAAATTGGGCAGGCACCCAGATAGGCGCATTATGTAGCAAATATAGGAGCTGTGGCATTAAAATCATTTTTATAAGGTTAACTCTCCCTATAACTGAAAGTGGTAACTTGGTCCAAGTCTGCACCTTCTGCCGAAATTGCTGCAACAACGGAGTCAAATTCAATTTTTCATAGTCCGCTACATCAATGGTGACCTGAACGCCCAGGTATTTAAAGGATCTGACTAGTTGCAAGCCCTCTGCAGAACACTGGCCTTGCCCTCCATCAGCCGAAAGTGTCATAAGTGCCGACTTGGACCAATTAATACACAGTCCCGATAACCTACTAAACCCATTTATAATGTTCATGGCTGCCGGAAGAGAGGAGCTCCAGTCATCAAGGAATAGAAGCATATCATCAGCACATTGGTATCAGCTTTACTTCTTCAAATACATAAATGAAAAAAAGGAAACTAAAACAATGAATTAACAATTTGGTAATTCCTTGTTTTAGTTTCCTTTTTTCATTTATGTATCTGAAGAATGTCTTTCCTTTTTTCACTGACTGAGCTATTTTCTCTTCTGCCTGTGCTTTAGAAGCTCTTATAACTTGTTTGGCCTCTCTCTGCCTAATCTTATAAATTTGCCTGTCATCCTCGTTTTTTTTTTTTTTTATAATTACTAAATGCTATCTTTTTGTTTTTAATGATTTTGGCCACTTCTGCTGAGTACCACAGTGGTCTCTTCCTTTTTTTGCTTTTACTGACAAGCCTAATGCAATTTTCTGTTGCCTTCAATAGTGCCACTTTTAAGTAGTCCCATTTCTCCTGGACTACATTGAAACTGTTCCAATCTGATAGGGACTCGTATACAACTAATCTAATTTTAGAAAAGTCAGTTTTAAAAAAAATCTAAAACTTTTGTTTTTGTGTGGTGTGACTCAGTCAGTGTACTTATAGTAAACCACACTGACCGGTGATCACTAGATCCCAAGCTTTCCCCTACAGTAATATCAGATACCAAATTTCTATTTATGCATACTAAATCTAAAATGGCCTCCTTCCGGGTTGGCTCCCCAACTACTTGCTGTAGAGATAATCCCAGTAGGGAATTTAGAATATCTGTAATCCTGGCAGAACTAGCTATTTTGGTTTTCCAGTTTACATCAGGAAGATTAAAGTCTCACATAATAATAACTTCCCCTTTCAATGTCATTTTAGCTATTTCCTCAACTAGTAGATCATCTAATTTTTGACTTAGCTTGGTGGTCTATATATCACACCTACATGAGTTACCTTATGATTATCAGGCTGTAAGGTAACCCAAACTGACTCTAAATTGGTCTCGCTAACTTGTATTAAATTCGATTTTATGCTATCTTTCACATACAGGGCCACCCCTCCCCCTTTCTTGCCTTCTCTGTCTTTCCTATATATCAGTGGTGTTCATAGATAATTAAAAGCCCTATAGCAAGGATGAAACCAGGCCAACCAAACAGGACAGAAGGGTTTCTGCCTAAACCCCTTTCAATGACCCTTGGACCATTTTTCCACTGCTTCATTTGCTAAAAGTTGTTCCTTTAGAGGGCAGAGTCCTGACCAATTTTTCACCCCCAGTAGAAGAGGGAGTAATTCCAACAAAGACTGGGCCCCCTCTTGCCCTGGGCCCCATAGCACTCGCATGGTCTGCCGCTATGGTAGCTACACCCCTGGTTTACTCTTGCTCTAAAATTAATACAAATAAGTCACAGGGGCCTGATGGGATACACCCAAAGCTATTAAAAGAGCTTAGCGGTGAACTAGCAAAACCATTAACAGATTTATTTAACCAATCACTGGTAACAGGAGTCATCCGAGAAGATTGGAAATTAGCAAATGTTGTGCCCATTCACAAGAAAGGTAGTAGGGAGGAATCGGGCAACTATAGGCCAGTAAGCCTGACATCAATAGTGGGGAAATTATTGGAAACCATACATAAGGAGAGGATTGTGGAACATCTAAAATCCCATGGATTGAAAGATGAAAAACAGCATGGGTTTACTTCAGGGAGATCATGTCAAACTAATCTTATTGATTTTCTTGATTGAGTGACTAAAATAATAGATGGCGGAGGTGCAGTAGACATCGCTTATCTAGACTTTAGTAAGGCTTTTGATACTGTCCCACATAGAAGGCTAATCAATAAATTAGAGTCTTTGGGCTTGGACTCCCATATTGTTGAATGGATTAGGCACTGGCTGAGGGATAGACAACAGAGGGTTGTAGTCAATAGAGTATATTCAGACCATGGTCTTGTTACCAGTGGGGTACCTCAGGGATCTGTTCTGGGACCCATATTGTTTAATATCTTTATCAGTGAAATTGCAGAAGGCCTCGATGGTAAGGTGTGTCTTTTTGCTGATGACACAAATATTTGTAATAGGGTTGATGTTCCTGGAGGGATACATCAAATGGAAAAGGATTTAGGAAAACTAGAGGAATGGTCAAAAATCTGGCAACTAAAATTGAATGTTGATAAGTGCAAGATAATGCACCTGGGGCGTAAAAACCCAAGAGCAGAATATAAAATCAGTGATACAGTCCTAACCTCAGTATCTGAGGAAAGAGAATTAGGGGTCATTATTTCAGAAGACTTAAAGGTAGGCAGACAATGTCATAGAGCAGCAGGAAATGCTAGCAAAATGCTTGGGTGTATAAAGAGAGGCATTACCAGTAGAAAGAGGGAGGTGCTCATGCCGCTCTACAGAGCACTAGTGAGACTTAATTTGGAGTATTGTGCGCAGTACTGGAGACCATATCTCCAGAAGCATATTGATATTTTGGAGAGAGTTCAGAGAAGAGCTACTAAACTAGTACATGGATTGCAGGATAAAACTTACCAGAAAAGATTAAAGGACCTTAACATGTATAGCTTGGAAGAAAGACGAGACAGAGGGGATATGATAGAAACTTTTAAATACATAAAGGGAATCAACAAGGTAAAAGAGGAGAGAATATTTAAAAGAAGAAAAACTGCTACAAGAGGACATAATTTTAAATTAGAGGGGCAAAGGTTTAAAAGTAATATCAGGAAGTATTACTTTACTGAGAGAGTAGTGGATGCATGGAATAGCCTTCCTGCAGAAGTGGTAGCTGCAAATACAGTGAAGGAGTTTAAGCATGCATGGGATAGGCATAAGGCTATCCTTCATATAAGATAGGGTCAGTATATTGGGCAGACTAGATGGGACAAATGGTTCTTATCTACCGACACATTCTATGTTTTTATGTTTCTATGCAGACTGAATGCTTAAACGTGAAATTATCCTATGATCGGGAAATTAGATGGGTTTGAAATACTGTACATGGTAAGTTAAATGGTTGAGGATGATAGGGAGAATCGGTGGATCTTCTCAGGGAAAAGACTAGGAAGTATGGGAATGACATGTGTTGATGTGAGGTGGTTGGTGATATGCCACATCACAATGAAGTGTGAAGGAAAGTAGGAGAAATATATATAGCTGCAACAGAAATATTTGATCTTCTAATAATCAAAGAATTACTCAGGGGCAGACTGGCCATAGGTCTTACGGGAAAATTTCCCAGCGGGCCGAAGCCCCATAGGGCACCTGAGCCCTCAGGTACATGCTACTGGGGGAATTATAGAGGTCAATATAAGAGGAAGTCTAGGTGGCATGCTGAAAGTAGGACAGGCTTGGTTTTGTAGCCCACATCTCACCTCCTAAGCCCCCTGCTCCATTTCCATATTAGAGACAATTGGAGGAGGAGGATAGAACATGGAAGTTATTGATGGCCATCGCAGAGAGACAGTTTCTGGGGTGGAATTTTATGCTGCACTGTGGTATTTGGTTCTGTGGGATGGTATTCTGTGCTGCACTGTAGAATTACTTAACCTGTCAACTTATATTGGTCCATCTACTTGTGTTGCCCCAACTTCTGTCAATTTGGACCCACCTACAACATTTGGGCCACTTTTAGTTTTTTTCCAGGGCAACTTTAAGGTTCCAGTCCTCTCCTGGATGTACTCCAGCGTGTCACTAAGACGTAGTGGTGATAATGCATTTGGTTTGAAGATCTAAAACATTTCTCTCCTTTTTAATGCCTCAAACCAATTCTGGGCTGTAGATGGGATTTGTTCAGTTGGGGTTACTTTAAAACATGATGGATGGACTACAGTTCCAACTGGACAAAAATGACTACGGTAAACTCTGGCAGGCTGTTCCTCTGCCAAAACAGTCACACTATGCCATTAGATTTTCACCATATCATGTTTCAAGGGTGTAGATGTGGCTTAGATTTGTTTATAGTTGTTGGACCCGGCATCTGCCTGGATTTCTGATTTTTCCTGGGTGTTGATTTTCCACTCTATTGATTTTTGTTTAGCTGTATTTTTATAATTGCCTATTAGGGAGGGTTACATTTATACATAGTTACTTCTAGCGCCCTTCAGCCGTGAGTAAGACCTTGTTTGGTGGAAACATGTTGGCTTGATGCTGCACTCATTTCAGGAGAATGTTTTAACCATGTTTCAATAAAGGTGGACTTTTATGCATTCTATATATCTCCTTTTTTCTCAGGCTTTGGTGTGTCACACCCATACCATATATACCATACGATAGGAGGCCGCAGAATGAGTTGAGTAGAAATGGACTTGTGCTCACCTTTTAAGGCTGTGTATTGATAGACACAATACTAGTAAAGGTTTGTAAGATAGTACTACTATGTGTTACTGCTGGGCCTTGTGCACCTTGGGGTTCCGTTGCTTCTGGTCCTAATGTAAGTGCATGAAACTTCTCCTTTTAGACTTTTACAGTGACTTGCATGCTTCTCCTCCACCTGGTATGTCTTTCCTCTGTACACTGACTAATGTAATTCTATACATTGTATATGACTGTAATGATAGTTGTGGCCATTAGATGCCACTGCAGTCAGAAGATTATATACTTACCTGTTAAGCAGGAAGTGTTTTCATGTGTCGCCTTAACCACACTGAGTACCAGGGATGTCTGTGAGCTTAGGAAGAAGACTGTAGACCCCACGGAACAAGCCCAGTGAAAGACGTGGCTCAGACAGGAAGGGTACCTGGTGTACAACCAACAGATAATCAGAGCAGAGAAAATAGAGACTTGTTAACATACAGTATACTCATCCACACAGGTCAATAACAACATACATTGTAAATAGTGTCACCATTCAGAAACTGCGTTACCGCCATTGATTACCGAAAGACTGTTGAATTACTGTTGGATTATCATCTATTAATTAAAGTGGTAAATTCTGTTAAATCATCCTTTTCCAATAAATACTTCAGTTAAAGTCAGTTTTACATCAAACATTGTCTTGTATTATCACACCCATCACTATCTTACACTCACAGTCTTATACTGGGAATTTCCCAAAATTAGTTTCCTGTTCAGTTTGAATGATTCACCCATACAACTCAATTAAGATCCAAATAAATGTTATTCGAATCAAAAGTGCCCCAATTTCCTTGAAAAAATGTGTATGCAACTTTGGGGTCTCCTAGGGCTGCATCAACCCCTTTCAAGCTCTTTAACACCAGGAAAACACTAGTAATGTCAAACTAACAGCAACTTATATGGTTATATGGTTACTGGTAAACCGATTGTAGGGGGTGTTATCAAACACTGCACTGTCAGATTTTTTGCATTTTAAAATAAAAAAAAATGTCCAAAATGATCACTTTTGGGGGGCAGATGCCTGTTGGTGTTTATACACACATGGTGGTATCAGAGAAAGCAAGTAGTCAAAAAATTATCCTTTTTTGCAGAGTAGCCCATTTAAAAGGGTTAATTGGGCAGAGTCAAGTACAATATATGACCAATATGTCAGATAGACTAGTCTGTGATTAGCTTAAGTTTTGAAAGAAATTTTGAATAAAAAAAAAAAAAGAAGGTCAGTTGGGCAGAATCCAGTATAATATATGGCAAATGTATTGCAGAAAAAAAATAAACCGACAGTATGCTATCAGCACCCGGTTTAATATTAAGATTCTTGCTTCTGTTTTTGAATAATGTGATATGGATTGGGCTGATACACATTAATAAAAAAAAAAGAAGAGAACTATAGGGTTAAATATTGCTGCAGCAGTGTAGCATTAACTGCAAATGGCTGGCAGCCTGAGTGCAATGACTCACTCACTGACCATGTCTTGTACATAGCTAAAACCTTGCAAAATGCCAATTAATTGCATCTAGCTAAGTAGCTATTGTTTTCCCTGACACTAAGCTAGCTGTACTCTGTGTTTAAAGATAATATTTGTTTTCTCTCTCTCCCTGCCAATCATCATATCACATCAATTCACATGGTTGGGATCTTATATAGTGCCTATAGAACATAGTTCCTCCTGTTGGTTGAGGCTGACTGCAAGGCATTATGAAGTCCACCAGCCAGGGTACCACCCAAGTTCAAGTGATCTTCCTTCTTTATCTTTCCTGCCCTGCAGTGCTGTCTTCTGATCTGTAAAACACAATTTTAAGCTATTCATCCAAAACTAATTACAAACGTTTCGTATTCTGACATTTTTGGGAAATTCATAACTAACTCAGGTTGAACTGATTTGCTGATCTTCACTTGGACAGTATAGTGTAGAGGAGGGGTGCAAAACCCAGGGCCCGTGAAGCAACAGTTTACAGCCACCATCCTGCTGGATAGAAACACAACTGATCATCTGTCTATGCGATGAGCTGTGTTTCTGAGCACAACACTTCATGGAGCTGGATTAAGCCTCCTGCTCCTTCACTCTAGCAGAGACCCCAAAGGGAACACATGTAGTGCCCTGGAGCAGGGGTACTTTGACGTTTGGACATTTGTGGACATTTGCCTGATTCCCTTATTCAAAGTTAGAAAATTATTCCTTTATTTCTCTTGAAAGGGTTAACGTGCACTGTTTAATAATGTGTTACTGCATTTTATATGTATGTTGTGATATATACAGTGCTGCCCATAATTATTCATACCCCTGGCAAATTTTGACTTAAAGTTACTTTTATTCAACCAGCAAGTAATTTTTTGACGGGAAATGACATAGGTGTCTCCCAAAAGATAATAAGACGATGTACAAGAGGCATTATTGTGGGGGAAAAAAACATTTCTCAGCTTTTATTTACATTTGAGCAAAAAATACAAGATGTTCCGCACTGTAGAAAATCTCAGAGGACGTGGTCGGAAGCCAAAAGTGACACCTATGCTGGCCAGGAGGATAGTTAGAGAGGTGAAAAAGAATCCAAGGATCACCACCAAGGCCATCCTGGTGAATCTGGGCTCTGCTGGTGGCAATGTCTCAAGGCAGACAATCCAACGGACACTGCACACTGCTGCGTTCCACTTCTCCAGATAAGGCACACAAAAGCTTGCTTGGCCTTTGCAAAAGCTCATCTGGACAAAGAAGATGACTTCTGGTCTTCTGTGTTATGGTCTGATGAAACAAAAATTTAATTGTTTGGTCACAATGATGTTTCCTTCATTTGGCCTAAAAAAGGAGAAGTCTTCAACCCAAAGAACACCATCCCCACTGTCAAACATGGTGGTGGGAACCTAATGCTTTGGGGGTGTTTTTCAGCCAATGGACCAGGGAACCTAATGACAGTAAACGGCACCATGAAAAAAGTGCAATACATGAGGATTCTCAACGACAACATCAGGCAGTCTGCAGAGAAACTTGGCCTTGGGCACCAGTGGACATTTCAGCATGACAATGACCCAAAACACACAGCTAAAGTGGTGAAGAAATGGTTAGCAGACAACAACATTAACGTTTTGGAGTGGCCCAGCCAGAGTCCAGACTTGAATTCAATTGAGAATCTGTGGAGGGAGCTAAAGATCAGGGTGATGGCAAGAAAAACCCTCCTACCTGAA
The DNA here is from genome assembly GCF_905171765.1 of Bufo bufo. Taxonomy (NCBI): domain Eukaryota; kingdom Metazoa; phylum Chordata; class Amphibia; order Anura; family Bufonidae; genus Bufo; species Bufo bufo. The sequence goes on along the minus strand of NC_053393.1, from coordinate 366,957,435 downwards.
AGATTTGGAGCTTATTGCTAAAGATGAATGGGCAAAAATACCTGTGGAGACATGCAAAAAGCTGGTCTGCAATTATAGGAAGCGGTTAATTGCTGTAATAGCTAATAAAGGCTTTTCTATTGATTATTGAGAAGGGTTTGAATAATTTTGGACTGGACTCTTTTTGCTCAAATGTAAATGAAAGCTGAGAAATGTTTTTTTTTTTCCACAATAATGCCTCTTGTACATCGTCTTATTATCTTTTGGGAGACACCTATGTCATTTCCCGTCAGAAAATTACTTGCTGGTTGAATAAAAGTAACTTTAAGTCAAAATTTGCCAGGGGTATGAATAATTATGGGCAATCACTTGATTGCAGGGTGTCTTGAGCATAGATACAGTGTACTTGTGTGAGGTCTTATTTTTTGCAGGACAAGTTATAGTTTTTAATGCACCATTTTGGGTACATGTAATGACTGATTAAAGCCAGCTTTTTAACTAAAACCCCTTTGGGGCATATTAGTAATCACTAAGGGGTTAAACGATTAACCAATGAGTTCTTCCCCTGCTAGCAGGATCAGGATGAAGAGTAGGTGGGGGATAAGCGACCGCCTAGGGAGCCACATGACAGTAAGTTGGAGGCGCAAATGGAAAAAATGTGCCTTGCAGTTCTGCGCTTCTAATTTTAATTTGAAAGACTGTCTTCTCACCCTGGTCTGTGTGGGACGATCTCAGCCCCAGCCGTGCTTCTGGCAGATTTAATCCCTATTGCTGAGAGGGACAAGGGTGCTGCGCGGGCAGTTTAATATCTGGCAGACCAGAGCGGTGCCTTGTCCTAATCTCAGCTATGGCAATTAAGTCAGCTAGAAGTACTGTGGAGGCTGAGATCGCAGAGCTGGGTCAGGAACCTCTTCAGTTTAGGGGTCTGCCCCTTTACCAAGGAGCAGGCTTAGCAATGAGTGTTTCCTCATGAGACTAACAGAAGCTTTCACTGGTTGTTTCACTGACCAAAAAGTCTCAGGATAAGAGAAGCACTAATTGGTTAGTGTGCTCCTTTGAAAGGGCAAAGGCTCCTTACACTGCTGAACGGGTGCCTGCACAGATCCTCCCTCCTCCTCCTCAGGTTAGCGGTTCCTCCCAATTTCCCCTGCCCTAGTTGACTCACTGCCCCCTCTGCAAGCCCCCTGCCCCAAGTGCCTCATTGTCCCTTCTGCTCGCCCTGCCTAAAGTGATTCACTGCCCCTTCCGCTCCCCCTGCCCCAAGTGCCTCACTGCCCTCTCTGCTAGCCTCCTGTCTCAAGTACCTCACTGTTCCCTCTGCTGGCCTTCTGCCCCAAGTGCCTCACTGTCCCCTCTGCTATCCCATTGCCCAAGTGCCTCATTGCCCCATCTGCTCCCCCCAACCCCAAGTGCCTTAGTGCCCCTTCTGCTAGCCCCCTGCCCCAAGTGTGCCTCACTGTTCCCTCGGCTAGCCCCCTGTCCAAAGTTCCTAACTGTCCCTTCTGCTAGCCCCCTGCCCCAAGTGCCTCATTGCTCCATCTGCTCCCCCTTGCCCCAAGTGCCTTACAGCCCCATCTGCTAGCCCCCTGCCTCAAGTGCCTCACTGCCCCTTCTGCTCCCCCTGTCCCAAGTGTTATTGCCCCATCTGCTCCCCCTGCCCCAAGAGCCTCTCTGCCCCTTCTGCTCCCCCCTGCCCCAGGAGTCTCAAAGTCCTATCTGCTCCCCCCTGCTCCAAGAACCTCTCTGCTCTATATGCTCCTCCCTGCCCCAAGTGCCTCACTTCCCCTTCTGATCCCCCTGCCCCAGGTGTCTCAATATCTCTTCTGCCCCCCCCCCCCCCTGCTCCAAGTGCCTCACTGACCCTCCTGCCTCTCTCCTGCCCCCCTCCTGCCCCAGGTGGCTCACTGCCCCTTCTGCTACCACCGGTGGTAAGTTATCCCTGTGTGTATATGTAAAAGTGTGCCTGTGTGTGTATGTCTGTAATAAAGTGTGCCTCTGTCTGTAAGATGTGCTGCTATGAGTGCCACTGTGTGTATGTAAAAGCGTATTGCTGTGTGCATGCAAGTCAAAGAGATCATGTGTGTAAAATCATATTCAAATGTTTTGTATTTTTTACAATGATAGAGGAGCCATTTTTCTTCTGACATAGGCTAATGTAGGCTTGGTGCAGTTACTGTATTAATGTAGTACAGGGATCAGCAACCTTCGGCACTCCAGCTGTTCTGAAACTACAACTCCCAGAATCCTCCTTTCACTTCAGTGGTTACAAGAACAGCCTAGTAAGTGTGCATGCTGGGAGTTGTAGTTTCACAACAGCTGTAGTGCCGAAGGTTGCTGATCGCTGATGTAGTAGGTGTCATATCATTTTAAAACTTTAGACACTGAGCTGCTGAGCCAGTGACTGGCCTCAATGGTGATGTGTCCCTGAGTGGCACGTCGCTGCTGGGTCATGTGCCACTTGAGGACATGTCACTACTTAGGCCAGTGATTGGCTGCAACGATACATGAGTCTCTGTCGGTGCAGGGACCGGAGTACAGGGGTGGTGACATTTAAAAAAAAAAGTCCTGGATAACCCCTTTTATGGGGTTGCCTGAGAGTTTTGAAAACCTTCAATGGAGCAGACATGCTTATAAACAAAGAAAAAAAGCTTGACTCACCTGATCCCTCCATTCCAGCATTGTGGATCCGGTCCCTGATTGGAAGTGATGACTTCACGTCTGTAATTTATATGACAGCTCAGCCAATAACTGGCCTCTGTAGTACCATTGAGGCCAGTGATTGGCTTAGTGGTCACGTGAACTATGGATGTCACATCACCACTTCTGGTCCGATTGGGATCGGAAGCCCTGGGGCAGGACCCACAGCATTGGGCCCACAGAGGGACTCACCATACCCCCTTTCCATAGACTTGAAGAGGGCGGCATAAAGTGCGGATTGTATATGGGAAGGAAGGGGTGCAATTTGCCTTCACTGCCAAGGGCACAAAAATACCATGTCCCGGCCCTGCCTGTTAGTAAGGGAAAGTGTTTACTGGTTACTGCAGGGTACTGGTCGCACAGATATAACCTATAACTGTGGGACAGGAGGCTGTAATAACCAATGAGGGCCTCCCACTGCAGTGCATTTATGAAAACGAGGTAGGACGGCAGGTAGGAAATGTGCCCACTTAAGGTCCTATTCCACTGCAAAAAATTTTGGGCCAATTATTGGGAACAAGAAGTGCTCATTTCCAATAATTGACCCAAATAATTGTGCTGCTGATCAGCAGATAAATACGCAAACGCACCACATCATGGGCTCCTACAGTTCCCCTACTATCATGCCTACACCACATCATGGGCTCCTACAGCTTCCCCACTATCATGCCCACACCACATTATGGGCCCCTACAGCTCTCCCTCTATCATGACCATATCACATTATGGGCCCTTACAGCTCCCTCACTATCATGCCCACACCACATCATGGGTTCCTACAGCTCTCCCTCTATCATGCCAACACCACATTATGGTACCCTACAGCTCTCCCTCTATCATGCCCACATCACATTATGGGCCCCACAGTTCCCCCACCATCATGCCCACATCACATTATGGGCCCATACAGATTTCCCACTTTCATGCCCACACCACATTATGGGCTCCTACAGCTCTCTCTCTATCATGCCAACACCACATTATGGGCCCCTACAGCTCTCCCTCTATCATGCCCACATCACATTATGGGCCCCACAGTTCCCCCACCATCATGCCCACATCACATTATGGGCCCATACAGATTTCCCACTTTCATGCCCACACCACATTATGGGCTCCTACAGCTCTCTCTCTCTCTATCATGCCAACACCACATTATGGGCCCCTACAGCTCTCCCTCTATCATGCCCTCACTACATTATGGGCCCTTACAGCTCTCCCTCTATTATGCCCATACCACATTATGGGCTCCTACAGCTCATCCTCTATCATGCCCACACTACATTATGGGCCCCTACAGCTTTCCCACTATCATGCCCATACCACATTATGGGCCCCTACAGTTTTCCCTCTATCATGCTCACACCACATTATGGGCCCCTACAGCTTTCCCTCTGTCATGCCCATATCACATTATGGGCTCCTACAGGTCTGTCTCTATCATGCCCACACCACATTATGGGGTCCTACAGCTCTGTCTCTATCATGCCCACACCACATTATGGGGTCCTACAGCTCCCCCTCTATCATGCCAACACCACATTATGGGCTCCTACAGCTCTCCATCTATCATGCCCATACCACATTATGGGGTCCTATAGCTTTTTCTCTATCATGCCCATACCACATTATGGGCTCCTACAGCTCATCCTCTATCATGCCCACACTACATTATGGGCCCCTACAGCTTTCCCACTATCATGCCCATACCACATTATGGGCCCCTACAGTTTTCCATCTATCATGCTCACACCACATTATGGGCTCCTACAGCTTTCCCTCTATCATGCCCATATCACATTATGGGCTCCTACAGCTCTGTCTCTATCATGCCCACACCACATTATGGGGTCCTACAGCTCCCCCTTTATCATGCCCACACCACATTATGGGCTCCTACAGCTCCCCCTCTATCATGCCCTCACTACATTATGGGGTCCTACAGCTCCCCATCTATCATGCCCATACCACATTATGGGCTCCTACAGCTCTTCCTCTATTATGGCCACATCACATTATGGGCTCCTACAGCTCTCTCTCTCTCTCTCTCTCTCTCTCTCTCTCTCTCTCTCTCTCTATCATGCTCACATCACATTATGGGGTCCTACAGCTCCCCCTCTATCATGCCAACACCACATTATAGGCTCCTACAGCTTTTTCTCTATCATGCCCATACCACATTATGGGCTCCTACAGCTCATCCTCTATCATGCCCACACTACATTATGGGGTCCTATAGCTCCCCCTCTATCATGCCCATACCACATTATGGGCTCCTACAGCTCTTCCTCTATTATGGCCACATCACATTATGGGCTCCTACAGCTCTCTCTCTCTCTCTCTCTCTCTCTCTCTCTCTCTCTCTATCATGCTCACATCACATTATGGGGTCCTACAGCTCCCCCTCTATCATGCCAACACCACATTATGGGCTCCTACAGCTCTCTCTCTCTCTCTCTCTCTCTCTCTCTCTCTCTCTATCATGCTCACATCACATTATGGGGTCCTACAGCTCCCCCTCTATCATGCCAACACCACATTATGGGCTCCTACAGCTTTTTCTCTATCATGCCCATACCACATTATGGGCTCCTACAGCTCATCCTCTATCATGCCCACACTACATTATGGGTCCCTACAGCTTTCCCACTATCATGCCCATACCACATTATGGGCCCCTACAGCTTTCCCTCTATCATGCCCATATCACATTATGGGCTCCTACAGCTCTGTCTCTATCATGCCCACACCACATTATGGGCTCCTACGGCTCTTCCTCTATTATGGCCACACCACATTATGGGCTCCTACAGCTCTCTCTCTCTCTCTCTCTCTCTCTTTATCATGCCCACACCACATTATGGGGTCCTACAGTTTTCCCTCTATCATGCCCATACCACATTATGGGCTCCTACAGCTCTCCCTCTATCATGCCCATATCACATTATGGGCTCCTACAGCTCCCCCACTATCATGTCTACACCACATTATGGGCTTTTACAGCTCTCATCCAGTTGTTGCTAATTGAGATATGGAACAGGGGGCTGAGGAGTTGAGACATGGGCCACAGCTCCGAGCCAGCCCTACCTTCAGTATGCTGCCTAGTTTTATGCCCTACCAAAGATACAAGAGAATACAGCACTACATTCACATAACATCCAATGACATCTCCTCTCATGTAGATGGTCTCTTTCCTCATCTTCTCCATTCAGCACAAACCGCCATGACAACTTGTTTCAGCCACGTCTCGTTTCTGCAAAGTTGGCGCCAGATATCTTAGGTTCCTCATTTTTCCATCATATCATCCTCTTCACCTTCTCAACACAAACTTCCCATCGTAGTGCCACCTACAATACTGTGCCCGCAGTGCTCCCCAGTGCCCCCAAATACTATACTGCCGGAAAAAAAAGTGCCCCCAGCAGTAATAATGCCCCCTCCAGTAATACTAATAATTATAATAATAATAACACCCTCTATAATTCCCCCTAGTAATTATAATGCCTCATAAATGCCTTGGGTAATAATACTGGGCCTATAATGCCCCAATATTAATAATGTCCAGCTATAGTGCCTCCATCAATTTTACACCACTTTACAAAACAGTCAGTGGGGTTTAGCAGGAAATTGCTTAACTGGCATAAATTATAGTGCAAGTCTATGCCAACTGATGTAGATATGCATTTCTGCGCATTACTTCAGAGGAGATGTGTCAAATTTATTAAGTGGCCTGTGCCTCTTACTCCAGCAACATTGTTGCTCAAATAGATATTACGTATACAATTTTATTATATGGATTATGACATTCGTTATATCAGTGGTCAGAGAGAATAATGCTTTCATTAATTATGGCTTTGTGACATCCATATCTACAAAACAATATCTGCATTGCAGGGGTGAGGAGTAATAATCTGCAGCACAGCGCCATCTACCGGACATTCTTGGTATTAAGAATTTAAATGAGAACTTCGATCTTTCTTGCAAGCACCAGGGAAAGAAATGTTTTGCCGGCAGATTTCCATGCACAGGCAAAGGCTAGTGTACTGTACTTATGGCTACCTAACTACATATAGATAGGTAGAAGATAGAAAAACAGAGGATGGACAGAAAGGTAGATAGATAGATAGATAGATAGATAGATAGATAGATAGATGATAGATAGATAGATAATAAATAGATAGATAATAAATAAATAAATAGATAGATAGATAGATAGATAGAAGGATCATATATAGATAGATAGATATATAGATAGATAATAAATAGATAGATAATAAAAAAATAAAAAAAATAGAGAGATAGATAGATAGATAGATCATAGATAGATAGATAGATAGATAGATAGATAGATAGATAGATAGATAATAAATAGATAAATAATAAATAGATAGATAGAATAGATAGATAGATAGATAGATGTATAGATAGATAATAGATAGATGTAATGGATAGATGGATAGATAGAGGATAGATAGATAATAGGATAAATTAGATAGATAGATAGATAGATAGATAGATAGATAGAGAGATAGATAGATAGATAGATAGATGTATAGATAATAGATATAGACAGGATATAGATTCTAGTGATGTCTATCCTGCAGTGCCATCATATATCAGTATATACTCCTCCATCTGGGCTCTGGGAGGTTAACCCTTCTTTGCCTGTCCCATTTCTGAGATGCATTATTTTTTAGTTTTTCCGCAAAATGAAGTTGCTGTTAGGAGTTCAGAGAATAAGTCCAAATAACAACATGACGGTGCGATAACACCAATCCTTTCTTCAGACGGATCCACCCGTGTTTCATCTCCTTACGTTTCTAGTTCTATTGGCAGTATATTGTCCTATTATATAACAGTCACTTTCCGGTGTCTTGTATGTAAACATCAGGGCTTTATATGTGTGAAGTAGAATGAAGAATAATTCCTACATAAGGAGATTCCTGTCCCCAAGCACCTGTAATAACCAGGCAGTCCTTACAATGTCAGAGCACAGGATCTCACGGCGTCACATCCATGTTTTTCTATCCTATATTTGGGGAAGGCATGTGTTTCCTGCAGGAGAAATTGCTGTATCCTCCTCACAGCAGGGAGTTGTGTTCTCATGTTTAAAAAAAGAGTCTACACTTTACACTGGAGCCCGGCACGTCACACACATTACAGATCTGCAGCGGATACCATATATCACAGAGATCTGAGGAGGTGAAGAACTACAAAGCCCAGCATGCTGACACATAGCCCTGCAGCATTCAGAGAATCACAGCCTGCCCTTTTCTGTATATCCTGTAGAAAGCCAGTGTGCATCCATATCTAGAAGAATATTCCCCCTTCTCTCCATAGTGCCAGCATGGTCGGCAAGTCTCCACTGGCCTCAGTCATAGTAGTCTTTGCAACAGTAACTGACATGGCTGTGAGCCTGGAGGTGCCAGGTCTGGGCATATTACTCAGTGCCCTAGATGAACGCTCTGTGGTGCAAGAGGATAGATAGATAGATATTAGATAGATAGATAGATAGATAGATAGATAGATAGATATTAGATAGATAGATAGATAGATAGATAGATAGATAGTACAATTTTAGACAGATAGATCGATAATAAGAATGTTAAGTTGATAGGTAGATCATAAAATGTAATATAGATAATACAATTTTAGATAGATACTAGAATGATTGATAGATAGTACATAGAGATAGATAGATAGATAATACAACTTTTGATATATAATACAATTTTAGATAAATTGATAGATATATAAATTAAGATAGATAGATAGATAGATAATTAGATAAATTAGATAATATAATTTTAGGTAGGTGGATTATAACATTTTATATAGATAATAGAATTTTAGATAGATACTAGAATGACTGATTGATTTATTGAATTTTTATATATATATATATATATATATATATATATATATAAAAAATTCAATAAATCAATCATAAATCAAAATTCTATTATCTAATTTTATATATATATATATATATATATATATATATATATATATATATATATAATTAGATAATAGAATTTTAGATAGATAAATAGATTTGCCCAGTATGTGTAATAAAAATGGATCCATCCATAAATATCTTGACGCTGGAGAGGCTTGTGCTGGTTACTGGTAAATACTTCTGATTTGCTCCTATTAGCATTCTCACTTATATACTGGACATATATCGCTTATAACATTTTTATCATTCAGTTTGGGTTTTCTACTTTCTCCACAACAAATGGTGTCTGTATGTGATTTTTGGCCAAGGAATGGCCAGGAAAAAAGCAGAGGCTTGGCAAGTCTGTGACTGGGTATTCTCAGTGTGGAAAACCTCAGTAATAAAATTACCCATTCAAAGAATATAATTTCCAAAAATCTCATTCAAACTTTGCTGAAAACTTCTACAATTTCCATTATAAGGCACATTACAAATCCATCTAATATTTTGCCTGGATATTTTCATCCCTATCTGAAATCACATATAAATCTAGAGGCAAAAACACAGGCAGATTCGCAATGCATAGATTTTCTAGTATTTTTCTGTAGCACGAACACAACTGAAGGGGATTTCAATAAAATAAAAATAATGTTACTGTATTATTATATTGTAATTTTAAATGTGAGAATTTTCTTCGTTTTTTGTGTGAATTGTGAATTTTTTTTCATTTATCTTCCTTTATTATACTATTCTATTTGAACAGGATACTTTGTATAATTCTGAATGATTTATTCTAAACCAGGAAAGGATTTATTTTAATGTTTTATAGTTTGGTGCAGCTGATCCAAACTCCTGTGAGGTGTTCGGCTCCGCTGAGTGGTGAGAACAGTGAAGTTGTGTTTGCACTGGTGTTTTTATGTTTCTTACAAAGGGCATTTTGACAGGTACCATTCATTTCTATGGGCAGCAAATAGATGCAAAAATGCATCAGTTTACATCAAGTAATAAATATTTCAGTAAAATGTATTGTTTTTTTATTTTACTGGATCCAATAACTCATTCTTAGTCTTTAAGACCCAGATCATAAGAAAATCTAAATGAAAAGTGACATTATACATCATTTTCCAATCAGTTTACTGTAGGTGCACAAAAAATTCAAAAAGAAAACAGAAAAGATACCGTACTAGTGCCTGTGGTTAATACTTTGCCGCTTTCTTAGTGGGTGGACATATATCAGTCGTGTCTGGCCAGTTGTTTTACTGCAGAGCCTGACATGAGTGATATATGTGTATATGTACTTAGTGCACTGGTCTGGCGACTATAAACTGATAGCGACGGACAGAAAAACGCAGCGTGCAGCATTTTAAAGTCTTGCGTTATTTAACATCCAGTATCACCACCACTGCATCAGATGAATATGAATGATCCCATCGAAAACTATGTGATCAGTCTAGCTTCAGTTTCCTCAAGTGTTCTCTGCACCATGCTGAAGGAGAACTGAGGTGGATCATCCAGAGTATGTGAAGAAGTCCTTAATCACCAATATGACCAACAGGACCAATAAAAAGGACATATACACCAGCTTTGGCTTTGTCCACACGACAGAGGTTTTCTGTACTTTTGAATAAAAGAATAGAGCAGCCAAAATTAACGGAAGCTCACCGGAAACCCGACGGACCAATACCTCAATTTCTAAGTGTATCTGTGTATCCGTTAGCAGCAGTCTTCATCAGTTCCATCACAATCATTTTTATAGGAATGTGTCATCAATTTTTACCACTGGCGACTGATTAAGGCTCTGTTCACATCTGCATTAGAGTCTCCGATATAGATGTCCTAAAAGTCAAAATGTAAAGCGGAGCTTGTCAATGTAGCAGAGCTGAAGTTGTCACTAGTTAAGCCGCTATCACGTTTTTTTGTGTATGGCTCTGCCTGCAACTACAGGAATCTACTTAAGGGCTCATGCACACGACCGTATGTATTTTGCGATCCTCAAAACACATTGTAACAATGCCTGTCCTCGTCTGCAAAACGGACAAGAATAGGACATGTTCTATTTTTTTTTGGGGGGTGGGATCGGACATGTGGACATAAGGACACGGAATGCACACAGAGTCATTTCCATTTTTTTTCAAGCCCCATTTAAATGAATGCTTTCGTATATGGACCTGTAAAAAAAACGGAACAGAAACGGAAGAAAAATATGTTTGTGTGCATGAGCTTAATTGTGTGAACCCACAGAGTTATCAAAGCGCGTAACATAAAGAGAGATGAGCGAGAAAAAGAGAGACATGGATGGCTTAATATATTTAATATACTTTTGAAGGTTATCCTTTCTTCAGTTTTTTTTATATTGTTTTTTATTTTAATATTATTATTATTATTATATTATTTTTTTTTACCAGCCCATTTTTTTTTTACTTTTTGTTTTAACATAAATGTCCATTTATTTATTTATTTTCTTTTTATTTTACAGGCAAGCCCTCTTTATCCCATACATGGATGCCTAGAAAATATAGAAGGAGTACGGTACGCATTCTGTAGTAGATCCTGCAGGAACACCTGTGTCATGTAAGGGAACTAGCAGGGCTGTGTAATGTCCAGCTCCTGCAGACCTCCAGGCTGATGTGTGTGTGTGTGCTGGCAGATGATAGATGGCTTATCACAGTTCCTTTGACAGCTGTATAAGATTTGGGCTCCCCAGAAGGTTACCTGGCTGTGTGTTCTGCAGCTGGATGTTCTGCAGATATGTTTGTATAAGGGCACAGATGTGCTTCCACTAAGACACCTCATTTTTCCCCTTGATTACAGCCTGACATGCTCGGCCCCTCCATGGCTTTATGGTGCCTCCGCTCTCAGGACAATACCATGAGCACTTAGCTGTAATGTTACAACAGGACAGGTAAACTAAGACCTGCATTTGGAGATATATTTTTCTACGACTCCCTACCCTGTCCCCCTCCTGTGTTGTGTTTGTAATATAAATGTAGCGCATATCGTTCAGCAGAAGGAATATTTTCCCCCCGCTGCAATGTAACAACATAGGCGAAGTCATGAAAGCTCTATTCCCCCAGTAGGTCTCCCTCTTAGACCTCCCTCGCCTTGTTGATGATTTAATCTGTCAAGTCTACAAATCCTTGGGTTTCCTGTGTCAATAACTGCACAGGATTTTTCCTTAAGCCCAGCAAAGTCCAGCTTTAATGGCAGCATTCAGCACAGATCAGCCTCATAAAGATTGCAAATGCTGCTGCAAAGGACTGTTTAGAGAAATGGAAATCTATAGAAATAAACACCAGGGTTTCAAGGTGGGAGTTATGGGGCTTCTAAGAAACCATGACTGCTGCTTCTATAGGGAATTGAAGACATCTCCCAAATGGTCCGCAGCAGAAGACAGCTTTATTGATGTGCTGGAAATGTTTGTATGGAGCAGCTCCATGTGAAAAGTTACATATTTTCTTACAGTCCAACTATCTGCCAAATGAGGGATGTCTGTATTATACATCACACATGGCGGAGGCAAGAAAAGCCACTTGTCACTGTACGGACTTTATATACTACAAGATGCAAAGGAATATGATATAGAGATCTTCTGTGTGGCCTGCTCTCCATGTTGGGTCTGTCCTAGACATAGGTTAATAAAGGATAAGAGGACAGAGTGTGTCTGCGATGAGCATCAAAATGAAACCGTAATAAGAAAGAGATTTGCTTTAACAGAATAATGATTACAAAAGAGCATTTCAAGAAACCAAAAGCTGGCAGCTCTTCCAGATCACTATTTCATGGGAAGTCAAACAATTCCCTGTGCCAAACATGGGATCAGCTGCATTACACAAAGGAATTTCTTATATTCCCTTCTTAGAGTCACTAAGCATGGGGCGAGTTAACCTCTTTCTACCCTATGTCTAGTAAGACAAAGTCAACTAGACTTGTTTAGAATGTTGAAGACATGGCCTTTTCGGACATCCCATCTGATCATTACAATGGCTTACTATATGAACAGCATGAACGCATGCAAACGTTGTAGTGGTACACATAGGGTTAATATATCCCTGTCTAGTTAGCTTTTCTATAATATACAATTTCATACCTATAATTAATGATGACAAGTAATCCATAATGGTCACAATGTCCATTGTAGACACGTCTTAATTATTCTCCTGTACCATAGAGTGAGTTATGTGTCCATGTTTTGTCTTGGTCTATTAAATTCTCTCCCCAAGTAAAAGCCCATGGGAAATCTTCAATCTACTGAACAATTTAAGGCAGTGGTGGACTGTAAGAGACCCATGCCTTGAGACATAGGCTACTTACCAACCAACATGGTTAACTGGTATCTGGTTGAGGGGCAGTGGAGACCACTTCTGGTCGTGGGCCCTCAAGATCCACTCCTGATTTTGGCTTCTAAAACTGCATGCAACAACTTTCACAGCCATGTTAAAAATTGAATTCAATTATTCCATATAATTCCAACACATTTTACATTATCTATCAATAAAGATCATTCCAACCTTGATTCCAACTCTCATGAGGCTAGTGTTCAGGAAATCAGGCATGCATGACACCATTATTTTAATACATTTAGGGTATGACCACACAGTCTGATACAGTTTTGGAAGCCAAAACCAGAAGTAAATTTAAAATAGAGAAGAAGTTGTATCTGTGCTTTCCCTCCTTTTAAGATCCACTCCTGATTTTGGCTTCCAAAACTTCATGCAAAAACCTGACCATGTGGCCTTACCCTTAATCTACTAGTCAATATATAATTGGAGGACCTTCATGAGTCTACTGTGGATTTACATTGGACTGCAGGTAAATGTATGGCTGTTTTTCCACCAAGAGAGTAATTAATATATAGTAACAAATTCAGCTCTGCAACTATATATAGAACTGCATTGTCCTGAGACATATCAGTCTATTGGGGGCATACTGGATGCCCCTTGATAAATAGGTCCAATCATAAGACGCCACTTGGAGTAAGTTGAGAGTAAATAGTTGCAGGGATGCTCTGGGGGAAACTGTCGACGCCTGTTCAGTTAATTTAGGTTTTCTTTGTGTAATTACTGTGAGCTTTGGGAGAAGGAGCTGAGCTCAGGGCAGTAAGCTGACACTTGGGCTCTGTGTGTGGTATCCCGGCAGAGCTTGATGGAAAAAGTCTGCATCCACTCAACTGCAGGTCACTGCCTGAGACCCAAGCAGCTCTGCAGGCTATACATGCAGCCATATAGACCCATCTCTAGCACAATGCCAGCAGCTATGCTTGTACTCCTGGACAGGCCTTGCTCATATGTATGTATGTATGTATATATATATATATATATATCCTACAGTGTGAGTGAGAGCCCCGGCTCTTGCGTTTCATATGCTGGAGGAATGCCATTCAAAAAATGTTATTCTTTACATTAAACTCCAATCAACAACACTCTGCGAAAATAAACAAGATGAATGAAGGAAAGTCGCATTGTCTGATTTCTTTCCCTCCACCTCCCATGCAGTTGCACCAAATGTACTTTCATTAACTCCTGATTGTCGCTTTTAGCTTCACCTGATAGAACATTAAACACTTTCTACCAGTATAATCCAATTCTTACTTTTACAGCCCTATTCAAAATAAAAATTCCAATATATTTAATAATAATAATAATAATTATAATAATATATCACTTTATACCAATTAATATGTAAAATATAAAAAACCATTAATAATAAACATATACAAATGCAGTGATGCCTATGGATATGTGCGAGGAACCGCAGTTGCAAGATTAACATATCTGTATATACATTTGTATGACATTGCTACATAGTGACGGTATGGTGTAGTTTATACGGTCATACATTTTATATACGATAAATAATAACTGCAAATACATTTTTAATAAGAGGGTTTCAGATACAAATAAGTTGGCAATGATCATTTTGCCCAAGGATATAGAGAAAATATATAGATTGTGAGCTTGACTATAAGGACTATATTGCTAGGTTTTAACACAGCACCAATTACTTGGACCAAAATTTATGTCATCTCAGAATTACAGGATACACATTACTGTCATATCACAGATGTGTGCTGTGCAGTTTATCCCTTCTAAGGCTACACTGTTTTATTTGCACCTGTTCACAAATGAGGAATGTAAAGGAAGGAATTTCATAACCGGCCTCAAAATATTAAAGTCGTATATTGTTCCAAACAGTTTACCCATCTGTGATTCTATTCTAACTTTCCATGCAGTTCTAGCACAGACTTTATATCACATTGCTAAGCTGACAATTCTGAGCAAGATAAATATCAATTTAGGGTTTAATACCAAGTAATAAATTGTACCACTATATATTTTTCAGCCAAAATAATTTTTTTGCAAAATGTTTTCACTATTTTCAAGTTTTCCTGCAGCTATTGACTTTAGCTGTAAAGTTTAAAGAACTGACCTCCTCACCACTGATCATTGGATTAGTCTCTAGATCAGGGGTCGGCAACCCCCGGCACGCGTGCCCGGCATGGCACGCGAGTCTGTCTCTGCTGGCACGTGTGAGTTCGCCCCATAAGACACACTTTTTCTTCCCCCAAAATGGGGGAGAAATGCCCCTGCGTCTTATGGGGCGAATGCTTGCCGTTTTACATCGCAAGCTGCGATGTAGGAGCGAGCGGGGACTCGGGGAGGGACTGGGAGGAGGATCTGGGGGCTGGCAATAGCGGCGGGGCGGTGCAGTCAGTGTAGTATAGCCCCGCCCCGCCGCTCCGGTATACTAATATAAGATGTCATATTCATTTATTGGTTATTAAACATGCCCCCTCAGTCCTATTACTACCTTACATCCTAATCGCATCTGTAGAATTCAGGCAGGCCAGGCGGGCGGCAGCGTAACTCTTGTCATGTGCCTGAATGAAGCCGGCGGCGCAGGCAAGTGACGTCAGTGAGAGACGCGCCGGCCGCCCGGCTTGGGCTACCTGAATTCTACAGAAGCGATTAGGATGTAAGGTAGTAATAGGACTGAGGGGGCATGTTTAATAACCAATAAATGAATATAACATCTTATATTTGTATACTGGCGGCGGGGGCGATCTGTGGATGGCACAGTTATGGGCTGGGGGGGGTCTGTGGATGTCACTGTTATGGGCTGGGGGGGTCTGTGGATGTCACTGTTATGGGCTGGGGGGGGTCTGTGGATGTCACTGTTATGGGCTGGGGGGGGGTCTGTGGATGGCACTGTTATGGGCTGGGGGGGGTCTGTGGATGTCACTGTTATGGGCTGGGGGGTCTGTGGATGGCACATATATAACAGTGCCATCCGCAGATCCCCCCCTGTAACAGTGCCAGCCACAGATCCCCCCCCTGTAACAGTGCCAGCCACAGATCCCCCTGTAACAGTGTCCGTCATCCACAGATCCCCCCATAACAGTGTCCGTCATCCACAGATCCCCCCATAACAGTGTCCGTCATCCACAGATCCCCCCCATAACAGTGACCGTCATCCACAGATCCCCCCATAACAGTGTGTGTCATCCACAGATCCCCCCCATAACAGTGTCCGTCATCCACAGATCCCCCCATAACAGTGTCCGTCATCCACAGATCCCCCCCATAACAGTGACCGTCATCCACAGATCCCCCATAACAGTGTCTGTCATCCACAGATCCCCCCATAACAGTGTCTGTCATCCACAGATCCCCCCCATAACAGTGTCCGTCATCCACAGATCCCCCCATAACAGTGTGTGTCATCCACAGATCCCCCCATAACAGTGTCCGTCATCCACAGATCCCCCCCATAACAGTGTCCGTCATCCACAGATCCCCCCATAACAGTGTCTGTCATCCACAGATCCCCCCAGATCTGAGGTCTCCTGTGTATTGCTGCTGGTCTGAGGTCTGGTAAAAGGTTTGAGGCTGACGTGAGGTCTTTTGGTGATGCTGTAGGCCTGTTAGAAATTATTTTCTGTAAGTAATAATTATTTTGTATTTCTTCCAGTCTACCAGAAGAAAATACCTGCCAGTAACCTACAGTCAGAAGTCTACAGCTTGAACGCCTACAGCCCACACGACTCCGGTCTTTTGTCTCAGCTCTCCATCAGGTAAGTAAAAACCCTGTGTTTTATGAAGGTGCAGTGTTTAGGGCTGATCTGAGGTCTTTTTGTAATGTGGAATAGAATTTCTCACTGCCTTAAAGGAGAACTATGAGGTGAGTGCTTTTCACTCACCTCATAGTTCTAGCCGACCTGTGACAATGAGACTGTCACAGGTCGGCTCAGTAGATCGGGAGGTGAGCTAACACATGCACATAGCTGTAGCTCGCGTTATACTGAGCTTAGGGTGGCAAGGTAAACACCTTTAATTAATTAGTGAGTTTAACTTACTATTAGCAGTACAACTATGTACTTGTACTGTATAAAAAGTATAAAAATGAAAATCTAACTAACACTATGGAGCGCTGTTGTTCACTGGCACCCGGTTGCCTGATGGTTTCAAAAATGGCACTCGGTGTGTAAAAGGTTGCTGACCCCTGCTCTAGATCATAGTAGCCACTGTCTCCGGCTAGTAATAACTACAGAAAAAAAATACAAACTCATATTATATAACAACATACTATAAAATATATGTAACAAATATAATACTGAATGAATGCTGTAGGTAAATATGATATAAGCCAAAAATCATATGTTGTACGATTCATAATTTATTGTGTTCTGGGTTGGAATCAATTTAGGTCTTTTTGCTTAAAAGGATAGGCTTTTACAACCTTTTTTTTTTTTTTTCATAAATGCATCTAAAAAAAAAAAATTTAATAACTTTGCAAACAGACTTCAGATAAATTACCTAGTCTCTTTCTGCAGTTACACTCTCTTCCCTCTATCCCCTTCTTCTGGTAAACCTGTATGTTAGTAAGAAATGGGGAACAGATGTAGTAAATGTAGCATATCAATGTAGCATGGGACTACACAGGGTTTGTTTGTGGTCTGTAACCATGGAGACAGATAAGTCTACATAATAGTTATAGACACCAAACCTTAACATATTTTCAGCCCAGATGATTTAGGGTATAACCATAAGGAACAATCGTCGTAGGTCGGTCGGGTTGGAACCGTGCGGCGCGGCAACTGCACAGCAAATTAGTCCGCAGCTGCCTTTTATTTAACTAATGAAGACTGCACTACATAGTCGGTCTTCATTGTTAATAGCTGCATAGAAACTTCAGTACCGCACGGCCATTAACAATGAAGACCGATTAAACAGTGTGGTCTTCATTATTTAAATGAAATGCAGCTGCGGACTATTTGGCTGTGCAGTTCTTGACTGCAGCATGGCTGCCACCTGACCGGCTCACGAACATGCCACGTGGTTGTACCCTTACAGAATTGCTACTTTTCTGTATTGAATCTGCATTGGAGCAATAAAAAATGATGTGATTGAAAAATGTAAAAATAGCATAATCAGAAAATTATCTTCACCTTGATTGTGTTATAGCTTCTCTCTTTGCTTCCAGACTGTCTCTCTATGTATAGCAGGTAAAGCAGAATCTGATCTGGTAGAAAAGAAAATCAGAATGGCAGAATGGAAACTACTGCAAGGGCGCTTGACATTATTTGCTGCTGTGTACTCTGAATATTATCTGCTGGAGCAGTGCTTTTATTCATTATTAGAAGAGACTTCATTCGTTACTTACTGGTGACTTGCAAAATACAAAACGTTCATTATTATTATTATTATTATTATTATTTATTTGAAAGCTCCATTAATTCCATGGTGCTGTACATCTAAGAGGGGGTATACATAATATAAAACTACACAAGTGCAATGTGCATTGACTTAGTAACAGACTGGCACAGAGGAGGAGAGGACCCTGCCCGCGAGAGCTTACAATCTATAAGGGAAAGTGGAAAGACACAGTAGGTGAGGCTCCTTATCTGGCTGTGGTGGCAGCATGCTTTATTGCAGTGGTATAGTGAGTAGTGAGTTCTAGAGTATAGGGGATGCATATCTTGTAGGCGATTGTGCAAGGAACAGACCAGAGGAGGACAAAGAAGGAGGTCTTGTGAGAATCAGAGATTATGTGTAGGGATGTATAAGAAAAGCAAGGTCAGAGATGTAAGGAGGGGACAGATTGTGGGCAGATTATATGTAGTTCTTAGTATCTTGAACTGAATTTGCAAAGCAATAGGGAGCCAGTGAAGGGATTGGCAGAGGGGAATATAGCTGGCCAGCTAAGACCTGTCCTAGGTTGCTAGTATAGCTTATATGTGTATACAGCTAAACCTGATAATAACCTTAATACAGTTCCTATGTTTTTGTGTTAGAGAGAAACGCAGAGTTATTTACTGTGACTTCATGTTTTGGATGTCATATAACTGTTATATATTGTGTTCACAGAAGCAAAAAAAGATAATATGCCTTTAAGATTCATTTTGTAATGTAAGGTAAGTTCAGTGACACAGCAGAAACAACAGAAAGCATAGTGTTAATCTGTTGTTGCTGGGCAGAAGCTTGGGAAAATTGAATGCAAGATATGGTCATCCTTTCTTAGTACAAAGAGCCTTTAGAGAGAAACTGAATAAATGGCCTAAAATAAGTCCTAAAGAACACTTCAGACTCCAAAAGTATGGTGACTTCCTGCAAGCATGCAGCAATGCCATCCCACATGTTCTGGAAGTACTGAACGACTGTCTAGAAAACCACAGGATGCTAACTAAGCTACCTGAAGAAGTGGCTTCTAGATGGAATCGTTATGTGACTAAACAGTTAGATCTAGGTGAGAACTTCCCAAGTTTTAAGAGTTTTCTGAGTTCGTCAATGAGGAAGCACGGATATCATATAATCCAGTGACATCATCTTATGTCTTAAATTCCTTAGAAGAAATGCCTGCCAGAGAGATAAGACGTGCAAGAGCAACTAGCTTTGCAACCAACACAGCAGCTAAAGGTCCAGATACCTACGAGAGCAAGTTCAAAGTCACTACTGGGATCAATATAGAGACAGAACCGACAATTCTTCAGACTACCTTCAAGTGTATGTTCTGTGGAGATAACCACTCCATACATAAGTGCCAACAATTGAAGGTGAAGTCCCCAGAAGAAAAGAAAAAATTTATGCTGGATAACCAACTGTGTTTCGGATGCCTAAGAAAGGGCCATGTTACTAAGGAGTGTAAGAAAAAGGCCACATGCAGCGTTTTCAAACGACGCCATACTACACTACTACATGAAGAACGTCCAAAGAAAGATAAATACTGAATACCTAAAGATACTGAGGAAGGAAAGAAAGTATCGATATTCTCTTGCAGAGTGAGGGAAGGAGAAAGCAACGGCACATCAATGGTTGTACCAGTGTGCATATTAAATCCTAAAAGGAGAAACAAGAAGGTATACGCCTATGCGCTACTGGATGCCCAGAGTGACGTCACCTTCATTGATCAAGAAATCCGGAAGAAATTTCAAGTGGCTACAGAACCAATAAAGTTCAAACTCACCACAATAACAGGGAGAGAAACATTAGTGAACAGTCAAAGGGTCAAAGGACTGAGAGTTAGAGGATTTCATTCAAACTGCACATTAGATTTACCTCCAGCTTATACAAAAGATGATATACCTCTAGATCAAGATCGCATACCTACCTGTGAAAAAGCCAATAAATGGGAGCACCTATCTGTCATATCTCATTAAATGTCCCCACTAAAGGAGTTTGGTGTTGGACTGTTGATAGGCTACGATTGTCCCGAAGCCTTGGTACCACAAAAGGTAATCACAGCAGGAAAGGGCGAACCCTACGCTGTTCAAACTGATCTAGGATGGGGTGTTGTTGGAGGAAAACAGCAGATCGCAAACTCAAGACAGGTGACAGGATTGTGTCATCGAATATCTATCCAAGAGTTACCAACTGTAAGTCCAGCGAAAGTAATCAAGATCCTTGAATCCGACTTTGCAGACATAAGTTCTAAAGAAAAGAGTGTATTCCAAGAAGACATAAAGTTCGTACACACTCTAGAAGAAAATATTCAGCAGAATCAACAAGGTCTTCTTGAAATGCCCTTACCCTAATAACAGAAATCTTGCCCTAGCAAGATTGAAATGTTTGAAGAAAAAGATGGGAAGAGATCCCAAATTCAATCAGGATTGTTTGAAATTCATGGGAGGCATCCTCGAAGAAGGACATGCAGAGAAAGTTAATAACAAACCTAAAGAAGGAGATGTGTGGTACATCCCACATAAAGGTGTTTACCACTCAAAGAAACCAGATAAGATTAGAGTAGTATTTGATTGCTCAGCAAAGTAC
This sequence comes from Bufo bufo, assembly GCF_905171765.1. Lineage (NCBI taxonomy): Eukaryota > Metazoa > Chordata > Amphibia > Anura > Bufonidae > Bufo > Bufo bufo. Next base: position 366,936,561 of record NC_053393.1, on the reverse strand, counting down.
AATGGTGTTGCATTGAATGATCATCTACTAAAAGGACCAGATCTTACAAACACTCTGCCTGGAGTACTCTGTAGATTCAGAAAGTATCCCGTAGCAGTCATGTGTGACTTTGAAAAGATGTTCCACCAGTCTCATGTGAAGAATGAAGATAGAGACTTCCTGAGGTTTCTATGGTGGGAGGATAGAGATACAGATACAGAGCCAGAAGAATACAGAATGAAAGTACACTTGTTTGGAGCAGCAGCATCTCCAGGTTGCGCCAATTATGGTATGAAGTACCTAGCTAATCAGAATGAGAAGTATTGCCCATCAGCAGCAAATTTTCAGAAGAAAAACTTTTATGTAGATGATGGTCTTATAAGTCTAGAGTCCACAGAATCTGCAATCAAACTAGTGAAAGAAAGCCAAGAGTTATGCACAAGAGGAAACCTGCGCCTTCACAAATTCATCTCAAACAGAGAGGTACTGGACTCCATCAGTGACTCTGAACGTGCAGCAACAATGAAGAATGTAGATCTCAATTATGATCATCTTCCAGTTCAGAACATACTTCGATTGGTATGGAATCTAGAGAACGACAAGTTCTTTGAAGTATCTATTAAAGAGAAAATTGCAACTAGACGTACCAGTGGCTTCTATTTTTGATCCATTGGGATTCTTGGCCCCAATAATCCTCAGAGCAAAAGAAATACTGCAAGAATTATGCAGACAGAGGTTGGGATGGGATGAGCCCATACCTGAAAATTTGAGGCCAAGGTGATAGAGTTGGATAAGAGACTTGCAAAACTTGAGAGAAGTTCGAATACCCAGATGTTTTGTACCTCATGATTTTGGAAAGTACAAGAAAATAGAACTTCATCATTTTTCAGATGCCAATAGTTATGGTTATGGTCAGTGCTCCTACATCAGAGTAATAGGAGAAAATACGATACACTGTGCCCTGGTTATGGGGAAGGCCAGAGTTGCACCTACCAGCCGTAGTTTCAGCACCAGTAAGCAAGTTTCTGAGAGAAGAATTGGAATAGAAAATAGATGAATATTTTTGGACAGACTCACAAGTTGTCCTAAGATACATAAACAATGAAGTTCGAAGATTCTATATCTTTGTCGCCAACAGAGTTGAGAAAATTCAGGAAATAACAAATTCAGAACATTGGCATCACATTGACACAAAGCATAACCCAGCAGCTCCTGCTTCAAGAGGCCTGAATGTAACAGAATGGAAAAATTCAAACTGGTTCACCGGTCCACAGTTCCTTTGGGAAAAAGAAAATCACGCCGAGTAAAGGTTACACAGAATTGTCTATCAGTGATCCAGAAGTAAAAGTTTATTCAAACATTGAGCACTGCTGCCAAGTGTCAAGATAACAAACTTGAAAGACTAGCCAGATGTTCAAAATGGAATACAGTCATAAACGTAGTAGCTCGAATTCAACGTTTGGCAAAGGGAATCAAAAAGAAGGAATTGTTGAATGTAGAAGAAAGAATGAAAGCTGAAGAAACAGTCATAAGACTCATTCAACAGAGATTCTACTGTGGAGAGTTGAAGAGACATAGTCAATGACTAGAGGGGTTATGGGCCCCCAATTGACGCAACGGTAATTATCCCAAATGAAAAGCATACAAATTATATAAATACATATAAAATGCGCGGCGGCACTAGTAACCAGCAGGTCCTACCGGTACTATGGGACGGACACCAGATCGTTCACCACCAGCTGTAATCATTGGGTGCCTATCCACAGATGATATTCAAATAGACCAAAAATTCTGGCAGTGATACACTGCTGTGCCCATGTTTGCCCATTCATCACCAAGCAAAACCGCAAGGAGAACAAGAGATATGGACTAATATTTACATGTCTGAACTCCAGAGAAATTAATCTGGAAATGTTAAAAGATATGTCAACTGATGCATTCATCCACGCCTTGAGATGTTTCATAGCCATTAGAGGTACTGTCAGAGAGCTTAGATCTGACCAAGGATCTAATTTTGTCGGAGCAAAGAATGAATTGAAGAAAGCTCTAAAAGAGATCGATAAAGAAAAAGTAACTGAGTATTTGTTTGAGAAACAGTGTGATTTTCACATGAATGCTCCACATGCAAGCCATACAGGAGGATTTTTGGAAAGACAAATCAGAACTGTCAGAAATGTGTTAAGTTCAGTGTTGAAAAAGAACGCCAGAAGAATAGATGATGCTTCACTTAGGACCCTATTCTGTTAACAGTCATCCACTTACAGTTGATAATATCAACTATCCAACAAGTTTGGAACCTTTAACTCCCAACCATCTACTTCACCTGAAGTCGGATTACATACAGCCACCGCCTGGCAAGTTCACCAAAGAGGATTTATATGCCAGAAGGAGATGGCGAAGAGTTCAATATCTATCAGAACAGTTTTAGAATAGATGGAGGAAAGAGTACTTAGCCAATCTTATGCTAAGAAGTAAATGGCAAACAACCAGAAGAAATATCCAAGTTGGTGACATAGTGTTAGTGAAAGAAGAAGATTTACCTAGAAGTCAATGGAAATTGGCCAAAGTTCTAGAAGTTCAAAAGGATGAAGACAAACTAGTAAGAAGAGTGTTGTTACAAATAGGGGACTCAAAACACAAAAAAGGAAAACGTCTCACTACTCCACTCATGTTGGAACATCCTATACAGAAGTTAGTTGTTCTACCTGAGAGTGATAAAAGACACTTGGAAGTTGAGAACTTGATGGAAAATTCCTCAAATTCATGTTCAAGTCCTACCACTAAGAACATAGAATTATAGGTAATTTTGGTGGGAGTGTAGCTGGCCAGCTAAGACCTGTCCTAGTTTGCTAGTATAACTTATATGTGTATACAGCTAAACCTGCTAATAACCTTAATACAGTTCAAATGTTTATGTGTTAGAGACAAAAGCAGAGTTTTTTATTGTGACTTCACATTTTGGATGTCATATAACTGTTATATATTGTGTTCACAGAAGCAGAAAAAGATAATATGCCTTTAAGATTCATTTTGTAATGTAAGGTAAGCTCAGTGACAGAAACAACAGAAAGCATAGTGTTGATCTGTTGCTGCTGGGCAGAAGTCTAGACCAATCACAGCCAGCTACTCACACAGCAAGAGTTTTCACCAATCACAACCAGCCTCACACACAGCCTGTCTGGGAATCCCCCTAGCAGGAGCTGCTAGAATCATAATTCACCAGAGACAGGAGCTGAAGAGACATTCATTCCACTGAGAGCTGTGTTTTTATGGAAGCAGGAGAGGCCAAAATAGGTATTTATAACAGTTATATAATGTTTCTGTTGTTACTATTGTGTTTAGCAATGTATACTAAACTAGATATATATGTGTTTACTTACAGTTCCACCAATTGCAATCATACAATTGCAAATACAAATTGCAAGCTTCAAATTGCAAGCATTCAGATTCCATATTGCAATCCAAATTGCATACAACCATACCAGATCATACTCAACCAATCTGCAAATAGTCACTGCTAACTGCATACTGCAAGTAGAACTATTAGTTAGACCTCAGATATACCTCTCAGAGAGATCATAAAGTGCTTAAATAACTTAAAGTGACAGTACAGATACTGAAGAGAGAAATATATCCACCATTTTATGTTGAATGACAAGATTGAACAGTTGAACCACCATCTTATGCATACCGCCATTTTGTGATATCTTTTCAACACATGTCTTGTACATGGACTATCTGCTGCGGAGGCGGCAGTGTTATATATGAAGAAACGTTGAAGTTAATAAAGAAGTTATTTGAAGCATTTGGTGTGCTCTTTAAACCTATTGTTTCCATAGAACAGCGCTAGAGGAATTACAGAGTAATAGACAGTCTGGTTAGACTAAAAGTCAGAGATATCAAAATTCTTCTAATACCACAGCGCAAAAGGCACTCAAGAGTGATATTCTTGAGTTAAAAGTGGCAGGTGGAGTTAAGGGTTTGGATGTGTGTTTGAAGAAGAGGGCAGAATCAAAGGCTATCCCCAGGCAGTGGACCTGTAAGACTGGAGAATGTGTGGTGCTGTTAATTGTAATGGATAGGTCTGGTACTGGGGCTAAGTGACTTGGGGGAAAGATGATGAATTCTGTGTTCTCCATGTTGAGATTTAAGAAGTGGGAAAAGAAGAATAAAGATATAGCTGATAGACGCGCCGATAATTGAAGTGACACCTGGGCCATACTTGCAGTATGCAGTTAGCATGACTATTTGCAGATTGGTTGAGTACGATCTGGTATGGTTGTATGCAATTTGGATTGCAATATGGAATCTGAAGTTGGAAGCATTTCTTTACATCCGTACATGTATGGAGAGTGAGAAGTGCAATAAGACTTTCCCACACCTCAAAGAAGTGTTCCGTATATTGTTCTTTCTTTGAGACTGCCTCTGCCCAATCCATCTTCATGAGGAATGATAGTTTGTCTAAAAATAGCTTAAATGTGGGTTGATCCAGGTGTGTAGAATGCATTTAACCCCTGCCGCTGCTATCGTATGTAGGAGTTTGCTACTACCCGGAGAACACGGGAATTTTGAATGGTCTGAGTAGCTGAATATGGCCCAGACAGGGTTTAGTGGAAGGTAGAAGACCAGATTGCAAAGGTCGAGATTTTTGGCCAAAAGTGTTGAATAAGTGATCAGCCCCAGAGGCAGTGATAAATGTCCGCAAAAGGTGCCTGACAACGAAAACATTGGTCTGAGGGGAATATTCCTATTTTAAACCCTCGCACGTGGGTGATGTGGGCCCTGTGGACCACCTAGAGAACCATCTCTGTGTATCAGCTAGAAGGAAGATATATTATCCTCCAATCAATCGTCTGAAGGATAAACAATGGTTTTAGGGTAGGCCGAATGTATAAATGGAGAAAACTAAGGGACCCAGGACACAGCCTTGAATGACACCTACAGTGAGGGGGCATGATGAGGAGGTGGTGTGGTGGGAAACACTGAAAATTCTGTTGGAGATCCAGGAGAGGGCCAGGTCTCGAATGCTAAAAGAAGAGAGGGTTTGCAACAGGAGAGAGTGATCAACCGTGTCAATGGTTGAGGACAGGTCAGGATGGAGGAGAACAAAGTAATGCCATTTAGCTTTGGCAGCTAGAAGATCCTTGGCGACTTTTGTTAAGCCGGTTTCAGTGCAGTGATTGGGTCTGAAGCCGGACTCTAGTGGATTAAAGAGTGAGTGGGATAAGAATTGGGAAGACAATTCAAGATGAAAATGTTGTTCTAGGACTTTTGTTGCTTGTTAATAAATGTAAAATAGTTCCATGTTACATAATAAAACTAACATGACTGAAGTAATGCATTTGATTGTATGTGAACTGGAAACATGTATATAGCCCAGAGCGGAAAAGTGTGCACTTTAGGGGTCTAGGTCTTTCCCATGAAATGATAGATCTGTAAGCCTAACATGTATATAAAATATAATTGAGGGTCTGTTATAAGGGTATTATGGTTTAGAAATACTCCTAGACCATTGGGAGAAATTAAAAAGGGGTTGAGTTAAGAATAAAACATGATCAATACTCACCTTTACCGATCTCCCAAAGCTGCCTTTCGGAAGTTGCTCTGGTCCCCACTGCTCTCCACTTCCTCGTCCTATGTTCAACACAGGAAATTTCCTAGACTACCTGCTCACCCAGTCACTGACTGAGGCAGGTCAGTGATGCAGCTGGTGATTGTGTGAGTAGGCCGTTCTAAGCCATATTTTTAGAAGACCCATCTAGCAAAAATGCATTGTCCAAAGCAAGCAACCTTTTTAAGGGGCAGAAAACAAATTATTCTGTTACGTTGCCTGGATAAATAGCCGCAGCAGGTCAAAGGTGATGTGGGTACAATTCACACTCAGTTCAATGCGTTTTGGTAGACCACGCGTGTTTCAGGTAACCACTCCAGAATCAGAGTATCCACTTCTGCACGTATGGGTACATCATTAATCTCCACAGGAATCCCTTTTCCTCCACTGACTCCTATGGAATACCAAAATCACACTGATAGTGAAGTACTGCTACTGTCGATTGCGAGATCACCTGATATTATACTCAAAAGCGCACAGTAGTATGCAGACATTTCAAACAGACGCTATAGAAGCGAGTCCATCAATGTCCTCCTTTCCGATGGTAATCCTATGAGGAGTTCGCTACAATAGTGAAGTACCATCTCCAATTTGTATAAAACAAGTATTTATTATACTCACAAATTCCATAAAAAGTATAAGCATTTCTCAGATAAAAGCGTGCAAAAGGCTGCTGCTTTTTATCTGAGAAATGCTTATACTTTTTATGGAATTTGTGAGTATAATAAATACTTGTTTTTTACAAATTGGAGATGGTACTTCACTATTGATCCCTTAAGTTACAATATCCATTGGTTCCAGAATGATTATTGTATGTTGAAGCCATTTTAACTTAAGTCCCTAGTAACTGGGAAACAAAGTTTATAAGGCTGAAAAAAAGACATCTGTCCATCTAGTGCAGCCTGTTATCCTGTCCCTAATTCTATGGAACTGGTAATTGGTTCCAAAGTCCAACAATGTGACCCCAAGATAAGAGAATCTGAAGATATAAGAAAAATTAACCAAGACATATAACAGGAATAGATGCTGGAAGCTGTAATTCATTCTCTATGATGAGGACAAGAAATTCTTCAGGGTCCTGTATATAGCAAGTGGTGTAGTGGAAAAATAAAACAGAGCCACCCTCACCTGATATCTGAATGAACAGCCCATCCTGTAACAGAGAGAGGGCAGTACCACACTGTACTGTAGAGACAATACAGGTGTTTTAATAAAGAAATACCCATGTTGGTTGGTTGGATGTGAATCTGAAGCACTGTATAATGAGTCAGGTTTCAACTTACAATGGCCCAGAAAAGACCATTGTAAGTTGAGATTATTGTATCCTTAGGCCATTATATCTTGAGGGACCACTGTACAGTCAATGGAAGATGTTTAAATATGGGAGAAATGTATAAATGCAGTTAGGCTGAGATTTTTCTGACCAGAAAATTAGCAGTGAACAATCTGGTGTTGTACAGTAATTATATGTCTGCTGACAAATATGACTCACACTAGCCAAGTTCCCCAGGCTGTTCTATCAACTCAGACTTTATAAAATTGTCTCAATTCGTTTTTAGCCAACGACATTAAATGGTAAAAAATATGGTAGGAGGGGTAAAACTAAGAGTTAAGGCGCATTTACACATGCAGAGCTAAAGCCAACTATCAGGAAGGAAGCGCTCCTTCCCGACAACTGTCTGCTTGTTCAGTGCAAATGAACATGCAGCGATCACCTCCACAGTATGAGGATGAGGGATCGTTATTGTGATAGCTCGTCCTCATACAGCCACAAGGCCTTTCAGCTATACAGGCCAATTCTGTCTTGCTCTGATAAAGGGCTTTCGTCCTGGAAAAGCTACTTGCAGATGTGAGGTTGGCTTAGTTATTATCCTAGTTATGTTATGAATCCTGTTTAAAGGGCTGAGCAATGGCTGGATGGCTATGCTGTATCTGTAGGAGTTAAACACTTGGCTTTTTTAATCTTTTTAGAAAGAAAGCTAAATTTAACATGTTTTTAGAGTGCAGATCTCTCTTTTTCTCTTTATTTGCCCAACATGGATAGTAAAAAAATTATGTGTTCATTAGACATTGAGAGTTTTTAGAACCTATAGGACAAATTCTGAATTGATACAATCAATTTGCTCATCTCTAGCATACATTTATAAATTTATACATACTTCCATGTGCTACATAGATCAATTTCCTTTCCTTTATTTTGTGGGCTCAGCGTGCATGTTGGTACTTGCATCCTTGGATCCGATGAAAGCTGTAATGGCACCGGACGGGGTTAAAAGCAGAGTGTGCTTGGCGTGCACGCTGACCTGCATTCCCTGGATTTCGTGTGGCTGTCATGGCCCATGAACAGGTGGAAACAGTGTTAGGGACCACTCAAATGGAGGCAACCTTGACGCGGTGAGTGGCTTATTACGCTTTGGCCAAAATGTACACCAATGTCTCATCCAGCATGAAGGCAGGGCAGAATGCTGGATATAGAGTGCGATTACATTTGTATTCTCCGTTTGTATATGTATTTCGCCATAGTGATCTGCACCTATATGCAGGTTGTGCTGACTCAATTCCCCAAAAATCTTTCTTTGTAGTATGTATTGGAGGCGTGGCGATCTCCTTTGAGTCATGCACACCTGGCCAGTCAATCTGTCCTGGAGGCTGGTTTTAAAGTCAGTATAAAACTGAGTCTGCTTATATAGAACCTACCAGTGGCCATTTGGCTCCAGGAGAAGTATATGGTGGGCTCAGCGTGCATGTTGGTACTTGCATCCTTGGATCCGATGAAAGCTGTAATGGCACCAGACGAGGTTAAAAGCAGAGTGTGCTTGGCGTGCACGCTGACCTGCATTCCCTGGATTTTGTGTGGCTGTCATGGCCCATGAACAGGTGGGAACAGTGTTAGGGACCACTCAAATGGAGGCAACCTTGACGCGGTGAGTGGCTTATTACGCTTTGGCCAAAATGTACACCAATGTCTCATCCAGCATGAAGGCAGGGCAGAATGCTGGATATAGAGTGCGATCACATTTGTATTCTCCGTTTGTATATGTATTTCGCCATAGTGATCTGCACCTATATGCAGGTTGTGCTGACTCAATTCCCCAAAAATTTTTCTTTGTAGTATGTATTGGAGGCGTGGCGATCTCCTTTGAGTCATGCACACCTGGCCAGTCAATCTGTCCTGGAGGCTGGTTTTAAAGTCAGTATAAAACTGAGTCTGCTTATATAGAACCTACCAGTGGCCATTTGGCTCCAGGAGAAGTATATGGTGGGCTCAGCGTGCATGTTGGTACTTGCATCCTTGGATCCGATGAAAGCTGTAATGGCACCAGACGAGGTTAAAAGCAGAGTGTGCTTGGCGTGCACGCTGACCTGCATTCCCTGGATTTTGTGTGGCTGTCATGGCCCATGAACAGGTGGGAACAGTGTTAGGGACCACTCAAATGGAGGCAACCTTGACGCGGTGAGTGGCTTATTACGCTTTGGCCAAAATGTACACCAATGTCTCATCCAGCATGAAGGCAGGGCAGAATGCTGGATATAGAGTGCGATCACATTTGTATTCTCCGTTTGTATATGTATTTCGCCATAGTGATCTGCACCTATATGCAGGTTGTGCTGACTCAATTCCCCAAAAATTTTTCTTTGTAGTATGTATTGGAGGCGTGGCGATCTCCTTTGAGTCATGCACACCTGGCCAGTCAATCTGTCCTGGAGGCTGGTTTTAAAGTCAGTATAAAACTGAGTCTGCTTATATAGAACCTACCAGTGGCCATTTGGCTCCAGGAGAAGTATATGGTGGGCTCAGCGTGCATGTTGGTACTTGCATCCTTGGATCCGATGAAAGCTGTAATGGCACCAGACGAGGTTAAAAGCAGAGTGTGCTTGGCGTGCACGCTGACCTGCATTCCCTGGATTTTGTGTGGCTGTCATGGCCCATGAACAGGTGGGAACAGTGTTAGGGACCACTCAAATGGAGGCAACCTTGACGCGGTGAGTGGCTTATTACGCTTTGGCCAAAATGTACACCAATGTCTTATCCAGCATGAAGGCAGGGCAGAATGCTGGATATAGAGTGCGATCACATTTGTATTCTCCGTTTGTATATGTATTTCGCCATAGTGATCTGCACCTATATGCAGGTTGTGCTGACTCAATTCCCCAAAATTTTTTCTTTGTAGTATGTATTGGAGGCGTGACGATCTCCTTTGAGTCATGCACACCTGGCCAGTCAATCTGTCCTGGAGGCTGATTTTAAAGTCAGTATAAAACTGAGTCTGCTTATATAGAACCTACCAGTGGCCATTTGGCTCCAGCAGAAGTATATGGTGGGCTCAGCGTGCATGTTGGTACTTGCATCCTTGGATCCGATGAAAGCTGTAATGGCACCGGACGGGGTTAAAAGCAGAGTGTGCTTGGCGTGCACGCTGACCTGCATTCCCTGGATTTTCTAAGTAAATGTGGATAGCTCACCACCTTTCTCTGTATGGTAAGGGTGCTCAAGTCAGGAAACTGATCACCCAATCAGTCAGGGGCAGATAAAAATGAATAAAAAAGTGACTGGCACTCGCTATATGGTTCACATCAACAGCATTTAATAGCTTCCCACTCAATGGAGTGTAGACAGCATGGATAAAACAGCATATAATAAGCACAACAATAAAACAATATATATTAAAAATATAAATAGTAAGGTACACTGGTATTAATTGGAGAAATGTCCTCTCAATATTATATCATCTGGTGTATAATAGAACATCAAAAGTAATGCCAAAAGTTCATTGGTTTTGTGGCAAATAATGAAGATATCCTTGAAATGCAAAGAATCCAAGTTCACTAGTGGGAATACTGTCTCTTTAAATAACACTGAATGTTAGCAGTCAATCCCCTAAGTTACCGCAGTATCTCAACAGTAGCAGTTGACTTTTAACTTGATACTGGAAAGCCTCCGGACCCTCCGGTGTACAGTGCTGTGGGAAAGAAGTTTTCTTACCGGTATAGGTGAATCACCGGCAGTCCCGTTGCTCAGCTTACCGCACCGCTCGAGGTTACTTCCGGCGTCCTCGCTCCTTGGTATCTATCACGTGTTGACTCCAAGGTATCGCGGGACTTGGCGGCTTAGTTCCGGGTTTCTGTGAGAAGTGCTCACGTTGAATAGAAGAGATGGAGCGCTCCAAATTACTGTTGAGATACTGCGGTAACTTAGGGGATTGACTGCTAACATTCAGTGTTATTTAAAGAGACAGTATTCCCACTAGTGAACTTGGATTCTTTGCATTTCAAGGATATCTTCATTATTTGCCACAAAACCAATGAACTTTTGGCATTACTTTTGATGTTCTATTATACACCAGATGATATAATATTGAGAGGACATTTCTCCAATTAATACCAGTGTACCTTACTATTTATATTTATAATATATATTGTTTTATTGTTGTGCTTATTGTATGCTGTTTTATCCATGCTGTCTACACTCCATTGAGTGGGAAGCTATTAAATGCTGTTGATGTGAACCATATAGCGAGTGCCAGTCACTTTTTTATTCATTCCCTGGATTTTGTGTGGCTGTCATGGCCCATGAACAGGTGGGAACAGTGTTAGGGACCACTCAAATGGAGGCAACCTTGACGCGGTGAGTGGCTTATTACGCTTTGGCCAAAATGTACACCAATGTCTCATCCAGCATGAAGGCAGGGCAGAATGCTGGATATAGAGTGCGATCACATTTGTATTCTCCGTTTGTATATGTATTTCGCCATAGTGATCTGCACCTATATGCAGGTTGTGCTGACTCAATTCCCCAAAATTATATCTTGAGGGACCACTGTACAGTCAATGGAAGATGTTTAAATATGGGAGAAATGTATAAATGCAGTTAGGCTGAGATTTTTCTGACCAGAAAATTAGCAGTGAACAATCTGGTGTTGTACAGTAATTATATGTCTGCTGACAAATATGACTCACACTAGCCAAGTTCCCCAGGCTGTTCTATCAACTCAGACTTTATAAAATTGTCTCAATTGGTTTTTAGCCAACGACATTAAATGGTAATAAATATGGTAGGAGGGGTAAAACTAAGAGTTAAGGCGCATTTACACACGCAGAGCTAAAGCCAACTATCAGGAAGGAAGCGCTCCTTCCCGACAACTGTCTGCTTGTTCAGTGCAAATGAGCATGCAGCGATCACCTCCACAGTATGAGGATGAGGGATCGTTATTGTGATAGCTCGTCCTCATACAGCCACAAGGCCTTTCAGCTATACAGGCCAATTCTGTCTTGCTCTGATAAAGGGCTTTCGTCCTGGAAAAGCTACTTGCAGATGTGAGGTTGGCTTAGTTATTATCCTAGTTATGTTATGAATCCTGTTTAAAGGGCTGAGCAATGGCTGGATGGCTATGCTGTATCTGTAGGAGTTAAACACTTGGCTTTTTTAATCTTTTTAGAAAGAAAGCTAAATTGAACATGTTTTTAGAGTGCAGATCTCTCTTTTTCTCTTTATTTGCCCAACATGGATAGTAAAAAAATTATGTGTTCATTAGACATTGAGAGTTTTTAGAACATATAGGACAAATTCTGAATTGATACAATCAATTTGCTCATCTCTAGCATACATTTATAAATTTATACTTACTTCCATGTGCTACATAGATCAATTTCCTTTATTTTGTATCCACAACATTTTTGGTTGAATTAGTGGTAGCATCAAAGTTTTCTAACTTAGCTTTTTTTATAATAAGATTTTTTGTCTATTGCTGTGCTTGTATTGCCACATAATGCCTCTCTTGAAAACAGACATGCAAGTCAGTGTCCTTTCCAAAAGGAAAAGGAATACTAAGTGCCCTATACCAGGAACCCAGCTCATTCTGGGTATCTACCTGTAAGAGAACAGAGCAAAAAAAAATTGTTTTGCTGCCTTAGTAACTTTGGTTGGGGTACTGTTTCTCCTTATGGAGAGAGCCAAGTACACATGTATTGTAAGCCAGTCAATGCTCCACTGGGTTTCTAGAAAAAATATATGAAAATAAGCACATCTTACATCTGCTGGCATCCTAAGCATAAACTTCTACCAACAGTAAAAATAATCACTAATGCTCTCCCCAGTAATGTGCAACATTGACACATTATGTGGCACATTCAATACTGTATCTCACAGAGTTAGGAGTAGCCAAATCAGGCACATCAAGCCAGGGTGACCAAAGTTTTTCAAAACTTGGAGCATGCCCTCCTATTGCTTTTTTCACACAGCAATATGACATTGACTGTATCAATAAATTCTCTCTTTGTAGGCAGGGGCAACTAAATTCAATGATAGGCTGTAAATTTGCAGATAGTCCAATGTTAATGCATTTGAGTGTATGAGTGTATGAGGGAAGCAATCTAATGATTGCTTGTTATAGTTCCCTATGGGAACTATAAAAAAGTGTAAGAAAAATATTTTTTAAAATAAAAATGGCTGATTCTCAGTTTTTTGGTCACTTCATCTCCTACAAAAGATTAAATAAAAAGTGATCAAAAAGTAATTCACACCCCAAAATGGTATCCCATACAATACAGGATTCAATTTAAACTGCTCATTCTCACCCAAAAAGTTATCCACAATGCTTCACACCCCTATATCTCCTCCCTCATCTCTGTCTACCATTCTACCCGTGCTCTCCGTTCAGCTAATGACTTATGACTGACATCCACCGTAATACAAACCACTAACTTACGTCTCCCGAGCTGCTCCACTTCTCTGGAATTTCCTACCCCAAGCAATTAGGTTAATCCATAAAATCCATTGTTTTAGATGCTCCCTAAAAACACATCTTTTTAGGTTAGCCTATCGCATCCCCTGATCTAACCCTTCACCATTCACACCCCCCATCCCCTTCAGAATTATTCCTCTGAACCTGATCTATTAGTATCCACCACACCCCATGCACTTAGAAGCATTACAGATATTGGCTGATGACTGGCTTATGCAGTCTTATATCTACTCACTGGTTGTATTAAGATGGCTGGACCATTGTATAAAACAAACACTTTTTACCTATTGTGTCAATTTTTGTGTCACCCCCATCTCCTGATAGATTGTGAGCTCATTCCGCTTGTTTTAATTATTGAACCCCCCTGATTGTAAAGTGCTGTTGGCGCTATATAAATAAAGATTATTATTATATTATTAATATTTATTAAATGCTGGAATTAGAAAGTGCCACTTGCCCTGCAAAAAACAAGCCCTCATACAGCTATGTACATGGAAAAGTAAAAAAGTTATGGCATTGGAAAGGCAGGGAATGAAAAATGAAAACTGAAAAATGAAAAACCCTCAAGGGCTGAAAGCATTGAAATAACTACATATTATAGGGCTTTTCAAACCAAAAATTTTAATAAAACAGTGCCCAGGATCAATGTGTCCTTTATAAGTTGAGTTATTATTTTTTATTGTTTTATACGCAAACACTTTGAAGAGGACCTGTCACCATGACATGCAGTGCAATCTGCAGGCAGCATGTTATAGAGCAGGAAAGGCTGAACAGATTGATATACAGTTTTGTGGGAAAATATTTTGTAAAACTGGCAATTTATACATTTATGACTGCTGTTTCTGAACTTAACACCACCCTCATGTATAGTGATTGACAGCTACAGTAGGTGTGTATACACACTTACACATAGAATGCTATCAATCACTGGTAACAACTCCCCCGTGTAAAACTATCAGTGAGTGAAAGCTATCTCTGTATGCACACTTACACATAGAATGTTATCAATCACTGATAACACCTCCCATATGTACAACTATCAGGGACTGACAGCTATCTATATATACACACTTACACAGAGAATTCTATCAATCACTGATTATTCCTTGTGTACAACTATCAGTGACTGATATATACGCACTTACACAGAGAATGCTGTCAATCACTGTTAATTCCCCCGTGTACAATTATCAGTGATCGACAGCTAACTCTGTATACACACTTATGCAGAGAATTCTATATATTACTGATTACACCTCTCTTTGTACAACTATCAGTAACTGACAGCTATATTTGTATACACATTTACACAGAGAAGGCTATCAATCACTGATAAAAACCTCCCCCATGTACAACTATCATTGACTGACAGCTATATATGTATACACACTTACACAGAGAATACTATCAATCACTGATAACACCTCTCCGTGTACCACTATCAGTGACTGACAGCTATCTATGTATGCACACTTACACAGAGAATGCTATAAATCACTGATGACAGCTCACCTGTGAACAACTATCAGTGACTGACAGCTATTTATGTGTACACACTTACACAGAGAATTCTATCAATCACTGATAACACCTCCCCTGTGTACAACTATCAGTGACTGACAGCTATCTCTGTATACACACTTAGGCAGAGAATTCTGTCAATCACTGATAACACCTCCTCTGTTTACAGCTATCAGTGACTGACAGCTATATCTGTATACACACCTACACAGAGAATTATATCAAACACTGATAACACCCCCCCATGTATCAGCAACTGACAGCTATCTCTATATACACACTTACACAGAGAAAGCTATCAATCACTGATAACACCGCCCCTGTGTACCAATATCAGTGACTGACAGCTATCTATATATACACACTTAGGCCGAATGCACACGGCCGTGGAACACGGACGTGAGCGGTCCGTGGTATCCCGGCCTGTCATCCTGCTGACAGCAGGAGCGCACGGCATCATTGGTTGCTATGACAACGTGCGCTTCATGCCGCCGCTGCACTACAGTAATACACTCGTACGTAATTGGTTGCTATGACGCCGTGCGCTTCAAGCCGCCTCTGCACTACAGTAATACACTTGCATGACCTATACGAGTGTATTACTGTAGTGCAGCGGCGGTATGAAGCGCACGGCGCCATAGCAACCAATGACGCCGTGCGCTCCTGCTGTCAGCAGGATGCCAGGCGGGATACCATGGACCGCTCACGTCCGTGTTCCATGGCCGTTTGCATTCGGTCTTACACAGAGAATTCTATCAATCACTGATAATTCCTTGTGTACAACTATCAGTGACTGATATATACGCACTTACACAGAGAATGCTGTCAATCACTGATAATTCCACCATGTACAATTATCAGTGACCGACAGTTATCTCTGTATACACACTTATGCAGAGAATTCTATATATTACTGATTACACCTCCCCTGTGTACAACTAAAAGTTATTGACAGCTATCTTTGTATACACATTTACACAGAGAAGGCTATCAATCACTGATAAAACCTCTGCCATATCATTGACTGAAAGCTATATATGTATACACACTTACACAGAGAATACTATTAATCACTGATGACACCTCTCCGTGTGACTATCAGCCAGCTTATGCAGAGTATCAAAGATCCTACCTTGAATCGCAGTACCTCAAGCAGGACGATATGCGACAAATCGATGCCAGCCACAACTACCGCCCTTCAGAACAGAAGCTACAACCTTTGCTTCGACTTAAAGAGCCAACCTTAGCGTCAGAACGGTATTATACAGACTTCCCTAAGCCAGAAACACCTAAAGGATATGGTGATACACCACAAATGCAGCATAACAACACACCGGGTAGTATTGGCACTAAACAGACCGCCATGGACTTCGCTAAGTTCTTTGCTAAACAGGAGCTTGTTACCAAAGGGCTTATAAAGTTCACTGATCGCAGAACTACAGGGCATGGTGAGCCTCCTTCCAGAACTCCATAAGGGACTTAGATCTTTCTTGTAGTGAGGAGTTAGATCTCTTGGTAAAGTGGCTTGGAAGCGAGTCTGCTGAACATGCCCAAAAAAATCTGAGACATTAACATTAACTATCCGGGCAAAGGCTTAAGGATGGTGTGGAAAATACTTGATGAGTGTTATGGGTCAGTAGAAGCTATAGAAAATGCTTTATATAAGAGAATTGAGAATTGTCCCAGAATAGTGGGTAGGAGTTACCAGAAGCTCAGGGAACTCAGTGACTTGTTGATAGAGGTACAGGTTGCTCAGGCCAAAGGAGATATGCCAGGACTAGCATTCCTGGACACCGCCAGAGGTGTCAATCCAATTGTCTAGAAACTCAGTTATAATCTGCAAGAAAAGTGGATCACGCATGGTTCCCATTATAAACAGTTTCATAATGTACCATTTCCCCCCTTCATGGTGTTTGTAAACTTTGGTACTCAACAGGCAAGGATCATAAACTATCCCAGACTTTACATTGTCATATTCCACAACCCCTGGTGTCAAACCTCATAAAACACCAGTGGCAGTCCACAAAACTAACATTGCCTCTACAGGTTCTCCTTACAGGCCGTTTAAGTCTTCTCAAGAAGAGAACAAACTCAAAGATCTTACCGAAGAATGCCCCCTGTACAAGAAACCACATATTCTACTAAAATGCAGAGCCTTCAGGGAGAAGTCTTTAGAAGACCGCAAATAATTCCTCAAAGAAAACAACATCTGCTTCAGGTGCTGCGCTACAACATCGCACTTCGCCAGGAATTGTAAGGTCAGTGTGACATGCACAGATTGTGGCAGCACAGAACACAACACGGCTTTACACCCTGGACCACCCTCTCAGGTATCACCCCAAGCAGAGGAGCATGACGGGAAGCAGATAGACACTGACATGGGCACCGCAGTTGTCACTTCTCACTGTACAGAGATCTGTAAAGGACTCACAGGAGGGAAGTCCTGATCAAAAATCTGCCTTGTCAGAGTATTTCCGGTCGGCCACCGAGATAAGGCGATCAATGTATATGCAATCTTGGATGATCAAAGCAATAGGTCTTTAGCTAAATCCACCTTCTTTGACACCTTAAACATCGTAGGGCCTGGTTCTCCCTACTCCTTAAGGACATGTGCTGGTACTGTTGAGACGGCGGGGAGGAAAGCAACTGGGTACAAGGTAGAGTCCATAGATGGTCAGACCTGCTTGTCCCTGCCAACCATACTGGAGTACAATCACATTCCTGACAATCGGTTTAAGATACCTACACCAGAGGTAGCGGCATACCACCCGCACATGAGGTGTATAGCTCACCTGATACCGGAACTGGACCCAAAAGCCCCTATAGTCTTACTCCATGGAAGAGACATACTACGAGTTCATAAGGCTAAAGGACAGATTAACGGTCCCCAAAACGCTCCATATGCCCAGAGACTTGACTTAGGATGGGTCATCATAGGAGACGTCTGACTAGGAGGAGCACAAAAGCCGACCTCAGTGAACAGTATGCTCACTAACACACTTGAAAATGTTCGGCATTCCCTATTCCAGCCATGTTAAAGTAGTTTCCTGATAAAAGAATTGCCAAACAGCGCTCCTGTGCCTTGTCCTTTCACAGATCCCTCCTGTGAATAGAACGCTTGCGATGGTGAGCAAGATCACTTAGGGTGCACAGTCTCTCACAGGACAAGAGAAGACAACAGGGTTGCAATGTCCATAGAAGACAGGCTGCTCTTGGATATCATGGATCAAGGAATAGAAAAAGGCAAGTCAAAAAGCTGGGTCGCACCTTTACTGTTTAAACCCTAGAGACAATGCTTACCTAACAACAAAGAACTTGTCTACAGTCAATTCGTCTCCCTCAAATGCAAACTTCAGAGGACACCAGAGCCAAAAGAACATTTCTTTACCTTCATGGAAAGAATATTCCAGAACAACCATGCAGAAATGGCACATGCGCTCTAAGACTCTGAGGAGTGTTGGTACTTACCCATTTTCGGCGTGTATCATCCTAAAAAAAAACAGGGCATATACGAGTAATATTCGACTCGAGCACCAGGCGCCTTGCTAAATAATGTCTTACTGTCTGGTCCAGACCTTCCACAGAGATTCCGTAGCATTTATTGCCGACATACAACAGATGTTCCACTGCTTCCTCGTCAACGAAGAACACAGAAACTACTTGAGGTTCTTCTGGTACCACAACAACGACACCAATGAAGACATTGTAGAGTCCTGAATGAGAGTGCACATCTTCGGAAACAGTCCTTCCCCTGCAGTCGCTATCTACGGTCTCAGGCATTCGGCCCGAGAGGGTGAAGCAAAGTATGGGACAGATGTCAGATCCTTTGTGGCAAAAGATTTCTATGTAGACGACTGCTTGAAATCCACACCCACGAACGAGACAGCAATCAGTCTCCAGAAAAGGGCTCAAGAGATGCTCGCTCTATCTAATTTGAGGTTGCACAAAATCGCCTCCAACAGCTGTGAGTTAATGGAGGCCTTCTCACCCCAAGACCATTCAAATCATCTAAAGGACTTGGATCTTAGCACCAACTCGTTTCCCATGCAGCGGAGCCTCGGTTTGCTCTGTTATTTAAAGGCAGACACAGTCACCTTCCAATCTAGCAAGGAAGAAAAGCTCTTCACACGCAAAGGATTTCTGTCCACCATAAACAGCTTATATGATCCTCTGGGATTCGTAGCGCCTGTTAGTATCCAAGGTAATATGATATTAAGAGACTCCACCACAGAGACGTCTGATTGGGATGATCCTCTTCCCATGGAGAAAAAGACCTGTGGACAGGTTAGTGGAAGTCTCTCCAGCCTTCATGTGGCATGACCATATGCTTCCGTGCCATCTACTGAAGTCAAGATAAAAAGACTATATATCTTCTGTGATGCTTAAGTCAAGGCGATCGCAGCCATAGCATACCTAAAGACCATTGACGTCAAAGAACAATGCCATATAGGATTTGTCATGAGCTGGACCAAACTGGCACCACTCCACGAACACACAATTACCAGACTGGAGCTCTGCGCTGCTGTGCTTGCAGTGGAGTTAGCTGAACTTATAACATCAGGAATGAACCTGGAAATCGAATAAGTTGAGTTTTACATGGACAGTAAGGTAGTACTAGGATATATTTGCAACAAAACCTGACGCTTTTACATCTGTCAGCAATCGTTGTGCTATGGATCAGGAGATCCACTTGTCCTAAACAGTGGCACTACGTGCCTACACAGCATAATCCTGCGGACCACCCGACTAGATCCGTCGCACCAAGCCACCTTAAGGACACAACATGGTTTACAGGTCCTGCATTCCTATCCCGTTCAACGTCTTGCAGTATCGGATACGACACATTCGAATTGGTAGACCCAGATGCCGATGAAGAGATCTGACCTGAAGTGTCTATTCTACGTACAGTGACTTCAGACCACCAACTTAAATCCCATAGTTTCAAAGGGTTCTCCACCTAGATGTTGCTTGTTTGTGGTATTTTCTAGTGGCATCAGTGTTGGCATCACTGCAAGCACGCCTTTGGCACTCCCAATGTGGAAAGGTCCAAGAGTATAATAATTCACACTATGCAACATGCTATGCTAAAGAAATAGACTACCTCAGCGAGGGCCAAGCAGTCTCCTAAGATAGTGCTTTTGCATATCTCTGTCACGAACCGGCAGGACAGGTAGTGAATCCTCTGCACCAGAGAGGCGATGGCGCGGGTTGTACTAGAGGACCGGTTCTAAGCAATTACTGGTCTTCACCAGAGCCCGCCGCAAAGCGGGATGGATTTGCCGCGGCGGTAACTACCAGGTCGTGTCCCCTAGTACAACTCGACCTCTCTGGCAACTGATAAGGCGTGGTACACAGGGAGAAGGCAAGAGCATAGTCGGACGAAGCAGCGGTCAGGGCAGGCGGCAAAGGTTCAAAGGCGAGTGGACGGTAGCAACGGGTACGGCAACAGGTAAGGCAAACTAACATCATAGGGAACGCTTTCTCTGAGGCACAAGGCACAAAGATCCGGCAGAAGGCTGTGGGAGGAGAAGGTATAAATGGGCAGTGCACAGGTGCAGCCTAATTAAGTCAGCACTGCCTCTCACAACCTTAACCCTTAATAACCCCTTTGGACCAGGCACCAATCACTGGTGCACTGGTCCTTTGAATCTAAGAGTCCCGGAGCGCGCGCGCCCTAGAGAGCGAGGACGCACACGCCGAGACACTGGAGTGCTGCCTGGGGACATACGCTGTGAGCGCTCCGAGACCAGCAGGGGACCCGGAGCGCTCAGCGTAACAATCTCCTTCTCAAACTCCACCATCCTTGTACAAGCATATCTGATGAGAGATCTACCATTGTTTCAGGGACACATGTTATGCAGAGCTGTTCAGCTAGTCATAATTGTTACTCAGGGAGTTGTTACTACTGTTAACTAGACATGTAATGTTATGTACAGGCAGCCATTTTACCATGTGCTTTAGTGTTAATGTAAATGTTATAGTACATGCTATGCTTTATACTTATACATGTTATTGGTATTCTTGTAGTTTTACCAAACAATCCTGTTTTGCCAATAAACAAGTTAGACTACAAAGAACAGTCCTTTTATTTGGAAGACAGGAATGGTTTATGCTGAATGTCAGACTGTACACTGTGTGAATGTGTAAGAAGACACAACAATCACACTACTGCTGTATTTGCTTGGAATCTTAAAGATCACAAGGTTTTGGAAGAAAACTGCCACAGGACTACTGAAACAGCTTGCTGAAGATTATGGGCACATTAGGATCAGAGTTTTAGATGCCAGTTTTAATAAGCCCTATAGCTGGTGGTAGATCACCAAAGTAATGTCGAGGCACCAGTCTCTACATGACTTCGGTGCATCCAGCGCCAATTCTAAATGTAAGACATCTTCCTTGCTGTCTTACATTTAGAATATTTTCTACACCTAAACGAGGCGTAGCAAATGATGAATGAGAAGGGCCTGCCTTCTTCCTCATCCACACCACGCCCACTTTTTTAGACCTGGCATGAGTGGGGAGGAAGTTGCAGATACTGCCGCACCATGGCGTGTGACAGACTCTGTGCCAGATATATGCCACAAAAGTGGCGTATATCTGGTCATAATCGACCCCCCTATATGCATATACCAGAAAAACTAACGTTTTTTTTAACTCGGTTAAAGGTAATATGTCATTAGAAAATGACCTGCTGTTTAAATCACTTTTTTATTAGTTATATTAGTTTAATATATTTTTAAATAATTTTTGATGATGTTAGTAATTATTTTACTGAAGTTACCTGCTTATCTGTCATTCTAATCCTGCCTGTAATTATATCACCTCTGTGTACAGATAAGACAGGATCCACTATTCACAATAGGTGATTGTCAAAGCTTACCTATTCTTTCCTTGTACAATGACCTCTGCACAGGTCACAGAGCATGCCTAAAAAACTATCCCATAGAAGTCAATAAGGTCCCCTCCTGACCATCGTGTCTATGGACCATGTGGCTGCCGTAAAGCATTTTTTTAAATATATTTTGCAAATGCTGTTAAGTACAGCTCAGGCAAGATGGCAGCCCCCATAATAATGTTTAGAAAATGAAATTTTAAAATCTACAATCAGAAAATAAAAACATATTAGAAAAAAGGAGATGCTCTACTATCTGGTTTTGACTGGCAGATTTTTTGGGGACACATTTCCTTTAAGATGTAAGAATACCAGTATTTGTTTTTAATGAAAACATTCTAACAGATGATACAAGATCATTATAAACTACACAACTGTAGTAAAGTCAGGTACAAGTACAAGACTTCCGTCTGATGAGAGATTTTTAGATTCACCATACACAGACCTTTAAAAAGTAAGGTCACTGTCTACTCTATATATCTACTTTAACATTTGTATACATTCCCATTTTAAGCTTATCTAAACAAGCAGAGGGCAAATGGTCAGACACAGCTGCAATCTTCAGCAGCCATGAAATATGTCGGGTGTTATTTTCAGCAAAAAAAAATATATATATATCTGGATAAAAACTGCTAAACAAACTGCTAAACAAATCCCCAAAGTACTTTATTTCATAAAGAGAATTTAAAAAATGTAACTCTGATATACTTACAGATTACTTATTGTTTTGTGATAAAATGTTGTAATATGTACTTTTACTTATATGAAATACATTGTAAAATCCCAAAATAATGAAAATGATGGCACTTACACTGGTTTAGGTCCACACACCAAATTTTTACAGAGGGGGCCCTGGGGTATGATGCCCACCATATTGCACATTTACGGTGGTGCTTCAGAACATGCATGATACTCCACTTGCTGGAATTACACGCCGGATCCGGAAAAACGCAAGTGTACTGAAAGCATTTGAAGACGGATCCATCTTCAAAATGCTTTCAGTGTTACTATGGCAGCCAGGACGCTAGTAAAGTCCTGGTTGCCATAGTAGGAGCGGGGAGCGGGGGAGCGGTATACTTACAGTCCGCGCGGCTCCCGGGGCGCTCCAGAATGACGTCAGAGCGCCCCATGCGCATGGATGGCGTGATCCATGTGATCACGTGATCCATGCGCTTGGGGCGCCCTGACGTCACTCTGGAGCGCCCCGGGAGCCGCACGGACGGTAAGTATACTGCTCCCCCGCTCCCCACTACACTTTACCATGGCTGCCAGGACTTTAGCGTCCCGGCAGCCATGGTAACCATTCAGAAAAAGCTAAACGTCGGATCCGGCAATGCACCGAAACGACGTTTAGCTTAATGCCGGATCCGGATCAATGCCTTTCAATGGGCATTAATTCCGGATCCGGCAATGCGGCAAGTCTTCAGGATTTTTGGCCGGAGCAAAAAGCGCAGCATGCTGCGGTATTTTCTCCGGCCAAAAAACGTTCCGTTCCGGAACTGAAGACATCCTGATGCATCCTGAACGGATTTCACTCCATTCAGAATGCATTAGGATAAAACTGATCAGGATTCTTCCGGCATAGAGCCCCGACGACGGAACTCTATGCCGGAAGAAAAGAACGCAAGTGTGAAAGAGCCCTTACACTGTTTGTTGTAAGTATGGCTGTAAAGCCGATCTGGGCCGGCTCTTACTGGGAGTAGCAAAGTGCTGGGTGGGTGGCTGCTCCCCACACTCCAGGCCGGGTCTTTATTGGCCTATAGAAACCCAGCCAGCAGTCTCAGCTGGGGGTGGTTGATCTTCCATCTGACAGAGAAGCTGTGGAGACTCTGTTTTGGGATCTGTGAATCGGTGCCGTGCTAAAGGCTTGAAAGCTGCATGCTGGAAAACAGGCACCTAAAGGCTGCTGTGGACGGCTGGGGGAAAGACTGCTAACCAGGTGAAGATTTTGTTCTATGGACATTGCATGGTGTGAACAAACACAAAGACTGTGAATGGTCATTTTGTGTTTCCTTATGTGTATGAATAAACACCGAACTGTTTAAGTTAAAGACTTTGTGATTGCCTCTATACTGCGTCCGCTAGCCTGTCTACCAGAGCGAAACCCCACTACATATAGTTTTGTAAAAATACAAATACAAATGCAAAAATGAAAAAAAACATTTAAAATAATTGCCGTATTTTTCGCCCCATAAGACGCACTTTTCCCCCCCCAAAAGTAGGGGGGGGGAAATGCCCCTGCGTCTTATGGGGCGAATGCTTCCATTTTACATCGCAGTCTGCGATGTATGAGTGGGGAGAGAGGAGGGGCTGGAGTACGGAACTTGCGGCGGGGCCCGGTGCAGTCAGTGTACTCTTACACCGGGCCCCGCTACTCACCAAAGTATTTCTAGACGGTAATCCTTAACCTGTTATTAAGTTGAACTAACGCTGCGCTCTCTCCCCTGTTCCCCTGTATCCCCTGTATCCGTACAGCACTTACTAACAAGCTTCCATAGCAGGCAGAGCGGACGGCAGCAGTAACGTCACTCACTGACGTTGCGCGCCTGGTCCTCCCACTTTATGAATGAAGCAGGCGCGCAACGTCAGTGAGTGACGTAACGCTGCCAGACGCTCTGCCTGCTATGGAAGCTTGTTAGTAAGTGCTGTACTGATACAGGGGATACAGGGGAACAGGGGAGAGCGCAGCTTTAGTTAAACGTATTAACAGGTTAAGGATTACGGTCTAGAAATACTTTGGTGAGCAGAGGGCCGGTGTATTGGGGGACACTGTTATGAGGGGGATCTGTGGATGACACATATATAGCAGTGTCTTCCACAGATCCCCCCATAACAGTGCCATGAACAGATCCCCCACCCCATAACAATGTCATCCACAGATCCCCCACCCCATAGCAGTGCAATCCACAGATGCCCCTCCCCATAACAGTGCCATCCACAGATCCCCCATAAACAGTGCCATCCACAGATCCCCCATAACAGTGCCATCCACAGATCCCCCATAACAGTGCCATCCACAAATCCCCCATAACAGTGCCATCCACAGATCCCCAACATGACAGTGCGTCATCCACAGATCCCCCATAATAGTGTCATGCACAGACCACCATTAATTCAAAACCCACCAAAAGCACACCTTTTGGTTAAAAATATTTTTTTACTTATTTTTCTCCTCAAAAACCTATTATGCGTCTTATAGGCTGGTGCGTCTTATAGGGCGAAAAATACGGGTATATATTTTTTTCCATTTATATAAATATATATGATTTTGTTCAGTTAGTCTTACAGTGTCATTTTAGGGATGGTTAGATTGAAAAGGCAAATGCCATGCTTTGGTCAGAATCTGAGACTGGGACAATGTGCCATTTCAGGCTCACTTTTCAAGGGACATTTTCCCTGATGAAGTTAATACTACAGAGCATGGATGTACAGGGACTGGTAGCACCGTGGCACAGGATGACATGGTCCCTCCAGTTGAGACACATACGCTCCTAATGGTACCTGCGTTTGCCTCTAAAGTCCAAGCATTTAACGCCGCTCCTGGCATAACAGTGGACAATTCAAGTTCTGTCCAAATGACCTACTTTGTTTATTGATGACCTGCTGAACCAAATTGTCTAATTTATACACTATGCAATATACACTCACCTAAAGAATTATTAGGAACACCTGTTCTATTTCTCATTAATGCAATTATCTAGTCAACCAATCACATGGCAGTTGCTTCAATGCATTTAGGGGTGTGGTCCTGGTCAAGACAATCTCCTGAACTTCAAACTGAATGGGAAAGAAAGGTGATTTAAGCAATTTTGAGCGTGGCATGGTTGTTGGTGC
Source organism: Bufo bufo (assembly GCF_905171765.1). Lineage (NCBI taxonomy): Eukaryota > Metazoa > Chordata > Amphibia > Anura > Bufonidae > Bufo > Bufo bufo. Next base: position 366,910,982 of record NC_053393.1, on the reverse strand, counting down.
CAGACGGGCCAGTCTGAGTATTTCACAATCTGCTCAGTTACTGGGATTTTCACGCACAACCATTTCTAGGGTTTACAAAGAATGGTGTGAAAAGGGAAAAACATCCAGTATGCGGCAGTCCTGTGGGCAAAAATGCCTTGTGGATGCAAGAGGTCAGAGGAGAATGGGCCGACTGATTCAAGCTGATAGAAGAGCAACGTTGACTGAAATAACCACTCGTTACAACCGAGGTATGCAGCAAAGCATTTGTGAAGCCACAACACGCACAACCTTGAGGCGGATGGGCTACAACAGCAGAAGACCCCACCGGGTACCACTCATCTCCACTACAAATAGGAAAAAGAGGCTACAATTTGCACGAGCTCACCAAAATTGGACTGTTGAAGACTGGAAAAATGTTGCCTGGTCTGATGAGTCTCGATTTCTGTTGAGACATTCAAATGGTAGAGTCCGAATTTGGCGTAAACAGAATGAGAACATGTATCCATCCTCTGATGGCTGCTTCCAGCAGGATAATGCACCATGTCACAAAGCTCGAATCATTTCAAATTGGTTTCTTGAACATGACAATGAGTTCACTGTACTAAAATGGCCCCCACAGTCACCAGATCTCAACCCAATAGAGCATCTTTGGGATGTGGTGGAATGGGAGCTTCATGCCCTGGATGTGCATCCCTCAAATCTCCATCAACCAACATTTCTAAAGAATGCTATCAGCACCTTGTTGAATCAATGCCACGTAGAATTAAGGCAGTTCTGAAGGCAAAAGGGGGTCCAACACCGTATTAGTATGGTGTTCCTAATAATTCTTTAGGTGAGTGTATAACCCAAAATCCTCTATCCACCCATGTCAAATATCGGATACCCACAAATTTGACTGAATTTAAAATAATGGAGATTTACCCTATATTTGGGTAATATTAAAAAGTCTCTCAGTTAGATCATATTGGTTAAACAGGTTTTCCAGGAGTAAAATATTGATAAGCTATGCTCATGATAGGAAATCAATCTCATATTAGTGGGATCTGATGCCTGACAAACACACCAATCAGCTGTTTGCGGAGGCAAATGCTCTCCATTGAGCACCACAACCTTTTCCTAGGCAAGTGATGTCAAGGTCATAGCTCACAAAGTCCATGGGTAGCTAAGTCCGATTCAAGTGAATCGGCCTAGGCGACAATACCAAACACAGCCCCTAGGCTGTGGGTTTAGATATACTACTGCCTTCAGAATTTATGAAGGTCAGAACTGAGAAATTGACCCTCCATTATGTTCTTCCTATTCTCTCCACCAGCACCAAGAGTGGGGGAGATAATGCAGCCTCTGTTACACAGGGGGTAAATACCACTTGTACAGTGACAACTTTTGGGCAGTAATCTCCTTTAGATATATTGTTTCACATGTATTTTTCTATATGGATAAGTCATGGTTAACAATTCCGGCTCTACCCTTGTAGGAGGCTAGGAGATGGACCTAGGTCTTCTACTAGTTTAGAGTTTAGTGTTTCTGAGGAAGAGAGAGGAGCTACATGTGCTTATTTCCCAGACTAGGTCTGAGTCCCAGAGAATCACTGAGATATTTGCATCAAGAAAGCCATTTCCACTCTATAGTACTCCATAGAGAGAGAGAGAAAAGGAAGAACTATAAGGTCCAATATCTGCAAGGCACTATAGTCACTCAGTCAGATATTCACTGTTTAAGGTTAATAGACTTTACTGCAGTGAGAGGGACATTGCTAATACACCCTTCTCACTTTGAAACGGTCCTGGCCAGCCATTAATCCTGTTCCCTCAGCCTGGGAATAATAGACAAGACATTAATCTTACATTCTGCAGAGAGAGAGAAAGATAGGGAAAGCATACTATAAACCCCATTGTTGCTCATATCCATACATTGCTATGTGTTGGATGTACTAATACCCTTATTCTGCACTTTAGTAAAGAGAGCACCTACAGCACCTACATCTTCTGCCTTGCACCCATACCAAACTCATACCACAAAGGGCACCCCACATACACCCCTGAATCTATGTGAGGATTGTCAAAGTGATTTACATGAACAGCTATTGCAGCCAGAGCCACTGCCACTCCATTCCTCTGCTCCGCTTCTCCCAGGCCACGGCAACACATGTGCACTTGTTTAGACACTTGCATGCTACAAACACAGGGGCATGTGGGACCATGCAAAAAATCGAATTGGTTTTCCACAACATTGAGTGGGAAAATGCATTGAAAAGGGGGAGCCCTGGGCTATGCTTTTAAGGAGTTGCTGGTGATCAAGTACAGGGACCGCAAATGCATGTTTATGTTAAGTACAATACAATCCACAGCAACTGTGACAATAAGGGAAGGAAGGACATCAGAAGCCAGTGAGAGTGTCCAAATACAACATGGAGAAGGATACAGTAGATTTACCATGTGACCAGGTCTTAGCCCTAATTAGTAAAATGCAAACCAAACGCTTTGTACAGTAAAGTGGCCATATATCTTATACAGATGGCAATCCACTGTGCCTTGGTACTTTATAGAAAAATAGAGTCTGAGACACATACATTGATTTTCTGGGGGAAATCATTGAAAGCCTCATATTTGAAGTATCAAGACACCAGACAAACTGGTAAGAAATACCACACAGTTATCAATTATTAAAATTGTTCCCATGGTGACTTGGCATCCGAGTCGCATGGCCGCATGAAATGAGAGCTCCTGCACCCAGCGACTTAAAAAGCATTCCTAATCTTCACAGGAGAAGAGAAACACTGACAACCTCCTCCACGCATGATGACCAGAGGGAAGAGATCCCGGCAGCAGCAGGGCAAACTGGAGTTCTATTTCGACCAAGAGAAATGAACAGAGGATTCGGACACTGCATCCCCGGCATCCATGCCGGCCTCCCAGAGCTCCGTTTCCCCGCCACATAACAGACCCCTGGCTACAGCCAGCAACCAGATTACAACGCCGGAATCGGACCTAATACCTTCCCAGCTGTCTAGAGAAGGACAACAGCAGAGGCCCCCTGAGCACAGCGCATCCCGCCGGGGCAGTCAGAGAAACACCGCTACAGAGCATTCTCCCACACAGTGCTGAGAACGAGCGTGGAACAAAAAGGACTTCTACAATAGGGGTAAGTGCATTAACCTGATAATACACTGTACCTGATTTAATCCATCCACGGAGATTGCAACACTATAAAGTGGAACATTGCATAAACAAATCCGAAGTCTCATTGAAAGGCAAATTTAAAGCGGGACATTAGCACCGACATACAATGGGATTTTGCTACTGACACAGTGAAATAATGGGATATCATCACATTGTTGCAACAACTGAAAACATACAGTCGTGGCCAAAAGTTTTGAGAATTACATAAATATTGGAAATTGGAAAAATTGCTGCTTAAGTTTTTATAATAGCAATTTGCATATACTCCAGAATGGTATGAAGAGTGATCAGATGAATTGCATAGTCCTTCTTTGCCATGAAAATTAACTTAATCCCAAAAAAAAATTTCCACTGCATTTCATTGCTGTCATTAAAGGACCTGCTGAGATCATTTCAGTAATCGTCTTGTTAACTCAGGTGAGAATGTTGACAAGCACAAGGCTGGAGATCATTATGTCAGGCTGATTGGGTTAAAATGGCAGACTTGACATGTTAAAAGGAGGGTGAGGCTTGAAATCATTGTTCTTCCATTGTTAACCATGGTGACCTGCAAAGAAACGCGTGCAGCCATCATTGCCTTGCATAAAAATGGCTTCACAGGCAAGGATATTGTGGCTACTAAGATTGCACCTCAATCAACAATTTATAGGATCATCAAGAACTTCAAGGAAAGAGGTTCAATTCTTGTTAAGAAGGCTTCAAGGCATCCAAGAAAGTCCAGCAAGTGCCAGGATCGTCTCCTAAAGAGGATTCAGCTGCGGGATCGGCGTGCCACCAGTGCAGAGCTTGCTCAGGAATGGCAGCAGGCAGGTGTGAGCGCATCTGCACGCACAGTGAGGCGAAGACTTTTGGAAGATGGCCTGGTGTCAAGAAGGGCAGCAAAGAAGTCACTTCTCTCCAAAAAAAACATCAGGTACAGATTGATCTTCTGCAGAAAGTATGGTGAATGGACTGCTGAGGACTGGGGAAAAGTCATATTCTCAGATGAAGCCTCTTTCCGATTGTTTGGGGCATCTGGAAAAAGGCTTGTCCGGAGAAGAAAAGGTGAGCGCTACCATCAGTCCTGTGTCATGCCAACAGTAAAGCATCCTGAGACCATTCATGTGTGGGGTTGCTTCTCATCCAAGGGAGTTGGCTCACTCACAATTTTGCCCAAAAACACAGCCATGAATAAAGAATGGTACCAAAACATCCTCCAACAGCAACTTCTTCCAACAATCCAACAACAGTTTGGTGAAGAACAATGCATTTTCCAGCACGATGGAGCACTGTGCCATAAGGCAAAGTGATAACTAAGTGGCTCGGGGACCAAAACGTTGACATTTTGGGTCCACGGCCTGGAAACTCCCCAAATCTTAATCCCATTGAGAACTTGTGGTCAATCCTCAAGAGGCGGGTGGACAAACAAAAACCCACTAGTTCTGACAAACTCCAAGAAGTGATTATGAAAGAATGGGTTGCTATCAGTCAGGAATTGGCCCAGAAGTTGATTGAGAGCATGCAAGATCTAAAAGCAGTTTAGCAGCAAACTTTGTGAAAACTAATATTTGTGTCATTCTCAAAACTTTTGGCCACGACTGTATATGTCTTATTAGAGTGCATGGAAAGGAAAAATATGTGATGAAATGTACCACCAGTGAATTTTATGATGCAATCGGCAACTATATCTTTGGTCTGCGAACAGTATTGTCCAGTAACTGGCTGAAATCTATAGGCTGGAACAACTAGCCATAGATTCTTGCGACTAGTTTTGAAAAACATAGAAAACTTGTTTATTTTATTTCATGGCAAATTTTAGATAAAGCAATATATCTGTTCTCTTTTCCAAGCCCTGTTGCCGTCCCTTACAGCGCAAGACTTGACCGTGGATAAAGTACACAGAGTTCCTAGGCCATCACACCTCCCCGTCATCGTTCCAAGAGATGTTTTGGCGCAGATTCATTTCTTCCATGTTAAAGAGCTAATTCTGGAAGCTTTTAGGAACAGAGGGACTCTCCCAGCACCATACCAGCCTATTAAGCTATACGTTGATCTCTCTACCACTACTCTAAAGCAATGGCGCCAGATGGCTCCAGTTACTCTAGCCCTACGAGATCACAAAATCACCTACTGCTGGGAAAATTTTAGTTCATAGAGATGGAAACCTACATGTAATCAGCTCGGTGGAGTCAGGAAAGGTGCTCTTATGCTCTTGGAATATAGACATTGTAGCCTACCAGAAAGATAAATCATTGAATCCACAACACCTCAACTAAGAATGGCATCTGGTGGAAACTAAGAGAGGCACTAAGCATTGAAGGGTGCTACTGGAAGTAGCCATTGAAAAGCCTGGAGTTCTGATGGTTCTGCCATGCTCCTTGGCATTTCAGAGTTGACTCCACGCACTTGGTTGCAGCAGCCCAGTGTGCTGCTCAGGTTCTACAGTTTTTACTGGTTTTATCCGTTACTTTTATGTTTTGTTTTCTCTTTTCAATTTTTACCTACTCTATTTCAAATGTACAGTGATACTTATTGTCTCCAAAGGACCCATCGCCTCTATACGTGGCCTCTAAGGGCTCGCTGTAATCAGAATGATTGCGTAATGCTTAGCTCTTTTTCGTGTTCTCAATGGTTATAAAATTTGTGTCTCTGAATGTAAGGGGACTCAATAGTCCTCAGAAAAGAGCTTTACTATGGAAAGAAGCCCTAGATCTCAACTGTGATATATGTCCACAAGAAACTCACTTACTGGCAAAAGATAATCATAGATTCCACCACCCCAAATTCCCGGTTATTGTCCAATTACATTTTACCAAAAAACAGAGGGGGGTGCTTTTGGCATTCAGAGACACAATTGCATTTACTCCTTTATCGAGCATTGTTGATGCGGCGCGCAGGTATATTAATCAGATTTGCTCTATCATCGATATACCATTGTAGCATTATATGTTCCTAACTCACACCAGCTAAGCTATTTGAAGAAAATTTCTATCAAGGTTAATAAGGTGAAAAAAGGCTAACTAGTTTTTTGTGGGGATTTTAATCTGCTCCCTAACCCAGGCTTAGATTCCTCGTCCCCTCCTATATATACGGTCCCCTCTCTTCAGAAATGGGCACATGAGGAGGAGTTGTTTGATGTATGGAGAATTCAACATCCCCAGGAAAGAGACTACACCTATTTCTCCTCTGCACACCACTCGTATTCCCACATAGACATGTTTCTGCTTTCCAGGTCCCTTCTACCCTTGGTCACCGAAGCTACCATAGCCCTGATTAAATGGTCTGATCACGCAGCTATAACATTATCATTTCAAGAAGCCCATGCACCCACTCATCCCTCTTTGTGGCGTAACAATACTTTCCTGATGTCACACCTGACATATAAAGCTGAGATTGAATCAGCACTTCAAGAATATTTCCAACAGAATGAGGGAATCGGTTTCATCTCCTTTCACGCTCTGGTCCGCATATAAGGCATATATTAGAGGGATCTTTATAAAATTAGGACATGTGGCCAAGAAAGCAAGAGATAAGAGAATCTCAGAGCTGCTTGCCTCAATAGGTGATCTGGAGAGAAGAAACAAAATTACCCCTATATATATTGATCAACTAAAAAACCTTAGGCTCCAACTAAAAGATTGCCTTCTCTATAGATATGAACAAAATTTACAGAAAACAAAAGCCAAATACTACTCCCAAAATAATAAAGTAGGCAAATTACTAGCACAATGAGTGAAGACAGCAGACCAACTACAAGTACTGAGTGCTCCTCTCACTGATACAGAACTTCAAAAAATTATAATCGGCCTTCCAAATCACAAAGCTCCTGGCCCTGACGGCCTATCAAACTGCTGCTATAGAACGTTTCAGAATATCCTTCTCCCTTATTTGCAAGAAACCTTACAGAAAGGTTTTTCAACTGGCACATTCCCAGCTGAGATGCTCTCAGCAATCATTGTCACTATCCCCAAACCAGGGAAATCCCCAGACTCCCCTCAAAATTTTAGGCCTATCTGGTTACTTAACACGGACCTAAAAATTTATGCTAAAATACTGGCCGACCAATTAGCTCCCATCATGCCCACTCTAATAGATTGTGATTAATCAGAATTTATTAAGGGAAGGCAAATCATTGGAAATACTAGAAGAGTCATGAACCTAGCTGACTATTTAGAGAAGTCCAAATTAGAAGCTGTTGAGGAACGGTTGAGACATATGCATATATATCCATGCATGCCTGCAAACACGTGCAAGCATGTATGGTATATATGTGCATACATTAGCCATAGCATCATGGGACGATGTGCGCAGATGTGCCCAGCATCTGCGCACGTCTGCCCATGGTGATCCACAGGGGCTCATGGTGGCCCCTGTGGGAAATATGTGCCCCCTTATATTGTAGGGGCTTGTGCCCTCTTATATTGTAGGGGCTTGTGCCCTCTTATATTGTAGGGGCTTGTGCCCTCTTATATTGTAGGGGCTTGTGCCCCCTTATCTGTGCCCCCTTATATATGAATGTGGCCCCTTAGATAATCCCCCTTAATATATGCCCCCTTATCATATATATATGTGCCCCTATACAGTTATATAGGAAGGCTTATTCCTGCCCCTATGTGAATAATGTCCGTTCATATATGCTTATAGATGTGCCCCAAGCATCTATGGGCATATATGGCCGGAATCCCGCTCACATGCGCCTGCGGGGTGGGTGGAGGAGACCGACAGTTGGACAATTATGTCCAGCGTCGGCCTCTACAAAGGACAGAGGATCAAAAAGATCCTCTGCCCTTTGTCACCATCTCCGGCAGCGCTGGAGATGGTATGCCTAACAGGGACATGGGAACAGAGTTCCCATGCCCCTCTGTGCCGCTCACCTCCGGCGCTGTAATTACAGCGCCAGAGATGTGCGATATCTCCACAGGCGGGAGGATCAAAGGATCCCCTGCCTGGGAGAGCGGGCTGGCGCAGGGCGGCAAAACGGGCGCGAGCGCTGCAGGGTTTAAATACCCCAGCAGCACTGCGCTCTGGCAGATCCCCCCCCCCCCTGAAGATGAGCGGATCCTGTGCTCAGAACGGGACCCCTCCAGACAGGAGAGCGCAGGCAGCGATGTGCTGCGCTCTGAAGAAATGACCAGCCAGAGAGAGAGCGCAGGCACACTGAGCCCTGTACCCGGAACAAGAGAAGAGAGTTGGAGAGCCCAGAGCAGTTGAGCCCAGAGCAGTTGAGCCCAGAGGAGGAAAGCAGGAGGACGGAGCAGCTGCTGGCTAAGTATCGATTTCCCCTGTCCTGCTTCCTCCTTAACCCCTGAGGCCCTGTACCCCTGTTATGCCACATTAACCCCTGCTGAGACCCTGGCAGACCTCCAGCAGTAACCCCTACACTGCCTGTCCCATGTTGTCCCAACATCCCCAGCAGTCCCCTGTTAACCCCTTCAGTGCCCTGTTCCCTTACTCTCCCCTGATTAACCCTTTCCCTGCCAGGCATTACCCCTGGTATCTCTCCCCTGGTCCCCGGACACTTTGTACCCCTGATGTCCGTGCCCTGTTCCCCTGTCCTGCCTGCATTAACCCCTTTACCCTGGTGGCCCTGATTAACCCCTGGTGGTTACCCTGGTTCCCTGCCTTGGGTGTCTCTGTAGAGCATGCCTCTGCTCTGCAAACAATATTGTGTAATTAACCCTCTTGTTACCCTGTAGGGACAGTGAGTACAGACGGGTGGGGTTGTTACTGATATTTGTGTGTATGCGAATGTATTATTGTATTGTATAGATAGTGTGTGGGGTGGAATGTGGGATTGTGTTGTGTAGTGTAGTTAGGCTTGTATTGTGTTTATGGTAGTACTGTTTCTGTACTGCGGTGTGTACGTCTATATGTATATATATTCATATCCATTGATCCATGAATATGTATAGATATTAGCGTATTGCTAGACGTGTATAATTGTATTGTGTAATAAATATTCCTTATTGTTCATAATGCAGTGTATGGTGTTTTTAGTAGTCGCCGCCGTAGTATAGTGATAGTAAGGCGCATGCAGCTAGATTAGTGATTAGTGTAAGGCAATCAGTAGTGTTTTATGTTTATTTAGGTATAAATAGGCGGAGTCATCACTAGACGTCTCTCGCCTATTTATGAATATTATTGAGATTGGCATAAATACCAATAATTAATATCTCCTTTAACAGAAGCAGTCCTAGTTAATCTTCCATCATACTTACTCTGAGCTCTCCTATTCTATCTATGCCCACAGTAATGCGGATAATCCGCCAATTCGGCAACTTCTCCCTCTACAAAGTGAATGAGAAAAAATCACAAGCCTTGCCTATTAACATACAGCCCTCTTCCCTGCTGAATTTACAAGCAAGACTTCATTTGGACTGGCAAAAAGAAAATGTCCAATATTTAGGCACGAAGGTTACCAACAAGGTTAAACTTCTTCATAGACTTAATTACCTTTCTCTATTAGAAGAGGTGGAAAAAGACCTGAGCCAATACAGCAAACAAGAGATTTCCTGGGTAGGACGTATAGCGACATTCCAGATGTTAACCCTTCCAAAAATCCTTTACAAGTTTAGAGCAATCCCTATCTTACTGCCGAAATCCTTTTTCTCCCGCATTAACAAACTGATTCATTCCTTTATATGGACTCCTAGACGCCCTTGCATAGCCCATAGATTGCTAAACAAACACAGAAGGGCAGGCGGCTTGAGCCTCCCCAATATATTCGACTACTATCTCGCTACACATTTAAGTTTCCTAATAGAATGGTGGAAAGGGAACCTACAACACCACTGGATACACATAGAGACCACTGTATCTCCCGGGCATAACCTAAAGGCCTTACTTATTGCCGCTCTTGACTCATCATTTTCTTTTAAAACCCTACCCAGTTTTCTCTCTACCTCAATTCAATTATGGAAGACTTTCCGCTCTAAAGCCCCAACCACAAGCCACATTGGAGACTTTAAGTTTCCTCATACCAGACCTGGATCTAAAAACTTGGATCACAAAAGGCCTCTCCTCAGTATCTCAACTGTTTGAGTCCTCTCAATTTAAACAGTTTTCCTCCCTACATGAGCAATATAATATTCCCAATACAGAATTCTATAAATACTTTAGAATTCGACATCTCCTCCACGCTAAGAACCCTTTTAATGTCTTGGCATGTAAGGAGATTTTTGATATCTGGAACACCAAGAGACCCTCAATGAAAGGGTTAAGACCGGTATATTCCATCCTAGGATCCAAACAAGATTTTGTTAAGTCTACACCATTCATTGCATGGGAAAAATAATTAGGTAAAGAATTCCCAAATTCTAGCTGGGCTTCTTCTCTCTTGTTTATATCTAGGATATTTACTTGCGTATCACACTATGAGGCTGCTGTAAAAACTATCCTCAGATGGTACCTCACACCCGACAGGCTGAGCCACATTTACCCGGCTACTTCCCGCTTATGTTGGAGGGGGTGTGGAGGGAGAGGAACTTTATTCCACATTCTCTGGTCCTGCCCGTTGATCCGAAGTGTATGGAGGGAAAGTTTTGATCTCATCTCCGCCATTTCAGGTAGACATATATATCCCTCCCAGACATTGCCTTTTCTTTTGTCCACGAAATTAGTCTTAAGGAGATACTGGAAAGCCCCAACTATTCCAAAACTCCAAGAAGTCGTAGACTTGGTAAACACCTCTTGTGCTTATGAAAAAATGGTTGCTTATATGAACCATACTTACCCTAGATTTCAGTCCACATGGCAGGTTTGGCTATCCTCTTCTTCTGCGACCATCTCCAACAAGTAAATTTCATTTAAACCGTCACAACGCTGAGAGTATTTAGTTATGTTTTATTCTGTTGCAGTTACCTTTTGTTTTATTGGTACATCAGAATTGTTACTGTTAAATATAACACAATGTTCTGATTTATGGAAATGTACACTGATTTTCTATTTAAGAACAACTTTACAAAAACCCAATAAAAAAAATTTGCTCTAAAATTGTTTCCATAGTCAAAATTGTATTTGCCCTTTTTTTCATTTCTACTATTTTACTCCAGGTTGAAAGAAGAAATGAGTAAGGGGCGGATGTTATGTTTTGTGTGTCCTGATATTTCAATGCCCGCAAAGCCCCTTTATTTTTATAAACCTGCAATTTTTTATCCTGTTGAGGAAGGGTTGAGACGTATGCATATATATCCATGCATGCCTGCAAACACGTGCGGGCATGTATGGTATATATATGCATACATTAACCACCGCATCATGGGGTGATGTGCGCAGCGCGGCAGTGCGGGCCGCCAGGGATAAATAGGATCGGGGCCCCCACCTTGAGAGCGCAATCGGCGCTCAGGACAACGCGGCCCCCCCCTCCTCCGGCTGAAGAGCCGTGCCGCCCCCCCGCCACTGAAGGAGACCCCCTTGGACGAACGAGCAACCCCTGGACGAACGAGCAACTAAGTATCACCCTATATATATTTATATATATACCGCTATCCCACCAACGATTCTCCCCTTATCTACTATAACCCTGTACACCCCTGGTAACCCCTATTACCCCTGGTAACCCTATACGTCCCTGGTAACCCTATTACCCCTGTACACCCCTGGTAACTCTATAACCCTGTACACCCCTGGTAAACCATATAACCCCTGATGGACCCTGATCCTGTGCCCCTGATATACCCTTACCCCGAGTACCCTTCCATTGTCACGGTACCTAACCCCATTATTTGTGGTTTACTTACACCCCTGTAAGACCACCGTTAACCCTCGTCGTACCCCATAGGGATAGTAAATAGAGACAGGTGGGGTGGGCTGCTAATACGTGTGTGTATGTGTGAACTGTATAGTTAGTTGATGGGTGGAATTGGGAACGTGTAGTGTAGTTTAGGATTGTATATTTGTAGTGCTGTGTATTGTTAGTGTATTGCGTGCTTAGTGTATTAGGTTTTAATAAATACCGTTATATTTGTACCCTTTGTGTAGCGTGTACTTGTTAGCGGTAGCGAGTTAGTAAGGCGCATGCAGCTAGCGTAGTGATTAGTGTAAAGCATAGCGAAAGTATTGTGATATTATTATATAAATGTATAAATGGGTGGAGTCATCAATAGACGGCTCCTCCCATTTATGAATATTAATTATTGACATTTGCATAAATATTTGTGATTAATATCCCTCCTTTACATTGGCGAGCCAGGCCCACTGCTTAGATTTTGAAATCTTTGTTTGGTTTTGAGGCTAGAGGTCCGTTATACTGTGAATTATCAGGCAAGAGAGACGCGGTCAGTTGTCTGAGCGTCTAGGACCTGATAATTCGGACAGGTAACGCGACTCTTCCTTGCGGTGGTTTGAGGCTAGAGGTCGGTTATACTGTGAATTATCAGGCAAGAGAGACGCGGTCAGTGGTCAGAGCGTCTAGGACCTGATAATTCGGACAGGTAACGCGACTCTTCCTTAGAGCACCAAACGCAGATCAAAATCTTTAGCAGAGAATCTATAATCTATTCTGTGAATTAATATTTTGCTATTTGCTTTGCACGGTCACTGCATCGCTCAAGTGATTGCGAGGGAGAAGAGGACACGTCACTGAAGGAGATCCATCTTCGTGTGAGCGGCGTACAAGTCCGACTGGTCGGGAAGAAGCGATCCGGGAAAATGGACTTCTTCCAAGCCGCTGCTAGGACGAAGAGGTACGGCCCCAAGGAGAAGATGGACGCTCAGCAAACGGTGAGTATGGACTTCCCCACACTGCAACACTTGAACAGACACAGCACATTTAACCCCATCCTCCCCACCACATACAAGTTAGCAGAAACGCTGTGGTCCGATTTGTTAGCACAGGCTTGTAGTTATGACAAGCTTTGTGTGAACAAACGGATGGTGTTGAACAAGGCCACCAAACGGCTTCAGATGCTCGCCAAACTCGTTCATACGTTTGAGGTTAGCATCTGTAAGCCAAAGGAAGTGGCGCTGGTGTCTCAGTCAACGGAGACAATTCCTCCGGCCATTCACTGCCAGTGCTGTACTAGTAATTCGGACCAGGTTTCGGCATTGCAGGCACAGCTGGCAGAGAATGTGCAGTCTACTGTTGACCGAGATGCGCAGGTGGCTAGGATAGAGTCACAGTTAGTAGAGCTGCAGAGGCAGAAGGAGGAAATTGAGGCTAAGTTGACTCAGTCTTATACTGAGGTCAAGGCCTTCAAGGAGCAGACTGCCTCTACTAATGTGACGGTAGCCAAATTGAAAGCTGAGGTTGCTGTAAGGTCCCAGCTAATGTCTGGCATGCAAGAGGTTATCACCAAGTTGGTGCCGGCCCTTTCTTTTTCCGTAAAGCCAGGGTCGGAATCTCCCAAAACGTTGCCCTGTGCAGGGCCAAAAGGGGGGAGAGTAGTCTGTGACCGGTCTAATCATCAGGTCAAGCCGGTCCAGACTAACAGAGATTTTTCCCTGACTTTTGGAAAAAGAACTGTGGTGAAGAGTGCGTCCCTGAGGATGGTACAATTCAGGAGAAGGGAGCACGGCTGCAGTGTAGATGGACCTGGGCCATGCAGAGCAAACTACAGATGTTTTGCATGTGGTGGCCTATGTCACATAGCGAGACACTGCAAAACAGATAGGAACATAACACACAGGACAGGAAACCAAGTCACGTGTTTCAGGTGTGGGAACAAAGGACACATTGCAAGGAATTGCCCTTGTGCAAGTAATTGCAATGTGTCCAACAGTATCAGCCAGGTAACAAATTGTGCAGTGGGGTCTAGTCAGCCTGGCCATAACGGGGTTACCTTTCGGCAGCATCACCAGCTGCTGAAGGGTCAGAGTGGCCAAGCTAGGCTAGGCAACATTTGGCACCCCTGTACTATTTGTTACACCGTTTGTTCCCTGTGTATGTCCATGTTGTGTGTTTTTGTTGTCTGTTTGTAAGTTTTTCTTGATGTTGGTGGTGGTAGTCCTTGTCTACGAATGTGTTCCACCATGCTGATTTATGTAGTTTGTTGTAAGTCTCGTCTGCTGTTTGTGTTTCATTCTGTGTCCCCTTGGAGTGGAACAGTGTTATACTGTGGATCGAGAACGTATAGGCTCGCGAGCAGATAATTTCACACGGGAAATCCTACACAAAGGATGATGTGATTTTATTCTGGGCAGCCAGGGTCTCGGATCGATACAGATAACACTGTTGTGCTCAAGGTTTTCGGTAGGGCTGTGTTGCGCTGGGGACTGAGGCGGACAGACAACATTGGTGTAATGTTGTGCTGCGCACTTGATTCTAGTCCGAGCAGGTAGCACAGCTCTGATAGGGATTGGACGCGGAGTGTTTGGCAGCAGAGTGTGGACTGTGTTCTTGTGTTGTGGGGTCCTGGGGAGCCAGGGCATGACTATGCCATTGGTTCTGCGGGCCCCCACAGGATGGGATCACAGGGGGAAATCAGCCTGGGTACACATGGGTGGACAGGGATGCGGTGCCATCAATAACAAGATGGAGCTTTGTCCACAGAACTCCAGTTATCCTAACCTAGTAGGGTGGCCATCCTTATCTGTTGGTGCAGAGGGATGTGTAGCAGAGGACGCGATCCTCTGAAGGTAGGGCGTTCAGACACCAGTGTTGGGATAACGAGGGGTCATGTGAGATAAAGGGCAGCCCAATACCTTTCTCTACCCATGGGTCAAAGGTATTGGTGCTGGGAATTTTTACATTTAATTGCACTGTTAGGGGAGAAATTCCCCCGGGAGCGCCTGGTATTTTCTTCTGCCATAGGATATGGAGCGGAAGAAAAACCCAGGAGATGCCACAGAAGAGACCAGCTATTCCCCCTGACACTCTTGTGAAGCTCCAGAGGATCCCACTGGATTTTGGCAACCAAGCGACCTCTGTCTAGAGGTGTTCTAGAGACGGAAGACTGTGCCACAATCCAGCGGGAGCGTTATCTCAGACTCTGGAGGAAGACTTGGAGACGTTCGGGTGGAAGAGCTTATTTTCCCTTGCTTCACCCAGTGAAACTTCTTCTGGTTCTGGTCATCGTCATCTACATATCGGAGGGTCAAGGGACTTATTGACCAAATACACCAGAACCAGACAGAACTTTACCGAACTAACCAAAGGAGGAGGCTCGGGACATAACTCAAACATTGTTCCTGTAGCCAAATATTGTATGGACACTTTGTTTCCTATGAGGGTTCGGGACGTATAACATGTACTACCCTGAAACCCCATAGCACATTGTATTGTACATTTATTGATTGTGTTTGTTGGTTGATTGTGTACCCATAGACACTTTAGGTACAAATGTGTGACAGCCTATATTTGGCTGTACACATTTGCATCCTATAGTCGTTTCCCATTGACACGGGGGTCTGCGACCTACCTGTGTCTTTGGAGGTGTAGAGATAGGCCATGTTGCTTGAGCCTCTATGGGTACACACATTTAATGGAATTTGGTGATGTTGGGAGGGATGTGACATGTATATTGTGTGAATGGGGATAAGATTAGGATAGGGACAGGCCTTTGCCATTTGCCACCTTGAACCCTGGAACGGTGAAGTTCTTAAGGGAAGGGCTGGATGTGTAGTGTGGCGGAGGTGTTCTCCGCAGTAGAATTTAGGTACTATGACATCACCGCTTAAGAGTTTGACCTGCCTTGTAAAGACCTATTAATCTGTCCACGGGAGAACTGCACCCATCAAGATGGAAACAGATGTTGGACGAAAGTGGTGATTGAAGAAAGTTGGGACTGAGGTTGTGAGGGTGAACCCGCTCCAGATTCCTTGGAGGCGGGCCATACCTGAAGATCGGCAGAAATACCGAGAGACTGTGGGGGTGTGGCCACTCCAAAGTGGGGGGTGGCCGACACTAAAAGACTGTTAAAGAAAGGCCAGTTAAAGACTGCAAGAGTGAACCCGCTCCAGATTTGGGGGGGACGACGACACCAGAAGATCGGCAATTCCCGAGAGACGGTGTTTGGTATCCTAAAGATGTCAAGAAAGTTCCAGCGAGAAGAAGACGGTGTATCCTGTGGACGGAGGAGTAGGTTACGGTGAAGGGCAGGTCGGAGGAAGATGGATGAGGGATGTTTAAGTACCTAAAGATCAGTGTGCACTACAGTTCTTCCTGAACTTCCACCAAGGATGGGGTTGAAGGGGGGGCAAATATATCTCAACCCGTTCCCCCAATATATTGTCGTATTATATAGTCCGACAACAGGGGGATTGTTGAGGAAGGGTTGAGACGTATGCATATATATCCATGCATGCCTGCAAACACGTGCGGGCATGTATGGTATATATATGCATACATTAACCACCGCATCATGGGGTGATGTGCGCAGATGTGCCCAGCATCTGCGCACGTCTGCCCATGGTGATCCCCAGGGGCTCATGGTGGCCCCTGTGGGAAATATGTGCCCCCTGATAATGTAGGGGCTTGTGCCCCTGATAATGTAGGGGCTTGTGCCCCCTGATAATGTAGGGGCTTGTGCCCCCTGATAATGTAGGGGCTTGTGCCCCCTTATAATATAGGGGCTTGTGCCCCCTTATATAATCACGTGCCCCCTTATCTGTGCCCCCTTTAGATATTTATATATCTATGTCCCTTATGTTGGTGTATACATGTGTATGGATGTGCCCCATGCATCCATACACATATATATATATTATACAATATTTCCCCCCCCCCCTCCATACACCTGAAACCAGATGCATCGGTGTGAATGTCCCCCAAGCATTCACACAGATGCAATCTGGTTGATTACATCAGAATGACCGGACTAAGGTGATAACTACAAAGGACTCAGATTCCACAGAATCTGAGCCCTCTAATATAATTGTCGCCAGCGCCGCTGGAGACAATTATACATGATAGAAGAAGGGGAGAAGCCTCACCTCCTTCTATTATGCGCATTCCGGCAGCGAAATTAACATCTCGCTGGCCGGAATGCAGAGTGCCACAGGCGGGAGTTCAAAGGCTTCTCCCGCCTGGTGTGCAGCGCGTCCCCGATGTGCGGGCCGGCGCAGTGACGTCATATCACTGCTCCGGCCCACGTGGATGATGGGCACGCGCGCGCCCCCTGGTGGGCGGCGCAGCGCGGGAGTGCGGGCCGCCGGGGATAAATATCCGGCGGCCCCGGCACTCCGGAGTTAGGATCGGGGCCCCCACCTTGAGAGCGCAATCGGCGCTCAGGACAACGCGGCCCCCCCCTCCTCCGGCTGAAGAGCCGTGCCGCCCCCCCCCGCCACTGAAGGAGACCCCCTTGGACGAACGAGCAACCCCTGGACAAACGAGCAACTAAGTATCACCCTATATATATTTATATATATACCGCTATCCCACCAACGATTCTCCCCTTATCTACTATAACCCTGTACACCCCTGGTAACCCCTATTACCCCTGGTAACCCTATACGTCCCTGGTAACCCTATTACCCCTGTACACCCCTGGTAACTCTATAACCCTGTACACCCTTGGTAAACCATATAACCCCTGATGGACCCTGATCCTGTGCCCCTGATATACCCTTGCCCCGATTACCCTTCCATTGTCACGGTACCTAACCCCATTATTTGTGGTTTACTTACACCCCTGTAAGACCACCGTTAACCCTCATCGTACCCCATAGGGATAGTAAATAGAGACAGGTGGGGTGGGCTGCTAATACTTGTGTGTATGTGTGAACTGTATAGTTAGTTGATGGGTGGAATTGGGAACATGTAGTGTAGTTTAGGATTGTATATTTGCAGTGCTGTGTATTGTTAGTGTATTGCGTGCTTAGTGTATTAGGTTTTAATAAATACCGTTATATTTGTACCCTTTGTGTAGCGTGTACTTGTTAGCAGTAGCGAGTTAATAAGGCGCATGCAGCTAGCGTAGTGATTAGTGTAAAGCATAGCGAAAGTATTGTAATATTGTTTACATAAAGGTATAAATGGGCGGAGTCATCAATAGACGGCTCCTCCCATTTATGAACATTAATTATTGATATTTGCATAACTATTGGTGATTAATATTCCCCCTTTACAATACCTTTAGATGAATACTTGATGATTTACGTTACAAGAGCAGTTTTGTTTTTACAGTATGGATTCTCACATAGGCTTTTGTGGAATTTTTTTTTAGCCAAAGCTAGATGTGGATCCAGCAAGAAGGAGAAGTATAAGTCTTTACTATACATTTTTAATTCCCTTCCAACCCAGTATCTGGTTGGGACTCACAAAACTGCTAGAAAAACTGCCACAAAAACCTATGAGTGAACCCACCCCATGCATCTCTATGTAATAATAAGATTGGGTGTCCTCATGCATGGGAGAAGTAGCAGAATGATATGTCAAATGAGGCCGATTTTACTCATAACCAGTACTGTATCAGAACTGTTTGCATAAAATGGCCCATTTGGCAAAAAAACACAAACTTTTCTTTAAAAAACAAAAAGGAAGGTAAACCCCTTGATGAATACCATGGTGGGTTTACTTTTGTGAGTGAGTGATTGACTTGTATGGTATTTGCAATATGACACTGAGTACAACTGAAAAATAAGCATTGCCTGAAAAAGAAAAAAAATGGCCTCCTTTCTACTAAGTCTTGGCCCATGCCTATGAGGCACACGTTATTATCACTTGGAACCGAACCCGAGTTCGGGAAATGTTTTTTTACAGTACAAATTAATTTATGAAGTTATTGCGCGAAGGCTCACGAAACTTCGCGAAGCAATAACTTCGGCTCATCGGAGCCAATACATTCTACATTCCTGCTCCGTAGACTATTAGAACCCAGTTTTATGCAAATCGACTTTGGATGTTTCATCCGAAGTCGATTCGCACATCTCTAGTATCCTCATACAGGTGAGAAATAGCAAAATGAGAGATTTATACCCAAGACTGTGAGAGGGGGAAATATTCTAGATCTAGAGAAAAGAAAGTTTGTACATCAACATAGAAGGGGGTTCTTTACTGTAAGAGCAATGAGACTATGGAACTCCTCCCAGAGGCAGTTGTGATTGTGACTCACTAAAAGAGTGTATATCAATTCACAACACTCCCAACCATCACCGTCACTATTGCAGCAGCGAACAGGTGTAATTACAGCTCCTCCGTCTCATTCACTTCAATGGAAAGGTGTATGTAAACAGTTGATTTGCGGGGGACCGAGAGTTAGACCCTCACTAATCAGATACTGATGACCTATCCAGAGGATAGGTCATCAATAGTGTTGGGCGCGAATATTCGAATAACGAATATTAATCGCGAATATCAGCACTTCGAGAATTCGCAAATATTTAGAATATAGTGATAAATATTAGTCATTTCGAATATTCTAGATTATTATTTTTTTTCATCAGTAACCTCCCTTCTTGCTTGTGGACCAATGAGAAGGCTGCAATGTCTTTGTCTGAGCTTAGCAACATCCCTAGCAACCAATAGGAAAGTTGCCTATCCCTTACTATATAAGAACCCCCCAGCAGCCCTTGTATGCAGTATTTTGCAGATCTGAGAGACACAGCAGTGTCATTGCTGTACTCTCTGCTTTCCTGTGTCATTACATTAGATAGTTAGTTAGTTAGTTAGCTTATATATATAATACAGATAGTTAGTGGGAGATAGTCAGTGTAGGTTAGATAGTGATATAGTGTAGCTGATAGGTTCTGCTTTCCATTAGATACATGCTACATACACAGTACTGTATGTATGTATGTATGTATGTATGCTACATACATACATACATACATACATAGTGCTGTGATGTCACAAGTTCACAACAATACTTAGTGCACCAATCACCAATAAGTAGTCAGACCTGTTAAAATGTGAAGCTGCCTGTATTGTGCCAAAATATTCGCATCATTAGTGCTGATTTCGCAATCACAAATATATTGGAGCACTCTATCTGCATATAAAGCTATAGTAATGTTTTGCTTTGACAACCATTTTCTCCAGTCTCAGGAAACTTCTAGCAGCTTGAAAAATTTTGCTATACTGACCCACGCCTGTATTTCACGCCCATTACTCGAATATTACATTGCCAATTTTTCGCGATTAAGAAAATAATCTAAAATTTGCGAATTTGCGAATATATGATGAATATTCTACCAAATATCCACGAAATATCGTGAATTAGAATATTGCCCCTGACGCTCATCACTAGTCATCAATATAAAAAACTGCCCAACCCATTTAAGACTTTACCACGTGGGCTAATGGCCCTAAATGATAGGAAGCTGCACATCTCAGCTTTTCTTAAAACTTACTTTCATTGTCAAAAAAAAAAAGAAAAGATCATACTCAGACAGAAATGTCAATGTCATGGCAGGGCTTCCAACTGGCATTTTTCAGCAGGATAATGATTGCCCCCACACAGAAATGTCTCTGTCAGACTGCAACATCTCTTACAGCCAATTGGCAGGGGTGCACCTAGCTTTACTGAAACGGCAGCCTACCAGTGTGCAGGATCTACAGGACCAGTTGTGACACCTGTGGGCAAATGTGCTGCAAGATACCATATGGAACCTGTATGCCTCCATGCCGTATCTTAACTTGTATCCAGGCTAGAGGCAACAGGGTATTAGAGCCTCCTTTTAATTGTACAATTCTCCTCAAGAAATGTATCCCTTCTCTCTAATATTGTAATTACTTACATACACTCACCTAAAGAATTATTAGGAACACCTGTTCTATTTCTTATTAATGCAATTATCTAGTCAACCAATCACATGGCAGTTGCTTCAATGCATTTAGGGGTGTGGTCCTGGTCAAGACAATCTCCTGAACTCCAAACTGAATGTCAGAATGGGAAAGAAAGGTGATTTAAGCAATTTTAAGCGTTGCATGGTTGTTGGTGCCAGATGGGCCGGTCTGAGTATTTCACAATCTGCTCAGTTACTGGGATTTTCACGCACAACCATTTCTAGGGTTTACAAAGAATGGTGTGAAAAGGGAAAAACATCCAGTATGCGGCAGTCCTGTGGGCAAAAATGCCTTGTGGATGCTAGAGGTCAGAGGAGAATGGGCCGACTGATTCAAGCTGATAGAAGAGCAACGTTGACTGAAATAACCACTCGTTACAACCGAGGTATGCAGCAAAGCATTTGTGAAGCCACAACACGCACAACCTTGAGGCGGATGGGCTACAACAGCAGAAGACCCCACCGGGTACCACTCATCTCCACTACAAATAGGAAAAAGAGGCTACAATTTGCACAAGCTCACCAAAATTGGACTGTTGAAGACTGGAAAAATGTTGGTCTGATGAGTCTCGATTTCTGTTGAGACATTCAAATGGTAGAGTCAGAATTTGGCATAAACAGAATGAGAACATGTATCCATCCTCTGATGGCTACTTCCAGCAGGATAATGCACCATGTCACAAAGATCGAATCATTTCAAATTGGTTTCTTGAACATGACAATGAGTTCACTGTACTAAAATGGCCCCCACAGTCACCAGATCTCAACCCAATAGAGCATCTTTGGGATGTGGTGGAACGGGAGCTTCGTGCCCTGGATGTGCATCCCTCAAATCTCCATCAACTGCAAGATGCTATCCTATCAATATGGGCCAACTTTTCTAAAGAATGCTATCAGCACCTTGTTGAATCAATGCCACGTAGAATTAAGGCAGTTCTGAAGGCAAAAGGGGGTCCAACACCCTATTACTATGGTGTTCCTAATAATTCTTTAGGTGAGTGTATATCATCATTACTTTCACACATGATAAAGTTTTATGCGATTCCAACAACTCCTTCTTGAGCATTATTTTTTTTCATCAATGAGTGTATTTTTAACTGGCCAACTACAACAGAACGTATGAAGTAGCATTCTTCTTTCAACTGTACCATGAACATAATAAACAGTATACTTAGTAGAGAAGTACTTGGCAGTACTGGAATTTCTGCACTGCTGTTATATTTTGTAAGCTACAGTACTGCAGCAAGCCAAAGGCAGCACCAGAGGGAATGCACAGCTCTGCTCAGAAGAAAGCCTACAGCATCAAAAACGTGCATTTACTTACACATTTTCTTGTCTGGTAAATCTGGGGTAAAATATGGCTTAAAGGGGTTGTCCCATCCAAGATGGGAATAACCACAGTAAGCTCCCATCAGGGAAGGCAGAGTTACGGAAATGACCGAGTGGCATAGCAGTGTATGGGAAAATATGCAACAGCTTAGCACAACAAGCTACACTGTTTACTCTGTAAAGTTACTGAAACTCCTATTGGGATATATTTGGGACAAAAAGGTTGAACATTGCTGATGCAATATAATATAGTAAGCTATATCATATAAAATAACAAATAATTAGAACATAAGAAATATATGTTTAGAGAAGGCTCACCTCTTAGACAAAAATTGGTGTGGGTGCACCTACAGGGAAGATTACACCCAATCTTCAAAAGGTAATAAATAAATAAAAAAGTAGTAGGGCACACCTGCATTCAAATACACATTGGAGATTTGTGTGGGCAATAAAATTTGTTTTATTCAGCCAACATTTGTATATTATAACTCATAAAACATTATTAAACATATAATGGCATGCTATATAATAATACTAAAATGATAAGATCAATGTATAAAATACACACTAAGGTATAAAGTCATATATACAGTCCTAGAGAAAAGGTCTCAGAAGGATTATTCCTTCCTATAGCTCTGTATGTCCGTATTACAATAATTATCCAGCGATTCTAATTGCCAAGCTATTTTATATAGTCCGTTGTATTCGGATTTTTCAAGACAAAGTTCACAGGATAGCTTCAGTATTATCAGATAAGGCCTTATGATATGGTCGCTCGTATTTCTTTGGTTTTCACTTTATAAATGACTCAAAACCCACTGTCTGTATGTGCACTAGTTCGGCACTGGTTTTTACTCACAGTTTTGTGGAGTTGTGCCGGCTGTGTTGCGGTTAACGTGGCGTCCCACGTATGATGCGCTTACAGGCAGTGGTGAGGCTTCCAAGGAAATCAGGGATCTTCGGTCATCACTTGCAGGGGTGCCGTCTCATGGCCATGATTTCAATGCAGCTGAACCAAATTAAATCGGATTACACCTGGATAGCTGTATATAAAGTCAACCAGTTACATGGGAAAAATAACCACTGAGGAAGGAGTCTTAGTTAACTCCGAAACGCGTCTGATGAAGGATAACCCCATGAAACTAAGCATATATCTCGGATACTGAAGCGCTTCAAGTTGTCCATAAGGAGAGGGATCGGTATCGAAAATTTGGCAGGAGAAAACTAAAAATCAACAGCCGTAGTGAAAACTAACCTGCAGCTTGATTAAGCACCTGTGCAGGAACTACATCATATAAAAGCACTAAGACGGCACCCCTGCAAGTGATGACCGAAGATCCCTGATTTCCTTGGAAGCCTCACCACTGCCTGTAAGCGCATCATACGTGGGACGCCACGTTAACCGCAACACATCCGGCACAACTCCACAAAACTGTGAGTAAGAACCAGTGCCGAACTAGTGCACATACAGACAGTGGGTTTTGAGTCATTTATAAAGGGAAAACCAAAGAAATGCGAGCGACCATATCATAAGGCCTTATCTGATTATACTGAAGCTATCCTGTGAACTTTGTCTTGAAAAACCCGAATACAACGGACTATATAAAATAGCTTGGCAATTAGAATCGCTGGATAATTATTGTAATACGGACATACAGAGCTATAGGAAGGAATAATCCTTCTGAGACCTTTTCTCTAGGACTGTATATATGACTTTATACCTTAGTGTGTATTTTATACATTGATCTTATCATTTTAGTATTATTATATAGCATGCCATTATATGTTTAATAATGTTTTATGAGTTATAATATACAAACGTTGGTTGAATAAAACAAATTTTATTGCCCACACAAATCTCCCATGTGTATTTGAATGCAGGTGTGCCCTACTACTTTTTTATTTAAATAATTAGAACAAACCAGAGAAGTTTTAAGATGACGCTAATATATACTAGTTGGAAACCAAAGTTTAAGATGCCCACACCACAACCACTTTTTATAAAGGTGTGTACACTGGGCAGAGTTAGGCCTCTTTCCCACGAGCGTGTCCAGATAAGGTCCGGATGCGTTGCGGCAAACCCACGCGAGTAGGTACTGTTGTAGAAATATTATATGTTGTAATCTGCTCTCCAATGTCTTTATGTAAGGAAAGGTAAAAATCTCAACCGCAGTCAGCCAAAGGTGTTTTCATGTTGAATTCTTGCTGAGCAACTCCCCCGCCCTGCTCAGTCTGTTCACTTTTATTGACTCACAAAAGGTGTAAAAGGGGCTGGCCTGTAACAAGGATGCAGGAAGTGATGACATACAAGAAGTGATGACATAGGAAGACAAGACACCATCATTTAGAATACACTAGCCAACAAACACATGTATGCAATAATCTACCATTACCACTGGAGTTAATTTTATCTAGCCTTGCTCAGTGATCAATGCCAGATAAAGTTACTATGATCCTTATGCATGTTTATTTACAGGACAACGTCATTATCTCCAGCGGCTGATTAGGCGCACTAGGGACAACAAACGCACGTTCCTTTCGTTATATTGTTCTCTTAACAAATGCATCCACGCCAAGCCAATAAGTACGCGTCTTGCGCGGGGGCCCTAGCCGGCGTCCATACATCAGCCAACAAAACACTGCTCTGCTGAACACATCAGTCTCCCCCAGCCCACAGCCCAGTGCTTAGCACATGGACTATTCGCCGATGGAGACCTCTGTGCCCAGCAGCTGTGACAGGACATACACGGGAAGATATCCACTCCAATGGTTTACCCTGAACTGAGAGACATGGTGACAATACACAATATATTAAATACACATCCTAATAAAATTTCCATAACAGTCCCTCCTCTTTGTCATATGCTCCCCTGTGTCCCTCGACGAATCTCGATCTTCTTCTTTGAAAAAAATTGTCTTGTCTACGAAAGGTCATGAATCCATAAAACAAAACAGATGATGGAAAACAGAAAGTCAATCTTGACACGTAGCTTCTTTTCTTCGGGAGGTTACTTAGGAGATGGCGTTTCGCGTTGTTCGCCGGCTGGTTTGGAATCCTCTGCATCTGGTCCATGGTTTGGTCTTCAGGGCGTCTTGTCTGTTCGGGCTTCAGTAACTCGGTCGATTAGACATCAGGAACATCTCACTCCGGCGTATAGAAGGAATGGAAACAAAAAAAAGTACATGTCCTATTTCCTTTCGCCCGGATCCAATGGAAAACCAGTGAGCCCCAAGACCTCCCAAAGCTTTAAAAAGGATTCTGACCCTCACTAGTCATAGCTCCGCCTCTGCCCTGCTCCTGTCAGTATGGGCCTGACCCTTGTCAATGGTGTCTGCTAGCCAGGCATAACCGTATACCTTCCTCACAACTGGAGGATCCCACATCTACGGGTCGCCTAGCTGCCTGGACACCCATACAGGATTAATAAGCGAGGAGCAGGAGCTAGAGCTAATATTGAACCTGTAGCTGATATTACTCTGTAGGAATGTATCGTTATGTGCTATCAACAAATGCCTCCTTGTAACAAATAAACAAAAGTGATACTCTGCATTCTTTGACTTAGTTGAGCAGCTTCTTGCAGTGACCAGTGTGGATCCAGTTGTCTCGTCCCTCGAACTTCAGAGAGGTTGGCGTCATCAGCAGCACCTGGAATGGCCCAAGATATCTCATCTCTAGTCCCGTCCTCGGATGTTTCTTTAGCACGACCCAATCACCTGGTTGACTAGAATGAACACTGGTTATTGAGTCTGGGTCCGGGAGAAACTCCTGAACCCGGTGGTGGACATCGGGTGATAACCCGTGGGGCTGCCTGGGGGCATACCTGATGGAATAAAAGGGTTTACAGCGTAACATTCAGGCCATGATTTATTTCTTCTTTGCAAAAATCTGACCCAAGTACCATCAAAGAAAAGGCAGTCGTGATGGTTCTCAACGTAATTCCCTACTAGGTTGGAAATTGATTGACATTTGAGAGGTTAGAAAGTTTGAAGATCGTTGTTTTCGGCACCACTTTCCCCCCTTTTCATTGTCCTTAAAACCAGGACGAAGAGAAGCTGGAATAAACATGGTGCATCGTCTCAAGGTTAGATGGAGAGATGAGAGAGGGATGAGAGAGAGAGGGAGAGATAGAGAGAGAGAAAGAGAAAGAGAAAAGCGCTTCTCTTGGACTCTGCAGTCTTAGCGGGACGGGAGCACATGACAGTGTTAGTTTGCACTGACTGGGACTTTTGAATGCCCTGTTGCTGGAGATCGATGGATTCGTGCAGCCACAGTTCTGGAGGGAACCATGGCTTTGGAGTCTAGTGGGGAATTTACGGACAAACTTTTTCCCAATCCAGACCTCAAAGGTCCCTTCTTTGGGGATGGTACACTCTGAACCTACAGTCCCTTGGTGCCAATCTTTGAGGGGCTTAACAACTCCTCCTCCATAGATGGATTTCATGTACTGCTTGGCTGTTTTATAGTCAGAAGTGGTACCCTTCTGTTCCCTAGATTTCCCTAAACCCATGCTCGAGCCTTCTAAAAGTAGGTGCGTCCATCCTACAGTGTCCCGCGACCTACGCCTGGACTGTCCCGCGACACACGCTTGGACGGCTGCTACTCCCCTTCGTTCGCCTCTGAGTTGCCCTAAGGTTTCTGGCACCGACACACGGTGTCACGGCCACGGTTTTGGCCGTGACTCCTTGGGAGCCGCATACAGTTGCCCGCGGTTTGGGTTGTTGTTTCAACCGCAGCTTGGGGCTTGATGTTCTTTGCCTCAAGTGCGGTTGCCGCGGACAACAGGAGTGTGTGCGGTCCCTTTGGAGTTTGTGTGTCTGTATGTTATGCACGTTGTATGTTTGGTGTGCACTAACATCTTCCCCTCACTGTGGTTGCCCGTGGCAACGTTTAGTTGTGTACATGTGGTGGCAGTGTCCCGGCCTTCGGGCTGACTCCCTGGACACGTGTGCCACCCATGTCGTTGCTTGCGGCAACAACCACAGTGTGTCTCGGGTTTTGGACATTTCTATTTTAAGTGTGTGTTTCCCTTCCCTGGTACTGGAAGGGTTAATTCTCCTTCCTAGTGTGTGTGTGCACTGGGTGTGTCCGACTGTGGGGTGTGGCTTCTTGGCCTATAAAGCCTCACTGCTTTTGCAGGCCTGCAGGTTGCTTCAGCCATGCTTAGCTGAGAGCAGCCTCATGTCTTTATTACCTGCCAGTAAGAGCCACCCCTGTGGTCATAACCATAATGTCGCTTTAAGTTATTTCTAGTTATGTGTGATGTCCGTGTGATGTTTTATATGTGATTTTGTGCAGCTATGGATCTGGGTCCCTGTGTGGGGATGCCTTTGTGATCTGCACCCTGCTAACACAGGGATCCAGTCAGCAAGGCTGTGGCAGGTAGGTGGAACTTTTTGTTCACCTGCCATATCCATAGAGCTGTTTATGTCTCCCCTTTTCCTGCAGTTTGGCCGTTGAGACTCCTGCTCCTCCGTGTCTAGGAGGAGTGGGCTTGTCTTACTCAGCTCCTAGGTGAGGGTCATCTTGAGGGCTAGCAGGGACTTCTAGGTTCCGGAGCATGAGCCCTCCTACCATCAAGGTTGGCTCATGTAGCTAGGAGCCAGGGTCAGGTTAGGGATGCGTTTAGGAGGTGACCTGCTCCCTAATCCTGTCTTCATGGCCAAGCAGCCGTAACATCACCGGGCTCCACACGGCTGAGGATTTCCCCCATCCTCAGCCGTGACAGTATGACCACAGTCGCTTCTTACGTGGCGCTCCCTCGAAAGAGGGTAAAGCATGCACTGCTGTCTACGGATGGGGTGCATGCGCGTTCTCCGGAGGGAGAGCGTTATGGGGCTTTCACCATTTACGGCGCGGTGAGTGGCATTCCCAGCTCACCGTTGTCCGTGTTGGTGTCCCCTTTTTGTTTGTCTTTCCCCTCCCCCCCTCCCATTGTTTCTTATGCCTCACCAACTTTCCCCTTTTGTTGTTGGGAGGGGCTTTGAGGGGTGGGAGTATGCATCCCTCGAAAGAGGGTGAAGCATGTACCGCCCTCTGCGGAAGGGTTACATGCGCGCTCTTCGGAGGGAGAGCGTTCTGGGGGTTTCGCCTCTGACGGCGCGGTGAGTGGCGTTTCCCCGCCTTCCCTTCACCGTTGCCTCGTTTGGCGTCCCCCTGATTTCATAGCACTAGGGTGTTTGTTTGGTGTGCGAGTTGCACACCTTCGAAAGAAGGTGCAGCATGCAGTGCCATATCCTTGTGGCCTGCATGCGCGTTCTCCGGAGGGAGAGCGTTCCTGGGGGTTCTCCGTTAACGGCACGGTTGGTGGCTTATTCCCCGCCACCTTACCTTCCGTGTCCGTGTTGGGGATCCCTCGTCCCTCTCCATGTTCCCATCTCTGGTCGTTTGCTGGCAGCACTCCGTAAGTAGTCCAGCTGCGTGCTGGTTAGGGGTGTCTGCTGGCAGCGACTGGAGTGGGGACGTGTGTGGAGAGTCCCTTCGTCCATCTCTCAGTGGTTCTTTCCCCTTTGTTGCTGGTGCGGGCTGCAGTCCTCGTCGGACTGGCTAGTGTGAGCCGGGAGAGGATGCAGCTGACAGCGACCCCTTTTTAGAACCGGCACTGAGAGTGGACGTCCCCTTCTCCTATCCCCTTGTCTGAGTCCCTCACGTATTTTTTTTTGGTGGGGGGGCTTTGAGGGGTGGGAGTGTCACGGCCACGGTTTTGGCCGTGACTCCTTGGGAGCCGCATACAGTTGCCCGCGGTTTGGGTTGTTGTTTCAACCGCAGCTTGGGGCTTGATGTTCTTTGCCTCAAGTGCGGTTGCCGCGGACAACAGGAGTGTGTGCGGTCCCTTTGGAGTTTGTGTGTCTGTATGTTATGCACGTTGTATGTTTGGTGTGCACTAACATCTTCCCCTCACTGTGGTTGCCCGTGGCAACGTTTAGTTGTGTACATGTGGTGGCAGTGTCCCGGCCTTCGGGCTGACTCCCTGGACACGTGTGCCACCCATGTCGTTGCTTGCGGCAACAACCACAGTGTGTCTCGGGTTTTGGACATTTCTATTTTAAGTGTGTGTTTCCCTTCCCTGGTACTGGAAGGGTTAATTCTCCTTCCTAGTGTGTGTGGCTTCTTGGCCTATAAAGCCTCACTGCTTTTGCAGGCCTGCAGGTTGCTTCAGCCATGCTTAGCTGAGAGCAGCCTCATGTCTTTATTACCTGCCAGTAAGAGCCACCCCTGTGGTCATAACCATAATGTCGCTTTAAGTTATTTCTAGTTATGTGTGATGTCCGTGTGATGTTTTATATGTGATTTTGTGCAGCTATGGATCTGGGTCCCTGTGTGGGGATGCCTTTGTGATCTGCACCCTGCTAACACAGGGATCCAGTCAGCAAGGCTGTGGCAGGTAGGTGGAACTCTTTGTTCACCTGCCATATCCATAGAGCTGTTTATGTCTCCCCTTTTCCTGCAGTTTGGCCGTTGAGACTCCTGCTCCTCCGTGTCTAGGAGGAGTGGGCTTGTCTTACTCAGCTCCTAGGTGAGGGTCATCTTGAGGGCTAGCAGGGACTTCTAGGTTCCGGAGCATGAGCCCTCCTACCATCAAGGTTGGCTCATGTAGCTAGGAGCCAGGGTCAGGTTAGGGATGCGTTTAGGAGGTGACCTGCTCCCTAATCCTGTCTTCATGGCCAAGCAGCCGTAACATCACCGGGCTCCACACGGCTGAGGATTTCCCCCATCCTCAGCCGTGACACACGGACTCCGTTCACCCTAGTTAGACCTCAGGAAAAGGAGTAATCAGTGTGAGGAAAAGGGCTCTCACCAACACACAGCGGCCCTCAGAGTCTCCTAATGAGATATACCAGCCTCGGTTTTGGCTCTGAATAGTGACCTGACCACAGGATAGGGCTTCCAATTGACCTGGAGTGGAAAAAGGGGTGCACAGAGAACACACAGTACCTTCTGTGGGGACGAGGGGTGCACAGGAAACAAACACACAGTACTCCTGTGGGGAATGGGGTTACTCACACCGCTATTGGTATGCCCGGGTGATATAAATCACCTTGTCTCCTTAAAAAAAAGCTCATCAACTCACTTTCCTTTGCCGATATGATTCTATATAGTCAAGCTGAACAGCACACAAAGCCCTTTTTGCAGTGACTGATCAAAAACCTCTCGCTCAGCAGCAACCCTTGAATTCAGACAGTAGTTCCCACACAATATCATGAGACCACAGTACTCCTAACAAAATCTACAGAGAAGAGAGAGGGAAAGAAAGAGAAAAAGAAAGAAAAAGAGAAAAGCGTCAAAATATGAAAAAGGAAAAAAAATTATAGTAGACTAAAAATAAAAATGGGTTGGTAAATAATGAAAAACTGAAAAAAAACTTGATTACATCAATAAAAACCTAAAAAATTTAAATGGATTAGTAAAAGAAGAAAAATGTAAATGTAAAATTGATCAAAGAAATACCCAAACAAAAATAGACAAAAATAACTGAAAATAAAACCGAATGGGTTGGTAAATAAGGAAAAACTGAAAAAAAACTTAAATAAAAACCTAAAAAATAAAAATGGATTAGTAAAAGAAGAAAAATGTAAATGTAAATTAATCAAAGAAATACCCAAACAAAAATAGACAAAAATAATTGAATATGAAAAAGGAAAAACTTGATTACAACAATAAAACCTAAAAATAAAAATGGTTAGTAAAAGAAGACCTGTAAAAAGTAGAGAAAAAAAACAACATAGAAAACTTCAGTTACAGAAAGTTTTGCTATATACATTGAGATTCAGTAAAAAGTAAATGCTAACTTAAAAACTGAGACTCAAATACAAAAACAAAAA
The DNA here is from genome assembly GCF_905171765.1 of Bufo bufo. Lineage (NCBI taxonomy): Eukaryota > Metazoa > Chordata > Amphibia > Anura > Bufonidae > Bufo > Bufo bufo. Next base: position 366,880,032 of record NC_053393.1, on the reverse strand, counting down.
CCCTTAGGAACACATACAACTGTATAGGACTGAATTAACAAATCAATGTCTTGGAGGGTTCACCTGAAACCGTACAGGAGAATTTCTACCCAACCAGTCATTGAAATGTTAATTTGCCCAACCCCAAACTAGCAGTTAGATTCATTTTACCAGAGGAGCAGGATTTAACATTACAAGGTCCCAAAACCGTTTTTTCCTAGGGGAAGGGAAAAATCTATTTAAATTAGGTCTTAAGAGTTACAATGGTTTACAAAGACCTTAATGTACCCTTCTTTGGCACACAAAAATTAGAAACTCTACTGAATTCCAAGAACCGATCTCTTTCCTCTCTGAGCTTCACATTTTCACATTTTAACCGTTCATATTGGGATTTAAAATCTGCTTCATTGATCAATGACCTTGGCTGTCCCTGGGTTCTATGCCTTTGCAAAGAACCATGTCTGGGACCATTACCCCACCTTGCTGAATAAACCACTTTACTTCTAGGTGTGGTTCTGGGGTACTTAACATAACTGTGTCTGTTGCCATTAGCAACATTACAATATCGTGCAATGTGCCCGTATTCCCTGCATGCAAAACAACGAATAGCTTGCCTCCCTGCACAATACCTTGTCTGGGCACATGGTGATTTGACTTGGCGCACAACATTAACCATCCTAGCATGACTAGATCCCACACTACTATCTGTATTGAGTCCACTTACCACGGACTCATCTGAGGAATCTTCTGGCCTTGTGTTAATACTTCCAACTCCAGAGTCAGACACATTGTCCATCTCCATCCCTGAGTTGGTTCCACTATCTGAACCACAGTCCTCAGACTTCCCCATGCTTACAGCCCATACATTTCCTCTAATCCCAGACACATTACTCTCCAATGGTTGTTTCAATAACTCTGGCAATTCCCTTACAGCACCCTGTGCATGCTTCAGGCTTTCAGATAAACATTAATTTTCCTTGCGCACTTCAGTATTACACCTCACAGTTCATTCATAATTAGGCACATCATGACTAAGGATCCGCACCTGTAGTGATCCGAAACCGGTCGATTTCTTGCATTGCTGTACGTTGGTTTTTATCTGCACGGGATTAAATAAAGCCTCAAGTATTTTCAGTGAAGCTGGACCGTCTTTCTTTTCATTTTGGGATACATTCATAATTAGCGCTAGCTTCAGCTGCCTGCTGGACAAGAGTTCTCAATTTAAATATTTTCCACTTTTAAATCTTCCACTTCTCCTTCCAAACTCAGCTTCAGCCTACAAGACTCCTGATATTTATCCGCTATCCACCCAGCAGCAAAAATCTGAGCATACTTGCCATTCCTTTTGCGCCATTTTTTGGTACTGATCAGGTTTGCTACACAATTCTGAGCCTGCAGCCATGGATCAGTAGATCCCTGCATAGCCTGAAGAATGGCCGCCGTGTCCTTCAACTTTGCAACTTCTTTAAAAATACTTTCCATTGCATCAGAAAACAATGTCTACAATTCAGTGTAACAGCCACAGATATACAAACATTAAGCATAATCATCAACTATAGGACGATTTCACCGCTAAACTGCCACTAATGTTCACACAATGATTCCTGTATCAGACTGGTCACTGCGCTATACCATAACCGAACACTTCACTGATATCCAGCACAAAACTTATCAAAACAAAATCAAACTGTACATAGAAAGGTTACAAAAAGACAAGATAACTATTCTGGACAAAACTAACATTTCAGGCAAAAACAACCAAATCGCTTTCCATAGCAAACTAACCAAGATGGCCAACAAACCACATTTCTTAAAGATGGCCGACAAACCACATAGTCATCACACAAAGGAAATCAAGATAGTGTCTACAAAATCCAGCAATAGAAACTGTTTCTATATTCCCTGTTCCCCACCCCCGAAACCAGAGCAAAACCTCCAGTCTGTGGGTGATTTATAGGTTAACAATATAAAAATACTCTCTAAATGCTGTCTCTAATGTACAAACACTAAAACCAATTGCTGCCTCTATAAACCTCTATTAAATCGCCTCTTACAAAATCACAGTTATATAAAAGTTAAGAAGTTACAAAAAAAACACAATACCCTGTACTGTTCAGCACACACATCACAATCTCTGTACAATCAACTCAGATCCACCAAAAACTACACAATGGAAAAACTCTTACCTCATCCTTACACAAATAGAGCGAAAAATGTTCTTTTAACAAGCAGAAATTTTCTCTAACACAGCAGACAAAACTACAGTTTACTATTCTCTCCCTTTAACCTGCTGTGCAGAGAAAAAAATCCGTTGAATCCTTCCAAGCTCGCCATACTAATAGAAATATTAATAATTGTAATCTGCTGTCCAATGTCTTTATGTAAGGAAAGGTAAAAATCTCAACCACAGTCAGCCAAAGGTGTTTTCATATTGAATTCTTGCTGAGCAACTCCTCCGCCCTGCTCAGTCTGTTCACTTTTATTTACTCACAAAAGGTGTAAAAGGGGCTGGCCTGTAACAAGGATGCAGGAAGTGATGACATACAAGAAGTGATGAAATAGGAAGACAAGACACCATCATTTAGAATACCCTAGCCAACAAACACATGTATGCAACAATCTACCATTACCACTGGAGGTAATTTTATCTAGCCTTGCTCAGTGATCAATGCCAAATAAAGTTACTATGATCTTCATGCATGTTTATTTACAGGACAATGTCATTATCACCAGCGGCTGATTAGGCGCACTAGGGACAACAAATGCACGTTCCTTTCGTTATATTGTTCTCTTAACAAATGCATCCACGCCAAGCCAATAAATTCTCGTCTTGCGCGGGGGCCCTAGCCGGCGTCCATACATCAGCCAACAAAACACTGCTCTGCTGAACACATCAGTCTCCCCCGGCTCACAGCCCAGTGCTTAGCACATGGACCATTCGCCGACGGAGACCTCTGCGCCCAGCAGCTGTGACAGGACATACACGGAAAGATATCCACTCCAATGGTTTACCCTGACACTGAGAGACATGGTGACAATACACAATATATTAAATACACATCCTAATAAAATTTCCACAACAGTATGCAATTGCAGTCAGTTTTAAATGCGATTGCGTTCCGTTGTTCAGTTTTTATCGCGCGGGTGCAATGCGTTTTGCACGCGCGTGATAAAAAACTGAATGTGGTACCCAGACCCGAACTTCTTCACAGAAGTTCAGGTTTGGGTTCAAGGTTGTGTAGATTGTATTATTTCCCCTTATAACATAGTTATAAGGGAAAATAATAGCATTCTGAATACAGAATGCATAGTACAATAGGGCTGGAGGGGTTAAAAAAATAATAAATAATTTAACCCACCTTAATCCACTTGTTCGCGCAGCCGGCATCTCTTCGGTCTTCTTCTTTGAGGAATAGGACCTTTGATGATGTCACTGCGCTCATCACATGACCTTTTACCATGGTGATGGATCATGTGACGGACCATGTGATGATCGCAGTGACGTCACCAAAGGTCCTTTTCCTCACAGATGAAGACAGAAGAGATGCCGGCTGCCCGAACAAGTGGATTAAGGTGAGTTAAATAATTTTAAATTTTTTTAAACCCCTCCAGCCCTATTGTACTATGCATTCTGTATTCAGAATGCTATTATTTACCCTTATAACCATGTTATAAGGGAAAATAATAAAGATCGGGTCCCCATCCCGATCGTCTTCTAGCAACAGTGCGTGAAAATCGCACCGTATCCGTACTTGCTTACAGATGCTTACGATTTTCATGCAGCCCCATTCACTTCTATGAGGCCTGCGTTGCGTGAAAAACGCACAAAATAGAGCTTGCTGCGATTTTCACGCAAAGCACAAGTGATGTGTGAAAATCACTGCTCATGTGCACAGCCCCATAGAAATGAATGGGTCCGGATTCAGTGCGGGTGCAATGCGTTCAACTCACACATTGCACCCGCATGGAAAACTCGCCCGTGTGAAAGGGGCCTTAGAGGAGTGACTTAACTAAATCTGAATCCTTGCCCAGGGTATGGCAAAGCCTAGCTACACCTCTGGGTTAATGAATACTGTGAGACTTTTGGGACTTTGAATAAGAAGCTGGTAATTTTCCACTGCTGTGATAGGGTTTAAAGAGGAGCATGTTTTCAGGGGAAAATACAGACTTGTTTAACACCAAAACCAGACAGACTGACCTTTTAAAACTCTGGTTTATCTCTGTTGTTATGTCTGGAAACTTGTTTTTGTCAGAAAAAACTGCTGTGTCATTGCCATTGAGTATATAAGGAGAGCAGTCAGAGCCCCTAGTGTTCTGCAGTTAAACCCGGCCGCTGCAATTTGACATCACAAACAGGATATGGTCCAGCGCCAGCAGAACAAGTCATCATGGATCCAGCCCCAGTGGATCAAGACAGCCAGTGGCATCTACAGGAACGCCACAGCCTGGATCTGAGGTGAACCAGCCCTATGAAAGCATCTGTGACTTTAAGTGTTACTTGTGTGGGGTCTGCCACAAGCAAGTGATTGTGCTAATAAGACTGTATCTTGCATTACTACTGTATTCTGCATTACTACTGTATCCTGCATTACTAGCTAGAGAATTGCTAATGAAGAACGGCTGTTATAAAGAAAAGTCTTCTTAGGAAAATGTAGAAGGTTCGTTCTAGGATGCTGTCCATTTTGGCTGATGATGCTGAAGATCTATGTATCGTTTGAAAAAAACATTGCCTTGCTGTGAGCTATGTAAAAGGCTATGTACTGGTCCCATTCACTTAGGAAATCTGTTATTATGCCAGCTATGATTAAAGGCAAATGTGTTATGGTCAGCCCTCTAGAGGGTTAAGTGAAAAAAAAGGTCAAAATGATGCTTGAAATAATTACCACGTTGTGAAGGGGCTTTCTCATGTACACCATGTATATTTTGCATGATGACTATGTTTGCGGTATTGTTTGCCAGTCAAGTAATTGGTTCGGTCCAGATACCTAGGTTCTTTTAAGTCTTTTTGCTGCAGGTGCAGATGCCAGCCAGAGAGCTAATGAAAAAGTAGGGGAGCGTCTAGCCCTACTTGTCCTAGATCTGTGACCTGAACACATTACCTGCTATTCTGTTCTGCCCTTGTGGTGACCAGAGATGACCATTTCTATGACCATTTCTATAACCTTGCAAAAGTCTGCCAAGTTCCAGCTTGATGAACACAGAAATGACCACTGATAACCAGCTTGATGTCTACAGCCTTGATCAGCCACATGTATCCTGTCCCCTTATATCCAGTTGTTCCATAGATCCAGCTACTAGGATACGTCATCAGTTGCCAGCAGAATACACCATCAACAGCCCTCAAATCCGAAGTTGAACAAAACAAGCTTTGTTGTTGACTACTAAGCCCATGCTTAAATCCCGTTCATAACATTTAAGAGCCTGCACCCCTAGGGGAAGATTGAAAGCCCCCTTGAGGTGCACTATCTCAAACCCTATGTACATAGTTGTACAAAAATTCTTGCTTAATTAATCCTAACTGTGTCAGAGACAACACAGTTAAAGTATGGGAGAGTGTAGTGCCCTGGAGCAGGGGTACTGTAAAGTCTAGACATTTGCCTATTTCCCCTATGAAAAGTTATACACATCTTACTTTATTTCTCTTGAAAGCGTTAACTTTCACTCTTTAATACTGTTTAACTGCATTTTATATGTATGTTGTGATATATATCCTGTTCATTTGCATTGTATTTGCAAGGTGCTATGGAAAGGGTAATGAATACTGAGAGACTTTTGGGACTTTGAATAAGAAGCTGATAATTTTCCACTACTACCATAGGATTTAAAAAAGAGCATGCGAAAAATCCAGACTTTACCACCAAAACCAGACTAACCTTTTGAATGTCTGGTTTTAGCTCTGTTGTTATGTCTGGAAACTTGTTTTTGTCTGGAAAAACTGCTGTGTCATTGCCATTGAGTATCCTTGAAGCTCTAATGTAAGTCTATGACAGACGGGAGTTAAAACAATGTATCTGTTTGTGCTGAGCTTCTCCATTCCACCCCTCCCACTATAAGGTTCCAGTATAGCTAAATTAGGCGTATTTCTGGCGCAGATTGTGGCTCAAAGGCCCTTTGCTCCACAGTCTGTGACTTCTGCCCGCTCATGCCAGGTCTAAAAAAGTGGCCGTAGTGTGGGCAGGGAAGGGGACGGGCTGACATGCCAGTCTCATTTACTATTTTCTACGCCTGTTTTAGGCGTAGAAAATGGTCTAAATGTAAGACACCTATGTGGCCGGTGCCACTTCATAACTCCGGCGGATCCACCACCAGGTATAGGAGTTATTAAGACCGGAGTCTAAAACGATGGTCTTAAAAAATGTGCTCCTTTATGTTTTTATACAAAATACTTACTTAAGTTCCATTTGGATACATTCCAGACCTTGATAGCAGAGGAGTATATTAATGTTTATAACAATACCAAATTTATATATTTTTTAATGTCTTGCTACTTTTATGCAATTAAAAAAAATCATTTATTTTTGTGTTTAGAGCCATATCTTTCATCTTTTATCTGAGGTGTTTGAGGGCTTGTTTTTTTCTGCAGAATGAGCTGTAGTTTTGTATGGTCAAAACTGCTGACAGCCTCCCTTTAATACCCATTTATGTTTCAGAAGCTGGTCCCACCAAAAAGATTCTCTGGTACTCTAGTGGGGCACAACAACCCTGGGTACTACTAAACATTCATTAATGTGGCAGATTTGTTGCAGAATTTTTTACCACTGTTCGTTTAATGTGAAATTCATGCGCTTGTCGCCAAAGAAGCTTATTCAGATGAATGGAATCGACCTTCCCAGAAGAAACAGCCTGCCAGATCTGTCACACGCAGTTTGAGAACAGGACTTACATGCAATTACAAAAGTTTTCAGATCCAGGTGCTGGTTTGAAAAATTTAGAATATGTTTTGTGACACAACCCCTTTATATATTTTTATCCAGAACATCTGAATGGTTGATTCTGGATTGGTTGCTCCAGGCAGCTCAATTTTATAAATCTGGAAACTGCTTGCAGATAGTTAAGATAATGATTAGGTAAAAAGTATATAGAAGACACAAAGAAGATACATTTATGGAAATTGTTGGAAATGACCAGTTACCAAGAGACAGCCCACTTACACATTTAAATGGGTTTTCTTTAGAAGGATTATCTAAGAGCATGGTATAGAAGGTGTTTATTGGAATAAGAGGTTGGAGTGCATTGTTTTCAGCCTTAGAAATACACTTCATGATGTCTGGAGTAACAAGACAAGAGACAAGCTCTTCTGGGTTATGTGTGTGGGCCTACTGAGAAATAGAACAGAACAAATGACAAGCTTCATTGGCAGAGAAACCGTGGAATATCAGTCCATATTATGAATGACTATACCTATAACTAAACTGGATGCATATGGATTTATAGAGTAGTGACTGTACTAAGAAAGCACAAATTCAGTAAAATAACAAAGCATACAGCTTGCCGACTGACATGGACAATATGTTCATTATGTTACGTCACAATGGATTATTCCCAACTCCACAAATAGCCAAATACTTGTCACAATTACATGGTTTTGAGTAATGATCAATTCAAATTTTAAAACATGTGATAAATTGTTTGTGAATATGTTATGTCTATGGCCAGCTTCAGACGCTCATATATATTCACAAAAGGGGGTCGATTCTAGACCTGGGTTTCTCAACTGGGGCCAGAACATGATGATGACTGAGTCTCACCAGTGGCTGTAGCACATGCCCTGATATTTAACCCCTTAATGCCAAGCTTAAAAGGGCCTTAAAGATCTTCTTTTTTTTTTTTTTTCATTTTTGTCTGTCTACATTTCATCTGCTATAAAATTTTCACTTTTTTTTTTCATTCATATGGCTATATGGAAACTTGTTTTATATGGGAGAAATGTTTTTTTTTTTTTGCTGCTCCTTGTGTGTAATTTGTGCATACCGTACAAATATATATATATATCTTTTTTTTACTGTGCAAATATAGAAAACGCTATTTCTAGGCATTTTTTATATTTTTTCATACTGTTCCTGTTGGGGGAGGTTAGTTTTTGTTTTTTGTTTTTTTTATATTTTTTCTTATATTTTTATTACATTATTTTTTTAGAACTTTTAAAAAAATCCTGTTATGGGATTATTATTCTCAAACTTTATTTTATACTTATAATGTATTAGCATACACCGGTATGCTCTGTGTCACTATGAAACAAGCTTCTTTTATGGCAACACCAATGTGTCCTAACAGCAGGATAACTGAACAGACAGCCCGTGGGTCCTTTGTAGGTCTTCAGGGCTGACTGCAGATGGCTCCCCTAGTCTCTGATCGGATCACTTGGAAACCCGGTGACCTGATGATAAGAAAGCAGCAGTCATTGCTGTGGTCCTGAATTGCAGCAATCAAACGTGCCGCTAACCCCCCTTTACTGCAACAACCCAAAAGATGTTCCTGCAGAATGAGGACCTGTGTTAACAGGTTAAACGTTAACTCAGTAGAACAATAAAGTAAGCACAGTGTGAATCACTGATATTAACAAACTAGAGATTGATGCAACCATAGAGTCCTGTGCTGCTTCTGATCATATTGGTCAAAACTATAAGTCCACCTGTACCTCTCCACAAGCAGCATGTCACCGCTGAAGCCAGTCCTACAGAGGCCCAATCTGTACACCTACACATATATTAGTTGTGTTTAGCTCCACAAAAGCTGGTTGGACACCGTATGTGTCCCCAGCTTAAACCTCGAAAGAACCCTTACAATCTATAAGATTTGCAATATTCTGTATCATTTCAGTCCAAAGGCAAAAACTCTCTACTTTTATCCATCCGTTGTCCATATGTTTGAAGAGGTACTCTATACCAAATACAAAACATTCAGGAAAGATCGCTATTTTAAGCTTATTAACATACAGTGGCTAAGATTAGTATGAACAAGATGAGCGAATTTCCACTTATGAAATTTGTTTGCGATTCGTTTACTGGTAAAAGCAGAATTGCGTTATGGATTCCGTAACCACGAACCATAACGCAATTCTATGACGGAATGCCTAACGGAATGCCTTTAAAGGCATTCCGTTATTCATTCCGTCATAATAGAAGTCTATGGGCTGCATTATGGATACGTCCCGTTTCCGTTATGCAGGTGAGTCCTCCCCTGCATAACGGAAGCGGGACGGATCCGTTTTACAGCCCATAGACTACTCTAAAGTCATTCCATTATGCATTCCGTCATAGAATTGCGTTATGGTCCGTGGTAACGGAATCCATAACGCATTTCTGCTTTTACCAGTAAACGAATCGCAAATGAATGTCAAAATATGAAATTCGCTCATCTATAATGAACATAGAACCACTTACAGGAACATATTAATATCAGTATGAACATATAGAGATAAATACTTGTGGAATACTGAGATATTAATATTCTAATAATTTATTTATTATACTCGCTTATATAGTGCTGCACTTATACACTCACCTAAAGAATTATTAGGAACACCTGTTCTATTTCTCATTAATGCAATTATCTAGTCAACCAATCACATGGCAGTTGCTTCAATGCATTTAGGGGGGTGGTCCTGGTCAAGACAATCTCCTGAACTCCAAACTGAATGTCAGAATGGGAAAGAAAGGTGATTTAAGCAATTTTGAGCGTGGCATGGTTGTTGGTGCCAGACGGGCCGGTCTGAGTATTTCACAATCTGCTCATTTACTGGGATTTTCACGCACAACCATTTCTAGGGTTTACAAAGAATGGTGTGAGAAGGGAAAAACATCCAGTATGCGGCAGTCCTGTGGGCAAAAATGCCTTGTGGATGCTAGAGGTCAGAGGAGAATGGGCCGACTGATTCAAGCTGATAGAAGAGCAACGTTGACTGAAATAACCACTCGTTACAACCGAGGTATGCAGCATACGCACAACCTTGAGGCGGATGGGCTACAACAGCAGAAGACCCCACCGGGTACCACTCATCTCCACTACAAATAGGAAAAAGAGGCTACAATTTGCACAAGCTCACCAAAATTGGACTGTTGAAGACTGGAAAAATGTTGCCTGGTCTGATGAGTCTCGATTTCTGTTGAGACATTCAAATGGTTTAGTCCGAATTTGGCGTAAACAGAATGAGAACATGTATCCATCGTCTGATGGCTACTTCCAGCAGGATAATGCACCATGTCACAAAGCTTGAATCATTTCAAATTGGTTTCTTGAACATGACAATGAGTTCACTGTACTAAAATGGCCCCCACAGTCACCAGATCTCAACCCAATAGAGCATCTTTGGGATGTGGTGGAACAGGAGCTTCGTGCCCTGGATGTGCATCCCTCAAATCTCCATCAACTGCAAGATGCTATCCTATCAATATGGGCCAACATTTCAAAAGAATGCTATCAGCACCTTGTTGAATCAATGCCACGTAGAATTAAGTCAGTTCTGAAGGGAAAAGGGGGTCCAACACCGTATTAGTATGGTGTTCCTAATAATTCTTTAGGTGAGTGTATATTCCGCAGCGCTTAACAGATATTAGCATCAAGCTGTCCCCAATAGGGCTCACAATCTAAGGTCCCTATCAGCATGTCTTTGTAGTGTGGGAGGAAACCGGAGTACCCGGAGGAAATCCACGCAAACATGGGGAGAACATACAAACTCCATGATATTCCCATCAACTTGAACACACAGAGCGCAACTCACCCTAAACCAAGGTATCATGTGGCGAAAATGTTAAATCTGAGGGAAATGTAGCCTAAAATACACATTTTTATAGCTGTCTGTCCTTGTTGGAAATAACAGGCAGCAAATTTATCACTGATTTCATTTAAAACAAGATGTTAAGCGTATTATTATTATTATTATTATTATTATTATTATTATAATAATTATTATTTTTATATGTGTAGATGGAAAAAAGATACATAGTGATAGATAGATAGATAGATAGATAGATAGATAGATAGATAGATAGATATCCAAATGAAGAAAAAATGAGGCAGCAATCCAGTGAATAGAGAAAGGGGTGTTGGACCCAATTTATTCCCCTGTAATGTTTCAGCCCAGCACAATGAGACCTGCTGGACAAAGGTCTCATTGTGCTGGGCTGAAATATTGCAGGAGAATAAATTGGGTCCAACACCCCTTTCTCTATTCACTGGATTGCTGCCTCATTTTTTCTTAATTTGGATATCTTAGTGGACCCTGTGCCCAGGGTTCCTGAGGGATTGCACCCACCTCTTTATTGAGTGTTCTGTTTTTCCAGTTAGATAGATAGATAATAGATAGATATTTCTAATAATGATAGATAGATAGATAGATAGATAGATAGATAGATAGATAGATAGATAATTCTAATAATTATAGATAGATAGATAGATAGATAGATAGATAGATAGATAGATAGATAGATAGATAATTCTAATAATTATAGATAGATAGATAGATAGATAGATAGATAGATAGATAGATAGATAGATAATGATGGGTCTGCAGTTAGAGTAAAAGAGATACATTAGGTATTGGACATTTCTAGATATTTTGTATCTTCCTGCTCAACCATAATATTTTCCAGTCTACTTTTGCTGTTTCTATATGTATTCTTTCTATAAATGTCTTATTCTTCTGGCACATATGTTTTACTAGCCCATGTGCTCACTATGCAGAAGGGTTACTCTGGATTTGTCTTGTCAGTGCTATTACTCTATATAGATATAAAGAGGCAGGATCTTCTCCTGGATTATGAAGTTACATCTGGAATGTTGCTCTCCCTTAGTGCAGTAGTAGATGTTTGTGGTGAGATGCCTTCAGGACAATGACATTAAGCAGTCGCCGTCTCCCGGGGTCTTGCAGATGCCCCTAATCCTAAACATGGCGCAGTCATTAGGGAGCCTGGCATGCCAGGAGGGGCAGCCCTGCACCTTGGAGTCCGCCACTATGGCGTGTGGCTGTGTTGACTGAAACGTCTCCACGAGGTTGATAAATGGTGTAATTGCGTGTATTAGAGGAGGCAGTAAGAAGGATTGGCTGCCCACATGACGAGTGGACAGGGGCCAGATGGAGGGGGTGGTCCCTTCTCTGCTCTACATTGCTGGATGGAGTCAGGGGGGTCTGAGGGAGAAAAATCCAGAGAGAGATTTAGGAGAGTGATAGGTGGTCGCCTTCATGTCAGGCTCTTATAGGAAGCAGAGAGGGACAGAGATGGCCACCGGCCTGAGGACGCTGCTCTGACCAGGAGGAGGACCGTACATGGTTGTGCTGCTCTCAGGAGCTAAAGGGAAGTTCTGTAGACAGCTGAGCCCTGGATCTGCTTCCTGAGCTACTACTGCCACTCGGCGTCTCCAGCCCTTGGACTTGATCCCTCCAGGGGGTTACATGTCCTCTGCCGTCTGCAGGAGGTGAGCAGGTCATTGAGTGCCCGGACCTACCTACCATAGTGTGTGTGAGTATACTGTCAGTGTGCAGGGCTGGTGTGTCCAGATGACCACGGAGAACCACAGTCAGCACTTAGATCCTTCAGCTCCCCTCACATCCAGCCCCACCACAGGGGCTCTGATCAGCCAGCAGTCCGCAGCCATGGACACCTCCTCCTCCTCCTCTTCATCTTCATCCAAGAACAAGAAGCCAAACTCGGGGCTCAGGCGTCCAGAGAAGCCTCCTTATTCTTACATCGCCCTCATTGTCATGGCTATTCAGAGCTCTCCCACCAAAAGACTCACCCTCAGTGAGATCTACCAGTTTTTACAAGCCAGGTTCCCTTTCTTCAGAGGATCTTACCAGGGCTGGAAAAACTCTGTGCGCCACAACCTGTCTCTGAATGAGTGCTTCATCAAGCTGCCCAAAGGGCTGGGGAGGCCGGGCAAGGGTCACTACTGGACCATTGACCCTGCCAGCGAGTTCATGTTTGAAGAAGGATCTTTTAGACGAAGACCTAGAGGGTTCCGAAGAAAATGCCAAGCTCTGAAACCCATGTATAGGATGATGAATGGCATAGGCTTTAGTACTTCTATCCTACCCCAAGGATTTGATTTCCAACCCCCACCTGCTTCCTTGGCATGTCACAGTAACGGCTATAACTTAGATATGATGACAAACTCTATGACAGGAGGATACGATGGCTTGAGTGGAGGTCACCATGTCCCACATATGTCCCCTAATCCTGGTTCTACCTATATGGCCAGCTGCCCTGTCTCCTCTAGTGGTGACTATGGACCTGACAGCAGCAGCAGCCCTGTGCCTTCTTCTCCAGCTATGGCCAGTGCTATGGAATGCCATTCTCCTTACACCACTCCTACAGCTCACTGGACATCATCAGGGGCCTCTCCCTACTTGAAGCAGCAGGCCATGCCACCTAGTAATGCAGCATCTGCAGGGATACACTCAGGCATGTCATCTTACACCCTGGAACAAACATACCTCCATCAAAACACCCGGGAGGACCTCTCAGGTAAGATGATAACTATTATTGTAGAGTACAATGTTCTAATAAAAATATATCGGGATTCTTTTGCAAAAACCACATTTTAATGTATTTCTACCAATCTTGCAGTGCTAAAAAAAAATACTATATGCCATAGAAGTCCCACAGGAAATACAATACTACTATGTAAGGGATCTGCATAGTGTCTGCACTTGGGTGACTTGTTCATTAACTTTCTACTTAATTCAATTAACAGTCAAATCACCACTAAATCAAATCTGGAAGGACAGTGTATTCTTTAAATGGAGACACAAGTGAAAAGAGAAGCTGATGGGTGAATGAGTGTGTTCACAGGTCATGTATAAATCATGTAAATGGGGCTCCTGGGACAACATGATCCACACATTTATCAGCACTAATATATGGTCTTGCTTCAGGACTATATGTCCTGTACATATTAGATAACTATAAGGCCTCTCTCATGTCTATCCATGTATCTACCTTGTACCAATTTACTGTATATTTTTCTACCGTATAAATAAATATATCTATATCCACCAGCGTATATATGTGCATATGAGGACACAGAAATAAATACATAAACGTAAGATATACTTGTAAACAATTATATTTATTAATATTTTTTAGACTGATACAGTAATTTCCTATAATATCTATCGATATCATATCTATTTCATTTTATCTATCTATATATTTCATTCAATTATCTATTTAATTCTATCTGTCTATCTATAATAACTAAATCTATCATTATTATTATCATCTATCATCTATTATTGCATCTACCCTTAATAAATCTTGATAAATGTATTCTTATCTATTATTTTATATATATATATATATATATATATATATATATTATATGACCATCTATCTTATTTCTATTATTCCATCTACCCTTAATAAATTTATTGTTATCTATCTATCGATCTCATATCTATCTATCTATCTATCTATCTTTATAATAATGTCTATCTATCCATCTCATATCTATTTCATATCTATCATTATTCTAATGTCTATCTATCCATCTCATATCTATCTATCTATTTATTTATCTATCTATCTGTCTGTCTGTCTGTCTATCTGCCTGTCTATCTGCACAGCTGGCTATAAAACACAAATAGGGGGATGTCAAGCAGCAGAACATGGTGGATTTGTCCAGGGAAATGTGCACATAGACCTTATAAATGCGGGTGGCAGAGGTTAACTAAACAAAGACAGTCTAGGCTGGACCACACCGGAGAGGATTTGAGCCTGACTTACCCCACATGAGAGTGGCCTCTTGCCCGATTTTATGGGAATTTCAACAAGTTACAACTGCAGAAAAAAAAAGTCTCAGGACATTTTCTAATAACCCTGTTCATAGAGCTGCCAATCATCATAGAAAACATGGGAACCTGCTTATCTGTGGGTTCATTCTCTATGGGACTTTATCTGTACAATACTTAGTACAGATACTATGGCCTACATTTTATTTTTCATGATCATGGAGAACAGATACTTCCTTAGCAGAATCTACCAGTTTCATATCCTGACTGCCCTGATGGAGACAATCAGTATCTGAATTATGTGCAGGTTCTGTCTTCTTCAGCTTTGTGTAGGACCCTGTCGTATTTACCATATCTATTGTCTACATATTATATTCTATGTGCAGTATGTGTGTAGGTTCTGTCTTCTTCAGCTTTGTGTAGGACCCTGCCGTATCTACAGTACCTACTGTCTACATGTTATATTCTATGTGCAGTATGTGTGTAGGTCCTGTCTTCTTCAGCTTTGTGTAGGACCCTGCCGTATCTACAGTACCTTTTGTCTACATGTTATATTCTTTGTGCAGTATGTGTGTAGGTCCTGTCTTCTTCAGCTTTGTGTAGGACACTGCCGTATCTACTGTCTACCTGTTATATTCTATGTGCAGTATGTGTGTAGGACATGTCTTCTTCAACTTTGTGTAGGACACTGTCCTGTCTACAGTATCTACTGTCTACATATTATATTCTATGTGCAGTATGTGTGTAGGTTCTGTCTTCTTCATATTCGTGTAGGACACTGCCGTATCTACAGTATCTACTGTCTACATATTATATTCTATGTGCAGTATGTGTGTAGGTCCTGTCTTCTTCAGCTTTGTGTAGGACACTGACGTATCTAGAGTATCTATTGTTATATTCTATGTGCATATTATATTCTATGTGCAGATACTGTATCCTTTCACATGCAGAGGGCTCCTGAGAAAATAGGGAAATTACTGTGTCCATTGACCTCCGGAATTGCAGGCTCTGCTCACTGCTTCTTTGGGAAGTTTTTGAAATAATATTTTCTATATTATTTTATTTTTTGCAAAATGCAGATATGGATCCAAAAGAAAATCCAAAATTTAATGAAGAGATTAATATGCTTCATCTCTTGGATCCACTTCTTGAATAATAAAAATAAATAAAACTAAGTATAAAACCGCATATAAATCCAGCAAGTACTAACATTTCCCATTTGTCTCCTCTTTTATTCTGTTCTCATTCCTTTTCAAATTGTCGATTTTTCTATCATCTTTTCTGCGAAAAATAAAGAGTTAAATAACAAAAACGGCCCCGATATAAATATCATGCACAATAGAGGCTGACTGGAGAATAATACTGCCTAGATGTGTCCCAAGTGCCTACAAGGGTCTGAGTAGAGGACGTTTTATCCATATTGGGCCGGGGTCTCCTTCATGGGCTTTTAAATTCTAAAATATTTGAACGAAAAAGCTGCAAAACTAAAATGTGATATAAAATATCAGCTATTCTGCTAATATTATGGCTCGTGTCTTAGATTCAGAATTGAAGAAATTGGAGGGAAGCAGAAATAAAATGTGAGGGGGTTATATTTCGGCTAAGTAAAGTCACACCTACCCTGTCCTATGAGTTTATTGGAAATGTAGTAGTTGTCAGTTTATTATAGGAAAGGGCCGGTGTCAGGGTCTATTAAATACTACACAGCATGTTAACAAATCGGGGTCCTTGATGTGGGATCAGATAAGGCCCCTCTATCTCCACCATCTGATGTTTTCACTTCGTTAGCACAAAGCCAGTTCTGAGCTCCAATTAGGAAGCAGGCGGCTGTAAGTGAGTCCTAGAGGCAGCAGTCACCTGCAGGAGCATTAGACCGTAATCTCATAATGAGGTGTCTGCAGGGGAAGCGCTTTACTGCCGCAGTCCTCACCCCATGGATTGGGCGGCTTTTACTGAGGTTTGGAAATGCATATTTTCTCACCTTGTTAATTTATGGAAACTGATTAAATCCGGCTCATAACTGGGGAATGTGGAAACACTGGTGTAATAGAGAGGTGAGGAGCCTGGTCAGGGGAATGTGGAAACACTGGTGTAATAGAGAGGTGAGGGGCCATGACTGGGGAATGTGGAAACACTGGTGTAATAGAGAGGTGAGGGGCCATAACTGGGGAATGTGGAAACACTGGTGTAATAGAGAGGTGAGGGGCCATAACTGGGGAATGTGGAAACACTGGTGTAATAGAGAGGTGAGGAGCCTGGTCAGGGGAATGTGGAAACACTGGTGTAATAGAGAGGTGAGGAGCCTGGTCAGGGGAATGTGGAAACACTGGTGTAATAGAGAGGTGAGGGGCCATGACTGGGGAATGTGGAAACACTGGTGTAATAGAGAGGTGAGGGGCCATAACTGGGGAATGTGGAAACACTGGTGTAATAGAGAGGTGAGGAGCCTGGTCAGGGGAATGTGGAAACACTGGTGTAATAGAGAGGTGAGGAGCCTGGTCAGGGGAATGTGGAAACACTGGTGTAATAGAGAGGTGAGGGGCCATAACTGGGGATGTGGAAACACTGGTGTAATAGAGAGGTGACGGGCCATAACTGGGGAATGTGGAAACATTGGTGTAATAGAGAGGTGAGGGGCCATAACTGGGGAATGTGGAAACACTGGTGTAATAGAGAGGTAAGGGGCAATAACTGGGGAATGTGGAAACACTGGTGTAATAGAGAGGTGAGGAGCCATAACTGGGGAATGTAGAAACACTGGTGTAATAGAGAGATGAGGGGCCATAACTGGGGGATGTGGAAACACTGGTGTATTAGAGGGGTGAGGAGCCATAACTGGGGAATGTGGAAACACTGGTGTAATAGAGAGGTGAGGAGCCTGGTCAGGGGAATGTGGAAACACTGGTGTAATAGAGAGGTGAGGGGCCATAACTGGGGGATTTGGAAACACTGGTGTAATAGAGAGGTGAGGAGCCATAACTGGAGGATGTGGAAACACTGGTGTAATAGAGAGGTGAGGGGCCATAACTGGGGGATGGGGAAACACTGGTGTAATAGAGAGGTGAGGAGCCATAACTGGGGAATGTGGAAACACTGGTGTAATAGAGAGGTGAGGAGCCTGGTCAAGGGAATGTGGAAACACTGGTGTAATAGAGAGGTGAGGGGCCATAACTGGGGGATTTGGAAACACTGGTGTAATAGAGAGGTGAGGAGCCATAACTGGGTAATTTGGAAACACTGGTGTAATAGAGAGGTGAGAAGCCATAACTGGGGAGTGTGGAAACACTGGTGTAATAGAGAGGTGAGGAGCCATAACTGGGGAATGTGGAAACACTGGTGTAATAGAGAGGTGAGGAGCCATAACTGGGGAATGTAGAAACACTGGTGTAATAGAGAGATGAGGGGCCATAACTGGGGGATGTGGAAACACTGGTGTAATAGAGAGGTGAGGAGCCATAACTGGGGAGTGTGGAAACACTGGTGTAATAGAGAGGTAAGGAGCCATAACTGGGGGATGTGGAAACACTGGTGTAATAGAGAGGTGAGGAGCCATAACTGGGGAGTGTGGAAACACTGGTGTAATAGAGAGGTAAGGAGCCATAACTGGGGAATGTGGAAACACTGGTGTAATAGAGAGGTGAGGAGCCATAACTGGGGAATGTGGAAACACTGGTGTAATAGAGAGACGAGGAGCTATAACTGAGGGGTGTGGAAACACTGGTGTAATAGAGAGGTGAGGGGCCTGGTCAGGGGAATGTGGAAAAACTGGTGTAATAGAGAGGTGAGAAGCTATAACTGGGGAATGTGGAAACACTGGTGTAATAGAGAGGTGAGGAGCCATAACTGGGAAATGTGGAAACACTGGTGTAATAGAGAGGTGAGGAGCCATAACTGGGGGATGTGGAAACACTGGTGTAATAGAGAGGTGAGGAGCTATAACTATGGAATGTGGAAACACTGGTGTAATAGAGAGGTGAGGAGCCATAACTGGGGAGTGTGGAAATACTGGTGTAATAGAGAGGTGAGGAGCCATAACTGGGGGATGTGGAAACACTGGTGTAATAGAGATGTGAGGAGCTATAACTGGGGAATGTGGAAACACTGGTGTAATAGAGAGGTGAGGAGCCATAACTGGGGAATGTAGAAACACTGGTGTAATAGAGAGGTGGGGAGCCATAACTAGGGAATGTGGAAACACTGGTGTAATAGAGAGGTGAGGGGCCATAACTGGGGGGTGTGGAAACACTGGTGCAATAGAGATGTGAGGAGCTATAACTGGGGAATGTGGAAACACTGGTGTAATAGAGAGGTGAGGAGCCATAACTGGGGAATGTGGAAACACTGGTGTAATAGAGAGGTGAGGGGCCATAACTGGGGAGTGTGGAAACACTGGTGTAATAGAGAGGTGAGGAGCCATAACTGGGGAATGTAGAAACACTGGTGTAATAGAGAGGTGGGGAGCCATAACTAGGGAATGTGGAAACACTGGTGTAATAGAGAGGTGAGGAGCCATAACTGGGGAGTGTGGAAACACTGGTGTAATAGAGAGGTAAGGAGCCATAACTGGGGAATGTAGAAACACTGGTGTAATAGAGGGGTGAGGAGCCATAACTGGGGAATGTGGAAACACTGGTGTAATAGAGAGGTGAGGAGCCATAACTGGGGGATGTGGAAACACTGGTGTAATAGAGAGGTGAGGAGCCATAACTGGGGAATATGGAAACACTGGTGTAATAGAGAGGTGAGGGGCCATAACTAGGGAATGTGGAAACACTGGTGTAATAGAGAGGTGAGGAGCCATAACTGGGGAATGTGGAAACACTGGTGTAATAGAGAGGTGAGGAGCCATAACTGGGGAATGTGGAAACACTGGTGTAATAGAGAGGTGAGGAGCCATAACTGGGGAATGTGGAAACACTGGTGTAATAGAGAGGTGAGGAGCCATAACTGGGGAATTTGGAAATACTGGTGTATTAGAGAGACGAGGAGCCATAACTGGGGAATGTGGAAACACTGGTGTAATAGAGGGGTGAGGGGCCATAACTGGGGAATGTGGAAACACTGGTGTAATAGAGAGGTGAGGAGCCATAACTGGGGAGTGTGGAAACACTGGTGTAATAGAGAGGTGAGGGGCCATAACTGGGGAGTGTGGAAACACTGGTGTAATAGAGAGGTGAGGAGCCATAACTAGGGAATGTGGAAACACTGATGTAATAGAGAGGTGAGGGGCCATAACTGGGGAGTGTGGAAACACTGGTGTAATAGAGAGGTGAGGGGCCATAACTGGGGAGTGTGGAAACACTGGTGTAATAGAGAGGTGAGGAGCCATAACTAGGGAATGTGGAAACACTGGTGTAATAGAGAGGTGAGGGGCCATAACTGGGGGATGTGGAAACACTGGTGTAATAGAGAGGTGAGGGGCCATAACTGGGGAGTGTGGAAACACTGGTGTATTAGAGAGGTGAGGAGCCATAACTGGGGATATAGGAAGGGAGACAATGGGGACTACAGCTTATATAGACACAAATATATACAGGACAGGTGGATAGAGATAGATAGATAGATAGATAGATAGATAGATAGATAGATAGATAGATAGATAGATAGATAGATAGATAGAAGTAATGGATAAATATAGAAGGTAGATAGATAATTAGATGGATAGATAGATAGATAGATAGATAGATAGATAGATAGATGTAATGGATGAATGTAGATAGACAGAAGATAGATATATAGATAATTAAATGGATAGATAGATAGATGTAATGGATGGATGAATATAGATAGATAGATAGATAGATAGATAGATAGATAGATAGATAAAAGTAATGGATGAATATAGATAGATGATAAATAGTGATAGATAGATAGAGTAAATAGATTAATATAGATAGATAGATAATTAGATAGATAGATAGATAGATAGATAGATAGATAGATAGATAGATAGATAGATAGATAGCCCAAACAGCAGGGAAAAAGGCAGTCTGGCTGCGGATCTGGGGTAACTGGAAATAACGACAGTCGATGTAGATACGGCAGCTCTGCGGAAAGAAAAAGGGGGGGTGGAGGGAGGGACAGGGGGGTTTATAAATAAAATGGAAACTCAGTATAGGATGAGATGAATTTATTAATGTATTCCTACTTTATTGCTTTGTGATATTGAAATAGAAGATTGCTGTACTCTATCTTTTGGAAAATAAAATATATATATATATATAAAATAAAAAAAAAGATAGATAGATAGATAGATGTATGTAATGGATGACAATAAATAGAATAAATAGATAGAAGTAATGGATAAATATAGTAGATAGATAATTAGATGGATAGATAGATAGATAGATAGATAGATAGATAGATAGATAGATAGATAGATAGAAAGATGTAATGGATGAAAATAAATAGGATAGATAGATAGATAGATAGATAGATAGATAGATAGATAGATAGATAGATAGATGTAATGGATGAATATAGATAGACAGAAGATACATAGATAATTAAATGGATGGATAGATAGATAGATAGATAGATAGATAGATAGATAGATAGAAAGAAAGATGTAATGGATGGAGGAATATAGATAGAAAGATAGATAGGTAATAAATAGATAGATAGATAATTAGATGGATAGATAGAAGATAGATAGATATAATGGATGAATATAGATAAATATTAAACTATAAACTAGTACCCTGGATAAACAGTATATCGTACTATGAAGAGACTATGGAGTCTGTGTGAGATTACATTAAGAGAGGATTTCAGCAAGTCTACATCTACAGATCTGTGGTTAGTTCTCCAAAATGTCTACAACAAACTCCCCGCTGAGTTCCTATAAAACCTGTGTGTAATTGTAACTAGAAGGCAAAGGTGCTCAGACCAAATATTGATTCGATTTTGTTAATTGCTGAAAATAAAACACTTCTATTATTTATCATTTTATCATTCTATATTTATTTTAATCATAGATGTTTTACATATATATATATATATATATATATATATATATATATATATATACTGTATATTCCTACAGACACAGTCACATTCAAGCGCATAGCTATACATAATACACACTATATATATTAGACATACATTACACACACTCTGTTCTCTCTCTGGTATACAGTATAACTGGTGCATGGCCTGATATATAGCTGTCTGTTGTATATGGCATATTAATAGGTGTGCTTGTATTGCAGTGGGATTGCCCCGTTACCAGCACCACTCTTCCCCAGTGTGCGACAGAAAGGATTTTGTCCTCAATTTCAATGGGATTTCTTCTTTCCACCCGTCTGCCAGTAGTTCCTATTACCATCACCATCATCATCAGAGTGTCTGCCAGGATATAAAGCCCTGCGTCATGTGATGGAGTCATACTGGACAAAGGCCCCGGGACAAGGACTGTCTTTAGATGCATTGCCGCAAAGTGTGCACAGTGGCAGAGGTGCCAGTGCTGCATCATGTGCCCTCATGCCCAGCTGGACCCCGCACTCTGCAGGTGCTCCAGTAACCCGTGCACTGGGCAGCCTAGTGCAGTTTTTATATTTCCTCTCCCCAGGGACTTGTTCATATATTGAGGCACTTATCTGCATCATTGCCCTCCAAATACAGGTAATAATAGAGTTTCATATGTTTACAGTGTTGTGTCCATGGGGCTATTTCCTATGCAGACACACAAGGACCCTGCCCTTCCCTGCACATCTTAAATGGGTAGAAAATGATCACATTCAATAGCCAATAATTTAATTTATTACAGACGAGCTGTTTTCTTTTCCTTTACCACATTAAAGAATGCCATAAAGGAATGAAATCCCTTTTTTGGTGGCAGAATCGGTATAATCCATATCCTCACACGGCCAATCGGTTCATAATTCCTGATCAGGATTACAGAATTCATCCCTTATATCAGTAAATGCGGAATTTTATTTTGAATTAAAACCTTCATTAAATAAGTTTTTTTGTGTAAGGAAATGTTTTCTCGTTTGTCCTTGTAAATATTTTCCATGTGAGTTAACCATGAATCATGGATGAAGTCATAAAATGATGATATGTAAAAAAAAAAAAATCTCCACAAGGTGGAAATGATCCTTCGATTCTAAAGCAGAGAAGACAGAAAATAGCCGACGTCGGCAGCCGACAATTATTCCGTGCCGAATGCAGACACATGTATATACTAGGAAATAAAGAATTTAGTATCGAGGGGGGAAAAAAAGAAAAAAACAAATGTTATTGTGTCCAATTGTGTTATGTTAGCAGAACCTGTATAATCACCACACTATGCTTTGTAAGGGAAGATTATATTTGCACTTATGTAGTCCTGAAATATTGTTCTAGTATTTGGATGTACATGATTTTTTCCAATAAAATATGTATAAACCTCAATGCAGGCGCTGTCTGAATACTGATAGAGAGCACACATGTGCTGCGATGTACAGTACAGATTATGTCCGCCCCTATGCAGAAGCCCCGGGTCGGCGCCGCTAGCCTCCCCTCCCCGGTGCTTTGCAGATTAATGATATTGCAGTCTATATTTATTTTCTGAAGCCCTATTTACATTGAACCAATATAAACTGTGAATTGCCAGAAGTCTGCTGTTTCCTGTCGTGTTCCCTGATAGTAAATACAGGAGACTCCTGCAAAGGGCTGATGTCTCTCATAGACAGACTGCAGCTGCACTGCTGAGCTGACATGTGACTGTCACATTACAGCAGCTGTCAGTCCTGAGGACCTGGCCACACAATGTCCACAGAATACAGTCTCATCAATTACAGCGAGGTAACATTTTTATTTTACGTCCCATTTATGATTTCTTACTGCTTCTTTTTAACGGGAAATGCATTTAATAATTTACAATCTACAGATGAATACAATGTCATGGCTGTTCATCAGTCTACAAGTAGGATTGTGTCTTCTGATAATTAACTTGTGTCGGTCTATGTAATCTCATCTATATCTAATATCTATCCAATTAATATCTATCATCTATCTATCTCATATAAATGTATTACTATCTATCTTTATTCTGTTATACTATATTTTACTTAATACATTTATTGCCATCTATCATTATTATAATCTATCAAAAATGGTATTATCTAGCTAAAAATCTTTTTGAAAATCCAACTATTTATCTAAAATCAATCAATCTATCTACTATCTACTATCTATCTATCTATTCTATTATCTATATATATATATATAAATAACAAAAAGGGCAGCACTCCAGAAAGTAAAAGATGAAAAAATCTTTAATTACCCATATGGGACAAGCGACGTTTCGGCTCAATGTGTGAGCCTTTCTCAAGCCTTTTTTGTTTTTATATATATATATATATATATATATATATATATATATATATATATATATATATATATTATCTATCTATCTATCTATCTATCTATCTTCTATCTATCTATTCTATCTATTATCTATCTATCTATCTATCTATCTATCAACTATCTATTCTATCTATCATCTATCTATTCTATCTATCATCTATCTATTCTATCATCTATCAATTCTATCTATCTATCTATAATCTATCTATGTCATCTATCTATTCTATCTATTCAGCTGTATAAATTATTATATGTATCCATATCCACACAAGTGTATAAACGTACAGGTGGATATGTATATATAGATGGATACATATAGAACCCTTTATTGCTACATTGCTGGTATAGTAATTGATAGTGATTAGTATATCTATACCTGTATGTTGACACGTGTGTTTTCTCTTTTCATTTCATTTTTTCCATCCTGTTTTGTTATTATATGATTATTATTGTCCGCATAACGGGCAAGGATAGCACTGTTCTACGAAGGGCCAGCTGTTCCGTAAAATATGAAATGCACACGGATATCATCCGTGTTTTTTGCGGACCGCAAAATACATACGGTTGTGTGCATGAGCCCTTAGGGGCAGTATTATATTTTTTATGCAGCATTAAAAGCCAATGATGGCCTATAGGAGAAAAATGCCAGACTATGAGGGAAAATAAATGTTTGCTGCAACTTAATAAAAAAAATGCCATTGGCCCAAAACTCATCTCACCAGTGAAAGAACATACACCACTACAAAAATACCTGGTTGTTCTGTATTTAATATTTCCCATAGACTTTAATGCAAAAAAATGCACCAGCAACTGAAAAATCAATAAAAAAAACTCCCCAAAAACTGTGTATGACAATATTCTTATACTTTTTTATTTTTTTTATTTGACATATGCCTGGCTGTAGCTCAAAAAACGGCATCAATTGCCACAAAAAAATAATTTGCTTTCAGACTTTAGAATGTTCAATGACAAAAGAGGAAGATGGATGTGGCTTTATAAATTGTTATTATTACCTTATAATGCCTCTAAATGCCATACATTCACTCCCCTTACTATATATATATAATATATATATAATTATTATTATTATTATTATTAGATAAAAACTGCATATTTGTGAAGCATGTCATTGCTGTCCATGTCATACATTTTTAAGGCCGGCTTCACACATATATAAATTGAGTGCTGTGAGTTGTTTTATGCTGGAGCTGGACACAATTGATGCATGGTATGTGTACGTGAACATTAGTTCACAAGTCTATACTGTAAGAAAAATATGTGCAGAACCAATTATTGTGTTGCAATAGCTAAAAGCTGATTTTGTGCTTACCTTTCCCTGTTGTGTTCAAAACAACAGATAACTGAGCAGGCTGTATTTTCTATACCGCAGGGTGAGCGGTGTCTTGTCAGCTCTGCAGCGTAAAATCAGGAATACTCCAACAGTGCTCAGGACTAGGTAAGTATATTTAGGCAATTGTCTTTATTGTGCAACGCGTTTCGAGCCTTAAAACATTGTACAATAAAGAAATTGCCTAAATATACTTACCTAGTCCTGAGGTCCTTTTGGGGAGAGCGCTGTTGGAGTGGTCCTGTTTTTTTTTTTTTCACTCTTCTTCCTGCCTTAGTTCACGAGTCTGGCATCCTTAGCCTTAAAGGCTATGTACACCTTCAGAGGCAATTTTTGTTTATTATTGCATTTCACTCATTTTTGTCTAAAAATCATATTTTCAATTGACCTTTATTAAAAATATTGAGCCGTTCTGTCACAAAGGGTTAACAGTTTTTCTAACTGTGTGACTGGTACTTTTACTTTCATTTTGTGCAGGTTATCTAATAAACCTTATCTCTAAACTACTAAGAGGTCATAAACACTTATTTAAGCCACATTCTTATGAGTAAGATAAGAACTGAGCTATAAAGAGTGTTTATAATGTCAGACAGCAGATATAAGGAGCCCATCAGCTCCCCAAATAACGGAAAAGACAGAAAATCCACAGGCTGCTACTACATCATCTCAGCTCTGTAAAAACCAATTGAAAAAAATATTTTAAGCTTAAAATATGTACAACGCAATAATAATAATAAAAAAAAAAAAAGACCCCAAAGGTGTACATAGCCTTTAAAGTGCCGGACAGTTGAGATATCTGGCTTCAAAACTGGTGCACCGGATGCCATGAACAACCCTCTAGAAATCTATGGGAACAGTTCTGGCGTCAGTTTCCATGTAGCGCTTCTGTAGTACACCGGAGGGAAACTGAAAGAGATCCCCAGGTACATGTGAACCCCGTCTAAAACTTTTTACTTTCAGTATAGATAATGTAGGTCTTTGTAGGCTATTGTTTACTCCACAAAAAGTAATTGATATGATATATGCAAACATATGCCATACATTTTCTATGTGTTTTTTTGATGCGTAAGAAAGAAAAATGTAGGAAATGTAAGACAAATGTAAGAAAAAAAGCTTTACCATAAAAAAGTATAACTCCACAAAAAAATTGGACTACGGCTCCTCCTTATAGAAACATAGAAAATTCTTTATTAAATATACATTAGATAGAAATTGTAACATATAAAATCAGCAGTAAGAAGGCATACTTCAGTGAGGAATAGAACCCTAGAGGGGGCTGAGGGGTCGGCACACAGGAGTACCCAGGGGAAGAAGCCAGTTCACTGGCGAAACGACGTTGGGAGGAGGCGGCTGAGGGATCGACGCGTACTTTTGGGGTATTTATTATTGCTTTTTGATTTCCACACTACCAACTTTTCCTTTGGACCTTTATGTCTGGGGTTTACATGTTCTTAGTTGGCTCTCTGTGTGGCTCCTTCTTGGTATCCTGGGTACTCCTGTGTGCCGACCCCTCAGCCCCCTCTAGGGTTCTATTCCTCACTGAAGTATGCCTTCTTACTGCTGATTTTATATGTTACAATTACTGACTAATCTATATTTAATAAAGAATTTTCTATGTTTCTATAAGGAGGAGCCGTAGTCCAATTTTTTTGTGGAGTTTTGATTTGTGTAGGCTTACCTCAGCACTACGTGACCCGGTGTTAAAATTTGGTTGGCATAAAAAAGTATATCTTGTTTTTGGCCATCAATATAGATGTCTAAATGTATGTCACATTTCTTTGGGGGTTATTTGCCAAAGAATGTCATATGAATCAAGTCTAATAATAAAAATACTGCCTAAATAAAGCTAAATTTAAGATTAATTTAAAATAGATTGTCTTGTCACAAAATATGAAGGTTAGGTTGGTTGGCATCCCTGGCTGAAGAGATTCCAGGGGTATCCAGTGCATTTTCACACTGTGGTAACGTGGCTGCATTTTAGTATCTGTATTACAGCTCCACACAGAAATATTGAACTGAGCCCTATAGGGATCTACTGTAAGTTCAGCTTAGTGTAAATGCAAGAGATCTGGGGGTTGCAGCCATATTACAGATGATAAAATGCATGTATTGACTCACTGACAACAACCTTTACATGTTTATTTCTTTGCTTATATTTCTTGCTCTTCAACTGATCACAACTAATTGAAAATCATTGATGCCAAACTGACATCAGTTGGCATCTCACCAAAATTACAAACCGGCATGATACAACAAAACAAAAAAAAGACAAGCTAATCATAAATATTCTTCAATGTTTACCATTCTACTCTTTTTGACTCTCCAGATCTTCATCTTCTAAGAAGGAACATGCAAAGAGATATGAGCTGAGTGGCCCAGCAAATAAAAAAACTACAAAATGTACCTTTTATGACCGACGTCCAATTTTATGAATTTAAGTCTACACACAAATAAGAGTCAAGCTGACATTTGAGTGTTAATATAACAGAAAGGACATAAGCCATTTTTAACACTATTAAATTACTAAATTCCCATATATTGAACCCATATTCTAAAAAAGATTCCCTGACAAACAAACTGAGCATCAGGTAGGGAAAGGTTTTCTTGACACTTTTTCTTTAAAGGGGTTTTCTGAGATTTTGATATCTTCAGGATAGGTCATCAATATCAGATTGGTGGGGGTTTGACTCCCGACAACCCCCCTCCCCCCAATCAGCTGTTTGAAGTGGCTGCAGGCCTTTTTCTAGGCCAGTGACATCATGTTCATCGTATGGGGCTGAGCTGCGATACCAAGCACAGCTGCTATTCAGTGGAAGACACTGTGCTTGGTAAGTCGTCAGGTGGTAGTGGCCTCCTTAAAAAGCTGATTGGCAGGGGTTCAAGGTGTCAGATCCCCACCAATCTAATATTGATGACCTATCCTGGGTCCAATCTGACAATTTCTGAATCTTGTAAAAACCCCTTTAAATGGGTTGTCTCAAAATCTAAACCTAACCCCTATCCTGTAGGGATATATTTCTACTCGGTGGCTGTCTGACCACTGGCTCCATATAAATGGAGCGGCCGTCAAGCATGCATGCTGCCCCTTTATTCATTATTTATGGGATTGCTGGAGGTAGTGGAGTACCCCACTCAGCTATCTCCAGGAGTCCCATAGAGAATGAATGGAGCAGCAGTTTGCATGCTCAACCGAAGCCCCATTCATGTGGAGTGCAAAGGACCCCTCTTCTCATGATCAGTGAGGGTTCCAGTAATTGGATATCCACAGATTAGAAAGACAAGTTTAAATCTTGGGACAACCCCTTTAATCATAAATAGAGGTTTGAACTTTTTGGAATATTTTTGCTGCTATTACTATGCCAGGTCTTCCCATTAATTTCAATAAAAATGAAAATCACTGTCTCAAAAAAATCTTGGACTTTTAGGGCAAATGGATATCTTAGATGGGGTCTCACACCTCTGAGACCCCTGTGACTCCCTCTGTGAGCCAGAGCAGGGATATGCTGCAAAGAGCTCTGGCGAACAATAAAATGTATGATACAGCACCCACTCATTTGGGTACTATCTGTAGCTGCTAGATGGCAGATTATCTTTCTATGACTTAGCATATCGGTGCTTGTCTTTGCAGTACTTAATGGACCTATAGTCATTGCTATGTGAGTGGGTGTGGTAATGCTGTATAAAACACAATGGGAGGAATTTATCACAAAGGGATTTTTTGTAGTCAGTTGTGTTTGGCTCTGCATTGATATAGCCTGCACTAAGTTATCAAATGATTCACGTTACTTGATAAATTTGGTACATCTTTTGTCTAGAACAGGCATGCTCAACCTGCGGCCCTCCAGCTGTTGCAAAACGACAACTCCCAGCATTCCCAGACAGTCTACAGCTATCAGCCTGCAGCAGGGCATGGTGGGAGTTGTAGTTTTACAACAGCTGGAGGGCCGCAGGTTGAGCATCCCTGGTCTAGAGATGTTGTCCAATTTCTTACACCACCTCAGTATTGGAGTAAGAGTGCGGCTATTTTATTTTATTTTTTATAAATCTGCCATACACCTAATTAACATAGCGACCCTGAGAGTGGCGCATCACAAAAATTTGCAGCAGAAATGATGCCAAAATTTGCTACTCCCCTTCTTCCCAGAATTCAGGGGCAAATGACATTATAAATCCCCTTTCCCCCGTAGTTTTGTTGATTTATAGCTTTTACCTCACAGAATGCCATGGTCCAGGGCATTGACCAGATTTTGTGTAAAACCTGGGTGAAAAAGTTTCAGAGAGAAAAAAGAGAGAACGCACAATGGAGGAACGGAAAACTGGCTTAGTTGCCCATAGCAATCTATCAGATTCCACAATTTCATATACCCACGGGTGAATATACTATTATTATGTAGATTAATAAAGATTCACATAAATAGTGCAGAAGATGCTTTGAGTAAAATGACCTAATATTACCCCTCTATTTCCATTACTAACCATGAACTATAGCAAAGAAGCCTTGTTCCATTTTCATATATGTATTTCCATTAAAGGGGTTATTCCCATTACAACAACTTATCCCCCAGTCACAGGTTCCCTGCTGGTCATGAAAACGTGGGCTGTGTTCCTGTGTTTCAATGGAGTGGCAGACACGTCTGCTGTTCCATTCAGCTCTATGGGACAGCCAGATATAGCCGAGTACAAGCGGTCAGCTATCTCCGGCATAGAGAAGCAGCGCGCATGCATGGCAAACAGGGCAACAGGGGTCTCTGATCTCGTGATCGGTGGGGGCCCAGTGGTCAGACAACAGCGATCAAACACATTTCCCCTATCCTGTGGATAGGAAATAAGTTGTTGTAATGGGACAACCCCTTTAACAAAAACTTTATTAAAACTTTCTTTAGTGTCCCATGTAATTTTGAAGCAGTTATTTTTTTTTGCTGATAAAAATACTAATCATATAAGTCTTTCCTGTATACCATTCCTTCACTCGGCTTTGGTTAAAGGGGTCATCTCACTTCAGAATGTGGCATTTATCATGTAGAAAAAGTTAATACAAGGCACTTACTAATGTATTGTGATTGTCCATATTGCCTCCTTTGCTGACTGGATTCATTTTTCCTCACATTATACACTTGTATAGAGGGGTTACAACCACCCTGCAATCCAGCAGCGGTGGCCGTGCTTGCACACTATAGGAAAAACACTGCTGTGGTCCCAGCCACCAGAGAGGCTGGCACCTTCTCCTGTAGTGGGCAAGCATGAACACCACTGCTGGATTGCAGCATGGTCAAAACCCCCGTAAACGTGTAGTGCATAATGGGACGGAAAAATGAATCTAGTCAGCAAAGGAGGCAATATTGGCAATCACAATACATTAGTATTAACTTTCTCTATATGATAAATGCCATTTGCTGAAGTGAGACAACCCCTTTAAGAAGAATTTGTACCAACAACTCTATGTGTGAATACAGTCTAAGGGCTTATGCATACCACCGTATGTATTTTGTGGTCTGCAAAACACGGATTCGCAAAAATTACAGATGACGTCCATGTGACATCCATATTGCATCAATTTATTAATAAAAAAATTTTTACAAGAAAAATGGCCAAGAATAGGACATGTTCTATCATTTTTTGCTGGACGGCCATGCGGACATACGGAAACAGACATTTCCGTTTTTTTGTGGACGCATTGAAGTGAATGGTTCCGCATACAGGAACGGACACAGAAAAAAAAATATTTTCGTGCATAAGCCCTAAGGATAGGTTATGCTGTTAAGGATGTGGGGGAGGCAGGGATGACATATGATTCTTACCTATACATTTATGTATGAACCTGTATGTGCATAAAGTATGCGCCCCCCACCTAAACCGTATTTTTTCTGTTACAGCAAAGTATTATCATCTGCAATTACCAAAACCAGGAAACAAAAGCATATTGGCAGGTAAAAAAATGAATACTTTGGTCCAGAGACGTGTTTTTTTCATGGACATCAGATGAGTTGCACTTACAGGAATGGAAAAGTATGACATATTCTTCTAAAAGCTGAAACTGAACCCCTATTTACACAAGCCAGCAAATAATGCCTGGTGGTTGGAGAAGGGAAGAAGAAGTGAATTCCAAATGCATTGTGCTGAAATAAACAGAGCACTGGCCAGTACTCAGCAGTAACTGAAAACATTTCAAGGAAAAAAAAAATTGGAATAAGGAAAAAGAAATTACAATGTTCCTCGAAGTGCTGACAGGAAATATTGTTTATATCTGCAGAATTCTCCTTTAAATAGTCGCATGAACTTGCTTCACTGAAATAACTCTGTCGTGAGAGCTTTTATATTTATAAGAATATAATCACTTATTCCTCATAGCCTGAAACTTAAAATAATCCGATGTGCAAACATTGTTAATTATCGTGGAAAAGCAAGAATGAAATATATCATCCTACAACGCTCACCTTCCCATTCCTTAAAGGGGCGCCGACGTTACATTAAAGCTTGTGCCCTGCTGTATTATTGTATGGCGGTATCATTCACTCAAGTTGTAGGCGCCTACAATAAAATCATATACACCAGCCATGGAATACTTGATACCTTCCGATCAAGAAAGGCCCTAGAGAATTTCAAATCTAGCCCTTCCAACAATGTACTGACAGAATGGCGACTGCAGGAAATGGCGACTGTCTTCGGCTTACAGTGGAGAATTTTTAATTTAGTATTCTTCCTCAGATTATTTATTAGACTGGCCCAGTTTCAGTTTCTATAGCAGTAGAAACCATTTGTAGTTAGAGCATTTTCTAACATCCCCCCTGATAACATGACTAGCCATTGGTTTTGGCCTAGGATTACTTGGATCCACGGCAGAGTCCATCCTCCATCTGTACTGTTTGTATTGCATCATAGATATTGCTATTATCATTGCATACAGGGCAGTTTATAAATTAAGTCTAGGCTTGTAATAGGATAGAGTCTAAAAAGCTGTGCAGATTGGGGCAGAATATGCAGAGTTATCTCCTTACCATTAGAAGGTTAGTACGTT
Source organism: Bufo bufo (assembly GCF_905171765.1). Taxonomy (NCBI): domain Eukaryota; kingdom Metazoa; phylum Chordata; class Amphibia; order Anura; family Bufonidae; genus Bufo; species Bufo bufo. The sequence continues at coordinate 366,847,611 of NC_053393.1, read as the reverse complement.
TTTTGATCATCCATAATAAACTGGTTGGGGTCCAGTTCCTGGCACCCTCGATGATCCATTGTTTGTACTGGCCGAGATGCTTGGACAAGGACTGCAGCCTCTTCATTGGGTAGTTTTTAAAAATAAAAAAAAAATATCTACAACATTAAGAAAAATAGCAAACAGACTGGGGCAGATTTACTAAGCATGTCTAATCGGATGTAAAACTTGATGCTAATGTATCAAAGGTGCTGAACCAGAAAAATGGAGAGTCTTTGCCTGTTTTCTTGGTAGAGTAGGCATTTGTGGTAGATTTAGGAAGTGTTTCTTGCCATTTTAGTGTGGTTTGCGCCATGCCCCGAAGTTTACATTTACTAAAGAGTGAACAGATTTTTGTGGGCAGAGTTAAAATGTTTAGCCAGATTTATCATTGCGATGATAAGTTGCAGGTGTACTCCGGTCCCATTATAATTAATAACCTTAGACAAAAAAATGTTTCCAACAAATGTAACAAACGGTGTGTGACATTTTGTAAATATCACAAAAAAGAAGACTAAAAAAATGTGTTCAAAAACTCACATATTGATACATTTCACCCTTAGGCCTCGTTCACATTTCAGCGTACGTGTTTCATCCGTGAAGATGTCCAGGAAGGATCTGTGGTTGGCCCGTGTGTCCGTTTTTACCATCCGTGTCATCCGTAATTCACTGATGTTTATCAGCTAAAAATTAATTTCAAAAGAATCTCCTATTAGCATGGACACAACACGGATGTGTGTCAGTGATTTTCACGGACCCATAGACTTCAATGGGCGTGCTTGGTCCTCATGACGGATCAAAGTAGTGCATATCCCGGTGATTTTTTTACTGACCAATGGTCAGTAAAAAAATACTGTTATGTAAACAGACACATTTAAATCAATGGGTACGTGTGCTGCCTGCAGAAAATGCGGACATCACACGTCAGTGAAAAATAGATACGTGAACAAAACCTTAGTCAGGCAGTCTAAAGATCCAGTGCAGTGGAATTTTCACAGTGGCTAATGCTGGATGATAAATCTGGTACGCCTTTTAACTGCCTAGTCTTTATACCACCTATTGGTTAGGGTCCGTTTACACGTCTGTAAGTGTTTTGCGTATCCGCAAAACACTGACACCGGCAATGTGTGATCCGCAATTTGCGGACCGTACATCGCTGACACTATAATAGAAAATGCCTTTTCTGGTCCGCAATTGAATAAGGACAAGAATAGGACATGTTCCATTTTTTTCGGGAACGGAATTGCAGCTCCCAAAAATACAGATCCCAGAAATGCGGTTGTGGATACCGGAAATGCGGATCACCATCCGTTCCAGTCCCATTGAAAGTGAATGGGAATTGGAGCAAAATGTTGCATTTCAAGCATTCCCCATTTATCAGGAAGCCACACCCCTTTCCAGCAAAACCTTGGTGACTTACTTGCTCCATAAATAAGTCTAAAATGAGATGCGCCAAATTGCACCAAAAATGCACCAAAGTTTGGTGCAATTTATGCAAGAATCTGGGCACAGCCACAATAGCAAATGTGGGTCAGTGTTTGTCTTCTATATTCTTAATTCTTGGCAATGAAACTTAAATTAAATACAAGAGAGATGCCCCTTAGTGGGTGAGAAGTATGCATACTGCAAAATAGGAAATAAGATTGCATATATCGAAATGGGGAAAAATGCAATCACAGCCCACATAATGCTATATGGATATATCATAGCAGCGACATTTGCTAGAGGAAGATCAGGAAAAAACACATGAAAGGAGGCAGATTTCAGAAAAAAATGCCTATTATCCGTTCAAAAATGACCTGCATGTGGTTGTATATTGTTATAAAATAAAAGCGTTATTTCTTTAGCTTTGCTCTGCGTTTTATGTGTCAGGCTGGGTTCACATTATTGCAATTTTTTTTTAACAGATTAAAGATTATTCTTTTTTTATCAGACCTTCCAACAGCTTTCTGATACGGCAAGTTTATGAAACCCAAAAACATAAAATGCCCATGCAGAAAAAATAAATTCATTGACATCCAGTTCTTTAAAGAAAATGATTTCATATTTTTTTACTAAAAAATATATATGACAAAGAAACCAAGAGAAACGACATTGTGAACATGTTCCTAGTTGTACCATTATCCCCTTCTCTTATCAAAGAGAGTCATCAGAGCAATCCAGACAAATTTGGTTTTCCTCATCTGTATCCAGTTTTCCTGTCATATTTCAACAATTACATTTTATAAACAAAATTTGTACGAATACACAAACAGTTTGGAATTTTGGTCATAAAACTCCGGCTTCTTTAGAGAATATGTATAATCCCTTTCATTAGGAACGGCACAGAGCCGGGTGGTCTATGTCATACTCCATGATTTCAAGAGTCAGGCCCGTGGGAAAAATACGCATGGCCTGGCAGCTCCATATTTACCTGTTAATACCCTGACTTGGATGACATTCACTTACTATATATGACCATATAACAAGTTTATTTTGTTGTGCTTTGCATCTGTAAAGGTAAGTTCTGAGCACAAGACAACTAAGACTCAGTGTAAATGCTTTCTTAAAAGCAATGGTGTTCAATCAGGATAGATAGATAGATAGATAGATAGATAGATAGATAGATAGATAGATAGATAGATAGATAGATAGATAGATAGATAGATATTAAGGGTAGACCAAATAATAGAAGAAATAGATAAAATCCAAACTGAAAGTACACATAGAGGAAACCATGTACAGTATGTTCCTGGGCTGCTCTCCGCTTTCAGTCTGTTACTGCAGCAAAGGGGCCACTGCCTGTTCCTTCTGCTGAGATACCAGGACAACTGGTCACAGATTTATGCCCTATGCTAAAGATATGCAATCAATCAATGTTATATCTAGGAAAATACTTTTAAAGAGGGCCTGACACCACAAAATGCAGTGCAATCTGAAGACGGCATATTATAGAGCAGGAGGAGCTGAGCAGCTTGATATATAGTTTTGGTGAAAAAGATTTGGTAAAACTTATAATTTATACATTTATATCTCTCCTCTTTCTGACTTCAGTTGTACACAGGGCACGTGTTATCAGTGAATGGTGCCTTAAAAAAGTATTCATACCCCTTGAACTTTTTCAAATTTTTTCATGTTTAACTCACAAACGTAAATGTATTTTATTAGGATTTTATGGATAATAGACCAACACAAAGTAGCAAGTATGTATAAAGTGAAAATAAAATAATAAATACAAATCTGAAAACTGTGGCATGCATTTGTATTCAGCCCCCCTGAGTCAATACTTTGTAGGACCACCTTACAGCTGCAAGTCTTTTGGGGTATATCTCTACCAGCTTTGCACATCTAGAGGCTGAAATTTATGCCCATTCTTCTTTGCTAAATAGCTCTGAGAGAAAAGTTCCCCAGGGGTGAACAACCCATTTAAATGATTATGATTTTATATAATATTTCATAATAGCTGAGCTTACACGTTGACTAGTAATGTATAAATCCCATATATTTTAATTGTGTTAGGTCACATGATGTATCATATCCAGTTGGTGGGAACATGGTGAGGAGTCCCATTACAGTATAAAGATATGAGGCCATCCACAGGTCACACCACTTCTTTCAACTCTGTGACACTGGACCTTTAATCTCTCATGTTAATTGTTGGCTTTTCTCTTTGGGGGAATTTATGAAGCCCTGTACCCCAGTTTGTGATAAACCCCTTTGTGATAAATCTACCTTACTGCATTAGCTTACCCAGCCTGGAGAAAAGCCCCATTGTGGTAGGGTCATATTTTTTCTCTAAAGAAACCATATTTCTGATTTAATTGAATTTGGGACTCTTGAAATTCCAAAAAAACAAGCTTAGAGAGGTTGTCCAGGAATACATCATTTCTAGCAGGTGTCTGCACCATACCTCCCCTATTGAAAGGATCATGCTTTACTGCTCCCAACCTCTCCAGTCCTAGGCTGGCTTCTGCATCTCCATCTTCTGATCCGGGATTTGTTTTCTTCCTCCCCAGCATGGACATGGTCAACTGATCCAACTAATCCCCAATGTGGAGGACTGGGGAAGTGAAAAGCAGGTAAGTGCAATCCTTTCAGTAGGAGAGGCAGGCTGCTGGTACCATTTAGAAATTGTGTATTCACACACAACCCATTTAAACAAAATTCTAGAAGGCTTAGATCAGTTCATATGCCATGGAACAAAACTTGTCTTGTTCTTAAAAGAGTTGTCTCACTTCATTAATGCCGCACTTACTAATGTACTGTGAATGTCTATATTGCTTCCTTTCCTGGCTTGATTGATTTTTCCATCACATTATAAAGTGCTAATTTCCAGGGCCTGCAACCACCCTGCAATCGAGCAGTGGTGGCCATGGTTGTAGAGCAGGGGTCAGCAACCTTCGGCACTCCAGCTGTTGTGAAACTACAATTCCCAACATGCTCCATTCATTTATATGATATTTCTTAGAAGAGCAGAGCAAGTATACATGCTGGGAGTTGTAGTTTTACAACAGCTGGAGTGCCGGAGGTTGACTACCCCTGTTGTAGAGTATAGGAAAAAGGCATGCATGCACAGCAGCTCCTGTCCCGGCCATCTTGTATATGTACAGTAGCCTGGAGATATCTGCAATGTTTGGTTTGTTATATAATGCCTCTGTCATCTCCACGAGCTCCAGGAGATGCAAGTAAGAAAGAACTAAAGGAGGAGAATTTGCATGGCCACAGAAAGAGAGACAGAGACAGTAAGGTGACCCATAGAGTTGAGCGAACACCTAGATGTTCGGGTTCGGGGAGTTCGGTCGAACTTTTAAAAAAAGTTTGTGTTCGGGACCCGAACTTGATCCTAACTTGGACCCGAACCCGAACCCCATTAAAGTCAACGGGGACCCAAACCACTTTATAATTTTCCGTTATAACATGGTTATAACGGAAAATAATAGTATTAGCTTTTTCAGATCTGAGTTTTCACTATCGTGAAAACTCAGATCCGACAGTATATTCTAACACAGAGGCGTTCCCATGTTGATGGGAACGCTTCAAGTTAGAATATACTAAGAACTGTGTATATAACTGCCCCCCTGCTGCCTCCCCAGTATTAAAATCATTGGTGGCCAGTGTACCCCCCCCAACCCCCTATTAAAATCATTGGTGGTTAGTGCGCCCCCCCCTATTAAAATCATTGGTGTCCAGTGCGGCCTCCCCTCTCCCCCCCCTAATTTAAAATCATTGGTTAACAACACCCCTCCCCCCCCCCATCATTGGTGGCAGCGGAGCGGCAGTTCCGATCGGAGTCCCAGTTTAATCGCTGGGGCTCTGATCGGTTACCATGGCAGCCAGGATGCTACTGCAGTCCTGGCTGCCATGGTTACTTAGCACTTTTAGCAGCATTATACTTACGTGCGCTGTCTGTGGCCGGCCGGGCGCTCCTCCTACTGGTAAGTGACAGGTCTGTGCTATAAGCAATGCGCCGCACAAACAGAAGGAGCGCCGGCTGGCCACAGACAGCGCATGTAAGTATAATGCTGCTAAAAGTGCTAAGTAACCATGGCAGCCAGGACTGCAGTAGCGTCCTGGCTGCCATAATAACCGATCGGAGCCCCAGCGATTAAACTGGGACTCCGATCGGAACTGCCGCTCTGCAGCCACCAATGATGGGGGGGGGTTGTTAACCAATGATTTTAATTAGGGGGGGAGAGGGGAGGCCGCACTGGACACCAATGATTTTAATAGGGGGTGGGTGGGGGTGGGGGGCCGCACTAGCCACCAATGATTTTAATAGGGGGTGGGGGCGCTGCACTAGCCACCAATGATTTTAATAGGGAGGGGGGGCCGCACTGGCCACCAATGATTTTAATACTAGGGAGGGAGGGGGGTCTGGCCCCCTGCTGCCTGGAAGCACCTGATCTTTTACAGGGGGCTGTGATCCGCACAATTAACCCCCCGTGCGGCACCTGAGTGGTTAATTGTGCGGATCACCGCCCCCTGTAAGAGATCAGGCGCTGCCAGGCAGCAGGCGGCCGTTATGTCCACAGTTTTCAGTATATTCTAACTTGAAGCGTCCCCATCACTATGGGAACGCCTCTGTGTTAGAATATACTGTCGGATCTGAGTTTTAACGATCTAACTCAAATCCGATGGTATATTCTAACATAGAGGCGTTCCCATAGTGATGGGGACGCTTCAAGTTAAAATATACCATCGGATTGGAGAAAACTCAGATCCAATGGTATATTAATATTACCTGAACCCGAACCCGAACTTTTACTGAAATGTTCGGGTTCGGGTGCCGAACACCGTAAAGTTCGGGTTCGCTCAACCCTAGTGACCCAGTATAAGGTGAGCCAGACCTTGCTACTGCAGAGGGATAACAAGTTAAGACACTCTATGCAAAAGAGATCCCTATAGCAGATATTTTAGCCAGAGTAATCTGAGTGCCAATGCAGTATTCATATGCTTAGCTACTGCTGGGACATCTGGGAAGCCTTTGCATTTTTATACAAACTAATGCTTGATGTACCACAACTTCAATCCTACATACAGTAAAGAGAAACTCCTGTTAAGTTTCATCTGGGCTGGTATCTGATTCTCTTAACACAATTTACTGGCTATTGCATCTCCAACACGTACCCTTTCTAGCACCTACATGAACCCCCAAACTACCATCCTCTGCTCTTGCTCCTCAGGGGGTTGCTGCTTTTGCATTTGGTTTCTGTAACCCCTGGAAATGAGCAGTGTATGATGTAATGGGAAAATGAATCAAACCAGCAAAGGAGGCAATATGGACAATCACAATACATTGGTAAATGCATTGTATTAAAATAGTCTACATGATAAATGCCATATGCTGAAGTGAGACAACCATTTTAAGGAGCATCTAGGAGGGTACTAGGAGGGTGGCACTCTGTCTATGTAGGTGGAAGTGGTCAAATAGCACTGATGGGTAATAAAAAGATGGAACCAATTTGTTGTTAGCAATGGGATATGCTAAAAATACTTCACATTGGTCTTTTCTGGTAAAGAAGGGCAGAAGAGATTTCTTTTTTTATACACAACAGATTTCATGAGGTTCATGTTTGGATGAAGAATCTATAAAAGGCACGTATTAGACCTTTCGAAAAGGCCTCTAAAAATGCCTGTGAGGATAATAAATTGGCCAGATAATCTCGCAACTATTTCCCCTTTCCTTAATTGGAGCTTTCCTTTAATTGTTGTCCCTATTTCCTTCAAATTAAAGTGGCTTTCCAAGAGCATATAAAAACTTTATAATTACTACAGAACTCCACAGACACATGAACTAGACTTAGCCAGGAAAAAAAGTCAATTTTTTCTTTACTTCAAGCCACTCACACAGTGGCTTCCCTTTTCTGCCAACAGCACAATGTGCAGACATCTACTGTAATGCAGCATCATAGACTTCTGCATCCAAGCACTATGGCTCTGTTCACATCTGCACCATGGTTTCATGCTAAACCGAAACCATGATGCAAAGGCAGATCTGTCACACAATGGACACCAACTGTGCCCAATGGACCCCGTTTACTTATAATGGGATCAGTCAGTTGTCTTGTGGTGTCTGCTGTTTTGACATAAAAGTGTAATGCTAATGTAACGATAAAGCCAAACTGACGGCCATCAAACGCAGCGTACCAGACACACTTTGCTCAAGCCGCCACACTCTGAACTCCCTTGAGGGCTGGGGTACTCTTCACCTGCCTCCAGCAGGAAGGGGGACTTTTTCAGAGCCCTTCCCAGGTGTCAAATAGCATGGCGGCTGGGCACACTGGCAGCAGTTGGGCAAAACCCCAAAGTAAATACCGTGACACAATGCAATGGTCAATAGGGAAACACGAGAATTGTCAGTAAACGTAAGCCAGGGCACAAGAACCAGAAGTCAGCTGGAGTATTTGAAGATTACAAAGGGCTTAATAAAATCTGTAAAAAAGAGATAAAATTTGCAAAAATACAAAATGGACAACAGGTGGCAAAGGAGAGCAAAACAAATCCCCAAAAATTCTTTAAATATATAAATGCTAAAAAACCTAGGTCTGAGCTGGTAAGTCCACTAAATAACAGTAAAGGGGGAGGGGGGGGGGGGTAGTCACTGAAGATAAGGAAAAGGCAGAGTTACTAAATGTTTTTTTTTAGCTCTGTATATACAAAAGAAGAGAAAGGTGGTGCTGGGGCTGTTAGTACATCCAGTAATATTCTCACTTGGCTAACTGTAGATATGGTTCAAGACAAGTTAAATAGGGTAAATGTGAACAAGGCTCTGGGTCCAGATGGATTACACCCAAGAGTGCTTAAAGCGCTCAGTTCAGTCATTGCTGTGCCCCTGTTTATAATTTTTAAAGATTCTATAGGTACTGGCACAGTGCCAAGTGATTGGCGCAAGGCAAATGTGGTGCCCATATTAAAAAAAGGATCAAAGTCTAACTATGTTAGAACGGGAAGCCATAACAGAATCCCTAAGGCCTCTTTCACACGGGCATCGCGTGTGAGGGCCGAATAGGAGGCGGGTGTTTCGCGGGAAAATCGTGTGATTTTGCCTGCGAGTGGGGTGAGTTTTGCATGCCATTGTGTTGCGTTCTTCTGTTTTTTCCGCACGAGTGCAATGCATTTTTCACGCGCGTGAGAAAAAACTGAATGTGGTACCCAAACCCGGACTTCTTCACTGAAGTTCGGGTTTGGGTTAGGTATTCTGAAGATTTTTATATTTTCCCTTATAACATGGTTCTAAGGAAAAATAATAGCATTCTTAATACAGAATGCTAAGTAAACTAGGGATGGAGGGGTTAAAAAAATTAAATAAAAATTAAACTCACCTCATCCACTTGTTCGCAAAGCCCGGCTTGTCTTCTTTCTTCTTTGAGGACCTGGGATGAAAAGGACCTTTGGGGACATCACTTCGCTCATCACATGGTTCATCACATCGTCAATCACAGTGAGGTGAGTTTAATTATTTTTTTAACCCCTCCATCCCTAATTTACTTAGCATTCTGTATTAAGAATGCTATTATTTTTCCTTATAACCATGTACACAGCCCCATAGAAGTGAATGGGTCCGGATTCAGTGCGGGTGCAATGCGTTCACCTCACGCATTGTACCCGCGCTAAATTCTCGCCTGTGTGAAAGGGGCCTAACGCTAGTGTGAACCCACCCTTATATTGTAATCACTTAATTCTTCCTGGTGAAAAGGTTTTTTTTCATACACAATATGTATATTCATAAGTTCTCCTTCATACACATTATTTTTTGTGTTATTACATGATTAGAAAAAACATTTATCATTACTTTTTATTAGAATTTTTGGCAGTTTTTAATTTTGCAAAATTTTAAACATGCTTTCATCCTGCCGTTTTTTCAAGTCCAATAAAGAATCCTACGGGAAAAATCTCAGAATAAACACTGTACCCACTGCATTTTGAAAATAAAAATTTCACTGACCCCAAACTTCTACTACAATCCCCTAAACACTGGGTATGTAGACGTCACAATATTTTGCTATAAAAAAAAGTTACCACATCAATTTTGTGCTAAAAAAAAATACAGTTAAAAAATGGCCTATAGGTTTGAGTTTTGTTGTCATCCACAATGCATTAGGCAGCATGAATGCATCCATTACAAATGTTAATATAGAAGCTAACAACTCAAGCACACAAGCTTATTAGGGTTACAACCTCCAAGGTGTACACAGCTTTATTATAGGTTTCCTTCATGCACACTTTTCTCGTGGGAGTTTTTTGTGGCTTGTACTGCAAGTTTTTACAGGTGTTTTGGGGAAAAGGCCAGGAAAGAGATCCTAACTTGAGCAAGCTGATAATGAACCTAAAAGTGGAGGAAAAAACCCTCTGTATCTCTAGTGCATCTCATATTCAAATGCCCTGCAGCAAATATCTGGCTGAAGCCTTTTTGCTAAAATAAAAAACCTTGAAAAATGCAGAGGAAAATGCTGGGTTTTTCCTAAAAACTCTCTGTGGGACAATAAATTTGTTTTTTATTAACATTTTTAAAATACAATAACATAAGCAATCGCCTATGAGAAGTCTGTTGTAACATGGTATGTAATCAGTATCAGGCACATCGTTAAAGGACATTTCAAGAGTCATTTATTAAAGGAGAATATCACCGCACCCAAGGAATGCATCAATAAAACCTACAATAAAAGGGTTATAAAATCTAGTGTTACAGTCCTGTCAATCCGAGAAGATCTGCTAAACATGACCACTGGACTCCTCTCTGCATGTATATAGAGTCGTCAGGGGGAGCAGGACGGCGAGAGCCATTAATTTAACATGAGAAATAAACGTTCCAACCAATAAAACAGTGGCCCATCTCGCTGTATCTCCCTCCATCCAATCAGTACTATGTCGGACAATAACTTTGGGATTCATTCACATGCAGCCGATTTGTTACAGAAATTTCTCCAACTAACAAAAATTTATTTCATACATCTGAATAGGGTTTTCGCAGCATGCCTGGATTTCTGCAAGCCCCAATCAGCCTCAATGGAATCACTGAAATCTGCATATTTGTCTGTGAATTTGTATTAGGATTGTACCTCTGCTCACATACACCATTACTTTAGTTTTTTTTGCCTTGTACGCCATTCTGTAACAGAAAATATATGCATTTCTCGTATTGTACTGAGAAAATCTGTAACGCATAGTAAGTACTATAGAAGCAAAAGGAATGTATTTATAGCAGAAAACATCTTGCTTTATTTTTCAAGGCCTGCTATAAATTAAAATGGAGTTTTAAAAGTTTGCTCTGACCACAGTGCAGTGTTTACATTCCTCCCAGGCGAGCTGCGTACTAGTCATTTATATCCTAAACACTCCGACGTCATCTGTTTATGTAGAAGAAAGAATGACAGGCCGACTGAGAGCTAAGATCTGACTTGGCAAAATAGGCACCTGAACTGTGATTCCACACTGCCCCCTAGTGTACAGTCACAATCTTAACAAAAACTTATAAGAAAAGTATCATTTAGGCTGGTACCACTCACTTTTTGTGGCAGTTTTTGGTGCAGTTTTTTGAGCCAAATCCAGAGGTGGGTTGGAAGGTTATGAGAACTGTAATGGAAGGATTTATTCTACCATCTCCTAGTTCCTGCTGGATGGGCTCAATAAACTGCCCGCTGAGCTTTGTGTGACACCACCACCATCATCTACTGTGGTGCCCTACATTGTAAAACATTTGAAGGTATTACAACACATACATAAAACTATGTAGCATACAATTCAGTGGCCTAGATGTACTAACCCTAAAGATAGTCTAAGCTTAGACAGGCTGTCTAGAGCTGCACCAGATTTATCATCCAGCCGGAGCCCCTGTGATAAATCTGGTGCAGGTCTAGATTTATAGATACACACTTTTCTCTAACACTACACCAACTATTGGTTGGCTTACTTTGAAACAGATTTTTATCCCAGAATTGTGGTGCAATTTTGGTGCAAATGGTGTGTCATAGACCCCCATTTCTTTTTTGTGAAGCCCCATTCCCTTGAACAAAGCCCCACTCCTTGTCAATCAGGTAAAAAAAAAAAGTGATGAAAACCTAGATAATTGTGCCAATTTGCACCACTTTTTAGACAGATTTTTGGCACAGACACATTAGTAAAACTGGTCCACTGTTTGCTATATATATATATAAAATGGGTATTCTCATGATAGTTAATGATGGCATACATCTAGGATATGCTATCACTAATAGATTGTGGGGGAGACCCAAATTGATCTTTGGTAAGAAGAAGCTGGTCCTTCACAGTATTTCCAGGGCACATCGGCCCTCCTAGCCTGCTCAGCAAAGAACTACAACACCCCCCCTACTTCTAAACTTAGTCACAATAAGGTCACAACATTGTGGCATATCCTAGTATTATGAAAAATACATAGTTATTGTCATTTTACACATGTAGATGTCGGCCAGACTGGGAACTTAAAGTGGGCCTGAAAAAAACCAAAAGTGGCCCCAAATTGACAGAAGGGAAGCAACACAAATAGGCAGGGTCAATATATGTAGGCTTCTGTTTATGTCAGTTCCATCGGAGATCCACTATTTTACACGAGAGAAAGGACTCTGTACAAGACTTTTTCTGCCATCTAAAATAACTGACCTCTACAGAACTGACACAAATGAATGCAAAATGAGCACAACTGATGCTCAAAATAATCTGATTTGTTCTTTATTTTCCTGTTCTTCGGAGGGATCAGAAGAACGGAAAATTCAACGGTGATGTGAACCCAGCCTTACCTCTCTCCCTTGCCCATGAGTACAAAATGAATACACAATAGGTAGGAACCAGAATAAAGCTGGGGCTAAGCAGCGATCCTGGCTGCGATACCCATAGTGTGAGCAAGGGCTGCTGTGTGACAATGCAGCCATAAAACTGAATGGGGTTGCAGTGTGACTCGCAAGTTGTCAGAACTGTGACCCCAGATTTGCAATCTATACGGTCTGAAGCCCTCTATAAATTTACTTTGACTTGTCATTTGTAACTGATTTCCGAGTTATAGGCAGTGGCTGCTTGCAGAGACCAACAACTACTGACTATTACAGTAGCTTGAATAAATACATTACACATATTTTGAAGCACCACTTGCATTTAAAGAAATAAAGCAATTAAGATTTAGGTTTCACCACAAGTTTCTGATGATTTGCACAAACCGAACTATTGCTGTAATCTGAACTCTATGAATGTGAAATCAAGCAGAAAAGTCTTCAAAGTTTTTTTTAACTGTAATTATTAGAAACCTTGACACCAAATGAATTACCTAATGCAGCATCCATTTTTTGTTAAAATAAACATTTGGTATACTGTTTAACAAATGCTTCAAGCGTTGCCAGGAATAATTTTGCCAAAAGAAATATTGGCACATAAATGTCTGTGCATGCTTGCCCTAATCCAACAATCAATCTAAGCCAATTTAAAAGGTTGTCTAAGGTTCCTACACAGACTGATCTACAAATGATGGCCAGCATGGGTGAATTGCAACATACAAACTACATGGGAGAATTTCCAGAGAATAATCAATTAATTTCACCTAAAAAGTAAATTATTGGCAGATTTACTTCATATCAGAGCATTTACAATAATTGAAAAATTGACCTAGATCAGTTATTGCCAATTACCTTACTATGAAAGGTAAAGAGAGGTAAAAAGGGGTTTATTGGGTAAAAAAAAATGGTGGCCTCGGGCTCAGGGTGGGTTAAAAATAAAAGAATCAATACTCACCTCAATGATTCTACATTTTTGTTCTACTTCTGCCCAGGTTCCCACTGGTCTCTACTTGCTGGTCTTATCTTGACACACAGGAAATGTCTGGAAGTGCCTGCTGAGCCGATCACTGATCACAAAGGTGACCTGCCTCAGCCAGTGATTGGCTGAATGAGCATTTGCAGCAAGCCCCTGAGGAGCCCCTACTGACTTTGTATGCTGTAGCTTGCATATCTTCTGTGGCCTGGGACTCTTCAGACTCCGTGAAGTAGTGGTCCTCACAGTAGGGCTGTATCTTCAGCCCCAGAACTCTTGGAGTGGGAGCAGATGGGTATGCTCTCTTACTCTATGCTTGCCAAGCTAACTCCCCCTAGAACTCCCCCTCCTGGCAGGAAGCAGGACCAGCACGCTCCCACCAAGAGGAATAGAATGGTAAGTTCCATTCCATTCCTAATGCCAACCATATCTTATCATTCTGAAGCATACGGCAGATTTATAACATAACATAACATTATAATATATAACCCTATCTGTTGCAGATACCCTATCTTGGATATTGCACATTTCCTGTTGGTCTGACAAGAACAGGAAATAGAGACTAGCAGCAGATTCGGGGCCGGGAGATTCGGTGAGGTAAGTATAGATTCTTTTACTTTTTAACAGGTTGCCGACCTAGGGCAAGAATGCTCGTTCTAACTGGCCGGTACTTCACGCCTTAGGACGAGCATTCTCGTCCTAGGGTTAACCGGCTGCCCCACACGTGCTGCCGCGATCAGCAGCAGGGGTTTGGCTGATACTGACAGCTGGGCCCATGCTGTATCCACGATCATCAGTGAAAACTAGCGGATTAACCCCCTGTATGCCACAGTCAAGCTGACCTCAGCATTTAGGGGGTTTGCGGCAGCTTGTACATCCCCATCGGGTCCCCGTGCTGCAGTGACGGGGTCCCGATGGTTGCTATGGCAGCCCCGATGCCTTGCACAGGCATATGGACTGACAGCTACGGAGGCCCAGGAGATCCAGCCCCAGCGTCTTACAATGTAAGGCACTAACAGTTCAATACAGCACAATACAGATGTATTGTGCTGTATTCAAAGAGGGATCAGACCCTAAAATGTTGAAGTCCCATAAAAATAAAAAATAATAAAAGTGAAATAAAGTGTTTTTAACAATAAAAAAAATAAAGTTTCAATTTAAAAAAAGCCCCTTCCCCATAAAAACAGACATATAAAATTGTAAAAAAATAGGTAAAAAAATAAAAAACACGCATATTAGGTATCGCCGCGTCTGTAACAGCCTGCTTTATAAAAATATACCATGATCCTCCCTGTCCGGTCAACACCGTTGAAAAATAAAATAAAAACTGTGCTATTACCAAGTGATCAAAAAGTCATATGTACCCAAAAATAATACCAATAAAACCATCATCTCATCCCGCAAAAAATGAGTCCCTACATAAGACAATCGGCCCAAAAATAAAAAAGATATGGCTTTCAGAAAAAGGAGACATAAAAACATAATTTTTTTGTTTCAAAAATGCTTTTATTGTTTAAAACCAAAATATATTTAAAATAAAACAGACATATTAGGTATCGCCGCATCCGTAACAACCTGTTCTATATAAATATCACATGAGCTAACCTGTCTGGTGAATACCGTAAAAATAAAAAAAAGTGCCAATTTTTTTAGCACCTTACATCTCAAAAAGTGTAATACCAAACGATCAAAAAGTAGAATGTACCCCAAAATAGTACCAATCAAATCATCATCTCATACCGCAAAAAATGAGATTCTAACTAAGACAATTGGCCAAAAAATAAAAAAGATTTGGCTTTCTGAAAATGGAGACATAAAAACATGATTGTTTTTCTTTCAAAAATGCTTTTATTGTGTAAAACCAAAATATCAAAAAGTAGTATGTACCCCAAAATAGTACCAATCAAACCTCATGCCACAAAAACTGGAGCCACTACATAAGATAGGCTACTTTCACACTAGCGTTTTTACATGCTTCCATTCCTGATAATAAAACCATCTGCATCCGTTATGAATGGATCCGGTTGTATTATCTTTAACATAGCCAAGACGGATCCGTCATTAACTCCATTGAAAGTCAATGGGGGACAGATCCGTTTTCGATTGTGGCAGATTGTGGCAGAGAAAATGGATCCGTCCTCATTGACTTGCATTGGGGGTCATGCCGGATCCGTCTTGCTCCGCATCCCAGGACGGAAAGCAAACTACAAGTTGCGGTTTGCTCTCCGGTATGGGAATGCAACTAAACAGAACGGAATGCATGTTGGAGCATTCCGTTCTGTTCAGTTCAGTTTTGTCCCCATTGACAATGAATGGGGATAAAACTGAAGTGTTTTTTTCCGTAATTGAGCCCCTATGATGTATCTCAATACCAGAAAACTAAAACGCTAGTGTGAAAGTAGCCATAATCGCCCAAATAAATAAAAATAATATGGCTTTCAGAAAAACGAGACACAAAAACATGATTCTTTTTTCAAAAATGCATTATTATGTAAAACTGAAACAAAAGTAAAATAAAAGTAGACATGTCAGATATTGTCGCCTCCATAGCAACATGCTCTATAAAAATAGCACATGATCTAACCTCTCAGGTGAACACCGTAAAAAACAAAAAATAAAAACTGTGCCAGGACAGCCATTTATTGGTTACCTTGCCTCACAAAAAGCGTACTATAGAGCAATCAAAAGTCATATATACCACAAAATAGTACCAATAAAAGTGTCACCTTATTCTGTAATTTCCAAAATGGGGTCACTGGAGTTTCTACTGTAGGGTGGTATCATGGGGTCTTTAAATGTCATAGGGCAACTTAAAATTATCTCAGTGAAATCTGCCCTCCAAAATCTATATGGTGCTCCTTTCCTTGTGAGCCCTGCTGTGTCTCTGTACAGTAGTGTTTCTGTAAACTTCAGAATCAGGGTAACAAATATTGAGTTTTATTTGGCTCTAAACCAGGGATGGCCAACCTGCGGCTCTCCAGCTGTTGCAAAACTACAACTCCCAGCATGCCCTGTCTGCCTACAGCTATCAACCTACAGCAGGGCATGGTGGGAGTTGTAGTTTTACAACAGCTGGAGAGCCACAGGTTGGCCAGCCCTGCTCTAAACCCTTGATGTGTTACAGGAAAAAATGAATTAAAATGGAGAATCGGCCAAAAAAGTGAAATTTTAAAATGTCATCTCCTTTTTCCTTTAAGGGCTGTTTCACACGAGTGGATCCCGTGCGTGTCATCAGCGGCGTGAATGAGAGCCAAGCTGCGCTCTGGACAGCAGAGACATGGAGCATTAACATGATTGATAATCCTCTGTGCCTCTCTGTAATCTTTTTACTACAAAATCACAGTGAGATAAAGTTGTCACCATGATTTTGTAGTAAAAAGAACACAGAGAGGCACAAAGGATTATCAATCATGTTAATGCTCCATGTCTCTGCTATCCAGAGGACGACTTGGCTCTCATTCACTCTGCAGATGAGCAAGGCATCCGCTCGTGTGAAACAGCCCTAATTCTTGTGGAACACCTAAAGGGTTCAAAAAGTTTCGAAAATCAGTTTTGAATAACTTGAGGGGTGTAGTTTCTACAATGGGGTCATTTATGGGTGGTTTCCACTATGTAAGCCCCACAAAGTGACTTTAGAATTGAAGTGGTCCTTAAAAAAGTGGGTTTCGGTAATTTTCTCAAAAATTTTAAAATTTGCTTTTAAAATTCTAAGCCTTATAAGATCCTAAAAAATTAAATGACATATACAAAATGATGCAAACATGAAAGTGGACATATTGGGAATGTAAGGTAATAACTCTCTTATGATGTATCACTATCTGCCTTAAAAGCAGAGAAATTCAAATATTGAAAATTGCAAATTTTTCCAAATTTTCTGTCAATTTAGCATTTTTTTATAAATAAAGGTGAATTATATTGACTAAAATTTTTCACTATCATCAAGTACAATGTATCGCGAGAAAACAGTCTCAGAATGGTTTGGATAAGTAAAAGCATTTTGAAGTTATCACCACTAGAGTTGAGCGAACACCTGGATGTTCGGGTTCGAGAAGCTCGGCCGAACTTCCCGGAAATGTTCGTGTTTGGGATCCGAACCCGACCCGAACTTCGTCCCGAACCCGAACCCCATTGAAGTCAATGGGGACCCGAACTTTTCGGCACTAAAAAGGCTGTAAAACAGCCCAGGAAAGGGCTAGAGGGCTGCAAAAGGCAGCAAAATGTAGTTAAATCCCCTGCAAACAAATGTGGATAGGGAAATGAATAAAAATAAATATAAAATAAATAAAAATTAACCAATATCAATTGGATAGAGGTCCCATAGCAGAGAATCAGGCTTCATGTCAGCAGAGAATCAGGCTTCATGTCATAGCAGAGAATCAGGCTTCACGTCACCCAAAACTGGAACAGTCCATTGTCATATATTTAGGCCCCGGCACCCAGACAGAGGAGAGAGGTCCCATAACAGAGATTCAGGCTTCATGTCAGCAGAGAATCAGGCTTCACGTCACCCACCACTGGAACAGTCCATTGTCATATATTTAGGCCCCGGCACCCAGACAGAGGAGAGAGGTCCCATAACATAGAATCTGGCTTCATGTCAGCAGAGAATCAGTCTTCATGTCATAGCAGAGAATCAGGCTTCATGTCATAGCAGAGAATCAGGCTTCACGTCACCCACCACTGGAACAGTCCATTGTCAGATATTTAGGCCCAGGCACCCAGGCACAGGAGAGAGGTCCCATAGCAGAGAATCTGGCTTCATGTCAGCAGAGAATCAGTCTTCATGTCATAGCAGAGAATCAGGCTTCACGTCACCCACCACTGGAACAGTCCATTGTCAGATATTTAGGCCCAGGCACCCAGGCTGAGGAGAGAGGTCCCATAGCAGAGATTCAGGCTTCATGTCAGCAGAGAATCAGTCTTCATGTCACCCAACATTGGAACAGTCCATTGTCATATAATTTAGGCCCCGGCACCCAGACAGAGGAGAGAGGTCCCATAACATAGAATCTGGCTTCATGTCAGCAGAGAATCAGTCTTCATGTCATAGCAGAGAATCAGGCTTCATGTCACCCACCACTGGAACAGGCCACTGTCAGATATTTTTAGGCCCCGGCACCCAGACAGAGGAGAGAGGTCCCATAACAGAGATTCAGGCTTCATGTCAGCAGAGAATCAGTCTTCATGTCATAGCAGAGAATCAGGCTTCATGTCATAGCAGAGAATCAGGCTTCACGTCACCCACCACTGGAACAGTCCATTGTCAGATATTTAGGCCCAGGCACCCAGGCAGAGGAGAGAGGTCCCATAACAGAGATTCAGGCTTCATGTCAGCAGAGAATCAGTCTTCATGTCATAGCAGAGAATCATGCTTCACGTCACCCAACATTGGAACAGTCCATTGTCATATAATTTAGGCCCCGGCACCCAGACAGAGGAGAGAGGTCCCATAACATAGAATCTGGCTTCATGTCAGCAGAGAATCAGTCTTCATGTCATAGCAGAGAATCAGGCTTCATGTCACCCACCACTGGAACAGGCCACTGTCAGATATTTTTAGGCCCCGGCACCCAGACAGAGGAGAGAGGTCCCATAACAGAGATTCAGGCTTCATGTCAGCAGAGAATCAGTCTTCATGTCATAGCAGAGAATCAGGCTTCACGTCACCCACCACTGGAACAGTCCATTGTAACATATTTAGGCCCAGGCACCCAGGGAGAGGAGAGAGGTCCCATAGCAGAGAATCTGGCTTCATGTCAGCAGAGAATCAGTCTTCATGTCATAGCAGAGAATCAGGCTTCATGTCACCCACCACTGGAACAGGCCACTGTCAGATATTTTTAGGCCCCGGCACCCAGACAGAGGAGAGAGGTCCCATAACAGAGATTCAGGCTTCATGTCAGCAGAGAATCAGTCTTCATGTCATAGCAGAGAATCAGGCTTCATGTCACCCACCACTGGAACAGTCCATTGTCACATATTTAGGCCCAGGCACCCAGGCAGAGGAGAGAGGTCCCATAGCAGAGAATCTGGCTTCATATCAGCAGAGAATCAGTCTTCATGTCATAGCAGAGAATCAGGCTTCATGTCACCCACCACTGGAACAGGCCACTGTCAGATATTTTTAGGCCCAGGCACCCAGGGAGAGGAGAGAGGTCCCATAGCAGAGAATCTGGCTTCATGTCAGCAGAGAATCAGTCTTCATGTCATAGCAGAGAATCAGGCTTCATGTCACCCACCACTGGAACAGGCCACTGTCAGATATTTTTAGGCCCCGGCACCCAGACAGAGGAGAGAGGTCCCATAACAGAGATTCAGGCTTCATGTCAGCAGAGAATCAGTCTTCATGTCATAGCAG
The DNA here is from genome assembly GCF_905171765.1 of Bufo bufo. Lineage (NCBI taxonomy): Eukaryota > Metazoa > Chordata > Amphibia > Anura > Bufonidae > Bufo > Bufo bufo. The sequence goes on along the minus strand of NC_053393.1, from coordinate 366,828,002 downwards.
AGAATCAGGCTTCATGTCACCCACCACTGGAACAGGCCACTGTCAGATATTTTTAGGCCCCGGCACCCAGGCAGAGGAGAGAGGTCCCATAACATAGAATCTGGCTTCATGTCAGCAGAGAATCAGTCTTCATGTCATAGCAGAGAATCAGGCTTCATGTCACCCACCACTGGAACAGGCCACTGTCAGATATTTTTAGGCCCCGGCACCCAGACAGAGGAGAGGTTCATTCAACTTTGGGTTGCCCCGCAATATAATGGTAAAATGAAAATAAAAATAGGATTGAATGAGGAAGTGCCCTGGAGTACAATAATATATGGTTAAGGGGAGGTAGTTAATGTCTAATCTGCACAAGGGATGGACAGGTCCTGTGGGATCCATACCTGGTTCATTTTTATGAACGTCAGCTTGTCCACATTGGCTGTAGACAGGCGGCTGCGTTTGTCTGTAATGACGCCCCCTGCCGTGCTGAATACACGTTCAGACAAAATGCTGGCCGCCGGGCAGGCCAGCACCTCCAAGGCATAAAAGGCTAGCTCTGGCCACGTGGACAATTTGGAGACCCAGAAGTTGAATGGGGCTGAACCATCAGTCAGTACGTGGAGGGGTGTGCACAGGTACTGTTCCACCATGTTAGTGAAATGTTGCCCCCTGCTAACACGTTCCGTATCAGGTGGTGGTGCAGTTAGCTGTGGCGTGGTGACAAAGCTTTTCCACATCTCTGCCATGCTAACCCTGCCCTCAGAGGAGCTGGCCGTGACACAGCTGCGTTGGCGACCTCTTGCTCCTCCTCTGCCTTCGCCTTGGGCTTCCACTTGTTCCCCTGGGACATCGCTCTCAGTAGCGCGTCTACCAACGTGCGCTTGTACTCGCTCATCTTCCTATCACGCTCCAGTGCAGGAAGTAAGGTGGGCACATTGTCTTTGTACCGTGGATCCAGCAGGGTGGCAACCCAGTAGTCCGCACACGTTAAAATGTGGGCAACTCTGCTGTCGTTGCGCAGGCACTGCAGCATGTAGTCGCTCATGTGTGCCAGGCTGCCCAGAGGTAAGGACAAGCTGTCCTCTGTGGGAGGCGTATCGTCATCGTCCTGCGTTTCCCCCCAGCCACGCACCAGTGATGGGCCCGAGCTGCGTTGGGTGCCAGCCCGCTGTGAACATGCTTCATCCTCATCCTCCTCCTCCTCATCCTCGTCCTCCTCGTCCTCCAGTAGTGGGCCCTGTCTGGCCACATTTGTACCTGGCCTCTGCTGTTGCAAAAAACCTCCCTCTGAGTCACTTCGAAGAGACTGGCCTGAAAGTGCTAAAAATGACCCCTCTTCCTCCTCCTCCTCCTGGGCCACCTCCTCTTCCATCATCGCCCTAAGTGTTTTCTCAAGGAGACATAGAAGTGGTATTGTAATGCTGATAACGGCGTCATCGCCACTGGCCATGTTGGTGGAGTACTCGAAACAGCGCAACAGGGCACACAGGTCTCGCATGGAGGCCCAGTCATTGGTGGTGAAGTGGTGCTGTTCCGCATTGCGACTGACCCGTGCGTGCTGCAGCTGAAACTCCACTATGGCCTGCTGCTGCTCGCACAGTCTGTCCAGCATGTGCAAGGTGGAGTTCCACCTGGTGGGCACATCGCATATGAGGCGGTGAGCGGGAAGGCCGAAGTTACGCTGTAGCGCAGACAGGCGAGCAGCGGCAGGATGTGAACGCCGGAAGCGCGAACAGACGGCCTGCACTTTATGCAGCAGCTCTGACATGTCGGGGTAGTTGCGAATGAACTTCTGCACCACCAAATTCAGCACATGCGCCAGGCAAGAGATGTGCGTCAAATCGGCTAGTCCCAGAGCTGCAACGAGATTTCGCCCATTATCGCACACCACCAGGCCGGGCTTGAGGCTCACTGGCAGCAACCACTCGTCGGTCTGTTGTTCTATACCCCGCCACAACTCCTGTGCGGTGTGGGGCCTGTCCCCCAAACATATGAGTTTCAGAACGGCCTGCTGACGTTTACCCCGGGCTGTGCTGAAGTTGGTGGTGAAGGTGTGTGGCTGACTGGATGAGCAGGTGGAAGAAGAGAAGGAGGAAGCTGAGTAGGAGGAGGAGGAGACAGGAGGCAAAGAATGTTGCCTTGCGATCCTTGGCGGCGGAAGGACGTGCGCCAAACAGCTCTCCGCCTGGGGCCCAGCCGCCACTACATTTACCCAGTGTGCAGTTAGGGAGATATAGCGTCTCTGGCCGTGCTTACTGGTCCACGTATCTGTGGTTAGGTGGACCTTGCCACAGATGGCGTTGCGCAGTGCACACTTGATTTTATCGGATACTTGGTTGTGCAGGGAAGGCACGGCTCTCTTGGAGAAGTAGTGCCGGCTGGGAACAACATACTGTGGGACAGCAAGCGACATGAGCTGTTTAAAGCTGTCTGTGTCCACCAGCCTAAATGACAGCATTTCATAGGCCAGTAGTTTAGAAATGCTGGCATTCAGGGCCAGGGATCGAGGGTGGCTAGGTGGGAATTTACGCTTTCTCTCAAATGTTTGTGAGATGAAGAGCTGAACGCTGCCGTGTGACATGGTTGAGATGCTTGGTGACGCAGGTGGTGGTGTTGGTGATACATCCCATGTTTGCAGGTGCCAACGTTCCTCCAGAGGCGGAGGAAGAGGCCGAGGCGGCGGCAGCAGCAGAAGAGGCTGAGGCGGCAGCAGCAGAAGAGGTAGCAGGGGGAGCCTGAGTGACTTCCTTGTTTTTAAGGTGTTTACTCCACTGCAGTTCATGCTTTGCATGCAGGTGCCTGGTCATGCAGGTTGTGCTAAGGTTCAGAACGTTAATGCCTCGCTTCAGGCTCTGATGGCACAACGTGCAAACCACTCGGGTCTTGTCGTCAGCACATTGTTTGAAGAAGTGCCATGCCAGGGAACTCCTTGAAGCTGCCTTTGGGGTGCTCGGTCCCAGATGGCGGCGGTCAGTAGCAGGCGGAGTCTCTTGGCGGCGGGTGTTCTGCTTTTGCCCACTGCTCTATCTTTGTCTTTTGCTACGCTGTTGGCTCGGTCTCACCACTGCCTCTTCCTCCGAACTGTGAAAGTCACTGGCACGACCTTCATTCCATGTGGGGTCTAGGACCTCATCGTCCCCTGAATCGTCTTCCACCCAGTCTTGATCCCTGACCTCCTGTTCAGTCTGCACACTGCAGAAAGACGCAGCAGTTGGCACCTGTGTTTCGTCATCATCAGAGACGTGCTGAGGTGGTATTTTCATGTCCTCATCATCAGGAAACATAAGTGGTTGTTCCTTAGTGCATTCTATCTCTTCCACCCCTGGGGAAGGGCTAGGTGGATGCCCTTGGGAAACCCTGGCAGCAGAGTCTTCAAACAGCATAAGAGACTGCTGCATAACTTGAGGCTCAGACAGTTTCCCTGATATGCATGGGGGTGATGTGACAGAATGATGGGCTTGGTTTTCATGCACCATCTGTGCGCTTTCTGCAGAAGACTGGGTGGGAGATAATGTGAACGTGCTGGATGCACTGTCGGCCACCCAATTGACTAAGGCCTGTACCTGCTCAGGCCTTACCATCCTTAGAACGGCATTGGGCCCCACCAAATATCCCTGTAAATTCTGGCGGCTACTGGGACCTGAGGTAGTTGGTACACTAGGACGTGTGGCTGTGGCAGAACGGCCACGTCCTCTCCCAGCACCAGAGGGTCCACTAACACCACCACGACCATGTCCGCGTCCGCGTCCCTTACTAGATGTTTTCCTCATTGTTACCGTTCACCACAATAAGAAAAATATTATTCGGGCCAATGTATTGAATTCAAATTCAGGCCTTTTTTTACAGACACCTAACACTGTCTGGCTATCTATTTAGGTACCGTATTACACTAATACAGGCACACCAGTAATGACAGATTTAGCTGAATATAAATTTGAGGCCTATTATTTAGGCGCTGGGTGACAGGTATACGTTTACGGACAGAATTAGACTTCGATCTGCACAGTAGCGTGTGTGTGAAGTTATTGAGAATTACCCTATCAGCACCTTGAATCTAATATACCCTTTTAGGGATAGATTTAAAGTAGGCCTGATACAGCAGAAACCACTAATTTAGAGAATTGAAAAATTGGGAATTGTATTTCAACCCAGAACAAAAACTGTACTTTGACGGACACTAAATAACTTGACCAGCTAAAGCAGTAATGACAGATTTGGATGAATATAAATGTGAGGCCTATTTTTTAGGCGCTGGGTGACAGGTATACGTTTAATCACAGAATTAGACTTGGATCTACACTGTAGCGTGTGTGTGAAGTTATTGAGAACTACCCTATCAGCACCTTGAATCTAATATACCCTTTCAGGGATAGATTTAAAGTAGGCCTGATACAGCAGAAACCACTAATTTAGAGAATTGCAAAATTGGAAATTGTATTTCAACCCAGAACAAAAACTGTGCTTTGACGGACACTAAATAACTTGACCAGCTAAAGCAGTAATGACAGATTTTGATGAATATAAATGTGAGGCCTATTTTTTAGGCACTGGGTGACAGGTATACGTTTAATCACAGAATTAGACTTGGATCTGCACTGTAGAGTGTGTGTGAAGTTATTGAGAATAACTTGGTGACAGGCTCAGCTTGACCCTGATGTAGGATATAGCCCAAAAATAACCAGACTATTGATGGTTAAATGCACTTGGGTGACAGGCTCAGCTTGCCCCTGATGTAGTATATGGCCAAAAAATAACCACACTATTGATGGTTAAATGCACTTGATGACAGCTTGACCCTGATGTAGTATATGGCCAAAAAATAACCACACTATTGATGGTTAAATGCACTTGATGACAGCTTGACCCTGATGTAGTATATGGCCAAAAAATAACCACTCTATTGATGGTTAAATGCACTTGATGACAGCTTGACCCTGATGTAGGATATAGCAAAAAATAACCACACTATTGATGGTTAAATGCACTTGGGTGACAGGCTCAGCTTGCCCCTGATGTAGTACATGGCCAAAAAATAACCACACTATTGATGGTTAAATGCACTTGATGACAGCTTGACCCTGATGTAGGATATAGCCAAAAAATAACCAGACTATTGATGGTTAAATGCACTTGGGTGACAGGCTCAGCTTGCCCCTGATGTAGTATATGGCCAAAAAATAACCACACTATTGATGGTTAAATGCACTTGATGACAGCTTGACCCTGATGTAGGATATAGCAAAAAATAACCACACTATTGATGGTTAAATGCACTTGATGACAGCTTGACCCTGATGTAGGATATAGCCAAAAAATAACCACACTGTTGATGGTTAAATGCACTTGATGACAGCTTGACCCTGATGTAGTATATGGCCAAAAAATAACCACTCTATTGATGGTTAAATGCACTTGATGACAGCTTGACCCTGATGTAGGATATAGCAAAAAATAACCACACTATTGATGGTTAAATGCACTTGGGTGACAGGCTCAGCTTGCCCCTGATGTAGTATATGGCCAAAAAATAACCACACTATTGATGGTTAAATGCACTTGATGACAGCTTGACCCTGATGTAGGATATAGCCAAAAAATAACCAGACTATTGATGGTTAAATGCACTTGGGTGACAGGCTCAGCTTGCCCCTGATGTAGTATATGGCCAAAAAATAACCACACTATTGATGGTTAAATGCACTTGATGACAGCTTGACCCTGATGTAGGATATAGCAAAAAATAACCACACTATTGATGGTTAAATGCACTTGGGTGACAGGCTCAGCTTGCCCCTGATGTAGTATATGGCCAAAAAATAACCACACTATTGATGGTTAAATGCACTTGATGACAGCTTGACCCTGATGTAGGATATAGCAAAAAATAACCACACTATTGATGGTTAAATGTACTTGGTGGCAGCTTGTGCTGGCGCACCACAAGCCACAAAATGGCCGCCGATCACCCCAGAAAAAAGTGACTGAAAAACGCTCTGGGCAGCCTAAAAATAGTGAGCATTTGAATAGCAGCAGTTCAATGATCCACAGCTGTAGATCGATCACTGAATGAAGTCTTTTGGAGGAGTTAATCACTGCCTAATCTCACCCTAACGTCGCAGCTGCAACCTCTCCCTACACTTGTATCAGCAGAGTGACGTGCAGCGCTACGTGACCCAAGCTTATATAGAGGCTGGGTCACATGCTGCACTGGCCAATCACAGCCATGCCAATAGTAGGCATGGCTGTGATGGCCTCTTGGGGCAAGTAGTATGATGCTTGTTGATTGGCTGCTTTGCAGGCTTTCAAAAAGCGCCAAGAAAGCGCCGAACACCGAACCCGAACCCAGACTTTTCCGAAAATGTTCGGGTTCGGGTCCGTGTCACGGACACCCCAAAATTCGGTACGAACCCGAACTATACAGTTCGGGTTCGCTCATCCCTAATCACCACCTAAAGTGACACATGTCAAGTTTCCAAAAAACGGCCTGGTCCTTAAAGGGAACCTGTCACCGGGATTTTGTGTATAGAGCTGAGGACATGGGTTGCTAGATGGCCGCTAGCACATCCGCAATATCCAGTCCCCATAGCTCTGTGTGCTTTTATTGTGTATAAAAACCGATTTGATACATATGCAAATTAACCTGAGATGAGTCAGAGCTTAAAAATATGACTCTTCTCTGGTCACACAAGTAAGATATGACTCTTTTATGTTAATTTGCATATGTATTAAATTGTTTTTTTTTACACAATAAAAGCGCAGAGAGCTGTGGGGACTGGGTATTGCAGATGTGCTAGCGGCCATCTAGCAGCCCATGTCCCCAGCTCTATACACTAAATCCCGGTGACAGGTTTCCTTTAAGGAACAGCCCAGGGCCTTTGAGTCACTAAATCTGTCAATGCAAGGGATAAAGACATAATATTAGCACTTTACCAATCATTAGGCCAGCCTCATCTGGAAGATGCAGTTTAGTTCTCGGTACCAGTTCATAGGAAGGATGCCCTGGAGTTTGAAAAATTGCAAAGAAAATCAAGTAAACTGATAAGAGGCATGAAAGGTCTTTGTTATGAGAAAAGATTAAAATAATTCTATTTAGTCTTGAGAAGAAACATCTAAGGGGAGACATGATTAACATTTCTAAATATATAAGTGGTCTGTACAAAAAATATAGTGAAAAGCTGTTTCATGTAAAATACCCTCAAAAGACAAGGGTCACTGCAGAAAGTATAGTATGCATATGGTCTGTGTATATATTTTGCGGATCCACGATTTCACAGCGGCTAAATACCTAGGGTCGTGTAGCCTTATGCAGATTGATAGGATTTTCCATTGGCAGCTCGACATGTGATGCTCGGTATTTCCCAAACTCACCTCAGAATCTGTGTCAGCATTGTTATTAAGGCTGATCTGCAAGTATGACAATCCTTTTTAGAAAAGGACAATGACCATATTTACTGATACTCAGGTTAAATTGATAGCTCTTCAATGCAGCTTTACACAGATGCCGTGGTTGACTATGGTTTTGCTGCAGTGCTGGGAACTAGAGTTGAGCGAATCTGAACTGTAAAGTTCGGGTTTGTACCGAACTTTAGGTTTTTCGGCACTCGGACCCGAACCCGAACATTTACGTAAAAGTTTGGGTTCGGTGTTCGGTGATTTTTATGGCGCTTTTTGAAAGGCTGCAAAGCAGCCAATCAACAAGCGTCATACAACTTGCCCCAAAAGGCCATCACAGCCATGCCTACTATTGGCATGGCTGTGATTGGCCAAATGCAGCATGTGACCCAGCCTCTATTTAAGCTGGAGTCACTTAGCGCCGCCCTGTGACTTTTTAAGCCTGCCCTGAGCCGACTACTGCTGAAAACGAACTTTTTTTTCTTCATTTCATCAATATCAATACCTGATCGGCAGCCATTTTATGCAACGATAGTGCACCAGCATAGGCTATCTGCAAGTCCAGAAATACAGCTTTGGCATACTGGGGTGAAAAAAACCCTCTGATATACTGCACATCTCTAATTACACGTGCATAAGTGATTGTCACATTAAGGCCAGAAATGCAGCTTTTTTCTTACTGGGGTAAAAAAAAACTCTGATATACTGCACATCCGTGATTACACGTGCATAAGTCACTGTCACATTTAGGACAGAAATACAGCATTTTGGTTAGGGTGAAAAAACCCTCTGATATAAAGCACATCTGTGATTACAAGTGCATAAGTCACTGTCACATTTAGGACAGAAATACAGCTTTATTCTTACTGGGGTGAAAAAGCCCTCTGATATACTGCACATCTGTGATTACACGTGCATAAATGATTGTCACATTAAGGCCAGAAATCCTGCTTTGGCATACTGGGGTGAAAAAACCCTCTGATATACTGCACATCTGTGATTACACGTGCATAAGTGATTGTCACATTAAGGCCAGAAATACAGCTTTTTTCTTACTGGGGTGAAAAAACCCTCTGATATACTGCACATCTGTGATTACACGTGCATAAGTCACTGTCACATTTAGGACAGAAATACAGCTTTTTGGTTAGGGTGAAAAAACCCTCTGATATACTGCACATCTGTGATTACACGTGCATAAGTGATTGTCACATTAAGGCCAGAAATACAGCTTTTTTCTTACTGGGGTGAAAAAACCCTCTGATATACTGCACATCTCTGATTACACATGCATAAGTGATTGTCACATTAAGGCCAGAAATCCTGCTTTGGCATACTGGGGTGAAAAACCCTCTGATATACTGCACATCTCTGATTACACATGCATAAGTGATTGTCACATTAAGGCCAGAAATACTGCTTTTTTCTTACTGGGGTGAAAAAACCCTCTGATATACTGCACATCTGTGATTACACGTGCATAAGTCATTGTCACATTTAGGACAGAAATACAGCTTCTTGGTTAGGGTGAAAAAACCCTCTGATATACTGCACATCTCTGATTACACATGCATAAGTGATTGTCACATTAAGGTCAGAAATCCGGCTTTGGCATACTGGGGTGAAAAAACCCTCTGATATACTGCACATCTCTGATTACATGTGCATAAGTGATTGTCACATTAAGGCCAGAAATACAGCTTTTTTCTTACTGGGGTGAAAAAAACCTCTGAAATACTGCACATCTGTGATTACACGTGCATAAGTGATTGTCACATTAAGGCCAGAAATACAGCTTTTTTCTTACTGGGGTGAAAAAACCCTCTGATATACTGCACATCTCTGATTACACATGCATAAGTGATTGTCACATTAAGGCCAGAAATCCTGCTTTGGCATACTGGGGTGAAAAACCCTCTGATATACTGCACATCTCTGATTACACATGCATAAGTGATTGTCACATTAAGGCCAGAAATACTGCTTTTTTCTTACTGGGGTGAAAAAACCCTCTGATATACTGCACATCTGTGATTACACGTGCATAAGTCATTGTCACATTTAGGACAGAAATACAGCTTCTTGGTTAGGGTGAAAAAACCCTCTGATATACTGCACATCTCTGATTACACATGCATAAGTGATTGTCACATTAAGGTCAGAAATCCGGCTTTGGCATACTGGGGTGAAAAAACCCTCTGATATACTGCACATCTCTGATTACATGTGCATAAGTGATTGTCACATTAAGGCCAGAAATACAGCTTTTTTCTTACTGGGATGAAAAAAACCTCTGAAATACTGCACATCTGTGATTACACGTGCATAAGTCACTGTCACATTTAGGACAGAAATACAGCTTTTTGGTTAGGGTGAAAAAACCCTCTGATATACTGCACATCTGTGATTACATGTGCATAAGTCACTGTCACATTTAGGACAGAAATCCTGCTTTGGCATACTGGGGTCAAAAAACCCTCTGATATACTGCACATCTGTGATTACACGTGCATAAATGATTGTCACATTAAGGCCAGAAATCCTGTTTTGTCATACTGGGGTGAAAAAACCCTCTGATATACTGCACATCTCTGATTACACGTGCATAAGTGATTGTCACATTTAGGCCAGAAATACGCCTTTTTGGTTACTGGGGTGAAAAAAGCCTCTGATATACTGCACATCTGGGATAAGATGTGCATAAGTGAGTGTCACATTTAGGCCACAAATACCGCTGTCATATAGAGTTAAAAAAAAAAATTGAGTGCAATACCCTACATCAGGGTTTTTATTAGCGGTTACTTTTTTTTAACAGACTTAACCACTTTTTACTTTGCTTTGTAAACGCTAACTATGAGGCAAACATCTAATGAGGGACGTGGTCATGGTCGTGGTGGTGGTGTTGGTGGAGCCTCTGGTGCAAGGAGAGGACGTGGCCGTTCTGACACAGCTACACGTCCTACTGAACCTACTACCTCAGGTCCCAGTAGCCGCCAGAATCTACAGCGATATTTGGTCGGGCCTAATGCCGTTCTAAGGATGGTAAGGCCTGAGCAAGTACAGGCGCTAGTCAATTGGGTGGCCGACGGTGGATCCAGCACGTTCACATTATCTCCCACCCAATCTTCTGCAGAAAGCGCACAGGTGGCACCTGAAACCCATGCCCATCAGTCTGTCACATCACCCCCGTGCATATCGGGGAACCTGTCTGAGCCTCAAGTCATGCAGCAGTCTTATGCTGTTTGAAGACTCTGCTGGCATGGTTTCCCAAGGGCATCCACCTAGCCCTTCCCCAGGGGTGGAAGACATAGAATGCACTGACGCACAACCACTTATGTTTCCTGATGAGGACATGGGAATACCACCTAAGCACGTCTCTGATGATGACGAAACACAGGTGCCAACTGCTGTGTCTTTCTGCAGTGTGCAGACCGAAAAAAGGAGGTCAGGGAGGAAGACTGGGTGGAAGAAGATGCAGGGGACGATGAGGTCCTAGACCCCACATGGAATGAAGGTCCTGCCACTGACTTTCAGAGTTCAGAGGAAGAGGCAGTGGTGAGACCGAGCCAAAAGCGGGAGCAGGGTGCAAAAACAGAGCAGCCATCGCCAAAACAGTTCGCCTGCTACTGGCCACCGTCAACAGGGACCGAGCACACCAAAGGCAGCTTCAAGGAGTTCCCTGGCATGGCACTTCTTCACACAATGTGCTGACGACAAGACCCGAGTGGTTTGCACGCTGTGCCATCAGAGCCTGAAGCGAGGCATTAACGTTCTGAACCTTAGCACAACCTGCATGACTAGGCATCTACATGTGAGATACGGGCTGCAGTGGAGTAAGTACCTTCAAAACCAAGAAAAGGCTCAGGCCCCTCCTGCTCCCTCTTCTGCTGCTGCCTCGGCCTCTTCCTCCGCCTCTGGAGGAACGTTGGCACCTGCCGCCCAGCAAACAGAGGATGTGCCACCAACAACACCACCTCCATCACCATGCATCTCCACCATGTCACACGGAAGCGTTCAGCTCTCCATCTCACAAACCTTTGAGAGAAAGCGTAAATTCCCACCTAGCCACCCTCGATCCCTGGCCTTGAATGCCAGCATTTCTAAACTGCTGGCCTTTGAAATGCTGTCATTCAGGCTGGTGGAGATGGACAGCTTCAAACAGCTCATGTCGCTTGCTGTCCCACAGTACGTCGTTCCCAGCCGCCACTACTTCTCCAGGAGAGCCGTGCCCTCCCTGCACAACCAAGTATCGGAAAAAATCAAGTGTGCACTACGCAACGCCATCTGTGGCAAGGTCCACCTAACCACAGATACGTGGACCAGTAAGCACGGCCAGGGACGCTATATCTCCCTAACTGCACACTTGCTAAATGTAGTGGCGGCTGGGCCCCAGGCGGAGAGCTGTTTGGTGCACGTCCTTCCGCCGCCAAGGATCGCAGGGCATCATTATTTGCCTCCTGTTGCCTCCTCTTCCTACTCGGCTTCCTCCTCCTCTTCTTCCACCTCCTCATCCGGTCAGCGACAGACCTTTACCACCAACTTCAGCACAGCCAGGGGTAAACGTCAGCAGGCCGTTCTGAAACTGATGTGTTTGGGGGACAGGCCCCACACTGCGCAGAAGTTGTGGCGGGGTATAGAACAACAGACCGACGAGTGGTTGCTGCCAGTGGGCCTCAAGCCCAGCCTGGTGGTGTGCGATAATGGGCGAAATCTCGTTGCAGCTCTGGGACTAGCCAGTTTGACGCACATTCCTTGCCTGGCGCATGTGCTGAATTTGGTGGTGCAGAAATTCATTCACAACTACCCCGACGTGTCGGAGCTGCTGCCTAAAGTGCGGGCCGTCTGTGCGCGCTTTCGGCGTTCTCACCCTGCTGCTGCTCACCTGTCAGCGCTGCAGCGTAACTTCGGCCTTCCCGCCCACCACCTCATATGCGACGTGCCCACCAGGTGGAACTCCACCTTGCACATGCTGGAGAGACCGTGCGAGCAGCAGCAGGCCATAGTGGAGTTTCAGCTGCAGCACGCACGGGTGAGTCGCACTGCGGAACAGCACCACTTCACCACCAATGCCTGGGCCTCCATGCAAGACCTGTGTGCCCTGTTGCGCTGTTTCGAGTACTCCACCAACATTGCCAGTGGCGATGACGCCGTTATCAGCGTTACAATACCACTTCTATGTCTGCTTGAGAAAACACTTCGAGCGATGATGGAAGAGGATGTGGGCCAGGAAGAGGGGTCATCTCTAACACTTTCAGGCCAGTCTCTTCGAAGTGGCTCAGAAAGAGGAGGGTTTTTGCAACAGCAGAGGCCAGGTACAAATTTGGCAAGCCAGGGCTCACTACTGGAGGACGAGGAGGAGGAGGATGAGGAGGAGGAGGATGGGGAAAAAGCATGTTCACAGTGGGGTGGCATCCAACGCAGCTCGGGCCCATCACTGGTGCATGGCTGGGGGGATACGGAGGACGCAGACGATACGCCTCCCACAGAGGACAGCTTGTCCTTACCTCTGGGCAGCCTGGCACACATGAGCGACTACATGCTGCAGTGCCTGCGCAATGACTGCAGAGTTGCCCACATTTTAACGTGTGCTGACTACTGGGTGGCCACCCTGCTGGATCCCCATTACAAAGACAATGTGCCGTTCTTAATTCCCTCACTGGAGCGTGATCGTAAGATGCGCGACTACAGGCGCACGCTGGTAGAGGCGCTCCTGAGAGCATTCCCGACTGACGCCGGGGGACAAGTGGAAGCACAAGGCGAAGGCAGAGGAGGAGGAAGAGGTCGCCAATGCAGCTGTGTCAGCGCCAGCACCTCAGAAGGCGGGGTTAGCATGGCCGACATGTGGAAAAGCTTTGTCACCTCGCCGCAACAACCGGCCCCAACTGCTGATATGGAGCGTGTTAGCATTTGAACAACATGGTGGAACAGTACCTGTGCACACGACTACACGTACTGACTGATGGTTCTGCCCCATTCAACTTCTGGGTCTCCAAATTGTCCACATGGCCAGAGCTTGCCCTGTTTGCCTTGGAGGTGCTGGCACTCTCTGAACGTGTATTTAGCACGGCAGGAGGCGTCATTACAGACAGACGCAGCCGCCTGTCCACAGCCAACGTGGACAAGCTCACGTTCATTAAAATGAACCAGGCTTGGATCCCACAAGACTTGTCTGTACCTTATGCAGAATAGACATTTATACCACCATCAAACATGCATTCTTGTACTCAAGTCAAGTGCAATGATTCTTTGTTTTCTTTTTTTTTATTTGTCCCAATATTTTGGGGGCTACCTACCCAATAAAAAAAAAAAAAAACATTGTTGGCTACCTGTTCCTCCTCCATTGCTGCCTCCACCTACAACACCACATTCACCGCCTCCTCAACCTCAGACTCCATATCCACCTCCTTCTCTGAGTTGCAGGTTAATAATTTGTAATTTTTAGTTATTTTATTTCATTTTAAGTTATTTCCCTATCCACATTTGTTTGCAGAGCAGTTGCCATGCTCTTAAGCACATTTTACTGCCTTTTACATCCCTCTAGCCTTTTCAAGGACTATTTTAGAGCCCTAAATTGAAAAAAATCTCATTTTCAATTGTCGGGTGACATTTTACCATTTTTGACATATACAAACCCCTGCTGTGCCTGGGTGACAAGGGCCTAAATCTCTCAAAATCCTCTGTTGTATTGCTGGGTGACATGAACCCCCTTTTGCCGTGAATAAACCCCTGCTGTGCCTGGGTGACAGGGGCCTAAATCTCTCAAAATCCTCTGATGTATTGCTGGGGGACATGAACCCCCTTTTGCCGTGAATAAACCCCTGCTGTGCCTGTGTGACAGGGGCCTAAATCTCTCAAAATCCTCTGATGTATTGCTGGGTGACATGAACCCCCTTTTGCCATGAATGAACCCCTGCTGTGCCTGCGTGACAGGGGCCTAAATCTCTCAAAATCCTCTGTTCTATTGCTTGGTGACATGAACCCCCTTTTGCCGTGAATGAACACCTGCTGTGCCTGGGTGACAGGGGCCTAAATCTCTCAAAATCCTCTGTTCTATTGCTGGGTGACATGAACCCCCTTTTGCCGTGAATGAACCCCTGCTGTGCCTGGGTGACATGTAACCCCTTTTGCCTTGAATGAACCTCTGCTCTGCATTGCTGACAGGGGCCTAAATCTCTCAAAATCCTCTGTTCTATTGCTGGGTGACATGAACCCCCTTTTGCCGTGAATGAACCCCTGCTGTGCCTGGGTGACAGGGGCCTAAATCTCTAAAAATCCTCTGTTCTATTGCTGGGTGACATGAACCCCCTTTTGCCGTGAATAAACCCCTGCTGTGCCTGTGTGACAGGGGCCTAAATCTCTCAAAATCCTCTGATGTATTGCTGGGTGACATGAACCCCCTTTTGCCATGAATGAACCCCTGCTGTGCCTGCGTGACAGGGGCCTAAATCTCTCAAAATCCTCTGTTCTATTGCTTGGTGACATGAACCCCCTTTTGCCGTGAATGAACACCTGCTGTGCCTGGGTGACAGGGGCCTAAATCTCTCAAAATCCTCTGTTCTATTGCTGGGTGACATGTACCCCCTTTTGCCGTGAATGAACCCCTGCTCTGCATTGCTGACAGGGGCCTAAATCTCTCAAAATCCTCTGTTGTATTGCTGGGTGACATGAACCCCCTTTTGCCGTGAATGAACCCCTGCTGTGCCTGGGTGACATGTAACCCCTTTTGCCTTGAATGAACCTCTGCTCTGCATTGCTGACAGGGCCCTAAATCTCTCAAAATCCTCTGTTCTATTGCTGGGTGACATGAACCCCCTTTTGCCGTGAATGAACCCCTGCTGTGCCTGGGTGACAGGGGCCTAAATCTCTAAAAATCCTCTGTTCTATTGCTGGGTGACATGTATCCCCTTTTGCCGTGAATAAACCCCTGCTGTGCCTGGGTGACAGGGGCCTAAATCTCTCAAAATCCTCTGTTGTATTGCTGGATGACATGTACCCCCTTTTGCCGTGAATGAACCCCTGCTCTGCATTGCTGACAGGGAACTAAATTTTGTGAAAACATCTGTTACTGATCGGAAGATGCGCGACTACAAGCACACGCTGATGATGGCATTCCCACCTGACAGCGGGGGCACAGTGGAAGCACAAGGCGAAGGCAGAGGAGGAGGAAGAGGTCGCCAACGCAGCTGGGGCACCGCCAGCACCTGAGAAGGCAGGGTTAGCATGGCCCAAATGTGGAAAAGCTCTGTCAGCCTTGGAGGTGCTGACCTGCCCTGCAGCCAGTGTACAGTTGTGGCCAAAAGTTTTGAAAATTAAATAAATATTGGAAATTGGAAAAGTTGCTGCTTAAGTTTTTATAATAGCAATTTGCATATACTCCAGAATGTTATGAAAAGTGATCCGATGAATTGCATAGTCCTTCTTTGCCATGAAAATTAACTTAATCCCCAAAAAAAAATTTCCACTGCATTTCATTGCTGTCATTAAAGGACCTGCTGAGATCATTTCAGTAATCGTCTTGTTAACTCAGGTGAGAATGTTAACGAGAACAAGGCTGGAGATCATTATGTCAGGCTGATTGGGTTAAAATGGCAGACTTGACATGTTAAAAGGAGAGTGATGCTTGAAATCATTGTTCTTCCATTGTTAACCATGGTGACCTGCAAAGAAACGCGTGCAGCCATCATTGTGTTGCATAAAAATGGCTTCACAGGCAAGGATATTGTGGCTACTAAGATTGCACCTCAATCAACAATTTATAGGATCATCAAGAACTTCAAGGAAAGAGGTTCAATTCTTGTTAAGAAGGCTTCAGGGCGTCCAAGAAAGTCCAGCAAGCGCCAGGATCGTCTCCTAAAGAGGATTCAGCTGCGGGAACGGAGTGCCACCAGTGCAGAGCTTGCTCAGGAATGGCAGTAGGCAGGTGTGAGCGCATCTGCATGCACAGTGAGGCGAAGACTTTTGGAAGATGGCCCGGTGTCAAGAAGGGCAACAAAGAAGCCACTTCTCTCCAAAAAAAACATCAAGGACAGATCTTCTGCAGAAAGTTTGGTGAATGGACTGCTAAGGACTGGGGCAAAGTCATATTCTCAGATGAAGCCTCTTTCCGATTGTTTGGGGCATCTGGAAAAAGGCTTGTCCGGAGAAGAAAAGGTGAGCTCTACCATCAGTCCTGTGTCATGCCAACAGTAAAGCATCCTGAGACCATTCATGTGTGGGGGTGCTTCTCATCCAAGGGAGTGGGCTCACTCACAATTTTGCCCAAAAACACAGCCATGAATAAAGAATGGTACCAAAACACCCTCCAATAGCAACTTCTTCCAACAATCCAACAACAGTTTGGTGAAGAACAATGCATTTTCCAGCACGATGGAGCACCGTGCCATAAGGCAAAAGTGATAACTAAGTGGCTCGGGGACCAAAACGTTGACATTTTGGGTCCATGGCCTGGAAACTCACCAGATCTTAATCCCATTGAGAACTTGTTGTCAATCCTCAAGAGGCGGGTGGCCAAACAGAAACCCACTAATTCTGGCAAACTCCAAGAAGTGATTATGAAAGAATGGGTTGCTATCAGTCAGGAATTGGCCCAGAAGTTGATTAAGAGCATGCCCAGTCGAATTGCAGAGGTCCTGAAAAAGAAGGGCCAACACTGCAAATACTGACTCTTTGCATAAATGTCATGTAATTGTCGATAAAAGCCTTTGAAACGTATGAAGTGCGTGTAATTATATTTCACTACATCACAGAAACAACTGAAACAAAGATCTAAAAGCAGTTTAGCAGCAAACTTTGTGAAAACTAATATTTGTGTCATTCTCAAAACTTTTGGCCACGACTGTATAGTGTGAACGTATGTTTAGCACGGCAGAGAGCATTATCACAGGCCACAGCCAATGTGGACAAGCTTACGTTTATTAAAATGAACCAGGCATGTTCGTACACAGGACTTGTCCGTACCTTCTGCAGAATAGACATTTATATCAGCCTCAACCATCCATTCTTGTACTCAAGTGAACTTATTCTTAGTTTTATTTTGTTATACAGTCCTGATCAAAAGTTTAAGGCCACTTGAAAAATAGCAAAAAATCATATTTAGCATGGCTGGATCTTAACAAGGTTCCAAGTAGAGCTTCAACATGCAACAAGAAGAAATGGGAGTGAGACAAAACATTTTTTGAGCATTCAATTTAATGAAAACAACAAATAAACTGAAACAGGCTGTTTTTCAGCTGATCCAAATTTTAGGATCACATGCCTTTAAAAGGCCAAATCTGTGCAAAGATGTGGATTCATTGTCATTTTCTGTCAGCTAGTCACACGTTGTGATGGCAAAGGCAAAAAAACTCTCCCTTTTTGAACGTGGTCGGGTTGTTGAACTGCATAAGCAGGGTCTCTCACAGCGTGCCATCACTGCGGAGGTGGGACGTAGTAAGACATTAATTTGGAATTTCTTAAATGATCCTGAGGGTTATGGAACAAAAAAGTCAAGTGGAAGACCCAAAAAAATTTCACCAGCACTGAGCCGGAGGATCCATTTGGTTGTCCGTCAAGACACTGGAAGATCCTCGACCCAAATTAAGGCCCTTACTGGTGCTGACTGCAGCCCCATAACCATCAGACGGCATCTGAGACTGAAGGGCTTCAAAAACAAAAAACGTCTTCAAAGACCTTGTCTCCTTGAACACCACAGAACTGCTCGTTTGGACTTTGTAAGAGAGCACCAAACATGGGACATTCAAAGGTGGAAGAAAGTTTTATTCTCTGATGAGAAAAAATGTAATCTTGATGGTCCTGATGGTTTCCAACGTTACAGGCATGACAAGCAGATCCCACCTGAGATGTTTTCTATGCGCCACAGTGGAGGGGGCGCCATAATGGTCTTGGGTGCTTTTTCCTTTAGTGGAACAATGGAGCTTCAGGAATTGCAGGGGCGTCAAACGGCCGCTGGCTAGGTCCAGATGTTGCAGAGAGCATTCCTCATGACTGAGGGCCCTCGTCTGTGTGGTAACGACTGGATTTTTCAACAGGACAACACTACAGTACACAATGCCCGCAGGACAAGGGACTTCTTCCAGGAGAATAACATCACTCTTTTGGCCCATCCTGCGTGTTCCCCTGATCTAAATCCAATTGAGAACCTTTGGGGATGGATGGCAAGGGAAATTTACAAAAATGGACAACAGTTCCAGACAGTAGATGGCCTTCGTGCGGCCATCTTCACCACTTGGAGAAATGTTCCCACTCACCTCATGGAAACGCTTGCATCAAGCATGCCGAAACAAATTTTTGAAGTGATAAACAATAACGGAGGAGCTACTCATTACTGAGTTCATGTTTGGAAGTTGGATTTCTGTTTTGGGGGGGTTTATTTTTTTTTTGGAGGTGTGGTCCTAAACTTTTGATCAGCTGAAAAACTGCCTGTTTCAGTTTATTCATTGTTTTCATTAAATTGAATGCTCAAAACATGTTTTGTCTCACTCCCATTTCTTCTTGTTGCATGTTGAAGCTCTACTTGGAACCTTGTTAAGATCCAGCCATGCTAAATATGATTTTCTGCCATTTTTTAAGTGGTCTTAAACTTTTGATCAGGACTGTATGTCCCATTATTTTGAGGGATACCCCAATTTAAAAATAAAAAATAACACAAATCAGTGTTGGCTACCTATTCCTCCTTCGCTGCCGCTTCCACCTACACCGCCACGTCAAACTACACCGCCACATCCACCCATCCACCACCTCCTCAACCTCCTACTCCTAGATCCAGATTGTTATTTAAAAATGTTATGTTATTTTAAGTCATTTCCCTATCCACATTTGTTTATAGAACAGTCGTCATGCTCTTAAGCACATTTTGATGCCTTTTGCAGCCCTCTAGCCCTTTCCATAACTATTTTAGAGCCATTTTAGTGCCCAAAAGTTCGGGTCCCCATTGACTTCAATGGGGTACGGGTTCGGGGTCAAGTTCGGGTCAAGTTCGGGTCCCGAACCCGAACTTTTTTTTCAAGTTCGGCCGAACCTGCCGAACCTGCCGAACCCGAACATCCAGGTGTCCTCTCAACTCTACTGGGAACCTCTTGGTGTGCTAGCGCCTGAAGAACTAACTGGGAATCAAGGGGTTGGCTTAGCAACATAACACTCTTAGAAGTGTTCCCTATTGTAGTCACAGTTGAACCTTAGCTTGCCTGAAGGCTAATTAGTCCATCCTTTTTTGGTTTGACAGTATGCTGGAGTGTGGTACATAATGTTATGTCAACACCCTAAGCACTTCTTCGCCTTATTTCTGGAAAAACTGCTTATTCATTCCCATAGACTTGCATTAAAGCTTTATACAAGTCTATGATAGACTGAAATTATAACATTGTTTCTGTTTAGGTTGTGCTTCTGCACTCCCCCCATCCCACTAGAGGTTTCTAGTTCAGCTAGACACTGTATATAAGGAGAGCAGTTAGAGCCCATAGTGGTCGGCAGATAGGGACCAGTGCTTAGTAGACGAGACTCTGCCAGTCTGCAGATAGGGACCAGTGCTTAGTAGGAGAAATTCAGCCACACTGCGTGAGTGACCAGAAGAAGATTCTGAGATGGGAATGCCGAGCCTCAGACCCCATGTTACCAGTCTGTTGACCAGGGCTCCAGCCAGATGACTGAGTCACAGACCCTGAGCCACCAGCCTTTGGCCAGGGAACCGGCCTTCTGAGAAAGAGAGGGACAGCTAGCTCAGACCTTTACTAAGCATGAAACCTTCTTCTACCCCGGAGTAGACTGGAGAAGTCAGCTCTGTGCCTTGCCTGTATTGTTTTACACTTGAGTTCCTTCAGGAAAAAGGACACTGGTTAACTGCAGACCCTGACTCTATGGACTTATTTCCCATTGAGGTGCACCATGCCTTATCATCCCTTCAGCAACATGTTGTGACACCTCAAACCCGGCCACTCCAAACCCTGTTTTGGTGAATGCAAGCTGTGGTCCCACAACGTGTACAGTTTTGTCCAAGTTACTTTTGATGACCTGATCTGTGTCAGGTTCACCTTGGTATGCAGTTGGTCTTAATCAATAGTGATGAGCGGCAGGGGTCATATTCGAATTCGCAATATTTCGCGAATATTTTGTAGAATATTCGTCGAAAATTCACGATTTTTTTTTACTCAAAAAATCGGAAAGGTAATGATTGTGTAATATGCGAATTTTCGGATTCAAATTTTTTATTGCGAATTTTTCAACTTACAACTATTAGACAAAAAAGATTATAGCACTATATTAGCTAAATTGCTCTATTCGATTTTTTTCGAATATTCTCTGTATTGCCATAACTTAGTTTTTGCGAATATTCGTAAAATTCTAAAACAAGAATATATAGCAATATAGCGAATATTCAAAAAAAAAACGAATATAGAGCAAAATTCGCAAACACTACTACTCCTAATGTCAAGTATATTGCAGCCTTCTTATTGGCCCACAAGCTAGAAGCAGTGAGGGATCATGTGTACTGATAAAAAAAAAAATAATAATCGGAAAAAAAATTGAATATTCGAAATTACGAATATATATAACTATATTCGAAATATTCACGAATTTTCGAAGTACCTATATTCGCGATAAAAATTCGAAATTCGAATATTCGTGATCCACACTATTAATCAATTCTGATTTGGAGCACCTTCATGTTTTGAGAAAGCAATTCTATTGGGCACAGAAGTTGTCCTTTTGCAGTTTGCTTCAGCTGGTGTCAAGTGAGATAGATGCCTGTTTAAAAGGGTTGTCCAAGTTACTTTTATTGATGACCTATCCTCAGAATAGGTCATCAATTTCAGATTGGCGGGGGTCCGACACCCGGAACCTGGTTGAACAGAAGGCGCACGCTCCGTCACATCTGTTTTCTCTTCATTGAGCAGGTGTAATTACGCTTTAGCCGTCCTATTCATTTCAATGGGACGGCTCATTCCTATACACTTGTGTAAAAGAATAAAGAGAAGGCAACGCTAGAACACCTTCTCTTCAACCAGCTGATCGCCAATCTGATATTGATGACCGATTCTAAGAATAGGTCATCAATAAAAATAACTTGGACAACCCCTTTAATTCTAGGGTGTCTCACTTTGTCCGGTCTCGTGGTAGATTTGTGATAATGGCATGGTTTGAAACATATTAACCATATATAATGTTTAAAAGTTATGTATTTGATATTTCAATAAAAATTGTGGACAATCCCAGTGTAATCCTACAATTTGGCTCCCATGTCTTTATTTCTGGGATAGTCGCTCTTTATTGCTATTTTTAACTATTTTATGAAGGTATCTTTCCAGCAGACCTAAATGTGCTATTACCATCTTGGTGCAGTCTGAATCTAGCTGTATCGAGCAGAGATGAATCTCTGCCAGGATGATGCTGCCACCTGCTGGCTATAATAGAATATAATAAAGTATATAAGCATTCAGATATGGTCCTCAGGACGTTTGAGCACTGGGACTGATGAGGAAGGGAGACTTGAGGTTATAACATCCTCTTACTTGCTTCCTTTCTCACTGGGGCTCCTGCCTAGAAACACTGGTTTCAGGCTATTCATAGTGACCAAATAAAAACTGCTTGCTCTCTTTTCATTGATCAATTGTAATCACATGAACAGACTGTAACCCAATGAAACCCCACTTGCTCAATTAAACTCGAGTTCCCACTTCATGTGATTGCCTACAATTTATATAACACTTTGTGGGTCTATTATCTTTATACTGTATAGAGGCACCTCATTCATTCTCCAATTTCCTTACGTTTCTGCTTCGAGGCCCCTAAGCTGCCATGTGGCATGTGGCAATGCAAGTGCTGGGCAATGTAATAGTGTTGTGATGAGGGTAATAAACAGACAGGTGACTACTTCTATGTCCATATTATAAACCATGGCAATGGATAATAAGCCCAGCTCACTACCTCTACAGTGCACTGTTGTTGCCATAGTAACACATCATTAATAACACCTGATCTAGTGACGCAGTAATTATTATTATCATCACTGAGGGCCTCAAAGCTGCAAAGTGGCAAGGAGCGTTTAAGCACAGCTTAGGGTACTTTCACACTAGCGGCAGGACGGATCCGACAGGCTGTTCACCCTGTCGGATCCGTCCTGCCGCTATTTCGCCGTGCTGCCGGACCGCCACTCTGTCCCTATTGACTATAATAGGGACGGGGGCGGAGCTCCGGCGCAGCACGGCAGTTCGCGGTGAGAGGCCGACAGACTAAAAAGTCGGCCATGCAGTACTTTTAGTCCGGCGGCCTTTCACTGTGCACTGCCGTGCTGTGCCAGAGCTCCGCCCCGTCCCCATTATAGTCAATGGGGACAGAGCGGCGGTCCGGCGGCACGGCGAAATAGCGGCAGGACGGATCTGACAGGGTGAACAGCCTGTCGGATCCATCCTGCCGCTAGTGTGAAAGTAGCCTTATAGATGTCAGCATTCTGATGCTCCAGGTGGTGGCCACTAATTAAAATAATAGCTCTAGGTATTGCATATTTTTATATGTGACATACTTTGGACATATCAGGACCTCCTTTAATTTTTTTCTAAATCTGCCATTGTAACAGACTGGGCCGCAGGGGCGCGCAGGAGTGTGGTGGCCTGATTGGTGTAATAGTTGGTACTCACAGTTTAGCAGAGATCCTTAGTCCGGTGTGCAGTGATGAGAAGTAAGGCACCGGATTCCTTCGAGGCTCACTCTGGTGTTGAGGGATCTCCTGCCAGATGTAGGTTGAGGTGCCCTTGATGGTATAGGGCAGAGATCAGCAACCTTTCGCACTCCAGCTGTTGTGAAACTACAATTCCGAGCATGCTCCATTCATTTCTATGAGAGTTCTTAGAAGAGCAGGCGTTATCACACCTTAGAAGGGCCCTGGGGTAGTACCCTGCGCATGCTGCAATTGGCGTCATGACAAATACAGAACATTAAACAACCCGTACCTGGCCACTGCAGTTGCATCTGCAGTGGCGTGCCTAAGGTGTTTGGCACCCAGGGCGGATCTTTTCTCTGGCCCCCCCTCCCTTCCCCAATACTTTAAAAAAATTGTACCCCCTCACAGTAGTATTGCCTTTATTGTACAACCTTCACAGTAGTTTTGTCCAGATATGTGCCCCTTCACGGTAGTTATGCCCATATTGTGCCCCCTCATGGTAGTTATGCCCACACTGTGCCCCCTTAAAGTACTTATCCTTCATTGTGCCCCCTTCACAGTAGTTATACCCACATTTTGCCCACCTCACAGTAGTTATGCCCTCTCTGTGCCCCTTTATCAGTAGTAATGCCCTATCTGTACCCCCTTCAGAGTAGTTATTCCCTCACTGTGCCCCCATAACAGTAATAATATCCTCTGTGCCCCTACACAGTAGTAATGCCCATTGGCAAACAGCGCGCTGGTTACCACGTGGGATGCTGGGATTCAGCTGTTACAAAACAGGTATCGCTGCCCACGCTGGAGATATTATTGTGAGAGACGCCGAACCTAAGGTAAGCGCTGTAGCTACCACGTGGGACGCCACGGTGGATAGCAGCACACTGCTTCTAATAGTGAATAAAGACTCTCGGTTATTATTGCATATAAATGGCTATTAACATAAAGGAGATCCAGAAATCAACAAACTAATGATATACTTGAACAGCAATAGAAAATATCTACTGGAAGTGACTGTTTGTTTACACAGTGACAATAGGTTTATCATTATCCTGGAAAGAAGTAGACACAATATTAGTATATAAGTTTTATTTTTAAACTACAGAGACAATATTTAACATCAGTATAATATCGGACTACAAAATTGGATCCAATCAGACTAAGAAATATATACCGGTATATAGAGTTCCGCTACTGATCGCTTTGTGGGAGGTGTAGACGATCTTAGAAATTCACCCCATATAGCAAACAGAGAGGGAACTACAATATATGCTCCTTGTTCTAAATATTTATGCACTTGTGTATAAGTTACATTTTATTTAGTTTTATATCAGTTTTTAATATTTTATTGATTAATAAATTAATACAAGACACCGTCAACTTTTTGTTTTGGGTTGTTCAAAGTGTAGTGTGCCTGTCTATATTTAGAATAAAATTATTTGAGTTTGACAGGACGAGTCATAAAGACAGAGCACCTTCATCCATAGCAAAAAGGGGATGAGCCACTAAATTACACTAAATTTGTATTATAAAATAAAGTTTTCCCATCAATCTTTTTTTTTTTTTGCCTTCCTCTGG
This sequence comes from Bufo bufo, assembly GCF_905171765.1. Classification (NCBI taxonomy): domain Eukaryota; kingdom Metazoa; phylum Chordata; class Amphibia; order Anura; family Bufonidae; genus Bufo; species Bufo bufo. Next base: position 366,803,401 of record NC_053393.1, on the reverse strand, counting down.
ATCAACTTGCAGGATAACAGGCCGAACTGGATGGACAAATGTCTTTTTTCGGCCTTATGTACTATGTTACTATGTTACTATGTATAATCTGCACTTCACCATAATCTGAAAGTGAAAACAGAGTTTTAGAAATCTTTGCAAAATTATTAAAAAGATAAAACTAAAAAGGGGCCCCTCAGAGCGATATCACTTGGGGGACACATGGTGGCACAGCCCCCCATATGTGGCTTTCCTTCTCCCTCCTCTCTTTCCGCCTATTTGTTCCCTGCTGGTTCCCCCCTCCATTTGTGTTTCTGTGGTTCTTACCAATACCTTGATTGCGCACCTGGATACCTATAACGGGATATACAATGCCGCAGAGATATGATTAAAACACTACACCATCACCTATCAAAAACTACCTCTACTAGTGTTGATCACGAATATTTGAATTGCGAATTTTTATCGCAAATATCGGCACTTCGAGAATTCACAAATATTTAGAATATAGTGATATATATTCGTAATTTCGAATATTCGAGATTTTTTTTAAATCAGTACACATGATCCCTCTCTGCTTCTAGCTTATGGGCCAATGAGAAGGCTGCAATATCTTTCACTTTAGGAGTAGTGTTGATTGCGAATTTTCATAATGCAAATTTTTCAATTGCCGATTTCCGCAATCAAGAAAATAATGCCTGGAGATAACGAATTCTCAAATTTGCGAATATATGGCGAGTATTCACCCACATATTCGCGAAATATCATGAATTCGAATATTGCCCCTGCCGCTCATCATGCAATTTATCAATATATATAGTAAAATATGTAAATAATAAATACACATCAATTAGCAGCAATGTATATTCCAAGAGAAGACATGAAGGGCGCCGCAACATCAGTCATGTCAAATCCAAACATCAGAAGTAGAATTAGAAGTGAACCTAACACAAATATTGATCAAATAGAACTCCAAAATCAGAGCCTAATTAAGTACATACAACATAGTGTTGGAAAAAACAATTCTCCCCGGAAGAAGGCTTCTTGGCGAAGCGGCGTAGGGAGAGGGGCGCCGCCACATTGGCCGGAAATCCATACATTTGTGATTTTTACTTTTAATATGATGTTATTTCCAACACCATGTTGTATGTACTTAATTGGGTTTCTTTCAGATAAAGAGACTGGCGGATAAAGGTGGAGCTATAGTTATTTTAGATTCTAATGAGTGTGATAAAGAATGTAGAAAGCACCATAATACATATGAAATGTTACAGAAAGATCCTATTCATGATTTTTCAAAAGAGCTTGCTAAATACTGTGACAGAGGACTCGTGACTCGAGAAAGGCATTTTACTTGAACGGGAACATACATATATTATGAGTACCCAATAGAGCACCCCAATATTCTATTATATTCCAAAGATCCATAAAGATCCAAAGAATCCACCAGGAAGACCCATTATTTCAGGGTCTATTTCCTCAAATCTATCTCAATATATAGATAGGATTTTACAACCAATAGTGAGAGATATATATTCATATATAAAAGATACAACAAAAATTATAGATCTTTTGGAAAATCTACAAGTTGAAGACCATTGGATTTTAGGTACAATGGACGTTAACTCATTGTACGCAATAATTGATCACACACAGGGTATTGCAGCTCTGAAAAGTAGATTACAACATAGTGTAAAACTATATGAAGAACAGAGTTCATAGCAGATAGAGTTGAGTACATATTATCACATAATTACTTTTTTTATGGATTAGATTTTAATATACAAAAAAGGGGGACAGCCATGGGCACAACGTTCGCCCCCAGATATGCCAATTTATTTATGGCACAGTGGGAAGATGAAGTCATCAAGCCTAAGCTGGGGGATAGCCTTGTGCTTTGGCGTCAATATATTTATTGATGATATTATTTTTAGCTGCAGAAATCAGAGGCAGAACTTAAATTATTCATACATGAGATTACTAAGAATGATAAGAATATAAGTTTTACTACAAATAAAAAGCAAATAGATTTCCTAGATATAACAATTAGGATACAAGATTGTAACCTAATTTGTAATACATCAAAAATCTGTGATGAGAAATTGTTATATACTTTTGTCAAGCTGCCATCTACCATGATGGCTAATAAATATACCAACGAGTCAGTTCAGACGATTAAAACGAAATTGTACTACTGTATTAATGAAAATTTTGAAGAGGAAGTACAACAATTGAAAAAGCAATTTTTGTTGAAGGAGTATCCTTCTAAATAAATTGATGCATCTTTGGAGAAAGTCAGAATTATGGACAGAAATGCCTTTTTTACAAAAACAAGAACAGAAATAAATAAAGATGAGAATGTACAGATAATGTTGCCATTTAATAGTAAATATAAAGAGATAGAGAGGATTATAAGAAAATATTGGCACTATATAATGGAAGATTAAACTATAGGACCGATATTAACTACAACCCCACAGATAACCTATACTAGAGCACCGAATTTAGGCTTGAAAGTTGCTCCAACTTTTAAGAAAATGAAGGTTAAAAAGATACATAACTGGCTATATCTGAAGAGATTCTTCAGATGTGGCATGTGCAGTAATTGCAAAATCACAAAATTTCCAAAAAAGACTACAAAGATATGCTCCACCAAAAATTCCTTCAGTTTAGCGATTAAAGATAGTTTGACATGTAACTCAACAGATGTAATTTACATCATACAATGTCCATGTAACAAACAATACATTGGGAGGACCAAACTTAAAGAAGAGGGTAGCCGAACATATTAATAACATCAAGAACGGTTTTGAACAACAGTCCTTATCTAAACACTTCAGAGATTTTCATAACAAAGAGTCCCCGATACTCACCTTTACAGCTTTTCAGAAGGTTAGGAAACAATGGAGGAGAGGAGACCACATAGCTTGTATGTCATGAACAGAATCTAGAAGGATTTTTGAGTTCGACACTTTAATTCCAAACGGTTTGAATGCAGAAATTGAACTTTTTCGGATTCCTGTAGACTTGGGATGGGTGCCCTTCGCGGACGTGACATCGAGGTTCGGCTGTTTACCAGCACCTCAATCTCCACTCCGTGGGAGGCCCCCATCCCTGTCTCTGCTGATCTCTGTCCACCATCTTTATTTTTAGCCCCTTAATGCAAAACAAATAATAAATGAAAATGAAATAGTTTGTCAATAGAAAATTCATCCCTTTTTTAAAAGAAACGCATGAAAAATGGACTAAAAGCGCATAAAAAATGCAGGTGCGTTTTTTAGCTTGTGCGTTTTAGAATATACACTGATTTTGAATATTATTCAGTTATAATTAAACTAATTTTATCCTGTTGAGAACATGTTTCCAAACCTAAGGATATGCCATATATGTATTGCTACTATTATTGTTGGTCTGTTATAATGTTAATTTGATGTTATAAGGTCCATGATATATCTTTCTATTGGACCCTATACCAATATGAGATTGAAAATCCACTTCACATTTTTTATTGGACTTTATGTGGAAGGCCTGCCCTATACAATGGCAAAGTTTATATAGCAGAGATAATGGATCACACATAGAACCACTGAGGAAGGAGCCGGAAGCTCCGAAACGCGTTTGGTAGAAATGTGTGATCCAGGAGAACCCCCTCTCCCCCAAGACACTACAGTCGAGATTTTAAGTGTAGACCAGAATTGGGGGACACAGCGCTCGATACACTGCAACAAACAAGTGAGCAAACTAACACGTGGGATGCCAAACAAAAAGGAACTATTCTAACTGACTCACGGAGAACCAGGAGACTTGGTTGGAGGCAGGTTTAATTGTTCATGCAGGGCTGCTCCTGGGAAGACATGTGGTAACGTTGAGCTGCTAGCAGCAAAAGACTTTATATATATATATATATATATATATATACACTGCTCAAAAAAATAAAGGGAGCACTTAAACAACACAATGTAACTCCAAGTCAATCACACTTCTGTGAAATCAAACTGTCCACTTAGGAAGCAACACTGAGTGACAATAAATTTCACATGCTGTTGTGCAAATGGGATAGACAACAGGTGGAAATTATAGGCAATTAGCAAGACACCCCCAATAAAGGAGTGGTTCTGCAGGTGGTGACTACAGACCACTTCTCAGTTCCTATGCTTCCTGGCTGATGTTTTGGTCACTTTTGAATGCTGCCGGTGCTTTCACTCTAGTGGTAGCATGAGATGGATTCTACAATCCACACAAGTGGCTCAGGTAGTGCAGCTTATCCAGGATGGCACATCAATGCGAGCTGTGGCAAGAAGGTTGGCTGTGTCTGTCAGCGTAGTGTCCAGAGCATGGAGGCGCTACCAGGAGACAGGCCAGTACATCAGGAGATGTGGAGGAGGCCGTAGGAGGGCAACAACCCAGCAGCAGGACCGCTACCTCCGCTTTTGTGCAAGGAGGAAAAGGAGGAGCACTGCCAGAGCCCTGCAAAATGACCTCCAGCAGGCGACAAATGTGCATGTGTCTGCTCAAACGGTCAGAAACAGACTCCATGAAGGTGATATGATGGCCCGACGTCCACAGGTGGGGGTTGTGCTTACAGCCCAACACCGTGCAGGACGTTTGGCATTTGCCAGAGAACACTAAGATTGGCAAATTCGCCACTGGCGCCCTGTTCTCTTCACAGATGAAAGCAGGTTCACACTGAGCACATGTGACAGACGTGACAGAGTCTGGAGACGCCGTGGAGAACGTTCTGCTGCCTGCAACATCCCCCAGCATGACCGGTTTGGCTTTGGGTCAGTAATGGTGTGGGGTGGCAATTCTTTGGAGGGCCGCACAGCCCTCCATGTGCTCGCCAGAGGTAGCCTGACTGCCATTAGGTACCGAGATGAAATCCTCAGACCCCTTGTGAGAACATATGCTGGTGCGGTTGGCCCTGGGTTCCTCCTAATGCAAGACAATGCTAGACCTCATGTGGCTGGAGTGTGTCAGCAGTTCCTGCAAGACGAAGGCATTAATGCTATGGACTGGCCCGCCCGTTCCCCAGACCTGAATCCAATTGAGCACATCTGAGACATCATGTCTCGCTCTATCCACCAATGTCACGTTGCACCACAGACTGTCCAGGAGTTGGCAGATGCTTTAGTCCAGGTCTGGGAGGAGATCCCTCAGGAGACCGTCCGCCACCTCATCAGGAGCATGCACAGGCGTTGTAGGGAGGTCATACAGGCACGTGGAGGCCACACACACTACTGAGCCTCATTTTGACTTGTTTTAAGGACATTACATCAAAGTTGGATCAGCCTGTAGTGTGTTTTTCCAATTTCACATTAAAAGGAGTGAAACCTGCAGTGAAAATTCACAAAGTAAATTGACATGCTGCAGATTTTAAAATCAACACTCCATGTCATGTTAGGTGTAGAAACTTTCCACAGCATGTAGATGAGATTTTGTTACTGGTATTATATTACACTGCAGATCTTCTGCTGTTAATGCACTTCATGTGAAGGTGACCTAAGAAGCCATAGGTCTTTGCTTAAATTTAGGGGTTTTAAGAAGCCTCCTACTCTGCACTCATTACCTGTATTAATTGCACCGTTAGCTATATAAAAGACACCTGCCCACACACTCAGTCAATCACACTCCAACCTCTCCACTGTGGCCAAGACCAAAGAGCTCAAAAGCCATTGGTCTTTGCTGAAATTTAGGGGTTTGGGGATAATGCACAGATAAAAAGGACAATTGACAGTTTGAATAATTTCACCACTCTGAGTGTTGAATTCCATGATCCAAGCGAATTTGCAAAATAAATACCGGCCCATAAGAAAAAAAAAAAAATTTTAACCAAAAGGTGTGCTTTTGGTGGGTTTGGAACTAATGGTGGTCTGTGGATGGCACTATTACTGGGGATCTGTGGATGGCACTGTTATGGGGGGATCTGTGAAGGACACTTTTATGGGGGGATCTGGGGATGGCACTGTTATGGAGGATCTGTGGATGACGCACTGTTATGGGGGATCTGTGGATGACGAACTGTTATGGGGGGGATCTGTGACGGACACTGTTACAGGGGGGGATCTGTGTCTGACACTGTTACAGGGGGGATCTGTGGCTGACACTGTTACAGGGGGATCTGTGGCTGGCACTGTTACAGGGGGATCTGTGGCTGGCACTGTTACAGGGGGGATCTGTGGATGGCACTGTTACAGGGGGGATCTGTGGGTGGCACTGTTACAGGGGGGATCTGTGGGTGGCACTGTTACATGGGGGATCTGTGGGTGGCACTGTTATGGGGGATATGTGGGTGGCACTGTTATATACAGTTGTGTTCAAAATTATTCAACCCCCAATGCCCCCAATGCTGTAGGGAATTTAGTGTACATTTGTAATTGTGTTCAGAATGAAATCTTACAAGGACTTTTTAAAGAACCAAATGCAACTAAAATGACATCAATTGTTTTTGTAATACAGTATTAAATGTTTTTTTTGTGATTTCTTCATTGACACAATTATTCAACCCTTTAACCCCCCTAGCTGAAACACCCTTAATGACCAGGCCACTTTTTACACTTCTGCACTACACTACTTTCACCGTTTATTGCTTGGTCATGCAACTTACCACCCAAATAAATTTTACCTCCTTTTCTTCTCACTAATAGAGCTTTCATTTGGTGGTATTTCATTGCTGCTGACATTTTTACTTTTTTTGTTATTAATCGAAATTTAACGATTTTTTTGCAAAAAAATGACATTTTTCACTTTCAGTTGTAAAATTTTGCAAAAAAACCGACATCCATATATAAATTTTTCACGAAATTTATTGTTCTACATGTCTTTGATAAAAAAAAAATGTTTGGGTAAAAAAAAATGGTTTGGGTAAAAGTTATAGCATTTACAAACTATGGTACAAAAATGTGAATTTCTGCTTTTTGAAACAGCTCTGACTTTCTGAGCACCTGTCATGTTTCCTGAGGTTCTACAATGCCCAGACAGTACAAACACCCCACAAATGACCCAATTTCGGAAAGTAGACACCCTAAGGTATTTACTGATGGGCATAGTGAGTTCATAGAACTTTTTATTTTTTGTCACAAGTTAGCGGAAAATGATGATTTATTTTTTATTTTATTTTTTTCTTACAAAGTCTCATATTCCACTAACTTGTGACAAAAAATAAAAAATTCTATGAACTCGCTATGCCCCTCACGGAATACCCTGAGGTGTCTTCTTTCCAAAATGGGGTCACTTGGGGGGTAGTTATACTGCCCTGGCATTTTAGGGGCCCATATGCGTGAGAAGTAGTTTGCAATCAAAATCTGTAAAAAATGACCGGTGAAATCCGAAAGGTGCTCTTTGGAATGTGTGCCCCTTTGCCCACCTAGGCTGCAAAAAAGTGTCACACATCTGGTATCGCCGTACTCAGGAGAAGTTGGGGAATGTGTTTTGGGGTGTCATTTTACATATACCCATGCTGGGTGAGATAAATATCTTGGTCAAATGCCAACTTTGTATAAAAAAATGGGAAATGTTGTCTTTGGCCAAGATATTTCTCTCACCCAACATGGGTATATGTAAAATGACACCCCAAAACACATTCCCCAACTTCTCCTGAGTACGGCGATACCAGATGTGTGACACTTTTTTGCAGCCTAGGTGGGCAAAGGGGCACACATTCCAAAGAGCACCTTTCGGATTTCACCGGTCATTTTTTACACATTTTGATTGCAAACTACTTCTCACGCATATGGGCCCCTAAAATGCCAGGGCAGTATAACTACCCCACAAGTGACCCACTTTTGGAAAGAAGACACCCCAGGGTATTTCGTGAGGGGCATGGCGAGTTCCTAGAATTTTTTATTTTTTGTCACCGTTAGTGGAATATGAGACTTTGTAAGAAAAAAATAAATAAAAAATCATCATTTTCCGCTAAGTTGTGACAAAAAATAAAAAATTCTAGGAACTCGCCATGCCCCTCACGGAATACCTTGGGGTGTCTTCTTTCCAAAATGGGGTCACTTGTGGGGTAGTTATACTGCCCTGGCATTCTAGGGGCCCTAATGTGTGGTAAGTAGTTTGAAATCAAAATGTGTAAAAAATGACCTGTAAAATCCTAAAGATGCTCTTTGGAATGTGTGCCCCTTTGCCCACCTAGGCGGCAAAAAAGTGTCACACATGTGGTATCGCCGTACTCAGGAGAAGTTGGGGAATGTGTTTTGGGGTGTCATTTTACATATACCCATGCTGGGTGAGAGAAATATCTTGGCAAAAGACAACTTTTCCCATTTTTTTTATACAAAGTTGGCATTTGACCAAGATATTTATCTCACCCAGCATGGGTATATGTAAAATGACACCACAAAACACATTCCCCAACTTCTCCTGAGTACGGCGATACCAGATGTGTGACACTTTTTTGCAGCCTAGATGCGCAAAGCGGCCCAAATTCCTGTTAGGAGGGCATTTTTAGACATTTGGATCCCAGACTTCTTCTCACGCTTTCGGGCCCCTAAAATGCCAGGGCAGTATAAATACCCCACATATGACCCCATTTTGGAAAGAAGACACCCCAAGGTATTCAATGAGGGGCATGGCGAGTTCATCGAATTTTTTTTTTTTTGGGCACAATTTAGCGGAAATTGATTTTTTGGGTATTTTCTCACAAAGTCTCCCTTTCCGCTAACTTGGGACAAACATTTAAATCTTTCATGGACTCAATATGCCCCTGACGGAATACCTTGGGGTGTCTTCTTTCCGAAATGGGGTCACATGTGGGGTATTTATACTGCCCTGGCATTTTAGGGGCCCTAAAGCGTGAGAAGAAGTCTGGAATATAAATTTTTGAAGCGCACACATTATACTGCAGATGTAGCCCTGGTAAGGTCACTGTCAGAAGCGGACACCGTCTATTGAAAAAGTACACTGTATGTCACAGATACATTTTTGAAGCGCACACGTTACACTGCAGATGTGGCCCTGGTAATGTCACTGTCAGAAGTGGACACCATCTACGGAAAAAGTACACTGCATGTCACAGATATATTTTTGAAGCGCACACGTTACACTGGAGATGTGGCACTGGTTATGTCACTGTCAGAAGCGGACACCGTATATGGAAAAAGTACACTGTATGTCACAGATAAATTTTTGAAGCGCACACGTTACACTGGAGATGTGGCACTGGTTATGCCACTGTCAGAAGCGGACACCGTCTATGGAAAAAGTACACTGTATGTCAGATATTTTTTGGATGCGCACACTTTACACTGGAGATGTGGGGTAGCTAATGTCACTGTCCGCAGCGGACACCGTCTACGGAAAAAGTACACTGGATGTCACTGATATTTTAGGGATGCGCACACTTTACACAGGAGATGTGGCGCTGATAATTTATCTGTCCGCAGCGGACACCGTCTACGGAAAAAGTACACTGGATGTCACTGATATTTTAGGGATGCGCACACTTTACACAGGAGATGTGGCGCGGATAATTTAACTGTCTGCAGCGGCCTATTAGACGCTATTTAGCGCAGGATGCGCTAAAAATACAGGTAGTGCAGAATTATTAGGCAAATTAGTATTTTGACCACATCATCCTCTTTATGCATGTTGTCTTACTCCAAGCTGTATAGGCTCGAAAGCCTACTACCAATTAAGCATATTAGGTGATGTGCATCTCTGTAATGAGAAGGGATGTGGTCTAATGACATCAACACCCTATATTAGGTGTGCATAATTATTAGGCAACTAGCGTGATCATCGAACAATCAAGCGTTTCATTCAAAATAGTCAACAGGGTCGCAAGAAGCGTGTGGAAAAACCAAGGCGCAAAATAACTGCCCATGAACTGAGAAAAGTCAAGCGTGCAGCTGCCACGATGCCACTTGCCACCAGTTTGGCCATATTTCAGAGCTGCAACATCACTGGAGTGCCCAAAAGCACAAGGTGTGCAATACTCAGAGACATGGCCAAGGTAAGAAAGGCTGAAAGACGACCACCACTGAACAAGACACACAAGCTGAAACGTCAAGACTGGGCCAAGAAATATCTCAAGACTGATTTTTCTAAGGTTTTATGGACTGATGAAATGAGAGTGAGTCTTGATGGGCCAGATGGATGGGCCCGTGGCTGGATTGGTAAAGGGCAGAGAGCTCCAGTCCGACTCAGACGCCAGCAAGGTGGAGGTGGAGTACTGGTTTGGGCTGGTATCATCAAAGATGAGCTTGTGGGGCCTTTTCGGGTTGAGGATGGAGTCAAGTTCAACTCCCAGTCCTACTGCCAGTTTCTGGAAGACACCTTCTTCAAGCAGTGGTACAGGAAGAAGTCTGCATCCTTCAAGAAAAACATGATTTTCATGCAGGACAATGCTCCATCACACGCGTCCAAGTACTCCACAGCGTGGCTGGCAAGAAAGGGTATAAAAGAAGAAAATCTAATGACATGGCCTCCTTGTTCACCTGATCTGAACCCCATTGAGAACCTGTGGTCCATCATCAAATGTGAGATTTACAAGGAGGGAAAACAGTACACCTCTCTGAACAGTGTCTGGGAGGCTGTGGTTGCTGCTGCACGCAATGTTGATAGTGAACAGATCAAAACACTGACAGAATCCATGGATGGCAGGCTTTTGAGTGTCCTTGCAAAGAAAGGTGGCTATATTGGTCACTGATTTGTTTTTGTTTTGTTTTTGAATGTCAGAAATGTATATTTGTGAATGTTGAGATGTTATATTGGTTTCACTGGTAAAAATAAATAATTGAAATGGGTATATATTTGTTTTTTGTTAAGTTGCCTAATAATTATGCACAGTAATAGTCACCTGCACACACAGATATCCCCCTAAAATAGCTAAAACTAAAAACAAACTAAAAACTACTTCCAAAAATATTCAGCTTTAATATTAATGAGTTTTTTGGGTTCATTGAGAACATGGTTGTTGTTCAATAATAAAATTTATCCTCAAAAATACAACTTGCCTAATAATTCTGCACTCCCTGTATATATTGCTGCTGTCACACACAATAGTCCTTAAAAGGACTTTTGGGTCTCTGAAAAGTTTTTCTAATAAAAATCTTCCAATAACACTCCCTACACTGTCTGTCCGTTCCTAGGCTCAGCTCTCCCTGACTATGACTGAGCCGAGCATGTGTCATTGAGTGCTTTATAGCACCTAACGACGCGTTCCGGCCAGCCAATCACTGTAATGCCAGTAGCTAACATTGGTACGGCATTACAGTGCATGCCAGTACCTCCCTGCACGTTTATTGGCTCCGTAGCAGCCAAGAAACGTGCGGGGAGGAGACTCGAGCATTGCGCTCGACCACATGTGGTACTCGGCCGAGTACCGCCATGTGCCAAGCATAGAGATGCCAAGACCAAGACCAAAGAGCTGTCTAAGGACACCAGGGACATAATTGTAGACCTACAGAAGGCTGAGATTGGCAACAGGACAATAGGCAAGCAGCTTGGTGAGAAGGTAACAACTGTTAGTGCAATTATTAGAAAATGGAAGAAACACAAGATGACTGTCAATCTTCCTCGGTCTGGGGCTCCATGCAAGATCTCGCCTCATGGGGTAAGAATGATTCTGAGAAAGGTCAGGAATCAGCCCAGAACTACCAGGAGGACCTGGTGAATGACCTGAAGACAACTGGGACCACAGTCATAAAGATTACCGTTAGTCACATTATGCCATCATGGATTAAAATCCTGCAGGGAACGCAAGGTCTCCTTGCTCACACCAGCACATGTCCAGGCCCGTTTGAAGTTCGCCAATGACTATCTGGATGATCCAGAGGAGGCATGGGAGAAGGACATGTGGTCAGATGAGATGAAAATATAACTTTTTGGTATCAACTCCACTCGCTGTGTTTGGAGGAAGAAGAAGGATGAGTGCAACCCCAAGAACATCATCCCAACCGTGAACCATGAGGGTGGAAACATACTTTGGGATTTTTTTTCTGCAAAGGGGACAGCGTATTGAAGGGACGATGGATGGGGACATGTATCGCGAGATTTTGGCCAACAACCTCCTTTCCTCAATAAGAGCTGTACTGTTCTGATAAACACTGCTTAAAGCGTTTCTATCACTTGGTATCACATATTTAGCTGTCAGACACTAGCGATCCGCTAGTGTCTGCTCTAACAAACCATCCTAATATGATAGGTTTTGGGGCAGCCGTTTTGCTAAAATAACAACTTATATCTATATGCTAATGAGCCTCTAGGCGCTATGGGGGCGTCATTAGCACCTAGAGGCTCCGTCTACCTTCCTAAACTGCCGCCGCCCAGCGCGTCCCTCCAGCCCGCCCATCTCCTGCTGAATGCGATCCTCCCCGTGCGCGTCTCTGTTCTGCGCATGCGCAGTGAATGTCTGACCGCTTCCCTGCTCAGACATCTCCACTGCGCCTGCGCCGATGACATCATAGTGCTCCGAGGAACAGGCGCAGTGGAGATGTCTGAGCAGGGAAGCGGTCAGACATTCACTGCGCATGCGCAGAACAGAGACGCGCACGGGGAGGATCGCATTCAGCAGAAGATGGGCGGGCTGGAGGGACGCGCTGGGCGGCGGCAGTTTAGGAAGGTAGACGGAGCCTCTAGGTGCTAATGACGCCCCCATAGCACCTAGAGGCTCATTAGCATATAGATATAAGTTGTTATATTAGCAAAACGGCTGCCCCAAAGCCTATCATATTAGGATGGTTTGTTAGAGCAGACACTAGCGGATCGCTAGTGTCTGACACCTAAATATGTGATACGAAGTGATAGAAACCCTTTAATATTGTGATTGTGTTTCATGAAAATGTGCTTGTGCTTGAGTTCCCATAAAGTTGCATAGGGAAGGGGAGGTTCTAACAAACCTCCCAGGGCTGACTCCGCCGTGCTCTCAGAGAAGAAGGAGGACAGTGTGATGACTGAGGAAAAAGCTACACCTCAGCAGCCATGGCAAAGAAAGGTAATTGTCGTTTATCAGGCTCTAGTCTCCTTTGCATTTGGAGAGATTCCAAGCTACCTGCTACCCACCATAACCATAGACGGAAAGGCCACCTGTCAGGAGATAGTATTCCTAGAGAGGATACCGAATTATATGAGTATACAGTACAGCAGAGAGAGTGCATTCCTCCAGCCTAGAGAAACAAGGGATTGATTGTTATAGAGGAAAACAACCCCTTATGCAACTTTTGGGAAATAACCTGAACCATTGGAGAAGCTGCCTTGCTGTAAGTGACTTTTGCACACATTGATGACCTTTGGATCAGCTTCAGTAAAGTACTGGGAATTTCTTAAGAGAACTGGTCTTCTTATTGTGCAAACTTATCACCTATATGCACCTTACAGTGCTGGCGTCACAAACACCAGGTACCCTGCCTGCATGGCACCTTAAAAACCATTTCCACCAAGGGCACCTCAACCACCATCTGGCGGGAGTCCCTGGACAACAGAGTGTGCCCCGAAGGAACTGGTGCTATCCATTCACTGCACGCTGGCCCAGGGAACCCCACAGAACTGTGAGTAAACTACTACTACCCCCATCGGCCCACCATAACTCACATATTGCCCCTGCGGCCCGGTCGCTCCAGAGCATTGAAGATGGTTCGTGGCTGGGTCTTCCAGCATGACGATGACCCGAAACACACAGCCAGGGCAACTAAGGAGTGGCTCCATAAGAAGCATTTCAAGGTCCATTTCAAGAACTGAACCCAATCCAAAATATTTGGGGGGAGCTGAAAATCAATGAAGCCCAGTGACAGCCCCGAATCCCTGCTGCAGTGTGTGCAAACTTGGTCAAGAACTACAGGAAATGTCTGACCTCTGTAATTGCAAACAAAGGTTTCTGTACCAAATATTAATTTCAGTTTTTCTATTGTATCAAATACTTATTTCATGCAATAAAATGCTAATAAATTATAAATAAAAATCATACAATGTTATTTTCTGGATTTTTTCCCCAATTCTGTCTCTCACAGTTGAAGTGTACCCAGGGCCGTCTTTAACAAGGGGCAAAAGGGGCAGCTGCCCTGGGCCCAGTTGCTCCTGGGGGGCCCAAGGCAGCTGCCGCTTGAGCTCTGCTGGCCACTGCCCCGGGTGTCAGGCTGTCAGCTACACAGGGGGGTGCTGCCATGCCTGCCGGCACTCCAGGCAGCGAACTGTGGTGTGCTATACTGCTCTACTGTATACTGTGGGGTGCTGTATACTGTGGGGGGCTGTATACTGTAAGGGGCTATAGCTATATACTGTGGTGCGCTATACTGCTCTACTGTATACTGTGGGGTGCTGTATACTGTGAGGTGCTGTATACTGTGAGGTGCTGTATACTGTAAGCTATTGTATACTGTGGGTGGCTGTATACTGTAAGGGGCTGTATACTGTGGTGTGCTATACTGCTCTATTGTATACTGTGAGGTGCTGTATACTGTGAGGTGCTGTATACTGTGGGGGGCTGTATACTGTGAGGTGCTGTATACTGTGGGGGCTGTATACTGTGGTGTGCTATTACTGCTCTACTGTATAGTCAGGTGCTGTATACTGTGAGGTGCTGTATACTGTGGGGGGCTGTATACTGTGGTATGCTATACTGCTCTACTGTGTTCTGTGGGGTGCTGTATACTGTGGGGGGCTGTATACTGTGGTGTGCTATACTGCTCTACTGTATACTGTGGTGTGCTATACTGCTCTACTGTATACTGTGGGGTGCTGTATACTGTGGGGTGTGTGGGGTGCTATACTGCTATATTCTGTATAGTTTGGGGTGCTGTATACTGTGAGGTGCTGTATACCGTGAGGTGCTGTATACTGTGGGGTGCTGTATATCGTGGGGTGCTATACTGCTCTACTGTATACTATGGGGTGCTGTATACTGTGGGGGGCTGTATAGTGTGGGGTGCTATACTTCTCTACTGTATACTGTGGGGTGCTGTATACTGTGAGGTGCTGTATACTGTATAGTTTGGGGTGCTGTATACTGTATACTGTGGGGTGCTGTATATCGTGGGGTGCTATACTGCTCTACTGTATACTATGGGGTGCTGTATACTGTGGGGGGCTGTATAGTGTGGGGTGCTATACTTCTCTACTGTATACTGTGGGGTGCTGTATACTGTGAGGTGCTGTATACTGTATAGTTTGGGGTGCTGTATACTGTATACTGTGAGGTGCTGTATATTGTGGGGTGCTATACTGTGAGGTGCTATATACTGTGGGGTGCTGTATACTGCGGTGTGCTATACTGCTCTATTGTATACTGTGGGGTGCTATACTGCTCTACTATATACTGTCAGGTGCTGTATACTGTATAGTGTGGGGTGCTATACTATATACTGCATTCTGTGGGTTGCTGTATACTATAGGGTTCTATACTGTATACTGTGGGATGCTGTATACTATAGGGTGCTACACTGCATATTGTGGGGTGATGAATACTATAGGGTGCTATACTGCATACTGCGGGGTGCTGTATACTATAGGGTGCTATACTGCATACTGTGGGGTGCTGGGGTGCACTGTAACGCTAGGGTGAGCCGAGCCCTGGTCTCCTTCCTGAACTGCAGAGCGGTGCCCACTTCCAGCCCAGAGCACTTATCCTGAGCTGCTGGAGTCTTCAGAACTGGAAGTATTTACAGTCATTCACTGTACTCTACCAGGTGTGTGGATTTTTTTTTTGTGTGTGTGTTGTGGTGGAGGGCGGGATTGCCTGCTAGGGTGTGGGAAGGCAGGATCCAGGGGGCCCAAATAAATTTTTGCCCAGGGTCCAATCAATATTAAAGACAGCCCTAAGTGTACCTACAATTAAAAAAAAATTACAGACCTCTTCATTTTTTGTAGGTGGGAAAACTTGCAAAATACTGCTATATTCTGTATAGTTTGGGGTGCTGTATACTGTGAGGTGCTGTATACCGTGAGGTGCTCTATACTGTGAGGTGCTGTATACTGTGAGTTGCTGTATACTGTAAGCTATTGTATACTGTGGGTGGCTGTATACTGTAAGGGGCTGTATACTGTGGTGTGCTATACTGCTCTATTGTATACTGTGAGGTGCTGTATACTGTGAGGTGCTGTATACTGTGGGGGGCTGTATACTGTGAGGTGCTGTATACTGTGGGGGCTGTATACTGTGGTGTGCTATTACTGCTCTACTGTATACTGTCAGGTGCTGTATACTGTGAGGTGCTGTATACTGTGGGGGGCTGTATACTGTGGTATGCTATACTGCTCTACTGTGTGCTGTGGGGTGCTGTATACTGTGGGGGGCTGTATACTGTGGTGTGCTATACTGCTCTACTGTATACTGTGGTGTGCTATACTGCTCTACTGTATACTGTGGGGTGCTGTATACTGTGGGGTGTGTGGGGTGCTATACTGCTCTACTGCTATACTGCTATATTCTGTATAGTTTGGGGTGCTGTATACTGTGAGGTGCTGTATACCGTGAGGTGCTGTATACTGTGGGGTGCTGTATATCGTGGGGTGCTATACTGCTCTACTGTATACTATGGGGGGCTGTATAGTGTGGGGTGCTATACTTCTCTACTGTATACTGTGGGGTGCTGTATACTGTGAGGTGCTGTATACTGTATAGTTTGGGGTGCTGTATACTGTATACTGTGAGGTGCTGTATATTGTGGGGTGCTATACTGTGAGGTGCTATATACTGTGGGGTGCTGTATACTGCGGTGTGCTATACTGCTCTATTGTATACTGTGGGGTGCTATACTGCTCTACTATATACTGTCAGGTGCTGTATACTGTATAGTGTGGGGTGCTATACTATATACTGCATTCTGTGGGTTGCTGTATACTATAGGGTTCTATACTGTATACTGTGGGATGCTGTATACTATAGGGTGCTACACTGCATATTGTGGGGTGATGAATACTATAGGGTGCTATACTGCATACTGTGGGGTGCTGTATACTATAGGGTGCTATACTGCATACTGTGGGGTGCTGGGGTGCACTGTAATGCTAGGGTGAGCCGAGCCCTGGTCTCCTTCCTGAACTGCAGAGCGGTGCCCACTTCCAGCCCAGAGCACTTATCCTGAGCTGCTGGAGTCTTCAGAACTGGAAGTATTTACAGTCATTCACTGTACTCTACCAGGTGTGTGGATTTTTTTTTTTGTGTGTGTGTTGTGGTGGAGGGCGGGATTGCCTGCTAGGGTGTGGGAAGGCAGGATCCAGGGGGCCCAAATAAATTTTTGCCCAGGGTCCAATCAATATTAAAGACAGCCCTAAGTGTACCTACAATTAAAAAAAAATTACAGACCTCTTCATTTTTTGTAGGTGGGAAAACTTGCAAAATCACCAGTGTATTAAATACTTATTTTCCCCACTGTAGTTGATATATAACACAAACATGTGTGGATAACATCAGTCCATAAATTGAGATTTCCACACACATATTATATATTTAGATATACAAAATGCTTTTCTAAGGCTACTTTTACACCTGCGTTTAGGTGCGGATCGGTCTAGTATCTGCACAGACGGATCCGCACCTATATGCAAACGCTTAGATCCGTTCAGAACGGATCCGTTTGCATTACCATTCTTTTCATGATAATGCAAACGGATCCGTTTTGACTTTACATTGAAAGTCAATGGGGGACGGATCCGTTTGAAAATTGAGCCATATTGTGTCATCTTCAAACGGATCCGTCCCTATTGACTTACATTGTAAGTCTGGACGGATCCGTTTGCCTCCGCACGGCCAGGCGGACACCTGAACGCTGCAAGCAGCGTTCAGGTGTCCGCCTGCTGAGCGGAGCGGAGGACAAACGGTGCCAGACTGATGCATTCTGAGCGGATCCGCATCCACTCAGAATGCATTAGGGCAGTACGGATGCTTTCGGGGCCGCTTGTGAGCCCCTTCAAACGGAACTCACAAGCGGAGCCCCGAACGCTAGTGTGAAAGTAGCCTAAGTCTGAATAATCGGCTATCAAAACAAAGAATTATGTACTTGATGCATTATAAAAATGAACCACAAGGTGGAGCTCTATTCATAGTTGATAGCTTTCCATTATAATTATCTTGTATTTTGTGGTGTTTGTACATGTATTTACCAAAAATTTAGCTTTTTTCAATTTTGCTTTTTTCACATTTTGAAGAATATGTCTTCAAATGTTTTAAAAGAGTTTTAGAGAAACAAGAAAAAGCATATGCCAAAATGAACTAATAATTAAAAGGGTTTCCTGGCTCCTATAAATCAGTTATGTGTGGCTTACAATGTTAGAAATATAACCCCTTAACACCCAGCAGACTTATTTGGCCTTTACAACACATTATCCCCACCTTCTGACATTTCTGGCATAGTTTTTATAGCGTTCATCATGCAAGTTAAATAAATAAAAAAAAATTATAACTCGGGTTGTGGTTACACTAATAATTTTTTTAAATGTATTTATTAGACTTGGTATAAAACGCTGCAGTTCTTGTCTAGTATGTCTGCATAATGCTGACAGGTATCCTATGCCACGGACAGGCCTATTAGGGGTGCTATAATGGCTTACTTGGGGGTCTTCACTGAGCCACCAACTGCTATGACCCTGCAATTGCCTTGGAGAAGAAATGGGGTTACGGAAGGAAGCTCCTTCCAAAAAATAAATATAAATAATGAACACTTTGCCCATAAGGTGCCGTGCAGTGCACAGATAGTGCCATATGTTGCCCCACAACTGCCTTATAGTGTTCAGAGCAGATAGTGGCACAGTTCCATACAGTGGCCACTAATTTCCATAACCTACATAAATAATACAGTACCACAGAAGGTGCATCCAGAAGCTCCACAGTGATGTATAGTGTACTCTGCAGCACGTTACGTACGGGAACTGCCCTATCACGTGACCTGGGTGCGACTGCCATGGGTTTATCTATTTTACGCACTTAATCTCTCAAGCCCCTACACATAGGACTAAGATTGAGCCTCGATCACACCTCGACGCAGCCTTTCATGCACCCCAACACGCTGCCACCATCTATGACATTTTAATTAATATACAGTACCAATTAGGGGCTCATAGAAAAACCCACAGCTCCCCACTCACAGTACACGGTAATGCAAATCGCACTCATACATTTAAAAATGGAGGTCATTGGGCTTGTTCAGGACACAAGGCAAAAGCATTCAAGATGTGTCATAATGTACTAAAAAGGGTACAGTACTTAGTTACAAAAATTAAAAGAAATATGAGGCATGCATAAACGTGCACAAAACTGTTATAAAAATAAAAGGACAAAAACAGGTTCTTACTACTTAAAGGATTGTGTGATCAGAGTCCGTTTTGGTTCCGGGACAGGAGAATTCGGCATGCTTGATGCAATTGTTTCCATGAGGTGAGTGGGAACATTTCTCCAAGTGGTGAAGACGGTCGCACGAAGGCCATCTACTGTCTGGAACTGTTGTCCATTTTTGTAAACTTCCCTTGCCATCCATCCCCAAAGGTTCTCAATTGGATTTAGATCAGGGGAACACGCAGGATGGGCCAAAAGAGTGATGTTATTCTCCTGGAAGAAGTATACAACCTAATGTTGATCAGATCCCCAAATTGTGTCAATTAAAGGTTCAAAGCCCCACATTTTTATCCCTATTTGGCAGAGGGTGGAGCTGAGAGGGGTCTCCCTCCCAAATTTCAGCCCAGCTTTCTGGAAAGGCTTCATTATGGGTGCGTGCTCCACCTCTATCCTTTGGCTGGCAGGCATAAAATATTAATAAATCATGGCTTCCCGTCCACACTAATGGATATTCGTGCCCCAACATGTTTTAATAATGCATATTTAAGGCCACTTGTTCTAATACCAAATACTACCTGTGTTGGGGTCCTCATTACGCAGGAATGCTGACTGTCAGGGGGGAATGTTTGGACTCCCTATGATGCCCATATTATACGGAATGCAATTATTACGATAATTAATATGTGAGTTGTACCAGAGATGATTTATTGCTTATGATATATTTTCTTCATCTTCGGGTACTCGAGTTGAAAAGCACCTAGATGTGCATCGGTGCCAATACATCTAATGTGTCAGGCATTACCATGAGGCTCTAGTGTCCTGTCCAGGAAACCTTGTTAACACTACTTTTGTTAGCAGGAGGATGCTAATTTGAATCCTGCCAAAAAGTGTTTGTGTATTCTCCCCTACAGATCCAGACTGCATGACATTGTAGCGACAGTATTAAACAAAGGCAAAAAAATATATAAAATCACTCAACATCGACAATAAAACCATACACAGATAATAAAAGTTATGAAAAAGGCTGTCCATTTCTCAGACTGCCCTCTGCTGGTTGCCTATTTAAATGTAATGAATAAAAGTTAATACAGTCCCTATACAAGAATAGCCACGTTGGCCCACATATACTAAGGTGAGACCATGTAGACGTGATCACAAACAGTGCCAAAAATTGGCACATGTTTGGCTTAGTGGGAAATGAGCGTGGTCTAAGATGCAACATTTTGCACCAAAATTCTGGTGTAAAATTCTGTCGCAAACTAAAAAAACATCTATCAATGCACCAAAGTCATCATTCATCATGAGCATCAGCATGTTTTATGTTACCAGCGGCGGACTGGGAACTTAAAGTGGCCCTGGAAGAAATACTAAAAGTGGCCCCGTTTTGTAGTTGGGTCCAGGGCCAGCAATACCATATTCAGGCACATTATACAGTCCTGATCAAAAGTTTAAGACCACTTGAAAAATGGCAAAAAATCATATTTAGCATGGCTGGATCTTAACAAGGTTCCAAGTAGAGCTTCAACATGCAACAAGAAGAAATGGGAGTGAGACCAAAACATTTTTGAGCATTTAATTTAATGAAAACAACGAATAAACTGAAACAGGCTGTTTTTCAGCTGATCAAAAGTTTAGGACCACACCTCCAAAAAAAACCTAAACCCCCCCCAAAACAGAAATCCAACTTCCAAACATGAACTCAGTAATGAGTAGCTCCGCCGTTATTGTTTGTCACTTCCAAAATTCGTTTCGGCATGCTTGATGCAATCGTTTCCATGAGGTGAGTGGGAACATTTCTCCAAGTGGTGAAGACGGCCGCACGAAGGCTATCAACTGTCTGGAACTGTTGTCCATTTTTGTAAACTTCCCTTGCCATCCATCCCCAAAGGTTCTCAATTGGATTTAGATCAGGAAAACACGAAGGATGGGCCAAAAGAGTGATGTTATTCTCCTGGAAGAAGTCACTTGTCTTGCAGGCATTGTGTACTGTAGCGTTGTCCTGTTGAAAAACACAGTCGTTACCACACAGACGAGGGCCCTCAGTCATGAGGAATGCTCTCTGCAACATCTGGACATAGCCAGCGGCCGTTTGATGCCCCCGCACTTCCTAAAGCTCCATTGTTCCACTGAAGGAAAAAGCACCCCAGACCATTATGGCGCCCCCTCCACTGTGGCGCCTAGAAAACATCTCAGGTGGGATCTGCTTTTCATGCCAGTAACGTTGGAAACCATCAGGACCATCAAGGTTACATTTTTTCTCATCAGAGAATAAAACTTTCTTCCACCTTTGAATGTCCCATGTTTGGTGCTCTCTTGCAAAGTCCAAACGAGCAGTTCTGTGGCGTTCAAGGAGACGAGGTCTTTGAAGACGTTTTTTGTTTTTGAAGCCCTTCAGTCTCACATGCCATCTGATGGTTATGGGGCTGCAGTCAGCACCAGTAAGGGCCTTAATTTGGGTCGAGGATCGTCCAGTGTCTTGACGGACAGCCAATTGGATCCTCCGGCTCAGTGCTGATTAAATTTTTTTGGGTCTTCCACTTGACTTTTTTGTTCCATAACCCTCAGGATCATTTAAGAAATTCCAAATGACTGTCTTACTGCGTCCCACCTCAGCAGCGATGGCGCTCTGTGAGAGACCCTGCTTATGCAGTTCAACAACCCGACCACGTTCAAAAAGGGAGAGTTTTTTTGCCTTTGCCATCACAACGTGTGACTACCTGACAGAAAATGACAATGAATCCACATCTTTGCACAGATTTGGCCTTTTAAAGGCATGTGGTCCTAAAATTTGCATAATCTGAAAAACAGCCTGTTTCAGTTTAATCGTTATTTTCAATTAATTGAATGCTCAAAAAATGTTTTATCTCACTCTTATTTCTTCTTGTTGCATGTTGAAGCTCTACTTGGAACCTTGTTAAGATCCAACAATGTAAAATAAGATTTTTTGCCATTTTTCAAGTGGTCTTAAACTTTTGATCAGGACTGTACCACCCCAACAGAACCAAGTACACAGTCTATCGCAAAATACTGCCAGCAGCACAAAATACATTCCCAAAAACTTGGCTGTGAGGAGGACTCAGAGGGCCCCCTGGGCATCGGACCACAGGGAAAATTCCCTGTAAGATCTATGGCCAATCCGCCCCTGTATGTTACATTGAACATTTGAACACTTCATGGTTTGTCAATTAGTCTGCTTGATTTGCATAATACTGACGCAGTAAAACAGCTACTGCTGTGATCCCCAACCACCAGGCTGCGGAGCAGTAGTGGGCCGCGGATCATCTGATACCGGTCTTCATGAGCATCAGAGTTAAATACATACATAAGTAAATACCATGAACCATTAAGTATTCCCCTGAGTATCATGGAATTATGTAAATGAGCTAGACTGCCCTGTGTATTTACGTAACCAATAATTTACTAGGGGCACATTTACACCAGCCAAGGATTAGGCAAATTATTGAAAATGAACCTTTATACAAAGGATCATTCACAGTAATTATCCCATCTAACTGTGCTACTGATCACAGTAACAAAAATCCTCACTTGTCAGTGGCACATCTCCCTGTGCAAACAGGCATGTGCTGCTGACAAACAATAAAATTATATGGGATTGAATGATCGTAGTAACACGGTCATTCATCCCTGTGCAGGAGCAATCATTGCTACATGTAAATGCAGGTAACATACATTATTGGGAATGACAGAATTTATTCACTGCTAGAAAACACTTTATTTCTGAAGTTTGACTTCCTATGGTATCCTAAGGATTTACCATTCACCACCAATATTTACAGTACTACGTAGTTTAATATAGGGCTTCCTTGTAGGACCTTAGATGGGATATAATTAAGCCTTGTGCAATCACCCCCTAATAGATCAAATTCAATGACTAAGAAACCCAATGTAAATTCCTATTTTAATACATAGGTGCATTGGTCAAGAAGCTTAATTGACAGTATTTGCCTCTGAGGCTGATTACACAAGACTGCTTTCACTGCACTCATCCTGCGTGACCAAGAATCCTGTTTATTCAGACATCTGATGACATCACTAGAGGAGCAGCTACCACAGTTTGAGTCTCCCACGACCAATTATACAGTATAACAAGAAAAGCTACAGTTAACATATTAGCCTCCTTTTAACACTTTGAGCTGTTTAAACACATTTTCAGATTCATTATTTTTTATTTTTAATGATTAATAAACTGTACACAAACTCAAAAGATGGTTGCATTGACTTAGGGAACCTTTAACCAGTTCCGATCTGCCCGTTGACTATATACGTCTGGGCGATCCTGGTTTATCTCAATGCAGAGGTGGCAGCTGAACGCTAATTCTAAAACTGCAGAAGCTGGGAGTCCTGCACTGCTCATCATTAATGGCAATCATTAATAAATCCACTTGAAGCAAAATGGACTCACTCAGTATTCACACAACATGTTTCCAGAAGCTCTTTTTGAAGAACGAACCTTCGACTGCGGTGGGGCATGGTAGCCAGTGGTTTCCTGCCCAACCTTTCAATTTCAAAGACCTCAGGCCTTGACCCTAGGCGGATGAGGCAGTAAATCCTGAAATATGCGTATGCTATGACGTCATCGCACCCCCGGCTGTGCCAGGACACAGTGTAGTGATGTAAGCATGACTGCCTTCCTGCATCCCAGCATCCAAGGCCATAGACTTCAAGAGACCTGCATTATGGGTGGCATTGAGCAGTTGAGTATTATTATTTTTTCCTTCCCTGGCCACTTGGGGACAATCCTGAGGCAGGACTGTTGAGAACATTGCTACAGGGGGAGCACTGGGGAACAATACTACTGGAGAGAGTGCAATGGGCCCACGGGTTCATCGTCTGGGGTATCCCTCGCCCCTTAGGAGGTTTCTACGAAATATGTCCCTCTGATAGAGCAAGTAAACGTGACACCAGCTGCGGTTAAGCAGCGGAAGCACAAGTCTCCCTTTGTAGATGGCCATGTTGGTTCCCAGAGGTAGGATTGCCAGAGTGGTGCAGGGTGGCCTACAATCTCTGTAGATGTTATGTACACGTGTCACGGTGTTCCTACCTGGATATCCTTGGATCCCAGACGTGATGTGGTCCGAAGCAGTGCAAAAGGGGTAGTTGAACTTGGATGGTGGACGAGTAGAATAAATGGAGTTCAGAATTTGTAATAATGTTGAACAATTGCTTTTACTTAGCATAAATTGGTCATCCAAACAGCTTCCAAACAGTATTTTTGTCATCAGCAGGTATTGGCTTAAAATGGCAGGCAAATGCTTATCTGCAACAATCTCAGCTCTGCTATGCGGTAGCTCTCTCAGCTCTGCTATGCTTGGCTGGATATATAGGAAACTCTTCCTCTTCTGCTGGAACTTAAGTTAGCTGTAGTCTGTAGTCTGTCTCTTACTTATAGTCCTAGGAACTTCTTGTCCTGGCTTTAGAGTACCTCAAGCTTTGGCTACGCTTGGAAGGAGGCAATCCAAGCCCAGGAGGGGACAAACAACTATGTAGACTTCAGAGGCAGGGCTTCTGGGCCTAGCAGAGCAGGCAGCGCTCTGCTAGCCAGCACACAACCTCTCCCTAAGGAGGGTAGACTAGAACTACCCACTAACCAATTAACTAAACTCCTCCCTCTAGCTACAGAGGGCTGGAAGGAAAGACAAGATTATTCTTTAGGGAAGCTAATACTGCCAATGTTGCTGACGCCATCTGCTGGTGGACCAGGATATTACACTTGAACATAACAGTTTCAGGAAAAAAATATGCACGTTATTAAGCGATGACATATAGTACATTAGATATTATGTCAGCACATAGGAAATGGTCGCAAGGTGTCAAAAGAAGTGGTAATGGCACTCCGGGTAGTTATTGCCTTCTGGAGTTCTAAGCTGGTTGTTAGAGGTTCTCCTGCTCCTTACTCATCTCAAGCTAAGCCCTCCTGTTTCTACTTTGTGTGTGTGTGTGTTGTGTATAGGTCTTAGGGATATGCTGGTCCTTTCACGGTGGAAGGTCCCAGCAGTCTCATCCCCGCTCCCTAACTTAGGGTTTGTGACAGTTTCAGCAGGTCTTAGGTTCCGATGTATGAGTTCTTCCACCATTAGGATTAGCTCATACTGTCAGAAGTCAGGGAGAGGCTCAGGGATAACTAGGAGGTTACCATCCCCCTCCTCACTAGCTTTGGGGCCTAGTCTGTGTTACTGTTGTACTTTGTTTATTTGTTGTTCTTCCTTTCCCAACTTACAGTGAAAGCTGTATCCTGGGGAGCCCACCCCGGTAAACGGCTTACACACCCATACATGCAGATTGTCTTCCCTGGGGCAGATGGGATCTTCCAGCAAGATAATGTGACTTGGCTAGAAAAATCTGATATTGATTGGAAGAGCATTACCAAGACTTCCGATTACTTCCTTGGCCCCCTAATTCCCAAGACCTAAACCCAATCGACCATCTGTGGGACCACCTTGATCCCTCTGTTCCCTCTATCGATCCTCCCCCACGCACCTTCCAGCAGCAGTGAGATGCACTGCAGTCAAAGTGGCTCCAGATACCTGTGACAACCCACCAAGAAGTTACTGTGTCACCCCCAGCCTGTCACATGTTTAACAGTGTTAACAAAAAGCGTGTTTAATAACACACTGCATTGTCATATGTGTTATGCTTTTTTTATATTAGAATGCTTCAAAATATTATCCCTTATCAGGTGCAGATGGTGTTTAAAGACACACGGTGTTATGAGAAAAAACTGTGGCTTGTTGGGAGCAAGCATCCAAAAATTAGGCACGTCGACAAAATTGTTGGTACCCTTCCGTTAAAGAAAGAAAAACCATAATGGTCACTGAAATAACTTAAAACTGAAAAAAAGTTATAATAAATAAAAAGTGGACCTAGAAGGAAACCAACGTTGAAAGCAAATCATGAAAAAGTGAGACAGGACAGATGAGACAAAATTGGAGCTTTTCGACAAGTCACATCAGCTGTATGTTCACAGATCTAAAAATGAAGCATACAAATAAAATAACATTGTACCTAATGTGAAACATGGAGGAGGCTCGGTTATGTTTTGAGGCTGCTTTGCTGCATCTGGCACAGGGTGCCTTAAATCTGTGCAGGTTACAATAAAATCTCAAGACTATTAAAGTATTCTGGAGAGAAATGTGCTGCCCAGTGTCAGAGAGCTTGGTTTCTCGCAAGTCCTCCAACAGGATAATGACCAAAAACACACAGCTAAAAACATCCAAGAATAGCTAATCGCAAAGCATTGGACTATTCTAAAATGGCCTTCTATGAGCCCAAAACAAAATCCTATCAAATAAAAGTGAAGTTTTGTACACTGGCCACCTGCCCTGCAGAAACCCTTTCTGGGATGACACTGGAGGCTGGGCAAGAGAGAACAGAGAAAGCATATTGGGCCAGTTCAGGCCAGTGTTCCAGTCTGCCTGCCCAAAAGTCCATAGGGTCAGGGAACAAGGAATCCGTGTCACGGTAGGTGAGTGAAGAGAAGCAAACTAAATACAACAAAAGCAACAAAACACCAGACTAGGCCCCAAATCTAGGGAACAGTAAAAAGGTCCCCACCTGACAATCCCTGAGCCTTTCCCTGACTGCTGACAACATGAGCAAATCCTTTTGGTGGAAGTGCTCATGCACTGGAACCTAAGCCTAGCTGAAACTGAAACAAACCCTTAGCTAGGGAGCTGGAGATAAGACAACCGGTTCCTAGCCCTAGGTGCAGGAACCAGCGTCTTCCTGAGGCCTAGCCAGAACACACAACAAAAGGGAAGGAGTAGGACTTAGCTTAAGACGGAGATCCACCAAACACCAGCTGAGAACTCCAGAAGCAAATATAAACTGCAAGGGCTATAGTGAGAGACGGGTATAAATAGCACCACTAAATAACTAATGAGCAGAACCTGTGGGGAGGTGGGATCCTGCCCAAAACCACAACAAAGATAAATAGAACAATTTGTCAGATAGACTCACATGTAGCAAGTCTGTCAGATCTTCTCAGGCCTCTCACAGGGCAGGGCGTGACAATGCGCTGGAGAGTGGCCAGAATACAGGTAGGACTGAACCTGGGTGTTGAGGCGGTAGGTCTCCATAGACAAATTTACCTCAGTTTAGCACATGAAAATGGCTGAAATGTGAGGACAGTCTCCTGGACATTGTCAGCACTTTCTGAAAGCCAGTGTACTTTTTCAAAAAGTGTTGTACAACTAGATTTATCACGTGCGCCATGAAGAGAGCATGTGTTATTTCTCCCAAATGCAGCGCAGCCATGATATTCTGGCCATTGTCGCTGACCTGCTTTCCCAGTTGGAGTTTGTAATGGGACAGCCAGTGGGATGTTTGCTGCTTGATGCACTTTAGCAAGTAATCAGCAGTGTGGCTACTCTTGCCCAGGCCAATCAACTCACCACATGGCGACGCTTCACTTTACACACATAATAGGAGGGAAGGGGAGTAGGAGTAACACTCTGCCCTGCTAGGGACGGGAAGATGTCCATGGAGGAGGAGGTGGAGGAAGTGGATAAGCAGCTGGTGTGGGAACCAAGTTGACACAAACATGGACGTGTCAATAGGACTTGGCCTTCTTGCTGCAGTACTGCCTTGCCACAAAAAATATTGACCCAGTGGGCCATAAAAGACATGAAGTGTTCCTGCTTGTAACAGCTGTTCCAAGTGTCCACTATGGCTTACACCTTGCTGCACAGCTACAGTTGCAAGTAGCGACCAACGTTCCTTGTCAAGTAAGAATACAAGGCAGGGATGGCATTTTGGGAGAAATATTGCCGGCTAGGTATCTTCCAGCGAGGTTGACCGCAAACCATCAGCTCCCTAAAGGCAGCAGATCTACTAACTGGTACAGTAAAGACTGCACCACAAGCAACTTGGTCATGTGGGAGTTGCGCACAGGGGTGCACCTAGCCTTTCTGCTGCCTGAGGCAATCCCCCCCATATCAAATTTTCAACCTAACCCCTTCCCTCCGAACATTACATATATCACTACAGAACATACAGGGTAATACAGCGCCCCATACCTCTAACATCCAATGACGTCTCCTCTGATGTAGAAGTTCTCTTTCCTCATCTTCTCCATTCAGTACAGACCACCATGATGATTTCTTACAGCCATTTCTCGTCTCTGCAGTTTGACAAAAAACATTTTAGTTCTACTTTTCCATCATCCTCCCATCTTTCGGACAAATCATCCTACCACCCCCAACACTGTGCTGCTGTGCTCCCTAATACTATACTGCAGAAACAGATAAAACCACGGTGCCCCCATGGTAATAGTACTCCCAAAAGTCCCAACTAATAATTCTCTGCCAGAGGACACTTGATGGTAATACTGCCCCTATATGTCCCCACTGTGCCCCAGAAGTAATAATGCTCCCATAGTGCCCATACTAGTAATTATGTTCCCAACACTGCCCCAGTAGTAATAAAGCCTGCCTAAATTCCCCCCCAGTAGTAATAATTCTCCTTATATTGTGACAGTAGAAAAATGCCCCCTTAAAATGAGCACAGTACAAAAAAAGCTCCCTTATAATGTGTGCCAGTGCAAAAAATACCCCCTTTTAATGCCCCCAGTTGGGCTAATGTCCCCATAGTGCCCCCATAATGTGTGCCAGTATAAAATACACCTATATAATGCCCCCAAGTCAATGCCTCCATAGTGCTCCTCTCCCCTCTTCTCCATAGTGCCCCCATATGTACCAGTATAAAATGCCTCTATATAATTTTCCAGTATAAAATACCCCTTCTTAGTGCCCCCAATAGATGCCCCCATAGTGCTCCTCTTTCCCCATAGAACCCCCCATAATGTGTCCTAGTATAAAATGCCCCTATACAGAGCCCCCATATAAAATACCCCTTCTTTGTTCCCTCAGTAGATTCCCCCCCCCCCACCATAATAATATGCCAATAAGAAGCGCCCTGTACTGCACTGGCCTCTGATAGACTGCAAGCCTAGTGCCTTCCACAATGGAAGCGCTCATCTCTCCCTACCCTACCACTAGCGTCCGCCACTTGTGCCAAGGGTTGCGCCGCCTGAGGCAATCGCCTCACCTTGCCTAATTGGCGGTGCGGCTCTGGTTGCGCACCAGCTGATTGCTGGTAGCATAGAGTTGTTTCTTGGCCACACATTTCATTATCGATAGCTGACCATGGAGCAGAGTAGGTGGAGGAGTAGTCTGAGGAGGAGAAGCAGTAAGTGATTATGACAACAAAAAGGATACTGTACTGTAGGTAGATGTGGCCTGGCTGTGGCAAAGGAGGCCAGGAGAAGAAGGATACTCTTGTTGCGCTAGCTGGTGGCCACTTCATCTGGCCAGTGTCCCTTACACCAGAGTGTGCCCCAGAGAATCCTTGTGCCGTTCTCCTTTTCACTTATGCGAGCCTGCCCAGGGACGACATACCCGTGAGTAACCAAAACTGTATTTACCTCGACCCACCTATTGCTCACACCATGACCTCACACATAATTCCCCTGCAAGGTCTGGCATACCGCAAAAATGACAACAAATGTGCAGTGGAATTTGCACCGTAGAATTGTGAAAAATCTCTGGCATGTGGCTGTACCTTAACAGTGAAAAGGGGAAAATGTGTTGTTACTGGCCAATGACTGACCCCAATGGTTTACAGTGGAACACCGCTAAGGCAAGTGATTGGCTGCAGCAGCGATGTTCTAATACATCACTGGCTGCACTCTAGGAAGATAATAGAGAGGTGGTGCTGGATCATAGTGGGCACAGTAAACTTGGTACAGGTACTTTGATAAAATTAAAAACAGACAACTTCTAAAGGGTGGATTTGAAAGGGTCCAAGAGTGTTGGATGGGAAGCCACAGTGTTGATTCAAAGTTGAGGAAAGAGTGGATTCAAGAAATGTTTTTGATGTGGAGGTGGTAAAGGCCTGAATGTGTGCGCTAAAGGACAGTGCAAATGTTCAGGTTATCCCAAGGCAGTAGACTCATTAGACTGGGAAAAGTATGAAGTCATTAACTGTGGTTCATAGTTCTGGTAGGGGAACCAATAAGGTAAGGGAATAACAATGAATTCTGTCCATGTGAATTTTTAGTAACTAGGAGGGGGAGAAAGCTGAAGAGATGCCTTCTGATTTCTTCTCCATCCTCCCTCATTTCTTCTTATTTCTATGCGGCTCTCCTCTGATAATTTTCCACTAAATCAGAAACAATGCCTAATCTATGGAACCCAAAGGGGAAAAGATAAGAACCTTTTTAATGACAAAACCATAGTGTTTTAATACAGTGGCCTGAGGGATACCATCATAAGAAGCTTTATGACAATGAATGGATACAGATTTCCTTTAATGCTAAAGAGTGGTCACCTAGAAGTGCTTGTTTCCTAGCAATGACTATGTAGACACTGGAAACTTATAGGCACATTAGAGCCGAACTGTCTAAATAAATCAGCTTAGTTATGGTGTGTAGCTGTGGATTTATAGTAGATATGTGATGCAAGAAGAGTAAAAGTGTAATTTTTCAGGTATTCCACATCTGGTGGTTTCATTCATAAACAGTCTCTGGTGAGTATGTGTACCAATCACCTTGTGATGACATGTATATTGTATTATCATTCTTTTAGACTTGTACTTAGAAGTGTAGTCTTTCATGTGTTTCATGTTCATATAGTTGCCATGCACTTTCTTCTCTAACCCTGGAGATGGTTCAAATATATAAAATATATCTGGAGACATCTGGAATGGGCAGTGTAGTACGTGGTAAATGCTAAATCATCCAGCTGCTGTCTACATTTCTCCATTTTCAATTCCAAAATTAAGTACAATAAAAAGAAGACTTTTGCTTAAGGCTCCTATCATTATAAGGGGTGTTCAACCATAAGAATTCCCTGTTACACCATTGAGCCTTTTATACACAAAGATTATCCAGACGTGCAAAAAATGGGCGCATGAACATGTCTAAACTATGCTTGATGTCTTAGCATTGTATGCAGATTTAATGTATTTTTCATGGCATTTGAAAGATACTTGTATTTTGGATGAGAGCCATTTAAGAAACTTAGTGCTCAACAGCCAAGTGGTAGACTTGATTCCCAACATGCCAAGATGAATCAACTCATAAGTAAACCTTGGATAAAAAGGATTTCTAGCTGGCATTGACAAGTCCTCTCGTTACAGAGAGCCAGCATTCCTGCAGATCTCATGTGACAGGAGAACATGCACAAAGAGGGAATATTTATGTGGGAGACCCTGAGTGTGAAAGTTATGGGGACAAATTATAAAAAGACATAGAATCTCTGGTATACTATTTAATTCCAAGTTCAAAAATGTATAATACTGGGATAAATGCTTCAGTTCAGGGACCACAAACTCCAAAGTTCACACATTTTCTTAACAAAAAATACAAATTTAAGCCGAAACAATCTATGCATAATTTTATGAAATGTTCAAAAATGGGTAGGCTCACCAGGTACTAACACTCCGGAGCTTGGCCTGCCCTCTACCACAAGGCCTCAAAATAAACACTAGAACATATATAATTGGCTAACTCACGGTAAAACATCACATTTATTATTTAAAAACATGTACCCTTATAATATTTTTTTTTTAAAAACAATAAAAAACAATGCATTGAGATCTCATAAGAAATATACTCCCTAATGAAATATATATATGTATTAAATAAATATATAAACATGAATTAATCGGTCTTGGTCCCTTTTGATCTTATCACATGCGGAGCTGAAGCATGTGTAGTTACAAATTGACGGCTTTGCTATCTAGAACCTTAATCTCCTTGATTAGTATCTCATATTTATTATTTTCCTTCAATAGTGCAGTTCATAGAGTTCACACATTATTATTAATGTTATAGATTCATACAGTATATTGTTATGTTCAATCATATTGTATAATCCTCTTCGTTGCACTGTGTTTTCCTCAGTTAAACAGATGGTGTATATTGAATGCTGCGTTACTGCAGCGGTACCGCAATGTTATTATATATCATACTGTTCCGTAATAGATGGTATCAGAATGGTCCATGTTGAGCAATATACTGTACATCATATGCTCGTTCCTGTTTGATATATGTCTTTCAATACACTTTAATCGCTTGTTAATAGCTATCTCTTACTGGGATCCTTCAAGAGGCTCACATACAGGTGCATCTCAATAAATTAGAATATCATTGGAAAGGTAATTTATTTCAGTAACTTGATAAAAAAAAGGGAAACTCATATATTATATAGATTCAAGAGTGATCTATTTCAAGCATTTATTTCTTTTAATGTTGATGATTATGGCTTGCAGCTAATTAAAACGGTTGGTATCTCAGAAAATCAGAATATTATATAAAACCAATAAAAAAAATGATTTTTAATACAGAAATGTTGGCCTACCTAAAAGTATGTATAGCATATCCAATCAATACTTGGTTGGGGGTCCTTTTGCATGAATAGCTACATCAATGTGAGGTGGCAGGGAGGCGATCAGCCTGGTGTTATGGAAGCCCAGCTTGCTTTGGAAGACCAAAATGGTTTATGCTGAATGTCAGACTGCACACTGTGTGAACGTGTATGAAGACAGAACAGGCGGACGCCCCCCCAGGGCCCTCTATATTGCGTCCCAGGTTTAGTTGGAATGCCGAGTAGTGTAGTGCGGCCTAAATGTCTCTTTATGTGTGTCATGGTGCTCCTACCTGAATATGGCTGGACCCCAGGCTTTGGCTCCTAGCAAGAAATAGGGGGAATAATTGAGGGATTTGAAGAAATAACTTGAGTCCAGACCTTGAGATGAAGTTCAATGGCGGCTTTACTTGAATAAACGTTTCTCAAACAGTTCCAGGCTTCGTCTTGGTTACAGCAGGCTTTAGCATTAAACTGGCAGGCAAACTCAACTCTGCTATATCTTTCTCTCACTCTGCTGTACTGACAAGCTAACTTGGTATCTTTGTTTCCTCTTTATGCTGCACTTCACTCTTGTAGTCGGACTTATGTTCGGCCAAAAAGTAGGTTAGAATCCTGGCAGCTCCAACATGCAGTCTCAACCAGAACAAACCAGAACTGCCCCACCTCCTTCTGGTAGCAAGCAGAACTGGCCCACTTCTTACCAATAGTAAGTTCTATTCTCTCTAACGATAGCTCTGCCATTTTCGCTGCCACCTGCTGGTGAAGCAAGCACATTATATGTAATAAACAGTTACATAACAAGATTATAAATGCACATTGTGGAGGACCTGGAAAGACATGCATAGGATGACATTATATTAGCCCATTAGAGATAGTAGCAGGGTGCAGTAGTGGTAACACCACTTGGGGGTTACATACCCCCTTACTTAACCCCTTCATGACCCTGAGATTTTCCATTTTTGCATTTTCGTTTTTCACTTCCCATAGTCCTAACTTTTTTATTTTTCCCTTCACATAGCCTTATGAGGGCATATTTTTTGCGGGACAAGTTGTACTTTCTAATGGCACCATTTACGGTTCCATACCATGTAAAAATTCCAAATGGGGTAAAATTGGGGAAAAACGCAATTCTTAGTAACATAGTATATAAGGCCGAAAAAAGACATTTGTCCATTCAGTTCAGCCTGTTATCCTGCAAGTTGATTCAGAGGAAGGCAAAAGAAACCCCTGTGAGGTACAAGCCAATTTTCCCCACTTAAGGGGGGAAAAAATTCCTTCCCGACTCCAATCAGGCAATCAGAATAACTCCCTGGATCAACGAACCCTCTCTAGTAGCTATAGCCTGTAATATTATTAAATTCCAGAAATTCATCCAAGCCCCTCTTGAATTCTTTTATTGTACTCACCATCACCACCTCCTCAGGCAGAGAGTTCCATAGTATCACTGCTCTTACCGTAAAGAATCCTTTTCTATGTTTGTGTACAAACCTTCTTTCCTCCAGACGCAGAGGGTGTCCCCTCGTCACAGTCACAGTCCTAGGGATAAATAGATGATGGGAGAGATCTCTGTACTGTCCCCTGATATATTTATACATAGTAATTAGAACTCCCCTCAGTCATCTTTTTTCTAAATTGAATAACCCTAATGTTGATAATCTTTCAGGGTACTGTAGTTGCCCCATTCCAGTTATTACTTTAGTTGCCCTGCTCTGAACTCTCTCCAGCTCTGCTATGTCTGCCTTGTTCACAGGAGCCCAGAACTGTACACAGTACTGCATGTGTGGTCTGACTAGTGATTTGTAAAGTGGTAGGACTATGTTCTCATCACGGGCATCTATGCCCCTTTTGATGCAACCCATTATCTTATTGGGCTTGGCAGCAGTTGGCAACACTGGTTTTTACTGCTTAGTTTGCTGTTTATAAAAATTTCTAGGTCCTTTTCCATGTCAGTGTTAACAAGTGTTTTAACATTTAGTATGTACGGGTGATTTGCATTATTCCTTCCCATGTGCATAACCTTACATTTGTCAGTTTAAACCTCATCTGCCACTTCTCTGCCCAAGCCTCTAATCTATCCAAATCCATCTGTAGCTGTATATTGTCCTCTTCAGTGTTAATTACTTTACACAGTTTAGTGTCATCTGCAAAAATGTATATTTTACTGTGCAAGCCTTCTACAAGATCTTTAATAAATATATTGAAGAGAATAGGGCCTAATACTGACCCCTAAAGGTACTCCGCTAGTGACAGTGACCCAGTCTGAGTGTGTACCATTAATAACCACCCTCTGTTTTCTATCATTGAGCCAGTTACTTACCCAAATACAGATGTTTTCTCCCAGTCTGAGCATTCTCATTTTATATACTAACCTTTTATGTGGTACAGTGTCAAATGCTTTGGGGAAGTCCAGGTATACGACATCCATTGATTCGCCGCTGTCCAGTCTAGAACTTACCTCCTCATAGAAACTGATTAAATTAGTTTGACATGACCGATCCCTCATGAAGCCATGCTGATATGATGTTATTTGCTTGTTTTCATTGAGATCCTCCAAGATAGCATCTCTTAGAAAACCTTCAAACAGTTTACTCACAACAGATGTTAAACTTACCGGCCTATAGTTTCTGGGGTCTGTTTTTGCACCCTTTTTGAATATTGGCACCACATTTGCTATGCGCCAATCCTTTGGAACACTCCCTGTCAGTATAGAGTCTGTAAATATCAGAAATATGGGTCTGGCTATGACATTACTTAATTCTCTTAGGATACGGGGGTGTATGCCATTTGGTCCTGGCGATTTGTCTATTTTAATCTTTTTAAGTAACTGTTGTACTTCTTCCTGGTTCAGACATGGCACTTTTATTGGGGAATTTACTTTTACATTCTGCATTTCCTCTGACAGTTTATTTTCCTCAGTGAATACAGTGGAGAAAAAAAATATTTAATAGCTTTGCTTTCTCCTCGTTGCTCTCTGCAACTTCCCCCTCATTGCTCTGTAGAGGGCCGACACCTTCCGATTTATACTTTTTACCATTTATATAATTGAAGAACATTTTAGGGTTAGTTTTGCTCTCTTTGGCAATTAATCTCTCAGTCTCTAGTTTGGCAGCTTTTATTTGTTTTTTACATATTCTATTTTTTACCGCACTGCCGCACCGCCCACACTGTGGCGCGTGGGTGCGCGCCACCATCAGGGACACGTGGGCCGGCGCAGTGAGATGACGTCACTGCGCTAGCCCGCGCGTCCCTGCACGAGCGCGTCGGGGCCGCGCCACTTCCTGACAGGCGGGAGAAGCCTTTGATCTCCCGCCTGCAACACTTTGCATTCCGGACAGCGCGATAGTAATCGCGCTGCTGGAATGCACATAATAGAAGGAGAGGAGGTTTCTCCCCTCTTCCTATTATGCATAATTACCTCCAGTGGCGCTGGAGATAATTAATACAAAAGACTCCGATTCTATTGAATCAGAGTTCTTTGAAGCATACAGGATGACCGGACTCTTGTCCGGTCATTCTGATGCAATTAACCAGATGGCATCAGTGTGAATGCTTGGGGCACATTCACACTGATACCTCTGGTTTTAGGTGACATTTTTCCCATCAATGGGCCTATAAGGGGATATATGATTATAAGGGGACATCATATATAATATACATGTATATGGATGCTTGGGGCACATCCATACACATGTATTCACCATATGGACATGAGTTTGTCTATGAGGGGACACATATATACATGTTAGGGGGCACATATTCCCCACAGGGGCCACAATGAGCCCCTGTGGAATACTAAGGGCAGATGTGCGCAGATGCTGGGCACATCTGCGCACATCATTCTATAATGTG
Organism: Bufo bufo; assembly: GCF_905171765.1. Taxonomy (NCBI): domain Eukaryota; kingdom Metazoa; phylum Chordata; class Amphibia; order Anura; family Bufonidae; genus Bufo; species Bufo bufo. The sequence goes on along the minus strand of NC_053393.1, from coordinate 366,766,978 downwards.
CCTGTTAATGCATGTATATATATTATACATGCATGCACAGGTTCGCATGCATATATATATATATATAGCCCACCCCCAAGGTATCTGGAGCGGGTTCACCCTCACAACCTCAGTCTCTGACTGCGCCAACTTTGTTCAAGCACGACTTTCGTCCAACATCTCTTGTTCCATCTTGATAGGTGCGGTTCTTCCATGGACAGATTAATAGGTCTTTACAAGGCAGGGGAGATTTTTCATTGAGCGAGGTGATGTCATGGTACCTAAATTCGAACTGCGGGGACACCCCAGCCACACTACACATCCAGCCCTTCCCTTATGAACTTCACCGTTCCAGGGTTCAAGGCGGCAAATGGCAAACAGAGGGGGCCTGTCCCTATCGTGCCCTAATCTTATCCCCATTCACACAAAATACATCCTATTTACACAGTTTCCCTCCCCCTCCCCCAACCCACCTAAACCTGAGGACATTTATGACACAATACTATGAGGTCTCAGGAAGGCATAGGATGTACCTCCCAAAACCTCATATGAACCAGTTCAATATCCATTTCATGGGGTCTCAGGATAATTTGATTTTTCATCCTGAACCCCCCACACGAACTGACAAGTCCTGAGCCTCCGGCGGTTGAGTTCGTAAGGTGCCGTCTGGTTCTGGTTCAGTTGGTCAACCAGTCTCTAGACCCTCCGGTGCATAGTCCCATGTGGATAACGATTACCAGAACCAGGAGATGGATCCGGACAGGTTCTTCCACCCGAACACCTCATAAAATGTGGATCCTGACAGGTTCTTCCACCCGAACACCTCTAAGTATTAAAAATGTGGATCCTGACAGGTTCTTCCACCCGAACACCTAATGTGGATCCGGACAGGTTCTTCCACCCGAACACCTTTAAAAAAATGTGGATCCTGACAGGTTCTTCCACCCGAACCCCTCTAGTATTAACATGTGGATCCGGACAGGTTCTTCCACCCGAACACCTCTACCTCACAATCAGGGCTGTGCTACCTGATCGGACCAGAATTAAGTGTGCAGCGCAACATTACACCAATGTTGCCTGTCCGCCCTAGTCCCCAGTATAACACAGCCCCAGCGAAAACCTTGAGCACAACAGTGTTATCTGTATCGATCTGAGACCCTGGTTGCCCAGAATAATATCACACCATCCTTTGTGTGCTGCAAGGAGAAGGTCCTTTAGTCCGGAACGCCTTCTCCCAACCAGCAGGAATTCCCGTGTGAAATTATCTGCTCGCGAACCCATACTTTCCCGATCCACAGTATAACACTGTCCCACTCAAAGGGGACACAAGAATGAAACAAAACAGCAGCAACTGGACTCACAGCGGGGAATGTAAACTACAATAATCAGCAGGGTGAGACACATTCATAGACAAGGACCTCTGCCGTACACATAAAAAACATAGAAACAGGTGACAAACACACAACATGGACATACACGGGGAACAGACAGTGTAACAAATAGTACAGGGGTTTCAAATGTTGCCCAGCCTAGCTTGGCCATTTTGATCCCTCAGCACCTGGTAAGGCATGTGTGGCTGAGAGGTAACCCCTTTATGGCCAGTCTGATTAGACCCCACTGCACGATTTGTTACCTGGCAAACACTACCGGACACATTGCAATTACTTGCACTTACTTTGCAATGTGTCCCTTGTTCCCACACCTGAAGCACCTGACCTGGCTTCCTATCCTTCGTGTTTTTTTCTTACCTGTTTTGCAGTGTTTCGCTATATGACCTAAGCCACCACATGCAAAGCATCTGATGTTTGCTCGGCATGGCTTAGGTCCGTCCACACTGCAACCGCACTCCCTGAATTGTTCCATCCTCAGGGAGGCACTTTTCACAATATTTCTTTTTCCCATAGTCAGGGAAAAATCTCTGTTAGTCTGGACAGGCTTAGTCTGGTGATTTGGCCTGTCACAGACTACTCTCCCCCCTATTTGCCCTAGACAGGGTAAAGTTTTGGGAGATTCCTGCCCTGACTTTACAGAAAAAGCAAGAGGCACCAAATTGGTGATGACCTGTTGCATGCCAGTCATTATCTGGGAGCTTACAGCAACCTGAGCCTTCAATTTGGCTACCGTCACATCAGTAGAGGCAGTAAACTTAGCCTCAATTTCCTCCTTCTGCCTCTGAAGCTCTACTAACTGTGACTCTAACCTAGCCACCTGCGCATCTCGGTCCACGGTAGACTGTGCATTCTCTGCCAGCTGCGCCCGCAATGCCGAAACCTGGTCCGAATTACTGGCACAGCACTGGCAGTGAATGGTTGGAGGGATTGTCTCCGTTGACCGAGACACCAGCGCAACTTCCTTTGGCTTGCAGATGCTAACCTCAAATGTATGCACAAGTTTGGCTAGCATCTGAAGCCGTTTGGTGGATTTATTTAACACCGTCCGTTTGTTAACACATAGCTTGTCATAGCTACAAGCCTGTGCTAACAAATCGGACCACAGCATTTCTGCTGACTTGTATGTGGTGGGGAGGATGGGATTGAAAGTGCTGTGTCTGCTCAAGTGTTGCAGTGTGGAGAAGTCCATACTCACTTTTTGCTGAACGTTCATCTTCTCATTGGTGCCGTACCTCTTCGTCCTATGCAGCTGCTTGGAAGGAGGTCCTTTGATTCCCGGATCGCCTCTTCCCGACCAGCCGGACTTGTACGCAGCTCCAACGAAGATGGATCTCTTCCAGTGACGTGTCCTCTTTTCCCTTGCAACACTCGAGCGATGCAGTGACCGTGTAAAGCAAACAGCAAAATTATTAGTACACAGATAGATTATAGATTCTCTGCTAGATATTTTGATCTGCGTTTGGTACTATAAGGAAGAATCGCGTTACCTGTCCGAATTCTCAGGTCCTAGACGCTCAGACCGCTGACAATTCACAGTATAAGCGACCTCTAGCCTCAAGACCAAATACAGAGTTCAAAATCTAAGCAGTGGGCCTGACTCGCCAATGTAAACGGGGAATATTAATCACCAATATTTATGCAAATATCAATAATTAATATTTATAAATAAGAGGAATCGTCTAGTAATGACTCCGCCTATTTATACCTTAAATAAAGAATAACACAATACTTTCACTTTACCTTACGCTGATCCCTAAACTAGCTGCAAGCGCCTAACTAAGCTAACTACCGCTAATAAACACACGTTACTGTCACATCTGTGACAGGTCCCAGAAGGTCTGAAAGATTATCTATGCATTAGTAATCTGACAGCCTCTTTTGGTTTCACTTTGTCTGTGTGTTGCTGGTATGTCCACACCTCCTGTTTAGGTGTGGATCATGTGACCTCTACCACACCCTATTTAGTCTGACTTTTCCCATCACTCCTTGCTTGGGATAGCCTCATTTGGTCCTGGAAGAGCTGGAGTGTGGTTCGTGTTGAAGTCCTGTTCATCCTTCATCCTCTGAAGTTAAGTGTTCCGCTTGTCGTGTTTTGAATCCCCCCCCCAGTTGTTTACTAGGCCTCAGTGAGACGCTAGTTCCTTCACCAGGGAAGGAACAGGTGGTCTCTGCCCAGTCATTATCTTTAGGGCATCTGAGGGTCACCAGGGTTATCTAGGTTCCCGTGTATGGGTATCTCTACCATCGAGAGGTGCCCATACGGATAGAAGTTAGGGCCAGGAGCAGGGTTTTATAGGTGGTGACCCTTTTCCTTCCCTAGCGGTGAGGCCTAGTGTCTTTCCCCTTCCTTCTTGATTCTCTTTTGGTGTTCTCCCCTACTTCATCCGTGACATTATCCCAAGCCCATACCGCCATTTTTTGTTCTGATCTGTGCAGCTATGGATTCTATGACTGCACTGGTCGAACAGATGCAGAATCTGACTTTGGAGGTAGCAGACCTCCACGCAACTGTCTTGCAGATTCAGAGTCCACAGGCTACTGGTTCCGGTGGTGGGTCCCAGGCCTGTCCTGAACCGAAGGTGGCTCTCCCGGACAGGTTTTCCGGGGGTAGTGACAATTTCATCCAGTTCAGGGAGTCATGTAAATTATACTTTAAGCTGCGTCCATACTCTTCTGGGGATGAGTGTCAACGTGTGGGTATGATTATTTCTTTGCTTAAAGAGGACGCCCAATCTTGGGCTTTTTCTCTGCCGACCGGATCACTGTCCCTCAGGTCGGTAGATGAATTCTTCAGAGCCTTGGGTCTCATCTACAATGACCCAGATCGGATCTCTCAGGCCGAGACCAAGTTACGGAGTTTGCGGCAGGGAGATCGTTCCGCGGAGACCTATTGCTCTGAATTTAGGAGATGGGCTACAGATACTGAGTGGAACGATCCTGCTCTCCACAGCCAATTCTGTCAGGGTCTCTCTGAGAGACTGCAGGACGTGTTGGCCTTTCATGAAAATCCTGTGTCATTGGAGGCAGCTGAGTCCCTTGCTGTACGTCTAGAATAGACGCCTGAGGGAGAGATCTAGGGGTCCTCACCTTCAGGACTTACTGTCCAATAAGGGTACTGCTTCCTTTGACACTTATGGTGGAGAGACACTGGTAGTTGCGCCTTGTGATGAGCCTATGCAGTTAGGAGGAGCTACTCCTGGCAAAAGCTTGAGTCATGTGAAAGGAGTCTGCTTTTATTGTGGCAAGAAGGGACATTTTGTGAACATTTGTCCGTACTTGCAGCATCAAGGTGTAAACAAAAAGAAAAAAACTTTTAATCCTCAAATTACTATTGGTGGTGTGGAGCAAAAAAACCCACATTTGTCTTTTACTGGTAGTACCCGTTTTCTCCTGACTGCCGAGGTGGCACTAGAGTCCAAAACTGTGAAAATCGAAGCATTTATCGACAGTGGGGCAGGAGTTAACTTGATTGATGGAGAGTTTGTACGCATTCATGGGTTGACTACTAATGCATTCGAGAAAAGTATTTCTGTCTTTGCAATTGACTCAGCACCTCTCACCCAAAAATGTCTGTCGCAGGTAGTGAATGACATTCATTTAAGAGTGGGTGATTTGCATCAGGAATCTATCTCCTGTTATGTATTGGAGGGTCTTCCTGCTCCGTTGGTGTTGGGCTTACCATGGTTAAGCAAACATAACCCGACTGGCAAGCGAGACAGATTCTCGATTGTAGTGATTTTTGCATGGATAACTGTCTTAATGCATCATTCTCTATGATGACCACTAAAACTGTACCCTCGTTCATTTCAGAATTTTCTGATGTTTTCTCTGAGAGTGGTAATCAGGAGTTGCCTCTGCACCAGGAGTATGACTGTCCCGTCAATCTTATTCCCGGAGCTAAATTGCCCAAATCTCGGTTGTATAATCTTTCGGAACCCGAAAGAAAGGCCATGCGAGAGTATATTACCGAGAGTTTGGCAAAGGCACATATTAGACCATCCAAGTCCCCAGTGGCTGCTGGGTTTTTCTTTGTAAAGAAAAAGGATGGTACCCTGAGACCATGCCTGGACTTCCCTGAGCTCAATCGTATTACCGTCTGTGATCCTTACCCCCTTCCTTTGATTCCGGATTTGTTTAGTCAGATTGTCGGTGCGAAGGTGTTCTCTAAGTTGGATCTGAGGGGGGCATATAATCTGGTAAGGATCAAGGAGGGGGATGAGTGGAAGACCGCATTTAATACCCCTGAGGGTCATTTTGAAAACCTTGTCATGCCCTTTGGGTTAACCAATGCTCCTGCGGTTTTTCAACACTTTGTCAATGACATCTTTCATCATCTGGTGGGGAGGTTTGTCGTTGTATACCTTGATGACATACCAATTTATTCACCTTATATAGAGACTCATCAGGATCATGTGAGACAGGTGTTACAGATCCTAAGAGAGAATAAGTTGTATGCTAAGATGGAAAAGTGTGTATTTGCTGTACAGGAAGTGCAATTTCTGGGTTACCTGCTCTCATCCTCAGGTTTTCTTATGGATCCCGAGAAGGTCCGTGCCGTGTTGGACTGGGATCGACCCGAAAATCTGAAAGCGCTTATGCGGTTTTTGGGGTTTACCAACTACTACCGTAAATTTATCTTGAACTATTCATCGGTGGTTAAACCTTTAATAGACATGACTAGGAAGGGTGCGGATATTTCTGTCTGGTCTGATGCGGCATTACAGGCCTTTTCTGCTGTGAAATAATGTTTTGCTTCGGCCCCTATTCTGATGCAACCGGACTTGACATTTATTGTTGAGGTTGACGCGTCCGAGGTAGGAGTAGGAGCAATCTTGTCGCAAGGTCCTTCACCTAGTAAATGGCGCCTATGTGCATTTTTCTCTAAAAAAACTCTCTACTGCTGAAAGGAATTATGATGTGGGGAATAGGGAATTACTGGCCATTAAGTTGGCGTTTGAGGAATGGCGTCATTGGTTGGAAGGAGCAATTCACCCTATTACAGTATTTACAGATCACAAGAATCTGGCCTACCTGGAGTCGGTTAAGCGACTGAACCCAAGGCAGGCCAGATGGTCATTGTTTTTCACCAGATTTAACTTCATCGTCACTTACCGCCCTGGGGTTAAGAACGTCAAGGCGGATGCTTTATCGCGTAGTTTACCTGGGGGGGGGGGGGGTGAGTCTAATGACCCTAGTCCCATTTTATCTGAAGGGGTTGTCATATCCGCTCTTTATCCTGATCTTGAGGCCAGGGTGTTGGAGGCACAGGAGGATGCTCTGGACTCTTGTCCTCCGGGGAAGTTGTTTGTTCCCTCCGAATTACGTCACAAGGTGTTCGAGGAACATCACTGTACGGTGCTTGCTGGGTACCCTGGGAGCAGATCGACTGGAGATAATTAATACAAAGGACTCCGATTCTATTGAATCGGAGTTCTTTGAAGCATACAGGATGACCGGACACTTGTCTGGTCATTCTGATGCAATTAACCAGATGGCATCAGTGTGAATGCTTGGGGCACATTCACACTGATACCTCTGGTTTTAGGTGACATTTTTCCCATCAATGGGGCCTATAAGGGTATATATGATTATATATAATATACATGTATATGGATGCTTGGGGCACATCCATACACATGTATACATCACATGGACATGAGTTTGGAAAATCTATGAGGGGACACATAGGGGGATATATACATATTAGGGGGCACATATTCCCCACAGGGGCCACAATGAGCCCCTGTGGAATACTAAGGGCAGATGTGCGCAGATGCTGGGCACATCTGCGCACATCATTCTATAATGTGCCTGTTAATGCATGCATATACACTCACCTAAAGAATTATTAGGAACACCATACTAATACGGTGTTGGACCCCCTTTTGCCTTCAGAACTGCCTTAATTCTACGTGCCATTGATTCAACAAGGTGCTGATAGCATTCTTTAGAAATGTTGGCCCATATTGATAGGATAGCATCTTGCAGTTGATGGAGATTTGAGGGATGCACATCCAGGGCACGAAGCTCCCGTTCCACCACATCCCAAAGATGCTCTATTGGGTTAAGATCTGGTGACTGTGGGGGCCATTTTAGTACAGTGAACTCATTGTCATGTTCAAGAAACCAATTTGAAATGATTTGAGCTGTGACATGGTGCATTATCCTGCTGGAAGTAGCCATCAGAGGATGGATACATGTTCTCATTCTGTTTACGCCAAATTCGGACTCTACCATTTGAATGTCTCAACAGAAATCGAGACTCATCAGACCAGGCAACATTTTTCCAGTCTTCAACAGTCCAATTTTGGTGAGCTTGTGCAAATTGTAGCCTCTTTTTCCTATTTGTAGTGGAGATGAGTGGTACCCGGTGGGGTCTTCTGCTGTTGTAGCCCATCCGCCTCAAGGTTGCGCGTGTTGTGGCTTCACAAATGCTTTGCTGCATACCTCGGTTGTAACGAGTGGTTATTTCAGTCAACGTTGCTCTTCTATCAGCTTGAATCAGTCGGCCCATTCTCCTCTGACCTCTAGCATCCACAAGGCATTTTTGCCCACAGGACTGCCGCATACTGGATGTTTTTCCCTTTTCACACCATTCTTTGTAAACCTTAGAAATGGCTGTGCGTGAAAATCCCAGTAACTGAGCAGATTGTGAAATACTCAGACCGGCCCATCTGGCACCAACAACCATGCCACGCTCAAAATTGCTTAAATCACCTTTCTTTCCCATTCTGACATTCAGTTTGAAGTTCAGGAGATTGGCTTGACCAGGACCACACCCCTAAATGCATTGAAGCAACTGCCATGTGATTGGTTGACTAGATAATTGCATTAATGAGAAATAGAACAGGTGTTCCTAATAATTCTTTAGGTGAGTGTATATTATACATGCATGCACAGGTTCCCATGCATATATATATATATATATATATATATATATATATATATATCAACCCCTCCTCAACAGCCTGCTTATATATATGGAGCTCTCAAAACCAGCCTGTTTTGTTTCCTAGTACTGTGAGGAAAACTATCCACTGTGGGTTCAACGTTTTTAGTTTTTTTTTTACACTGTACACTATACGGTAAAATTAACCTGTTATCTTAATTCTACAGGTCAGTACGGTTACAACGATACAACACTTGTATAATTTTTCTTGCGTTTTAATACTGAAAAAAAAATTAAAACCTTTGAGGAAAAAAAACAAACATTTTTTTATAACAATATTCTGACCCCTATACCATTTTTGTAGTTATGTGTACGAGGCTGTGTAAGGGCTCATTTTTTTGCGGGATGATCTGTTCTTTTCATTGATACCAATTTGAAGTGTGTGCGACTTTTTGATCACTTTTTATAAAAAAAATTATTGGGTAGTTTAAGTGACAAAAATGGCAAATTGGCAGTTTTTATATTTTTTCCCGTTACGCCATGGCGATGCCTATAAAGTTTATTATTTTTATTGGTTAAGTATTTTTATTTTAAGGAAAGAGGGGTGATTTGAACTTTTTTATTTTGTTTTATATTTGTAAAAACTTTTTTTTTTACTTTTTTTTTTTTACTTTTTTGAAGTCACCTTGGGTGACAATAATTGGCATTAATTAGATTGCTCATTGTGTTCATTGATGGCTAAATAGTCATCATTGTACACTTTGTTTGCACCATACCAATACAATGCTGCCACCTAGTGACCTGTATTTTTATATTCCTGAAATAGACACCAAAGCCTGCTTGAGGCTTCGTGTATTTCAGCTATGTAACAGGTTCCCCGATCTCAGTCGGTGAACGCTGTTACCGGAGCGGAAGCGAGTGACTTTGGCTTTCGGTCTGATCAGATGCCGTGGTCACATTTGACCACTGCATCTGAAGGGATAATATGTATGCGATCAGCCTTATGACTGATCGATTACATGTGCCACGGGCCTCTGCTATTTAGAATACGCGCGAGCGGGCTCCATGTTTGGGGACCGGACTTCCGCCGTACATATACGGTGGAGGTCATTAAGGGGTTAAAACCAAGCTGCCCTTGCTTGTGCTTAGCGTATGCTATAAGGGTGCCCAAGGAAAAGTTAGAGTGCTGCTTTAGACTATATACTATTACTGACTGATTTAGCAACAACTACCACTAGGTCTCTGCCTGTATGAGTAGGGTATCTATTTACTGTTTCCCTCTTGGTATAAACTATAGAACCAAAGAGTCTGCACCAAGCGATCATTCCTGACTTTCTTTTGTGTGTACTGGATCCTAGTACCAAAGAAAGCGTGGGGGTGTCTTCACTCTGTAATCCCACCACTATGCAATGAAAGACTGCAAATAGAAGGGTGGCTTCATCCTGTATTCCCTTCCAAGCACCAAGGTCAAAATAAAGCTTTTCACACGATCACCTTGATGACTAAACTGGTAGCTTCACATTCTTTCTAAGAACATTTTTTTTTTTTAGCATTGTGGTTACACTTTAAAGATGTTGAGACTGCTTGCGACTCTACCACTTGGTCCTCCCTGTGTAACAACAGTACATGAACCCAAAGGCACAGGACATACTGGCTGCTTCCCAAGTCTGTGGAGAGAAAAAGTTAAGGGCATATGCAAATCAGACAAAATATAATACCTATGCTTTCTAACATAAGAACCATTAGTATTGACGTCCTCACAGGCAGTCCATATGAGCAAAGAAGCAAGGATGCTAACTATCTAGCTAACGGTATAAAGTTCAAATTCGATACAAAAAGTGCATACATTACATTGTTGTACCCATAAAAAAGTCCATACAATGGGCAAAATACTTGAACGTTGCAAAAACTTTAAAACTTTGGTGTAAAAATGTCACAGTTGAGGTTACAAAGAGCTCAGGTAAACGTTTGAGTCTATTCTTTGGGTACTGGCTTGTAACGTTGCAAAACTGGAACACATAGTGCAAAAAGAAAAATCAATTGTAATCCATATAAGGTAGTAGAACTGGTATTTGTAATTCACATGAGGTGGTAGGTAATCCCCACAGTGGATAGTTTTCCTCACAGTACTAGGTCACTTACAGAGGGGCTGGGAGTTTTCCTCCTGTTTTCCATATTTGAGAGCGCAAAAGTTCTTCTTTAAGCTGTGTGACATCCTCATCGCTGTCATGGCTAGCTGTGGTGTTCTCTGCAGCTACAACTCCAGCAGAAACTTAATCTGCAGTGTCTTGGTGGCCTTCTGTGGCAGAACTTGGAGCTGCAGGATCACCCTCTTCTGGAGGATCTTCTGTAAGACTTGGCTTTTTCCTGGTAGGTGACTGATTCTCCGTACAACAGTAAAGGTTGGACCCTTGGTCTTTCATAGCTAGGAGCTCTGGATTCGGTAGTGGTTCCGAAGTGTAGTATGAGTGGACTCCTTCTTTTTTCCCGTGCACATCAGGGCGGTGCTCCCGTTTGGCGAGCTCAGGTGGTGCTTTGGAGGCTCAGGGGCAACAGGAGTAACTATGGTAGCACTGATCACCTGTAGACTTTGCAGAAGCACTAGTGGTGTAGGGTTATCACCTTACCGAATTGAGTCTCCGGGGGGTAGGAGTGCAATTGACCGGCACCAGGACTTGATTCGGTGGCTGGGGAGCCACTGTGGTGGATTTAATACAGGAGACGGTTCTGTGGTCTCCCATCCTCCAAGGTATCCACATTGGATTAAATCTTCAACAGGGTACACATTAGGTGGATAAAGTAACACACCACTCAGACTTCCACCCATCTTAACCAGTGGTAGAGTCCAGAATTCTAGATGAATTAGTCTCTTCCCTCTCTAGGGCCGGACTTTGCAGTCAAACATAGCTCTTGGTACCCTGTACCAGACTAGAGGGGTCAGTGCCAGCTAAAATGCAATTTAAGTGCACGTTGCTATGGGTAACGGCAGCAGAATTGGTGCGTTGCTCCTTTAAGAGTCACTGTGTAACATCCCAGAGTGGTGTTACAACTACTGCACCTTGCTACTGTCTCTAATAGTCTAACCTCATGTCATCTTATGCATTCTGTTCCAGGTTCACCACACTGTACATTTCTGATGTTTGCAACTGTTTATATGTAATGTGCCTGGTTCACCAGCAGGTGGCAACAAACACGGCAGAGCTATCCTAGATAGAGTGGAACCTTCTATTCCATTCTAAACCCTCCTCTGTGTAGAGATGCGCTAGTCCCACTTCCTAAAGGAAGGGTGGGCACCAGTTTCTAGTTAGTCTAACTTACCCCCTGCTAGGGGAAGGTGTGCAGGACATGTCTCTGCTGGATGTGTCCAAGCCAGCCATAGCACCCTAAGCTCTGCTGGCCATGGAGGCCAAAGCTTAGAGCCTCAGGAGCCAGGAGGAAAGTTCCCTGGCCTAATCTAGAGACAGACCATACAAAGAGAAGTGCAGCATACAAAAAAAAGCAAAGTCATACAGCCAGAAAGAAACAGATGTAGCAGAGTTGAGTTTGCCTGTCAGTTTCATGCTAAATCCTGCTGGGACCAAGACAAAGTCTGTAAACCGTTTTGGAGAACGTTTATGCAAAGTAAAGCTGCTGTTCAACTACATACAAGGCCTAGACTCAATCTTTCTTTTAAATCCCTCAATTATTCTCCCTATTTATTGCTTCAGAACCAAAGCCTGGGTTCCAGCTGTATCAAGGTAGGAGCACCGTGACACACATAAAGGGACATTTTAGGCTGCACTATACTACTCGACATTCCTACATCTTGGACGCGTTTTTATATAGAGGGCCCTAGCTGCGACTGCTCAATTTTGCTCTGGCAGGCAGATTATAGACCCTAACAGTCTCTAGCAAGGTTATTTTCCCCAGAAGTACTCACTCAGACCTCAGGATCCAGGGAAGAAGGAACTGCATTTTCCCTGTTCCAAAATGGCCACCGCTTCTACTTCCTGTTAGGGGTACAGTTGGTTTCTCTGTCCTCCTGGGAACTTGTACTGAGCACTTTAGTTCCTTCTACTATAAGAATGGTTCCTCTGTGGAGGCGGGCTGTTTGGTTCCCTCCCCCCTGCTGGGTGGATGTCTTCCTCTCAACACAGGATGCCCAAATCCAATATGGCCTATTAACCCCTGTTTTGCCACAGTGCTGCAACTGATGCAGATTCATACTCTCCAGCAGCAAGTAGATGCTATAAAGTCTCTTGTGGGGGTTTTACAGATAGAGATATCTTCCAGGGGCAAAAGTATATCCTGTTTCGTAATGCCCAAATTGCAACAGGCGGCCTCCCACCAGGGCCCTCTATATCGCGTTCCAGGTTTGTTAGGAATGCCAAGTAGTGTAGTGCGGCCTAAATGTCTCTTTATGTGTGTCACGGTGCTCCTACCTGAATATGGCTGGACCCCAGGCTTTGGCTCCGAAGCAAGAAATAGGGGGAATAATTGAGGGATTTGAAAAAATAACTTGAGTCCAGACCTTGAGATGAAGTTCAATGGTGGCTTTACTTGAATAAACGTTTCTCCAAACATTTCCACGCTTTGTCTTGGTTCCAGCAGGCTTTAGCATTAAACTGGCAGGCAAATTCAACTCTTCTATATCTTTCTCTCACTCTGCTGTACTGACAAGCTAACTTGGTGTCTTTGTTTCCTCTTTATGCTGCACTTCACTCTTGTAGTCGGACTTATGTTCAGTCAAAAAGTAGGTTAAAATCCTGGCAGCTCCAACATGGAGTCTCAACCAGAACAAACCAGAACTGCCCCACCTACTTCTGGTAGCAAGCAGGACTGGCCCACTTCTTACCAAAGAGGGGAGAATGGAATGGTAATTAATATTTCTCTAAGGATAACTCCATTACTCCATAATGCCATTTTTGCTGCCACCTGCTGGTGAACCAAGCACATTATATGTAATAAACTGTTACATAACAAGATTATGAATGCACATTGTGGAGGACCTGGAAAGACATGCATAGGGGGTGTTACATATGTACATTCCATTTGGTTGTCTTGTGGACAAGGGGGACTGAGGGTCGATTTAGAAGGTAAAACAAGGGCTGGATATGGAAGGTGAGCAGAGGACCTAAAGCCTTGAATATGAAGGCAGGTTCAAAATAAGTAAGGGAGAGCCCCCTTCCCATGAGCAACACCTCCAGATACTGTAGATCAGGATTTAGCTTTTGAAGCAAAGATGGAGTATGATACCAAAACATTAACAGTTTGTATGGATTCTCTTTATAAGTAACACATAATGAAGTTTTAGCTGCCTTCCACAAAATAAGATTCTACGTGCCTGGAAGAAGCAGTATGCCAAGGAAGGGAAGTCCTATCAAAGACAAGACATCATCAGGGAGCACTTCAACATGAGGTAGAATGAGGTGATCCCGCGAGACCCACCTGTGGAGGTCACTGGTCTTGCGGGATTGCGCGCCCAAAGTCAGTATATAGTTGCCACACATCCCTTGTCAACCGCATAGGGTCTAGTCAGGGCAAGGATTGCAAATTTTGCCCCACACCCTTTTACCCGCCCCTTTTTCAGCCACCTATTGCATGCAACATTTAACTATGGTCGTGTACCCTGTGCCAGTCTATGGTCATGTACCCTGTGCCAGTCTGACTATGGTCGCGTACCATGTGCCAGTCTGACTATGGTCATGTATATATAATACCAAGCCATTGTCTGCCACCTAGTACCATCCCAGTGATGCCAATCACTCTGCGCTGTTCAGCAGGTTGGCACACCAAACACGAGCAGTGCCACCTATTCACTGCCAGGCGCCATTCAGCCACTGTCTGAAATCCTGTGCCACTGTCTGAAATCCTGCCTTGTGCCCTCTGCCAGTCTGGCACTGTCCTGCACCCTGTACCATTCATAGCCCTTTAGACAGTCTGTACCACCTATTAGGCTCCATGTGCCACTGCTGGGCACCCTGTGCCAGTCAGAATCTATGGCCCCTAGTCAAGCAGCAGGTGTGCCCTGACCCCTGTACACAAGTGCCAGTCACTGTCCTGCAGTCTCTGACACCCTAGTGCAGGTTGTCAGAGTGCCCCTCATGATTCATGTCCATTTCTTGCCCCCCCATATCATAGTGCCATCCTCTCCCCCTGCCCCCTAATGTGCCAGTATCAAGTGCCTCTCTCCTCCCCCCTCCATGTGCCAGTATCATGGTGTCAATAGCCCCCCGTGGCAGTAGAGTAACAGTCCTGTGTTCCCACCAGCCTCTAGTGTTGAAGATTTGGTGCTTGTGTTCTTATTTAGCCTGTCTTTCAGAAAAGTTTATACTGGGATTCGAACCCATGACCTTCTGAGGCAGAGGCAAGGCATTTACCCACACAGCTATGAAAGCTGTATATGAAAATATAAAAAATATATATATAGACTTCTACTGTAGATAACTTTGATACCTAGTGTACTGTAACGGACTGTTTAAGCAGACAAGGGGTTAAAATCCGTTTAGGCGATGTGACCCTTTCTGAGAGACAGGCACAGCTACTGCAGGACACCAACCTCCCGAACTGGATACTAAATAGCACTCCAAACTGAAACCTCACGAATAGCTGCTAGCAGACGAACAGGAATCAGCTTACACTCCTGGCAATCAGTCTCTAACAGCATACAGCGGATCCCCCCAATAACGAGACAAGGCTCCGTGTTGAGGGTCAAGCAGTGGTCTGAGGTGCTGGCACACCCAGCCTGGTTTTTATTACAGTTGTTTGCAAATACAGGTCCGCCCACAGGGAGGTATAAAACAACCAAGCCCATCTGGTGTACACGCCCCTAGGGGACCAGAATGAAGACTTGTGACATAGGACAGATATGCAGCACTGTAGGATACACAGAGACAATACATCCCCACAATGCATCATGGTTTCCTCCTCTCTGCCCTGGAGACACCCGAGGCGTAATCCAATTATCTCTCAAGACAAAGAGAAATCACCAATACACATGTGCAGACAACAGGACAGACATCACCCTTTAAACACACAATGGGACAATGGCACAATAGAAACACACCCAGCATCTTCCTCCCAAGCTGACAAGTTACACTTATTATAAATTGTTACAACTTTGTGAGTTTACATTGGCCATACATATAACTTACATCAATTTAAACAGTATAACTTGGGGACAAACCTATCCAAAATTCACTTGAATCGGTTCAGGGGTTTAAAAGTTAGTATGGGCCATAATCCTGAGGCAAGAGGCTGATAAACAGGCCTCTCCAAAACCCAGTGGCGAGGTTGGTTTCGCCACACATCTCCCCCCCCCCAGGGAAGACTAACCAGATACCTGACCTCACGCTGGTCGGTACCTGAGTTAGTCTGGCAGCCCACCCACAACCCAATACTGGACCTGTTGCATTTGGTAGCCTGTCTCTGTCCAGTGAGTCCACCAAGGTTATGTTGGAAGCTGGTACTCCCGGTCTCTGTGTTGCTCCCTGGCTTAGAGTCTGGTTGTTGGAGGGGGAGACCGACTGTCTCTACCCCCTGTGCTGTAGGTGCAGAGACCACGGTCCCATCTGCACTGTTGTGGGGGTTACTGTCTCCCCCTGATGCGTTAAGTTGCTGCTGGGGAGATGGGGGTAACGAGCTCCTCTCCCATACATACTTCCAGCCGCTGGGGAGGGCGACCGACCGTCTCCGCTCCCAATACAGTGTCCTGCTGCTGGGGAAAGGAGACTGGGCTCTCTATTCCCTGTACATCACACGGCCGCTGGGGAATGGAGACTGGGCTCCCAATTCCCGGCACATCACTCGACCGCTGGGGAATGGAGACTGGGCTCCCAATTCCCAAAAAATCATGCTGCTGCTGGGGGGCAGGAACAACTACCTCTGCCCCCTGTAACTCAGCCTGCCGCTGGGGAGGGAGGACGCTGCTCTCCTCTCCCTGCATTTCACACTGCCTTCCCGGCATATCACTCTGCTGCTGGGGGCAGGAACAACTACCTCTGCCCCCTGTAACTCAGCCTGCCGCTGGGGAGGGAGGACGCTGCTCTCCTCTCCCTGCACTTCACACTGCCGCTGGGGAATGGAGACTGGGCTCCCAATTCCCTGCAGGACCGGTGGAGAGACCTCGGTCCCATCTCTACCGGCCACCTGGGGTCCTTCCCAGTAACACTCTACAATATCTGCCCAGCTGAATGGGTCTGGATCTGGGTCTGTCACCTTACCGTCCTGCTGAGCCTTCCCAATGGAGTGGAAGAGATCTCGGTAGTCCTGCTCCAGTTCCCACTCCAGGGTTGCTAGGTGAGCCAGGTCTTGCTCTACCTCATGGGGGTCATCCCACTCATGCCTAGCCTCCCTCTCATAGAAAATGTCCTGAAGTCTGGACTGTGCAGGGCTCCCGAAGTCAGGCTCTGCAAAGGACTCCCATAACAAGCCAGGACCATCAAACACCTCTCCCTCTGGCATGTCATGTTCGGCTATCCAGGGAAAATACTGTGCCATATACCACCAAAGCGCCTGGTAGGCATCCTCCAGCCATAGCTCCTGCCATACCCGGTGCTCTAGATCCTTCACCCATTCTTCCAGGGGCTGCTCTCCCAGGAAGGGCATCCGCAGGGCCACTTGCTTCTGCAACCGCTGCTCTTCACTGGGGAGACTCTCACCCCGCTGGTATTGTACATTATCCAGGGCCTGGTACCAGATGCCTTTCCTTAATGCCTCCCGGCCATCCAGGTCCTCCTCCTCGTATAACACTGCTGGTTCCATCCTGTTGCTTTTAGGGTCGCTGTACTGGGACATGCGTTGCCTTTAAATTGTAGAATCCACAGAAATGGTGTCTCCTGGAGCTGTCCTTCTGGCTGTGGGAACGATCCCGCTGCTTGCCACCAATGTAACGGACCGTTTCAGCAGACAAGGGGTTAAAATCCGTTTAGGCGATGTGCCCCTTTCTGAGAGACAGGCACAGCTACTGCAGGACACCAACCTCCCAAACTGGATACTAAATAGCACTCCAAACTGGAACCTCACGAATAGCTGCTAGCAGACGAACAGGAATCAGCTTACACTCCTGGCAATCAGTCTCTAACAGCATACAGCGGCACACCCAGCCTGGTTTTTATTACAGTTGTTTGCAAATACAGGTCCGCCCACAGGGAGATATAAAACAACCAAGCCCATCTGGTGTACACGCCCCTAGGGGACCAGAATGAAGACTTGTGACATAGGACAGATATGCAGCACTGTAGGATACACAGAGACAATACATCCCCACAATGCATCATGGTTTCCTCCTCTCTGCCCTGGAGACACCCGAGGCGTAATCCAATTATCTCTCAAGACAAAGAGAAATCACCAATACACATGTGCAGACAACAGGACAGACATCACCCTTTAAACACACAATGGGACAATGGCACAATAGAAACACACCCAGCATTTTCCTCCCAAGCTGAAAGTTACACTTATTATAAATTGTGAAAACTTTGTGAGTTTACATTGGCCATACATATAACTTACATCAATTTAAACAGTATAACTTGGGGACAAACCTATCCAAAATTCACTTGAATCGGTTCAGGGGTTTAAAAGTTAGTATGGGCCATAATCCTGAGGCAAGAGGCTGATAAACAGGCCTCTCCAAAACCCAGTGGCGAGGTTGGTTTCGCCACATGTACATCCATAGAAAAGATTCTCCTGGGACTCCAGAGTGTCGGCGCCCCCAAGCAGAGTGCGCTCTACGCGGTGGCCTACTCTGCTTATGGGTTGTGCCAGCCCTGGGTCTAGTAACCTAGCATCAATACGAGAGTTCAAAGTGGACCATAGAAATTGGGATGAACTAGCGTGATCCACAATTTCTCCATTCCATTCATCTACAAAACAGATTAGACCAGATTAGACCATGACAGAATATGACGCAAGTAGGCAGCCCAGTAATACTTTTCAGGAATTGCAGTCTTGCCATTATGTTTGCTGGCAAGCAAAATACTCTTTGAGATTCTATGCTTCTAATGTGACTAAAGTGTAAAAAGAAAGCCTGGAGGACCTAAGCTGTCTCAAAGAGACTGGGAGAGGCAGTTTCCAATAAATACATAAGTTTACGCAATGCTGTATTTTTCACAACAGCGATTCTACCCATAAGGGACATGAGGAATGTGTTCCACCAACTGAGCAAAAGTCTGATCTTCTCAAACAATCTCGGGAAAATATAAGCATATAACATGTTGTAGGACTGTGTCCAAAAAACTTTTTTAAGGGTAGATTTTTGCCAATGGTATGGATATTTGGTTTTATAGAGGTCCAAGAGCAATTGTTCAATGTTGAGCAAAAAAATAGAGGGAAGGCAGCACTCATGTTGCAAAAAAGAAAAAGTTAAGTCTTTATTCCATGAAAAGCAATCCAGTGAATGCTATGTTTCAGCTGGACGCTATTCTTTTTCAACCATTCATTCAGTAAGCATTATCAGCTTAAATACACCAGGTAAGTGATGTCATAATTGTGACCCAAGAAGTGAAATTGCTAACACAAAAAGGAACAAGAAGGCAGTACAAAATGATATTAACTGCTCACAGAGGCTGGGCGGCTCAAGTGATTTATTAAAAAAAAAAAAAAAAGCATATCATATACCATATTCATGGAAAGACAAAAGTAATGAAACCATTTTGTTACAATATTCAGTGAATAACATTGCATGTTGTCAGTATGCAGTATGGTGCATGTCTGTCTGTAAAGTTAAAGGTGCCACCTAGTGTGAGGGATATCACACCTCGTGGCCGCTTGACGTCAACTAGGTCGAGCTCATGAGATACGGTATGGTCACTGGTTACCAAGGCGTGACGTTATGCCCTCCTGGAGGAGCGAGTAAGGTCAGTCTTGGTACAGTTTTCACAGACTTCTCCTGTCCACACGGGCACAGAGAGGCAACAAGCTGAGAGAGCCTTTGCACTGCTCCAGTGAAACAGCGCGTTATCAGCCCGGGAAGACTGCCACCAGTTTCTTGTTTGATATAAGCCAAGTCCGCTAACGGGATTATATAGGGTAAGAAACCAACCTGCGGTAGCGCATAACTAGGTCGAAACACGGACGTGGGTAATTGTGATCGAGATACCAGAACAGCACAAGATTAAATTATATATTTAATTGCCTTAAGAGCTCACTAGAAATACAGTCCTGATCAAAAGTTTAAGACCACTTGAAAAATGGCAAAAAATCATATTTAGCATGGCTGGATCTTAATAAGGTTCCAAGTAGAGCTTCAACATGCAACAAGAAGAAATGGGAGTGAGACATTTTTTGAGCATTCAATTTAATGAAAACAACGAATAAACTGAAACAGGCTGTTTTTCAGCTGATCAAAAGTTTAGAACCACACCTCCCAAAAAAAACTAAACCCCCCCAAAACAGAAATCCAACTTCCAAACATGAACTTCGTAATGAGTAGCTCCGCCGTTATTGTTGATCACTTCAAAAATTTGTTTCGGCATGCTTGATGCAAGCGTTTCCATGAGGTGAGTGGGAACATTTCTCCAAGTGGTGAAGACGGCCGCACGAAGGCCATCTACTGTCTGGAACTGTTGTCCATTTTTGTAAACTTCCCTTTCCATCCATCCCCAAAGGTTCTCAATTGGATTTAGAATAGGGGAACACGCAGGATGGGCCAAAAGAGTGATGTTATTCTCCTGGAAGAAGTCCCTTGTCCTGCGGGCATTGTGTACTGTAGCGTTGTCCTGTTGAAAAACCCAGTCGTTACCACACAGACGAGGGCCCTCAGTCATGAGGAATGCTCTCTGCAACATCTGGACATAGCCAGCGGCCGTTTGAGGCCCCTGCACTTCCTGAAACTCCATTGTTTCACTGAAGGAAAAAGCACCCCAGACCATTATGGCGCCCCCTCCACTGTGGCGAGTAGAAAATATCTCAGGTGGGATCTGCTTGTCATGCCAGTAACGTTGGAAACCATCAGGACCATCAAGGTAAAAAAAAATCTCATCAGAGAATAAAACTTTCCACCTTTGAATGTCCCATGTTTGGTGCTCTCTTGCAAAATCCAAACGAGCAGTTCTGTGGCGTTCAAGGAGACGAGGTCTTTTTAAGAAGTTTTTTGTTTTTGAATCCCTTCAGTCTCAGATCCCGTCTGATGGTTATGGGGCTGCAGTCAGCACCAGTAAGGGCCTTAATTTGGGTCGAGGATCTTCCAGTGTCTTGACGGACAACCAATTGGATCCTCCGGCTCAATGCTGGTGAAATTTTTTTGGGTCTTCCACTTGACTTTTTTGTTCCATAACCCTCAGGATAATTTAAGAATTTCCAAATTACTGTCTTACTGCGTCCCACCTCAGCAGTGATGGCACGCTGTGAGAGACCCTGCTTATGCAGTTCAACAACCCGACCACGTTCAAAAAGGGAGAGTTTTTTTTTGCCTTTGCCATCACAACGTGTGACTACCTGACAGAAAATGACAATGAATCCACATCTTTGCACAGATTTGGCCTTTTAAAGGCATGTGGTCCTAAAATATGGATCAGCTGAAAAACAGCCTGTTTCAGTTTAATAGTTATTTTTAATTAATTGAATGCTCAAAAAATGTTTTGTCTCACTCTCATTTCTTCTAGTTGCATGTTGAAGCTCTTCTTGGAACCTTGTTAAGATCCAACAATGTAAAATATGATTTTTTGCAATTTTTCAAGTGGTCTTAAACTTTTGATCAGGACTGTAACACTATACACACATACAATATATACAGTGGTCTGAGGTTACAAATACAGGTAGTATGGAACAAACAAGATTAAACAGAGCAAAAAGTCAGTTTACCCGGTGTCAGGAATATGGATTATTATTTACTGTCAGCCCTGATTGTCAGTTGATTCACCTTTTGGCTTGTACACAGTCAGTGTACATGCAAAATATGTTCCCACCCCCCAGCCATCTGATTGTCAGCTAACAAGGGAGAAAACCCCAGGGGTCCATGTCAGGATTTTGCCCTATTCCCCAGGTCGCAGTACCTGATCAGACCGGGATCAGGTACCAGCGGTCAATCGGGACAAGTACTGATACTACACACACTATCGAATTTGATCACCCTGCTTCCTACAATCTATCAGATTGCACAGGAGATCAAATTGTTGCCGGTTCCTTCTAACAACTAATAAACTTCTGAGATTCGCATTTTAAAGCAAACAGGTAGCTGAAAATTAGGAACTCTAATTGCCTTAAAAAATATTGCCCGTGCTAGGTTAAATAATTGGTTTTAATAAAAATTTAAAGATGTAAAAAACAGAAGCATACAAATATACACAGAACAGTTTTTAAAATAAAAAGGATGAAAGAAAACTGACGCCTACTTTACTCACACAGAGACTTACAGCTATCAGGTGTTGAGGCAAGACACAAAGACACGGATCCTCATTCAATCAGATTGGCCTCAAAATGAGGAACTCAGTACAATCTGCTCTGTCCAATTTATAAGAATTGGTCCAGGCAGTCTGTAAACCCACCTTGAGGCTACATTCACACGTCCGTGGTGTGTTGCGGACCCGCAAATTGCGGGTCCGCAACACACCAGCCCGTCACCCCCATAGAAATGCCTATTCTTGTCCGCAAGCTGCGGACAAGAATAGGACATGCTCTATCTTTTTGCGGAGCTGCGGACCCAAAATCGGGGCCGCGCTCCGCAATTGCGGCTGCAGACAGCACACTGTGTGCTGTCCGCATCCATTCCGTCCCCATAGAGAATGAATGGGTCCGCACCCATTCCGCAAAATTGCGGAAAGGATGCGGACCCATTTTGCGGACGTGTGAATGGAGCCTTAGGGTGTGACATATGGGTTAGCTGTGACTTTTATGACCGGTCAGTCATGCTGAAATCTGGTCTAAAATGGATTTCTGCCCATAACTCTACACAGGAGAATGCCCGCCCAATAATTGTGGGTTCATTTTTCAGCTCTCAGTATTAGGGTCACAGGGGCACCAAACACGGGGTGTCCACATGACCCCAATCAGAAGAACTGATTTTCTGAGCCAGGATTTAACATAAGTGGTTGGATTTTGGTATGTGTGACACCGTCACATCCTGACCGTTAAAATGGCATACCTCAATAATCTCTATTGAGCTGTATTTTCGAGTTATGACCGGAGTAAGATTTTTGGATTTTCCCACTGACAGCAAGGTATGGAGAGCAGCTTGCCCCCACCCTCCGGAAGCGTGCCCCTATCATAAAGTAATAAACCCCTTTGAAGCTGTCCACTATACAGGCATGTTTATATAAAGTGTCATGGAGGCCAGTGATTGTTGTCACCTCTGGGTCAGGGAATAAGAAGTTTATGGCGGTGGTCTGGTTTAGGATGTGGGGGAAGCTGGAGAGGGAGAGGAGGGACAGTTATTTGTTTGAATAAGGGGAGCTCCGAGTCCCCAGAACACAGGCCAAGCACTCATGCTCGGTGTTTTATAAGGTGCCTGGGGAGGATGACTCACAGGTCATTCTCCATGGCACCTGTCACTGTGGTTTCAGCAGCCCTAGACAGTCCATCCGCATTCCCATGGTCGCTCCCCTTCTTGTGCTGGATGGTGAAATCTTACTGCTGCAGAGCCAAACTCCATCGCAGCAGTTTTACGTTGTCACCGGCTACACGGTTCAGCCAGCTCAAGGGGTTATGGTCAGTGATCACCGTAAAGTTGCGCCCATAGAGGTATGGCTCTAATTTCTTAAGAGACCATGGCAAGACACTCCTTCTCAATGGTGGCATATGCGACTTCCCGGGGCAGCAACTTCTGGCTAAGGTACAGAACCGGGTGCTCCTCCCCAGCCAGGTCCACCTGGCTGAGGACAGCTCCTAGACCATAGGTAGAGGCATCCGTTTGTACCACAAACCTGTGGGTGAAATCAGGGGCCTGAAGAACGGGGGAGTGGGATAGAGAGTATTTCAAGGCATTGAAAAACGTCTCGCAGTCAGGGGTCCAAGTGACCAGCTTGGGGAGTTTTTTCTTAGTGAGGTCTGTCAGGGGCTTTGCCAAGGCACTGTAATTGGGCACAAATTTCCGATAATATCCGCACGTACCCAGATAAGACATTACTTGTTTTTTGGTCTGCGGGGTGGGCCAGGTAGTAATAGCTTCCACCTTGCCAGTCTCAGGTTTAATGGTGCCTCCGCCTACCAGGTGTCCCAGGTAGCGGACTTCAGTCATGCGCACCTTGCACATTTTGGGTTTGATAGTCAGCACTCCGAAGCGTATTTTCTCGAGGACCTGTGTCAGGTGGGTGAGATGCTCCTCCCACGTGTCATCGAGATAAGCCACCGCGCAATGTTCCAACCCCCCCAGCAAGTCATTCACCACTCGCTGAAAGGTGGCTGGGGCATTTTTCATGCCAAAGGGCATCACTAGAAACTTAAAAAGCCCAAAGGGGGTGGTGAAGGCCGACCTTTCACGAGCTTCCGGGGTCAGGGGTATCTGCCAGTGACTGTTATAAACTTGGCTGCTGCCAGTTTGTCTAACAGTTCATCAATCCTGGGCATTGTAAAGGCATCAAAGACCGTCACGGCATTTAACTTCCGGTAATCTACACAGAATCGGGTTGTCCGATCCTTTTTTGGACAAGGACAACAGGAGCAGCCAAGGCACTGTGAGAATTTTGGATAATGTTTAAGCCTAGCATCTCCCCTACCTCTCGCTTCATATTCTCTAGGACTTCCCGGGTAATCCGGTAGGCCGACTGCCAAATCGGGCGGTGACTGCCGGTATCTACATGGTGCTCTGCCAAGTGTGTCCTACCTGGTTTCCCCGTAAAAAGATCCTGTTGCACAGAAAGGACTGCTGCAAGTTCACTTTGTTACTCCACAGTAAGCCGCGGGTTGATTTGTAAAGCTTGCATAGATCCGCAGCCCTTGCTGGCTGCCAGCAGATCAATCAGGAGATCCTCTTCTCCATTCTCGGGTAGGCTTCACACTGGCAGGGCCCATGTAGCCCTGTCCTGCGAGCTTTAAGCATATTCACATGGAAGGTCCTTTCCCCTGTCATCCAAGGCCACTACATATGTCACTTCATTCACACGTTTTGTAACGGTATATGGCCCTTTCCAGGCTGCCTGGAGTTTATTATGGAGCATGGGAATCAGGGCCCACACCTTCTGCCCAATTTCATAAGCTCGTTCTCGGGCATGCCGGTCATACCATCTTTTCTGGTTGGCCTGGGCCTTGGTAAGATTCTCCCGGACCTGACCAACCAGAGTCTCCATTTTTTCACGGAGAGTTAACACGTAGTCCACCATGGATGACCAAGCACCCGCAGTCTCTCCCTCCCAGGCCTCATGAATGTGATCCAGGAGTCCACGGACCAGTCTCCCATACAGAAGCTCAAAGGGGGAGAAGCCTGCGGATGCCGGGGGTACCTCCCGGTATGCGAACAACAGGTAAGGGAGATACCGTTCCCAGTCCCAGCCTTGGGTCTCCACAAACATCTTAAGCATCTGCTTTAGGGTTCCGTTAAAGCGTTCACAGAGACCATTTGTTTGCGGATGGTAGGGGCTGGCAACTATATGCTCCACCTGCATTTTCTTGCACAAGCACTGCATCAAGTTAGACATGAATTGTCCCCCATGATCAGTGAGCATCTCCTGTGGGAACCCTATGCGAGAAAATATACCTAACAGAGCATCTGCCACTTTGTCTGCGCGGATGAAAGACAAAGCAACAGCCTCTGGGTATCGGGTGGTATAGTCTACCACAGTGAGTATAAACCTTCTGCTAGAAGAGCTGGGAATGGCCAAGGGTCCGATCATATCCACTGCCACCCTCTGGAAGGGCTCATCAATGATGGGCAGAGGGATCAGCGGAGCCTTACTTACATCCCCATGTTTTCCTACTCATTGGCAAGTAACACAGGAACGACAATAGTTGGCAATGTCCATTCCCATATTAGGCCAATAAAACCGGCAGTACAGCCTGGCTTTAGTTTTCCGTACCCCCAAATGCCCAGACCAGGGGACTTCATAAGCTACTCTGAGTAGCTGAGCCCGGTACCTTTGGGGTACAATGAACACCCTCTCAGCAACCTGTGATTGGCTGGGGTCAGGGATAACCGGCTCTCTATATAGTTTCCCCTGTTCCCAGTAAACTTTTACCTTGTCAGACTCTCCAGGGGGCCTGGCGGCAGAGGCCCTTAGTTCTTCCAAAGTGGCATCTGTAGCCAGGGCCTCCTCGAACTCCAAGTTTGTGGCGGGTGCCTGCTACACCGCCCAGGTAATTTCAGGGAGAGGAGGTGGGGGAGCGGTATCCCCCAGATGCTCCCCCTGGGCAATGAAGTTCCCCGTATCCTCCTCAGCAGCATTCTGGGCACTCTTCTGTTGAGTCACAACTGCTATGGAGGGTACAGGGGCACCCTGGTCAATGGTACCTTTTAACTCAAGTATATCACCATCATCATTCATCTGGAAAGCCGGTGGGGGACAGACAGGTGTCTGTCCGGCGTTTCCCTCTGTGGAAAAAACATGGTTAGGCAAAACACAATGGTTCACCCCCAATCCTTGCCCAAAGTCCTCTTCCAAGGGTCCCTGATCCACTGGCAGGGGGGGTGAGGCAGGGTCGGTGGGGGTAGAAGCAAGTTCATACTGGGAAGTCATGCGGCCCAAGTCAGTGCAGCACATTAGCAGGGATGGAGTCTGACAGCCCCACTTCTCTCAGGCCGCACCATTCACCCCAGTCTAGGTACACACAAGCCATGGGGACAGTAGGGCTGACTCCCCCAATCCCTGTGATCGTCATAGTCTTTCTGGGAAGGATGTCTTGGGGGTCCACCAGCTGGGAACGCACAAGGGTCAGCTGTGCACCGGTATCCCGCAGCCCCACTGTAACCTTTTTTCCGATTTTAACAGGTTGCAGGTTATCAGCATGGGGATTTGGCTGGGTGGCCACACAATACACAGCAGGGGGTGAACTGGAGGATTTCCCCAGCGACCCGGATTCCTTCTTGTCCGGGCAGGTGAGGCTGATATGGCTGGTCTTGTTGCACACATAGCAGCGCCTGACATGTGGTTGCGGGTGTCACCGCCACTTCTGTGAGAAGGTCTGACAGACGTCCTTTTCTACCTCTTGCATGATGTTCTTTGTTTTGGTTTCACTTTGTCATCTCATTTCTTTCTCCCAGGTGTCACCTATTTAGACTAATCCTCTTTCCTTTATATTCCCTCCCATACTGCCTCACTTTGCGGTTTATACTACTTCCTGGATTGAAGTGTTCACTGCTGGAGACTTCGGTTGCTGCTTGTTCAGATAAGTCCTTTCATGTATTGTGTTTCCTTGCTGGCTTGATTCTAGGTGACTCTTCCAGCTAGGACTCGGCTTGCGGTGGTCGGGCACCCTGCTTGTCACATACAGGTCAGCATACTCGGCAGTTTCCTCTGCTGTTTTGGGCTGTCGCGTTAGGACAAATTGCTTGACCTCAGTGGGGCAGATGTAGCTGTAGCTGGTCTGGATGGTGAGGTCAGCAAGACCCTCAAAGGTGGTAATGTCCAGGCCCTTGACCCACTGGTTAAAGGCAGATCTCAGGCTACCCAGGCCATCAGTGTAGCTGTCAGTGGGGCCAAGCTGCAGAGTCCTGAACCGTTTTCGGTACATGTCAGGGGTGAGGTTGATTATGGCTGCTTTGATTTTAGCATAGTCCCCATCACAGTCCATAGGCAGGTCATCAAAAACATCCAGTGCCTTCCCTCTCAGGCCTGGAGTGAGATATTTTGCCCACTGGGTGTCGGGGAGCTGATACTGGCGACACACCTTTTCAAAGCTCCCGAAGAATCCATCAACCACTGACCTCTCATCCATCACGGGGAACTTGTCAAAAGATGGCATTGGTTGATGTACCTCTCTGGTTTCTGTGGGGGCTGGTGATGCAATGCCCCGGTCGAGCCGCGCTAACTCCAGCTTCAGTTGGCGCTCAGCTTGGCGCTCTGAGGCTTCCCTCTCAGCTTGGCGCTCGGTGGCTTTCTGGTACTCTAGGATGAGTTGCAAACGAAGTTCGGCATCCGAGTCACCTAGGCAGGCCAGCGCAGCCTGTATGGATGAGGGCAGTCCTTCTGAGGTAGTACTCTACTCAGAGTTCTCACCGGCAGGAGAGGCAGGCCTTGGGTTTATCTCACAGACCAGCTGTGGAGGACTGCAATCTGGTTGGGTTGTCATGCCTGTCCTCCCTTGATCATCTGCCTGCAGCACACGTACAAGGAAGTCCTTTGTCCGGTCCGCTCCATCAATCCCTCTGAGCTGACAGAGATTGACTAGCGCTTCCTTCGTCATCCTCTGGTATGAAGTGGACATGATGCTGCACTTCTCCCAAATGAAAGATAGAAAAGAAAAACAAGAGGGGGTAGGGGAAACTGTCCTGTATGTATATGTTCTGCTTCAAAACCAAAATAAATAGCCTCAGCACGGTCAGCTCACCTGTACCCTGGCATCGTACTGCCAGCTGTTATTGGAAGGTTTAATTGCTTAAACCCGGTACTAATGCCGGTACTAATTATCTGTTAAACAAACTCCAGCTAGGACTGCTGTAATGCCACTGCCACAGAGGACCCCCAGAAATGGCAGATGGGTTACTGTAGGTTCTGGAAGTCTTAGAGTGGTGGATAGAAGACATGTCCCACAGTCGGTGGTTCTCCATAATTCATTTGCAGCACTCTCAGAATGTAAGGACAACATGGATATGGACTCAAGCACAGAGGGTGAGAAACCATCGACTCCTATGTCTAATGTATGCAACAAAAAAGATAAAGTGAAGTCTCAAAGGAAGCAGCTGTTGCTGGGTGATTCAATCATAAGAAGTGTGGAGCTTAAAGAAAATGGTTTTGTGAGATGTCTCCCTGGGGCTACTGCTAGAAGAGATAGAAGACGTATTATTAATATTGTTAAGCAAGCAAAGCAGGAAGGGGACGTGGATGTTCTTGTCCATCTAGGGTCAAATGACCTGGCTTGCAATGAAGTGTCAGAGGTGAAAAAATCTTTTATCACACTTGGTAATGACGTACAGGATCTTGCATCCACCATTTCATTTTCTGAAGTTCTGCCTGTGCATAATGTTCAGAATGATAGGCAGAGGCGCATAAAGGAGTTCAACATATGGCTTGGTAAATGGTGTCAAGAGCAAGGATTTGGCTTTGTTTCTCATGATAGCTCTACTTGGAATAGAAAGGAACTGTACAAAAAGATGGTTTGTACTTAGTGAACAACTCCAAGAATTTGCGGAAGAGTATTTAAACTAGGAAGGGGGGGGCAAAAGAGTGAAAATAAAAGAGTCCAATTGCCCCCCGAAACAATGCCAGAACAGGTCAGAAGCACAGAGGTTAAGAAATGATAAGCTCAGAGTCCTGTCTACAAATGCTCGCAGTTTAGGTAAAAAAATCAATGAACTTGGGTCAATAATGGCATCTGAGAATGTAGATTTAGTGGCTGTTACGGAGACATGGTTTAATGAAAGAAATGACTGGGACATAACCATACCAGGGTACTCTTTATACAGAAGAGACAGAGAAGGCAAGAAAGGAGGAGGAGTGGCCCTGTATGTGAAAGATAGCATTAAATCTAACCTAATACAAGTTGGTGAGGCCAACATAGAGTCAGTTTGGGTTACGTTGCAGTTTGCTAACCATGCAGTAACTCGTGTAGGTGTGATATATAGACCACCTTGTCAAGTTAAAGAACTAGATGATCTACTAGTTGAAGAAATAGCTAAAATGACAATGAAAGGAGAAGTTATCATTATGGGAGATTTCAATCTTCCAGATATAAACTGGAAAACCAAAATAGCAAGTTCTACCAGGAGTACAGATATTCTAAATTCCCTACTGGGGTTATCTCTACAACAAGTGGTTGAGGAGCCAACCCGGAGGGAGGCCATTTTGGATTTGGTATTCACAAATGGGGATTCGGTATATGATGTCATTGTAGGTGAAACCTTGGGATCTAGTGATCACCAGTCAGTGTGGTTTAATATAAGAACTGTGAAAGAGTCCCACCACACAAAAACAAAAGTTTTAGATTTTAGAAAAACAGACTTTTCAAAAATGAAATTAGTCATAAATGAGTCCTTATCAGACTGGAACGGATTACATGGAGTCTAGGAAAAATGGGACTACTTAAAAGGTGCATTATTGAAGGCAACAGAAAATTGCATTAGACTTGTCAGTAAAAGCAAAAAAAAGGAGGAGACCACTGTGGTACTCAGCAGAAGTGGCCCAAATCATTAAAAATAAAAAGCTAGCATTTTGTAATTATAAAAAAAACCAGAGCAATGAAGATAAGGAAATCTACAAGATTAGGCAGAGAGAGGCCAAGCAAGTTATAAGAACTTCTAAAGCGCAGGCAGAAGAAAAACTAGCTCAGTCTATGAAAAAAGGGGATAAGACATTCTTCAGATATATAAATGAAAAAAGGAAATTAAAACAAGGAATAACTAAATTAAAAACAAAGGACGGAAGGTATGTAGAAGAGAATAAAGGGCTAGCCGACTGCCTTAATGAATACTTCTGTTCAGTTTTTACAAAAGAAAAAGGAGAAGGACCTCCACTAGAAAGAATGACTAATAAATCGTTGGATGCATGTATCTTTACAGAGGAAGATGTTCTAAGTTTGCTGTCTAAGGTGAAGACAAATAAGTCACAGGGGCCTGATGAGATACACCCAAAATTATTAAAAGAGCTTAGTGGTGAGCTGGCAAAACCGTTAACAGATTTATTTAACCAATCATTAGTAACAGGACTCGTCCCGGAAGATTGGAAATTGGCAAATGTCGTGCCCATTCACAAGAAAGGTAGTAGGGAGAAATCGAGCAACTATAGACCAGTGAGTCTGACATCAATAGTAGGCAAATTAATGGAAACCCTATTAAAGGATAGGATTATGGAACATCTAAAATCCCATGGATTGCAAGATGAAAAACAACATGGGTTTACTTCAGGGAGATCATGTCAAACAAATCTTATAGATTTTTTTGACTGGGTGAATAAAATAATAGACGGTGGAGGTGCAGTAGACATCGCATATCTAGATTTTAGTAAGGCTTTTGACACTGTCTCACATAGAAGACTTATCAATAAACTGAAGTCATTGAGCATGGACTCCCATATTGTTGAGTGGATAAGGCAGTGGCTGAGTGACAGACAACAGAGGGTTGTAGTCAATGGAGAACATTCAAAACAAGGTCATGTTACCAGTGGGGTTCCACAGGGATCTGTACTGGGACCGATTTTGTTTAATATCTTCATAAGTGATATTGCAAAAGGCCTCGATGGTAAGGTTTGTCTTTTTGCTGATGACACAAAGATATGTAACAGGGTTGATGTTCCTGGAGGGAAACGCCAAATGGAAAAGGATTTAGGAAAACTAGAAGAATGGTCAGAACTCTGGAAACTGAAATTTAATGTGGATAAGTGCAAGATAATGCACCTGGGGCGTAAAAACCCAAGGGCAGAATATAGAATATTTGACACAGTCCTGACCTCAGTATCTGAGGAAAGGGATTTAGGAGTAATTATTTCAGAAGACTTAAAGGTGGGAAGACAATGTAATAGAGCAGCACGAAATGCCAGCAGAATGCTTGGATGTATAGGGAGAGGTATAAGCAGTAGAAAGAGTGAAGTGCTTATGCCGCTGTACAGAACACTGGTGAGACCTCACTTGGAGTATTGTGCGCAGTACTGGAGGCCATATCTCCAGAAGGATATAGATACTCTAGAGAGAGTTCAGAGAAGAGCTACTAAACTAGTACATGGATTGCAGGATAAAACTTACCAGGAAAGGTTAAAGGACCTTAATATGTATAGCTTGGAAGAAAGAAGAGACAGAGGGGATATGATAGAAACTTTTAAATACATAAAGGGAATCAACTCGGTAAAGGAGGAGAGCATATTTAAAAGAAGAAAAACTACCACAAGAGGACACAGTTTTAAATTAGAGGGGCAAAGGTTTAAAAGTAATATAAGGAAGTATTACTTTACTGAGAGAGTAGTGGATGCATGGAATAGCCTTCCTGCAGAAGTGGTAGCTGCAAATACAGTGAAGGGGTTTAAGCATGCATGGGATAGGCATAAGGCCATCCTTCATATAAGATAAGGGCCGGGGGCTATCCATAGTATTCAGTATATTTGGCAGACTAGATGGGCCAAATGGTTCTTATCTGCCGACACATTCTATGTTTCTATGTTTCTATGTAATGCTTTAAATTAAATCCCACCTGCTGCCACTAATCTCTCAGGATCTTGCCCTATTCCCCAGGTCGCAGTACCTGATCAGACCGGGATCAGGTACCAGCAGTCAATCGGGACAAGTACTGATACTACACACACTATCGAATTTGATCACCCTGCTTCCTACAATCTACCAGATTGCATGGGAGATCAAATTGTTGCCGATTTCTTCTAACAACTAATAAACTTCTGAGATTCGCATTTTAAAGCAAACAGGTAGCTGAAAATTAGGAACTCTAATTGCCTTAAAAAATATTGCCTGTGCTAGGTTAAATAATTGGTTTTAATAAAAATTTAAAGATGTAAAAAACAGAAGCATACAAATATACACAGAACAGTTTTTAAAATAAAAAGGATGAAAGAAAACTGACGCCTACTTTACTCACACAGAGATTTGCAGCTATCAGGTCCTGAGGCAAGACAGAAAGACACGGATCCTCATTCAATCAGATTGGCCTCAAAATGGGGAACTCAGTACAATCTGCTCTGTCCAATTTATAAGAATTGGTCCAGGCAGTCTGTAAACCCACCTTTAGGGCGTGACATATGGGTTAGCTGTGACTTTTATGACCGGTCAGTCATGCTGAAATCTGGTCTAAAATGGATTTCTGCCCATAACTCTACACAGGAGAATGCCCGCCCGATAATTGTGGGTTCATTTTTCAGCTCTCAGTATTGGGGTCACAGGGGCACCAAACACGGGGTGTCCACATGACCCCAATCAGAAGAACCCCTTTGAAGCTGTCCACTATACAGGCATGTTTATATAAAGTGTCGTGGAGGCCAGTGATCATTGTCATCTCTGGGTCAGGGACTAAGAAGTTTATGGCGGTGGTCTGGATTAGGATGTGGGGGAAGATGGAGAGGGAGAGAAGGGACAGTTATTTGTTTGAATAAGGGGCTCCAAGTCCCCAGAACACAGGCGAAGCACTCATGCTCGGTGTGCCACAGTCCAGGCTTCAAGGAGGCCCCAGGTGGATAATGTCACACCTCAACCAGCCAGTTTGGAGTCAACCAAATCTGCAGGAAAACCACCAGTAGGGCGTTTGCCAAGGATCAATAATATCTCCCAGACATGTTGGCACCTACATTTCATAAAGAATTATGAATCGCCCGGCCATCACAGGCGCAAACCGGATACATATTTGTGTACCGGTGGCCACGGTGAACATGCCCATAGGCTTTGTTTGATGGTGGCATGCCAGGGAAGGGAGATATCCATATCTCTCCACAGAAACCCAATAGCGGCACCATGTTTGGACTCTAGTTGTAGCCGGAACCCTGGCGGATCCGTTGGTCCCAAAACCATCCGCCTGTGACCTTCTGGACTGGAGCTATAAACCCTAAAGGGTTTTGCGGGTCATTTGCAGCCTGTCCAGCAGAGGGGGGGTGGACCCCTCCCAAAAGCTGGCTACAGATTAAAAGGCTTGTGCCAGCAAGCGGGCGTGTCTTTCTCTGAAGAAGGGTCACATCTTGTAATGTGTTTAGGGGGACCCAGGAACTAGCTGAGATCACTGCCCTTCATGTGACTACAGCAAAGAACACATTACAACTTCAAAGAAACTTCCATATTACCCGGTAACTGACTTCTGCTCTGCTTAACCCTGTTGTACTCATATAACCTGTATCTGTAACCTCAGACTACTGTATATATTCTCTGTGTATATTATGTTATGTCTAATGTGCCCTTAAGGTGACTAAATATATAATTTAATCTTGTGCTATCTTGTATCTCGATCACGAATCCCCACGTCCGTGTTTTGGCCTAGTTATAAGCTACCCCGGGTTGGTTTCTCACCCTATATAATCCCTTTAGCAGACAGGGCTTATATCAAACGAGAAGCTGGTGGCAGTTAACCGAGCTGAGAAGGCGCTGTTTTCACTATGGCAGTGAAAAGGCTCTCTCAGCTTGTTGCCTCTCTGTGCCCATGTGGACAAGAGGTGTCTGTGTAAACTGTACCAAGCTGATCTTAAGTGCTCCTCTAACGTCACGCTTTGGTTACCCGTGACCATACCGCATCTCGTGAGCTCGACGTAGGTGACGTCAAGTGGGCACGAGGCGTGGTATTCGTCACACTCGGTATATGAGTCCTTTGGGTTGTGATGGATAATAGTGGATGTACTCCTTGGGCGTCATCACCTGGGAGGCAGTGATGTCAGCCGTTTCCAGGTCCCTTCCAAACACCTGATGCAGAGTGACCCCCCCTTCAGAAAAAGACGCTGCTCGCTGGCTTGCATGGGCTTTTTGACCTGTAGCCGGCCGCTCCCCTACCCACCTCTGGGAAGTGTCCACTACTCCTCTTCTGGTGCTGGCAGCCAAAGACCCACAAAACCCATTAGGGACTATTGCTCCAGTCCAGAATGTCAGAGGGGGGTGGTTCTGGGACCAATGGATCCACCTGGGTTCTGGCTACCAGTAGAGTCCAAGCATAGTACTGTTATTTGGTTTCTGTGGGGATATATGTATATCTCCCCTCCCTGGCCTCCTACCACCAAACTACAACCATGGGCCTGTTCATCGTGGCCACAGGGACACAAATATGTATCGGGTTTATGCCTGTGATGGATGGGCAATTCATAATTCCTTATGAACTGCCGGCTCCAATATGTCTGATAATGTTCATTGAACTGGGGAATGGCCTAGACCCCCTGCAGGGAAGTTTTTCCTGTTCCATTAGCTGTGTTCCTGGCTGTCTGAATGGAGGTGAGAAATGTAAACAAAGGTGGACTGCCAGAGGCTCTCTGCCAACTGTCTGGCTTTGAAGCAGGGCCCCCCCCCCCCCCCCCTGTGGAGCTCACTACCTCTGCTACCTTTCAGCAGATGGTTCATGTGGGAACTAGTGATGTTGCGAACATAACATTTTCCGTTCGCGAACGCGAATTTATGCAAATGTTCGCGAACGGGCGAACCGGGCGAACCGCCATAGACCTCAATAGGCAGGTGAATTTTAAAACCCACAGGGACTCTTTCTAGCCACAGTAGTGATGGAAAAGTTGTTTCAAGGGGACTAACACCTGGACTGTGGCATGCCGGAGGGGGATCCATGGCAAAACTCCCATGGAAAATTATGTGGTTGACACAGAGTTGGATTTTAATCCATAAAGGGCATAAATCACCTAACAATCAATTTTTTTTATTGAACAACGTGGTTTAAAACATTCAGTGTGTGTATACGATCAGGTATGATGTTGTATTGATCAGGTAGTGTAAGGGTTACGCCCGCTTCACAGACATTGACAGACCAAACTCCCCTTTTTTATCTGCGAGGTATTTGTGAGTGAGTTACACCCTGTAACGGTATAAGTGGAGGTCTAGCCAGTGGCCACAATACAGTCTGTGTGGGCCTGACACACACGGGTTTGCAAATGGGATTAGATCACAGAAAAAAATTAAATAGAATTTAAATAGCCAGCGGACACAATGCAGTCCAGGGGCGGGCTGGGCCGGGGGGCAGGGAGGAAATTGCCGCTGGGCCGTCTTTAACAAATAAAAAAATAGCCGCTGGGCCGTCTTTAACAAATAATAATTTTCTATTTTTTTATTTTTTTATTCCTCAGGGCCGCACCACCGATCACCACAGGCGGCGCGGCCCTGGATGTAATTGCGGCGGGCAGCAGTGGCGGCGGGCAGTAGGAGATGAGCGCTTCCATTGTGGAAGCGCTCATCTCCATAGTCATCTGTATCGCCGTCCTCAGGACAGCGATACAGATGGCTTCGCTGTGCTGTGGGGCAGGGGAGGGAGAGGTGTGTCCCTCCCCTGTTCTTCTGATAGGCCGCAGGCACTAATGCCTGCAGTCTATCAAAGGCCGGCTCAGGCAGCGCGATGACGTCATTATCATCGCGCCGCCTGAGCCCGGCAGCACACAGCAGGGACACAGGCTGGAAGAGGCCTGTATCGCTTCTGATGGAGGTAAGTATTAGTGTTTTTTTTTTTTCTTTCTTTGCAGGGGGGAGCTGGCACTATGTCTATGGGGGGGAGCTGTCACTATGGCTATGGGGGGGAGCTGGCACTAAGGGGGGGATTGCACTATGGGGGGACTGCCACAATAGGGGGGCTGGCACTATGGGGGAGCTGGCACTATGGGGAGAGAACTGGAACTATGGGGGAGCTGGCACTATGGGGGGGAGAACTGGCACTATGGGGGAGCTGGCACTATTGGGGGGCTGGCACTATGGGGGGGGTAACTGGCACTATGGGGGCGCTGGCACTATTGGGGGGCTGGCACTATGGGGGGGTAACTGGCACTATGGGAGAAGCTGGCACTATGGGGGGAGCTGGCACTATGGCTATGGGGGGGGGCTGGCACTATAGGGGAGCTGGCACTATGGGGGGGGAGAACTGGCACTATGGGGGAGCTGGCACTATTGGGGGGCTGGCACTATGGGGGGGAGCTGGCACTATGGGGGAGCTGGCAGTATGGGGGGAAGCTAGCACTATGGGGGGAAGCTAGCACTATGGGGGGAAGCTGGCACTATGGGGGGGAGCTGGCACTATGGGGGGGCTGGCACTATGGGGGGAAGCTGGCACTATGGGGGGAAGCTGGCACTATGGGGGGCTGGCACTATTGGGGAAGCTGACACTATGGGGGGGCTGACACTATAGGAGGAGCTGGCACTATGGGGGCATTTCTTACTGGCACATTATGGGGGGCACCATGGGGGAGAGGAGCACTATGGGGGTATCTGGGGGCTCTAAAGGGGCTTTTTGTAATTATTGGCACATTATGGGTGGCACTATAGAGGAGAGTGGCACTATGGGGCATCTGGTGTCACTATAGGGCATTATTTGGGGGCACTATGGGGAAGTGGGGGCTCTAAAGGGGCCTTTTTTATTGGCACATTATGGGGGCACTATGGCATTTGGTGGCACTAAGGGGGCATTTTTTATTGGCACATTATGGGAGGCACTATAGGGGAGAGCGGCACTATGGGGCATTATTTGGGGGCACTATGGGGGAGTGGAGCACTATTGGGGCATATGGTGGCACAAAGAAGGGGCATTTTTTACTGGCACATTGTGGGGGAGAGGAGCACTATAGGGGCATCTGCTTGGGGCACTAAGAAGGGGCATTTTTTTACTGGCATATTATGGGGGACACTATGGGGAAGGGGGAGAGAAGCACTATGAGGGCATTTACTGGGCACTATATAGGGGTTATTTTATACTGGCATACATTATGGGGACATTAGCTTAACTGCGGGCACTAAGCGGGGGTATTTCATGTACTGTCATATTATAGGGAGAATTATTACTACTAGGGGGTATTATGGGGAGCTTTACTACTACTGGGGGGCTATGAGGAACATGATTACTAGTAAGGGCACTATAGGGGCATTATTACTACTATGTGTGCTCTGGCAGAGAATTATTTCTATTGGTGGGATTTTGGGGAGCACTGTTACTTTGGGGGCACCCTGGCATAGTATCAGCTTAGCACAATTATTTTTGGGGGACATTAACTTTATACTATTAGTGTCTGGGCGCAGTTATTTTTTAGAGCACTGTGTGCCGATCATTGTTGAAGGGGGCACTATCTGTGTGGCAGTAGTATTTCCAGGGGGACTGTATCTGCAGTATAGTATTGGGGCACAGCGGGCACAGTATTGGGGGCACTATCTGTGTGGTATTAGTATTTCCAGGGGGACTGTTTCTGCAGTATAGTATTGGGGGCACAGCGGGCACAGTATTGGGGGCACTATCTGTGTGGTAGCAGTATTTCCAGGGGGACTGTATCTGCAGTATAGTATTGGGGGCACAGCGGGCACAGTATTGGGGGCACTATCTGTGTGGTAGTAGTATTTCCAGGGGGACTGTTTCTGCAGTATAGTATTGGGGGTGGCAGGAAAGGGTGTTCAGAAGATGTGAAGATGATGGAAATGTGGGAAACTAATGTCTGTTTCTCAATCTCTGCAGAGACGGGAGATGGTAGAAAAATCATCATGGTGGTCTGGTCAGAATGGAGAAGATAAAGAAAGAGAACGTCTACAACAAAGGTGACATCACTGGATGTAAGAGGTATGTGGTGCTATGTAGGAGAGGAGATGCTCCGGCTCCTCCCCCTGCCATTTGCAGAAGGAGGATTCAGAGCTGGGTGAGGACGGCCAAGGGGGGCAGCAGGCCACGGGCGGGCGGAAGATGTGGGGGGAACCACAGGCCTTGAGCAGGATCTGGGGAGGGAGGAGAGTGAAGGAGCTTCCTGGCTGTAGCTTGTTGTGTAAGCAGGCAGTGCAGCCAGGACAGGTCCTCCCCTCTCCGTATGATGTGTAGAGACAGGCCTCCAAAATAGAATTTCAGCTGTACAGTGTTTGTTGGGAGTGGCCTATTATATGTAGGAGGGGCTTTTAATAATGGGCGGGGCTAAAATGGGCCACTTGACTGGATTTGCCCCCCAGGACTAAGGCTGCCAGCCCTCCCCTGATGCAGTCTGTGTGGGCCTGTGTCACAACCAGACAGTTGAGAAGCTCTGACAGGAGCTTTCCAGATCCTCCTCCTTGAGTTTCTTTGTTTTGGTTAAGTTCCTCATCTCGTTAGTCTATCTCGGCTGTCATGCAGTTGGACTGATTGCTTCCCTTTAAGTTCCTCCCCATGATGCATTAGGTTGCGGCTTATACAACTTCCTGGAGTGTGTGTGCATGCTGTTTCTATTCCTCAGTCCTCTGCAAGATAAGTGCTGTTCCTTTATTTGTGATTTTCTGTCTGCTGGATTTTCAGGTGACCCTGACTCCCTCCGTGTCTTGTGTAGGGAGCCGGTGGTCGTGTCCCCTCACTATCGTAGGGTCTTCAGGTATTAGATAGCCGAGGTACGTGGATATGCGCCCATCCACCTTTGGGGTGTTCGCATAGGCTGAGCAATTAGGGAGAGTGGCAGGACTCATGTAGGGGTCTCCTTTTTGTTCCTTAGTTGTGGATCCAGTGAGTCATTAATTGTATTGCATTGTCTTGTTTCCTGTACACCATCCGTGACAGCCTGACACACACGGGCTTGCAACTGTGATTATATCACAGAAAAATATTAAATAGAATTTTTATTTATCTGCGAGGTATTTGTGAGTGAGTGACACCCTGTAACGGTATAAGTGGAGGTCTAGCCACTAGCCAGTGGCCACAATACAGTCTGTGTGGGCCCGACACACACGGGCTTGCAAATGGGATTAGATCACAGAATTTTTTTTTATAGAATTTTTATTTATCTGCGAGGTATTTGTGAGTGAATCACACCCTGTAACAGTATAAGTGGAAGTCTAGCCACTAGCCAGCAGACACAATACAGTCTGTGTGGGCCTGACACACACGGGCTTGCAACTCTGATTATATCACAGAAAAATATTAAATAGAATTTTTATTTATCTGCGAGGTATTTGTGAGTGAATGACACCCTGCAACAGTATAAGTGGAAATCTAGCCACTAGCCAGTGGCCACAATACAGTCTGTGTGGGCCTGACACACACAGGCTTGCAAATGGGATTAGATCACAGAAAAATATTAAATAGAATTTTTTTTATCTGCAAGGTATTTTCTGTCACAACCTGTATGAATGGTGTGCACACATTACTGTCTGTGACTGAGCCTGCAGCCTCTCACACACGGGCAGGCAACTGCAATATATGTATATATAAAATAAAATAAAAAAAAGCAGACTGATGTACCAGCCCTGAAAAGGGCTTTTTGGGGTGCTGTCAGGATGCTGTCCTTACAGCAGATGAGTCTGTGGACACAGAACACTGCCCTAGCTAACGCTTTCCCTTTTGAATCAGCAGCAGCAGCACTGTCCCTCCTCTCACACATGGGCAGGCAACTGCAATATATGTATATATAAAAAAAAAAAGCAGACTGATGTACCAGCCCTGAAAAGGGCTTTTTGGGGTGCTGTCAGGACGCTGTCCTTACAGCAGATGAGTCTGTGGACACAGAACAATTCCCTAGCTAACGCTTTCCCTATTGAATCAGCAGCAGCAGCAGCAGCACTGTCCCTCCTCTCACTGACAATGCAGATTCCCAATGAATCTAAAATGGATGCTGTCCAGGAGGTGGGAGGGTCTGCTGCTGATTGGCTGGAATGTGTCTGCTGACTGTGAGGTACAGGGTCAAAGTTTACTCAATGATAATATATAGGGGGCGGACCGAACATCGCATATGTTCGCCCGCCGCGGCGAACGCGAACAAGCTATGTTCGCCGGGAACTATTCGCCGGCAAACTATTCGGGCCATCTCTAGTGGGAACATGGCGGACAGTAAATATTAATCCATATTCCTCACATCTAGGTCATGAACAGTTGTAATAAGCATGTCACAAAACTCATGAAGATAATGTAAATGGGGCTAGCAGACAAGTGCAGTCATAGAGCGCATGTCTCAGCTAGCAAATGTGTGCATTCATAGAGTGTATGTCTAACTTTGTAAGCAGACAACTTCCGAAACCTCTCCAATAAAACAAGTAATTTAGGGAGAAGGATATGAGGTTGTGTCAAAGTCAGTAAGACATCATCTGAACATAATGATAATTTGTATTCCCTATCTCTCACCATTATCCCATATGCACCCCAAGTGGATCATCGCTGTCAAGGGTTCCATACATAAAATAAACAACAAGGGTGATAGGGGTCATCCCTGTTGAGTACTATATTTGAGTTAAAAACATTGGGAAGTGGAATAAAAAAGTTTAATCATGACTGAAGTGTGAGAGTATAGTCCCTGTAAGGCAGTGAAAAAAGCACCATGCATGCTATAGGCTATCAGAGAAGAAACAATAAAATACCAATTTAGACAGTTGAATGCTTTCTCGATGTCTAAACTTGATAATAAAGTAGGGCCATTAGTCTTGTTAGCCATATTTTTAAGGTCAATCAGCCTCCTGGTATTATTATCACTCTGTTGCGAAATGACTAAGCCCACGTGATCCTTATTAATCAAATAGGATAACCACACTGACAAGCGGTTGGCCAATAATTTAGTAAAGATTTTGAAGTCAGATTTAAGGAGGGCAATTGGCCGATAATTGGCACAAACATTTATTTGGCTTGAGGAAAGGAGAGAGATATTATAAAAGTATGTTTTTTGACATATCTACTGAACGAAAATGATTAATAACATAATGTATAGATATATCGCAGGATAGGGATTATAAGTACACAAAAAAAAAATGAGTTTAGTGGGGTGACAGAAGCCCTTTAACCACCTCAGCTCCCCAAGCTTAAACACCCTTAATGACCAGACCACTTTTTACAATTCTGCACTACACTACTTTCACGGTTTATTGCTCGGTCATACATCTTACCACCCAAATGAATTTTACCTCCTTTTCTTCTCACTAATAGAGCTTTCATTTGGTGGTATTTCATTGCTGCTGACATTTTTACTTTTTTTGTTATTAATCGAAATTTACCGAAATTTTTGCAAAAAAATAAAACTTTTCACTTTCAGTTGTAATTTTTTTTTTTAAAAACTACATTTCTATATAAATTTTTATCTAAATTTATTGTTATACATGTCTTTGATAAAAAAAATGCAATAAGTGTATATTTATTGGTTTGGGTAAAAGTTATAGCGTTTACAAACTATGGTACAAAAATTTGAATTTCCGCATTTTGATGCAGCTCTGACTTTCTGAGCACCTGTCATGTTTCCTGAGGTTCTACAATGCCCAGACAGTAGAAAAAACCCACAAATGACCCCATTTCGGAAAGTAGACACCCTAAGGTATTCGCTGATGGGCATAGTGAGTTCATGGAAGTTTTTATTTTTTGTCACAAGTTAGCGGAAAATGATGATTTATTTATTTTTCTTACAAAGTCTCATATTCCACTAACTTGTGACAAAAAATAAAACTTCCATGAACTCACTATGCCCATCACAAAATACCTTGGGGTGTCTTCTTTCCAAAATGGGGTCACTTGTGGGGTAGTTATACTGCCCTGGCATTTTAGGGGCCCTAATGTGTTAGAAGTAGTTTGAAATTCAAATGTGTAAAAAATGTCCTATGAAATCCTAAAGGTGCTCTTTAGAATTTGGGCCCCTTTGCCCACCTAGGCTGCAAAAAAGTGTCACACATGTGGTATCGTCGTACTCAGAAGAAGTGGGGAAATGTGTTTTGGGGTGTATTTTTACATATACCCATGCTGGGTGAGAGAAATATCATTCTAAAAGACAACTTTTCCCATTTTTTTATACAAAGTTGTCATGTGACAGAGATATTTCTCTCACCCAGCATGGGTATATGTAAAAAGACACCCCAAAACACATTGCCCAACTTCTCCTGAGTACGGCAATACCACATGTGTGACACTTTTTTGCAGCCTAGGTGCGCAAAGGGGCCCAAATTAGGGGTTAGGAGGGCATTTTTAGACATTTGGATTCCAGACTTCTTCTCACGCTTTAGGGCCCCTAAAATGCCAGGGCAGTATAAATACCCCACATGTGACCCCATTTTGGAAAGAAGACACCCCAAGGTATTCCGTGAGGGGAATGGCGAGTTCATAGAAGTTTTTTTTTGCCACAAGTTAGCGGAAAATGATTTTTTTTTGTTTTTTCTCACAAAGTCTCCCTTTCCGCTAACTTGTGACAAAAAATAAAATCTCCCACGGACTCAATATGCTGCCCCTCAGCGAATACCTTGGGGTGTCTACTTTTCAAAATGGGGTCACATGTGGGGTATTTATACTGCCCTGGCATTTTACGGGCCCTAAAACGTGAGAAGAAGTCTGGAATATAAATGTCTAAAAAATTTTACGCATTTGGATTCCGTGAGGGGTATGGCGAATTCATGTGAGATTTTATTTTTTGTCACAAGTTAGTGGAATATGAGACTTTGTAAGAAAAAAAAAAAAAACATTTTCGCTAACTTGTGGCAAAAAAATCTTCTATGAACTCGCCATGCCCCTCAAAAGTGATCTTTTTATAGCGCCGCAGCGATTTTACGGTGTTTTTGCAGTGATCAGAAAAAAAAAATTCTGTCACTGCGGTGGGGCGGACTGAACGCAAGTGTGAGCACAAGATCAGGCCTGATTGGGCGAACACTGCATTTTTTGTAGAGCCTATAGAACATGTCCTTTTCTTGTCCGCAATTTCGGACAAGAAAAGGCATTTTCTATATAGTTCTGGCAATGTGCGGATCCGCAAAATGTGGAAAGTACATTGCCGGCGTCCGTGTTTTGCGGATCCGCGGTGTCCGTGTTTTGCGTATCCGCGGATCCGTGGATCCGTAAAACACATAAGGACGTCTGAATGGAGCCTTACAGGGGGTGATCAATGACAGGGGGGTGATCAGGGAGTCTATATGGGGTGATCACCCCCCTGTCATTGATCACCCCCCTGTAAGGCTCCATTCAGATGTCCATATGTGTTTTGCGGATCCGCGAATCGGATCCGCAAAACACATATGGACGTCTGAATGGAGCCTTACAGGGGGGTGATCAATGACAGGGGGGTGATCAGTGACAGGGGGGTGATCAGGGAGTCTATATGGGGTGATCAGGGGTTAATAAGGGGTTAATAAGTGACAGGGGGGGTGTAGTGTAGTGGTGTTTGGTGCTACTTTACAGAGCTGCCTGTGTCCTCTGGTGGTCGATTCAAGCAAAAGGGACCACCAGAGGACCAGGTAGCAGGTATATTAGATGCTGTTATCAAAACAGCGTCTAATATACCTTTAAGGGGTTAAAAAAATCGGATCTACAGCCTGCCAGCGAATGATCGCCGCTGGCAGGCTGCAGATCCACTCGTTTAGGCCTCCTGCACACGACCGTTGTGTGCACCCATGGCCGTTGTGCCGTTTTCCGTTTTTTTTCGCGGA
Source organism: Bufo bufo (assembly GCF_905171765.1). Classification (NCBI taxonomy): domain Eukaryota; kingdom Metazoa; phylum Chordata; class Amphibia; order Anura; family Bufonidae; genus Bufo; species Bufo bufo. The sequence goes on along the minus strand of NC_053393.1, from coordinate 366,723,736 downwards.
CCCATTGACTTTCAATGGGTCCGTGGAAAAATCGGAAAATGCACCGTTTTGCAGCCGCATCCGTGATCCGTGTTTCCTGGCCGTGAAAAAAATATGACCTGTTCTATTTTTTTCACGGCCAACGGTTCACGGACCCATTCAAGTCAATGGGTCCGTGAAAGAACACGGATGCACACAAGATTGGCATCCGCGTCCGTGATCCGTGGCCGTAGGTTACTTTTTATCCGCTGATCCGTCTGCATAAAAGCTTTTTCAGAGATGAGTTTTCACTTAGTGAAAACTCAAATCCGACAGTATATTCTAACACAGAGGCGTTCCCATAGTGATGGGGACGCTTCTAGTTAGAATATACTGAGAACTGTGTACATGACTGCCCCCTGCTGCCTGGCAGGTGCTGCAGGCCCCCCCCTGTAGTTAACACATTGGTGGCCAGTGCGGCCGCCCCCCCCCCTCCCTCCCCTGTAGTTAACTCATTGGTGGCCAGTGGGCCCCCCTCCCTCCCCTGTAGTTAACTCTTTGTTGTCCAGTGCGGCCGGCCCCCCCTCCCTCCCCTGTAGTTAACTCGTTGGTGGCCAGTGGGCCCCCCCTCCCTCCCCTGTAGTTAACTCTTTGTTGTCCAGTGCGGCTGGTCCCCCCTCCCTCCCCTGTAGTTAACTCTTTGTTGTCCAGTGCGGCCGGCCCCCCCTCCCTCCCCTGTAGTTAACTCTTTGTTGTCCAGTGCGGCCGGCCCCCCCTCCCTCCCCTGTAGTTAACTCGTTGGTGGCCAGTGGGCCCTCCCCCCTCCCTCCCCCTCCTAATTAAAATCTCCCCCCCTATCATTGGTGGCAGCGGAGAGTACCGATCAAAGTCCCAGTTTAATCGCTGGGGCTCCGATCGGTAACCATGGCAACCAGGACGCTACTGCAGTCCCGGTTGCCATGGTTACTTAGCATTTTGTAGAAGCATTATACTTACCTGCGAGGCTGCGATGTCTGTGTCCGGCCGGGAGCTCCTCCTACTGGTAAGTGACAGGTCTGTGCGGCGCATTGCTTAATGATCTGTCACTTACCAGTAGGAGGAGCTCCCGGCCGGACACAGACATCGCAGCCTCGCAGGTAAGTATAATGCTTCTACAAATTGCTAAGTAACCATGGCAACCGGGACTGCAGTAGCGTCCTGGTTGCCATGGTTACCGATTGGAGCCCCAGCGATTAAACTGGGACTCCGATCGGTACTCTCCGCGGCCACCAATGATAGGGGGGGGAGATTTTAATTAGGAGGGGGAGGGAGGAGGGAGGGCCCACTGGCCACCAACGAGTTAACTACAGGGGAGGGAGGGGGGCCCACTGGCCACCAACGAGTTAATTACAGGGGAGGGAGGGGGGGCGGCCGCACTGGACAACAATGAGTTAACTACAGGGGAGGGAGGGGGGCCCACTGGCCACCAATGAGTTAACTACAGGGGAGGGAGGGGGGCCGGCTGCACTGGACAACAAAGAGTTAACTACAGGGGGGAGGGGGGGCCGGCCGCACTGGCCACCAATGAGTTAGAAACAGGGGGGGGGGGGGTCTGCCCCTGCTGCCTTGCAGCACCTGCCAGGCAGCAGGGGGCAGTCATGTACACAGTTATTTTAGTATATTCTAACCTGAAGCGTCCCCATCACCATGGGAACGCCTCTGTGTTAGAATATACTGTCGGATTTGAGTTTCACGATCTAACTCATATCCGACAGTATATTCTAACATAGAGGCATTCCCATGGTGATGGGGACGCTTCAAGTTAAAATATACCATCAGATTGGCGAAAACTCCGATCCGATGGTATAAAAGGGACTCCTGACTTTACATTGAAAGTCAATGGGGGACAGATCCATTTGCAATTGCACCATATTGTGTCAACGTCAAACGGATCCGTCCCCATTGACTTGCATTGTAATTCAGGACGGATCCATTTGGCTCCGCACGGCCTGGCGGACACCAAAACGACTTTTTTTTCATGTCCGTGGATCCTCCAAAAATCAAGGAAGACCCACGGACGAAAAAACGGTCACGGATCACGGACCTACGGACCCCGTTTTTGCGGACCGTAAAAAAAAAAACGGTCGTGTGCAGGAGGCCTTACCTGCAGTTCCTGCGCGCGTTCACAGGAAATCTTGCCTCTCGCGAGATGACGCGCCGGCGCGTCTAGGAGGAATGAATCAGCCGCCTCCGGAACGCGATCCTGCGTTAGGCGGTCCGGAGGCGGTTAAGTAAGTGATTGACAGGTTATAAAAACCTGTTTTTTGGGCAAATAGAGCCACAGTGAGGTTTAATAAGGCTAGCTTAGGATTCTTCTTATTAGTCTGGACATGAGCATATGTTTAGGTTCAAATCTGATGACAGAATCCCTTTAAGCATTTTGGAAAGAAAAAAAGTGGGGGTTAGTCAGCAAATCCCAAAGCACAGGCCATGGCTGAAAGCACAAAAGAAAAAACAAACACAATGCAACAGCACTCTGCAATCACAAATAATAAAGTAAATACAATAGTGCCATACTCACTATAGAAGATGTACTAATGCTACATTATAAATGTAAGATTCTTGGCAAATACATTATGTACAAAATAATTTGCGCCTGTCTGCCAAGACAGGAACCTACACTAAATACTACCTCCGCTGGTGCCATACTGGCCTCCATTAAATTCAGGGAATGCAGGTGTAGTGTCCCACTAGGTAGGCGTGGGCACTACACAAGGGTCAATTGGGTGACGTGTTACTTCTGCTCACAAGGGACAGTAATATTACATTTAACTGTGCACTTTAATGTATTTTCTATGTGTTTTTATATGCAATATTTTCCATGTGTCATGCATAGCAGGCCTAAGAGGGTGTAGTTAGGCATCCTAGACACTAGAGGGAGATAGGGAGCCCCTAGTATAAATGTTCAGGCCCAGACAGGGAGGAGTTAGGTCATAGTCAGGAGTCTGTGGAGACAGAAGTGAGAAGGCACCAGCTAGAGATATGCTGAGGGCCTCCTCCTGACATGCAGCTTGATAGCCCTGGCTGCTAGCTACGTCCAGGAGGCTAGTGAAGAACTCTAGCCTGCCTATAGATAAAGTGAGCCTCAGTTAGCTCAGAAGACACCCCAGTAGTAGGAGTGCACCTCCTGGGAGAAACCTGCAGTCATCTATTTAATTCAGCAGAGAATCCAGCTAATCAGCAAAGGTACTGTAATAATTAAAGCAAGTGCCAATACTGGAGGAAGGAATTCATATACCAAGGATTTAAGCCAGCAATTAGGCATCCGGGCCTTGGGATCTAGCCTGCTAGAATAGCTGTGGGGATAGAGCAGCACTGTACTGCAAAGCATTAACTGTATGCCCTCCAAGTATCTTGCAAGATTGAAACCTGCTGTGCTGTGAAGTAAATCTGCTGTGCATTTGTATTATAAAGAACTGCATCATTATCACCTACTGCAACTGTCTGTATAAAGTTGGACTGTTTCCTAAAGTAAAGCAACGTTTGGTTTACCACCTGTGTACTCCATTACTACTCCTACAAATCGGTGTGCCACCGTTACAGGCACTGGCGTCACGATCCTTAAAGGGACCTTGCCTCAGGCACTCAAAACACCTGGAACATCCAGGGCACCTCACACACCATCAGGCCAGGTCTCTCCATCCAGAGTGTGCCCCAGAGGAACTTGTGTCTACCTCTCCTTCACTGCCGCATGCCTGCCCAGGGTCCTCCAAAAAGTGAGTAACCCTCGAATGCCCATAACCGTGACCTCACTGTCGCTATACCCTGCAGGTCTGGCGTGCTGCACAGGTTCCACATGCATGCTGAGCCCACCCTGTATTATTCCTTTTTTGGTGTCACAAAACCATTTAATTCCAAAGGATTCACTTACCTTTTCTCCCTGCATTGTATATACTAGCAGTCCACAATCGGGATAATTATTTCTCTCTAGCATGTTTTTGTGGTCTGTGATATAAAGAAGCTAGTGGAGGGGACAGTGTGAGTTAATACATTATCTGTACAGTTCTTTGTAGCAATATTTTATTTAACATGTGTAATCTACAGATAAAGTGAAGGTCTTTCAAGAACTACAAAATGCTGAATTACTTTGCAGATCTCAGAAATATCACTTGTCATTATATATGTTAGGCATTTGCATTTGGAAATGTAAAAAGGAACAATTGCACATTTATAGTGAGCTGGAATGACAGAAAGTAATATACTGAAGCCTGAACACACTGTTTCTGTGCATAATACAATCTATGAGCTGAAGAAAAGATTAAACATTTCTCAGGGTAGTATTAGGTTTGAAGTTAAGAGAACTCTCAAGCCAACTTATTCTATGAGCATGTTAGGAATTCTACAAAAATCTTTTTACATCTAAGCATATGGAGGTTTGCAAAGAATTGGATTACGCAGTCTCTGTTTTAGTCATTTGCGGGGAAGTATATATTGAGACGTGTTATTATTTTGTGGTGATTCTGACAAGGTTGCACACTTCAGTCGTACAGATGTGTTATGGCGTAAATTTTATTGTAGTCACAGAAAATAGAAACCCAGACAAAAGGTTTGAGAAACAAATCATCTATTTATCCCCAGGACTATGACTGTGACGAGGGGACATCCTCTGCGTCTGGAGAAAAGAAGGTTTGTACACAAATATAGAAGAGGATTCTTTACGGTAAGAGCAGTGAGACTATGAAACTCACTGCCTGAGGAGGTGGTGATGGTGAGGAAAATTGGCTTCTACCTCACAGGTTTTTTTTTTTCTTCCTCTGGATCAACTTGCAGGATAACAGACTGAAATGAATGAACAGATGTCTTTTTTCGGCATTATTATTCTGCCACAGATGCACGTTAGAGAAGTCTCTGACTGGTTGTGAGTGGTAATCTCTGTACAAGCAATGGTAGACAGCTGAACTCATATCCCATTAGGTTGTGGTACCAGTTGCATGTGATAATCCAGTGAGGAGGATACAATGGAGATGCTTTGGTAATTAATTGAGTTTACCTTGAGCAAAGACATATAGAGGACATTAGAGGCCAAAACTAAATGCTCTCACCACCTCGGAGTCTGCTGCAGAAAAGAAAGACACAGGACCAGAACAAACAGGATATGATGTCACCGAAAGGGAGGAGTAGATAGAGAGCAAAGGTAATGGTATTTACATAATACATTCAGGAAACCTATAACAAAAATAACCACAGGGTGGCAGCATTACATAACATGGTAATTATATGATAACACAAATACAGCAATTAAAGAGGACCTTTCATAAGTCCAGACATTATAAACTAAGTATCAGGATATGTAGGGCATAGTGCAGGTATCTAACTGCACTTACAATTTTTTATGGGAGCCGCTCCATTCGCCGCTGTGGCCCCCGTTGTATTCTCCCGCTAGGTATGCTAATTTTTGCATCTATACAAGGAGGAGGAGACTGCCCTGTTTCTCAATGAGTCTCCTTCTCCCTGGCTGTAGCACTGTCCAATCGCAGCGGAGAGCGTCACAGCCAGGGAGAAAAAAAAACTCACCTTCTCCCTGGCTGTGACGCTCTCCAATGTGATTGGACAGCGCTACAGCAAGGGAGAAGGACATGCCCATTGAGAAACAGGGCAGTCTCCTCCTCCCTGTACCAATGCTAAAATTAGCATACCAGGCGGGAGAATACAACGGGAGCCACAGCGGGCGAACAGATCCCTGCACTATGCCCTACATATCCTGATACTTAGCTTATAATGTCTGGACCCATGAAAGGTCCTCTTTAATCAAAAATGGAAGAAATAAATGCTGGAACAGCACACTCCCCGTCTGAAATCCTAGGATTTCACACTATATAGTAAACACAAATGTCCATATGATGTTCAATGGAAATACTGGAACCTGAAAGACAAAAGGCAACAAAGAAAACACTTTAAACTGGAATGGGTGGACAGGAACAGTCTAAATGTCTTAGAATTTTAGGAATAGTCTAGAGATTGACAACTAAATGGAAGAAAAGTTCTTACAAAGTTCCTCAAGGTAGAAGAAATCATTTCTCAACGGGTAAGAGGAGAACAATCTCAGATGCAGGCCTGATGAAGGACTTGGGATCGCCTTGTTTTGCGATGGTCACTCCCACCTTACGGACCTTGCCATCTTCACTGGCGAAGATTTTTGAGATGAGACCCATGGGCTAGGAATTTATTTCCACCTTCTGGTCTTTCATTGAGAACAAGATCTCCTATTTGTAAGTTTGGCTTGACCTGCTGCCACTTCCTACATCCTTGAAGAAGGGTTAAGGGTTAAGTTGGGCATATGTTAAACATGTTTCCACCGTTTCTGACATAGGTTAACAGAAGAAGACTCTTCAGGTGGATTAGGAACAGATCCAAACTTCTGAGTGAGAAGCGTTGCTGGAGTGAGAATGGCAGGGGATTCTGGGTCCATAGATACAGCTACAAGAGGTCTTGCATTGACCATAGCAGATACCTCAGCTAGGAAGGTGGTCAAAGTCTCATGGGTGAGCCTTGAGAAGTTTGAGTCCATTAGCATATAGTCCAATAATTTGCGGGTGATGCCTATCATACTTTCCCATGAACCGGGCGGTGAGAGGCATGAGGGGGGTTAAATATCCATGTACAACCATTGTTGTCCAAGTAGTCTTGAACTGGCTTAGAGTCGATTTGCAATTCTCGGCAGGCGCCTATGAAGTTGGTTCCACAGTCAGATCTCATTTGCTTTACTGGTCCTCTGATGGTGAGAAATCGTCTTAAAGCATTGATGAAACTAGAAGCGTTTATGGATTATATTACTTTAATGTGTATAGCACGTACACTTAAACATGTAAACAACACTGCCCATCATTTACTGTCTGCATGACCACCTATGGTCCTTCGTGCAGTGACTGTCCATGGCCCGAAGACATCCAGACCAACATAAGGGCTGTTTCACACGAGTGGATGCCTGGACAGCAGTGACACGGAGCCAGGGGCATAACTAGAGGTGACTGGGCCCCACAGCTAATTTTTGTATTCCCCCCCCCCCCCCCGTGTAAACCCCGCTCTTTTGGCTAGTCATGATCTAGACCAGACCAGGTTGCCACGCCATCCTTTTCCTATTATATACATACACTGTTAACACTGAATACATACACTATTAACACTGAAGAGGACAGTATACTACTACAGAGGGATCTGGATAGATTGGAGGCTTGGGCAGATAAGTGGCAGATGAGGTTTAACACTGACAAATGTAAGGTTATGCACATGGGAAGAAATAATGCAAGTCACCCGTACATACTAAATGGTAAAACACTCGGTAACACTGACATGGAAAAGGATCTAGGAATTTTAATAAACAGCAAACTAAGCTGCAAAAAACAGTGTCAGGCAGCTGCTGCCAAGGCCAATAAGATAATGGGTTGCATCAAAAGGGGCATTGATGCCCGTGATGAGAACATATTCCTACTACTTTACAAATCATTAGTCAGACCACACATGGAGTACTGTGTACAGTTCTGGGCTCCAGTGAACAAGGCAGACATAGCAGAGCTGGAGAGGGTCCAGAGGAGGGCAACTAAAGTAATAACTGGAATGGGGCAACTACAGTACCCTGAAAGATTATCAAAATTAGGGTTATTCACGTTAGAAAAAAGACGACTGAGGGGAGATCTAATTACTATGTATAAATATATCAGGGGTCAGTACAGAGATCTATCCCATCATCTATTTATCCCCAGGACTGTGACTGTGACGAGGGGACATCCTCTGCGTTTGGAGGAAAGAAGGTTTGTACACAAACATAGAAAAGGATTCTTTACGGTAAGAGCAGTGAGACTATGGAACTCTCTGCCTGAGGAGGTGGTGATGGTGAGTACAATAAAGGAATTCAAGAGGGGCCTGGATGTGTTTCTGGAGCGTAAAAATATTTCAGGCTATAGCTACTAGAGAGGGGTTGTTGATCCAGGGAGTTATTCTGATTGCCTGATTGGAGTCGGGAAGGAATTTTTTATTCCCCTAAAGTGAGGAAAATAGGTTTCTACCTCACAGTTTTTTTTTTGCCTTCCTCTGGATCAACTTGCAGGATAACAGGCCGAACTGGATGGACAAATGTCTTTTTTCGGCCTTATGTACTATGTTACTATGTTACTATGTTACTATACACGCACACCCTATCTGTCATGTAGTGTCATTCTATCATACTGTTGTGGGGGCCGTGTCAAAGTCTTAGGCCCCTTTGACAGGGGCAAGTTTTCCGCACGGGTGCAATACGTGATGTGAACGCATTGCACCCGCACTGAATCCGGACCTATTCACTTCAATGGGGCTGTATACATGATCAATGATTTTCACGCATCACTTGTGCGTTGCGTACAAATCGCAGCATGCTCTATATTCTGGTGTTTTTCACGTAGCGCAGGCCCCACAGAAGTGAATGGGGCTGCTTGAAAATCGCATTGCATCCGCAAGCATTGCGGATGCAATGCGATTTTCACGGATGGTTGCTAGGAGATGATAGGGACCCGAACTTTATTATTTTCCCTTATAACATGGTTATAAGGGAAAATAATAGCATTCTTAATACAGAATGCTAAGTAACATGTGGCTTGAGGGGTTAAAAAATAATAAAATATTTAATTATTCACCTCATCCACTTGATCGCGCAGCCCGGCTCGTCTTCTTTCAGGACCCGGCAGGAAAAGTACCTTTGGTGACGTCACCGCGCTCACAACGTGGTGAACGTGGTGACGTCGGAGCAGGTCCTGCTGAATGAAGATAGAAATCTTCTATCTTCATTCAGCAGGACCTGCGCTGACGTCACCACGCTCACCACCAGGTTGCTAGGAGATATCGTCTGTAAACTTTTAGTTTTTTATCACGTGCATAAAAAACGCATCAAAACGCATTGCACCTGCGCAGAAAAAACTGAACGCAATCGTAGACAAAACTGACTGAACTTGCTTGAAAAATGGTGCGAGTTTCACTGAATGCACCCTGAACGCATCTGGAGCCAACCCGTATCGTTCGTGTGAAAGGGGCCAGCCATTCCCGTATTGCGGACCGCATATGCGGATCAGCAATAAATGGGCACCCTTCTGTGTGCATTCTGCAACACTGATGCGGATCCATTCATTTCAATGGGTCCGCAAATCCGGAGATGCGGAAGGGTGCGAAACGGAATCACGGAACGGAACACTACGTAAGCACTACGCAGTGCTTCCGTGGGGTTCCATTCCGCACTTCCGTTCCACCAAAAGATAGAACATGTCCTTTTTGCAGAATTGTGCTTTCCTGGGTAATATACCCGGAGAGGTGAACAGGACATCACACTACACTGTATGTACAGCACAGTATGACCCCTGCTGTAGGAGAGGCGCCCATTCTATGTATTGCTGCAGGGCTGACACCGACTGTAGTCTGTCCCCATGGTCTGAGCCCCTGGTAACCAGTGGAGTAGCTCGAAATGACTGGGCCCCACATCAAATTTTTAAACTGGCAGGCAGGCGTCATACAGTGGCATTTGATTCTTTAACATACATGTGTTTTTACTGGAATATGACGTACACGATACAAAAATGCAGTACTCCACGTTCTTGTATCCTGCACAATCCGGTAAAAAAAAAATGGATACTTTTTTTTTTTTTTTTTTTTTTTTTTTTACAATGAAACTCTATGGTGAACGGATGTCACTGTCATGGCATCAGTATGAGGCATCCGAATACGTTTTTTTGTATACGTTAAACGGATGGGAAAAAAGTGATGTGAACCCAGCCTTTAATGTGGGACAAAAATGTGATGTGAACTAGCGGTGCATTGTACAGTTGTTGAAAAAACCATACTCGCCTGCTCCCCGTCGCTCCGTGATCTTCCAGTCCCCATTCTGGCCTCATACTGGTGTCCCCTCTCAACTTTATCTGACTGTGATTTTGCAGTAAAAAGATCACAGAGAGGCAAAGAGCATTATCAATCATGTTAATTCTCTGTGTCTCTGCTGTCCAGTGCGGGGCTTGGCTGTCATTCACGCAGCGGATGACATGCACGGCATCTGCTCATGTTAAACAGCCCTAAGTAAACAGTGGTTCGGTGCTTGTCCTATCAACTGGCAAATCAGACATTTGTTGATGTTGCAGTTTTCCCCTTGTCTTGCGACATTTAATGCAACTGTGAATTATATGAGCATCCTGTCTTTTTGCTCCCACTATTCAAAAACATGCGGCTCTTAAAGCACCCTCAGTGAAATGTCTGCCTTGGTGCTTGATTCTTTCATGATAATGTCATATCAACAGTGTAGTAACATGGTGAATGGCAGGAATAATGAGGGGATTCCTTTCTGAAATCTCTAACTTAGCCTTGTTTAGGCGACCACCAACCCTCAGCATGCCACGATCGTCAATTACTGGTTTCAAGTTGACAATGGGGCTGCCTTTTGGAATGTCTTGCTTGTCATGTATACATTTCAGTTCCATGTGAACAGCACTCTGCTGTACGTTACGTATCACAAGCAACTTACTTAGGACAATATCTTCTGCAGTGAGAGGTTAATGGCACACGTGCCAACTGTAACATTTAGTGTTATGTTTGTCAGTGCGAAAGCACTGTACAATGTGGACTAATCTTGCAATGATGTGAACGAGCCTTGACCATCTGGAGAAGCTTTCAAAGCGATGACAGTCCAAGCCAGACCTCCTTTCAGACTTGGTGACAAGGGTACTAACTTCAGGGCGAATCTCTGGATCTTCATAAGGGTCTTGGAGACTGAAGACATCTTGATTAGGAGTTTCTTTACTCTGGTTCAGCAAAAACTCCGGACTTTGTGTCCTTTTGAGCAGATGTATGGCTTTCTCCACTGTGGGCAAGGATTTGAGTGTGTCGTCCACGTTAAAGTCTCTTTTAACGAAGTTTCGGGCATCTTTCCCAAGCTCTGACTCACCATCAGAGGCAGCCCTACGTAGGCCATATGTAGCAACAGCAGGTGAAGGACTGTTACCGAACACGTGCACCTTCATGCTGTATTCAACCATTTCCTTGCTGGTGTCATTGTCTCTGTGTCAAAGAAACTTGAGGTAATTTCTGTGGTCTTGCCAGACAATAAAGCAGTAGAATATTTGTTCAATGTCTGCAGTAATGGCAACTTCTGTTTTATTCTGTTTTATTCCAACTGAAGAAAATGTCATCAATATATCGATGCCAGAGTACCAGGTCCTCCCCCAGTCTGGGAGCAATACATTGCTGTTCCCAATGCGCCAAAAATAAATTGGCATAACTGAGGGCGAACCTGGTACCCATGGAAGTTCCTTTTGTTTGTAAATAAAAATCTGATCCATTAATAAAATAATAATGTGTTTAAAATAAATTTTACTCCTTTTGCTAAAAAATCTATTTGTTCTTTTTGAAGCTGGCTGTTTCTAATTGTTTGTTAAGGGCTTCTATTCCTTGCTCATGGTTAATTATCGCATACAATGAATTTACATCCAGTGTTCCTAAAATCCAATGTGGTTGGTATTCTAGATTTTCTACTATTTTTATAATTTGAGTTGTATCTTTAATATAGGAAAACATTATTTTTACAGTTGGCTGTAACATTTTGTCTACATATTGTGATAAGTTTGATGTTAATGAGCCTATGCCAGAGATAATTGGCCTGCCAGGGGGATTCTTTTGGTCTTTATGGATTTTTGGGATACAATAAAATGCTGGTAGTCGTTGTTGAGTACCCATTATACATTTATATTCTTGATCCTGTAGAATACCTCTGTCCCAACCATCTCTGGCATATTTTTCAAGTGCATCATTATACTCTTTAGTAGGGTTTCGATTTAATTGTATATATGTAGTAGTATCTGATAATTGCCTCAAACATTCTGCATCATATTGTTGGGCTTTTAAGATCACTATAGCTCCCCCCCCCCCTATCCGCCGGCCTAATGACAATGTCCTCTTGTTTTTACAACTGCTTAATGGTTTGTATCTCTTGTGTAGTTAAATTATTTCTATTTCTCGAGTTATTTTTTAATTTTCTTATGTCCATTTCTACATTTTTCTTAAAAGCTGCCATTTCATGTCCAATTTCCTGCCTGGGATACATGTTAGATTTCTGTTTTAGATTAGTATGTACATAGATATCATGTTTTGTATAATTCATAACTATTGGGTTTTAAAAAAAATATTTTTTGAGGCATAATTTCCTGATAAATTTTTCTTTCCCAATGAATATATCAAATTTATTTGGTTGGACAGTTGGCGCAAACTTTAAGCCTTTATTTAATAAACTAGATTGTGCTGGTGTGAGTTTTACCGAGCTTAGATTTATTATAGCAACATTGTTCCTATCTATTATTTGTTCCTGCAATTGACTCTTTTTTCTCTCTTTTCCCTGACCTCTTCTTGTTCTCTTCTTCTTGTGTCTTGTGCATATTAGTGATAGTGGTGATTGGGAGTGTGTGTGTTTCCTCTCCCTTGGTTCTGTTGTGTGCTTTTCCCATAATAAGTTTTCCGTGATTGTGTTCTCCAATCCCATTCTTGATTGGTCTCCCTGTGTCTCAGTTTGTATTTGTGTCCCATTGGGGGCGATTGATAATGTCTTGACTCTGGTGTCTGTGCGGCGGTGTACGATCTAAAAAATGAGGACTAGAGAGAGTTTCATATCTGTTTGTGACTTGAACATTATAGTTATTTTTCATCCAATTTTCATTATATTTCTGTGTATCTGGAACATTATGCTGTTCATGCTGTTGACTTTCCTCATGTGTCTTTTGTAAATCCGTTTTGGTAAAAATTTCAGATTTTTTTCTACTATTTTTAGTGATTATTTCCTGTTCAGTTGCACCTAAATTTTTACAATTTTTCTCTTGCCAATTTGTGAACTCTTCTTTTTTGGGGAAATTTATTTATTACTTCTCTTAATTTATCTTTTCTATAGTTTCTTCCAAGATTTGAGTTCTCCTTTTAATAATCAGTTGAATCAATGCTACTGATTGTGCTGTCAACAGATTATCCCATTCTTCTTTAAAAAGGTATCTATATAGATCTTGTGCTGGAGTTTTAGTTAACAGGATACCCTTTGGTATATTACCATTTTCCAGGTAACGATTAAGGGATTTAATTTCCCATCGTTGTTTAAGTTGTTTAATTAAAAGGGTCTTCAGTTCTCTAAATATTTCCATCATAGATTTTTCTTTAGGTCTTTCCACATTTATTCCATTATGGTCATCAAAAGAAAACATTTCCACTCTTTGTTTTTTATTTTCTATATAATTCATAGAAAAATTTGGCCGGGTGAGTGGCTGTACACCGGGTGGGACACCCCGATGTCAGCCTATATACAAGATAGTCTCCTGTGAGTAGAGACTAATAAGCTAAGTTACTAACAAAATAACAAGACTCAATATTCGGCCCACTGGACAGAGATCCGGACTATATTCTTTAGTTATTGGTATCTGTTTATTCAAAACGTTCTCAAAAAACTACTCTGCACATCACATTTTTGAATTTTTAGCACCATTCATAAAGATTTTTTTCTTTCATGTACTCAGCCTATACTTGGCCTATACTCAGCTAATATAAGGTCATATCTTCAATTTGACAAGATATAAGATAACAATTTGTCTCAACCATCTTTAAATATTCATATGTACTCAGCTTTATGTACTCAGTGAATACAGTGGGATGCGAAAGTTTGGGCAACCTTGTTAATCGTCATGATTTTCCTGTATAAATCGTTGGTTGTTACGATAAAAAATGTCAGTTAAATATATCATATAGGAGACACACACAGTGATATTTGAGAAGTGAAATGAAGTTTATTGGATTTACAGAAAGTGTGCTATAATTGTTTAAACAAAATTAGGCAGGTGCATACATTTGGGCACCACAAAAAAGAAATGAAATCAATATTTATTAGATCCTCCTTTTGCAGAAATTACAGCCTCTAAACGCTTCCTGTAGGTTCCAATGAGAGTCTGGATTCTGGTTGAAAGTGTTTTAGACCATTCCTCTTTACAAAACATCTTTAGTTTATTCAGGTTTGATGGCTTCCGAGCATGGACAGCTCTCTTTAAGTCACACCACAGATTTTCAATTATATTCAGGTCTGGGGACTGAGATGGCCATTCCAGAACGTTGTACTTGTTCCTCTGCATAAATGCCTTAGTGGATTTTGAGCAGTGTTTAGGGTCGTTGTCTTGTTGAAAGATCCAGCCCCGGCGCAGCTTCAGCTTTGTCACTGATTCCTGGACATTGGTCTCCAGAACCTGCTGATACTGAGTGGAATCCATGCGTCCCTCAACTTTGACAAGATTCCCAGTCCCTGCACTGGCCACACAGCCCCACAGCATGATGGAACCACCACCATAATTTACTGTAGGTAGCAGGTGTTTTTCTTGGAATGCTGTATTCTTTTTCCTCCATGCATAACGCCCCTTGTTATGGCCAAATAACTCAATTTTAGTTTCATCAGTCCACAGCACCTTATTCCAAAATGAAGCTGGCTTGTCCAAATGTGCTTTAGCCCACCTCAGGCTGCACTTTTTGTGCTGTGGGCAGAGAAAAGGCTTCCTCTGCATCACTCTCGCATACAGCATCTCCTTGTGTAAAGTGCGCCGAATGGTTGAACGATGCACAGTGACTCCATCTGCAGCAAGATGATGTTGTAGGTCTTTGGTGCTGGTCTGTTGGTTGACTCTGACTGTTCTCACCATTCGTCCCTTCTGTCTATCCGAGATTTTTCTTGGTCTGCCACTTCGAGCCTTAACTTGAACTGAGCCTGTGGTCTTCCATTTCCTCAATATGTTCCTAACTGTGGAAACAGACAGCTGAAATCCCTGAGACAGCTTTCTGTATCCTTCCCCTAAACCATGATGGTGAACAATCTTTGTCTTCAGGTCATTGGAGAGTTGTTTTGAGACCCCCATGTTGCTACTCTTCAGAGAAAATTAAAAGAGGAGGGAAACTTACAATTGACCCCCTTAAATACTCTTTCTCATAATTGGATTCACCTGTGTATGTAGGTCAGGGGTCACTGAGCTTACCAAGCCAATTTGAGTTCCAATAATTAGTTCTAAAGGTTTTGGAATCAATAAAATGACAACAGTGCCCAAATTTATGCACCTGCCTAATTTTGTTTAAACAATTATAGCACACTTTCTGTAAATCCAATAAACTTCATTTCACTTCTCAAATATCAGTGTGTGTGTCTCCTATATGATATATTTAACTGACATTTTTTATCGTAACAACCAACGATTTAAACAGGAAAATCATGACGATTAACAATGTTGCCCAAACTTTCGCATCCCACTGTATAAAGTTATAATTGCTTATCATAGTCTTTATGTATTCAGCAAATATAAAAATTGAGTTTTTTTAGGATTTGGAAAAATTTCTCCTAAACAGGTGGAATAACATTTTTCTTACTATTTATTATGTAATTTTATTTTTAAATTTTATTTTTATATACAGACTATAATGATCCGATATTCACTGTCTATTGAATGCAAAGCACTTGAAATCAACATTAGTATCAAACTTTTTTTCTCAGAAAATTTAACAGATATACTAATCTGCAAATAAGAGCTATAGCATTAAATTGATTTTTGTATATATCTCTAGGGTGTTTTATTGGGTAAATTTCATTTTAGTGTATACATTTTAACGGTTATATATGTTTTAAATAAATGTATTCTAACTTTTCAACCTATGATGCAGATGGTGAGTGCCTGTTTTCTTCTTTTATAAATATTGATGCAACATGCTTGTCACTGCTGCATTCTGCACACCTGATGATAGCTTTACAGTCTTTTGCCATATGATTTGACGAAGCACAACACTTGTAACACACTCTTTGAGTGTCTCTCTGCGTTCTTGCAAAGTTTTTGCCTTGAGCCCACGACATTCTTTTAAAGGATGAGGTCTTTTGTGGATAGGGCACATGCGGTTAGGGTCCTTTTCTTTAAGGACGGGGGTGTCCTTCCTAGTAGTGGAGGCAGGACTGCCATCAGAAATTTTGGGGCCCCTTACACAGCTCAAGGCCTGGGTTCCCCCCCTTCGTGGCCCGCTCCGTCCTGACTTTGCCTCCTAGCAGCCCCTCCACCCCCAAGGACCCACCCCAGTCTGCACTCCAGTCTGTGGACTGTGGTCTTTGGTCTCGCCTCGGTCTGATTCCTCCTAGTCCTGGCTAAGGTTTCCACTTCCCGCCGCCACGCCTGCAAACCAGAATTGACTGGCAGGCGGCGCGTGAACAGGACTGGTGCAAGGATTTTTGCCACCCTAGGCGAAAGCTAATTTTGACGCCCTCCTTGACTCAGCCCATTGACCACACCCTTTGACCGCCCCTTTTTTGTCGGCCACCTATTTAATGATTGTTTCATGCAACATTTTACTTGACCAGCTAATTTTAGATATTCTAGATATTCTTGGTGGTCATCTGTTCCATTTTGGCCTCAAAACATTACATGACCCCCTACACTACATTACATTATTGACAACTGTAAGTTTTCACCTTGACTGGTGGTGGCCTAGGTGTGTTTATCAGCAGGTCTGCTCCAGTCACTGTTATGGGGGTTCTGTGGGTGGCACTGTTATGGAGGATCTGTGGAAGACACACTGTTATGGGGGATCTGTGGGTGACACACTGTTATGGGGGATCTGTGGGTGACACACTGTTATGGGGGATCTGTGGATGACACACTGTTATGGGGGATCTGTGGATGACACTGTTATGGGGGATCTGTGGATGACACTGTTATGGGAGATCTGTGGATAACACTGTTATGGGGGATCTGTGGATGGCACTGTTATGGGGATCTGTGGATGGCACTGTTATGGAGGGGGATCTGTGGATGACACTTATGGGGGGATCTGTGGATGCCACTGTTATGGGGGATCTGTGGATGACACTGTTATAGGGGATCTGTGGATGACACTGTTATGGGGGATCTGTGAATGACACATACCGTATATAGCATCTTATGTTATATGTGTCATCCACAGATCCACCCCATGACAGTGTCATCCACAGACCCCCCTCCATAACAGTGTTCTGTGGATGACACTATTATGGGGGATCTGTGGATGGCACTATTATGGGGGATCTGTGAATGACACTATTATGGGGGATCTGTGGATGGCACTGTTATGGGGGGATCTGTGGATGACACTTATGGGAAGGATCTGTGGATGACACTTATGGGGGGATCTGTGAATGACACTGTTATGGAGGGGGATCTGTGGATGACACTGTTATGGAGGGGGATCTGTGGATGACACTGTTATGGCAGGGGATCTGTGGATGACACATACCGTATATAGCATCTTATGCTATATGTGTCATCCACAGATCCACCCCATGACAATGTCATCCACAGATCCCCCTCCATAACAGTGTTCTGTGGATGACACTATTATGGGGGATCTGTGGATGGCACTGTTATGGGGGGAATCTATGGATGACACTTATGGGGGGGATCTGTGGATGACACATACCGTATATATAGCATCTTATGCTATACAGTACAGACCAAAAGTTTGGACACACCTTCTCATTCAAAGAGTTTTCTTTATTTTCATGACTATGAAAATTGTAGATTCACACTGAAGGCATCAAAACTATGAATTAACACATGTGGAATTATATGCATAACAAACAAGTGTGAAACAACTGAAAATATGTCATATTCTAGGTTCTTCAAAGTAGCCACCTTTTGCTTTAATTACTGCTTTGCACACTCTTGGCATTCTCTTGATGAGCTTCAAGAGGTAGTCCCCTTAAATGGTTTTCACTTCACAGTTGTGCCCTGTCAGGTTTAATAAGTGGGATTTCTTGCCTTATAAATGGGGTTGGGACCATCAGTTGCGTTGAGGAGAAGTCAGGTGGATACACAGCTGATAGTCCTACTGAATAGACTGTTAGAATTTGTATTATGGCAAGAAAAAAGCATCTAAGTAAAGAAAAACGAGTGGCCATCATTACTTTAGGAAATAAAGGTCAGTCAGTCAGCCGAAAAATTGGGAAAACTTTGAAAGTAAGGGCTATTTGACCATGAAGGAGAGTGATGGGGTGCTGCGCCAGATGACCTGGCCTCCACAGTCACCGGACCTGAACCCAATCGAGATGGTTTGGGGTGAGCTGGACCGCAGAGTGAAGGCAAAAGGGCCAACAAGTGCTAAGCATCTCTGGAAACTCCTTCAAGACTGTTGGAAGACCATTTCAGGGGACTACCTCTTGAAGCTCATCAAGAGAATGCCAAGAGCGTGCAAAGCAGTAATCAAATACTTTGAAGAACCTAGAATATGACATATTTTCAGTTGTTTCACACTTGTTTGTTATGTATATAATTCCACATGTGTTAATTCATAGTTTTGATGCCTTCATAGTCATGAAAATAAAGAAAACTCTTTGAATGAGAAGGTGTGTCCAAACTTTTGGTCTGTACTGTATGTGTCATCCACACCTCCCCGCCGCTCACAGGAGTATACATTTATAAACTGTAATCCGTATCTTGCAGTAACTTTAACTTTAAATCAGCGCTCATCTCTTTACTACCTTACATTCAGCAGTGCGGGTGGCAGCGCTCACTCACTGACGTAACGCGCCTGCCCTGCCTAGTGGGAGGAGCATGTGCGTGACGTCAGTGAGTGATCGCCGCCCACACTGCCTGTTACCGGAGCTGAGTGTAAGATAGTAAAGAGATAATCGCTGATTCAAAGTTACTGCAGGATACGGATTACCTGTAGCGAGGAGGCCTATCACTCACTGACTGACAAGGGAAAAAAAAAAGGCTCGGGACCGACCGCCCCCCCCCTCCCCCGGGGTCCAGGCCCCTTACTGGGGTATCGGCTGTACCCCCCTGATGGCGGCCCTGAGTGGATGTTGTAATAATTGGAATGTTTGTTTTTCTAACGGATACTGTTCCTCTTAGGTTTCTACATTTACTTGTTGTGTTATCATACCTTGAGCATGAGGGTGAAGCAGGTAGAGTGGATTCTGTGAAGTCAAAGCTGGGATCATTCTTCTTCCGAGCTTGGTCACTGATTAATCTGGAAAAATAAGAGAAAGAGGGAAAAGACACATTGTGTTCTCTCTTGTATCTGGAGCCTTGGTCTGCATGCCGTATGGTAGTTTCAACAAAATTAGATTGACACCATAGGCAATATCAAGGTAACTCAGTCCTGGCAGATGTGGGTCCATTTTAGCCAATTCTAATTCCTTTAGTAGATCGCTCAGATCCTGGAGCTTGCGATTGTCCTTGCCAGTTATCTTTGGGAAGGCTTGAAGTAGACTGCATAAGGCGCTTTCAATTGCTTCAGAACTGCCATAGGTCTGTTCAAGTCTCTCCCATGCTGCAGCGAGACCTTCCTCTAAGTGGCCTGCATTAACTGCTCTTAATGTCTTTACACATTCTGCAGATTCTGGGCGTAACCAATTGACAAGCAAGTCAAGTTATTCCTTGGCAGTGAGGTTAAGATCACTGATTGCTGCTTCAAAGGTACCAGGCCCTACAGTTTTCAGCACGGTCATCATACACATCATGTATCTGGCAAAGTCCGACATGTCTGATCTCCCATTCCCTGTTGCTGGATCGCATTGTGGTGTCTCTGGGACATGTAGGGGCTCTGGCTTATAAGGCTTAGATTAATCAGGACAGAATGATGTGGCATAAGGATTAAGCTGTGGTTTAGTCTCTGGAGGATCAGCTGTCTCGATGCTAGAAATTACCTTGTTATCGGTGGATGACGATATCTGGTGCTCTGTGGATTCACCCAGTTGGTGATTTAGAAGTGGTGTTGGTACATGTGATTTAGCAGGGGGAGCAGGCGAGGATTGCCATAGCACATATCTGGCAGTGCGGTCAGCTGGGTCTTTTTCACTTCTCCTGGGACAAAACAGTCTTGGCCTAATGCCTGCTCGAGGACCTTCAGTTTAGCTAAGGTAGCTGCTTCTTCCCTTTCAGTTTGGAGAATTTTTAGCTGAGCTTCTGCGTCTGCCTCCATCTGCTCCATTTCTGCTTTCTTCTTTGCAATCTCAGACTCCTTAGCAAAGGAAGTTCTCACACTAGCTTCCTCAGCTTCTGCCCGGATCTCTATAAGCTTGTCATGTAACGCCGACCTTCCAGAACTAGCGGTTTCGGAAGATGAAAGCGTATATTTGGTTAAAGTTGATCGATGAGATCTCACCTCCTGTAAGTGTGCGATGCGGAGTTCTGCTTTGTTCTTAGTGTCTTGTACTAAGGTATCCTTCTCTTGGAGTACATTCTTTCTTTCTCTCAACTCTTCTGAAGCATCATCAAAATCGGAATCGTTCAGAAAGGTGATGTACTTTGCAGACAGTCGCTGATAGCGAACATAGGCGTTAGTTAAACGATTCAACGCTGTAATTAACTTTGGTGCATCATTGTTATAGCGTGAAAGAGCTGCTATATAGTGTTTAGTTCTTTGCCATAAATCATTTAAATTGTTTATTTATTTTTTCCCTCCCTTTCTTCCTTCTCCCCTTCTTTCTCTGCCCTTTTTAGGGGGGGTGGGGGCAGACACATCACGGGGGGGAAGGGGTTTAGGGGGAAAATGGTATTAATTACGCTAAGTTTGAATTTCTTTTGTGTATTTGTTTTGTATATCAATAAAGATGTTGAAATAAAAAAAAATAAAAAATAATTTAAATTGTCACTGAACTCTTCGGTTGCCTCAAAGTTCTCTCTAATATTTTGTGTTGGCTTGATAATACGTTTAGATCGTACAGTTTGTTCTTCAGTGAACATGGATATCTGAATTTTTGGGAGCAGGGTGAGTTTCCGTATGTTCAGTGACCGAGAAATCCACAGAGCCTCTTGTGGACATGTTATTCCTGTTTAAGTGGTACTGTCTCTTTAAGAAAGGATTTCTGCTTACTCACTGTGCTTATGAAGCCACGTGCATGTAAGATGGCGAACAGCTCTAAGCTTGCTTGCTTGCAGACTGCATGTAGACATGCAAAGACTGTAGATTTAGGCTTCGTTTTGACTATTCTCCCACAGATGTACAGTACAGACCAAAAGTTTGGACACACCTTCTCATTCAAAGAGTTTTCTTTATTGTCATGACTATGAAAATTGTAAATTCACACTGAAGGCATCAAAACTATGAATTAACACATGGGGAATTATATACATAACAAACAAGTGTGAAACAACTGAAAATATATCATATTCTAGGTTCTTCAAAGTAGCCACCTTTTGCTTTGATTACTGCTTTGCGCACTCTTGGCATTCTCTTGATGAGCTTCAAGAGGCAGTCCCCTGAAATGGTTTTCACTTCATAGTTGTGCCCTGTCAGGTTTAATAAGTGGGATTTCTTGCCTTATAAATGGGGTTGGGACCATCAGTTGCGTTGAGGAGAAGTCAGGTGGATACACAGCTCATAGTCCTACTGAATAGACTGTAAGAATTTGTATTATGGCAAGAAAAAAGCAGCTAAGTAAAGAAAAACGAGTGGCCATCATTACTTTAGGAAATGAAGGTCAGTCAGTCAGCCGAAAAATTGGGAAAACTTTGAAAGTAAGGGCTATTTGACCATGAAGTAGAGTGATGGGGTGCTGCGCCAGATGACCTGGCCTCCACAGTCACCGGAGCTGAACCCAATCGAGATGGTTTGGGGTGAGCTGGACCGCAGAGTGAAGGCAAAAGGGCCAACAAGTGCTAAGCATCTCTGGGAACTCCTTCAAGACTGTTGGAAGACCATTTCAGGGGACTACCTCTTGAAGCTCATCAAGAGAATGCAAAGAGTGTGCAAAGCAGTAATCAAAGCAAAAGGTGGCTACTTTGAAGAACCTAGAATATGACATATTTTCAGTTGTTTCACACTTGTTTGTTATGTATATACACTGCTCAAAAAAATAAAGGGAACACTTAAACAACACAATGTAACTCCAAGTCAATCACACTTCTGTGAAATCAAACTGTCCACTTAGGAAGCAACACTGAGTGACAATCAATTTCACATGCTGTTGTGCAAATGGGATAGACAACAGGTGGAAATTATAGGCAATTAGCAAGACACCCCCAATAAAGGAGTGGTTCTGCAGGTGGTAACCACAGACCACTTCTCAGTTCCTATACTTACTGGCTGATGTTTTGGTCACTTCTAGTGGTAGCATGAGACGGAGTCTACAACCCACACAAGTGGCTCAGGTAGTGCAGCTTATCCAGGATGGCACATCAATGCGAGCTGTGGCAAGAAGGTTTGCTGTGTCTGTCAGCGTAGTGTCCAGAGCATGGAAGCGCTACCAGGAGACAGGCCAGTACATCAGGAGACGTGGAGGAGGCCGTAGGAGGGCAACAACCCAGCAGCAGGACCGCTACCTCCGCCTTTGTGCAAGGAGGAACAGGAGGAGCACTGCCAGAGCCCTGCAAAATGACCTCCAGCAGGCCACAAATGTGCATGTGTCTGCTCAAACGGTCAGAAACAGACTCCATGACGGTGATATGAGGGCCCGACATCCACAGGTGGGGGTTGTGCTTACAGCCCAACACCGTGCAGGACATTTGGCATTTGCCAGAGAACACCAAGATTGGCAAATTCGCCACTGGCGCCCTGTGCTCTTCACAGATGAAAGCAGGTTCACACTGAGCACATGTGACAGACGTGACAGAGTCTTGAGACGCCGTGGAGAACGTTCTGCTGCCTGCAACATCCTCCAGCATTACCGGTTTGGCATTGGGTCAGTAATGGTGTGGGGTGGCATTTCTTTGGAGGGCCGCACAGCCCTCCATGTGCTCGCCAGAGGTAGCCTGACTGCCATTAGGTACCGAGATGAGATCCTCAGACCCCTTGTGAGACCATATGCTGGTGCGGTTGGCCCTGGGTTCCTCCTAATGCAAGACAATGCTAGACCTCATGTGGCTGGAGTGTGTCAGCAGTTCCTGCAAGACGAAGGCATTGATGCTATGGACTGGCCTGCCCGTTCCCCAGACCTGAATCCAATTGAGCACATCTGGGACATCATGTCTCGCTCTATCCACCAACGTCACGTTGCACCACAGACTGTCCAGGAGTTGGCAGATGCTTTAGTCCAGGTCTGGGAGGAGATCCCTCAGGAGACCGTCCGCCACCTCATCAGGAGCATGCACAGGCGTTGTAGGGAGGTCATACAGGCACGTGGAGGCCACACACACTACTGAGCCTCATTTTGACTTGTTTTAGGGACATTATATCAGAGTTGGATCAGCCTGTAGTGTGTTTTTCCACTTTCATTTTGAGTGTGACTCCAAATCCAGACCTCCATGGGTTGAAAAATTTGATTTCCATTTTTTTATTTTTGTGTGATTTTGTTGTCAGCACATTCAACTATGTAAAGAACAAAGTATTTCAGAAGAATATTAAATTAATTCAGATCTAGGATGTGTTATTTTTTTGTTCCCTTTATTTTTTTGAGCAGTGTAATTCCACATGTGTTAATTCATAGTTTTGATGCCTTCATAGTCATGAAAATAAAGAAAACTCTTTGAATGAGGTGTAACAATATAACTAAACAATAACAAAGACAGGTGCACTCTGCAGTCTCACTAAACCCTCAAACTGATTTTAAAATTGAGAGATTAGTCAACATGTCCTACGGTGTAGAACATGTCTAAGCCCGGGCACCACGCCAAGGTTTCTCAAGTAGCCCGGGACCTAACACTCTCGTACCTGAGCCGTATGGGCAATACCAGGAGCCAGTGGGCAAATTACAGGAGCATAAGGCCGACTCACAAACAGTTCACCAGTTACCTCCAGCATGTAGCCATGCTTGCAATGGGTCGTGGTACCAGTTGCATGTGATAATCCAGTGAGGAGGATACAATGGAGATGCTTTGGTAAATTAATTGAGTTTACCTTGAGCAAAGACATACAGTACAGACCAAAAGTTTGGACACACCTTCTCATTCAAAGAGTTTTCTTTATTTTCATGACTATGAAGGCATCAAAACTATGAATTAACACATGTGGAATTATATACATAACAAACAAGTGTGAAACAACTGAAAATATGTCAATTTGCTGCTTGCTCAGAGCATGATACAGACTATTGAACTCAAACCATCACCCCCTTCTTCCCTACTGATTCCTTCTTTTACTTTTCTACCCTTCTGCTTTAAAGCGTTTTGTTGGTTGCTACATTTATGGGCTGTTGTTGGTGTTGGTCCCTGCATGTATGCTATTTGTCACCCGGTATGTTGATACCTCCGGAAGGGGGCTGGTTTCCCGGAGAGGTCAACCATTAAAAAAAAGCAGATTTTGACGGCAGTCTTGGAGAGACTTCCTTGCACTGGCGCTGAATCTGCTTTTTTTTATGGTTCACCCCTCCGTGAAACCAGCCCCCTTCCAGAGGTATCAACATACCGGGTGACGAATAGCATACATGCAGGGACCAACACCAACAACAGCCCAGACATGTAGCAACCAACAAAACGCTTCACACACTCAGAACATAAACCCACTGTCACGACTGTGACTGATCCAGACAGGTCTGGGAGGAGAAGGTCGCAGCGACTTGCTACTCGCGATAGCTTGTGAGTTTGCTCCGTGGTTCAGGGTATGTCATCTGGGTTTTGCCTTGTGAACCTTTTTGTCCTGACTGGGAGTTTGTAGGCATCCTTCTCAGGTGAGTCCTGTCTGCCACTCCCAGCTACTATATTAGTTTCACTTTCACTTGCAGTCATTGCCAGATATAGTCCTTACTTCCAGTTCTATTCTGACCTTTGAAGGAGATCGTTTGATGGTGTTGCTGTGGAGCTCTTGTCCGGCGTGGACTGTCGTGATTGGGATCGCCTTCTCTGCTCGTGACTGGATAAGTCTATATTTGATATTGTTTGTTTGTTGCTGTCTTCCCCTGCTGTTCTCCTAGACATGAGTGATGGTGACTAGTTCTCCCATCGGCCTTTCCCCACTCTAGGCTTGTTAGGGTGACTGAGGGTTTAGGCATCCTGCTCGCCGCACAGGTTCACACCCCGTCTAGGGTATCAGGACAGACAGGTGCCAGCTTAGGGTTAGTCAGGGGTGGCCATACTATTCCCATCCGTAGATAAGGGTCCCCCTTCCCCTCCGTCTGGTGCGACACGACTGCTGCTGGGGTAGCGGTCATGACACCCACACCACACATACAACAAGTGAGGCTAAAGGTGCATGGAGGGTACATAAGGGAGGACAATTTATGTTCCATAAGGTGGCCCTCAAGGACTGGGCTGGAACACCCAGGCAAGGAGCAAAGCTCCAACACCAAGCAAGGCTGTAGTACAACTGCACCCAGCCAGCAAGCCACAGGTTTATATCAAGCTTGCTGCCACACCCAGGAAACACATTAATCCCCACTAGCCAGAAGATTAACCCCTTGCTCACCAAACAGCGGAGAGGCACACCTTAAAGGGGAAGTGCACGTGCAAACCACAAACTAGACGTTGCCCCTGGCAACCAATCTGCACTGCAACCGCGTCACGGTCAAATACCAATATGACTGTGACACCAAGGCTGCATCTAAGCGGCATCTCGGCCATGCAGCTACATGGGGCCCTACCCTATTACAATCCAACATGGAAGGGATTTTAACATGATTAACATAGTAACATAGTACATAAGGCCGAAAAAAGACATTTGTCCATCCAGTTCGGCCTGTTATCCTGCAAGTTGATCCAGAGGAAGGCAAGAAAAAAAAACTGTGAGGTAGAAGCCAATTTTCCCCACTTTTGGGGAATAAAAAATTCCTTCCCGACTCCAATCAGGCAATGAGAATAACTCCCTGGATCAACGACCCCTCTCTAGTAGCTATAGCCTGCAATATTACGCTCCAGAAATACATCCAGGCCCCTCTTGAATTCCTTTATTGTACTCACCATCACCACCTCCTCAGGCAGAGAGTTCCATAGTCTCACTGCTCTTACTGTAAAGAATCCTTTTCTATGTTCGTGTACAAACCTTCTTTCCTCCAGACGCAGAGGATGTCCCCTCGTCACAGTCCTGGGGATAAATAGATGATGGGATAGATCTCTGTACTGACCACTGATATAGTTATACATATTAATTAGATCTCCCCTCCGTCGTCTTTTTTCTAAAGGGAATAACCCTAATTTTGATAATCTTTCAGGGTACTGTAGTTGCCCCATTCCAGTTATTACTTTAGTTGCCCTCCTCTGGACCTTCTCCAGCTCTGCTATGTCTGCCTTGTTTACAGGAGCCCAGAACTGTACACAGTACTCGATGTGCGGTCTGACTAGCGATTTGTAAAGTGGTAAGACTATGTTCTTATCACGGGCATCTATGCCCCTTCTGATGCAACCCATTATCTTATTGGCCTTGGCAGCAGCTGCCTGACACTGTTTTTTGCAGCTTAGTTTGCTGTTTATTAAAAGATCCTTTTCCATGTCAGTGTTCGGAGGGTTTTATCTTTTAGTATGTACGGGTGACTTGCATTATTCCTTCCCATGTCCATAACTTTACATTTGTCAGTGTTAAACCTCATCTGCCACTTAGTAACATAGTAACATAGTATATAAGGCCGAAAAAAAATGACATTTGTCCATCTAGTTCGGCCTGTTATCCAGTTGGCAACATAAATGACTGAGATCGTGTTGATTTTAAATACTGTGGCATTTTAGGGTACCATAGTGTAAAAATCATGATTTTTTAACTTCTGGCATGCTTAATTATTTATTTAAAAAAGTACATATCTAATGTTGTCCCATATCACTCGTCACATTCATTTCATAGATCATAAAAATGAAGCATATTTTCCATTTACAAGCGTTAAACAATCCAATGGAGAGTCAGTATATTTACTTAGTATGGTGTTAGCTGGTGTTCAGTGCATAGCAATGTGTATGTCCATCTACTAAGCTGTGCACAGCTATTCACGCATGCTCAGTGACACATTAATGACCACTGAGATCTTTAGGTTTTAGAGTTAAATTAACTTATTATGCCTTATTTTTTATTCTGAAGGAGTGCAATAGATATACTGACCAGACTGTGGTGAAGATCTCAAAGGTATTACTCAGTCGTGGGTTATACTAGAAGTCTATACTTGATACTCATATTTCACACAGTTTAAACCCTTAATGCAAAATTATGTACATGCATGTCATGGGCGAGATGTGGTTCTGGTACAATGTAGTACATGTACATCACTGATTACATGGGCCATTAGCTGTGCCAGTGTAATCAGGAGCAGACGTGTGGCTGTAATTTGCATCCATACTCTTTAACTGACAGCATGAATTTGATAAATTTGTAAAGCAAACCACCCAGGTCAAAAGGCATCTGGGGGAGGGGTGAGTAACAGCACATAGGGCTGCCATAAGGAATTTCAGGGCCCCATAAAGGTAAATCATGTGGGCCCTCCTCCAGCCCTACTCACATAATTTTTTTTGCATCAGGCCATTTGCCATACACATCAGTAAAATTTTAATTTCTATCAACTTTTGGGTTGAATGAAGGGGAAAAGAAATTGCACCATTTTTATATAGGCGATTTACTGATCTCCCCACATAATGTGTTCACTATATTGTGTGATTATAGGGATACTAAAAACAGTTTTGTGATATTTAAAATAGAACATTAACTTTGCAGAAATCTGTAACACCTACTATAAAAGAAAAGAATCTGGAAAGTAAAAATTAAATTTTTCTGCCATAACTTTTAGTAAAACAGCTATTTTTCAGATCTTGATGCTGAACCCCAGAACTTTTGTATAGCAAGTAATAGACTTACTGCAGCGAACCAGACTGCAGGGGCAATATGTGAGCGCACGGTGGGCTGATGGGGGTAGTAGTCGTACTCATGATTTTTGTAGTTCCTTGGGACGGTGTGCAGTGATGGGGAAGACAGCACTAAATCCTCCTGGGCACTGTCTAGTACAGGGATCACCAGCCAGATGGTAGTTGAGGTGCCCTTGATAGTATAGGTGTTTAGGGTGCTTTTGAGGCTGGGACCCCGATTGTTCGTGACGCCAGCAACGTTAGGTGCAAAGGATGGTGATGGAAAAGATGAGGAGTCGGTTGTAGTAAAAAAGTTGAACTTTTACTTAAATCACTTCTCTCCAGACAGTCAGTACAGTTCATGTATATGGCATAAAGATATGACTCAGATATTGGTTTAGCTGTAATCCTTGTAACAGGCTGGACAGTTGTCAGTTAAGGAGTTTTCCTAAGACTTTTACTTTAACAGGCAAGAAAAAGGCTCTTTCTTATATAAGTTTGCGCTAAGTCCATTCTCTAGCACTCAGGTACTGAATATAATAACTCTTACTCGTCAGTAGCAATCCACAGGTTGGCTCTCTAATGGCAGACATCAGTCTTCTGCTCCATTCTTTGGAAAGATGCTCACTGAAGAATTACGGTCCACTATGTCCATAGAGGCATGTGGTCAAGGATAATTTTACGCATTAATCATCCAGCTGTGTCCAGGTACTTTTAGGTTCCTTCTGGTCACTGGTGCTTGTGAAGTCCATTGGTTAATTTAGCTCTAACCTCCACTAGACTTTCTCTATATCCAGACGTAGACTCACTGGTCTGTTCTGTGCTGCTGTAATACTGTTCTCTATACTCCCTTAGCCTGGCCTGAGCCAAGGGGCTAAAATAGCAGCTACATTGTGGACTAGGCTTGTTCTGCTCCTCCATTAACTTCCTACCTTCTCCTCTGTTCTCCTCTCAACAACCAACTACTTCTTCTCTGCACTGCATAGACACACCCTCAGCACCACCTAGGGGTGAATAGATGTATTGATATTGCCAGCCTGTTAAAGGAATTTACAGGTATATACAGAAATACATTTGATAAGCATATACAAAAGTTTGAAGTGCCCACAACCATCACTGAGTGGGACACTGCATTACCACTAGTCTATAGGACTGCTGTATTGTAAAGATGCAATTTTCTGTGCTTAAAAAGCTACAGTATAACTATTCAATATTGTAAGTGTGAACAGAAAAACTATTAGGCATAACTTTATAGCAGAGATTTTCTATAGAGAAGATGGTAAGGCTGCTGTCTACTATACAGAAGGTTTAGGGTTCGATATTCTTTACAGTAAAAGTTATAGCAGAAAAATAGTGTTTTTAACTTTTTAGCTTTTTTCTTTTATGGTAAAAGTTACACTTTTCTGCAAATTAATTGTTACAAAAAAAAATAATGAAGCAAAACATTACAGTTTTTGTAACATATTGATTATGAAATACCACCAAACATTATTTCGTATTCCTGTAATCATAATAAACTGTCAGTATAGTGAAAATATGATTCATGATGATTGGTAAATGCTGCATTGTTTTTCCTTCATTCCAGTAATATCATATTTAATATTATGCCTGTGAAGAAAATTGCTTCTTAAAGGGGTTGTCCAAGTTTTTTTTTGTTCTTTGTATGTTTCTAACTAACCAAATGTAAGGGATTTTCGATTCACTTACTTCATCTACTGTGGCCCTCTTCTCCTAGTTAGCTGATCATCACATGACCTGTTATGTCAGCTTCTTTCCCTGCTCTGATGACGTTCCATGCACAAGCCTAAGGGAGCAGGAGGAGCAGGTCTGCCTCGGTGCACGGAACGTCACTGTGAAGGCTGTACTGGTTGGGACCACAAGCCATGCCCCTTGCACTGCCTGATCTGCTGGCTTAGCTGTCTGCCCTGTGTCTCCCTTCCCACTACATTGTTCAGCAAAGTTTAACCCCTTTTACCATAAGCAGTTCTGACTCAGGGTTAGAGGTTCTGCTGGGCAGCTTCAGGGTTTCCACTTTTCCTGACAAGTGAGCGGCACTGAAGAGACAATTGCTGTGTACAGGATCTTCCCTCCTCACCTCTGAAAACACACAACTGACAAAGAATCGAGGAGTTTTTCACGCTGTATGCTTCTGCTGGCTATGAGGAAGTGTCTGCAGAGCATTGCAAAAGAACAGGTAGGGGAAGATCCTCTGTGTATCAGCCATGTCTTTGTACTGTACAGCTGGGACTTGTAGTCCTACACATACAACATGAGCATCCCAGCAGTCAGACTGCTGGCAGGGCAGAACTTTTATTCACTTATTTTGCAAAGCAGGTGGAGAGGAAAGGCAGTCTTTGTTGACACCCACAAATATTAATGAGGAAAACCTCAGAGATTATTGTTACATGACTTCCCCCCAAGCTCTACAACTGCATGTCAACAAGGGGTCAGAACAGAACTAGGGAAATGAGTAAATATATATACACTGCTCAAAAAAATAAAGGGAACACAAAAATATCACATCCTAGATCTGAATTAATTAAATATTCTTCTGAAATACTTTGTTCTTTACATAGTTGAATGTGCTGACAACAAAATCACACAAAAATTAATAAATGGAAATCAAATTTTTCGACCCATGGAGGTCTGGATTTGGAGTCACACTCAAAATTAAAGTGGAAAAACACACTACAGGCTGATCCAACTTTGATGTAATATCCTTAAAACAAGTCAAAATGAGGCTCAGTAGTGTGTGTGGCCTCCACGTGCCTGTATGACCTCCCTACAACACTTGTGCATGCTCCTGATGAGGTGGCGGACGGTCTCCTGAGGGATCTCCTCCCAGACCTGGACTAAAGCATCCGCCAACTCCTGGACAGTCTGTGGTGGATAGAGCGAGACATGATGTCCCAGATGTGCTCAATTGGATTCAGGTCTGGGGAACGGGCGGGCCAGTCCATAGCATCAATGCCTTCATCTTGCAGGAACTGCTGACACACTCCAGCCACATGAGGTCTAGCATTGTCTTGCATTAGGAGGAACCCAGGGCCAACCGCATCAGCATATGGTCTCACAAGGGGTCTGAGGATCTCATCTCGGTACCTAATGGCAGTCAGGCTACCTCTGGCGAGCACATGGAGGGCTGTGCGGCCCTCCAAAGAAATGCCACCCCACACCATTACTGACCCAATGCCAAACCGGTCATGCTGGAGGATGTTGCAGGCAGCAGAACGTTCTCCACAGCGTCTCAAGACTCTGTCACGTCTGTCACATGTGCTCAGTGTGAACCTGCTTTCATCTGTGAAGAGCACAGGGCGCCAGTGGCGAATTTGCCAATCTTGGTGTTCTCTGGCAAATGCCAAACGTCCTGCACGGTGTTGGGCTGTAAGCACAACCCCCACCTGTGGACGTCGAGCCCTCATATCACCCTCATGGAGTCTGTTTCTGACCGTTTGAGCAGACACATGCACATTTGTGGCCTGCTGGAGGTCATTTTGCAGGGCTCTGGCAGTGCTCCTCCTGTTCCTCCTTGCACAAAGGCGGAGGTAGCGGTCCTGCTGCTGGGTTTTTGCCCTCCTACGGCCTCCTCCACGTCTCCTGATGTACTGGCCTGTCTCCTGGTAGCACCTCCATGCTCTGGACACTACGCTGACAGACACAGCAAACCTTCTTGCCACAGCTCGCATTGATGTGCCATCCTTGATAAGCTGCACTACCTGAGCCACTTGTGTGGGTTGTAGACTCCGTCTCATGCTACCACTAGAGTGAAAGCACCGCCAGCATTCAAAAGTGACCAAAACATCAGCCAGGAAGCATAGGAACTGAGAAGTGGTCTGTGGTCACCACCTGCAGAACCACTCAATATTGGGGGTGTCTTGCTAATTGCCTATAATTTTCACCTGTTGTCTATCCCATTTGCACAACAGCATGTGAAATTGATTGTCACTCAGTGTTGCTTCCTAAGTGGACAGTTTGATTTCACAGAAGTGTGATTGACTTGGAGTTACATTGTGTTGTTTAAGTGTTCCCTTTATTTTTTTGAGCAGTGTATACAGTACAGACCAAAAGTTTGGACACACCTTCTCATTCAAAGAGTTTTCTTTATTTTCATGACTATGAAGGCATCAAAACTATGAATTAACACATGTGGAATTATATACATAACAAACAAGTGTGAAGCAACTGAAAATATGTCATATTCTAGGTTCTTCAAAGTAGCCACCTTTTGCTTTGATTACTGCTTTGCACCCTCTTGGCATTCTCTTGATGAGCTTCAAGAGGTAGTCCCCTGAAATGGTCTTCCAACAGTCTTGAAGGAGTTCCCAGAGATGCTTAGCACTTGTTGGCCCTTTTGCCTTCACTCTGCGGTCCAGCTCACCCCAAACCATCTCGATTGGGTTCAGGTCCGGTGACTGTGGAGGCCAGGTCATCTGGTGCAGCACCCCATCACTCTCCTTTATGGTCAAATAGCCCTTACTTTCAAAGTTTTCCCAATTTTTCGGCTCACTGACCTTCATTTCTTAAAGTAATGATGGCCACTCGTTTTTCTTTACTTAGCTGCTTTTTTCTTGCCATAATACAAATTCTAACAGTCTATTCAGTAGGACTATCAGCTGTGTATCTACCTGACTTCTCCTCAATGCAACTGATGGTCCCAACCCCATTTATAAGGCAAGAAATCCCACTTATTAAACCTGACAGGGCACACCTGTGAAGTGAAAACCATTTAAGGGGACTACCTCTTGAAGCTCATCAAGAGAATGCCAAGAGTGTGCAAAGCAGTAATCAAAGCAAAAGGTGGCTACTTTGAAGAACCTAGAATATGACATATTTTCAGTTGTTTTACATAACTTAAGTAATCCCATTAAGCACAGAAAATTCAGTCCTTCTAACAGGGCAGCTCTGTAGTGTAATGGTAACTCTTCTGTCTGCTATACAGATAGTGTCGGGTTCAAATCCTGATAAAGACCTGTAACAAAATTGCTATATTACAAGTCTATGTACTGAGAGACAGATAGTCTCAGGTTCAAATCCTGATAAAGACCTGTAACAAAATTGCTATATTACAAGTCTATGTACTGAGAGAGGTCCCCTAACCTATGTCCTGCATAGCTTTATTACTATTCACTGAAGTGATTGTGAATACTGATGAGGCTGCTGGGCTCCTAATGATGGTTGTGACACATGTACAAGGCATTCTAAGAACAGACTCCAATGCCAGCATGGCAATGGCTTCAAGCTCAGTTGTTTAGCCAATAGGTTTTATGACAGAGACGCTCTACATGGAGTTGTGCCTATTCAAATCAATAGCAGATTTCCATCATGGATTTTACCCTTTGCAATGTTTCAGGTAAATTCCTGAAACTTGCAGATTTTGCAACTGCAATTGATGTTCTTTTGTGCACACAATTGATGTCCTGTGTTTTTTTTTCCAAG
Organism: Bufo bufo; assembly: GCF_905171765.1. Classification (NCBI taxonomy): domain Eukaryota; kingdom Metazoa; phylum Chordata; class Amphibia; order Anura; family Bufonidae; genus Bufo; species Bufo bufo. The sequence goes on along the minus strand of NC_053393.1, from coordinate 366,690,647 downwards.
TAATTTTCCTACAATTCAGCCTAAATTTATCAAGTGCGAAACTAGAGAAGTTAGAGTTAGGCCTCTTGCACACGAACGTGCCGTGTTTTCCGGTCTGCAAATTGCGGATCCGCAAAACACGGATGCCGCCTGTGTGCCTTCCGCAATTTGCAGAACGGAACAGACGGCCCATTATAGAAATGCCTATTTAGACATGATCTATAATTTTTGCGGGGCCACGGAACGGAGCAATGGATGCGGACAGCACACGGAGTGCTGTCCGCATCTTCTGCAGCCCCATTAAAGTGAATGGGACCGCACCCAAGCAGCAAAACAATGCGGCTCGGATGCGGAACCAAACCATGGTCGTGTGCAAGAGGCCTTAGTAGTAGTGATAAAGAAGTGGAAGTGGTTGTGTTAAAGCAGGATGTAATCTACAATATAAGAAGTTAGTGAATGATTTAGCAAATGTTTCTGCTATCAATGGCCTGGTCCTCAATGTGTCCAAGATAAAGAAGATCATAGTGAATTTTGGTAAGAATAGGGATGCTATACACCATTAATGATTAGCGAGCAAAATGTGGAAATTTTGGGTGTTTATGTAGATAGAAAAGTTGCGTCTGCAGAACTGTAGCTTTATTTAGATATAGTGTAGGACAGTTTTAAACAAACTTTCCTATAGTAAAACACTCATTATTACCTTGCACAATTCGCTTGCATATTACTGCAGCATGATGAGATAGCCTGCTCAGGTGAATGGTTAACCCCTTCCCAACATATGACGTAATAGTACGTCATGGCAGCAAGTGACTTACCGCATTTTGACGTACCATTACGTCATGGTGATTGGGCAGGCACCGGAGCAGTGCGCGCCTGATCACTGCAGGGGCCCGGCTTTCCCTAATAGCCGGGACCCTGCTGTATCTGCTGGCATCGCTGTAAAAGCCGATGCCGGTGGATTAACCCCTTCTATGCCGCGGGTGAGGGAGCCCATCGGGTCCCCGCGCTGCTGTGGCGGGGACCCGATGGGTGACAAGGCAGCCTGATGCCATGCACAGGCTGCGTAATGCCTTGCACGGCATCGGGACCTGCCTTCTACGGGTGCCCAGGGTACAGATGTATTGTAATGCATTGCAGAGGGTATCAGACCCTCAAAAGTTGAAGTCCCAGAGTGGGACAGAAATAAAGTTAAAAAAAAAAAGCTAAAAAATTAAGTTTTAAGTAAAAAAAGAGAAAAACGCCCCTTTTCCCTGATTTTATAATAAAAAATTGAAAAAAAAGGTAAAAACACACATATTAGGTATCACCGCATCCGTAATGACCAGCTTTATAAATATATCCCATGATCCACCCCATACGATAAACACCATAAAAATAAAAATAAAAATGGTGTAAAAAAAAGTGCAACACCAAGCGATCAAAAAGGCATATGTCCCACAAAATGGTACCAATAAAACCGTCACCTCATCCCACAAAAAATGAGCCCCTACCTAAAACAATCGGTCAAAAAATAAAAAAAACTATGGCTCTCAGACTCTGGAGACACTAAAACATAATTTTTTTTTGTTTCAAAAAAGATATTATTGTGTAAATCTAACGTAAATAGGAAAAAATATACTTTGGTATTTCCACATCCGTAACAATCTGCTCTATAAAAATGTCACATGGCCTAACCCCTCAGGTGAACGCTGTAAAAATAAATAAATAAATAAATAAATAAAAACTGTGCCAAAACAACTAATTTTTTGGTCACCTTGCCCCATAAAGTGTAGTAATGAATGATCAAAAAATCAAATGTACCCAAAAATGGTACCAATAAAAACTTCAACTCTTCCTGCCAAAACACAAGCCCCGCACAAGACGATCAGCATAAAAAAAAATAAGGCGTTCAAAAAATGGAGACACAAAAACATAATTTATTTTTCAGAAATGCTTTATTATGTAAAACTGAAACAAACTAAGAAAGTACACATATTTGATATCATTGCATCTGTAACAACCTGCTCTATAAAAATAGCATCTGATCTACCCTGTCAAAACAGCAATTTTTTGGGGTTAAATTGCCTCACAAAAACCTAATATACAGCAATTAAAAATCATATGTACCCCAAAATAGTATCAATAAAACTGGCACCTTATCCCCTAGTTTCCAAAATGGGGTCACTTTTTGAAAATTTCTACTGTAAGGGTGCATCAGGGGGGCTTCAAATGGGACATGGCATCTAAAAACCAGTCCAGCAAAATCTGCCTTCCAAAAACCATATGGCGCTCCTTTTCTTCTGTGCCCTGCCGTGTGCCCTTACGTTCTTTTACAACCACATATGGGGTGTTTCTGTAAATCGCAGAATCAGGGTAATAAATATTGAGTTTTGTTTGGCTGTTAACCCTCGATGTGTTAAAGAAAAAAAATGGATTAAAATGCAAAATCTGCGAAAAAAGTGACATTTTTAAATTTCCTCTCCATTTTCCTTTAATTGTTGTGGAACACCTAAAGGGTTAACAAAGTTTGTAAAATCAGTTTTGAGTAACTTGAGGGGTGTAGTTTCTACAATGGAGTCATTTATGAGGGTTTTCTACTATGTAAGCCCCACAAAGTGACTTTAGACCTGAACTGGTCCTCAGAGGTGTAGCTAAAGTCTCATGGCCCCTGGTTCAGGAGTTCAGCTTGCCCCCCCGCCCCCCTTCACTCAGCGCTGGTGCACGTAGCTTTTCTGCTGCCCAAGGCAAATATTGAAATTCCCCCCTCACCTTCCTTCCAGTCCTACTGTTAAAGGGGTTGTCCTCTTTTTACTACTGATGACCTATCCTCAGGATAGGTCATCAATATCAGATCAGCCGGGGTCCTCCGGCACCCCCGACGATCATCTATTTGGAGAGAGGGCAGCACTCTTATGAGAGCTGCTTTCTCTGTTCTGTTCACCTGCTCGCCGTAGCATTTGCAGTGATGAGCAGGTAAACAGAGCAGAGAAGGCAGCACTCATAAAAAAAAAAAAAAAGCGGACAACCCCTTTAAAGACCTACTTGGAAAACATTACATACAGTGCTACAGAACATACAGGGTAATACAGCGCCACATATGTACCTCTTACATCCAGTGACTTCTCTTCTCTGATGTAGATATTCTCATTCTTCTTCTCCTGTCAGACCAGACCGCCATAGTGACTTCTTTCAGCCGCGCCTCATCTCTGCAGAGTTTAACAAACAGATATCTTACTTTTCTACTTTTCCATCCTCCTCCTCACCTTCTAAACACCCCATCCTGCCACCCCCAATTCTGTGCCCACTGTGCTCCCCAATACTTTCCTGCAGAAACAGTCCCCCTGAAAATACTGGCACCACACAGATAATGCATCAGTACAAAAACACCCCTATATATTGTGCGCTAGTACAAAAAAATACCCCCTTCCTTTCAGATCAGACCCCCATATAAAACTATAAATGAGATCCCCCCATCTCAGACCAAACCCCCTTTAGACCTCTGTCAGACCCCATATAAGACCCCAGTTTTAGACCTCAGATCAGACCCCCATTAGACCTCCATGTAAGACCACGACCCAATATCAGACCTCAGATAAGACCCCCATTAGACCCCCAGACCCCCATATAAGACCCCCATTAGACCTCCAGACCTCCATTAGACCTCCAGACCCCCATGTCAGACCTACAGACCCCCATATCAGACCTCTATACCCCCATTAGATCTCCAGACCCCCATTAGACCTCCAGACCCTTATTCAGACTTCCAGACCCCCAATCAGACCCCCATTAGAACTCCAGACCCCCCAGTCAGACCTCTCCAGACCCCCCAGTCAGACCTCCAGCCCCCCCATTAGACCTATCCAGATCCCCATTAGACCTATCCAGACCCCCAGTGAGATCTCCTCAGACCCCCCATTAGACTTCCATATCAGACCTCAGATCAGACTGTAAAATAATAAAGTAACTTACCTCTCGTGCCACCACTCTCCTTGTCCTGGCTGTCTTCTCTTCTCAGGGCCCACACTGCAGTCATCTGACCTCCTGCAGTGTCAGATCAGAGTGAGCTCTGTACGTCCTGACGCTGCAGGCAGCCATGACACAGAAGCGCGGGCCCTGAGAAGAGCGAGCAGGAGGAGGGGTAAGTACTGTACAGCGCTCACAGCGCTTCTCTCCCCCTCCTCCTGCAGATTAGTGAGCGCTTTTTTTTGGTTACTTATAATCCCTATACTGCGATTTATGCATACATACTGTAATTAATCATTTTGGTTCAGCAGATTCTGTTAAAAACGTACTTTTAAAATATGCAAATTACCTTGCTACCAGCAAGTAGGGCGGCTACTTGCTGGTAGCAGCCGCATCCTCCTATCCTAAAGACGCCCCCTCCGCATGTTGATTGACAGGGCCAGCGGACGGGATCGTCCTCTGGCTGGTCCTGTCTGCTATCAAGATCTCGCGCCTGCGCCATAACAGTATTCAGTCGGCGCAGGCGCACTGAGAGGCGGACGCTCCTTCGGCCGCTCCATCCTCAATGCGCCTGCGCCGATGACGTCACATCTACACCCGGCACAGGCGCATTGAGGAAGGAGCGGCCGAGCGAGCGTACTCCTCTCAGTGCGCCTGCGCCGACTGAACACAGGTACGGCGCAGGCGCCAGATTTTGAATGCAAACAGGGCCAGCAGAGAAAGATCCCGTCCGCTGGCCCTGTCAATCAACATGCGGAGGGGGCGTCATTATGATAGGAGGATGCGGCTGCTACCAGCAAGTAGCCGCCCTACTTGCTGGTAGCAAGGTAATTTGCATATTTTAAAAGTACGTTTTTAACAGAATCTGCTGAACAAAAATGATTAATTACAGTATGTATGCATAAATCGCAGTATAGGGATTATAAGTAACCAAAAAAAAAAAAAACTGTTTAGTGGGGTGACAGAAGCCCTTTAACCACCTCAGCCCCCCTAGCTTAAACACCCTTAATGACCAGGCCACTTTTTACAGTTCTGACCTACACTATTTTAACCGTTTATTGCTCGGTCATGCAACTTACCACCCAACTGAATTTTACCTCCTTTTCTTCTCACTAATAGAGCTTTCATTTGGTGGTATTTCATTGCTTCTGACATTTTTACTTTTTTTGGTATTAATCGAAATTTAACGATTTTTTTGCAAAAAAAATGACATTTTTCACTTTCAGTTGTAAAATTTTGCAAAAAAAACGACATCCATATATAAATTTTTCTCAAAATTTATTGTTCTACATGTCTTTGATAAAAAAAAATGTTTGGGTAAAAAAAAAAAATGGTTTGGGTAAAAGTTATAGCGTTTGCAAACTATGGTACAAAAATGTGAATTTCCGCTTTTTGAAGCAGCTCTGACTTTCTGAGCACCTGTCATGTTTCCTGAGGTTCTACAATGGCCAGACAGTACAAACACCCCACAAATGACCCCATTTAGGAAAGTAGACACCCTAAGGTATTCACTGATGGGCATAGTGAGTTCATAGAACTTTTTATTTTTTGTCACAAGTTAGCGGAAAATGATGATTTTTTTATTTATTTTTTTCTTACAAAGTCTCATATTCCCCTAACTTGTGACAAAAAATAAAAATTTCCATGAACTCACTATGCCCATCACGAAATACCTTGGGGTGTCTTCTTTCCAAAATGGGGTCACTTGTGGGGTAGTTATACTGCCCTGGCATTTTAGGGGCCCAAATGCGTGCGAAGTAGTTTGAAATCAAAATCTGTAAAAAATGGCCGGTGAAATCCGAAAGGTGCTCTTTGGAATGTGGGCCCCTTTGCCCACCTAGGCTGCAAAAAACTGTCACACATGTGGTATTGCTGTACTCAGGAGGAGTTGGGCAATGTGTTTTGGGGTGTCATTTTACATATACCCATGCTGGGTGAGAGAAATATCTTGGCAAAAGACAACTTTTCCCATTTTTTTATACAAAGTTGGCATTTGACCAAGATATTTATCTCACCCAGCATGGGTATATGTAAAATGACACCCCAAAACACTTTGCCCAACTTTTCCTGAGTACGGTGAGTCCAGATGTGTGACAATTTTTTGCAGCCTAGGTGGGCAAAGGGGCCCACATTCCAAAGAGCACCTTTCGGATTTCACTGGCCATTTTTTACAGATTTTGATTTCAAACCACTTCTCACGCATTCGGACCCCTAAAATGCCAGGGCAGTATAACTACCCCACAAGTGACCCCATTTTGGAAAGAAGACACCCCAAGGTATTTCGTGATGGGCATAGTGAGTTCATGGAAGTTTTTATTTTTGTCACAAGTTAGTGGAATACTAATGGAGACTTTGTAAGAAAAAAAAAATCATAATTTTCCGCTAACTTGTGACAAAAAATTAAAAATTCTAGGAACTCGCCATGCCCCTCACGGAATACCTTGGGGTGTCTTCTTTCCAAAATGGGGTCACTTGTGGGGTAGTTATACTGCCCTGGCATTCTAGGGGCCCTAATGTGTGGTAAGTAGGTAAATGACCTGTGAAATCCTAAAGGTGCTCTTTGGAATGTGGGCCCCTTTGCCCACCTAGGCTGCAAAAAAGTGTCACACATGTGGTATCGCCGTATTCAGGAGAAGCTGGGCAATGTGTTTTGGGATGTCTTTTTACATATACCCATGCTGGGTGAGAGAAATATCTTGGCGAAAGACAACTTTTCCCATTTTTTATACAAAGTTGGCATTTGACCAAGATATTTATCTCACCCAGCATGGGTATATGTAAAATGACACCCCAAAACACATTGCCCAACTTCTCCTGAGTACGGCGATACCAGATGTGTGACACTTTTTGCCGCCTAGATGCGCAAAGGGGCCCACATTCCTTTTATGAGGGCATTTTTAGACATTTGGATCCCAGACTTCTTCTCACGCTTTAGGGCCCCTAAAATGCCAGGGCAGTATAAATACCCCACATGTGACCCCATTTTGGAAAGAAGACACCCCAAGGTATTCAATGAGGGGCATGGCGAGTTCATAGAATTTATTTTTTTTTGGCACAAGTTAGCGGAATTATTATTTATTTTTTTCTCACAAAGTCTCCCTTTCTGCTAACTTGGGACAAAAATTTCAATCTTTCATGGACTCAATATGCCCCTCACGGAATACCTTGGGGTGTCTTCTTTCCGAAATGGGGTCACATGTGGGGTATTTATACTGCCCTGGCATTCTAGGGGCCCTAAAGCGTGAGAAGAAGTCCGGAATATAAATGTCTAAAATTTTTTACGCATTTGGATTCCGTGAGGGGTATGGTGAGTTCATGTGAGATTTTATTTTTTGACACAAGTTAGTGGAATATGAGACTTTGTAAGAAAAAATAAATAAATTTCCGCTAACTTGGGCCAAAAAAATGTCTGAATGGAGCCTTAATGACAGGGGGGTGATCAGGGAGTCTATATGGGGTGATCACCCCCCTGTCCTTGATCACCCCCCTGTAAGGCTCCATTCAGATGTCCGTATGTGTTTTGCGGATCCGATCCATGTATCCGTGGATCCGTAAAAAACATACGGACATCTGAATGCAGCCTTACAGGGGGGTGATCAATGACAGGGGGGTGATCAGGGAGTCTATATGGGGTGATCACCCCCCTGTCATTGATCACCCCCCTATAAGGCTCATTCAGATGTCCGTATGTGTTTTGCGGATCCGATCCATGTATCCGTGGATCCGTAAAAAACATACGGACATCTGAATGCAGCCTTACAGGGGGGTGATCAATGACAGGGGGGTGATCAGGGAGTCTATATGGGGTGATCACCCCCCTGTCATTGATCACCCCCCTATAAGGCTCCATTCAGATGTCCGTATGTGTTTTGCGGATCCAATCCATGTATCCGTGGATCCGTAAAAAACATACGGACATCTGAATGCAGCCTTACAGGGGGGTGATAAATGACAGGGGGGTGATCAATGACAGGGGGGTGATCAGGGAGTCTATATGGGGTGATCACCCCCGTCATTGATCACCCCCCTGTAAGGCTCCATTCAGACGTCCGTATGTTTTTTACGGATCCGATCCATGTATCAGTGGATCCGTAAAAATCATATGGACATCTGAATGGAGCCTTACAGGGGGGTGATCAATGACAGGGGGTGATCAGGGAGTCTATATGGGGTGATCACCCCCCTGTAAGGCTCCATTCAGACGTCTGTATGTGTTTTGCGGATCCGATCCATGTATCCGTGGATCCGTAAAAAACATACGGACATCTGAATGCAGCCTTACAGGGGGGTGATAAATGACAGGGGGGTGATCAATGACAGGGGGGTGATCAGGGAGTCTATATGGGGTGATCACCCCCGTCATTGATCACCCCCCTGTAAGGCTCCATTCAGACATCCGTATGTTTTTTACGGATCCGATCCATGTATCAGTGGATCCGTAAAAATCATACGGACGTCTGAATGGAGCCTTACAAGGGGGTGATCAATGACAGGGGGGTGATCAATGACAGGGGGGTGATGAGGGAGTCTATATAAGGTGATCACCCCCCTGTAAGGCTCCATTCAGACGTCTGTATGTGTTTTGCGGATCCGATCCATGTATCCGTGGATCCGTAAAAAACATACGGACATCTGAATGCAGCCTTACAGGGGGGTGATAAATGACAGGGGGGTGATCAATGACAGGGGGGTGATCAGGGAGTCTATATGGGGTGATCACCCCCGTCAGTGATCACCCCCCTGTAAGGCTCCATTCAGACATCCGTATGTTTTTTACAGATCCGATCCATGTATCAGTGGATCCGTAAAAATCATACGGACATCTGAATGGAGCCTTACAGGGGGGTGATCAGGGAGTCTATATGGGGTGATCACCCCCCTGTAAGGCTCCATTCAGACGTCTGTATGTGTTTTGCGGATCCGATCCATGTATCCGTGGATCCGTAAAAAACATACGGACATCTGAATGCAGCCTTACAGGGGGGTGATAAATGACAGGGGGGTGATCAATGACAGGGGGGTGATCAGGGAGTCTATATGGGGTGATCACCCCCGTCATTGATCACCCCCCTGTAAGGCTCCATTCAGACGTCCGAATGTTTTTTACGGATCCGATCCAAGTATCAGTGGATCCGTAAAAATCATACGGACGTCTGAATAGAGCCTTACAAGGGGGTGATCAATGACAGGGGGGTGATCAGGGAGTCTACACTGCGTGCAGAATTATTAGGCAAATGAGTATTTTGACCACATCATCCTCTTTATGCATGTTGTCTTACTCCAAGCTGTATAGGCTCGAAAGCCTACTACCAATTAAGCATATTAGGTGATGTGCATCTCTGTAATGAGAAGGGGTGTGGTCTAATGACATCAACACCCTATATTAGGTGTGCATAATTATTAGGCAACTTCCTTTCCTTTGGCAAAATGAGTCAAAAGAAGGACTTGACAGGCTCAGAAAAGTCAAAAATAGTGAGATATCTTGCAGAGGGATGCAGCACTCTTAAAATTGCAAAGCTTCTGAAGCGTGGTCATCGAACAATCAAGCGTTTCATTCAAAATAGTCAACAGGGTCGCAAGAAGCGTGTGGAAAAACCAAGGCGCAAAATAACTGCCCATGAACTGAGAAAAGTCAAGCGTGCAGCTGCCAAGATGCCACTTGCCACCACTTTGGCCATATTTCAGAGCTGCAACATCACTGGAGTGCCCAAAAGCACAAGGTGTGCAATACTCAGAGACATGGCCAAGGTAAGAAAGGCTGAAAGACGACCACCACTGAACAAGACACACAAGCTGAAACGTCAAGACTGATTTTTCTAAGGTTTTATGGACTGATGAAATGAGAGTGAGTCTTGATGGGCCAGATGGATGTGCCCGTGGCTGGATTGGTAAAGGGCAGAGAGCTCCAGTCCGACTCAGACGCCAGCAAGGTGGAGGTGGAGTACTGGTTTGGGCTGGTATCATCAAAGATGAGCTTGTGGGGCCTTTTCGGGTTGAGGATGGAGTCAAGCTCAACTCCCAGTCCTACTGCCAGTTTCTGGAAGACACCTTCTTCAAGCAGTGGTACAGGAAGAAGTCTGCATCCTTCAAGAAAAACATGATTTTCATGCAGGACAATGCTCCATCACACGCGTCCAAGTACTCCACAGCGTGGCTGGCAAGAAAGGGTATAAAAGAAGAAAATCTAATGACATGGCCTCCTTGTTCACCTGATCTGAACCCCATTGAGAACCTGTGGTCCATCATCAAATGTGAGATTTACAAGGAGGGAAAACAGTACACCTCTCTGAACAGTGTCTGGGAGGCTGTGGTTGCTGCTGCACGCAGTGTTGATGGTGAACAGATCAAAACACTGACAGAATCCATGGATGGCAGGCTTTTGAGTGTCCTTGCAAAGAAAGGTGGCTATATTGGTCACTGATTTGTTTTTGTTTTGTTTTTGAATGTCAGAAATGTATATTTGTGAATGTGTGAGATGTTATATTGGTTTCACTGGTAAAAATAAATAATTGAAATGGGTATATATTTGTTTTTTGTTAAGTTGCCTAATAATTATGCACAGTAATAGTCACCTGCACACACAGATATCCCCCTAAAATAGCTAAAACTAAAAACAAACTAAAAACTACTTCCAAAAATATTCAGCTTTGATATTAATGAGTTTTTTGGGTTCATTGAGAACATGGTTGTTGTTCAATAATAAAATTAATCCTCAAAAATACAACTTGCCTAATAATTCTGCACTCCCTGTATATGGGGTGATCAGGGGTGATCAGGGGTGAATAAGGGGTTAATAAGTGACGGGGGGGTGTAGTGTAGTGTGGTGCTTGTTGCTACTTATTACTGAGCTACCTGTGTCCTCTGGTGGTCGATCCAAACAAAAGGGACCACCAGAGGACCAGGTAGCAGGTATATTAGACGCTGTTATCAAAACAGCGTCTAATATACCTGTTAGGGGTAAAAAAAATCACATCTCCAGCCTGCCAGCGAACGATCGCCGCTGGCAGGCTGGAGATCCACTCGCTTACCTTCCGATCCTGTGAACGCGCGCGCCTGTGTGCCCGCCTTCACAGGAAATCTCGCGTCTCGCGAGATGACGCATATATGCGTGACTCTGCGCAGGGCTGCCGCCTCCGGAACGCGATCCTGCGTTAGGCGGTCCGGAGGCGGTTAAGTAATAAATATTTTATGAGGTATCACTTTCTGTTTTAAAGGCAGAGAAATAGAAATTTTGAAAATTGCAAATTTTTCAAAATTTTTGGTACATTTTGGATTTTTTTCATAAATAAAGGTGAAATATTATGACTCAAATTTATTACTATCATGAAGTATAATGTTTAAAACATGCGTCATATGGTAATAGAATATTTTACTTATAGGATAAGACCTGTGCGGTCAAAAAAGGGATAAAACAATTACACACCATTCACAATATAAAATACATTAGCATACAATAAACTAAAATGTTGCAAATTGGCACCAATATTTTCCAACTGATATCGGGGTAAAAAAGTCTATGTGGTTGTTAGTATTCAAGGAGAGCTCTATTGATGAAGCGAACTCTCTATGGCAATTTATGTAGCAGTGTCCAATCACTACCACTGCCTACTATATCACACACCGCACATTGAATAAAGACGTCCTGAAGATTCCTCAGACACTGCTACATAAATTGCCATAGAGAGTTCGCTTCATCAATAGAGCTCTCCTTGAATACTAACACCCACATAGACTGTGGTAACAGGTTTTTACCCCGATATCAGTTGGAAAATATTGATACCAATTTGCAACATTTTAGTTTATTGTATGCTAATGTGTTTTATATTGTGAATGGTGTGTAATTGTTTTATCCCTTTTTTGACCGCACAGGTCTTATCCTATAAGTAAAATATTCTATTACCATATGACGCAGATATTGTGAGTGCTCACTCTCTTTCTTGTTTTAAGTTTCTATATTACCTTGGGATCGGGCACCCAATTCTGAGTTAGTAGCACCCATCATAGCCACCAGGTGAGAGCCACCCGCCTATATATATATACATGAAGTATAATGTGTCACAAGAAAACAATCTCAGAATGGCTTGGATAAATAAGTGTTCCAAAGCTATTACCATATAAAGTGACACATGTCAAATTTGCAAAAAATGGCCTGGGCAGAAGGGCGTAAAATGGCCTGGGGTAGAAGGGGTTAATATCCAATATAAATTCCATTTTGTTTTTACTGTACTACACAATAAAAGCAAAGTCCAGCAGATGGCACTGTTACTTCATGTTCCCTATAGCTGTGTTAACAGAACACAACCTTCTAAAAATTTTTCCATAGAGCAGAAATGCTGGAATTAGCTTCTTCCTCCCTAATGTAGTCCAAGGTAAAGCATGTCATTAATAAATTATTAAAGTTCCACTTTTTGGCTGATTCATTTGAGCACAATATATCATGTGTTTCAAAACGTTTGCATAATTCAGTGAAACATAGAACAATTGCCCAAAACCACCAGCCTAACATGTAGTTTTTCATTGTGCTGCCAAAACAGCTCTGATCCATTGAGCCATGGACTCCACAAGACCTCTGAAAATGTCCTGTGGTATCTGGAACCAAGGGGTTAACAGCAGACCCTTTAAAGGAAATCTATTACCAGATACGTCATTTTGAATTGAACTTAGATGCAACATCAGTACTTTGTAAATGGCCTTGGTCCTATTTCAATGTGCTAATTGTTAGCACCTGGGTGCAACTAGGGCAGTATCATTGCACCAGGGTCTCTTTTCCTTTCAATTCACACTGGTGCGCTTCCATGATCTTCAGTAACGAGCGTGAATATGTCTTCACGGCCTGGCTCTGTCAGTCAAGGTGGTGGTGGCAGGGAATGAAAGAGACAGAGCATCTGGTGCAACAAGGTGCAGCGGCACAGCCCTTTTTGTACCCAAAAGGCTAATTAGCATAGAGTAAAAACACTGATTTCTACACAATGGGGCCACACATTGAAATAGAATTAAGTCACCAAGACCATTATAATGTACAATGGACGAGTGTGTATCTTGCATGCAAGGCCCCATTCACACGATTGTGTTTTTGCTCTGCATTCAGTCCACATTTTTTGTTAATTGGATGTGGACCCATTTGTTTCAATGAGGCCGCAAAAAATGCGGACAGCACACCGCGTGCTGTCCACATCCGTATGTCGGTTCCACAGCCCTGCAAAATAAGATAGAACATGTCCTATTCTTGTTCGTTTTGCGGACTAGGATAGGTATTGTTACAATGGGTCCGCAAAAAAATGGATGCAACACGGACGTCATACGGACAGCATTCGTATTTTTTGGTGGATCCATGTTCTTTGGATCACAAAATACATACAGTAGTTTAAATTCACTCTACATCCTGTATATTTCAAGGTGGAGCCCCATGGAGTAGAGTTGTTTTTCAAGAAAAATCCATATATACTCAATTTGATTAAGCTCTGCAGAATTTGGAGGCCAAGTCCGTCAAATCTGCCACACACTGTGTATTCTAACGGCTGTTTCAGACGAGCGTGTCCAGTGCTGAAATCACTCTGTGTGTGTGTGTGCGTGATTCTCCATTCTGGACACTGCTTTTTTCGCAGGAGTGCACACCATTATACTGATTTATAATGCTATGTGCATCTGTTTCAGATATTAGGTAGGAAAAAGGAAAGTAAGACTCTTTCGGGCTTTGGAAGGGCGACGATTCCACAGACCTCATTAATATTTTTGAAAACCTGTTGGCAAAAAGGTTTCAACTTTTCACATTCCCACTAAATATGTAGGAAGCCACTCTCACAATATGTGCAACGGGGCCTCCCCCAAGGGCCCTTTATAGATAAAACGCATCCCAGGTGTAGGACTGCCGAGTGGTATAGTGCAGCCTAAAAAGTCTCTCTATGTGTGTCACGGTGCTCCTACCTGGATGTCGCTGGACCCCAGGCTTTGGCTCTGAAGCAATAGATAGGGGGAATAATTGAGGGATTTGAAAGAAAGTCCAGACCTTGTATGTAGCTGAATAGCTGCTTTACTTTGGTAAACATTTCTCCAAACTGTTTCAGGCTTTGTCTTGGTCCCAGCAGGCTTTAAAACTCTGGCAGGCAAACTCAACTTTGCTACATCTGTTGCTCTCTTGCATCTCAGCATCTTCTTTATGCTGCAACTTCTCTCTTTCTAGTCTGTCTCTTAATTATGCCAGGGAACTCTCCTCCTGTCTCCTGAGGCTTTAAGCTCTGACCTCCACATCCAGCAGAGCTGAAGGTGCTTTGGCTGGCTTGGCTTGGCCTACCCTCCTTCCCCTAGCAGGGGGTAAGCTAGGCTGGTCCTAGAAACTGGTCCCCACACTTCCTGCAGCAAGTGGGACTCACCCACTCCTCCACAGAGGGGGGTTAGAATGGAATGGAAAGCTCCATTCTATCTAACTGTAGCTCTGCTGTGTTTGCTTCCACCTGCTGGTGAACCAGGCACATTACATTTGAACATAACAGTTACAAACATTAAAAAATGCACAGTGTATAGGACCTGAGTGGTAATGCCACTCTGGGGTGCTACATATGCAGCAACTATCACTTACTGTACTACACATTTGCCTTAGGTCTCATGTACACGAACGTTGTTGGCCAGTCAAAGGGTCCGCATCCATGATGTGGTGCACAAACAGCCGGTGCCGATATATTGTGGACCTGCTGTTTGTGCACCACATTACGAATGAGGACCCATTCAAGTGAATGCAATCTGAAAGATGCGTTGCGGAACGGAGGCGCGGAACCCCACAAGAGCACTACAGAGTGCTTCTGTGGGATTTCTGTCCATGCCTGCGCACAGTATAAAAGTAGTACATGCACTACTTTTTTGCGGTGCGGACCGTCTGATGTGGATCGCAGACCCCATTTAAGTGAATGGGTCCTGCGTTCGCATACAGTGGCCCTACAGTCAGTGCCCATGCATTGCGGACCGCAATTTGCGGTCTGCAGCACTGGCCCAGTCGGCACATGTTCGTGTGCATGAGCCCTTAATCTGACTGAGGTTAGATACCATCTGGAGAGAATTTTGTAAGAATTCTCCTGAATCTTGAAGCAGCGTGATATAGAGTTTGGTGGGCTCCAAGTGTGTCCGACAGGTAAGTGGGGCCCTATGTATACGTTCAGTGTATGTCTGAGGGCTCTCCCAGCATATATGCCAAACAAAGTGTACAAAAGTCTGTGCATTGTGTATTTTTTTAAACAGTCTGGTAGTGTAAGCTTACAGCTTGATTGCCCTGATCAATTTCATAATTATTATTACTGTTATATTAATGAATTTCACCAAATAAAAGTTATATGAGGTCTCTAGCCATGCAACCCTGACAGAATGCTATTTGTAGAATAAGTCTAATTTGAAAGGATCATGATAAAGGTGCTCAATAAAGGACCATACCGTATATATGTGTCACATAACTAGGTGATCAAAATATTGTGATAAATGTATCATCTCATTAAGCTAGAGATAGGTACAAAATATTGTATAACGGGCTAGACTGGTTGCACAGGCTTTGCCTTAAGTTCCAGATAACTTTTCCTGGTCCACAAAATAGTACGAAGGAATTGAGATTTTCCATATTATTCATACAGAATAATATAGAGGTAATTCCAACATATATCCAGTAAATAGTCAGCATGGCTATGGCTGTAGTTAATCAAGTGGTGGAGCAAATGAAAGCTAAAGACAGACAAGAGAAGCAAATATTGTGTAAACAGTCAAATAAGTGTCAGTAAGAAGGACTAGCTTAATACGCCAGGTCTATTCCATTTCATCCTCCAGCTTCCAAAGGTAGGCAATAAGACGCCTTCCAAACCTGTTAAAGCAGAACAAAACTCCCCTCGCATTTTGACAAATACTGTGGTGTAGATATACTGTTGCATAGATGTATTCTTGCCTTTCCACATCTTGGATCTCAGTTCAAGGTTACGCTGCCAACCATTCAGCATGTGCACCGACCAGATGCAAACCCAAAAGCTTCAAATGCTAGTTCCAAGGCTACAGTTCTGTTCCAATTCGCTTACTATCACAGGAAACATAGATCAGGATCAATTTATCGTAGGATCAAAACAGCAAGACATGTGACATGTAGACGTATGACCTTGAATCTGCCTTTCATTTCATGTAACAAACTGAAAGAGGAAATCTTATTTTACTTTGCCAAAGCATATTAACTACAGATTACTCGTATCCAGTGAACATTTGGGAGGTGATATGGCAGCAGTATAAGAAAGAGAACATTTTCCTGGATCCAACTGAAAGCTTTGAATTCCAGGTTCTTTATAGAACAAAAGATGTACCCTGACATAAAAAGAAATCTATCTATCTAGATAAACAAAATATGTATTTTATGTCGCCAGCAAGGCGTAATTACCACTTTAGCAGCCTCTGCAGCTTCTATGAGGCCTGCACCAGCCAGGCAGCGCAGGATAACTATTTATTATTTGCATACAGGGTCTGCCACCCACAGCAGCAGGGGCCCGGGCCCAGCACACTACAGTCTGACTAGGACTGCCCTAGACAGAGGAGTCTAGAGAGGCTTATTCATTGCGGAAAAAGGAACACATATGGTTCATTGTGTGAAATTCCATTTTTCCTGCATAGCTATACACTTCAATAGTTTTATCTTATAAAATGGCGCAAAAATAATCTGAATATAGAAATTTCTAAAATCCAAATAATTAAATAAACAAAAATATACAGAGAAGAACCAGACAAACACTTTCTGGGTCAATATTGTGAATATAATAGTTCAAATCTACACCTCAAAAAGAGGGATATTTAAGGAGCAAAGAGGGACAGAGGGACAGGGGGACCTGGGTCAAAAAGAGGGACTGTCCCTCCAAAAGAGGGACACTTGGGAAGTCTGGTGTTATTTGTGGTGTTACATAGGACTGCAGGTAACATCTACAACATCATCTGTTCTCAGAGAGTTATCACTGTGTTATTTGTGGTGTTACATAGGACTGCAGGTAAGAGCTACTAAATAATCTTACTCAGAGAGTTATCACTATGTTACCTTTGTTACTACATAAGACTGCAGGCAACATGTACTACATTATCTGTGCTCAGAGAGTTACCACTGTTATCTGTAGTTTTATATACAGTGCCTTGAAAAAGTATTCATACCCCTTGTACTTTTCCATATTTTTTCACATTACACCCACAAACTTAAAGGGGTTTTGTCACATCAGCAAATAGCATTTATTATGTAGAGAAAGTTAATACAAGGCACTTACTAATGTACTGTGATTATACATATTGCTTCCTTTGCTTGCTAGATTACTTTTCCCATCACATTATACACTGCTTGTTTCCATGGGTATTTTTTCCTATAATATGCAAGCACGAAAACCACTGATGGATTGCAGGGTGGTCGTAACCATGGAAACGAGCAGTGTATAATTTTATGGAAAATGAATCCAGCTGTCACGGGGTGCCGGCAATGCGCTTACTCTCCCCAGCACAGACGGCACCCTGCCTCTGTGCAGGAGCGAGCGTCCTCGTCTCCTAGGTGATGGGGGGCTGGACGGACCCGGCCGCGCACGTCTCCTCAGCGCAGCTGGCGTCCTCGGTTCCCCCAGCAACCAGATTAAGCCTGAGCACCGAGCTGGGCACTCGGTGCTCAGCCATTTGCAGCAGGGTGAGTCATGTGACGCTGGCCACGTCACATGACCCCTGCTAGTCAGTATTTAACCCCTTAGGGACACATGACGTACCGGTACGGCATGTTTCCCGAGTCCTTAAGGACACATGACGTAACGGTACGTCATGTGTTGTTGCGATCACCGCCGCCCGGCGGGCGGGCGGTGATTGGAACAAGGTGCCTGCTCAAATCATTGAGCAGGCACCTCGGCTAAATGCGCGGGGGGGGGGTCCTGTGACCCCAAAGTGTTGGCGATTGCCGCAAACCGCAGGTCAATTCAGACCTGTGGTTTGCAGCTTTTACCGGCGGGTGGCGGGCGGCAGTGCCATCGGGTCCCCATGGGGCTGTGGGTGGGACCCGATGGCATGGAAGGCAGCGCAATGGCTTCCTGAGGCATCTGCGCTGCCTTCTGGTGAGGAGCCTGTGAGATCCAGCCCCCTGAATCTCACAGGCCCCGGAAGCTGTATGAGTAATACTCACAGTATTACTCATACAGCCAATGCATTCCAATACAGAAGTATTGGAATGCATTGTAAAGGAATATACTACCAAAAGTTCAAGTCTCAAAGTGGGACAAAAAATAAAGTGAAAATAAAAGTTGAAAAAAGAAAGTTTTCCCCCAAAAAAATGAAAAGTTTCAAGTAAAAATAAACAAAAACGTCATTTTCACCAAATAAAGTTAAAAAAAATTGGTAAAAAATAGGGGGGGGGAGTGTACATATTAGGTATTGCCACGTCCGTATCGATCGGCTCTATAAACATATCACATGACCTAACCCCTCAGATGAACACCGTAAAAAATTAAAAATAAAAACTGTGCTAAATAAACCATTTTTTTGTCACCCTAAATCACAAAAAGTACAACAGCAAGCGATCAAAAAGGCGTTTGCCCACCAAAATAATACCAATCTAACCGTCATCTCAACCTCAAAAAATTAGCCCCTAACTGAGACAATCGCCCAAAAAATAAAAAAAACTATGGCTCAGAATATGGAGACACTAAAACATCATTTTTTTGGTTTAAAAAAAGCTGTCATTGTGTAAAACTTACATAAATAAAAAAATAGTATACATATTTGGTATCGCCGCGTTCATATCGACCGGCTCTATAAAAATATCACATGACCCAACCTCCCAGATGAATACATAAAAAATAAAAACTGTGCTAAATAAACCATTTTTTGTCACCTTACATCACAAAAAGTGTAATAGCAAGCGATCAAAAAGTCATATGCACCCCAAAATAGTGCCCGTCAAACCATCATCTCATCCTGCAAAAAATGAGACCCTACCTAAGATGATCGCCCAAAAACTGAAAAAACTATGGCTCTCAGAATATGGAGACACTAAAACATGATTTTTTTTTTGTTTCAAAAATTATATTATTGTGTAAAACTTACATAAATTTAAAAAAAGTATACATATTAGGTATTGCCGCGTCCGTATCGACCGGCTCTATAAAAATATCACATGACCTAACCCCTCAGATGAACATGACCTAACCCCTCAGATGAACACCGTAAACATTTTTTAATAAAAACTGTGCTAAATAAACAATTTTTTGTCACCTTACATCACAAAAAGTGTAATAGCAAGCGATCAAAAAGTCACACGCACCCCAAAATAGTGCCAATAAAACCGTCATCACATCCCGCAAGAATCATACCCTACCCAAGGTAATCGCCCAAAAACTGAAAAAATTATGGCTCTCAGACTATGGAAACACTAAAAATTTGCTTCAAAAATTTAAGATTGTGTAAAACTTACTTAAATAAATAAAAAGTATACATATTAGGTATCGCCGCATCCGTGACAACCTGGTCTATAAAAATATCACATGATCTAACCTGTCAGATGAATGTTGTAAATAAAAAAATAAAAAAACTGTGCCAAAACAGCTATTTCTTGTTATCTTGCCTCACAAAAAGTGTAATATAGAGCAACCAAAAATCATATGTACCCTAAACTAGTACCAACAATACTGCCACCCTATCCTGTAGTTTCTAAAATGGGGCCACTTTTTTTGAGTTTCTACTCTAGGGGTGCATCAGGGGGGCTTCAAATGGGACATGGTGTCAAAAAAAACAGTCCAGCAAAATCTGCCTTCCAAAAACCGTATGACATTACTTTCCTTCTGCACCCTGCCGTGTGCCCATACAGCTGTTTACGACCACATATGGGGTGTTTCTGTAAACTACAGAATCAGGGCCATAAATATTGAGTTTTGTTTGGCTGTTAACCCTTGCTTTGTTACTGGGAAAAATGGATTAAAATGGAAAATCTGCCAAAAAAGTGAAATTTTTAAATTGTGTCTCTATTTTCCATTAATTCTTGTGGAACACCTAAAGGGTTAACGACGTTTGTAAAATCAGTTTTGAATACCTTGAGGGGTGTAGTTTATAGAATGGGGTCATTTTTGGGTGGTTTCTATTATGTAAGCCTCGCAAAGTGACTTCAGACCTGAACTTGTCCCTAAAAATTGTGTTTTTGAAAATTTCTGAAAAATTTCAAGATTTGCTTCTAAACTTTGAAGCCTTGTAACATCCCCAAAAAATAAAATATCATTCCCAAAATGATCCAAACATGAAGTAGACATATGGGGAATGTAAAGTAATAACTATTTTTGGAGGTATTACTATGTATTATAGAAGTAGAGAAATTGAAACTTGGAAATTTTCAATTTTTTACTAATTTTTGGTAAATTTGGTATTTTTTTATAAATAAAAATGTATTTTTTTTACTTCATTTTACCAGTGTCATGAAGTACAATATGTGACGAAAAAAATCTCAGAATAGCCTGGATAAGTCAAAGCATTTTAAAGTTATCAGCACTGGTCAGATTTGCAAAAAATGGCCTGGTCCTTAAGGTGAAATAGGGCTGAGTCCTTAAGGGGTTAAACAGGCAGCCTGCTGGCCACATGTTGCCTGTTATATAGGTTCCACCTGCGATTTTGTCTTACCTGGCGTACTTACCTTCTGCTGAATTTCTGACAATCCTCTGCCTGCTCCTTGTGTACTTTGCTGCTCTCCTGGTATTCTGACCCCGACTTCCTCCTGACGATCCTCTGCTGACTCCTTTGGTACTTCACGATTCTCCTGGTATTTATGACCCCGACTTCTCCTGACTATTCTCTGCTTGCTCCATTTGTACTTCGTTGCTCTCCTGGTATTGTATCGGTCTGTTCACGTTCTGTTGTTTGTCTGGTCTGTCCTCCCTGCACTTATTCCAAGCTAGGGATTGCTGTCCAGTTGTCCCCTGTCATTAGGACTTGCGAGGCAAGTAGGCAGGGCCAAGGGTGAGGGTCCTTCCCCCCTGTGTGTGTGTACGCGACCGTT
The DNA here is from genome assembly GCF_905171765.1 of Bufo bufo. Classification (NCBI taxonomy): domain Eukaryota; kingdom Metazoa; phylum Chordata; class Amphibia; order Anura; family Bufonidae; genus Bufo; species Bufo bufo. The sequence continues at coordinate 366,669,724 of NC_053393.1, read as the reverse complement.
ACACCAGCCAGCAAAGGAAGCAATATGGGTAATAATACATTAGTAAGTGGCTTGTATTAACTTCCTCTACATGATAAATGCCACTTACTGAAGTGACAAAACCCCTTAAAATGCAATTTATTGGGATTTTTTGTGATAGACCAACACAAAGTAGTAAGAATGTGTGAACTGAAAATAAATTATACATGGTTTTTGATAAATAAAAATCTGAAATGCGTGGCATGCATTTGTATTCAGCCCCCTGAGTCACTACTTTGTAGGACCACCTTTCACTACAATTACAGCTGGGGTATGTCTCTTACCAGCTTTGCACATCTAGAGGCTGAATTTTTTTCCCATTCTTCCTTGCAAAATGGCTCGAGCTCAGTCAGATTGGATGGAGAGCGTTTTCAAGTCTTACCACAGATTTTCAATGGGATTTAGATTTTTAGGTCTTTGACTGGGCCATAATAACACCTGAATATACTTTGATCTAAACCATTCCATTGTAGCTCTGACTGTATGTTTAGGGTTGTTGTCCTGATGGAAGGTGAACTCCACCCCAAACTCAAGTCCTTTGAAGCCTCTAACAGGTTTTCCTCCAGAATTGCCCTTAGCTATTATTATTGTTAATTATAAAAGTGCTACTCATTCCATGGCACTGTAAATATGATAAGAGGTATACCTACATAATAAAAAAAATAAACAAGGTGGAACGCATAATAAAATCTCTTTCTATTGTGATATTAATAATAATAATAGTGGCTGGCATGGTATAGTTTTGTTAGTATCCCAGTCCCAGAGTGGTATTTCGGGGCCCCCATGCTAAGGGGAAAAAATATATTATCTGTAGAGGAGCCGAGTGGGACCGGAAGAAAAGTACTTCTGGTCGCTCTCTGAGAGGAACGCAGTGGTGGAACACAAACAGATCAGCAACTTCCGGTTTGTGGAAGGATTATTTGAATGGAGCACACGGGAGCAGCAGTCCAGGCCGCTCCCATGGTTAATGCCTCTTTTTTTTGCCGATATGAGTATTACCGGGGGTTATAGAGAGGAGAGTACCCCTAGTATACATGTATAGTGTCCACAGCAACATATATATCAGGAATCTATAGTACATCGGTGTATTACCGATTGGTAAATAAATAAATATATAAATAAATACTAATTAATACATAAAAGATAGCAATCAGAATAGATAAATGCACAAATACATAATAAAAAATTACATATAAAAACACCAATAATATATACGTCAAATCTAACAGATTTAGCAGTACATACAAATGATACATATGTCAAATAATGTCAAATATGTCAAATAATATGTATATCAAATCTGATGAAAGAATTGATACATATAAAAAATAATGTAATGGAGGGAAAAAAGTAAATAAAAATAAAAATGTTGGAAGATATGCTCCTTTGTGTGTCTCGATATATAAATAAAAATAAATATATTTTTCGTTAAGGTCTTTTTAAAAAAAATATACGGTACATGTTTCTAATACTTAAAATATTATATTAAGAATAAAGAAATACAAAAATGTATCCTGTGTCGTAAAATAAAATAAAAATTTTAATTGGTGGATCACTCAGTGGTTGGTTAGATAAAAGTATATATTTGTAAAAATGAACAAACAAAAACAAGTATAAACTATTTATATGTATAAAGAATATCTATATAAGAGTCAGAGTTTATGTTGGGGTTATTGGATGGTTGGATAAAAGTATATACAGTACAGACCAAAAGTTTGGACACACCTTCTCATTCAAAGAGTTTTCTTTATTTTCATGACTATGAAGGCATCAAAACTATGAATTAACACATGTGGAATTATATACATAACAAACAAGTGTGAAACAACTGAAAATATGTCATATTCTAGGTTCTTCAAAGTAGCCACCTTTTGCTTTGATTACTGCTTTGCACATTCTTGGCATTCTCTTGATGAGCTTCAAGAGGTAGTCCCCTGAAATGGGGACATGATAATGGGAAAACGTGGTAATTCATTTTTTTAAATGGGATCTTTTTGCAGTACTTCCTAATGCTTGGTTATTATTTGTCTGATCGTCATGTGTTTGGAGTTGTATCTGGTTATCAGGTTAAGTTGGAATTAGTAGAGGTATCAAGTTGCGCTTTTTTGAGTACCGCATGTTTTGGTTTCAAAGCCTCTTTTTGATTTTCTTTGAGGATTCTTTTCGAGGATTCCCTTATAAGCTACATGTTACCATCAAAGAATATTCCTCTTAGATGAAGAGGATCATAAGGAATTGTTCTGAGGAACAAACTATGAAACAACCACTTGAGATCCTCAAACACCGTTTTAAGGAAAAAGGCTAATCTAAGAAGCTTATAAGGGAATCCTCGAAAAGAATCCTCAAAGAAAATCAAAAAGAGGCTTTGAAACCAAAACATGCGGTACTCAAAAAAGCGCAACAAGATACCCCTACTAATTCCCAACTTAACCTGATAACCAGATACAACTCCAAACACATGACGATCAGACAAATATTAACCAAGCATTGGCAAGTACTGCAAAAAGATCCCATTTTAAAAAATGAATTACCACGTTTTCCCATTATCACATACCGAAGGGCGCAAATTTTAAAAAACGGCAAAGCACCATCTTGCCCCAAGATCAAGAATAGAATAGAAGGCCAATACCTTCCTCTGACAAAAGATAACCCCATAAGCAAAGGGGCACACAGATGTAATGTCAAGAGGTGCAAATGCTGTGACATTATCACCCACAACAAAAAATAAATCAGCATCCCTGCATGTAACCTGCAATATGTAGGTAGAACCACCCAAACCCCTAGAGAAAGAATGAACGAGCACCGTTCAAACATCAAACGGAATGTCCTCACACATAGGGCCAGATTTATCATTAGCTCAGGTCAGAATAATGGAGTGAAAAAGTCCCCAGAAAAGTCCCAAACGCTAAAACTGCGCACAAATTTGCGACTTTTTTCTGCTCTGCACTATGCTCGCCAGCTTTCTGAAAGTGGGCGTGTTTTCTTATGTAAATGAATCTCTAGACAGATTTACTATTGGGACTATTTAAAAAGTCGCAAAAAAGTCGCAATTTCACTCCAGTGAGGACCATGCTTATCTTATGAGACTTTTTAATAGAACATGCGACTTTTTCATAAAAACGTGCAACTTTTTCGTAAAGATGTGCGACTTTTGTAAAGCTGCTTACTGACGGATAAACTGCTACCGTCAAACCACATTTATTACAGTCTTAAAGGGCCGATCATAAATCTGACTTGGCTAAAACTGACTTTAGCCATATGTTAAAGTGGAGTGAGCTGTCAGAGTAATGATAAATCTGGCCCAAAGTGTTTCCAGACATTTCTCCATTTGCCATGATAATGACCCCTCTCTCCTCCAAGTCACCCCCCTGCAGTGGATTCCCCAATAGTACCAACTATTATGTAGAAAGGAGATGTATTGGATTTACCGTCTCAACACTTTATCTCCCTTTGGCCTTAGGCTGGGTTCACACCAGAGCGTTCTGAAAGGAGCGCTCTATTTCCGTGATTATACGGGCGTTTACAAGCGCGCATACAGAGACAAGTGAACACACATTGTCGCGCGTTCCCGAAAGTCTATGTACGGGAACGCGCGACAAACGCACAAAAAAACGCTCATGTACTTGTTTGAGCGTCGGGCGTTTTACAGCGCGATCGTACGCGCTGTAAAACGCCCAGGTGAGAACCATTCCCATAGGGAAGCATTGGTTTCTCCTTGTTGAGCGTTTTACAGCGCGTAGGAACGGGCTGTTAAACGCTCAGGTCTGAACTGAGCCTAAATGAGTCTCTTGAATACACAAACTATTAGGCTGGGTTCACACTTGAGCGTATCTGATATGCGCGTTTAACGCGCGTTTTTGTCGCGCGTTCTTGTACGCGTTTTTGTCCATAGTCAACGCGCGTATTACGCGCGTTTGTGTGATTGACAGCAGTGTCCTATGGCCGCAAACGCGCGACAAAACGCCCCAAAGAAGCTCAAGAACTTTTTTGAGCGTAGGGCGTTTTTCAGCGCGTTCAAACGCGCTGTAAAACGCTTAAGTGAGAACCAGGGCCATAGGGAAGCATTGGTTTTCATGTGTTGAGCGTTTTACAGCGCGTTTGAACGCGCTGTAAAACGCTCAAGTGTGAACCCAGCCTCAGCCCGTCTGAGTCATCTAGATACTTTTATCTCCAATACATCATTACTGTCAGAACCATCCAATTCAATAACATCTAACATATACTCTTATGTAAATATTTTATATACTTTTATATAAATATTTTATATCTGTTTATTTTTATATATATATATATATATATATATAATGAAGAAAATTGGACAGCACTCCAAAATAAAAAAAATTGTGAAAAGTTTATTTACCCATGTGGTACAGTGCAGCGACGTTTCGGCTCATCCATAGAGCCTTTCTCAAGCTCTATGGAAGAGCCGAAACGTCGCTGCACTGTACCACATGGGTAAATAAACTTTTCACGCTTTTTTTATATTTTGGAGTGCTGTCCAATTTTCTTCATTATTTTTTGGGTTACAAGCCAATACCCTGGGACATAGCACCCTTCCATCAACTACAGTCAGGTCCATAAATTTTGGGACATCAACACAATTCTAACATTTTTGGCTTTATACACCACCACAATGGATTTGAAATGAAACGAACAAGATGTGCTTTAACTGCAGACTGTCAGCTTCAATTTGAGGGTATTTACATTCAAATCAGATGAACGGTGTAGGAATTACAACAGTTTGCATATGTGCCTCCCACTTGTTAAGGGACCAAAAGTAATGGGACAGAATAATAATCATAAATCAAACTTTCACTTTTTAATACTTGGTTGCAAATCCTTTGCAGTCAATAACAGCCTGAAGTATGGAACGTATATACATCACCAGATGCTGGGTTTCATCCCTGGTGATGCTCTGCCAGGCCTCTACTGCCACTGTCCTCAGTTCCTGCTTGTTCTTAGGGCATTTTCCCTTCAGGTTTGTCTTCAGCAAGTGAAATGAATGCTCAATCGGATTCAGGTCAGGTGATTGACTTGGCCATTGCATAACATTCCACTTCTTTCCCTTAAAAAACTCTTTGGTTGCTTTTGCAGTATGCTTTGGGTCATTGTCCATCTGCACTGTGAAGCGCTGTCCAATGAGTTCTGAAGCATTTGGCTGAATATGAGCAGATAATATTGCCCGAAACATTTCAGAATTCATCCTGCTGCTTTTGTCAGCAGTCACATCATCAACAAATACAAGAGAACCAGTTCCCTTGGCAGCCATACATGCCCACGCCATGACACTACCACCACCATGCTTCACTGATCAGGTGGTATGCTTAGAATCATGAGCAGTTCCTTTCCTTCTCCATACTCTTCTCTTCCCATCACTCTGGTACAAGTGGATCTTGGTCTCATCTGTCCATAGGATGTTGTTCCAGAACTGTGAAGGCTTTTTTAGATGTTGTTTGGCAAACCCTAATCTGACCTTCCTGGTTTTGAGGCTCACCAATGGTTTACATCTTGTGGTGAACCCTCTGTATTCACTCTGGTGAAGTCTTCTCTTGATTGTTGACTTTGACACACATACACCTAGCTCCTGGAGAGTGTTCTTGATCTGGTAAAATGTTGTGAAGGGTGTTTTCTTCACCAGGGAAATAATTCTTTGGTCATTCACCACAGTTGTTTTCCGTGGTCGTCCGGGTCTTTTGGTGTTGCTGAGCTCACCAGTGCGTTCCTTCTATTTAAGAATGTTCCAAACAGTTGTTTTGGCCACGCCTAATGTTTTTGCTATCTCTCTGATGGGTTTGTTTTGTTTTTTCAGCCTAATGATGGCTTGCTTCACTGATAGTGACAGGTCTTTGGATCTCATCTTGAGAGTTGACAGCAACCGATTCCAAATGCAAATAGCACACTTGAAATGAACTCTGGACCTTTTATTTTATATATATACTTTTATCTAACCAATCACTGAATGATCCACCAATTAAAAAAAATATATATATTTTACGACACAGGATACATTCTTGCATTTCTATATTCTTAATATAATATATTAAGTATTAGAATCATGTATATTTCTAAAAAAGCTTACCTTATTTATATTTTGAAACACACAAAGGGGCATATCTTCCATTATTTTTATTTACTTTTTCCCCCCAATTATATTATTTTTTATATAAAGGACGACTATTTTATTAGATAAGAATAGTAAAAACTGATAAAATACTGATAAAATACCTATAATAAATCACTGATAAAATACCTATAATAAATCAGGTGGTACTAGAGGAGTATCTCTCACAAATTAGTGCATACTTATAATTAATGTGAATAAATAGTGCATAAATATATTGAAATATAACAATCAAAATAAATATGGTTTTAAGATGGTAAAAATGTAGAAGTAAAAAAATGTAGAAGAAGAAAAAGTTGAAAAGTAAAAATGGTGTAAAGAGAAGTGTCTCTTGATTTCAATAATGATTGTAGCAGTTGTATAATGAATAGGTATATTTGGAACCAATATCGCAAATATAGGCTTCCAGTGCAAGTTGTGTTGCTCTGTGTGGTCACTCAGGGTTAATGAACCAAATAAAAAGTTAGTATAAGTCTGGAACAAAAAGTCAATTGTAGATGTGGTATCCCATATTTTAATTCAGGGTTGGTGATAAGGATTAGAAAAACGTTAAGGTTAGTATAGATCTTGAGATTAAGTCAGTTATACCTTGTATCCACCTGATGGAAGTCACACTTGGGGGGTAGAATAATAAAATAGTAAGTATCGAACGTCTCTACTCACAGGAGACTTTTGTGGTTACGGCTGGAGTCGGGGGAGTCCCACCGGCTACACAGCCACTCACCCGTCCTGATGTATCTACGCCGGCTCTGTGTCTCTCCGTCTGATGGTTTCGTGTAGCTGGCCTCGCTACACTGACGGCGTCTCACGTGATTTCGGGTCGCTCCCATGATAACACGGTGTGTCCTGTGTTACTCCTTATTCGTGAGATTCCGATTTTATTATACTTGCAACGGAGTATTCTAATTATTTACTAATTTCAGAGTCTCCGACTTTGAGGATAGATGAAGATGAGCTCATAATAATCGCAGGATGTCGATTTTCTATTATAGTTGCAACAGAGTGTTGATTCGAATTATTTACGGATTCCACAGTCTTCAACTTTAAAGATAAATAAAATGGGCACGTAGTATTATCCAAAAGAGGGTCCCATCCAATACCACCAGACGCGTTTCGAGGTGTACTACCTCTTCCTCAGTGGCCTTGAATAGGACTCGAATCTTTCCTGCTTTTATATGCCCATGTTCTGGATTTGCCATAAAATGTGGGATGGAGTGTGGGATGGATGAATAAGATAATTGCTTGCAAAATAGTGGTTAATATCTTCCTTTGCCTTATATTAAGAAGTAAAAAGCATTTAAAAAAAGAAAACCGTAAAAGACACTATAAATTATTGTAAAATATTGCATGCGTTTGTGTTGCGTTTTTGATGCATTTTTTTTTTAAGTGATGCGTTTTTTCAGTATTGTTTGCTACATACTCAGAAAATAATTCTGGATAGAAAATAATTAGTAATTGAGGCCCTCATCCTTGTTTAATCAAATTTTTCTTATTTCTTTTTTTTTTTTTTTTTTCTCTTTCTCAATAGAAGGCATTACTAAGTTGATAACTATATTCGTAATTTTCTTGAGGTTTCTAATTCAATCGGCTATGGTGGAATTTTCATATATACTTTTCTTGTGTAATATTCGTATGTAATATTCGTATGTAGCAAAAGGGGGCCGTGGGTCTTACTCCGAGGGGAAATGGTAGTGCCAAGAAATCGGCCAGACACATGATGTCCCATCAGTGAAAGACCCACAACCCATAATCACAGAAAACCGAAAATCTCAAAATCTGAGTTGAGGCCTCCAGGTATTAAAGTTTCGAAGTCATAGATTCGTCTAGATTCCTGTCTTGACATTTTAGAAATATGATTTCCACCTCTCCACTGTACTTCCACTTTCTCAAAAGCTGTAAATATCATTCCACTTGGGTCTTTATTATGATGTTGTTTGAAGTGAAGGGATAATGCGTGTTTTTCAAATCCTTTTCTAATATTGGTTATATGCTCGGATACTCTTGAAAAAGAACCTTGAAAAAAAAGAGTATCAGAAGTTGGTGATGGCAGTATGGAGGCAGCAGGGTCACTGGTTGTAGGCTTGTCTGAAGAGGTGGGTTTTCAGGTTTCTTTTGAAGGATTCCACTGTAGGTGAGAGTCTTATATGTTGGGGTAGCGAGTTCCAGAGTATGGGGGATGCACGGGAGAAATCTTGGAGGCGTTTGTGGGATAAGAGGAGAGGAGAGAAGGAGGTCTTGTGAGGATCGGAGAGTGCGTGTGGGGGTGTATCAGGAAAGTAGCTCAGAAATGTAGGGAGGGGACAGGTTATGGACGGCCTTGTATGTATTTGTTAGTACTTTGAAGTGAATTCGCTGGGCAATGGGGAGCCAGTGAAGGGATTGGCAGAGGGGAGAGGCAGAGGAGTAATAGGGTGAGAGGTGGATTAGTCGGGCAGCAGAGTTGAGGATAGATTGGAGGGGTGCGAGAGTGCTAGATGGAAGGCCACAGAGGAGAGTGTTGCAGTAGTCTAGGCGGGAGATGATGAGGGCATGTACAAGCATTTTCACAGATTCAAAGTTAAGGAATGCGGGAGATGTTTTTGAGTCGGAGGCGGCAGCTGGTGGAAAGTGCTTAGATGTGCGGTCTGAAGGAGAGGGCAGAATCCAAGGTCACTCCAAGGCAGCGGACTTGGTTGACCGGGGAGTGTGTGCAGCCATTGATCGTGATAGATAGGTCTGTTTGGGGGGTTGAGCAAGATGGGGGAAAGAGGATGAATTCTGTTTTATCCATGTTAAGTTTTAGAAAGCGAGAGGAGAAGAAGGATGATATAGAAGATAGACATTGTGGGATTCTGGATAGTAAGGTGGGGATGTCTGGACCAGAGTGGTAGATTTGTGTGTCGTCAGCGTAGGAGTGATACTGCGTAAGAGTGATACTGAAAGGGACACCCCCAGGTGGGACGCCCGCGACTCCAGCCGTAACCACAAAAGTCTCCTGTGAGTAGAGACGTTCGATACTTACTATTTTACTATTCTACCCCTCAAGTGTGACTTTCATATAAAAGCAGGAAAGATTCGAGTCCTATTCAAGGCCACTGAGGAAGAGGTAGTACACCTCGAAACGCGTCTGGTGGTATTGGATGGGACCCTCTTTTGGATAATACTACGTGCCCATTTTATTTATCTTTAAAGTCGAAGACTGTGGAATCCGTAAATAATTCGAATCAACACTCTGTTGCAACTATAATAGAAAATCGACATCCTGCGATTATTATGAGCTCATCTTCATCTATCCTCAAAGTCGGAGACTCTGAAATTAGTAAATAATAATAATTAGAATGCTCCATTGCAAGTATAACAAAATCGGAATCTCACGAATAAGGAGTAACACGTGACACACCGTGTTATCACGTGAGAGACCCGAAATCACGTGAGACGCCGTCAGTGTAGCGAGGCCAGCTACACGAAACCATCAGACGGAGAGACACAGAGACGGCGTAGATACATCAGGACGGGTGAGTGGCTGTGTAGCAGGTGGGACACCCCCGACTCCTGCCGTAACCACAAAAGTCTCCTGTGAGTAGAGACGTTCAATACTTACTATTTTACTATTCTACCCCCCAAGTGTGACTTTCATCAGGTGGCTACAAGGTATAACTGACTTAATCTCAAGATCTACAGTATACTAACCAGTCGCGGACTGAGAAGCCTCAGGGCCCCCGGGCAAAATAAATCAAGGGCCCCCTTACAGGCTCCACCCATGTTCTGCCGCAAGCCCCACCCACGTGTACAGGACCAGGCCCCTCCTGAGTCCTATCCTGTACGGGTAAGTATTACGATTCGCACTAGGGTGGCCACTTGCTTCACCCTAAAAAGGAGGACATTCTAGGCCACATCCTCAACCTGATAAACCACGCCCCTCTCCCAGTAAGTGCCCGGCAAAAGAAAAAAAATACGTCACTATAGCGCTTTTGCTTTACTGTACTCTGCGGGATGGAAAAGCGCTGTATTATTAACCTAGCTCAGCAGTCCTGAGTCCCCCATTCACAGTAGTTATTAACTCCTTTCACTAGTCCCCTCTTCAGTGAAGAGGGGACTGCTGAAGGGGTTAATAAATACTGTGAACAGGGGACATTTGAAAGGGGTTAATAATTACTGTGAAGGGCCTTCAATAGTTATTAACCCCTTTCAGCAGTCCCCCATTCACAGTATTTATTAACCCCTTTCAGCAGTCCCCCATTCACAGTATTTATTAACCACTTCAGCAGTCCCCCATTCACAGTATTTATTAACCCCTTCAGCAGTCCCCCCTTCACTGAAGAGGGGACTAGTGAAAGGGGTTAATAAATATTGTGAATGGGGGACTGCTGAAACGGGTTAATAACTACTGTGAAGGGCCTTCAGTAGTTATTAACCCCTTTTAACAGTCCTTCATTTACACTGGTATTTATCAGACTTTTTTATAACTTATTTTTCCCCCTTTTTCACCCCGGCCCTGCCACAGCCCACAGCAACAGCAGCGCCGCCAGCCCAGCACAGTCTTTCAATTTCTTTCTGACCAGACATGGCTGAGATGTAAAGCTGCCTAGGCTACCACTTAACCAAAAACCACTACCTCAGCGAACTCTGTGCCCACGCTCCTCAGAGTTCCCTTCCTTCTCCCGCGAATCCCACAGCGCCAATGAGTGTGCGAACAGCGCTGCGGTGTGCAGGGGCATAACTAGAAGTGACTGGGCCCCACAGCAAATATTTGTAAGGGTTCCCCCCAGGGCACTTTGCACCTCTCTCCTCCTGTGTAAACCCCACTCCTTTGGCACAGTGTAGCAGCATACTGTATATTGTGGGGCACAGTGTAGAGGTGTACTGTATATTGTGGGGCACAGTGTAGCGGTATACTGTATATTGTGGGGCACAGTGTAGGCTATATGTGTATAACATAAACATATTCCACATGAAAACTTACAATTACTTGGCTTGACCCTTGGGGATCTCGGACGCCACTTCAACACTTGGACGGGGGCTCGGCGGAGCTGATGTTGTGTTTTATCCTAATGAGAAAGATTTTATAATAAGGATTTGGAGAAGGGGCAGAGGGATAGCAGAGCAGGGAGAGGCTGGTGCTGCTACTAGGGGGTCATACCATGGGGGAGTAATAAAGCCCACCATAATGCCCCCCAGTAGAAATAATTCTCCTTATAATGTGACAGTGCAAAAATACCCCCTTGTAATGCCCCCAGTTGAGCTATTGTCTCCATAGTGCCCCCATAGTGCCCCCATAATGTCCCAGTATAAAATACCCCTATATAGTGCCCCCAGTAAATTCCCCCATAGTGCTCATCTCCCCCCTTCCTGCTAGTGCCCCCCATAATGTACCAGTATAAAATGCCCCATATATAGTGCCCCAGTAGATGCCCCTCAGTGTTCGGCCTCTGATAGGCTGCCGGCCTAGTGTCTCCCATAATGCCCCCCAATAATGTGCCAGTATCAAGTGCCTCTCTCCTCCCCCCCACATGTCCCAGTATCATAGTGCCATCTCCCCCCCCCCCCCAATGTTACAGTATCAAGTTCCTCTCTCCTTCCCACCCCCCATGTGCCAGTATCATAGTGCCTCTCCCCCCCCCATGTGCCAGTATCAGGTGCCAACCCCCCTCCCCCCATGTGCCAGTATCAAGTGCCTCCCGCTCCCCCCATGGCAGTAACAGTCGGGTATTAAAAAAATAATAATAAACACTTCTACTTACCTCCATGTCAGCGATGCAGCCTCTTCCTGTGTCCCGCCCTGTATGTCCATATATGGAGTCAGTGCTTGTATTTCAGAAAAGTTTCTGCTGGGATTCGAACCCACGACCTTCTGTATCAGAGGCAAAGCACTTAACCACACAGCCATAACAGCAGCCTTGCCAATGACTGAAAAAATATGAGACTTCTACTGTTATAGCTGGCTAAGTGTACATCTATACACATTACAGCTGCCCCAACACACCCAGTACTGCTATATCTCTATATGACAGCTGTCCCAGCACACTCAGCTCTGCTATATCTCTATATATGATAACTGCCCCAGCACACCCAGCTCTGCTACATCTAATACACATGACAGCTGCACCAGCACACTCAGCTCTACTATATCTCTATATATGACAGCTGCCCCAGCACACCCAGCTCTGCTACATCTATATATCTCTAAGTATTGCTATACAGTAGATAGATATATAGAGATATAGCAAAGCTGAGTGTGCTGGGGCAGCTGTCATGTGTATAGATGTAGCAGAGCTGGGTTTGCTGGGGCAGCTGTCATATATAGAGATATAGTAGAGCTGAGTGTGCTGGTGCAGCTGTCATGTGTATTAGATGTAGCAGAGCTGGGTGTGCTGGTGAAGCTATCATATATAGAGATATAGCAGAGCTGAGTGTGCTGGGCCAGATGTCATATAGAGATATAGCAGTACTGGGTGTGTTGGGGCAGCTGTCATGTGTATAGATGTAGCAGAGCTGGGTGTGCTGGGGCAGCTATCATATATAGAGATATAGCAGAGCTGAGTGTGCTGGGACAGCTGTCATATAGAGATATAGCAGTGCTGGGTGTGTTGGGGCAGCTGTCATGTGTATAGATGTAGCAGAGCTGGGTGTGCTGGGGCAGCTATCATTTATAGAGATATAGCAGAGCTGAGTGTGCTGGGGCAGCTGTCATGTATATAGATGTAGCAGAGATGGGTGTGTTTGGGCAGCTGTCATGTGTATAGATGTAGCAGAGCTGGGTTTGCTGGGGCAGCTGTCATATATAGAGATATAGTAGAGCTGAGTGTGCTGGTGCAGCTGTCATGTGTATTAGATGTAGCAGAGCTGGGTGTGCTGGGGCAGCTATCATATATAGAGATATAGCAGAGCTGAGTGTGCTGGCACAGCTGTCATATAGAGATATAGCAGTGTTTGGTGTTTTGGGGCAGCTGTCATGTGTATAGATGTACACTTATCCAGCTACAACAGTAGAAGTCTCATATTTTTTCAGTCATTGGTAAGGCAGCCTTTATGGCTGTGTGGGTAAATGCTTTGCCTCTGATACATGAAGGTTGTGGGTTCGAATCCCAGACACATTGGGAGACTTCAGGAGACAGTAAGATTAAGATCACATTAGCGAGGGGTCCTGGTCCGCTAAGACAAGAATCAATCATATTTAACTAACTTGAAAATAAACTGTCACACACGCTGCCGGGCGCCGGCGGTGTGTGTGTGACGTCAGTGCGGTGCAGAAGGAACACAGTGACGACTGACGTTATGTGCACTGCTGCGGCAGGCCCCCATCCCGGCCGGGCCCTCGGACCACGATCGAAGTGCCCGACCGCTCAGTCCGCCCCTGAATGAAAATATGGGATACCACATCTACAATTGACTTTTTGTTCCAGACTCATACTAACTTTTCATTTGGTTCATTAACCTTGAGTGACCACACGGAGCAACACAACTTGCACTGGAAGCCTATATTTGCAATATTGGTTCCATATATACCTATTCATTATACAACTGCTACAATCATTATTGAAATCAAGAGACACTTCTCTTTACACCATTTTTACTTTTCACCTTTTTCTTCTACATTTTTTTACTTCTACATTTTTACCATCTTAAAACCATATTTATTTTGATTGTTATATTTCAATATATTTATGCACTATTTATTCACATTAATTATAAGTATGCACTAATTTGTGAGAGATACTCCTCTAGTACCACCTGATTTATTATAGGTATTTTATCAGTGATTTATTATAGGTATTTTATCAGTGATTTATTATAGGTATTTTATCAGTTTCTACTATTCTTATCTAATAAAATAGTCGTCCTTTATATATTAATTGGTCCCAGGTGGTGAGTGCCTGTTTTATTCCTTCTCTTTATCAACAATAATTTTTGTGATGGGGTGAGTCACATATTACAGAGCACCCTTACCAAGTTTGAAAAGGAAGGAGAGCCACGACAAACTGTATTTACTTCATTATTTTTTATATGTATCAATTCTTTCATCTAATTTGATATACATATTATTTGACATATTTGACATTTTTTGACATATATATCATTTGTATGTGCTGCTAAATCTGTTAGATTTAATGTATATATTATAGGTATTTTAATAAGTAATTTTTAATTATGTGTTTGTGCATTTATCTATTCTGATTGCTATCTTTTATGTATTAATTAGTATTTATTTATATATTTATTTATTTACCAATGGGTAATACACCGAATTACTATAGATTCCTGATATATATGTTGCTGTGCAAACTATACATGTATACTAGGGGCACTCTCCTCTCTATAACCCCCGGTAATACTCATATCGGCATAAAACTGAGGCATTAACCATGGGAGCGGCCTGGACTGCCGCTCCCATGCGCTACATTCAAATAATCCTTCCGCAAAACAGAAGTTGCTGATCTGTTTGCGTTCCACTGAAAGAGCGAACGGAAGTACTTTTCTTCCGGTCCCGCTCGGCTCCTCTACAGATAATATATTTTGTCCCCTCAGCATGGGGGCCCCGAAATTCCACTCTGGGATCGGGATACTAACAAAACTGTACCATGCCAGCCACTATTATTATTATTATCACAATATAAAGAGTTTTTAATATGCGTTCCACCTTGGAACGCATACTTCCGGTACTTGAAGGGATGTCACTTCCTCTACCTCTACCTTGTGCAATTTAAACATCATGTGCATATAAAGCCCTTTGATAGGATAGGTTTTTATGATGCTATTGCTGTCTGTTTATTTATTTTGACTGCTCCTGAATAAGGAGATATAAGTGAATCCCCAAAAAGCGCCCACCTGTGATATTCAATAAAAGGAAACCACCAGAAGTAACACCTGTGGTACTGCCCTGTCTTTCCTGAGATACTACAAGCGGTCCTGGCAGTGGAGGCTGAGTCTATAGGTGTCTTGAGCTTTATCTCACGGACCTCCTCCTCAGTGAAGTGAGTCAACCTTTTACTTTTTGTTTTTAAGCCTTATAATTTATATTTTATCCTAATTGTAGACCAGCTTTTATTCAGGTCAGATTTTTATAGTTTCTACCTATTTATTGTCTTACGACTTCAGAATCTCCATCCCTTTCCGTTTTAATATCCGATAGCAATGATCTGGAATCTGGCGCCCTATTGGTGGCTGTGTTCTTTCTTCCTTTTGTGCAAATTTAGATAATTTTCTATGCCAAAAACAGGCATAGAAAATGATAATTGACATGGGCCGGCCGGCCTGCCCTTTTCCCGCCCACACCACTTCCCCTTTTTTAGACCTTACAAGAAAATTTAGACTAGCACACCCAAAGCCACAGGTGCACATCCATAAAGCTACATACAAATAGCAAACCAAATATGGCAGCACACTGTTATACATGCAAACAATAGAACTAGGGATTAGGGATTATTTTGGTACCATACCTGCTATACCTACTACTATGAAAAATGGAAGCTCTTTGCGCACATTTTTTATCAAACTTGTGTCCGGCCCATCTACCGTCAAGGTGGTTTATGCAGAAGGGTGCTTAACACTAACAGAACTGCCTCTCTTGGGCCTAACCTAGGCCTACAATGTTCAGGGCAGTGTAGGAACCAGCTATATTTATACTCTGTTTAGAAGCCCTGGGCAGATAGGTGGAAATGTTAGACCAGGGCCACTTTAAAGCCCTGGGCAGAGGGGCTCATCTGCCCAGGGTATCTGAGCAGAGTATAAATATAGCTAGTTTCTACACCGCCCTGAACATACTGTTTTTATATAGCTTTATGGATGTGCACCTGTGATTTTGGATGTGCTAGTCAAAATTTTCTTGTGTGTATGGAGGCTAGCTGCCTTCTTTAGATTAAGCACTCCCCGCCCATCTGCCCAGGGCTTCTGTGAAGAGTATAAATATAACTGGTTCCTACATAACCCGATCACCGCCATAGGCTTCAGGCCTAGTAGGCCTGAGGCCTATGCGGTGGTGAAATCCCAGAGCAGGCGTGTGTGATGACATCATCACGCACCCCTGTGCTGGGACACAGCACAGTGAAGTGTGCGCGCCTGCCATTGCGTGCCTGGATATAGGAGAGTATTTAGCTTTTTTTTCTATGTGAAAAGACAGTACATCAGAGGGAAATTGCAGTATGGGGGCAAATTACTATGTGGAGTAAAAATATTATCGTGGGATTACTGTGTGGGGGCAAATTATTATGGGAGGGATTACTATGTGGGGCAAATTATTATGGGAGGGATTACTATGTGGGGGCAAATTATTATGGGAGGGATTACTATGTGGAGGCAAATTATTATGGGAGGGATTACTATGTGGGGGCAAATTACTATATGGGGCAATGTAGGGGAATCTACTGTGTGGGGGAAATTACTGTGTGGGGGAAACTACAGTGTGGGGGAAATTACTGTGTGGGGGAAATTACTGTGTGGGGGAAACTACTGTTTAGGGAAAATTACTATATGGGGGCATTGTGGTGGAAATTACTGTGGGGCAGTGTGGGGCAAATTACTATGTGGGGGAAATTACTGTGTGTGGGGGGAAATTACTATGGCGGGATTACTTTTGGGGGCAGTGTGGGGGAAATTACTATATGGGGCAGCGTGGGGGGCCTTGCTATTAGGAAGGCACTGTAGGGGCAATTCTATTATTTCTGGGGACACTATACAGGGATTATTGCCTGGAGCACAATATACGGTGTTATTATTACTGGGGGCACTCTAGGGGACATTATAACTGCTGTGGACACTATAGGGACATTTGGGGTAATTTATCAAACTGGTGTAAAATAGAACTGGCTAAGTTGCCCATAGCAACCAATCAGATTCCACCTTTCATTTTTGACAGCTTTTTTGGAAATCCAGTTCTACTTTACACCAGTTTGATAAATTACCCCAATTATGTGTACTGGAGTCACTATCTCTTCAGCAGTATAGTACCTGGGACATTGGGGAGCACCACGGGCACAGTATTGAGAGTGGCAGCAGGCTGACATTGTCGGCCTGTCGGGACACTAGGATGGGGAGGTTAATGGAAAAATTTCGAAATCTAACATGTCTGTGTTACAAACTCTGTAGAGACGAGATGCGGCTGAAAGAATTTGTCATGGCGGTCTAACAGAGGAGAAGAGGAAAGAGAAGGTCTACGTGACTCTACGAGAGGTATGTGGTGCTGTATTCTCCTCCAAGTCTTTTTTATTATAATTATATGTATTTAAAATTTGGCGACCAAATTTTTCAGTTTAGGAGCCAATTTGGGGTAATTTGGGGTATTTTTTTTTAGTCTGGAGATGTCATATGGCCTAGGAAAAGACTGTGGTGCTCACAAAGCACCGCAGCCTCTTCATACAAAAAAAACTAAAAAAAACTAAACTAAAATGGAGGGAGAGGCCCAAGTTGGTTAGACAGCCCCGGGCCTATCATGTACATAATCCGCCCCTGCTCACTGTCTGAATACACACATTAAAATGAATAGAGACATGTGCTGTGCTGTTCGATAGCACAGCACACGTCTCCATTCATTTTAATGTGTGTATTCAGATAGTGTTTTAGCGCGGTCCATGTGTCATTGTGTCAGTGTTTTTAGCATGGATGCATGCTCTATTTTGTCCGTGTTCATGGATCCATCACGTCCATTATCGTCTATGCTATCCGTGTTTCACTGATCATTAAGAAGAGATGCTTTGAAAATTATTTTTCAGCTTTTCAGTGTCAGTGAAACACAGACAGCAAAAAACGGACACAAGAACCCAATGCGGATCCTTCACGGACAGCTTCATGGATGCATCACTGACCACCTGCTCACGAGTTTGAGCACGGACACGGATGTGTGAATAAGGCTTAACTTAAGGGGTGTCGTTTCTAAAATGGGGTCAGTTATGAGTGGTTTATATTATGTAAGCCCCACAAAGTGACTCCATAACTGAACCGGTCCTTAAGAAAATGGGTTTTGGAAATTTTCTTAAAAATTAAAAAATTTGCTTCTAAACTTCCAAGCCTTCTAACTTCCAAAAAAAGTTAAATGACATTTACAAAATGATTTCAACATAAAGTAGACATATAGGGAATGTAAAGTAACATTTTATGAAGTATCACTATCCGTCTTAAGAGCAGAGGAATTCTAATAACGAATTTTTTATGCATAAAGGTAAAACATATCAACTCAAATTCAGCACTAACACGAAGTATGGTGTGTCATGAGAAAACAATATCAGAATGGCTTGGATAAGTAAAAGCGTTCCAAAGTTGTTACCAGATAAACTGACACATGTCAGATTTGCAAAATGGGGTTCTGGCATTTGGTCCAAACTGGCTGTACCTTAAAGGGGTTAAAATATTCTCACCTTTATTTCTCAGTATTGCCAGTCTGGTCCTGTTTCTATACATTTGACATACAGGTAAATGGCATGTGACTGTTGCAGCCAATCACTTCTCAGTGGTCTCATTATATATATATCACGTGCTGGAGGCCCAAGGCAGACCTCCTGGATGTCTAGTAAACAGGACACAGGCACGATACAGACGATGGACCAACAGGATAGTTTATTACACATGTAATAAAAGCACCTAACAGTAAAGCAGGTTAGGCAATAGTGGTAGCACTACCTCAGAACCAGACCAGAGGCAAAACCCAGAGGGCGGAGAGCCAGTGGGCCATGGTCTTCACAGAGCCCCTGGTGGTGGGGATGAACTGGGCCGAGGGCTCACTGGTCGCACCTCCAGGAAGGTCCCAGTACACTTGGCCCCTACTTGCAAGGAACCACACAGGTGCAAGCACCAGCGGAACAGACAACAACAGAACTGGAACACATACAAACACAGGACATGGATCAGACAACAAGACAAACGGGAACCAGCACAGAAGCATGTGCCTGGACCCCAAGCGGAATGGAAGCATGTCGGTCTCAGGCAGAGCTGCACACAGACTAGAGATCCTCCCTCTGGAGAACCCAGGGGCCCTCTCACGAAGGCAGGACAAACATAGGAACAGAAGCAGTAAGGCACTGCAGGACAGACAAGGAACAGACTAGATTAGAAGCAGTAGGCACTGCCAGGCTGGACACAGGTCAGGATCAGAAGCAGTTTAGCACTGCCAGGCTATCAGATGCAGTTAGAGCACTGCTAGGCTAGACATGGAACAGAGTGGATCCAGACAGAGAACAGGTACAGAAGAACAGGCAAGGCATGGACAAGTATAAGGGTACTTTCACACTTGCGGCAGGACGGATCCGACATGCTGTTCACCCTGTCGGATCCGTCCTGCGGCTATTTCGCCGTGCCCCCGGGCCGCTGCTCCGTCCCCATTGACTATAATGGGGACGGGGGCGGAGCTCCGGCGCAGCACAGCGGTGCACGGCTTAAGGCCGCCGGACTAAAATTACTGCATGCAAGGTTTTTTAGTCCGGCGGCTTTCGCCGTCCACCGCCATGCTGCGCCGGAGCTCCGCCCCCATTATAGTCAATGGGGACGGAGCGGCGGCCCGGGGGCACGGCGAAATAGCCGCAGGACGGATCCGACATGGTGAACAGCATGTCGGATCCGTCCTGCCGCAAGTGTGAAACTAGCCTAACAACGTCAACATCATCACAGAACAGGTACAGAAGAACAGACAATAACATCAACACATTACCAGGCGACACCACAAAAAAGGGTAGATGGCAAAACCCCCTGGGTCAGCAGCAAGGGGCTACAACCACTAAGGCACAGGACAGACTGATCTCCTTGTTGAGCAGCAAAGTGCAACATTCACGGGCATAGTTCACACAAGACACCGCAGCCAGCACGCAGCCCCAAGCAACCAGCATACACAGGTTTCATCCTGCAGCCAGTACACAAGAGAGCCTTCATCCAGCCTACACGGCCACAACTGTCACAGTGAACCACACCGTGACATTACCTCCCCCTCACACCCTCCATCCAGATCCCGTCAGAACCAAACAGGGAAGGGAGCCTGCCTGAACAGGGTAGTGAACACAGGCTGCAGTACAGGAAGTTGCCACTGGCAACCAGCATACACGAAGTCCACCGCAGCCAGTACTCCAGAGCACAAACAACCCGCATACACAGGTTTCAGCCTGCAGCCAGTACGCAAGAGAGCATGCAGCCAGCCTACATGGCCAAAACTGTCACAGTGAACTGCACTGCGACAATATACCGCTTAGTAAATGTGTTAGGGTCCATTCACACGTCTGCAATTCTGTTACGCATTTTGCGGAACGGAATTGCAGACCCATTCATTTCTATGAACGATGTGCTGCCCGGATCCGGATTTGCGGACCCGCACTCCCGTGTCCTCAATTCCGTTCCCGAAAAAAATAGAACATGTCCTATTCTTGTCCGTAATTGCGGACAAGATTAGGCATTTTCTATTAAGTGCCGGCGATGTGCCAGAAACGCACATTGCCAGTGTCCATGTTTTGCGGATGCGCGGATCCGTGGATCTGCAAAACACTTACGGACGTGTGAATGGACCCTTAAAGTGAAACTCCTGGAAAGTTTCAGCCTTCTGATAGAAGCAGACACATCTTGGGGTATTTTGTGAAATTCATTATGCCATTGATTTTTGCAAGACCTCTGAGACTATTAGCAGCAAAATAGCTCCAAAGTATTCATGACCCACCACCAAATTTTAAGCCATTTCCACTCCTCACATACTATTACTTCATGGTAAGTGGACTGCTACCACAAACTGCTGTAATACCACAAACTGTCAGAGCCATCTGCAGCGGAAGCCAGTTGTAATATACAGGTAGACACCTGCTGCAATGGCCGGGATTGAAACTAGCTCCTGTCTTGGCCATTTAACCCCTTATGGGCTCCCTCTGTCAACATATCAGCCCTCTGCAACATGATTGTGAAGGGGGTGATGGCTGCTATAGCAGCCAAAGGGAAAATAATGTTTATGGATTTATTTATGGAACAGTATAGACCCGTCCAGAGGGTTTCAAGGGCATCTGTCAGCAGATTTGTACCTATGAAACTGGCTGACCTGTTGAATGCGCGCTTGGCAGCTGAAGGTATCTGTGTTGCTCCTAGAGGCTCATTTGTATATATTAAAATGTAATTTTTCTCAGCAATGCAGGCACATATGAACATGAGACCAACACAGATGCCTTCAGTTGCCAAGTGCACATGCCACAGGTCCTTTAATAGGCATTCCAGTTATTGCACTACAATACATAACAATTGCAATGTATTATACCAGCCACTAGAAAATGGGATGTTCAAGTCCTCTAGTGGACTAGTATACAAAAAAAAAAAAATTGTTTTGAAAAATAAAAAATTAAGAATGTCAAGTTAAATAGTTTACTATATATAACTGGTATTACCACATCCATAAGTACCCAAGCTATAAAATTATCATTTGAATTTTCCCACAGGATGAACACCATTGAAAAGAATTTGAACAACAATGCTGGAATTGTTGTTTTGGGTCATTTCACCTCCTAAAAAAATGCCCTAAAAAAAAAAGTCATATGTACCCCAAAATGGTAACAGCTTGTCCCGCAACAAACAAGCCCCCCAAAAAATTCATGTTATGTATCTTAGAATATGATGACGCCAAAATATGTAAGAAAAAATATGATTTTATCGCACAAAAGTGGTAAAACATTTAAAAACAGTATAAAGGGTTTAGCTGTAATAGCATTGAACCACCGAAAAAGTAAAAATGTAATTTATACTGCATGGTGAGTATATAAAAAAAGTTATAAGAAAAAATACTAGCAGAATTGGCCACCACCTCTTCCAAATTTTTTTTTAGAGAAAGTGAACAATAAGTCTTAAGCACCCCAAAATTGTATTAATAAAAACTACAGCTTATCTCACAAACAATGTGAGCAAGATCAAAAAAATCAAGAAAAAAGTGATTTTATGGTGGAAAAGTAGTAAATCATTTTTTAAATCAAATTAGGAAACACTATATATATATATATATATATATATATATATATACACACTCACCTAAAGAATTATTAGGAACACCTGTTCTATTTCTCCTTAATGCAATTATCTAGTCAATTAATCACATGGCAGTTGTTTCAATGCATTTAGGGGTGTGGTCCTGGTCAAGACAATCTCCTGAACTCCAAACTGAATGTCAGAATGGGAAAGAAAGGTGATTTAAGCAATTTTGAGCGTGGCATGGTTGTTGGTGCCAGACGGGCCGGTCTGAGTATTTCACAATCTGCTCATTTACTGGGATTTTCACGCACAACCATTTCTAGGGTTTACAAAGAATGGTGTGAAAAGGGAAAAACATCCAGTATGCGGCAGTCCTGTGGGCAAAAATGCCTTGTGGATGCTAGAGGTCAGAGGAGAATGGGCCGACTGATTCAAGCTGATAGAAGAGCAACGTTGACTGAAATAACCACTCGTTACAACCGAGGTATGCAGCAAAGCATTTGTGATGCCACAACACGCACAACCTTGAGGCAGATGGGCTACAACAGCAGAAGACCCCACCGGGTACCACTCATCTCCACTACAAATAGGAAAAAGAAGCTACAATTTGTATGAGCTCACCAAAATTGGACTGTTGAAGACTGGAAAAATGTTGCCTGGTCTGATGAGTCCTGATTTCTGTTGAGACATTCAAATGGTAGAGTCCGAATTTGGCGTAAACAGAATGAGAACATGTATCTAACCTCTGATGGCTACTTCCAGCAGGATAATGGACCATGTCACAAAGCTCGAATCATTTCAAATTGGTTTCTTGAACATGACAATGAGTTCACTGTACTAAAATGGCCCCCACAGTCACCAGATCTCAACCCAATAGAGCATCTTTGGGATGTGGTGGAACGGGAGCTTCGTGCCCTGGATGTGCATCCCTCAAATCTCCATCAACTGCAAGATGCTATCCTATCAATATGGGTCAACATTTCTAAAGAATGCTATCAGCACCTTGTTGAATCAATGCCACGTAGAATTAAGGCAGTTCTGAAGGCAAAAGGGGGTCCAACACCGTATTAGTATGGTGTTCCTAATAATTCTTTAGGTGAGTGTATATATATACACTGCTCCAAAAAATAAAGGGAACACAAAAATAACACATCCTAGATCTGAATTAATTAAATATTCTTCTGAAATACTTTGTTCTTTACATAGTTGAATGTGCTGACAACAAAATCAGACAAAAATAAAAAAAATGGAAATCAAATTTTTCAACCCATTGAGGTCTGGATTTGGAGTAACACTCAAAATTAAAGTGGAAAAACACACTTCAGGCTGATCCAACTTTGATGTAATGTCCTTAAAACAAGTCAAAATGAGGCTCAGTAGTGTGTGTGGCCTCCACGTGCCTGTATGACCTCCCTACAACGCCTGTGCATGCTCCTGATGAGGTGGCGGATGGTCTCCTGAGGGATCTCCTCCCAGACCTGGACTAAAGCATCTGCCAACTCCTGGACAGTCTGTGGTGCAACGTGACGTTGGTGGATAGAGCGAGACATGATGTCCCAGATGTGCTCAATTGGATTCAGGTCTGGGGAACGGGCGGGCCAGTCCATAGCATCAATGCCTTCATCTTGCAGGAACTGCTGACACACTCCAGCCACATGAGGTCTAGCATTGTATAGAAACATAGAAACATAGAATGTGTCGGCAGATAAGAACCATTTGGCCCATCTAGTCTGCCCAATATACTGAATACTATGGATAGCCCCCGGCCCTATCTTATATGAAGGATGGCCTTATGCCTATCCCATGCATGCTTAAACCCCTTCACTGTATTTGCAGCTACCACTTCTGCAGGAAGGCTATTCCATGCATCCACTACTCAATCCATTGTCTTGCATTAGGAGGAACCCAGGGCCAACCGCACCAGCATATGGTCTCACAAGGGGTCTGAGGATCTCATCTCGGTACCTAATGGCAGTCAGGCTACCTCTGGCGAGCACATGGAGGGCTGTGCGGCCCTCCAAAGAAATGCCACACCATTACTGACCCAATGCCAAACCGGTCATGCTGGAGGATGTTGCAGGCAGCAGAACGTTCTCCACGGCGTCTCCAGACTCTGTCACGTCTGTCACATGTGCTCAGTGTGAACCTGCTTTCATCTGTGAAGAGCACAGGGCGCCAGTGGCGAATTTGCCAATCTTGGTGTTCTCTGGCAAATGCCAAACGTCCTGCACGGTGTTGGGCTGTAAGCACAACCCCCACCTGTGGACGTCGGGCCCTCATATCACCCTCATGGAGTCTGTTTCTGACCGTTTGAGCAGACACATGCACATTTGTGGCCTGCTGGAGGTCATTTTGCAGGGCTCTAGCAGTGCTCCTCCTGTTCCTCCTTGCACAAAGGCGGAGGTAGCGGTCCTTATGCTGGGTTGTTGCCCTCCTACGGCCTCCTCCACGTCTCCTGATGTACTGGCCTGTCTCCTGGTAGCGCCTCCATGTTCTGGACACTACGCTGACAGACACAGCAAACCTTCTTGCCACAGCTCGCATTGATGTGCCATCCTGGATAAGCTGCACTACCTGAGCCACTTGTGTGGGTTGTAGACTCCTATTATTTACAATTGGCCACTAGGACCATCAGTGTCCCTCGATTTACACGTGTTAGTGATTCTAAAATATAGCTTTTATTGCTTGTCCATAAAATAGCTTACTGGGAACTCTATCTTAACTCTATAGTTAAAATTATCAGCATAGCCTGCCTGTCTGTTGACAATTATAACAATGTGTTCTCTGATTATCAGGTTCGTCCACTAGGTGGCACTGTGCATCTGCAGCTGCCTGTTTCATACGTCCTTTATTATTCAGGTGCCTCTCTGCTTGTGTAATGCACGCTGTTCTTCCCACAGCGTGTAGGCTCCAGCCACTTTAGCGGACTAGACTCATGTATTAGTGACTCACTCAGACATGAATAACGGCCAGGCTATTGATGGCTAAAACGCTAACTTCACTAACTGCCCCCCGACATGTTTCGCCAACCAGGCGTCTTCAGGGGTTTGGACAGGCTATGCTGATAATTTTAACTATAGAGTTAAGATAGAGTTCCCAGTAAGCTATTTTATGGACAAGCAATAAAAGCTATATTTTAGAATCACTAACACGTGTAAATCGAGGGACACTGATGGTCCTAGTGGCCAATTGTAAATAATATAAGTTAAGGTCCCAACACGTGCTAGGGGCATATGTATAAATCAATTCAGGTTGTAGACTCCGTCTCATGCTACCACTAGAGTAAAAGCATCGCCAGCATTCAAAAGTGACCAAAACATCATAATTTCCACCTGTTGTCTATCCCATTTGCACAACAGCATGTGAGTTGCAGTGTTGCTTCCTAAGTGGACAGTTTGATTTCACAGAAGTGTGATTGACTTGGAGTTACATTGTGTTGTTTAAGTGTTCCCTTTATTTTTTTGAGCAGTATATATATATATATATATATATATATATACTGACCTATAGTGAGCCCCACAAAATTAATTTTATATAATTCCAATTTTTGGTTGGGGTGCACTTCTTATTACAATTTTTTTTTTATAAAACACAATCAAAAAGGGCACCAATAAAAACTCCAGCTTACACTGCAAAAAAACAAACCTTAACATAGCTCAGTCAATAAAAAAAAATAATGTTATGGTTTTTACAAAATAATTTGATCAAAAGCTGTGCTCCTTCCCTTCTGAGCTCTGCCATGTTCTCAAGCAGCTGTTTACAGTCATACACTGCGTGCAGAATTATTAGGCAAATGAGTATTTTGACCACATCATCCTCTTTATGCATGTTGTCTTACTCCAAGCTGTATAGGCTCGAAAGCCTACTACCAATTAAGCATATTAGGTGATGTGCATCTCTGTAATGAGAAGGGGTGTGGTCTAATGACATCAACACCCTATATTAGGTGTGCATAATTATTAGGCAACTTCCTTTCCTTTGGCAAAATGGGTCAAAAGAAGGACTTGACAGGCTCAGAAAAGTCAAAAATAGTGAGATATCTTGCAGAGGGATGCAGCACTCTTAAAATTGCAAAGCTTCTGAAGCGTGATCATCGAACAATCAAGCGTTTCATTCAAAATAGTCAACAGGGTCGCAAGAAGCGTGTGGAAAAACCAAGGCGCAAAATAACTGCCCATGAACTGAGAAAAGTCAAGCGTGCAGCTGCCAAGATGCCACTTGCCACCAGTTTGGCCATATTTCAGAGCTGCAACATCACTGGAGTGCCCAAAAGCACAAGGTGTGCAATACTCAGAGACATGGCCAAGGTAAGAAAGGCTGAAAGACGACCACCACTGAACAAGACACACAAGCTGAAACGTCAAGACTGGGCCAAGAAATATCTCAAGACTGATTTTTCTAAGGTTTTATGGACTGATGAAATGAGAGTGAGTCTTGATGGGCCAGATGGATAGGCCCGTGGCTGGATTGGTAAAGGGCAGAGAGCTCCAGTCCGACTCAGACGCCAGCAAGGTGGAGGTGGAGTACTGGTTTGGGCTGGTATCATCAAAGATGAGCTTGTGGGGCCTTTTCGGGTTGAGGATGGAGTCAAGCTCAACTCCCAGTCCTACTGCCAGTTTCTGGAAGACACCTTCTTCAAGCAGTGGTACAGGAAGAAGTCTGCATCCTTCAAGAAAAACATGATTTTCATGCAGGACAATGCTCCATCACACGCGTCCAAGTACTCCACAGCGTGGCTGGCAAGAAAGGGTATAAAAGAAGAAAATCTAATGACATGGCCTCCTTGTTCACCTGATCTGAACCCCATTGAGAACCTGTGGTCCATCATCAAATGTGAGATTTACAAGGAGGGAAAACAGTACACCTCTCTGAACAGTGTCTGGGAGGCTGTGGTTGCTGCTGCACGCAATGTTGATGGTGAACAGATCAAAACACTGACAGAATCCATGGATGGCAGGCTTTTGAGTGTCCTTGCAAAGAAAGGTGGCTATATTGGTCACTGATTTGTTTTTGTTTTGTTTTTGAATGTCAGAAATGTATATTTGTGAATGTTGAGATGTTATATTGGTTTCACTGGTAAAAATAAATAATTGAAATGGGTATATATTTGTTTTTTGTTAAGTTGCCTAATAATTATGCACAGTAATAGTCACCTGCACACACAGATATCCCCCTAAAATAGCTAAAACTAAAAACAAACTAAAAACTACTTCCAAAAATATTCAGCTTTGATATTAATGAGTTTTTTGGGTTCATTGAGAACATGGTTGTTGTTCAATAATAAAATTAATCCTCAAAAATACAACTTGCCTAATAATTCTGCACTCCCTGTATATGAGGTATTGTCACAATAAAATTGAGAAATTGTTTTTTCTCCTGTTAACCCTTATGAAAATGAACAATTTTGAGCTAAAACTACATATTTAAAAAATATATCATTTTTACTTTTCACAGCCCAATTCTAGCAAATTCTATAAAACATTAGTTGGGTAAAAAAAAAAAAAAAATAACAACACTCCTAGATAAATAAATTTCAGGATTGTAGTTTCCAAAATAGTTTTTGGGGGGACTGTTTATTTAGGATTTTACACCTCAAGACCTCTGCAAACCTGAAAAGTTGCCTTAAAAACATCCGAAAAAAATAGAGGCCTCAACATTCACAAGGTGCACCTTCATTTCTGAAGCCAATATTTGAGTCACTAGGAACACATGGGATATTTCTTAAAACTGCAGACTAAAAAGGGTACTAAATCAGGCTAATAAATGTTGAACATTGTTTCTCTGTTAAAAAAACAATTACTACAGAAAAATAAATAATTTAAACGGAAAATCTGCAGACAAAAAATTATCCTCCATTTTTTGTTTAATTTCTGAAGCAATTAAGGGGATAATAATGTGGTTTTAAATACTTTGAGGGTTCAGTTTTTAAAACAGGATGATTTATGCAGAGTTTCTAATATATAAAGCCTCTTCAGAACTGAATTAGTCTCTACAAAATGGTTTAAAAAAATTGCTGCTAAACTTAAAAAAGGACACTTTAAAAAAACTTTTTAATTTTAGTTTTAAAAAAAAATACATCAACCAAAATTTACCAATATAAATTACAGAATCGTTTGTGTGAGTAAAAGTATATAAAAAAAAAGACTTCATTAAGTGATACAGATTTGAAAATGGTACTGTGGCATAAATGCCAAAGCTAGGTGTGCCTAGATAGACTGCTGAGTACGGTGCTTGGCTGCAGTGGTCATGTGCCATATCGCAGCATATAACCACTGCTGTCTGTAAACAACAGCAGCAGGAAAAACACCAGTACAGCAAAGAACAGCATTGGAAAAATGGGTAAGTATAACATGTTTACTTTCATTATTTTATTTTAAGCCATTTCAAGGCTCGTCTGAGATTTTTAATTATCTCTGGCAACAACTTTAAGGGGTTAAAGTGGGTATTAAGTGTTTTTAAGTAGTCCCTTTTTTGTCAACAAATGTGACGATGGTGGTCATGACCAAAATGCTTTGTCTCAACTTATCACTAAACTCCATTTGTAGTTCCAATTACTTTTGGAAAAGTTCAGATGCTACATTTTGTGACTTGCTGTTAGCAAAGCCATCTCTTATGAGAGGCAAAAACAAACCCAAATAGATTTCAGTAGCAGAAGCTTTTTTTGAATCAAAAGTTTTTCATATCCTCTTCCTCTCTACACTTGGGGGCAGAGACAAATTTGGCATTTCTAGGACCCCAAGAAAAGTTATGTGTGGGTGGCCCACGTCACATCACTGAGCTCCACCCTATTGCAACCTAAGCTCTGTACTGTCACACATCCACTCCTCTTCCTGCTAAGCTTACTCTCAGTTTGGCAGTGCAGCCTGAGGACTTCTGCTACTGCTCTACAGCAGGGAAGGACCACCAGAGCCCCAGTGCAGTGGAAGCAGCTGTACAGGCTTTTTGTCCACCTTGTTTAGTCATTTTCTCAGCCAACCACTTGTGGCCAGCAGACTGCCCTCTGACCTCTGCATTTGCTTGGTTTGCCTGCTGGCAAAATTCACCATTGTATGGGCGCAGTATGCTTATGTGTCAGTCTCCAGGCAAATTTCCAATTGTCGCATACTATTAACATTTTTTTCATTATTATTATTGCTCTGAGGGTACTGTCACATTACATTTTTTCCTGACTTGTTTTGGCTTGTAAACTAACGGCATGTAGTCATTTTTACGACAGTTTTTATGGTGTGGTGTTTTTAAGTCACACTTTTTTTGGTGTTTTCTTGTGTGTGTTTTTTTTTTTCTTTAGGGGGAAGGGGCTTTTTGTTCCTATACAGAAGTCTATGGGAAAATGTCTAAAAAAAAAATCTCCACACCCACAGCATACTGCGATTTTAAAAGATTGCCAAAGGAGCAAAACTGCAAAGAAATGGTTTTAAAATACTACTACAAGAAAAGCAGAGTTTGCAGGGAGTTTTATCTTTTCCATTTGGCCAGCATGTAACATCTGTCCGCAGCATTATTTGCTCCTAAAAAGATGTAGGGGGGAATTTATGATGAGGACAATATTTGAAGTCAGTTTTGAGTCTGTATTAGTGTACGTTATACTTAATTTTTCAAATGTTGCATGTTGTTTGATAAATTAGTATTTTCTGTAAAGTGTACCCAAGTTTTCAAGAAGTTTGCATAATGGATATGCATCATTGTACAATCATAACAGTGAAGGGATAGGTCATTTTTGGGCTTTCCATATATATTTTTCAGCCTAATTATTCTTCAGCTGCACAGCTAGATGCATTTCTCTCAGAAGCAAGGGGTGTCTCCCTTTTGTGGAATATGCCAGCAATGTACTACTGTGACATTCTTTCCCTTACTTCCCAGTATGTTCGTTTTCAGATCTGGAGTTTACAGAACAGATAAGGGGAAATCACACTTACAGAAAGGCAGGACGCTCCTGTGAATTCAGACGCAGTGGAGAAGAATTTATTTTATCAGGCTCAGGATTTTAGATAGCTTTGACATGCCCCCACTTCCTATCTGCTGTCTTCTGTGTCTCTGTTACTAGGGTCGGATCTTGCCTGTCAACAAGCAGTAAACTGCAAATTAGCTGAAAGCGAGAAATTTAGTGGCCATGACTTTACAGATTTTTTTCAGATGGATGCAGGCATATGTTTAAAGTGAAGTGATTTAGAAATTTGCTATTTACAATTATATCTATTCTCAGTTAAATTAAATTGTGTGAAAGTACAGTGACTCTAAATTTCTAAGGCCTCTTTCACACGAGCGAGTTTTCCATGCGGGTGTGACGCGTGACGTGAACGCATAGCACCCACACTGAATCCTGACCCATTCATTTAAATGGGTCTGTGTTTTTTGACGCATCAGTTCTGCGTTGTGTGAAAAACGCAGCATGTTCTATATTCTGCGTTTTTCACGCAGCCCTTGCCCCATAGAAGTGAATGGGGCTTCAGTAAAAAATCACATTGCATCCGCAAGCAAGTGCGGATGCAATGCGTTTTTCACTGATGGTTGCTAAGAGATGTTGTTTGTAAACCCAAAAAGTCACAAAGCCACAATTATGCAGCTTTTTAAAGGGAGTCTTTCACCAGATTTTGCCTTAATACACTGCTTAAATAGCACTGTAGCATAACTATAGATGAGTCAAATGGTATCTTTGTCGTTTTGTTTTGATTTTCACCAGGGCCAAAAACCCTGTTTTATTCATATGTAAATGAGGGCTTACCAGTGTCCAGGCCGCTCTTCGTTCTTCTCACATAACCCCTCCCCAGCCTGTTGCTTGGCCCGCCCTGTAAGCCTCTTGCATTATCCAGTGTACTGGCTGAGAGCCATAGGGACTTTATAAATCTAGGAAGGAATTTATCATTCCCAATAAAATGCCGTTAAAATTTTGGCACATGTCATTTTTGCATTTGTGGTGGGCAAAGAAGCAACAAATTGACCAGAAGGCCAAAGCCTCTTAATAAGTTTGATGTACCTTACTCCAGTGCACTTTGGACTAAGACAGGTATAAGAAACACCAGTCTTACTAAATTCTTCCCATAAGGTTCTGCCCAAATGCTAAATGTTTTTCATTTTATTTTGCCAGAAGATTTTCTAAAATGCACTCTTAACTCTAACCTAACTGGGTTACATCCCAATATACAAATGTCTTTGATTTTATTTAAAATCGAAATGATATTCATTGTAAAGCATTACAATTCAGAAGCAGAAAATGAATCCCGAACAAAACAAAAATTTTTAGTTTTCATGTAAGGGAGTTCATTTATAAAGAACCCCTTAATGTATGAAAGAACTGAACTGGATATACAACCTACTGACTTAGAATGCAGCCTAGATGACTTATTTTGTAAGGTAATTAAATTATTTTAAAAGACTGTTCTTGGCTTGCTTGTGTGTATAATATGGATTTCCATGGCTCACATTAAAACATCAACTTTTCTATGGCTTCTCTGGAGTTAGGCCCACTTGGCTGGTTCACAGCTCGGATTACAAACCCGATCGTGCTGGAGAGCTCTGAGCTAACTTCATTCAATTTCATTGTTACAATCCTGTGACAAACTCTAGTAAACAGTATAGGCTGGATTACATGCATATGGCGCATTATTCTATGTAACAGCCTTCTTTTCCTCTGGGGATCGTAAGCTCGTGTATTTCAGTTTCCAGGATGGGGTTTCCAAGCATGATCCAAATCACTCATTTTATATTGGGATTTTAAAAAACATTTATTTTAATTAAGTTAAATGCTATTCCAGTGGCAGACTCGAATGTCCTTACCTTCTTGCCCTCTCAGCATTGTTTACTCTTTCAATACATGCCACATAAACAGTGAAATCAGAGACAAGAGAGACCTATTGGCCACTGAATCCAAATGCTAATTTACTTGTATAGATTTTAATCTCTGAAACCACACAATAATTTCTCCCTTGGCTCTTAAGTGCATTCTCATGTCCTTCTTCATTTTCTCGTGCAAAGGAGAGGCCCTCCAGTTAAAACGTACATTACAAGTCATTATTTTGTTATGTTTTCTGTGATGCCATTAACATTAGATGTCATTAGATCCCACTCTAGTGCCTGGTAAAATGACCCTCAATTCTATCACAGTAGGCCTCTTGCATCTGACTGTATCCCTGTTCTTTCTCTCTTAAGGCCTTATGAACATGGTCGTAGCCATTTTTGCGGTCCGCAAATTGCGAATCCGCAAAACACGGATGCCGGCCGATTGAGTTCCACATTTTGCACAACAGAATGTCCTGCCCTCTGTCAGAACTGTCTCTGCTTGTCCGCAAAAAAGGTTAAGAATAGGACAAGTTACATTTTTTTGTGGGATGTGAAACAGACATATGAAATGCGGGGAGCACACAGTGTGCTATCTTCAAAATGTGGATTAGATTTGGACCAAAACCATGGTTGTGTGCATGTGCCCTAAAATAGATAGCACACTGATCCATACAAACCAATGGGGTTATTCTCACATTTGTTTTTCTTTTTTAAACTGATCCATGTACTCAATCTGAAAATCTCACCACAGGTCTTATTGTCCGTTTTGTAGATGGAATGCGCCTTTTAATTGATGGCCATGAAAAAAACTGAATGCACGCGACAGCTTTGCATTTTTCAAGTATCTATCTTTTGAAAACCGAAAACCAGACGCAGCCAGGTGCATGAAGTCTTAGGGTTAGTTCACATGGCTGATTTCTAAAATATATGTGTAAAAAAGCAGCACTGAATCCAAGCAGATTTTTCTGCTTCAAAATTAGACGTGTTTTAATGTGTATTTTTCTGCTTCCCATTAATTAAAAATGGGAAAATCAACGCTAATTCTGCCCCAAGATAAGGCATACTGCAGATTTTTTACACACTGCTTTTTACACTTGTAAAAAAGAAACAACTGCTGACTTCCATTGAAATGAATGAGAGGCAGTTTACAGGTGTATTACGTGCGTATTAGGGACAGTTCACACAACTTTTTTGCACATATTTTGATGTGTATTGCGTGCATATTTTGACTGCTTCTCATTCATTTCAATGGGAGTCAGCTGTTGCCTTTTTTTACATGTGTAAAAAAGCAGCATATAAAAAAGAAGCAGCATGTCCTATCTTGGGGCAGAATCAGCACTGATTTTCCCAATGTAATTAATGGGAAGAAGAAAAATACACATCAAACAACACGCCAAATTTCGTGGCAGAAAAATCTGCTTGGATTTAGCGTGTGTATTTTAGTAATCAGCTGTGTGAACTGACCCTTAGGCCTCTTTCACACGGGCGTTACAGATTGGGGCCGGATAGGATGCGGGTGCGTGGTGGGGAAATCGTGTGAGTGAGCACACAATTTCAGTCAGTTTTGACTGCGATTGCGTTGCGTGGTTCAGTTTTTTCCGCGCGAGTGCAATGCGTTTTGCACGCGCGTGAGAAAAAACTGAATGTGGTACCCAGACCCGAACTTCTTCACTGAAGTTTGGGTTTGGGTTCAGTGTTGTATAGATGCTATTATTTTCCCTTATAACATGGTTATAAGGGAAAATAATAGCATTCTTTAATACAGAATGCTTAGTAGAAGGTCAATTGAGGGTTAAAAAATAATTAAAAAAATTAACTCACCTCCTCCATAGCTGTCGTTCTCTGCTCTTTCTTCAGGACCTGTGGTGACATCACTGAGCTCATCACATGGTCCAATCACATGGTCCATCACCATGGCGATGGACCATGTGATTGGACCATGTGATGTGATGTGACCACAGGTCCTTTAGCCGGAAGCCCATGATTAAAGAAGTAAGAAGAGATCAGCAACTACGCGATCAAGAGGAGGAGGTGAGTTAATTTATTTTTATTTGAAATCCCTCAATCTACATTTTACTTAGCATTCTGTATTGAGAATGCTATTATTTTCCCTTATAACAATAATAAAGATAGGGTCCCCATCCCGATTGTCACGTAGCAACCATGCGTGAAAATCGCACCGCACCCGCACTTGCTTGCGGATGCTTGCGATTTTCACGCAGCCCCATTCACTTCTATGGGGCCTGCGTTGCGTGAAAAACACACAAAATAGAGCATGCTGCGATTTTCACGCAACGCACAAGTGAGGCGTGAAAATCACCGCTCATGTGCACAGCCCCAAAGAAATGAATGGGTCCGGATTCAGTGCGGGTGCAATGCGTTCACCTCACGCATTGCACCCGCGCGGAAATCTCGCCCGTGTGAAAGAGGCCTTAGAGTTACTGAGCTTCCCTAAAGTAAAGAAAGAACACTAACATGCCAGATATAGCTCTTCTTCAGGACCCCCGGAGGTGCAGAGTGATCTATGCTCCTCCTATGATAGCATCCAGCATTTAACAATAAGAACACACAGTTAGAGCATTTCACACCGACACCTCCACCCGTTTATGATAGGATCTGTACTACTTTATAATCTATATAATTGGACCAAGGAATCTGAGAAATTATTTGAAACCCCTTTGACTTTTGTTCCAAGACACTATCCCACCCTCCTTAATACTAAGGCTGCACAATTCCCCAATAAATTAGTGGTGATGGTGGCCCATATGGCCATACGTTATTCTACAGGTTGTTAAAAGGGGTATTCTCATCTAAGATGGTTATGGCATATCCACAGGAGATCCACCTCTGGGGACTGCACCTATCTTTAGAAGGCAAGTCCCTGCCCCACTGGCCGCTGCCTCCAGAAACAGACAAATTTACTGCACCATGTTGTTTCTATAAGTCCCATAGACGTCAATGGGAATTATGCAGAGTAGCATGGCAAGCTATGTGGTTTCCACACCTGACAAGTTCCGGGAACAACGTTCCTTACTGTTTTATGGTGTTTCCATATCTCCTATTCACTTGCATAGGGGTTACAGAACATAGCACAGCGAGCTCAGGTGATTCTATCAATACAGTCACCTCTCTCAGACTGGATGCAACAGCCAATGGGACAGTATTGAGGGACCCCATTCTAGAGATGTGGTGGAACCCATATCTATCAGACATTTTTGGCTTATCCTGTGGATACGCCATAAATGTCTCAAATGAGAATACCTCATTAAGATTGTTGAGGTAGCAAATATACATTTTTGTGGTAACTTATCTAAAAAAAAATAAAAAAAAGTAATTAATCTCAAAGCGAATTTTTTTATTTGGCGAAACAGCCCAATCGAATTTTGAAGAAATTCGCTCATCTCTACTTATGATATAAATGACTTTTTTCTGTGCAAAATGTTTTTTATCGTGGGAAATATTGTACATTCTCATTGTCAAAATGAGTGTTTTTCAGATAAAATGCCACTATTGGTAATGGGAATTGTTGCGTCTACTGCATGGCTGACTTAAGTCATGAATATCGACATCTAAAGACCATACTGAAGAGCCATAATTGTAAACAGCACACACAAAAGTAAGGGGATAAAGATGGAGAGGTATTTAGGAGCAGGGTTGCCAACCGTCCAGAAATTTTTGGACAGTCCGTAAAATTAGGCAACTTTTTCCCTGTGTCCGTAAAAAAAAAAAAATGATTTTTTTGAGGCTAGTGGTACTTGACTATGCCATTTTGGTGGTAATTATCATCATTTTACAGCTCACAGTAAATGCTGGTAATGAGGTCTTATTACTTATAATCTTTGTCATTCATTATGTTTTTCGAATTTGTCCATACAAAATGTTGGCTGTGCTTGATTTTGTCCAGAAAAAACAAAAATTCTGGTTGGCAACCCTGTTCAGGAGGCATCACCTGAGAGACTAGAGGGGGGACTAGGAACCTTACATGCATCAAGCTGACTGAAGTAAAGAGTAAGGCTACTTTCACACTAGCGTTCGGGTGTCCGCTCGTGAGCTCCGTTTGAAGGGTCTCACAAGCGGCCCCGAACGCATCCGTACTGCCCTAATGCATTCTGAGTGGACGCGGATCCGCTCAGAATGCATCAGTCTGGCAGCGTTCAGCCTCCGCTCCGCTCAGCAAGCGGACACCTGAACGCTGCTTGCAGCGTTCGGGTGTCCGCCTGGCCGTGCAGAGGCAAACGGATCCGTCCAGACTTACAATGCAAGTCAATGGGGACGGATCCGTTTGAAGATGACACAATATGGCTCAATCTTCAAACGGATCCGTCCCATATTGACTTTCAATGTAAAGTCTGGACGGATCCGTCTGAAGCTACTTTCACACTTAGAATTTTTTCTACAATATAATGCAGACGGATCCGTTCTGAACGGATCCCAAGTCTGCATTATATGAGCGGATCCGTCTGGGCAGACCCCAGACGGATCCGCTCTGAACGCTAGTGTAAAAGTAGCCTATGAAGTTACACTGCACTGTGTGAGGGAAGATGGAGGGGCATTCAGGAGGCATCACCTCACAGACTAGAGGGGGGACTAGAAACCTCACATGCATCAGGCTGACTGAAGTAAAGAGGGAGAAGTTACACTGCACTGTGTGAGGGAAGATGGAGGGGCATTCAGGAGGTATCACCTCACAAACTGGGGGGACGACTAGAAACCTCACATGCATCAGGCTGACTGAAGTAAAGAGTGAGAAGTTACATTGCACTGTGTGAGGGAAGATGGAGGGGCATTCAGGAGGCATCACCTCACAGACTAGAGGGGGGACTAGAAACCTCACATGCATCAGGCTGACTGAAGTAAAGAGGGAGAAGTTACACTGCACTGTGTGAGGGAAGATGGAGGGGCATTCAGGAGGTATCACCTCACAAACTGGGGGGACGACTAGAAACCTCACATGCATCAGGCTGACTGAAGTAAAGAGTGAGAAGTTACATTGCACTGTGTGAGGGAAGATGGAGGGGCATTCATGAGGCATAACCTCACAGACTAGTAGGGGGACTAGAAACCTCACATGCATCAGGCTGACTGAAGTAAAGAGTGAGAAGTTACACTGCATTGTGTGAGGGAAGATGGAGGGGACGTGGGAACATGAGGTGAAGGGCAGGGACTGAATGTTAATCTTAATGCTTCTTAATATGTGAACATAG
Organism: Bufo bufo; assembly: GCF_905171765.1. Taxonomy (NCBI): domain Eukaryota; kingdom Metazoa; phylum Chordata; class Amphibia; order Anura; family Bufonidae; genus Bufo; species Bufo bufo. The sequence goes on along the minus strand of NC_053393.1, from coordinate 366,632,719 downwards.
CCTATTTAGAATGCTTCTAAACATTCTCTGAGGTAAATTATTACCCATTGCAACAAAAATACTGTGACTGGTTGCCTTTATAAAATTATGTTTTTTGGAGTAAGTTTTCCTTACAGTGGCATCCATTCACCATAGAGTTCTATTGTGTAAAAAAAAAAAAAGCATACGGCATTACCGGACTCTGCAGTATACAAGAACGTGGTGTGCTGTGTTTTTGTATCATTTTTTTTGTAATGTATACGTCAAACAGAGGCATAAAACGTGATGTGAACACACCCTAATAGAGGTAAAGGACTTAGAGCATTATAATAAATATATATGACGTAGAGCATTATAATAAATATATATGACGTAAATTATTATAACGGTATAGGACAGTGATGGTGAACCCTTTAGAGACCGAGTGCCCAAACTGCAACCCAAAACCCACTTATTTATCTCAAAGTGCCAACACGCCAATTTACCCTGACAAATACAGTCCAATATAGTACGGTATATCTTCCATGTACTTTATCATTTAGCTATAATATCCTGCCTACATTCAGTGCGCTGCCTGTGCTGTTCATAGTGCGCCCTGCGCTGATGTATGGTGGGAAAAGTCTAAGGCATATTGGTACACCATAGACTTTTTCCAGGGCATGGGTGCCACAGAGAGGGCTCTGTGTGCCGCCTTTGGCACTCGTGCCATAGGTTTGCCACTACTGCTATAGGACAGAGAGCATTATAATAACGGTATAGGACATAAATCATTGCAATAAATATATATAACAGAGCATTACAATTACAGATGAGCGAATTTCATGTTATGAAATTTCATTCACGCTTTGGTGGTAAAAGCAGAATTGCGTTATGGATTCCGTTACTACAAACCATAACGCAATTCTATGACGCCTTTAGAGGCGTTACATACAGCGTTACAATAAAGGTATTTGGAACTCAGCGCTTCTAGTGAAGAAATGTGTGATGATATATGACAAATGACTTCTTGTGTTTAGCACTATAGTACACATGGCTCTATTCAGCAGTAACAGTCTATTATGTGATTTGTGCTATACAAAACCGATATATTCTCACGTGCATAAGGCCTAAGAAGAATGTGGATTATGCAGTACTGTATGTGAAAGGGTGTTGGATGCCGGCTGGAGACAATAAGGCAATCACTAATCTGTGACAATTGTGATTTGAGCACACATAACTATGCTTTAGGAACACTACCTACCTACAGCCTGTATGTGAATATTATATGTACCGTAATCTTAAAAAAAAAACCTGTTAATTGATTTGGATATACCGTAATGTTCTGAAGTCACTGTATGTATTCTAATTACTATTCTGGCTCTTAAAACCTCATACATATGACCGTGTCTGTTTTGCGGTCCTTATTTTCAGTGGGTCCGTGGTTCCATCTTTTTGCATAACGGACATACGGATATGGAAATCATATGTATCATCCATGTGCTTTCTGCATCTGTATGTCCTTTCCACAAAAAGAACATGTCCTATACTTGTCCGCAAAATGCGGGCCACAGACTAAAGTCAATGGGTCCGTAAAATTACGACGTGACATGGTGCCTGAGGCAATTTTATACCTTAACTTTATCTGAGCCCCACCATCACTGGTGTCCTGTATGTATCCTGCAGGGGGATCTGAGTATATTTCTTATACTGGCTCTGACGTGTCTCCAGATATTAGTTATGGTAGCACAGGCTTCAGCTGTGGCCTAGTGGAGAACAGCAATCTAGTGGAGAACAGCAGGGGATCTCAGTAATGGCACCATTCTGGTGAGTGAAACTTTGGGAGCACGTATAGCTACACGAATTTAGCCAAAGGATTCATTTTTAATTTTACTTTCTCCTTTATTTGGACTTTTAGCACATCAGACAATCTCTCTTGACTTCTTCAGTCAGACCATTAATTGTGGTCAAAACAGGGGCGGACACAGGCAGCAGAGAGCCCCTGTGCAAAGAATGTGCCTGGGCCCCCCCAACCACACATATAGAAATAAACATAGGCCATAGGTAAAGATTAATACAATGAGGTGTGGCAGCAGAAGGGACCCCAATTTGTCATCTTCCCCCAATACTACAGGGAGAGGAAGGCATCAAAGATAGTGGAGACCCTTTAGATACTGTGGTGCGTATTAATGTCCCCTTAATGCTCCTACATAGTAATTTTTGCCCCTTTGTGCCAGCACAAAGTGGTAATATCCACATTGTGCCCCCTTCACAGTAGCTATGGACAGATATGTACCCCCTCACAGTAGTTATGCCACATATCTGCCTCCTCACAGTAATTATGCCAAGATATGTGCCCCTTCACAGTAGTTATGCCCAGATACGTGCCGACCACAGTAGTTATGCCAGATTATTTGCCCCTCACAGTAGTTATGCTAGATTATGTGTCCTTCACAGTAGTTATGATGCCAGATATGTGCCCCCTCAGAGTAGTTATGCCAGATTATGTGCCCCCTCAAAGTAATTGTGACAGATTATGTGCCCCCTCACAGTATTTATGCCCAGATATGTGCCAACTTCACAGTAGTTATGCCAGAGATGTGCCCCCCTCACAGTAGTTAAGACAGATTATGATGCCAGATATGTGCCCCCTCACAGTAGTTATGCCAGATTATGTGCTCCCTCAAAGTAATTGTGACAGATTATGTGCCCCCTCACAGTATTTATGCCCAGATATGTGCCAACTTCACAGTAGTTATGCCAGATATGTGCCCCCTTCACAGTAGTTATGCCAGATTATGTGCCCCCTAACAGTAGTTATTGCCAGATATATGCCAACCCACAGTAGTTATGGCCAGATATGTGCCCCCTAACATTAGCTATGGCCAGATATGTGCCCCTCACAGTAGTTATTGCCAGACATATGCCTCCTCACACAGACCTATTAAAATTAATGGGTCAGAATTCAGTCTGGATGATATGCATTTACACTGGCGCTGGATGCGTTGAAGTTATGGAGAGGCCGGTCCCTCTTCATAACTTCAGCAGAACCAGTTTAGGGGTTATTAAGATCAGTGTCTAAAACACCGGACTTAATAAATGACCCCCTGTATGTCTGGGCAACATTTTTAACCCATTTACACGACACGAACCATATGTATTTAATGGTCTGCAAATTACAGATGACGCCCCTGTGCCATCTGCATTTTTTTGCAGACCCATTAACTAGCCTGCATGTTGTGGACGAGTATAGGACATGTCATATTTTCTATCCTTTGCGGAACAGACATACGGATGCGGAAAGCAAATGACTTCCATGTGCTTTCTGCATCTGTATGTCCGTTCTGCACAAGATGGAAAATGAAGGGCCCCCGGACATTATGGAGGGGACGCATGGCCATACTGGCATTTGCCTATGGTTATTTGACCTGTGGTAATTGTCTGCATGGTGATAGTTGGGTTATTATTAGGCATTTTTCGGCGGGAAAAGGGTTTCCCGTTTTTGTGGGATCACTGGGCAGAGAAGTATTTCTGCCCAGTGAACACTCTGTAATTGGTGGGAATTTTAGCCTATGATGGCCCAGGGTTGTAAGGAAGGTTAGCGGAGCCCTGGAGACGACTGCGGATTGGCTTAAGGGAATGCAGAGGGGGCTATAATTAGCCGTGCTCCGCAGGCTGGGGCTTGTCTTGGACTTGAACCTGCCTGTGGAGCCGGATCCTGTGTGCTGCTTACCGCGAAGATGGATTTCCTGATGAGCGAGCTGGCGTCTAGAGCTGCGGAGGATGGTGCCCCGGCGTGGATCCAGAATTGTCTGGCGCAGCTGCGTGGCCCGGTTTTCCAGATGGAAGAGGAGACATCGGTGACGGCTGTGGAGCGTACCCAAGATCGAGGAGAAGCTGCGGTTTGCGTCCCTGCTGGTGTGGAGCGGAGTGAAGTGTCGGAGCTGCCGGAGCGGAGGGAGGAGGCGGTGGCATCGGGTTCTCGCGAGAAGAGCCGAAGATTGAGGTCGCAGAAGAGAAAGTTCTCACAGGCTTCTGTGGAGCGGGCTGGACCGAGGCAGCAGGATCGGAGGAGTGCCGGTGGTAGTCTCACGAGAGGACGTCGCGAGATTACGCCGGGTACGTCAAGATCAGCTGGAGCGCCGGGTCAGAGTTCGGCAGTGTCGGGGGACAGCAGTGTATGCCGCAGGCCGGTTTCTAACCCCGCTCTGCGGTCCTGTGTTACCAGGTCGCAGGGGCTGGGGGGACCGGTGGACGCTGTGGGCACCTCGCATCTGGATACAGGGGATTCCTCTTCAGGACCGCAAGCTGGATGGCCGAATGCTGCTGCTGCACCGCTGCCTGGATCGTCTGCTATGTCGGGTGAGTGGTCAGCTGCACAGCTTGCCCCTGTTATGTCTTCCTTGTCCAGAGTGCTTTCCTCCCTAGAAGGTTTATTACCTCGGTCCTCTGCTACCCCCCTTCCTCAGATTTCTAATGCTGAGCCGAATAATGTGGCTTCTGCCTGGCTCACGTCTGAGGGGTTGGGGGGGGGGGAGGCTGACAGTATAGTTGAGCCACTTTCAGTTCAGCAGTTACCTGTGTTAGATAGAAGGGGAGGTATTGCTGAGAACTGTTTGAAAAAAGTGTTGCCTTGTTCTGTCTCCCCTTTAGGTTTTAATTTATCTGTAGCTATTAAAGAGAAAATCTGGAGTGGCGATTATGTGGATATTCTCTCTCTCCTCCCGGCCTCTAAGGAGTTTGTTTCAAATATGACGAGAATTTTAGACAGAAGTTGGCGGTTTATCCGCAGCTGCAATGGGGCACCAAGGATGTTGGCTTATGGCTGAATCTGTTGGTGCCTCAGAAGCCGCCGGTGGTTAGTCAGAGAGTAGTTCCGGTGTGCGGCGCTATGAAGAGGGGTCTCTGTTTTGCCTACAATGAGTCGCAGTGCAAATGGCCTGCCACTTGTAAGTACAAACATGAGTGTGGGTTTTGTGGTGCAAGTCACCTAATGTCGCGATGTTTTAAAAAGGCCAATTTGCCAGCGCAGCCGCTGGCAAAAGAGTTTCTTTTTAAAAGCATCGACGCCGGTAAAGCTGGCGAGAATGCTACCCTGGCTAAACAGGTTCCCAAATCGGCAGATAGCTGATCTGGTTGCCAATGGTTTTGCTGAAGGTTTTGTTTTACCTCCATTTTCTGGTGAGGGATGTGTGATGGTCAAGAACTTACCTTCAGTTCAGCAATTTCCATGGGTCGTGGCGGAAAAGTTACGGAAGGAAATTGCTGCTGGAAGGGTCGCGGGCCCCTTCTCGGTGCCACCTTTTAAGGATTTTCGTTTGTCTCCTCTGGGGGTGGTGCCGAAAAAGGAGCCAGGCGCGTTTAGGATCATTCATCATCTGTCCTATCCGTTTGGTGATTCATTGAATGATGAGATTGATCCGTAGCACTAAGGTGTGTTACACTACGTTTGATACAGCTGTTTCAGTGGTACGGATGTTTGGTAGGGGAGCGTTAATGGCGGATGTGCAGTCGGCATTTCGGCTCCTTCCCATTCATCCGGCTGCATTTAATTCATTGGGTTTTCATTTTCAGGGTTTGTTTTATTTTGACAGATGCCTCCCAATGGGCTGTTCTATTTCGTGTTTTTATTTTGAGGCTTTTTCCACCTTTCTTGAGTGGGTGGTTGCAGCGCAGGCCATGAAGGGTGGGATAGTTCACTATTTGGATGATTTTTTGTTTGTTGGTCCGGCTGATTCTGGGGTTTGTGCGGAGGTTTTGGCTGTGTTCATGGCAGTGTGTGCGGATTTTGGGGTGCCATTGGCTGAGGAGAAGACGGTATTGCCCTCCAGTTGTATTGAGTTTTTAGGTATAGTGATAGATGCTGAAGTGGGTGAGTTTAGGTTGCCATTGGTTAAGGTTAGGAAGGTTTGTTTGTTGATTAAAGGTTTTTTGTTGCGTCAGAGTGTTACTGTTAAAGAAATTCAGTCATTATTGGGTTTGTTGGCGTTTTGTTGCAGGATTATGCCCATGGGTAGGATTTTTTGTAGGCAGTTGGCTTTGAAGGTAGCGGGGTTTCGGAATCCTTGTTTACATATAACTTTGGATAGGGGAGCAAAGGATGATTTGTTGGTTTGGTTGAGTTTCTTGCGTGATTTTAATGGGAGGACGTTGTGGCAGGAGGAATTTGTGGATGCATGTCAGTTAAATTTGTTTACGGACGCAGCAGGTAGTGTGGGTTTTGGCGCATTTTGGGACGGTAAATGGTGTGCGGAAAGGTGGCACGTGTCTTGGGCTGAGAATGCAGTGTTATCTAATTTAGTGTTGTTAGAATTATTCCCAGTGGTGGTAGCCTTGGTGCTTTGGGGTGAGTTTTTCCAGGATAGGCGTATTCGCTTGCATACGGATAACAAAGGAGTGATGTATGCGGTTAACTGTTTAGCTTCAAAATGTCCATTGGTTGTCAAGTTATTGAGGCATTTGGTTTTGTTGTGTTTGAAGAGAAATGTGTGGATTAAAGCTGTGCATATCCCGGGTTGTAAGAATGATGTGGCTGATGCTTTGTCCCGTTTGCAGATGGATCGGATCCGCAGTTTGGTGCCATCGGCCGACGCTTGCGGGAGTCCTTGTCCGGAGCATCTGTGGGGGCTAATCTGGAGTTAGCTCTGAACCTGCTGAGGCGGTCAGTGGCGGCGTCCACATGGCAAGGTTATATGTCTGCTTGGTTGCGTTGGGAGCGGTTTGCGGCAGGTTTGTCGGTATCGCCATGGGTTTTGAATGAGGCGTTGGCTCTGTCGTTTGTGTTGCATTTATTTGAGGAGGGATTGGCATATAGTTCGGTTTGTCGGATCCTAGCAGGAGTGTCATTTTTTCTTAAATTGTTTGGGTCAGGGTTTTTTACTGAGTATTTTTTGATTAGGCAGTTGTTGAAGGGTTATAGGTCGGTGGGTCATTTGCCCGATGGGCGGTGTCCTATTTCCCCGGAGTTATTAGTTAGGTTGTGTGATGTTGCACGGTTTGTTTGTTTCTCTCAGTTTGAAGTGTCATTGTTTTGTACAGCTTTTATTGTCCTGTTCTTTGGGGCTTTGCGGATTGAGGAGCTTTTACCTCGTTCTAGGTGGGCTAATGGTGGTTTGGCATTGAGGCATGTTATTTTACGGAAAGCTGGTGTATCTTTGTTTATTGAGAAGTCTAAGGTTGATCAGGCAGGTAAAGGGTGCTGGATTAGATTGGGGGCGATTGAGGACAAGAGGATTTGTCCGGTTTTGGCAGTGGGGCAGTATTTGGCGATTCGCCCTGAAGGGATGGTGGATTGTTTTCTGGTACATGGTAATTTATCCCCCTTATCACATTTTCAGTTTAGGGCAGTGCTGGCTAAATGTTTGGGTAGGTTATGGTTGAGTGCAAAGTTTTTTTCTTCTCATTCATTCCGTATAGGAGCCGCGACTGCGGCTGCACAAGCTGGTTTAAATGAGTCAGTTATAAAGGGGATCGGCAGGTGGTCTTCTAACAGATATAGATTGTATGTCAGACCTCATTTGTTAATTATGTGATTCTTTAGTTACAGATACTACAGTATGGATTTTGGGCCATTCTTTTGTCCATTGGGCTGAAAAGAGGGCTGCAGAGAGGTGCTATGGATCCAATTTATCGTTTACAGCTGAGGCCGTCAGGATATACTGGGCCGGAGTTAGAGGACTTCGCTGGTCAGGTTTGGTTGATTTAGTGTTACAATTGCATGATGTTTTTCCTAACCCCAATGTTATCATTATTCACCTAGGAGGTAATGACATAGGTTGTTTTGACACTATGGATTTGATTTTCCAAATGAAAAAGACATTTTCAGATCTACATCGGCTGTTTCCTGATGCTCGCCTGATTTTTTCGGAGATCATTTTTGTAGGCGCTGCTGGCTGCTGTCCCCGGAGTTAAAGTTCAAAGAAAAAGTGCGGAAGAGGATCAATCGGGCAATGTTTAAGTTTATGCCTATGTCCGGGGTTTTTTCGTTCAGACATGTTGATCTAGAGAGTGGAGAGGCGGGCCTGTATTTTAGAGATGGTGTTCATTTATCAGTTATTGGTTGTGATATTTTCAACCTCAACCTTCAGGCTATGATTGAAATAGCGGTTGGTGGGGTGGGGCCCGCGCCGCCTTGTTAAGGAGGGTTGGGCCGGTTGGGTGAAGTAATGATAGTTGTCCCGTGATGGGATGGACTCTGAGTTTTAGCTATATATATTTATTTATTATTGGAGTCTGAGTTTATGACTGGGCTCTTAAAAGTTTAAGTGAGTTGTATTTGGTACTTTATTTAATAAATCAGTTCCGTTTACCTCCACTCTCTAGTCGGTGTATTCTTTATTGTTATGATGTGTTTTATTTAATAAAATTTAAGGTTGGGCACAATATGCCATGTATTGCCATGAAGGGCACCCGGACATTATGGAGGGGACGCATGGCCATACTGGCATTTGCCTATGGTTATTTGACCTGTGGTAATTGTCTGCATGGTGATAGTTGGGTTATTATTAGGCATTTTTCGGCGGGAAAAGGGTTTCCCGTTTTTGTGGGATCACTGGGCAGAGAAGTATTTCTGCCCAGTGAACACTCTGTAATTGGTGGGAATTTTAGCCTATGATGGCCCAGGGTTGTAAGGAAGGTTAGCGGAGCCCTGGAGACGACTGCGGATTGGCTTAAGGGAATGCAGAGGGGGCTATAATTAGCCGTGCTCCGCAGGCTGGGGCTTGTCTTGGACTTGAACCTGCCTGTGGAGCCGGATCCTGTGTGCCCCTCCCACCCGCCCCTTATCTATGGTAAGTTTTGGAGATGTGATTGATGTTTGTGTGAAGTAATGATAGTCGTCCCGTGATGGGATGGACTCTGAGTTTTAGTTATATATATTTATTTATTATTGGAGTCTGAGTTTATGACTGGGCTCTTAAAAGTTTAAGTGAGTTGTATTTGGTACTTTATTTAATAAATCAGTTCCGTTTACCTCCACTCTCTAGTCGGTGTATTCTTTATTGTTATGATGTGTTTTATTTAATAAAATTTAAGGTTGGGCACAATATGCCATGTATTGCCATGTGACGTGTCCTATACAGTATTTCTCTACAAAATGCGGACTGCAGACCCATTTAACCCCTTAAGGACATAGGACGTACCGGTACGCCCTATTTCCCGAGTCCTTAAGGACACAGGACGTACCGGTACGTCCTGACTTAAAATCTGTATTCCGGCGCCCGAGGGGTTAAACGGAACGGTATTTCGGCTGAAATCCTTCAGCCGGCATCCTGTGACAACGCCAGGGGGGGTCATGTGACCCCCCCGTGTCGGCGATCGCAGCAAACCGCAGGTCAATTCAGACCTGCGGTTTGCTGCGCTTTTTGCAGTTTCTGATCCCCGCGGTCCCTGACCGCGGCGATCAGAAACTTTAGAGTGGCTAAAATCTATATTTTTCACCCCCCCCTGCACCCCTGCATGATTTGATGCCGGCGGGTGGTGCGGGGGGGGGTGTCGCATGCGGTGGGGGCGTTGCGGGAGGCGGGCGGTGCGGCAGGCGGGATCGCGATCCCCCGCCCGCCTCCCCATGAATGATCGTTGGCTTCTAGTGGTTATACCAGGGTGCCAGCACATTGCTGGCACCCTGGTATAAACGGCTGACATCTGTGCAGATGTCAGCCGTTTAACCCTTTCCATACCGCGGTCCGTACGGACCGCTGTATGGAAAAAGTTAACTGTCATCGGTCAGGGAGCTCCCTCCCTCTCCATCGGGGGGCTGCTGTGCCTTTGCAGCCCCCCGATGGAGAGGGAGAGAGCCCCCAGACAGCCCCCCTCAGCCCCGTGCTTACCCTTCCCCGTCTGCAAAGTTCTGAGCAGACGGGGAGGGTTCCCATGGCAACAGGACGCCTGCTCAGGCGTCCTGCTGTCCATGGTGCTGAACAGATCTGTGCTAAAAGCATAGATCTGTACAGTGTAAGTAAAATACAGTACAGAACAATATATATTGTACTGTACTGTATTATACAGACATCAGACCCACTGGATCTTCAAGAACCAAGCGGGTCTGGGTCAAAAAAATGTAAAAAAAAGTGAAAAAAGTTAAGATAAAAAAAAATAACATTTATCACTGAATAAAAATTAAAAAAATAAAATAAACTACACATATTAGGTATCGCCGCGTCCGTAACGACCTGATCTATAAAATGGTCATGTTACTTTCCCCGCACGGTGAACGCCATAAAAATAAAAAAATAAAAACTATGAGAAAATTGAAATTTTGCCCACCTTACTTCCCAAAAAAGGTAATAAAAGTGATCAAAAAAGTCGCATGTACGCCAAAATAGTACCAATCAAACCGTCATCTCATCCCGCAAAAAATGAGACCCTACTCAAGATAATCGCCCAAAAGCTGAAAAAACTATGGCTCTTAGACTATGGAAACACTAAAACATGATTTTTTTTTGTTTCAAAAATGAAATCATTTTGTAAAACTTACATAAATAAAAAAAAAGTATACATATTAGGTATCGCCGCGTCCGTATCGACCGGCTCTATAAAAATATCACATGACCTAACCCCTCAGATGACCACCGTAAAAAAATAAAAATAAAAACAGTGTAAAAAAAAGCCATTTTTTGCCATCTTACGTCACAAAAAGTGTAATAGCAAGCGATCAAAAAGTCATATGCACCCCAAAATAGTGCCAATCAAACCGTCATCTCATCCCGCAAAAAATGAGACCCTACTCAAGATAATCGCCCAAAAACTGAAAAAACTATGGCTCTTAGACTATGGAGACACTAAAACATTTTTTTGGTTTTAAAAATGAAGTTATTGTATAAAACTTACATAAATAAAAAAAATGTATACATATTAGGTACCGCCGCATCCGTGACAACCTGCTCTATAAGATTACCACATGATCTAACCTGTCAGATGAATGTTGTAAATAACAAAAAAAAAAAAAACGTGCCAAAAAAGCTATTTCTTGTTACCTTGCTGCACAAAAAGTGTAATATAGAGCAACCAAAAATCATATGTACCCTAAACTAGTACCAACAATACTGCCACCCTATCCCGTAGTTTCTAAAATGGAGTCACTTTTTTGGAGTTTCCACTCTAGGGGTGCATCAGGGGGGCTTCAAATGGGACATGGTGTCAAAAAAACAGTCCAGCAAAACCTGCCTTCCAAAAACCGTATGGCATTCCTTTCCTTCTGCGCCCTGCCGTGTGCCCGTACAGCGGTTTACGACCACATATGGGGTGTTTCTGTAAACTACAGAATCAGGGCCATAAATAATGAGTTTTGTTTGGCTGTTAACCCTTGCTTTGTAACTGGAAAAAAAATATTAAAATGGAAAATCTGCCAAAAATTTGAAATTTTGAAATTGTGTCTCTATTTTCCATTAAATCTTGTGCAACACCTAAAGGGTTAACAACGTTTGTAAAATCAGTTTTGAATACCTTGTGGGGTGTAGTTTCTTAGATGGGGTCACTTTTATGGAGTTTCTACTCTAGGGGTGCATCAGGGGGCTTCAAATGGGACATGGTGTCAAAAAAACAGTCCAGCAAAATCAGCCTTCCAAAAACCAAACGGCGCACCTTTCACTCTGCGCCCCGCTGTGTGGCCGTACAGTAGTTTACGGCCACATATGGGGTATTTATGTAAACAGCAGAGTCAGGGCAATAAAGATACAGTCTTGTTTGGCTGTTAACCCTTGCTTTGTTAGTGGAAAAAATGGGTTAAAATTGAAAATTAGGCAAAAAAATGAAATTCTCAAATTTCATCCCCATTTGCCAATAACTCTTGTGCAACACCTAAAGGGTTAACGACGTATGTAAAATCAGTTTTGAATACCTTGAGGGGTGTAGTTTCTTAGATGGGGTCACTTTTAGGGAGTTTCTCCTCTAGGGGTGCATCAGGGGGCTTCAAATGGGACATGGTGTCAAAAAACCAGTCCATAAAAATCAGCCCTCCAAAAACAAAACGGCGCACCTTTCACTCTACGCCCTACTGTGTGCCCGTACAGTAGTTTACGGCCACATATGGGGTGTTTCTGTAAACGGCAGAGTCAGGGCAATAAAGATACAATCTTGTTTGGCTGTTAACCCTTGCTTTGTTAGTGGAAAAAATGGGTTAAAATGAAAAATTTGACAAAAAAATTAAATTCTCAAATTTCCTCCCCATTTGCCAATAACTCTTGTGCAACACCTAAAGGGTTAATAATGTATGCAAAATCAGTTTTGAATACCTTGAGGGGTGTAGTTTCTTAGATGGGGTCATTTTTGGGTGGTTTCTATTATGTAAGCCTCGCAAATCGACTTCAGACCTGAACTGGTCCCTAAAAATTTAGTTTTTGTAAATTTCTGAAAAATTTCAAGATTTGCTTCTAAACTTCTAAGCCTTATAACATCCCCAAAAAATAAAATATCATTCCCAAAACAATTCAAACATGAAGTAGACATATGGGGAATGTAAAGTCATCACAATTTTTTGGGGTATTACTATGTATTACAGAAGTAGAGAAACTGAAACTTTGAAATTTGCAAATTTTTCCAAATTTTTGGTAAATTAGGTATTTTTTTGTGCAAAAAAAAATAATTTTTTTGACTTCATTTTACCAGTGTCATGAAGTACAATATGTGACGAAAAAACAATCTCAGAACGGCCTGGATAAGTCAAAGCGTTTTAAAGTTATTAGCACTTAAAGTGACACTGGTCAGATTTCCAAAAAATGGCCTGGTCCTTAAGGTGAAAATGAGCCCGGTCCTTAAGGGGTTAAGTTAATGGGTTTGCAAAAATATATGGATCGCACATGGACAGCATACATATCTTGCCGATCCGCGGACTGCAAAATACATTGTTAATGTAGCCTCACAGTATGTGGGTAAGGGACAGTCACAGGAGGGCCAGAGGGGGACAGGTGGGATGGGTGGGGTAAAAAAACAACAACATACCAAGTCAAGTTCAGTGTCTGGCAGAGACAGTGGTCACTGGGGCAGCCTCCGGTCCTCACTCACTTCCTCCTAAGTTGCTGCAGGCCTCACACATTAAGCACCAGAAGCGCTAGGAGTGGACCAGATGTGGGCAGGGCTACCACCACGGGGTGGAGCTACCACGACACAGTAAAGTGGCTCAGCACAGGACTGGCTGAGCTGGTGTTAAACTCTTCATGATGCTCCTCAGAGCTGTGGATGCAGTACGTCCTGAGATTGAAGTCAGATAGTAAGGTGGGCCCCTTCTACATGCTGGATGATGTGATGATGAAGCAGGGAGCGTGTGGCTCTCTGCTTCACCATTACAATCAGCTGTCTGTGCTTCCTGTAGATGCATAGACAGCTTAATTGGAGGTCCCCCTCCCACGCTGGGCCCCTGTGCAGCTGGTTCAGCGGTATGTCCGCCCCTGGGTCAGAGAGCGAAAGGGTGCGAGTGACTTAATTAGAGTATCACACATTACATTGAGTGCAATGCTCTATTGTGGGCATCTTTATCTAACCCTATCTACAATTAAGCTGTTGCTCTGTCATCCTACATCTACTATTTTTCTTTCCCTCATGGCAGCAGTAAATAACTATGGGATGCCTATCTATATAGGAGGTTTAGCTCTCTGTGCTGACTGCTACAGAAGGACAATATGTTACATTTCGTTTTCAACAATATAGTACTGCCAAAATGAATATTCAGTTAAAAGAAATACGGTACTCCTTTCTGATGGAAGTGTTCCTTTAATTTTATCTATAAAAGCGTGTTCAACATGTTTTATAGTATAGTGTCATTTTGAGTGTTATATTATTATGTTATTATATTGAGTAAGAATTATTGCTTGGATTAATTATAAATTGGAATCATGTCAAGGCCACTTTCACAAGGCCAGTATTTGGTCAGCATTTTGCATCAGTATTTGTAGGCCAAAACCAGCGGTGGATTCCAAACACAGAAAGGCGCATTTATTTCCATAATATTTTCTCTCTTTTTTCCACTCCTGATTTTGGCTTATAAATGGCAATGAAAAATACTGACTGTGTGAAAGAGGTCTTACAACGTGTATGTAATAAATTCCCAATAAAATGACTACTACAATATGTTCATCACATGAGTATAATGGTTGCTTATCCATATGGAAGAATAGATCATCTCCATACTACAAGGTGATACTGAAACATTGCAAGTAGATTTCATAAAAGCAGCTATAAAAAGAACCAGCTGGCAGAAGTGGTGATATTGTAAGAGCCTACAATGATGAGCTGTAACTGCATATATATACCAGTATTATATTTCACACCAATCCTAGTTAAGCTGATTTAAGAGGTAAGCTAAACAGTTTTCAAGGTTGCAGTGGGATTTTGGCATGTTCTAGTGGATTGGTATATGAAACACTGGGAGCTGCCACTTACAGTTTAGGCTAGTATCATTTTTTCTTTTTCAGCAATTCCATAATACATTAAAATTAATTGAGACTGTAGGTATATCAAAATGATACATAAAATAAACCCATTATTTTATCCAAACACTGTGAAATAAGAAGCTGTTTCGAAAGGGGTCAGTTCAACTCTCATAATCTAAACATTACAACCTTGATTCTATGGGTGGTGGGGCCTGGCCAGTCCTAGTTCATGAAGTGATTCTAATTAATTCTGATAACAAACGAGACCCCTCCATTTGAACTAGTTATGTGACTCCTGGTGGTCTATGTCAATCTAAGAGGGACAATGGCATTCACCCATTCAAGACAGACCTGCCGTGCGGACTTCAGGAGACCAAAGGGTTTGACAATAGCAAGTATGATAGCCAGCTCACCTTCTGAATCGTATGCATGGACCTGCGGAAAACACTAATAATGATCTTTATTTATAAGGCACCAACATATTCTGCAGCACTTTACAATCACGAGGTTCATGTCCAAAAGAATCATACATTATATAGCAACAAAAAAGTCAACAATTAAAACAAGAGCAATGGGGGCCCTACTTGCAAGAGCTTACAATCTATGAGGAGATAGGGATTTAAAAGTAGAAGTAAGGGGGAGGGTCTAGTATCCAAGAAACTGAAGATCTTTATTGGAGTGACTAAAATCCACAACAGGAGCTGTACAAGCGGTCTAAGTCATAGCATAGAAGAGGCATGCAGAAACAGAACATGAAATACGAAAGCACACGTGACCTAAATCAGTGCTGGTTACAATTAAAGGGAACCTTTTGCTTTCAACATGGTGTTTGAGCTGCAGGCAGCAAGTTATAAAGCAGGAGGAGCTGAGCAGATTGGTATATAGTTTTGTGGCAAAAGATTCAGTAACACTTGTTTTTTATACTTCAAAATTCCTGCTCATTAGGAGGGGGAAAAGGGGGGGGGGGGGAAAGGAAGAAAAAGAAATAAAATAAAAAAGAGAAGAAAAGGAGAGGAGAAGAAAAAGAAAAATTATTATTAAAAGGGGAAAGAAGGGAGAGAAAAAAAAAAAAGAAAAAATGTCCCCTAAGCAAAATAGGCGTTCTGCTGAACATTCAATGTCAAAATAGGCCAGAAAATGACAGAATCGCCTAAAATTGAACAATTCTTGAAATCCCCAAAGGTTGTCACTACAAGAGCGGGACATAAAGGCTCCACAAAATGTAGATGTAGTTAAAAAAGGTGGATCAAATATGGAAGAAGCACCTAACTATTACATTCAAGAGGTTGGTGCGGAGAGAGATGATGCCACTGGTTTGTCCAAGGGCGAATCCTTACCACTGAATGAAATTTTGGGTGCGGTTATAAAAAATGGTGTTAATTAAAGACATCTCTACTCAACTTGGGGCAATTCAGACTTATGTGGCTCTGATAAGAGATGATGTTTCTAAAATACGGGACAGAGTGACTACCATAGAAAAATCTGTGGAGGTCCTGGAAAAGGAAATTAAAATGTTTAAAATGGAAATCCCTATGTTGAGATCTGAGGGTAATACCCTTAAAAAAAGATTGTAGATCTCGAAGACAGGTCTAGGCGATGCAATGTGAAAATAATGAGCCTACCAGAAGATATGGAAGGGGATAATCCTGGTGATATGATTCAGAATTTAATTGTGGAGAAGTTTAGAAAAGAGCATTTTTCTCCATTATTCCTTGTGGAAAGCGCCCATCGGGTCCCAGAGGGTAAATCATTTCCCGGAAGACAACCGCGGATGCTTCTTGCGAAGATACTTGTCTCACGAGATACGGACATGATCCTTAGAAGGGCAAGGGAGTGCCCTCCCATTTTTTATAATGGAAATAGACTGTCCTTTTTTCCAGATTTTTCTAAGGATATTCAAGATAAAAGACGCAGCTACATCAAGGTTAAGAGACGACTTTGTGAAAAGAATATTGAATATTCACTTGTGTACCCGGCTAATTTGCGGATAATATTTAATAGTGGTACTCATTTTTTCGATACTCCTGCCCTCATGGTGGATTGGCTTGATCAGAATAATATCTTAACTTTCTTTTTTTCTTTGTGGCGGGTGGGGGGGAAATGAGGAAAGGTGGTCTTAGTTGAGAGATCTGTCTAAGACAATGGCGGATCAAGAGTTGGAAGGGGGGTGGGGGGTTGTAGTTTGTGGGGTGGGTTGCGATGCGTCTCCCAGGTTGAGGGGGAAAGAGGTAGGAATTGTGATTTATTTTTATTTTTTTATTGATGTTGGTTATAATCCTAACCTGGAATTTTCAGGGGCTAGGTAACCAATTACAAATTACAAATTAAAAAGACAGGCAGTTTGTGATCGGGTTTGGAGACACCTTCCTGCGATTGTTAGTTTAGTGGAGACTCATTTTGCGGAAGGGGAGATCCCTCGACTCGGTGGGGGATGGGCTGCACAGACTTATCACTCAATTTTTTCCAGCTATTGAAGAGGTGTAACAGTATATAAAGGGATTGATTTTGTCTATCGGGCCTCCTCTATCGATGAGCATGGGAGATTTGTTTTTCTTCATGGGAATTTATCTGGAAAAGTATGTATTTTGGCCTTTATTTATTACCCCCCCCCCCCCCCCCCCCCCCTTTGTCTTTTCATGTACTTAATTGTTTGGGGATTGTAATTGTGTTATTGATCCAGAAAAGGATAGGGTTTCTAAGGAGAGAGTTATGTACGTAGCACGTCAAGGGTCTCCTTTGTCCCATTTTTGCCAGGAATCTGGCTTTGTGGATATATGGGGATATTTAGGAAAGGGGAAACGAGCATATTCCTGTGTTAGTAAATCTGGGAAGTCGATGTCTAGGATAGATCTAGCCTTAATAAATAAAAACTATTTGAAAAATATAAAATGTATGAAATATGAAGCTAGGTCCTTATCCGACCATCTACCTCTCGCTATTGAATTATGTTTGGTGCACGATAAATATACTGTTAGGCCTCCATTTAGATTAAACCCCCATTGGATTTCTATAATGGACAACCATGAATTGATTAAACAGGAAATTCTTTTGGGATAGCAATTATAATTCAGCAAGGACCCATTTGGTATGAGATGCATTTAAGGCCTATATGAGGGGGGTGTTCATTAGTAATATCGCCAATTTAAGAAATAATTATGCTAAAAAAGAGAGAGAGCTGCAAGAAGCAGCAGCTGCTGCTATGGATGACTTCCCCACTAAGAACACAGAACAAACTAGGGAAATTATACAGAGAACAAGTCAGGCCTTTTCTGACTTTCTTTTGGATAACACCCAGGGATCGGGTCGTCCAGGGAAAATGCTGACTAGGGTGATTTCCAATCAGGACCCAAAAAAAGAGATAGCTAGTATTCGCTCTCCCGAAGGTATACTTATTCGAGACCAGGAATCCATTAACCACCTCCGGACCGCTGTACGCACAGACGCGTCCTGGAGGTGGTTGATTCATTCCTCCTGGACGCGCCGGCGCGTCCTCTCGCGAGACGCGAGATTTCCTGTGAACGCGCGCACACAGGCGCGCACGTTCACAGGATCGGAAGGTAAGCGAGTGGATCTCCAGCCTGCCAGCGGCGATCGTTCGCTGGCAGGCTGGAGATGTGATTTTTTTAACCCCTAACAGGTATATTAGACGCTGTTATGATAACAGCGTCTAATATACCTGCTACCTGGTCCTCTGGTGGTCCCATTTGTTTGGATCGACCACCAGAGGACACAGGCAGCTCAGTAATATGTTGCACCAAGCACCACTACACTACACCCCCCCCCCTGTCACTTATTAACCCCTTATTCACCCTTGATCACCCCTGATCACCCTATATAGACTCCCTGATCACCCCCCCTGTCATTGATCACCCCCCTGTCACTTATTAACCCCTTATTCACCCTTGATCACCCCTGATCACCCTATATAGACTCCCTGATCACCCCCCCTGTCATTGATCACCCCCCTGTCATTGATAACCCCCTGTATGGCTCCATTCAGAGGTCCGTATGAATTTTACGGATCCACTGATAGATGGATCGGATCCGCAAAACACATACGGACGTCTGAATGGAGCCTTACAGGGGAGTGATCAATGACGGAGGTGATCACCCCATATAGACTCCCTGATCACCCCCCTGTCATTGATTACCCCCCTGTCATTGATTACCCCCCTGTAAGGCTGCATTCAGATGTCCGCATGCTGGGTGAGATAAATATCTTGGTCAAATGCCAACTTTGTATAAAAAAATGGGAAAAGTTGTCTTTTGCCGAGATATTTCTTTCACCCAGCATGGGTATATGTAAAAAGACACCCCAAAACACATTGCCCAACTTCTCCTGAATACGGCGATACCACATGTGTGACACTTTTTTGCAGCCTAGGTGGGCAAAGGGGCCCACATTCCAAAGAGCACCTTTAGGATTTCACAGGTCATTTACCTACTTACCACACATTAGGGCCCCTGGAAAATGCCAGGGCAGTATAACTACCCCACAAGTGACCCCATTTTGGAAAGAAGACACCCCAAGGTATTCCGTGAGGGGCATGGCGAGTTCCTAGAATTTTATATTTTTTGTCACAAGTTAGCGGAAAATGATGATTTTTTAATTTTTATTTTTTTCCCTTACAAAGTCTCATATTCCACTAACTTGTGACAAAAAATAAAAACTTCCATGAACTCACTATGCCCATCACGAAATACCTTGGGGTGTCTTCTTTCCAAAATGGGGTCACTTGTGGGGTAGTTATACTGCCCTGGCATTCTAGGGGCCCAAATGTGTGGTAAGGAGTTTGAAATCAAATTCAGTAAAAAATGACCAGTGAAATCCGAAAGGTGCTCTTTGGAATATGGGCCCCTTTGCGCACCTAGGCTGCAAAAAAGTGTCACACATCTGGTATCTCCGTATTCAGGAGAAGTTGGGGAATGTGTTTTGGGGTGTCATTTTACATATACCCATGCTGGGTGAGAGAAATATCTTGGCAAAAGACAACTTTTCCCTTTTTTTTATACAAAGTTGGCATTTGGCCAAGATATTTATCTCACCCAGCATGGGTATATGTAAAATGACACCCCAAAACACATTCCCCAACTTCTCCTGAATACGGAGATACCAGATGTGTGACACTTTTTTGCAGCCTAGGTGGGCAAAGGGGCCCATATTCCAAAGAGCACCTTTCGGATTTCACTGGTCATTTTTTACAGAATTTGATTTCAAACTCTTTACCACACATTTGGGCCCCTAGAATGCCAGGGCAGTATAACTACCCCACAAGTGACCCCATTTTGGAAAGAAGACACCCCAAGGTATTCGCTGATGGGCATAGTGAGTTCATGGAAGTTTTTATTTTTTGTCACAAGTTAGTGGAATATGAGACTTTGTAAGAAAAAATAAATAAAAAATAATCATCATTTTCCGCTAACTTGTGACAAAAAAAAAAAGTTCTGTGAACTCACTATGCCCATCAGCGAATACCTTAGGGTGTCTACTTTCCGAAATGGGGTAATTTGTGGGGTGTTTGTGCTGTCTGGCCATTGTAGAACCTCAGGAAACATGACAGGTGCTCAGAAAGTCAGAGCTGCTTCAAAAAGCGGAAATTCACATTTTTGTACCATAGTTTGTAAACGCTATAACTTTTACCCAAACCATTTTTTTTTTACCCAAACATTTTTTTTTTATCAAAGACATGTAGAACAATAAATTTAGAGCAAAATTTATATATGGATCTTGTTTTTTTTGCTAAATTTTACAACTGAAAGTGAAAAATGTCATTTTTTTGCAAAAAAATCGTTAAATTTCGATTAATACCAAAAAAAGTAAAAATGTCAGCAGCAATGAAATACCACCAAATGAAAGCTCTATTAGTGAGAAGAAAAGGAGGTAAAATTGATTTGGGTGGTAAGTTGCATGACCGAGCAATAAACGGTGAAAGTAGTGTAGGTCAGAAGTGTAAAAAGTGGCCTGGTCTTTCAGGGTGTTTAAAGAGGACCTTTCACCGATTATTACACTATGAACTAACTATACAGACATGTAGAGCGGCGCCCGGGGATCTCACTGCACTTACTATTATCCCCGGGCGCCGCTCCGTTCTCCTGCTATGCCCTCCGGTATCTCCGCTCGCTTTTTGATATTGCATGACATTAGACTCTGAATAAGATATGTAAAATATAAGAATAGAACAGCGGATATGGGTTATAATAATTATCCGCTGTTCTATTCTTATATTTTATATATTTTATTCAGAGTCTAATTTTAGCATTTTAAACAAAAATATATATGTTCATAATGCACTGTTAAGATTTGTCCATGATGCATAGTATTATGAAACAAAATGAAGATACCATACATCCATATATAATTTTAAAATTGAATAACTTCCATATGCAATCTGAATTATAAATTCTGTTCATAGAGGATGTTTATATTGATGGAAGGAACACATAGCATAAAAAACGCATGTGTACAAAAAAAGACGCATAAAAAAACGCATGCATAAAAAAACGCATGAATTGCATTCTAAAGAAAGAAATCCAGTGATCCACATTTTGGTGCTATCTAGGATATAAAAGGCGGAGGTCAACAGGTGATGCGACACCACTGATGAAGGGAAGAAGAATTCCCGAAACGCGTATGGGCTGGATCACACACCTGTAAGAAAAGCACCTCCACATCTATGAGCATGGCCATGCTGTAAAATTGGATTGAAGGACTTTAACAATAATCGGAACTATACCGAAGATACACTGTGTCCATTTCAGTGTGCCGGACAAGAATCCCGTTTTGAAACCTCGTGAGATTTCGGGTAAGTCAGCTGCAGCTGAACGGAGTGAGACGCCGGCAGTGTCCCGCGCCGCTCGACTCACGCTCGAAACAGACCGTCCACAACGAGGGAGGTAAGAAGCCTTCACATATAAGCCTAACATCTACAGTCATTACGGGACTGAATAATACTATTTAGCAAGCTGGTGCATATACCGGCACCCAACGTCTGGGAAGCATATACCAATTCTCCAATGCATGCAGTCGATCAGAGACTGAATTAGAATATTTCAACCATCTGTCTATATTGATGTCATAATACCAGCTTATAATATTTGGGAAATATCTGTGAAACAGAACTGTAACCAGAGGTCTCCTGGAAAGGAGGACCTTAGTCATCTATTTTACTCTACAAGTGGATTCCTAGTATTACAAGACGTCAATTGACTTATAGCACTCTGGTATAAATACCATTAATCAGACTGCAATACACTGGACAAAACCTTCCTGACAATTTTATAATCCGTGGACTATTTAAAGTGCATTATTTGTTTTATTGTATTTTATTCATTAACTGACTTGATTTTTACCTATTCACACGTGTCCATCTATATTGTGATTTAATTAAATGTTATGTACTTTATGATCCAAATGGAGTGTGCTCGCCCATCTTTTTAGTTTTGCAATTTATATATTAATCTGCTCAGCTCCTCATGCTCTATAACATGCTGACAGATTCCCTTTAAGCACCTGAAAAACCCAGATCAGCGCTTACCTAATAATGCAGGATTAGATCAGTCTTCTGATTCATGCGTAAGGAGATGCAAGTTTTTAATAAAAACATCCACTATGTTTCACGATTAAATAATATTTGCTGGTGATTGCCACCTCTTGCAAGATGGAAGATGTCCTATCATCTGCAACTTTAAACTAGATATGCCCTTGTTAGGCACTTGTAAGAAATGTAACGAAATGACAGACATATTTCTAGGAGTAGCATCTATTTTGGTTACACCCGAAATATGTCGCCTGATACATGCTTTCAAAGTGCAGGCAGTGCAGCCCACGTATTATATTTGGCAGGAAATACATGCAATTAAATAAATTACGTGTTATTACAATCTGCATATTGTTGAATGTGTGTTTGATAACACACAAAAAAGAAGTTTTAGGCACATCAACCACATTGTAACAGATTCATTTAGTATCACAGATTCAAACGTGCCTTTTAGTTTTAGCCAAGATGAAGAAGAAGTCAGCAAAAAGACTGGGGGACAGATTGAGTCCCAATGAAGCAGCCCATCTCGATACACACCTATATCCCTGGCACAAAAATTAGGATCCTTATGTAAGATAGGTAATTGTTTGTGAAGTAATCCACAAAAAAAGATGTAAATTCCATGCTATAATTTGTAGAGGAAAATATAGCTGATTTAATATCCAACCTCATGACCGAAGATGAGTCACATAGAAAATTTGGCATTAAACAGTGTTTTGTTGTAGAACTATCTTGTTTGGCCCTAGTGAGTTCACCCGCCACAAGGACACTCTAATGGTATGAATTGGATAACATGAACTGGTCCGAAGTATGACATCACTGTCCTTTCTTTATGGAGTTCGTCATTAATGACAATGTGAGGCTGTATCGGCAGTTAACATAAGGTCCAAAAAAATAATACAAGACGTATGGTAAGAAATGGTAAACCACAAATTTAAAGAATTATTATTAAAGTAAAAAAAAACAGGGCTAGAAGGGACAAGACCCAAACAAGGAACAAGTCTAAGAAATGTATTTTATAAAATGATGTAACATGGGATTTTAAATCATCAGCTATATTTAGTTCTACCATTTATAGTATGGAATTTACACCTATTTGTAGACAGAAAATAAAGAAATCCAGCTTCTGAAAAATGTGTCACTTTATTCCAACGTTAAAATCTCCACATACAGGAAAAAAACGCACAGGTTCTATGTGTTTCGGACCTAAAAAAAACGTAATGGTCCTTACTCACATGAGTAAGGACCATTAAATTTTTTTAGGTCCGAAACGCGTAGAACCTGTACATTTTTTTCCTATATGTGGAGATTTTAACGTTGGAATAAAGTGACACATTTTTCAGAAGCTGGATTTCTTTATTTTCTGTCTACAATTCATTTCAGCTGGGTCCGGGCTGTGTCCGTGCTTCTGAGTGGCTGAAAGCAGGTGAGCGCTGCTTCAGTTATCTTTTTTCATTACACCTATTTGTGGATTACTTCACAAATATTTATCTGCCTTACATCAGGATCCTGTGCTGTCCCAGGGATATAGGTGTGTGTCCAGACAGGCTCCTTAATCTGGCCAGATTCTGTCTCCCACTCTTTTTTTTGTCACATAGACCTTCTTTATCTTGGCTAAAACTAAAAGGCAAATGGAAATGCGGTCATACTAAATGCATCTGTTACAATGTGATTGATGTGTTTAAAACATTTTTTTTCATGTATTTACCAAACAATCATTCACCATGCAACAATGTGCGGATTGCAATTCCACATTTCACTTATTTGATTAAATGTTATTCCTGCCAAATATAATATGTGGACTGCACCACCTGCACTTTGAAAACAAGTATCAGGCAGTATATCTCAAATGTAACCAAAATAGATGCTACTCCTAGAAATATTCAAACCAATGGCCGGCTCTCAAGTAACTAATATAGAATTTAACCCCTTCTATGCTGGGCCAGTTTTCGCCCTTTTGTCCAGGCCATTTTTTGCAAATCTGACATGTGTCACTTTATGTGGTAATAGCTTTGAGACACTTTTATTTATCCAAGCCATTCTAAGATTGTTTTCTCGTGACACATTGTACATCATAAATTTGAATTAGAATTTTCACAATTTTCTAAATTTCAATTTATCTGCTCTTAAAACAGAAAATGTTACATCATAAAATATTTATTGCTTAATATTCCCCATATATCTACTTTATGTTGGCATCATTTTGTAAACGTCATTTTATTTTTTTAGGACATTAGAAGGTTTAGAATTTTAGAAGCAATTCTTAAAATTTTTAAAACAATTTCCAAAACCCACTTTTTAAGGACCAGTTCAGGTCTGAAGTCACTATGTGGGACTTACTGTATAGGGTGGGGAAAAATAGCACTGCGTCTTATGGGGCGAATTCTGCAATTTTACACTGATACATCGCTGCCGCGCTGCTGTACAGCGCGGCCGGCGTGTGTATCAGCGGGATTCATTCGTAAAGTGGGCGGAGCAGGTGCGTGACGTAGTGAGTTACGCTTCCGGATCCCGCCCGCTCGCCTCCGGCCTCCTGCCTGCTATGGAAGTTAGTAGTAAGTTCCGTACTACAGCCTGGATGAATGAATTTACAGTTTAACATTGCCTATATGATTACTACAGTGAGCGGGGCCCGGTGTAGTAGAATACAGTGACTGCACCGGGCCCCACTGCCATTATAAATCAAGATGCAGACCCCCACCCCCTGTATTGAGGGTTATTCACTACACAGGAACACTTATGGGGGGAATCTGTGGATGACACATAGCATAAGATGCTATGTGTCATCCACAGATCCCCCCATAGGAGTGTCATGCCATCTCCAGATGCCCCCATAATAGTGCCATCCCCATATTCCCCCATAATAGTGCCATCCCCAGATGCCACCATAATAGTGCCATCCCCAGATGCCCCCATAACAGTGCCATCCCCAGATGCCCCCATAACAGTGCCATCCCCAGATGCCCCCATAACAGTGCCATCCCCAGATGCCCCCATAACAGTGCGTCATCCACAGATCCCCCATAATAGTGTCATCCACAGACCACCATTAGTTCAAAAGCACACTTTTTGGTAAAAAAAAATAAAAATCTTATTTTCCTCCTCAAAAACCTAGGTGTGTCTTATGGGCCGGTGCGTCTTATAGGGCGAAAAATACGGTAATGGGAATTAGGCATCTGATATTTGGAACTAAAGGCTTCCCAGCCCATTAAGTTTTGTTCCGACACATCTAACACCTCTCTCAGTTTATTAATACCTTTATTTTTCCATTCCGTATACATTTTGTTCAGACGTCCCTGAGGGTAGGCTGGCAAGGACCACAATGGCATCATGGGTGATAAATACATTGGTAATTTATAAATCTTTCTTATTGCCTTTCTACGCCATTATTGTGTCTCTAAGTAATATCGATGTTTTGATGTGGGCCCGGGATGTCTTTCAGTCTGGTATGCAGTAAAGCTGAAAGATCCCAGGGATGTGCTAGTTCCTTTTCTACTTGACCCGCCGATAAGTGTGTGGTGCCCCATATCCAATCTTTTACATGTCTAAACAATGCTGCTGAGTTATAATGTCTAATATTTGGCATTTGTAGCCCTCCTTCCTATTTCAGCATACAAAGTTTCTTATATGCTATACGAGGTCTCTTTCCCTTCCATAAAAAAGTTAGTTAACGCTGATTGTAATCGCATAACATCTGTGTGTTTCATTAACATCGGAATTGTTTGTAAGGGATATAATAGCTTAGAGAAGCATACCATTTTGATCAAGTGTACTCTCCCACACAATGATAATGGCAACTCCCTCCATTTATCCAATTCCTTTACAATTTTTTGTATCAGTGGGGGGTAGTTTAATGAGTACAACGAGATTGGAGATTTGCCAATTTTAATTCTCAGATATGTGAGGAATTCGTTTCTCACTTGCACTTCCACATTGTCCGTCATTGTATCATTTGAGTTTCACAAAAATAAAAGTTGACTTTTTTTCACGTTTACTTTATTGCCCGTGACTGATTCATAATAGAGGAAGGTGTCAAAGATTCCCTGGGGTTTTCATATATATCAAGAGATCATCTGCAAAACTTGTCAATTTTACCACTTGATTTCCTACTGTGATCCCCTCATACAAGTCAGATTGTATGAAATATTGCGCTAATGGCTCAAGGGCTATATCAAAAAGTAGAGGTGATAAAAGGCATCCTTGTCTGGTGTCTTTTCCCAGATTTATAGCAGTGGACAAATAACCAGGTATATTTACTTTTGCCTGTTGGTCTGTATACCATGCCTTTAAGTAGGTGCAAAATACTCCCTGTAGCCCCATTGCATCCAACACTGCGCCTAGCCATCGCCAGTTGATCCTGTCAAAGGCTTTTTCCGCGTCGATTGCTAATAGTGCCGGGTTTTCATTTACTCCCAGACTCTCAAGCCCATCTTGAACTGCTAGTACTGTTCTAATGTTAGTAATAGCTGAACGACCTTTGACAAAACCAACCTGGTGGCTACCTATTAAGTCTGGCAAAACATTTGCCAATCTATTCGCCATTACCTTCGACATTAATTTTATGTCTTGATTTATGAGAGATATTGGTTGAAAGGGGTAGTCAAATCTTTGTCTGGTTTGAGAAGTATTTTAATGTAGGCAAAATTTCCAGATGGCGGTATTCTCCCCCCATTCAATATGGAATTGAAAAGTGCCATAAGCGAGGGGGGCATCACATCTCCCAATGCTTTATAAAATTCTGCGGGGTATCCATCTGGGCCAGGGGCTTTGTTATTATGAAGAGATTTTATGGTGGTCATTAATTCCTCTTTAGTGATTTTGGCGTTTAAAATAGCTAGGGCCTCTTCCGACAATTTCGGAAGGTTGATTTGGTTGAAAACATCAGTGGCACGTGCCTTATCATATGGGTCCTGGCTATATAGGGACGAGAAATATTTTCCCATTATCTCTACAATTTTTTTTGGGTGTGTTTGGAGAGATCCCTTAGCGTCTTTCAGGGGGTATACCTGTGACTGTTTTGCGTATGTGCGTGTTAAATTGGCCAACATCCTCCCCGCCTTGTCGCTGTACCTAAACCATTCCGCCTTTTTACAATCTGCAAACCATTTAGCTTTTTCTTCCTGGCAGTAATCAAAATTATGTTTAGCTGTGACCCAATTTAGTTTGTGTGTCTCAGTGGGATTAGCAAGGTAACTAGTATATGTTGCCCGAACTTGCTGAACTGCTTGTTCATATTTAGTATTGGCATCTTCCCCCCCCCCCCCTATCGTATAAAAAAGTATTGACCTCTCAAAATTACCTTTGCCATTTCCCAAAACAATTCCGGATTTTGGGAGTGGGCATCATTGTCCTGTGAATATTCCCACCACCACTCCTTTAGCCGGTCAATAAATGCTTCATTGGACATCAAATGTCTTGGTAGTCTCAAAATATAATCTGTACCCCTAGGAGTTGAGTCAGCAATGTCTACCCATACCGGCGCATGATCAGAGATTACTAAATCCGCAATACCTGCCCCTTGCGCTCTCTGACTCAAAAGCGGTGACAAAAATAGATAGTCTAATCTCAACCAAGATTGTTGGGAGTGAGAGTAGTGAGCGTACTCTCTGTCCACTGGATGATAATGTCTCCAAATATAAATTAGATTTGCCACCGCGAGCAGAGGGTCTGAGTGCCCTCCGGATTTGATTAAGCAATTTAATAGATTTTTTGTTTTCTGTCTTACAATTCATTTTGCACTCTATTAAAATCCCCCGCCACTATCATATGTGAGGATCCTTTTTGCAAGATGGAGGACTCTAGGGTTTGAAAAAATCACGTTTGGGAGGTGTTAGGAGAATAGATGTTATACAACCTCAGAGCCCCACCTACAGAGACCAATTCTACCTTCAAAATTCTGCCTTTTGTATTAGAGTCAACCTTTTTTAGCTCATACTGTAAATTCTTGTGTAAGAGAATTATGACCCCTGCCTTACTTCCCTTCGATAAAGAACCGACCACCTGTCCCACCCACATTTTCCTCAATCTCCAGAAGTCTTTTTCCTCCAAATGTGTCTCCTGTAACAGAGCAACGTCGGCCCTCAGTTTCTTGAGGTGTCTTAATATCATGGTTCGTTTATGTGGAGATCGTAGACCTTTAACGTTCCAGGTGACAACTCTCATGTTAACCCTGGTATGAAAGATGTTACAGGAGACACAATTGTGGTAGATGTAATCCCCTTTTGCATCATCCTTAGGTGAAAGACCTTATCGGCTAGGAGCTTATACTTAACCCATCTAAAACTTTCCCCTCCCCCCCCCCCCGAACTGCAAAACCCCCCCTACCTTCCACCTCGATATCTCATACTGTATTGACTTCTCTTTTTTCGCACAACTCGAGGAGCTGTCGCAACTCCCTACTTTCTTAGATAGACTATCCATCTACTCCAAAAAGATTTGTTCCGCCTTCCATAGCCCTTTTGAAACAAAATTAAACCTTCAATGCAGTTTCTCTGAACCATATCAATAACCCCAAAACATCACCATAACAACCCCTGAACTGGACAATATATTCTCCCCTCCCTCTAGGGTTCAACCTTGTAATATAACAATTAGCAGTAACATTTTAACAATGTCCCTGGGGGCTCACGTGACATCTCGACCAGTCCATTTGGTGGGTGACCAATCTGTGCAAACGGTCTTCCAGCTTGTCCACCCCAAATTTCAACCTTGTGAGTCACCATTATCCTCGAAGATGGTTGGTGATCTTGGGGACAGCTGTCTAGGCGAAGTTTTCTCCCGTCTGACTCTGCCTGATGTTCCACCTCTCGACCTTGGCTCAGCTTGGTACGGTAACACATCGGCGTCCGTATCCAGTGTGTCCATGGCATCTCTTGGAGAGAGAAATGTCTCTACGCAGCCATCTGGGTGAAACACTCTCAAAGTCGCTGGGTATATGAGTGCAAATTGTATCTTCTTTTGCACCAGGAGAGAGCAGATTTGAGAAAAGGATCTCTGACGTTTGGCCACTTCCCCTGAATAATCACTAAAAAGTAGCACTTTGTGGTCTTGGATCATCAGTGGCTGATTACGTCTTCTATATGTGTTCAATATTGCCTCTTTTGCCGCATAATTTAGATATTTCACTATTGCAGGTCTCGGTCTAGCGCGATCCATTACTGAACCCGGATTCTTAGCTGGTCCCAGCCTGTGTGCTCTTTCGATTGTGAAGGTGCCCTGGAATCTCTATTGCGCATATGTGCTTGAGCTGGCTTGGCGGTATTTTTTCTGGCAGGCCTACTATTCTGATATTGCTCCTTCTGGAGCGGTTTTCCAGGTCTTCTATTTTATCTTTGAGAGCCTGGTTTACGGTGAGGACTTCCCTTATCTGGGATTGGGCCCTTTCCAGCTCTTCCTCTACTAGGCATGTCCTCTATTCCAATGTGATTCTGTGATTTAAACAGGTTTTTGGGAGACCTTTCTTTGTATTTGCTGGAGTGCTGCAGATACTGTAGCTTCTAGTGTGGATTTAATGTCAGGCGCTAGAAGTTTAGCTACCTGAATAGCCATAGACCTGCAAGATATGGTGAGGTCCTGGCTTGGAGATGGGGTTGTCTCCACGTCCCCATCGCCCTGACTTTCTGTCGTTGGCTGTTTCGGGGGAGGGGTTGCGACGCCGACCTTGTTAGTCTCTGCGCTTTCTCCACCGCCGCCATCTTACCTCGCGGCACCCGCTCGTCTCTCAGCGCCTGCTTCACGCGCGGACCAGAGGGAGTGTTCTGCAGCAGGTATTTCTCCATACGGGAGTTCCCCGCAGTTATCCGGTCGGGGCCTTGCGCTGTTAGGGGGGATCCTGGCTCGATGTTCGGGCTATGGGACACGGAGCTCCACTTTCCTCCCTCCTTACATGCACGCGCTGGAAACGGAAGCCCTTTCACAATTTTATGTGTTTTATTTTGAGAAAGGGGCGTTGTTGTTTTTTACTTAAAACTTAATTTATTTTTTTATTATGGAAAACTATTTTTTTTTTACTTTTTCTCTGGGACTTCAACTTCTGGGGGTCTAATCCCCTTTACAATGCATTACAATACTTCTGTATTGTAATGCGTTGGCTGTAAGTGTATTACACAGTGTAATACACTTACAGCTTCCTGCCAGTGAGATCCAGGGGGCTGGATCTCACAGGCTCTCACGGGAGGCAGCCACAATGCCTAAGGACGGCATCGAGCTGCCTTCCCTGCCATCGGGTCCCTGTCACAGCAGCGCAGGGACCCGATGGCAACCCTGGACCCGGCAGGATACACGCAGTGCAAGGGTTAATGTGCCGGCATCTGTGTTTTCACCGATGCCGGCGCATACAGCAGTGGTCCGGCTATCAGTGACTGCTGAACCCCTGCCGCTGATCGGGTGGGCGCAGCACCTGCCCGATCAGCCCGTCATACATGTACAGCGCTGGTCCTTAAGGGGTTAATGAATGTACGGAGCGGGATCATGACTTGAGCTTCCTCCACATACAGAGGATGCTGGCTGTATTGCACAGCTGGCACTCACAGTGGCGGGGATCCCAGATGACTATGATATCTAGGTCAGTAGCGACCTTGGCATCTTAGTGGTTAGACATAAGGAGGGGCTCATTCACCCGGCCTGTGGAAAAATAATGGGGTGCTGATCATTTTTTATGAAAGCCGGGGAACTTCTGAAGGTCCTCAGGCTTGCCATGGTACCATTCTTATAATGTCATGCCTCTGTCAGGGTGTAATAGAATGCCAGTAATATTGCTATTCACAGCATTGCAAAAGTATTGCAGTGAATAGTACAAGCAGTCAAACGACTGCAGGTTCATACCCCCTAAGGTGGCTAAATATAAGTTTAAAAAAAAAACTGTTTTAAAAAAAATTAAAAATTAAAACTAAAATATTGTTGTTGTTTTTTAAAAACTCCCTTTTTCCCTTTTCTCATATAAATAATAATAATAATGATAATAATGATAAACATAATTTGTATTGCCCCCTCTGAGAATGTTTAAAATATAAAAATAATGCAATATTGTTCATTATGCTCAAAGAGGTCAGATCATTAACAAATAAAAAAAATGCTTCATAAAATGTTAGACTATGCCACTCAACACTTTCTGAATACTGCAAATTTACCCTATAATACCATTTTACTTGTCCTAGAGCAAGCATACTAGCTTCTACCATCCACCAGGTTTTGGAAAATGAGACAAAATTATTTAATAAACATTACTCTCTACTCTTAAAGGGGTTGGCAACCCCCCTTCCCTGGGCAGACCTATGAAGGGAAGCATGCTTACCTGCCTTCCAGCGCTGGCTACCGTCATCTTCACTGCACTGCTTTGGCTGCTCCTATGGGTGCCCTGTATGTAAACTTCCTGTTTGACACTGCTAATAGCTGGCTGCAGCAGAAACCTGCTTTCCCTCCATCAGATGACCATTGTCATGGCGCAAGGGAAGCAAAGTCACCACTGCAGCCAGTTAGTAGTTGCGGTGGCATCAAACAGGAATTTTACATCCTGGGAGATCAGCAGAGCAACTGGGGAGAGAAGATACCGGGAATCGGCCCTAGGAAGCAGGTAAAAATGATTCCGTTTGTAGGTCTGCCCAGAAGGGGGGAGTTTGCCAAACCCCCCTGCAAAGATGCACAACCCCTTTAACCCTTTCAGGCCCGGGCCATTTTGCGTTTTTGTTTTTCACTCCCCGCCTTTCCATAGTCCTAGCTTTTTTATTTTTCCGTTCACATAGCCTTATGAAGGCTTATTTTTTGAGGGACAAGTTTTACTTTCTAATGGCACAATTTACGGTTCCATACCATGTAGTGGGAAGCGGGGGGAAAAAATTACAAATAGGGTAGAATTGGGAAAAAACACAATTCTGATAAAGTTTTTTTTTTTTTTATTACACTGTACACTATGCCGTAAAATTGACCTGTTATCTTCATTCTCCAGGTCAGTACGGTTCCAATGATACTACACTTGTATCATTTTTCTTGCGTTTTAATACAGAATTATTTTTTTTAAACCATTGAGGGAAAAAAAAAAAACATATTATAACCATATTCTGACCCCTATAACTTGTTTGTAGTTATGTGTACGGGGCTATGTGAGGGCTCATTTTTTGAGGAACGATCTGTTCTTTTTAGTGATACCAATTTGAAGTGTGTGTGACTTTTTGATCACTTTTTCAAAAAAAATTATTGGGTAGTTGAAATGACAAAAAATGTCAAATTGGCTGTTTTAAATTTTTTTCCCGTTACGCCATTTTCTGTAAGCCCTTAATATTGTTATATTTTAATAGTATGGGCATTTTCGCACGTGGCGATGCCCATGATGTTTTTATTTTTAATTGGTTAAGTATTTTTATTTTAAGGAAATGTGGATAATTTGAACTTTTTAATTTTTGTTTATATTTGTAAAAACTTTTTTTTACTTTTTTTAAGTCACCTTGGGTGACAATAACTGGCAATCATTAGATTTCCCATTGTGCTCATTGATGGCTATATATATCCGCTTTCGGACTGTTAAAATGCAGTGGTCACATTTGACCACGGCATCTGAAGGGGAAAATGTATTTAAATTAGCAGAAACCCGGCGGCTATGGCGCCCGCTGCACGCGCGAGTAAAATTTACCTGAAACCTCATTCTCCAGGACAGTACAATCTATTGAATCTTTCGAATCTCGAATCCTACGAATACTGTACATAAGAATTGTGTGAACGGTGTAAGAAACAAAGTAATCCAAACAGTTATGGGGGGGATCTGTGGATGACACTGCTATGGGAGGGATCTGTGGATGGCACTGTTATGGGGGGAATCTGTGGATGGCACTGTTATGGGGGGGATCTGTGGATGGCACTGTTATGGGGGATCTGTGGATGGCACTGTTATGGGGGGATCTGTGGATGGCACTTTTATGGGGGGATCTGTGGATGGCACTGTTATGGGGGATCTGTGGATGGCACTGTCATGGGGGATCTGTAGATGACACTGTTATGGGGAATCTCTGGAGGGCACTGTTATGGGGAATCTCTGGATGGCACTGTTATGGGGAATCTCTGGATGGCACTGTTATGGGGGATCTGTGGATGACACATTTATAGCATCTTATGCTATGTGCCATCTGTGTGATGGGAGGGGATCTGTGGATGACACATATATAGCATCTTATGCTATGTGCCATCCACAGATCCCCCCATGACAGTGTCCCTGCAGTGTGAATGACCCCCAATACAGGAGCTGGGGGCCGGCATCTGGATTAGGAATGACAGCGAGGACCGATGCAGTCCCTTTATTCAAATGCACCAGCCCCACTCACTGTAGTATAATCTTATGATCTAACCTGCATTGTTAAGATATAATAATCCATCTGTATTACTTACATTACAACATTAAGTTCAGTAGCACAGAGGAGGGAGGAGGCAGGCCGGGAGGACGGGCGGGTGGCGCGTCACTCACTACATCACGCGCCCGTGCCGCCTGCTTCATTCATAAAGTGGGCAGCGCAGGCACGTGACGTAGTGAGTGACACGCCGCCCCTCCGTATTCCCGGCCTGCCTCCTCCCTCCTCCCTTCTACGGAACTTAATGTTGTAATGTAAGTAATACAGATGGATTATTATATTTTAACAATGCAGGTTAGATCATAAGATTATACTACAGTGAGCGGGGACAGTGCATTAGAATACAGGGACTGCACTGATCCCCGCTGTCATGGATTCGTCGGATTCAAATTTAGTAAATGAGGTCGGGATTCGAGTCCACGAATCCCTCGAATCCAACAAGATTCCAGGGATTCGACGGATTCGTCGTCCCACCTCTAATTATAATGATACCACACTTGTATCGTTTTTCTTGCATTTTAATACGGAAAAAAAAAACTTGAAAAAAATGTAGTTTTCTTTTCATCGCCATATTCTAACCCCCATAACGTTTTTGTAGTTATGTGTACGGAGTTGTGTGGGTGCTCATTTTTGTGGGACAATCTGTGCTTTTCTTTGACACCATTTTGAAGTGTGTGTGACTTTTTAATAACTTTATATTACACTTTTTTGAGAAAGTGAATGTCACAGCGGACAGGATACCAGATACACAGAAAAGTAAACAAACAAATGTCTAGGCGAGAAGCTGGGGATCAAGGTCACCTCCTGACAAATCCCTACCAGCTCTCCCTATACTTCTATGCCCACGTTTAGACCCTGAAGGTGGGAATAACGTGTCCTCGTGCCTGGGCTGAGAATTCCCTAAAATCCCTAAGATGGTGAAAGGGGGATAGAGGCAGCCTGCTCCCTCAGAACCTGGAGGGGGCAGGCGTCTCTCTAGTAGCCTAGACAGCCAACCACAAGAAAAACAAAACCAACTTATCTTTTCTGAGCAGGAACAGCAATTCCTTCCTTCCTTTCACAGAGCCAGAGCGAAGCTATAACCCGCACAGGACACTGGGAGTGGGCGTAATTTAAACTGATACCAAAGACCCCACCCAGTGCACCTGAAGGGAGGCGGATACAGCTCACTCCAAAACAAAAACAAAAGGCTACATACGTGCTGCTAATCTGGCAGACCTCCGCACATAGCATGAGCAGGGCATGACAGTACCCCCCCTTCTACGGGTGATCTCCGGACACCCCGGCCCAACCTTATCCGGGTGGGATCTGTGAAAATCCCTCACCAGTCGGCTGGCACTAACATCCAGAGCCGGAACCCACATCCTTTCCTCAGGGCCGTATCCCCTCCAGTGTACCAGGTACTGAAGGGAAACCCGAAGAACTCTTGAGTCGAGAACCCTGGAGATCTCAAACTCTAAATTTCCATCAACCAGAACAGTGGGAGGAGGCAATGGCGATGGTTCCACCGGTTTCACATATTTCTTCAGTAAAGACTTGTGGAACACATCATGGATCCTCCAAGTCTGCGGAAGATCCAGACGAAACGCTACTGGATTGACCACCGCAGATATTTTGTAAGGTCCAATAAATCTTTGACCCAGTTTCCAAGATGGTACTCTCAGTTTAATATTTTTAGTAGATAACCACACCAGATCACCCACACACAGGTCCGGACCAGTGATACGTCTCTTGTCAGCCATTCGCTTATACCTCTCACCCATCTTCTCCAAATTCACTTGGATCCTCCGTCAGATAGAAGACAAGGCAGAAGAAAATCTCTCCTCCTCTGGCATCCCAGAGGAACTAGTCCCAGAAAAGGTACCAAACTGAGGATGAAAACCATATGCGCCACAAAATGGCGACTTACCCGTGGACTCCTGCCTACGGTTATTCAAAGCAAACTCTGCTAGGGACAAGAATGAGGACCAGTCCTCCTGATTCTCAGCCACAAAGCACCTCAAGTAGGTCTCCAGGTTTTGATTAGTACGCTCTGTCTGCCCATTCGACTGCGGATGAAAAGCCGAAGAGAACGAAAGTTGCATGCCAAGCCGAGAGCAGAACGCCCTCCAAAACCTGGAGACAAACTGCATGCCCCTATCAGAAACCACATCCGAAGGAATGCCATGCAATTTCACGATATTATCAACAAAAATCTGAGCAAGAGTCTTGGCATTGGGCAGACTGGCTAACGATACAAAGTGAGCCATTTTACTAAAACGGTCAACAACCACCAAAATTACTGTTTTCCCGGAGGAACTCGGCAGATCCGTAATAAAGCAATGGCAGTCAAAGTATTGGCGGGTTATAATGTCACGGCGGACAGGATACCAGATACACAGAAAAATAAACAAACAAGTATATAGGCGAGAAGCTGGGGATCAAGGTCACCTCCTGACAAATCCCTACCAGCTCTCCCTATAATTCTATGCCCACATTTAGACCCTGAAGGTGGGAATAACTTGTCCTCGTGCCTGGGCTGAAAATTCCCTAAAATCCCTAAGATGGTTAAAGGGGGATAGAGGCAGCCTGCTCCCTCAGAACCTGGAGGGGGCAGGCGTCTCTCTAACAGCCTAGACAGCCAACCACAAGAAAAACAAAACCAACTTATCTTTTCTGAGCAGGAACAGCAATTCCTTCCTTCCTTTCACAGAGCCAGAGAGAAGCTATAACCCGCACAGGACACTGGGAGTGGGCGTAATTTAAACTGATACCAAAGACCCCACCCAGTGCACCTGAAGGGAGGTGGATACAGCTCACTCCAAAACAAAAACAAAAGGCTACATACGTGCTGCTAATCTGGCAGACCTCCGCACATAGCCTGAGCAGGGCATGACAGTACCCCCCCTTCTACGGGTGATCTCCGGACACCCCGGCCCAACCTTATCCGGGTGGGATCTGTGAAAAGCCCTCACCAGTCGGCTGGCACTAACATCCAGAGCCGGAACCCACATCCTTTCCTCAGGGCCGTATCCCCTCCAGTGTACCAGGTACTGAAGGGAAACCCGAAGAACTCTTGAGTCGAGAACCCTAGAGATCTCAAACTCTAAATTGAAGGGAGGCGGATACAGCGCACTCCAAAACAAAAACAAAAGGCTACATACGTGCTGCTAATCTGGAAGACCTCCGCACATAGCCTGAGCAGGGCATGACAGTGAAGTGACAAAAAATGACGAATTGGCCATTTGGATTTTATTTTCCATTAAGCTATTTGCTGTATGGGATAAATATTGTTATATTTTAATAGTACAGGCCTTTTTGGATGTGGTGATGCCTATGATGTTTTTTTCTAATTATTTATTTTCATTTTCATTTGGGTAAAAATGGTCTGATTTGAACTTTTATAGTTTTTTATTTTTTATATTTTTAAAAACTTTTTTTTTTTAATTAAAAATGAACCTTAATGGAACTTGCATAAATCTATGTGCTTGCCTTCCCATTCAACTGAAAGTAACTGATTTTCAGTTGTGGAAATTTCTGCACCAAAATCCACAGGGTGTGAAGTCACCCTTAGGCCTCTTGCACACAAACTTTTTTTTCCGTTTATGTTCCCTTTTTTGCATTTCGTATACGGAACCATTAATTTCAATGGATGCGCAAAAAAAAAAAACGGGAAGTACTGTGTATGCCTTCCGTTTCCGTATTTCCATTTTTCCGTTCCATTCAAAGACAGAACATGTCCTATTATTGTCCGCATAATGGACAAGGATAGTACTGTTCTATCAGGGGCCAGCTGTTCCGTTCCGCAAAAAAAAACGTAATGCGCATGGACATCATCTGTATTTTTTGCGGACCGTAAAATACTGAAAAAGCCATACGGTCGTGTGCATGAGGCCTTAGACTGTTTAGTCTAAGTTTACACCACCTATAACTTAGCTTAGTTTTACTCCAAATATTCGCCACAAATTTGGTTTATTTTGTGGCCTCAGCAGTGTGTGGAAGAGGCCAGAGACTGACTGCGGTGGTCATGTGTTGTCAACGTAACATTACCTCTGTAGACAGGTAGATAGAACCCGACTGGGAGAGCAGCATGAGATCTGACAGGTAAGTACTTACCAGTTCTGTATTGCTGGCTGATACTGAGGGTTATCTGTTTTTTTGTTTGTTTGTTTGTTTGTTTTTACATGAAACCAGAAAACCCAGGCTCACTTAACCCCTTAAGGACTCAGCCCTATTTCACCTTAAAGGGACACTGACAGGGCCAAAAAGCATATTAAGGTATATATATGACCGTACAGGTCTTATAAAGTGTATAAGAATCATGTAAGTATCCCCCCTGTCCACCTTATAACTACAGTAATGTGAAGTTTTATAACCTGCTGGAATCGGGTTCAATCTGCCCAAGGGGCGGTGTTTCACCTCAGCTTGCGCCCAGCCAGCCTCGCCACAACTGCCGTTTGAAGCGCCGCCCAGCTCATCAATATTCACTTCGCTGGGCGGCTACTAGTGTCCCCGGCCATCTTCAGCGCATGCGCCCGGCACCCTCACTGGCCGGGATCGCATCGCGCCTGCGCACAGTCTCATTTTCAGAGGCAGCCTCTGAGAATGAGACTGTGCGCAGGCGCGATTTGCAAATCTGACCAATGTCACTTTAAGTGCTGATAACTTTAAAATGCTTTTACTTACCCAGGCCCTTCTGAGATAGTTTTTTTTCATCACATATTGTACTTCATGACACTGCTAAAATCGGGTCAAAAAAGTGAATTTTTTTGCATAAAAAAATACCAAATTTACCAAAAATTTTGAAAAATTAGCTAATTTCAAAGTTTTAGTTTCTCTACTTCTGTAATACATAGTAATACCCGCAAAAATTGTGTTGAGTTTACATTCCCAATATGTCTACTTCATGTTTGTATCATTTTGGGAATGATATTTTATTTTTTGAGGATGTTACATAGCTTTGAAGTTTAGAAGCAAATTTTGAGATTTTCCAAATCCCACTTTTTATGGACCAGTTCAGGTTTGAAGTCACTTTGTGAGGCTTACATAATAGAAACCATACAAAAATTACCCCATTCTAGAAACTACACCCCTCAAGATATTCAAAACTGTTTCAGACTTCATGGAAAATGGACATAAAGTTTAAGAATTTCGATTTTTGGGAAAATTTTCCAATATAATACATTTTTTCCAGGAAAAAAACAAGGGTTAACTGCCAAACAAAACTCAATATGGGTTGCCCTGATTCTGTAGTTTGCAGAAACACCCCATATGTGGTCGTAAACTACTGTTTGGCCAAACGGGAGGACATAGAAGGAGGGGAACGCCATATGGTTTGTGCAAGGCAGATTTTGCAGGACTGGTTTTGTTTATACCATGTCCCATTTCAAGCCCCCCGTTGCACCCCTAGAATAGAAATTTAAAAAAAGTGACACCATCTAAGAAAGTACACCCCTCAAGGTATTCAAAACTGGGTTTACAAACTTTGTTAACCCTTTAGGTGTTCCACAAGAGTTAATGGCAGATGGAGAAACAATTTTGAAATTTCTATTTTTTTGAACATTTTCCATTTTAACTGATTTTTTCCAGTAATAAAGAAAGGGTTAACTGCCAAACAAAACTCAATATGGGTTTCCCTGATTCTGTAGTTTGCAAAAACACCCCATATGTGGTCGTAACTTACTGTTTGACCAAACGGGAGGACATAGAAGGAGGGGAACGTCATATGGTTTTTGGAAGGCAGATTTTGCAGGACTGGTTTTGTTTATACCATGTCCCATTTCAAGCCCCCCGTTGCACCCCTAGACTAGAAATTTCAAAAAAGTGACTCCATCTAAGAAAGTACACCCCTCAAGGTATTCAAAACTGGGTTTACAAACTTTGTTAACCTTTTAGGTGTTCCACAAGAGTCAATGACAGATGGCGAAACAATTTTGAAATTAAACATTTTTGGAATATTTTCCATTTTAACCCATTTTTTCCAGTAATAAAGTGGTTAACTGCCAAACAAAACTCAATATGGGTTGCCCTGATTCTGTAGTTTGCAAAAACACCCCATATGTGGTCGTAAACTACTATTTGGCTAAACGGCAAGACATAGAAGAAGGGGAACGCCATATGGTTTTTGGAAGGCAGATTTTGCTGGACTGGTTTATTTACACCATGTACCCTTTCAAGCCCCCTGATGCACCCCTAGAGTAGAAACTCCATAAAAGTGACCCCATCTAGGAAACTACGGGATAAGGTGGTTGTTGTTTTGGGACTATTTTAGGGTAAATATGATTTTTGGTTGCTCTATATTACACTTTTTTGAGGCAAGGTAACAAAAAACTTTAAATTCTAAAATTGTTTCTACATTTGCTATTTAGTTTTGTGGAACACCTAAAGGGTTAAGAAAGTTTGTAAAGTAACTTTTGAATACCTTGAGGGGTGTAGTTTCTTAGATGGGGTCACTTTTTTGGAATTTCTAGTCTAGGCTACATCAGGGGGGGCTTCTAATGGGACATGGTGACAAAAGAAAACAGTCCATCAAAATCTGCCTTCCAGAAACCATATGGAGTTCCCTTCGTTCTATGCCCTGCCGTGTGGCTATATAGCCATTTACGACCACATATGGGGTGTTTCTGCAAACTACAGAATCAGGGCAATAAATATTTAGTTTTGTTTGGCTGTTAACCCTTGCTTTATTACCGGAAAAAAAGGATTCAAATGGAAATTTTGCCAAAAAATTGGTGTTTTGGCACCGTTTTTATTTTATATTTTTAACGCTGTTCATCCGAGGGGTTTGGTCAAATGTTATTTTTATAGGGCAGATTCTTACAAACGCAGCGATACCTAATATGTCTACATTTTAAAATTTATTTAGATTTTACACTATATTATCATTTTAGGAACCCAAAAAATTATTTTAGTATCTCCATAGCCTGGGAGCTACAGTTTTTTTTTTTTGTTGGGCGACTATCTAATGTCATTTTTTGCGGGATGAGATGGCGGTTTTATTGGCACTAATTGGCGGTGCATATGACATTTTGATCGCTCGCTATTACACTTTTTGTGATGTTAGGTGACAAAAAAATTGCATTTTTTACACATTTTTTTTTTTGTTAACGCTGTTCTTTCGGGGGGGTTGGGTTACATGTTTCTTTTATAGAGAAGATTTTTACGGACGCGGCGATGCCCAATATGTATGGCTCTCAGACTTTGGAGACACTAAGCAGGCATCCTCAAACTGCGGCCCTCCAGATGTTGTAAAACTCCAATTCCCACCATGCCCTGCTGATGGCTGTAGGTTGTCTGGGCATGCTGGGAGTTATAGTTTTACAACATCTGGAGGGCCGCAGTTTGAGGATGCCTGCACTAAAACTAATATTTTTTGGGGGGGAAAAATTTGTTTCCGTGTCTCCAAAGTCTGAGAGCCATAGTTTTTTATGTTCTCTAGGGCAGTGGTCCCCAACCACCGGTCCGCGGCCCAGGACCGGGCCCTGGATGATTGTTTGCCTGTGCCGCGGCAATACAGACAAGGAGAAATGCAGGAACCGGCAATCTCCATACCAGTATGACAATCCCTCAGGCAGCTGCTCCCAGCCAATCCCAGTCCTTCTTTCATGTACACCTGATGTGAGAGCAGCTATAACAGGCCCGCTGATTGGT
The DNA here is from genome assembly GCF_905171765.1 of Bufo bufo. Classification (NCBI taxonomy): domain Eukaryota; kingdom Metazoa; phylum Chordata; class Amphibia; order Anura; family Bufonidae; genus Bufo; species Bufo bufo. The sequence continues at coordinate 366,591,901 of NC_053393.1, read as the reverse complement.
TAGTGTTAAGACAAATGCTGATTGGCTATAAATAGATTGGGGGCGGGGCTTAGCGCAGTCGGAAGTGTAGTGTTTTCAGGTTAGTGTGGCTTGCTGTACATTACTCGGGCTGGTGACTACCTGCAGTGCATCACCCTGTGTGCTGTGTGGGCCCTAGCTACTGTCATGGGGTCGACACTGTTACTGCCTGAGGTAGGTGATGCTTTGTGTTTGCATCATACAATAAGTTGGTTAAAAAAGCAACTTATGGCCTTAAGTGCACTATAAAGCCCTGCAAGCACTCAGCTATTTATGCCATGCAGACACTGAATAGATATTGTATGGGGGGGGGGGGGGAATTGTTGCCCCATGCAGTATAATGTCACCATTTGGCCCACCCCATGCAGTATAATGTCACCATTTGGCCCACCCCATGTAGTATAATGTCACCATTTGGCCCACCCTATGCAGTATAATGTCACCATTTGGCCCACCCTATGCAGTATAATGTCACCATTTGGCCCACCCTATGCAGTATAATGTCACCATTTGGCCCACCCCATGTAGTATAAAGTCACCATTTGGCCCACCCCATGCAGTATAATGTCACCATTTGGCCCACCCCATGCAGTATAATGTCACCATTTGGCCCACCTCATGCAGTATAATGTCACCATTTGGCCCACCCTATGCAGTATAATGTCACCATTTGGACCACCCTATGCAGTATAATGTCACCATTTGGCCCACCCCATGCAGTATAATGTCACCATTTGGCCCACCTCATGCAGTATAATGTCACCATTTGGCCCACCTCATGCAGTATAATGTCACCATTTGGACCACCCTATGCAGTATAATGTCACCATTTGGCCCACCCCATGCAGTATAATGTCACCATTTGGCCCACCTCATGCAGTATAATGTCACCATTTGGCCCACCTCATGCAGTATAATGTCACCATTTGGCCCACCCTATGCAGTATAATGTCACCATTTGGCCCACCTCATGCAGTATAATGTCACCATTTGGCCCACCTCATGCAGTATAATGTCACCATTTGGCCCACCCCATGCAGTATAATGTCACCATTTGGCCCACCTCTTGCAGTATAATGTCACCATTTGGCCCACCCTATACAGTATAATGTCACCATTTGGCCCACCTCATGCAGTATAATGTCACCATTTGGCCCACACCATGCAGTATAATGTCACCATTTGACCCACCCTATACAGTATAATGTCACCATTTGGCCCACCCCATGCAGTATAATGTCACCCCATGCAGTATAATGTCACCCCATGCATTATGTCAACTTGTCCCTAGCCACCTCGTACAGTATAATGTCTTTGTAGCCCCGTGCAATATAATGTCACCTTGGCCCCAGCCGCCTCATACATAGTGTTATATATTTTAATATGCACCTTGTGTTTTGTTATGCGCGTGAATCAGTCAGTGCCGACTAAACCACAACCCTTCCCCCCTGCAAAAAAAGGTTGGGGACACTGCTCTAGGGGACTGTTGGGGATTATAAAAATTTAGTACTCCATGGAAGTGTGATACTCCCTGAAGCAATCGATAACGCAGAGGCCCAAATGATCGGGGCACGTGTCGCACTGAGTGGTGGTGTCCTTCCGTATCCCCCTCCTGAGACACACTCTGCACTTTTTTGGGGTTCGTCCCTTCTTTCCAGTATGGGGGACCACACCTGGAAAATGTTGGCCAGGGACGATCCGGGCGCCTCCAATTCCCAAGGTACTCCGGCCTGCTCTTTCCCGGTCTGAAAATATCAGGTCCTTGAGGACTGCCTCATAGAATTGGAGGAATGTCCCTGTGCTGCCAGCGCTTCGGGATAGTACAAAAGAGTTGTACATGGCAACCTGCAGCAAGTAGACCGCAACTTTTTTGTTCCATGCCCGAGTTTTGCGCATGGTATTATATGGCTTGAGGACTTGATCAGAGAGATCAACTCCTCCCATATACCGATTGTAGTCGACGATACAATCGGGCTTGAGGACCGTTGCCGCGGTACCTCGCACAGAGACGGGGGTGGTGCTGTTACCGTGGATTGTGGACAGCATAAGGGCATCCCTCTTGTCCTTATACCTGACCAGCAACAGGTTTCCACTGGTAAGGGCACGGGTCTCACCCCTGGGGATAGGTAGCTGGAGGGGGTAGGCAGGGAGGCCGCGTTGATTTTTCCGCACGGTCCCACAAGCGAACGTGGATCTGGCGGCAAGGGACCTGAACAAGGGAATGCTAGTATAAAAGTTATCCACGTAAAGGTGGTAACCCTTATCTAGCAGTGGGTACATAAGGTCCCACACGAGTTTCCCGCTAACACCCAGAGTGGGGGGACATTCTGGGGGTTCAATACGGGAATCTCGCCCCTCGTACACACAAAATTTGTAAGTGTACCCTGAGGCACTCTCACAAATTTTGAACATTTTCACCCCATACCTCGCCCGCTTAGTGGGAATGTATTGGCGGAAACTGAGTCTCCCCTTGAACGCAACGAGAGACTCATCAACCGCGACCTCCCTTCCAAGTACAAATTTGGCCCCGAAGTGATCGATGACCGGCCGTATCTTATACAGACCGTCATGGGCAGGATCACCTCGGGGGGGACATGCTGCATTATCTGAATAATGCAGACATTTCCGGATGGCCTCAAACCGGGGACGTGTCATGGCCATACTGTAGAGTGGGGTCTGGTAGAGGACGTCCCCACTCCAGTATTGCCTGACACTGGGTTTTTGCACTAGACCCATGTGCAGCACGAGGCCCCAAAATGTCCTCATCTCGGCTGCACTGACAGGCGTTCAGCCACCGGGTCTAGCCAAAAATGAGCCCGGGTGCTGAGCAACGAACTGTTGGGCGTACAGGTTCGTCTGCTCCACCATCAGATTCACAAATGGGTTACTGAAAAAAAACTAAAAATGTCCATTTCAGTAAACCCCACTGTGGGAATCTGGATTCCTGGATTGCCAACAAAATCCGGAATCTCGGGCTCAAAATCCACTGGGGGACACCAGCTAAGTTCTCTGGCAGGGGGCTCCGGTGGGCTTATTTAGTGGGCCGGGCAACCAGTACGAGCCCCAGGGCGGCTCGTACTAGGGTGGGCCACAGGGCCCCTAGCATGTGGTGGGGGGGGTCTAGGGTCTGAAAGCTGAAACAAAAAAAAAGTTTAGATAAAAGTTTTTTTTGTTTTTTTTTCCTAACTAACTTTTCCCTTCTATCCCTGCCTAACGGTGCCTCTCCCTCACTGACCCTAACCTACCTGGAGGGCGATGGGTGCAGGAGGGTGATGGGTGCCGATTAGGGGGGATCCCAGGAGCCCGGTGAGGACAGTGCTGCAGGGTGCTGGTGCAGAAACAGGAAGAGGAGGGGAGAGAGGAGCGCAGGAAGTTTGAATCTCGCACCTCTCTCCCCGCACCAATCAGCACCCTGGACAGCAGGCATCAGCACCATGGTCAGCACCGCCTCTCCAAATCTTCGTACTGCGATTGGTGGTGTATAATCTTGCCACCGATCGCAGTCTTTTTCCGGTTCATCGGGTCACCGGAGACCCGAATGGACCGGAAACACAGCAAACCGCAGGTCTGAATTGACCTGCGTTTTTTTGCGATCGCCGATACGGGGGGGGGGGTTACATGACCCCCCCTGGCGTTGTGACAGGATGCCGGCTGAATGATTTCAGCCGGCATCCTGTTCGGATTAACCCCCGCGGCGCCGCAATCGCGATTTAAACTTAGGACGTACCGGTACGCCCTGAGTCCTTAAGGATTGAAAGGGGTATATCCAGGGGCTTAAAGGGAACCTGTCACCTGGATTTTGGGCATAGAGCTGAGGACATGGGTTGCTAGATGGCCGCTAGCACATCCGCAATACCCAGTCCCCATAGCTCTGTGAGCTTTTATTGTGTATAAAAACCAATTTGATACATATGCAAATTAACCTGAGATGAGTCATAGCTTGAAAATATGACTATTCTCTGGTCACACAAGTAAGATATGACTCTTTATGTTAATTTGCATATGTATCAAATCGTTTTTTTTACACAATAAAAGCACACAGAGCTATGGGGACTGGGTATTGCGGATGTGCTAGCGGCCATCTAGCAACCCATGTCCTCAGCTCTATACCCAAAATCCCGGTGACAGGTTCCCTTTAACTACAATTTTGCTTTCTAAAACTTAACATGGATAAAACAGAATTCATTATCTTTCCCCCATCTTGCTCAACCCCCCCAACAGACCTATATATCATGATCAATGGCTGCACATTCTCCCCTGTCAACCAAGTCCGCTGCCTTGGAGTGACCTTGGATTCTGCCCTTTCCTTCCGACCACACATCCAAGCCCTTTCCACTACCTGCCGCCTCCAACTCAAACACATCTCCCGCATCCGTGCTTTCCTTAACTTTGAATCTGCGAAAATGCTTGTACATGCCCTCATCATCTCCCGCCTAGACAACTGCAACACTCTCCTCTGTGGCCTTCCATCTAGAACTCTCGCATCCCTCCAATCTATCCTCAACTCTGCTGCCCGACTAATCCACCTCTCACCCTATTACTCCTCTTCCTGTCCCCTCTGCCAATCCCTTCACTGGCTCCCCATTGCCCAGCAAATTCACTTCAAAGTACTAACAAATACATACAAGGCCGTCTATAACCTGTCCCCTCCCTACATCTCTGAGCTACTTTCCCGATACATCCCCACACGCACTCTCCGATCCTCACAAGACCTCCTTCTCTCCTCTCATCACCTCTTCCCACAATCGCTTCCAAGATTTCTCCCGTGCATCCCCGACACTCTGGAACTCACTACCCCAGCATATCAGACTCTCACCTACAGTGGAATCCTTCAAAAGAAACCTGAAAACCCACCTCTTTAGACAAGCCTACAACCAGTGACCCTGCTGCCTCTATACCGCCATGAACAACTTCACCCGCACCTACTGTGTCCTTCTCCCATATCATGTAGATTGTAAGCCCTCACGGGCAGGGCCCTCTCTCCTTCTGTACCAGTTTGTAACTTGTCTTGTTTATGATTAGTGCAATTGTCTATATTATGTATGTATACCTCTTCTCATATGTACAGCGCTAGGGAATGAATGGCGCTTTAATAATAAATAATAATAATAATAATAATTGCGGCTGACCATGATACTGCTATAGGGTCCAGAGAAAGAGGGGGCCTCAGTCTTAGTTGGGATTACCTCCTCTTCTACTGGAGGTGAAAACTTGGTCAGGACTCTACCCTCTAAGGCCTCTTGCACACGAACGTTGTGTGCACGTGGCCGTATTGGGTACCGGCCCGTGTGCACTCTGCATCACAGATGCGGAACCATTCACTTGAATGGGTCCGCAATTACGGAGATGTGGAACGGAAGCATGGATCGGAACCCCAAAGAAGCACTACGGAGTGCTTTTGTGGCGCTTCTGTCCGTGCCTCCGCACCGGTGCGGACGGATCACAGACCCATTCAAGTTGAATGGGTCTCGATCCGTCCCGGCTGCCGCACGGATGTTGCCTGTGCATTGAGGACCGCAAATTGCGGTACTCAATGCACGGAACGGATGCACAACGCTCGTGTGCAAGAGACTTAAAGCAGGGGTGGGGAACCTTTTTGCTGCCAAGGGCCATTTGGACATTTGTAGCATCATTCGGGGGCCATACAAAATTCTCAACTTTTACTGCTATATTTGGTCAAACATATAAGTGACTTAGGAGTAAGTTACAGAAATTGCGCTTCAATTAAAAAAATCAGTTTTTTTGCTGAACAAAATGGTGCCAGCACTATATATTACAAATAGTACAGGCGCCATTTTGACCACATATAGCAGTCAAATTTTTACGTTGAGAATGTTATATATTTAGTTCTTTATTTGGCAGCCAAGCTAAACCCAAACCCTCCAGCCTCAGATAAGTCTCCCCAGCCTCAGATCAGACCCCCCCCCCCCATAGGCCTGCAGCCTCAGATCAGGCCCCTATCAGACCGCCACCCTCAGATCAGACCGCCACCAGCCTCAAATCAGCCTCCATCAGACCCCCCAGCCTCAGATCAGACCCCCAATAGGCCCCCAGCATCAGATCAGACCCCTACCAGAACCCCAGCCTCAGATCAGACCCCCCAGCCTCAGATGAGTCTGCATCAGACCCGCCAGCCTCAGATCAGACTCCTATCAGACCCACAGCCTCAGATCAGACCCCCCCCCCAACCTCAGATCATCCCCCATCAGATGTTAGCCTCAGATCAGACCTCCAAAAGGCCTCCAAGCCTCAGATCAGACCCCCCCAGCCTCAGATCAGCCCCCATCAGACCATCCCAGCCTCAGATCAGCCCCCATCAGACCCTCCCAGCTTCAGATCAGACCCTCCCCTTCCTCATATCAGCCCCAATCAGACCTCAGATCAGACATTTAGAATAAATTAAAAAATAAACTTAGCTCTCCAGCTCTGGACTTGCTATGAGGCCCTTACTTCCGCCACTGGGAATATCTCTCATGCCTTCCTATGTAAAACACTGTATTCATATCACTTTAAAGAGAATTTGTCACCACAATGTTGGACTATTATCTGCAGTTATAAATGAGTAGTACTTCACATCTGAGTCCAGATAACTATTTTTTTATTTTCCTACTGCCTCCCATCCCCATACAGTCAGGGATTAAAGCTGCACTGACATACATTGTCAGTTCATGCGCACAGGAATCCTCTCCATTGTGTCAGCACAGCTTTCCAGACTGTGTATTACAGTACAGCTTTGTGTTCTGACAGTGAGGAAATGAAAAATAAGTACTACTCATGTATTACTGCAGATAATAGTCCATAACTGTGGCGGCATATTCCCTTAAAGAAAATGCCTTTTGGTATTATACTGTTATTGTCATGTGTATATATGCTATGTATATTGTGTCAATATTGTAACATCCTGTGTTTATTGTGCCCCCATTCATTGTTTGTGCAACTTGTGGGCAGTGGTATAATGAGCTGACAGGCCTAGGTAAGTGGCCACACTGCAATAACCTGGCAGAATAGCTGGGCAGCAAAAAGTTTCCTGACTGCCAGCTTTCAGGAGTTGACAGTCTCAGTGTAGCCCCGTAAGAGCCCAATGCTGATATAGGTCTGAAGTGAATCTACAGTATATTCATAAAAAGTTTGGCACTAGAACCTTAGGTTTTGTGGAGGCTGCAGAGTTGCTTTTCTGAAGTTCAGGCAGAGAACCACTGGTCCAGAAGTGCCGGGGCAGAGCAATGCAAGAAGGCCAAAGTGCTGTCCAGTGGTGTAGAATAGGTTGCTAGCACCCGGGGCTAGCAAAGTATTGAGCCCCTAATCTATGGGCACACCCTGTTTTTATAGAACCACACCCCAAATTATACCAAGACGAACATTACCAATAATATCACTATATAAAGGTCAAATAATACTGATACCCCATGGTCACATAGGATCAGAATATTACCACCATACTGATACTGAATAATAATATAATATCAAAAACAGCATTACCAGCAATAACACTAAACACTATAAGGCTACCTACCGCATGTTTTGTTGTGCAGATGTGTTTTTGTTGCAGATTTTATGCAGATTTTAACAGATCTCACCCTTTCCCTGAAAAAGGGTGAGATTCACACTTAAAATCCACAAAAAAATTGCAAATTGCAATAACATGCTGCAAATTTTAAAGTCCACAATGCAGCTTTATTTCCATACAGTAAAAATTTGTCTAATCTCATACACTTTGCTGGTACTGCACTATACTGCCCCATGTGATTCTGCATGAAAAAAACCACACGTAATCAGCAACATGTCCAGGCAGCCTAATAGACAAATAATACAGCCAAGACCATTAACATTTATTACCACCTCATAGTGACTGAATATTACACCAGACTTGTCCTGGGAGTCCCATTTGCCCAGGGGTGCACCTAACCTAAACCTTAACCTAACCCTTTTGCCACAATGAAAGCGCTCATTGCCAATGGCCCTTCCACTGCCCCTCTTGCCCCTACCTGGAGCTGCCTGAGGCGATCGCCTCACCTGGCCTCATTGGTGGTGCACCCCTGCATTTCCCCCAATATGATGAAGTGGTCTCTCCATTCCATTGATGTAGATTCCATTCCATTCATATAGATAGATAGACAGATAGAACATAGAATGTAACTTATACAGAGTTAGCAACTTACATGCTGGATAAGGCATCCTGCACACGACCGTAGCTGTCCCGTTGCTGTATTGCGGACCGCATTTGCGGATCCGCAATACACGGGCACCGTTCCATGTGCATTCTGCATCACGGATGTGGACCCATTCACTTCAATGGGTCTGCAAATCCGGAGATGCGGAATGGTGTGGAACGGAAGCACAGAACGGAACCCTACATAAGCACTACGGAGTGCTTCCGTGGGGTTTCATCCTGTACTTCCGTTCCGCAAAAAGATAAAACACGTCCTATCTTTTTGAGGAACGGGCGGATTGCGGACTCATTAAAGTGAATGGGTCCGCGATCCGCTGTGGCTGCCCCACGGTTGGTGTTCGTGCATTGCGAGCACGGCCTAACACGGCCTTCGTGTGCAGGAGGCCTAACACTGGGGCCAGGATGGTTGGGGTTAATGTGCAGTCACTGCATCTTGGCAACAGCAAGTACCTGCTTGGAGCTGAGGAGGAGGCAGACTATTTGTGCTCCAACCTGCCATAGCACAGCTGTAATGAGTGGTGGGTGCAGCTCCATGTCGCCCTGAGTGACTTCCCGAAACACTGATGATGTAGGCAGTGAGCTCTGTATTGTTTGTACTGCCGGGCACTCCCTTGCAGTTTGGCACTGGTACTGTCACAGGGAGGCAGTCAGTATGCTGGGTGAGGAAAGTGTCTGTGCAGGCTTTGTAAGACTTCAGCCATGATAGAGCTGTAGCGCTGTGAGGGAGCCATTGTTGGGTTACTGTTGGTACCTTTGGCCTGTAAGTGACCTGTGTGATCCACCAAAAAGCTGAAGATTTACAAACAAATCTCCTAGCAACCATCAGTGAAAAACACATTGCATCCGGACTACATCCGGATTGTATCCAGATGCAATGCGTTTTTCACTGAAGCCCCATTCGCTTCTATGGGGCCAGGGCTGAGTGAAAAAAAGCTGAATATAGAACATACTGTGATTTTTCCTGAACGCAGAGACGATGCATGAAAAAACAATGCTTATGTGCACAGACCCATTGTAATTCACAGAGAAAACTTGCTTGTGTGAAAGAGGCCTTAAACCATATGAAGTACTGTTATCACTGTTGCTTCTGTTGCAAAGCAAAAATAGGTGACCTTTAACCACTTTCACCCTTTGACTATAAATGTCCAGTTGGTCGGGACTAGCGATGGACAAACTGCCGGAACGGTTCGCAAACGTGATCAAATGTTCACGAACCGCAAGTTCGCGGCAGGTCCCATTCATTTTAATGGCAGGCGAACCTGAAAAACCTTCAGCTTCTATTTGCAGCCAAGAAATAATTACTAGAAGTGCACAAATAGTCCCACAACATGGACAGTGACATACCAGATGTATTATTCGAATTTGCGATCTCCATTCATTATTTTTTTCAATGCAAAATATTGGCAATATAATTTTCGCGTACGCGCATGCGCAAATGCACTATACAGTACCCAAATGCACTATAAATAAAGTATATTGGTATATAAACTCAAATATAAAACACAAAATTGAGAGCTTATATAAAGTCAAGATAAAGTATAGTGCAGAATAAACATCAGTGATGTGGACAATTTCCTCTTTGCTCCTGCTCCCTTACTTTGTGATTGCTGCTAAATGCCAACAAAAAATATCGGAAGATATATTATAATGATTGGCGATTGAATTTTAAAAGAAAAAGAAAAAAACGCATCAATAAGTAAAAAACACATCAAAAACGCTGAAAAACCGCAGGTCCGTTTTTTGGGGAATTGCTATATTTGATGCTGCTTTACATTGTGATTGATGCTATAACAAAACTACAAGTATCGAATGATATATTATGATGATTGGCGATTGATAAATTCCTTAAAGAAGTTAGGGTAAACAATATGGACCAAATTTTAAGAGAAAAAGAAAAAAACGCATTATTAGGTAAAAAACGCATCAAAAACGCAGAAAAACCGCAGGTGCGTTTTTGGGGAAAATGTTTTATTTGATGCTCCTTTCCATTGTTTTAGAGTTATTTTATATTTTTATAAGTTTTTAAAGAGAAATTCATATAGATATGTATATAAAAGGGGTATATTGTATGAATTAAATATATATATGGTACTGAGTTGAAGAACAGGCCCTATATATACTTTTAATTAATGGAAAATGTATTATAAATGTAAGAGATGTGAACTTTGAACCTCTATATAATTGTGATGAAAGAATATTTCTGTTTTAAAACAAATTCCTCCGTATGGAGCAAAAATCTCACCACAACAGGTGAGGAATAAATTTTCGGTGATTGGATGGAAATCATTGGATTCCAGACCATGTCTTAGGTGGGATAGAAAGTCACTGACTATATAAGAAGGGGGTAGTTGCATTTGAAAATAGAGCCACTGAGGAAGAGGTTGTTACCTCAAAACGCGTCTGGCCGTGTTTGGATCTACAACTACCCACCTAAGACCACCACAAAGTGATTATACTTTATATTCTGATTGAGAGTCTATATAGGACACTGGGCCCTTTAAGAGCACTGAGCACTTTACACTTGAACCAGAGTGAAACCAGCATCTGATTTGGGCTGAAGTTATGCTACAGCTGCTATCCTGCGGCGAAGATTTCAAACATCTCCTGTGAGAGACATTGAGGTCTATGCTCCATATAGCTGGAAAATTTGAGTGTCGGTGAACAACAAGTGACATATCGCTATACCGCAATTATCGCAGGAGCACAGATACTTATAAAGAGACCCAGCCTGCTGAGCAGTGAACGGAGGGAACAGGTAAGAGGCTGTGCAAGGGGGATGCCCCAGACGCCAGCCTTATTTTAGATACCTGACCTCCCAAGCGATTTATCTGTTTACATCGAATTTTATACATCAAATTTGCAAATAACTTTTTTGTCACTTAGTAATTTCCCATATCATCACATAACATCAGTGACAATTATTTTGGGAAGAAATTTAACAATCACTTTATATTATCATTGTATGTTTTGATAGGATAAGATTTATATTATCTGTACACACAGAATTATTTGATTATTAATATGTTTAAGCACTAAGGGCCACTTTGTTGAATATATATTATATTGATTTATTCACATTGCACAGTTCGAAATTTTTAATTTCCTTGATTGAAAAGAGTTGAAATTCGAGACTGAAATAATCGCAGAATATTTATTATCGCTGAATATTGTAAACATTTAGTCGCAGAATATTGTAGGGGTAAATAATATTTTTTGTGTAATTTTATCATAATAAATTTAAAATAATTTTAAACTGTTAGATGATGAGTGCCTGTTTTTAAATTTATATACTGCATTTATATTGGGATGATCAGGTGAATCATCAAAAAGCAGAGCACCTTAACCATACTTTGGATTTGGGTGAGCCACAGTATATTTGTTATATATTTATTTTCTTTCACCTACATACCATTGAGCTCCCCAATATCCGAAAATATGGACATCTGGCATTTTATAGATAGTCAAAATGCTAGAATTGAAACATTTTCTTTTGAGGATCACAATCCACAAAATGAAAATGAAAAATCTGTCAAGGAATCTTTTAAAGAGCTGGAATCCCTACTTATTAGACAACTGAAACAAAAGTGGGGAATTAAATCCCTTACTAGACATTTAGAATTGGGGATTATACCGAAAGGCCTGCAGCTCTCAGTATTTAATAAATGAATCTTTTATGGAAGAATGGGAGCACCTTTTAACTAATCAATTCATATTATTAGTACAACTGATTATTAGAAGAAGAAAACAAATTTTGGAAGAAACCATTGAGAGAATCTCTAAAATTAAAGCGATAATACAAAAATTTCCAACTACTGAGGAAATCACAGTATGGCAGCAGAGAATATGTAAAAACCTTGAGATTTTAGAACAGGATATAATTTAAAAAAAGAGTAAGAAAATGAAACATACAAGTAAAGGAGTAAAAATTAAGCCGGTTATACATCAACAACAAAAATTTTTACAAACATCCAATTTAGAGGAAGTGGGAAATGCCCATAGAGATTCACATAGAACTGAGAATATAGCTTATGACATTCCAGTCAGGAACAGATATGAAGCAATCTCTAATGACCATTTTTTAGATGGGACTCCGCCCCACCACAAAACACGTACCAGGTATACAAAGCAACCAACACCCGAACAGAGACATTATTATCCACCAACAAGACACCCATACAATCTAAGATACAGGGACAATTATCAGGAGAATCACTCGCAGAACGGGGAAAATACATATCACAACTCAAGGGAGGAAACTCGCCAAAATCAGGAGAGGAGGGAAACATATACCCCAAACCGATACAAACACCAATATGTACAAGAACAAAGAGAACAAGAAGAGGAAGGGGGGGAGCAAGGAGGAAAAATTACAAAAATAACAGGGATTAACATCGATAAATATAGATGTGATTGTAAATTTGAGTCAGGTTGTGCTGACTTCAGCACAATCTAGTCTATTGAATAAAGGACTCAAATTTGCGCCAACAATAGAACCTAATAGATTTGATATCTATATGGGGGTGGAAAAATTTGTGAGGAAATTGTGTTTAAAAAAACACTTTATGAGAAATCCTGTGGTAGAGAACACTATACAATATATTGCATATACACATACAGATTTGAAGCCAAAAAGTAAAATGTATCCCAGACAACAAATAGGACATGAAATTGCAGCTTTCAAAAAGACTGTGGAAACAGATATAAGGAAGTTGAAAATGAATGCTAGGAAAGGTAATAATTTATCAACACAAGAAATTCAGGCCATCAAACAATTACAAAAAGAAGAAAACATTACCATCAGACCGGCCGATAAGGGAGGGGCAATTGTGATTTTGGAAACTGTAAAATATGAGTCAGAATGTTTAAAACAGCTATCGGATATCACGACATACCTGAAACTTGTAGAAGATCCGACGAAAGAATATAATATTGAACTGCAGAACTATGCCAGAGATGGTTGGGATTGAGGAATTTTGAAGGAACAAGAATTAAAATTTATCACCAATACTCAACAAAGATTACCAGTATTCTATTGTCTTCCTAAGATCCACAAAGACTTACATAATCCTCCAGGGAGACCAATCATCTCTGGCATAGGTTCTCTTACATCCAATTTGTCACAATATATAGACAAACACTTGCAACCTAGTGTAAAGAAGAATTTTTCTTACATTAGAGATACAACGCAAGTAATAAAACTAGTGGAGGAACTAAAATATGAATCTAGTTGGATATTGGGGACATTAGATGTCAACTCTTTATATACAGTAATTAATCACGATCAAGGGATAAAAGCATTGAAGACACAGTTGAGCACACATAGTAGTTATCCACAGGAGCAAATAAACTTTTTGGCGGATGGTGTTAATTTTATCCTCACGCATAATTACTTCTCTTACAGTATGGATTATTATCTCCAGATTAGGGGAACAGCTATGGGTACCAGGTTCGTCCCCAGCTATGCAAATTTATTCATAGCACAGTGGGAGTGTGAGAACATCTCGCCAAGGCTGGGGTCGAGCCTGGTACTCTGGCACCGATTTATAGATGATGTTCTATTTATCTGGAGAGATACTCAAGAAGAATTGGATCTATTCCTTGAGGATATAAATAGTAACACATACAATCTGAAATTTTCTGCTAACATTAGTACAGTACAGGTAGAATTCTTGGACTTACTAATTAAAGTACAAATAGATCGACTAATATGTAGTACCTATCAAAAAGTAGTATCTAAAAATAGCTATATCCTCTTCTCGAGCTGTCATCTGCCGAGATGGCTGATGGAGGTCCCAGTAGGACAATTCAGGAGAATTAAAAGAAACTGTACAGAGGAAAATGTCTTTCATACGGAATTACTCTGTATGAAAGAACAGTTTCTGGAAAAGAAATACCCTCAGGACATATTGGATAAGGCAATCACAAAAGTGGAGAATATGGAAAGAAGGGCCTTTTTTGAAGATAAAATGGTACCAAACGCAAATGAGAGTAAGGAAGATAAATTAAGAATGATACTACCATTTAATAAGGATCATAGGAAAATAGAGAGAATTATAGCTAGGCATTGGCATCATCTATTGAAGGACAAACTAGTGGGACCTTTGTTGAGTGACTCACCAACAATCACATATACAAGAGCTCCAATTATTAAAAATAAAAAGAAGAGCCCAAATCTGCAAAATTGGTTGAGACTGACTGTTTTTTTTAGATGTGGGAAATGTAATATTTGCAAAATTAGCCAATTCCCTAAAAAAACCGACAGAATCAAATCATGTAGTAACAACTTTACATGGAAGATACAGGATTTCCTGACTTGCAGTTCAACAAACATCTTATATATTATAGAATGCCAGTGCAAAAAACAATATATTGGAAGAACAAAACGTTCTCTCAAAAAAATAATTGCAGAACATGTAACCAACATTAAGAATGGGTACGACAAACATTCCTTGTCGTTACATTATAAACAAGTTCACAATAAAGACCCTAGTGGTATGATCTTTGCCGCGTTTGAAAAAATAGATACACACTGGAGAGGCGGAGACCATACGGCTTGGATGTCACGCCAAGAATCTAGACGTATCTTTGATTTCAAAACGCTTGTACCAAAAGGCCTAAATTATGATTTCAAAATATTTGGCTTCCTATGAATGGGGATGGGTGCCCTCAGCTGATGAGACATCCTGAGTCTGGCTGTTTTATCAGTACCAGGATCTCTCCTCGGCTGGGGGCTCCCTCTCCTAATGCAACACAACTCAAATATAAAACACAAAATTGAGAGCTTATATAAAGTCAAGATAAAGTATAGTCCAGAATAAACATCAGTGATGTGGACAATTTCCTCTTTGCTCCTGCTCCCTTACTTTGTGATTGCTGCTAAATGCCAACAAAAAATATCGGATGATATATTATAATGATTGGTGGTTGATAAACCCCCTAAAGATGTTGGGGCAAACAATATGGATTGAATTTTAAAAGAAAAAGAAAAAAACGCATAAATACGTAAAAAACGCATCAAAAACGCAGAAAAACCGCAGGTGCGTTTTTTCGGGGAATTGTTATATTTGATGCTGCTTTACATTGTGATTGATGCTATAACAAAACTACAAGTATCGGATGATATATTATGATGATTGGCGATTGATAAATTCCTTAAAGAAGTTAGGGTAAACAATATGGACCAAATTTTAAGAGAAAAAACTCTTTGCTCCTGCTCCCTTAGGGCTCTTTCACACTTGCGTTCTTGTCTTCCAGCATAGAGTTCCGTCGTCGGGGCTCTATGCCGGAAGAATCCTGATCAGGATTATCCTAATGCATTCTGAATGGAGAGAAATCCGTTCAGGATGCATCAGGATGTCTTCAGTTCCGGAACGGAACAATTTTTGGCCGGAGAAAATACCGCAGCATGCTGCGCTTTTTGCTCCGGCCAAAAATCCGGAACACTTGCCGCAAGGCCGGATCCGGAATTAATGCCCATTGAAAGGCATTGATCGGATCCGGCCTTAAGCTAAACGTCGTTTCGGCGCATTGCCGGAGCCGACATTTAGCTTTTTCAGAGTGGTTACCATGGCTGCCGGGACGCTAAAGTCCTGGCAGCCATGGTAAAGTGTAGCGGGGAGCGGGGGAGCAGTGTACTTACCGTCCGTGCGGCTCCCCGGGCGCTTCAGAGTGACGTCAGGGCGCCCCAAGCGCATGGATCATGTGATCACATGGATCACGTCATCCATGCGCATGGGGCGCTCTGACGTCATTCTGGAGCGCCCCGGGAGCCGCACGGACTGTAAGTATACCGCTCCCCCGCTCCCCGCTCCTACTATGGCAACCAGGACTTTAATAGCGTCCTGGGTGCCATAGTAACACTGAACGCATTTGGAAGACGGTTCCGTCTTCAAATGCTTTCAGTACACTTGCGTTTTTCCGGATCCGGCGTGTAATTCCGGCAAGTGGAGTACACGCCGGATCCGGACAACGCAAGTGTGAAAGAGGCCTTACTTTGTGATTGCTGCTAAATGCCAACAAAAAATATCGAATGATATATTATAATGATTGGCGGTTGATAAACCCCCTAAAGATGTTGGGGCAAACAATATGGATTGAATTTTAAAAGAAAAAGAAAAAAACGCATCAATAAGTAAAAAACGCATCAAAAACGCTGAAAAACCGCAGGTGCGTTTTTGGGGAAAATGTTTTATTTGATGCTCCTTTCCATTGTTTTAGAGTTATTTTATATTTTTATAAGTTTTTAAAGAGAAATTCATATAGATATGTATATAAAAGGGGTATATTGTATGAATTAAATATATATATGGTACTGAGTTGAAGAACAGGCCCTATATATACTTTTATTAAATGGAAAATGTATTATAAATGTAAGAGATATGAACTTTGAACATCTATATACACTCACCTAAAGAATTATTAGGAACACCTGTTCTTTTTCTCATTAATGCAATTATCTAGTCAACCAATCACATGGCAGTTGCTTCAATGCATTTAGGGGGGTGGTCCTGGTCAAGACAATCTCCTGAACTCCAAACTGAATGTCAGAATGGGAAAGAAAGGTGATTTAAGCAATTTTGAGCGTGGCATGGTTGTTGGTGCCAGACTGGCCGGTCTGAGTATTTCACAATCTGCTCAGTTACTGGGATTTTCACGCACAACCATTTCTAGGGTTTACAAAGAATGGTGTGAAAAGGGAAAAACATCCAGTATGCGGCAGTCCTGTGGGCAAAAATGCCTTGTGGATGCTAGAGGTCAGAGGAGAATGGGCCGACTGATTCAAGCTGATAGAAGAGCAACGTTGACTGAAATAACCACTCGTTACAACCGAGGTATGCAGCAAAGCATTTGTGAAGCCACAACACGCACAACCTTGAGGCGGATGGGCTACAACAGCAGAAGACCCCACCGGGTACCACTCATCTCCACTACAAATAGGAAAAAGAGGCTACAATTTGCACGAGCTCACCAAAATTGGACTGTTGAAGACTGGAAAAATGTTGCCTGGTCTGATGAGTCTCGATTTCTGTTGAGACATTCAAATGGTAGAGTCCAAATTTGGCGTAAACAGAATGAGAACATGTATCCATCCTCTGATGGCTACTTCCAGCAGGATAATGCCCCATGTCACAAAGCTCGAATCATTTCAAATTAGTTTCTTGAACATGACAATGAGTTCACTGTACTAAAATGGCCCCCACAGTCACCAGATCTCAACCCAATAGAGCATCTTTGGGATGTGGTGGAACGGGAGCTTGGTGCCCTGGATGTGCATCCCTTAAATCTCCATCAACTGCAAGATGCTATCCTATCAATATGGGCCAACATTTCTAAAGAATGCTATCAGCACCTTGTTGAATCAATGCCACGTAGAATTAAGGCAGTTCTGAAGGCAAAAGGGGGTCCAACACCGTATTAGTATGGTGTTCCTAATAATTCTTTAGGTGAGTGTAATTGTGATGAAAGAATATTTCTGTTTTAAAACAAATTCCTCCGTATGGAGCAAAAATCTCACCACAACAGGTGAGGAATAAATTTTCGGTGATTGGATGGAAATCATTGGATTCCAGACCATGTCTTAGGTAAGATAGAAAGTCACTGACTATATAAGAAGGGGGTAGTTGCATTTGAAAATAGAGCCACTGAGGAAGAGGTTGTTACCTCGAAACGCGTCTGGCCGTGTTTGGATCTACAACTACCCACCTAAGACCACCACAAAGTGATTATACTTTATATTCTGATTGAGACTCTATATAGGACACTGGGCCCTTTAAGAGCACTGAGCACTGAGCACTTGAACCAGAGTGAAACCAGAATCTGATTTGGGCTGAAGTTATGCTACAGCTGCTATCCTGCGGCGAAGATTTCAAACATCTCCTGTGAGAGACATTGAGGTCTATGCTCCAAAAAGGCTGGAAAATTCGAGTGTCGGTGAACAAGTGACATATCGATATACCGCAATTATCGCAGGAGCACAGATACTTATAAAGAGACCCAGCCTGCTGAGCAGTGAACGGAGGGAACAGGAAAGAGGCTGTGCAAGGGGGACGCCCCAGACGCCAGCCTTATTTTAGATACCTGACCTCCCAAGCGATTTATCTGCTTACATCGAATTTTATACATCAAATTTGATATATCTATATTGGGACCAGCCTGGGTAAGGTTAATTTACTGTATAATATTTACAAATGCCTATCTTGGCAGAGAAACCTATCTTGACCCAGGTGTTAAAACTTCACTTTTAATGAAATAATTTAAAAGTATATAGTGTATGTATGCAACATGCACTCTTTAATTGAAATGGAAGCAACCAAAGAATGAAAAATTAAAAATACAAATCACCTCAACTCTAATAACAGTGGTACCTGCACTAAGTGAGGGGAAGGGAGAATTGCTCTGTCTCTCACTACATGTCCCTATAAGCAAGGTACCACTGTCAATGGCAAAGCTACACACTGCCTTAACGGTGGCATAAAGCGTTTAAATCACAAACTGGAGTGATTGTGTAACTGAAATCGCACACTGATGCAGTGTTCAGCAGCTAACCTTAGCCTACTGATTATTTGACCTGCACCAGACAGCGACAGCTGAATGACCATGGAGCTGTAGCTGCCAGTGAGGAGGTGCAATGCAATTAAAATCTATTACTGCCCCCCGACATGTTTCGCCAGAGCACTGGCTTCCTCAGGGGCAAATGGGCAGCGACCGTCGCTGCCCATTTGCCCCTGAGGAAGCCAGTGCTCTGGCGAAACATGTCGGGGGGCAGTAATAGATTTTAATTGCATTGCACCTCCTCACTGGCAGCTACAGCTCCATGGTCATTCAGCTGTCGCTGTCTGGTGCAGGTCAAATAATCAGTAGGCTAAGGTTAGCTGCTGAACACTGCATCAGTGTGCGATTTCAGTTACACAATCACTCCAGTTTGTGATTTAAACGCTTTATGCCACCGTTAAGGCAGTGTGTAGCTTTGCCATTGACAGTGGTACCTTGCTTATAGGGACATGTAGTGAGAGACAGAGCAATTCTCCCTTCCCCTCACTTAGTGCAGGTACCACTGTTATTAGAGTTGAGGTGATTTGTATTTTTAATTTTTCATTCTTTGGTTGCTTCCATTTCAATTAAAGAGTGCATGTTGCATACATACACTATATACTTTTAAATTATTTCATTAAAAGTGAAGTTTTAACACCTGGGTCAAGATAGGTTTCTCTGCCAAGATAGGCATTTGTAAATATTATACATACATCAAATTTGCAAATAACTTTTTTGTCACATAAGTAATTTCCCATATCATCACATAACATCAGTGACAATTATTTTGGGAAGAAATTTAACAATCACTTTATATTATCATTGTATGTTTTGATAGGATAAGATTTATATTATCTGTACACACAGAATTATTTGATTATTAATATGTTTAAGCACTAAGGGCCACTTTGTTGAATATATATTATATTGATTTATTCACATTGCACAGTTCGAAATTTTTAATTTCCTTGATTGCAAAGAGTTGAAATTCGAGACTGAAATAATCGCTGAATATTTATTATCGCCGAATATTGTAAACATTTAGTCGCAGAATATTGTAGGGGTAAATAATATTTTTTGTGTAATTTTATCATAATAAATTTTAAATAATTTTAAACTGTTAGCTGGTGAGTGCCTGTTTTTAAATTTATATACTGCATTTATATTGGGATGATCAGGTGAATCATCAAAAAGCAGAGCACCTTAACCATACTTTGGATTTGGGTGAGCCACGGTATATTTGTTATATATTGGTATATAACACCCTGCTTCAATTAGAATTTTTGGGGGGCGACTGGTATATCACACCAGTGGAAATAATTTGTTCCAATAACGCTTGTCCCTCTATATACCTGCAGTATCGCAGCAGAACCGCACACAACTGCCGCACAATACAAATGCACTATAATATACTTTCTAACATAGAAAGTATATTATAACATTGTACAAGGAAGGCAATCCATTAGAATATACATAAAGATAAAACGTAACCTTTAATAATGTTACTATGAGGGTCCATTCACACGTCCGTAAGTGTTTTGCGGATCCACAAAACACGGACAACGGCAATGTTCATTCCGCAATTTGCGGACCGCACATCGCTGGCACTATAATAGAAAATGCCTAATCTTGTCTGCAATTGCAGACAAGAATAGGACATGTTCTATTTTTTTGCGGAAACGGAAGCACGGATGCGGAAGTGCGGATCCGCAAATACGGTTGCGGACAGCATATTCCGGCCCCATTGAAAATGGATGGGCTGCACCCGTTCCGCAAAATTGGAAATGGAAAAGATATCCCTCAAAATAAAAATAAATTAAATTATTTAAGTTAAGCAAAAAGCATAGATGTGGTAGACAATAACAAGTGCTCGGTAGCACTAAATCAGGTGCTTGGCGGCACCAAATCAGAAACCATATGTCCTACCACAATCCGGGGGGTTCTAGTGCACATCCATGAATCCCGGAGGGAAAGCAAAAAATCATCTATCTCTGGGCTAGATGATGATGTGGTATTGAAGGACAGGGTGGGCAAAGAACTGTCCCTGATATTGCCCTACAGGGGGGTGCTATTCCATCCGGAACCTTACCCTATAAAAAAATGGCCCTAGTAAGCCCCTAGCCCCTAGGCCCCTGACTTCCAGGTGATCACTATATAGATATATGTGTTTTTGACTCATTATAAAAGTATATTATAAGTATATCGCACCCCTCTGTGTATTACTCCTATCGATAGCACACCTATATCAGTCCTTAAAATGACTTTTGTGGCCCTATTAGCTAGAGTTTGGTGTCCCTAACATCCTGTCCCTGCTCCAGACAGCAACCTCTCCCATCACTGGCAAAACACTGAATGTAAAATGGCGGCCAGATCAGGTTTATTTATAAGGTAGGGGGTATGTCCATGTGCTGAAACGTCTCAATTGGCTGTCCTGTACCACCTGATGGATGTGTCATGGGTCAAAGTTCTTCACAATGTAAAAGAATATGGCGGGCGCTAATATCTCCATATGTTCGCATGTTCGGTGAATCGCGAACATGCAAAGTTCGCTGCAAAACAACCGCCGGGCGAACCGCAAGGCCATCTTTAATCAAAATACTGGAAGGCCATGTTGCCTTATGCTGAAGAAGAAATGTCCTTGAAATGGGTGTTTCAGCTGGACAATGACCCCAAACACACCAGCAATGGGGATAACACCCTAGTTTCACACCAACAAAATTGATGTTATGAAGTGGCCAGCCTAATCCCCAGATATCAATCTGATTGAGAATTTGTGGAGTGAAAAATGCTGTTTTTGAAGCCAAACCCAAGAATGCAGAAGAACTGTGGAATGTGGTCTAGTCAGCTTGTGCTAGAATATCTGTTCGCAGGTGTCAGATGTTAATTGACTCCATACCACACAGATATAAAACAGTTATATGAAATAAAGGTTATATAAATAAAAATATTAGTTCAGTGATTAACAGAAAAGCTAAATCTAGAAACTAATTTCAGTTTATAGTGGAAATATCCCAGTTTGAAAATGCTAACACTGCTATTTTGTGAACAGCCTATTATTTTGCACATAACTGTATATGGCGATTCAAAATACAGCACATTTTAATTAAAAAGTTTTTTCATTATGCAAAAAAAACAGGAAAGCTATGCATTTAGTATCTCCATAATCGTATCAACCTGCAGAGTAAAATTATCATATCATGTATAACACATGGTGAACCTCATGTCATGGTCCCTCCCATGATAGAGGTTAGAAGATCTGAGAGACTGGCTGCACGTGAGGTTATCTGACAGTCTCTCTGTTTTCACTTGTTGCAATGTTGTTGGTAATGACCACACCTCTTGTCTCAGGTGCAGCTTGTGGTCATTACTGCTCCTCTATTTAGTCTGGACTCACATTTCTTACCATGCGGTTGATATTCTCTGCCTGGAGTTGGAAGAGCTGATGTGTGGTCCTCATCTGAGTTCCTGCTCATCCATTTTCTATTGAAGATAAGTGTTGTTCCAATTTGCTCGTTGTTTACTAGGCCTCAGGGAGACACTGGTTCATTCATCGGGGAAGGAACCAGTAGTCTCAGACCCTGTCACTACTCCTAAGGCTATTCAGGGCTACTAGGTCCTAGGTTTATGGTGTATGAATATTCTCACCTTCAGGGTCCATTCATTCTGACAGGAGTCAGGGCTAGGTTTAGGGTTTTCGTAGGTGGTTACTGTTTCCCTTTCCCAAGCCTTGAGGCCTAGTTCCTGGTCATTTTCCTTCTGTTGTCATTCTGGTGTTCCTCTGCTCTCCTTACACCGTGACATTATCAACCACCCAAAAAAAACGCCATTTTGTTTGTGTCAGTGCAGCAATGGATACTATTTCTGCATTGGTCAGACAACTGCAGGGGCTGTCTTTAGAGGTAGCTGACCTCTGCACGACCGTCTCACAGATCCAGAGACCACAGACGGCTGGTTCCGGCAGCGGGAACCAGGCCTATACTGAACTTAAGGTCGCTCTCCCGGATAGATTTTCCGGGGGAAGTGACAACTTTATTCGGTTCAGGGAGTCGAGCAAATTATATTTTAAACTACATCCTAACTCTTCTGGGGAAGAGAGTCAAAGAGTGGGTATAATTATTTTGTTATTTAAAGGTAATGCTCAGTTTTGGGCTTTTTTGTTGCCGACCGGATCACAGTCCCTCCGGCTTACGGCAGGGTGAACGTTCTGTGGAGACCTATTGCTCTGAATTTAGGAGATGGGCTATGGATATGGAGTGGAATGACCCAGCTCTCCGTAGTCAATTCTGTCAAGGGTTATCCGATAGCCTGAAGGACGTGCTGGAGTTTCACGAACATTCGGAGTCATTGGAAGTGGCCATGTCTCTTGCTGTACATATTGATAGACGCCTGAGGGAGAGATCTAAGGTTCCTCACACTCAGGACGTACTATCATATGGAGTGGCTGCCTCCTCCAACACTTTGGGTAGAGAGACACTTGAGCTCATGTCTGGTGATGAGCCAATGCAGCTGGGGGGAGCTACCCCGGACCTGTTGATAATAACTTTAGGTTTAAAAAGAGACTCTGCTTTTTCTATGGAAAAATTAGACATTTTGTTAACTTATGTCCTTATGTTCAGCGTCAAGGTGAAAAGAAAAAAACGTGTTTAGTCCTCATCTCTCTCTTGGTGGTGTGGGTGGGGAATCTGAGACTTTACTTTTGTCATTTGCTGGTATTACCCGATTTCTCTTCTCTGCCAAGGTGGCGCAAAACTGTGGGAATTGAAGTGTTTATTGACAGTGGGGCAAGGGTTAACCTAGTTGATGGTCAGTTCGTCCGTATGCATGGGTTGACAACAAGTGCATTAGACAAAAATATTTGGTTGTTTGCAATTGATTCTGCTCCACTCACACAGAAATGTTTGTCACAAATGGTACAGAACATTCGTTCAAAGGTGGGTGATTTTCATCAAGAATCCATTTCGTGTTTTGTGCTGAAGGGTCTGCCTGCTCCCTTGGTGCTAGGTTTACCATGGTTAAAGGGGTTCTACAGTTTGTTTTAACTGATGATCTATCCCCTGGATAGATCATCAGCTTCTGATCGGCGGGGGTCTGACACCCGGGACCCTCGCCGATCAGCTGTTTGAGAAGGCAGCGGTGCTCCAGCAGCACTGCAGCCTTCTCACTGTTTACTGCAGGCCCAGTGACGTCACGACTTGTATCAACTGGACTGGGCAGGGCTAAGCTCCATTCAAGTGAACAGAGCTTAGCCCCGCCCAGGCCAGTGATACTAGTCGTGATGTCACTGGCCCTGCGGTAAACAGTGAGAAGGCCACGGAGCTGCTGGAGTGCCACTGCCTTCTCAAACAGCTGATCGACGGGGGTCCCGGGTGTCGGACCCCCGCCAATCAGATGCTGATGATCTATCCAGAGGATAGATCATCAGTTAAAACAAACTGTAGAACCTCTTTAAGCAAACATAATCCTACCATCGATTGGCAAGCGAGACAGATTCTTGATTGGAGTTATTATTGCATAGACAACTGTCTTAGCACGTCACTTTCTGTTGTAACCACTAAAGTTGTACCTTTGTTTATTTCTGATTTTTCTAATGTATTCTCTGAAAGTGCAGACCAGGAGTTACCTGCACATCGGGAGTATGATTGCCCCGTTAACCTTATTCCCGAAGCTAGGTTGCCCAAGTCTCGGTTGTATAATCTTTCTGAACCCGAAAGAGCAGCCATGCGAGAATATATCACCAAGAGTTTGGCTAAAGGTCATATTAGACCATCCAAATCCCCAGTGGATGCAGGGTTCTTCTTTATTAAGAAAAGGACGAAACTCTTAGGCCATATTCTGCGGTTTTTCAACATTTCATCAATGAGATCTTTCATGATCTGGTGGGCAGGTTTGTTGTGGTGTATCTGGATGATATTCTAATTTATTCTCCTGTATGCTAAGATGGAAAAGTGTGTATTTACAGTTCCGGAAGGGCAATTCCTGGGTTACCTACTTTCATCTTCAGGTTTTCGTATGGATCCGGAAAAGGTCCGCGCTGTGTTGGACTGGAATCGGCCCGAAAATCTGAAAGCACTTATGCGATCTTTGGGGTTCACCAACTACTACCATAAATTTATTTTGAACTTCTCGACTGTTGTTAAACCTTTAACGGACATGACTAGGAAAGGTTCCGATATCTCAGTCTGGTCTGATGCGGCATTAGAAGCCTTTTCAGCTGTGAAGAAATGTTTTGCTTCTGCTCCTACACTGGTGCAACCTGATGTGTCACAGCCATTTATTGTGGAAGTTGACGCATCCGAGGTGGGGGTAGGAGCAGTCTTGTCACAGGGTCCATCACCTAGTAAATTGCGCCCATGTGCTTTGTTCTCTAAGAAGCTCTCAACTGCTGAAAAAAATTATGACGTAGGGAATAGAGATTTGCTAGCCATTAAGTTGGCTTTTGAGGAATGGCACCATTGGTTGGAAGTTGCGATTCATCCCATTACGGTAATTACCGATCACAAAAGTTGGCTAAACGTCTGAACCCAAGGCAGGCCAGATGGTTGTTGTTTTTACCAGATTTAATTTCGTTGTCACCTATCGCCCTGGGGTTAAGAACGTCAATGCGGATGTTTTGTCGCGTAGCTTTCCTGGGGGGGGTGATTCGGGAGATCCTGGTCCGATATTAGCTGAAGGGGTGGTAATATCTGTCCTTTATCGCGAACTTGAGGCAGAGGTGTTGGAGGCCCAGGGAGATGCACCGGATTCCTGTCCTCCGGGGAAGTTGTTTGTTCCTTCTGAATTACGGCACAAGGTGTTTCGAGGAACATCACCATACAGTTCTTATAGGACACCCTGGGAGCAGATCCACGATCGATCTCATTTCTCTCAGATTCTGGTGGCCTGGGTTGCGTAAATGTGTTGAGGGCTATGTGTCAGCTTGTGAGACTTGTGCACGTGCCAACGTGACACATACTCGGCCTTCAGGATCTCTACTTCCGTTGTCTATCCCATCCCGACCTTGGACTAATTTATCCATGGACTTTATCACAGATTTGTCAAATTTATCAGGGAAAACTGTGATTCTGCTGGTTGTTGATCGCTTAAGCAAGATGTCACACTTTATCAGTTCTACCTAAAACTCTCGCACAAGTATTTGTCGATAACATTGTGAAGCTACATGGTATTCCCTCTGATGTGGTGTCTGATAGGGGGACTCTTTGTTTCCAGATTCTGGAAGGCGTTCTGTACTCGCCTGGAGGTACAATTGTCCTTCTATTCTGCGTTTCAGCCTCAGTCGATCGGGCAGACTGAACGCACTAACCAGAATCTGGAGACTTATTTGAGATGTTTTGTCTCGGAGAATCAGGAGTGGTCTTCATTTTTGGCTTTGGCCGAGTTTGCCATAAATAACCGTAGGCAGGAGTCCACTGATAAGTCACCGTTTTTTTGGGCATATGGGTTCCATCCGCAGTTTGGCACATTTTCTGGTACTGAGACTTCTGGTATACCTGAAAAGGAATGATTTTCCTCTTCTTTAAAATCTATTTGGCCGAAAATTCAAAATAATTAAAACAAAATGGGCAACAAGTATAAACGTATGGCTGACAAGAGACGTATGAGTGGTCTGGACCAGAGTGGGTGATTCTGTGTGGCTGTCCACAAGAACCAGCTTTCATTAATACCTTCTTGGAAGTTGGGTCCAAGGTTTATTGGTCCATATAAGATCTCTGCCATTATTAACCCGGTAGCCTTTCGTCTTGAACTTCCGCAGGCTTTACAAATTCATAATGTTTTCCACAAATCATTGCTGAAGAGATATGTCGAACCTGCTAAACCGTCCTCCTTGCCTCCCACTCCTGTCATGGTGGCCGGTAATCTTGAATTTCAGATTGCCAGGATAGTAGACTCACGAATTCTCCGTAGATGCCTTTAGTATCTCGTTCACTGGAAGGGTTATGGTTCAGAGGAGAGAATGTGGATTTCAGTGGCCGATGTTAATGCTAGTCGCCTTTTTAAAGCCTTCCACTGGGCTCATCTGGATAAGGTCGGTCCTGGGTGTCCGGAGGTCACCCGGAGAAGGGGGAGTACTGTCACAGTCCCTCCCATGACAGAGGTAAGATCTGAGAGACTGGCTGCACGTGAGGTTATCTGACAGTCTCTTTGTTTTCACTTGTTGCAATGTTGTTGTTGGTAATGACCACACCTCTTGTCTCAGCTTGTGGTCATTACTGCTCCTCTATTTAGTCTGTACTCACACTTCTTACCATGTGGTTGATATTCTCTGCCTGGAGTTGGAATTGCTGGAGTGTGGTCCTCATCTGAGTTCCTGCTCATCCATTTTCTATTGAAGATAAGTGTACTTCTCTTTGTATTTTTTTGTTCCCATTTGCTCTTTGTTTACTAGGCCTCGGGGAGACATTGGTTCATTTATCGGGGAAGCAACCAGTAGTCTCAGACCCTGTCACTACTCCTAGTGCTATTTAGTGTTACTAGGGCCTAGCTTTCCGGTGTATGAATATTTGGGGTTAGGGTCTATTCATACTGACAGGAGTCAGGGCTAGGTTTAGGGTTTTCATAGGTGGTTGCTGTTTCCCTTTCCCCAGGGAGACACTGGTTCATTCATCAGGGAAGGAACCAGTAGTCTCAGACCCTGTCACTACTCCTAAGGCTATTCAGGGCTACTAGGTCCTAGGTTTATGGTGTATGAATATTCTCACCTTCAGGGTCCATTCATTCTGACAGGAGTCAGGGCTAGGTTTAGGGTTTTCGTAGGTGGTTACCGTTTCCCTTTCCCAAGCCTTGAGGCCTAGTTCCTGGTCATTTTCCTTCTGTTGTCATTCTGGTGTTCCTCTGCTCTCCTTACACCGTGACATTATCAACCACCCAAAAAAATTCCATTTTGTTTGTGTCAGTGCAGCGATGAATACTATTTCTGCATTGGTCAGACAACTGCAGGGGCTGTCTTTAGAGGTAGCTGACCTCCACACGACCGTCTCACAGATCCAAAAACCACAGACGGCTGGTTCCGGCAGCGGGAACCAGGCCTATACTGAACTTACGGTCGCTCTCCCAGATAGATTTTCCGGGGGAAGTGACAGCTTTATTCGGTTCAGGAAGTCGTGCAAATTATTCCCAAGAAATGAGATAAAAAGAAAGCCAAATGTACCCCAAAATGTTACCAATACAAACTATAGCTTAATGTAGTAATAGAGTAATGAGCGAGCACTCATACACTTGGCAACCAAATTGACATGTGCAGAAAATATTTATTATATCCCCATAAAATACAAGTAATAAAATTTATAAGAACAATGTAGCAATGGGGGCGGAGCCTAACCGCTGAGCAAGACGGAGGCTTGAGTAGGAGCTCTCTCTCATCTAACCCGTATTACTCAGCTTTTGCACTTCTTAATTTAATCCAACATGGGCAAAACCGGTAGAGACAGATCCGGAGATGCCCCTGACACTCCACGATCTAAGAAAAATCAAGGAGATATGGACAGATTCTTCAATAAGAAATCAGCATTATCCCCTGCCCGTGCAGCTAAGATGGCGGCCCGCCGCATCGAGAAAGAAGCAGAGCGGGAATCAGAGCAGGAGGATGGAGACGCAGATTACATGGACACTCCGGAGGAGGATACAACAAAGAAAGATAGCGATATGCTTACTAAAGTCTTTTTTAAAGAGACATTAGCCCAAGCTCTTGCTCCCCTGCTCCAGGAGGTACGTGACATAAGACACGATATGCGAGCCCTAGGGAGTCGGGTTGAACAGTTAGAGACCCGGCAGGAACATACCTTGTCACACAGTGCCGACATTATCACCGCTATGGAAGCGCAGGTCTCCTCTCTCAACAATGCGTTCCTCATGATTGAGGACCAAGAAAACAGGAGCAGACGGAAGAATATAAGAATGAAAGGGCTAGATGAATCAGTCACTCCAGACGAACTAGAAACAGCAGCTAAGTCTCTATTTGCTGATCTGCTAGGAGATAATAGAGCTGCTGAAATTGTAATTGAAAGAATTCATCGTTCACTGCGCCCTGTTCCTAAAGAAGGGGAAGCGCCCAGAGACGTGATCTGCGGCCTATTAAGTTTCAGAGACACAGCGGCCATTTTGCAAGCAGCCCGCAAGAATCCTGACATCAAAATTGGGGATTCATCAATATCGCTATTCCAGGATATTGCGTCATCCACCTTAATGAAACGCAGAATTCTAAAGCCCCTCACGGATCAATTGAGGAACCACAAGCTTCTTTATAAATGGCTTTATCCGTTCGGGGTCACATTCGCCAGAAATGGTCGCCGCTGCGTTGTACGTACCCCGCAGGACTTGCCCATGGCCTGGAAGATCTTGGATATTCCTCCTATCAAGTTGGACAACTGGCTTGCTGTTGACATTTCGGTCCCTAAACTGCCACAGCTACTCATCCAAGAAGCATGGTCGGTGCAATCCAAGCAGGTCTCCCAACAGCAAGAAGTCTCTGGGGAGAAGAGATCTTACCTGAACTTGAATTGCGCTATTTCCAGAGATATGGCGTCTTGAAAATATAGAGGTCCTTTCACAGCCCCGCTGGTAGAAAGGGCGACCTTCTCTCAACAGCGCTGCAGGCTATTATTGCCATGTTTTAAGGTTATGAAAAACTGTTATATGTTTGCTGTTAATAGGATCTCACTACTAGAAGTCTTATGTGATAGGCTTTCTTTTCACCTTTACAGAAGTGCATTCTTTTAGCTACCTGATCGATAGCTTTGGTAATATATGGTTATTAATGCTATAATGATCAATGCTTCTTGTTTTATGTAATATGGGTTATGATGTACCGGGTTAGGATTCATCTCGGTCCCTTTATGACTTGTGGTGGCCCACAACAATGGCAACTCTCCACTAACCGTTTTTTACTTTACCCACTTTCCCATATACTCAGTTCACTACTTTCATTAGCACTCAGTCGTTTAAGTCCTTCTATACTGGCTATTAGCGTATTTACAAGCCACGTACTCACCTTACTTTATAGTCATACTCTTAGTTCCTTTCATCAACATGGAACTTGCATACCTGTCTTGACACTGGTCTTACTCCTTTGCAAGTTTGCAAACTGGGCTCATAAGCATTTACTCTCATTTTTTCCATGACAGATCTAAACATAACATCATTTAATGTCAGAGGCTGTAATACACCCCAGAAGCGTTCTCAGATCCTCACTATACTGAAGAAAACTGGGAGCGATATATGTTTCCTTCAGGAGACTCATTTTAAAACGGATAAAATACCACATATATCTAAATTAAGATATTCACAGTGGTTTCACAGCACATATAGATCTGCATCTAGGGGAGTTAGTATTGCAATCAGTAAGAATGTCCCATTTGTAGTTACAGTTACTCAGCAGGACCCTGAAGGCAGATTTGTATTTGTCAAGGGGAAAATTGGTCACTTGGTAGTGACGCTTGCCGGTCTTTATGCCCCTAATGTTAGACAACACAATTGGCTTAAGAAAACCCTTTCCAGACTTAATGATTTTGCAGAAGGGATTAAAATAATTGGAGGAGACTTGAATGTATCTCTAAACCCTCAATTAGATTCATCACTTGGTAGTTCCACCAAGTCTCAGAAAACTCTAGGAGGAATTCATAAACTGTTAAATGATATGCATATAACAGATACTTGGAGGACACTCAATATTGCGGTGAAAGACTACACCTTTTACTCCGCAGTTCACCAGTCCTACCAAAGACTTGATTATATTTTCTTGTCTAATTCCCATATAGCCATGTTAAAAAAATCTTCTATTGGTCCTATCACAATTTCTGACCACGCCCCCGTTACTTCTTCCATAAACTTCTCCAATCTCCCAACAAGAGAATGGGTTTGGCGTTTAAACGAAACGTTATTGGACGCTGATAAACACATTGAGGACATCACCCTTAAACTATCTTATTATTTTCAGGAAAATAAACCACAAGACACGTCTCATTCCATCATCTGGGAGGCCCACAAAGCCTTTGTCCGTGGAGAATTCATAGCACTAGGCTCTAGGATTAAAAAGGAGAGACAGAAAAAACTTGATTCCCTTATTAGCCAAATTTCGGAGATTGAGACTATCCAGAAACATTCCGTGAGATCAACTGCACTAGAAGAACTAGCATCTTTGAGGAGGCAGTTGAAGGTATTACTCAATATCAAGTGTGCAAAAGCTTACCAATATACAAAATTTAAACAGTATATTCATGGAGATAAGGGAAACAAGTTTATGTCGCACCTAATTAATCAGAGAAAGGCTACCCAATTCGTCCCCTCGATCAAAACCAAAGAAGGAAAGCTAGTCTCATCTACAGAAGCTATTGCAAAAGAGTTTTGTTCTTTTTATGGTGCCCTATATAACCTAGATAATGAGGGCAATATCGCGGCAAATAAACTACCTGATTCAGTGAGAGTGAAACAGATAGACAACTTTCTAGATACTTTGAATCTTCCCAAAGTTAGCCAGGAGGATAGCTCCTTATTGCTTCAACCGATTACAGAGTCTGAGATACAGAAAATTATTAGAAGTATGCCTTTGGGTAAAGCCCCAGGACCTGACGGCCTGCCAATAGGCTATTATAAAAAAATTTCAAACCTTTTATCCCCACAACTAACTAAATGGTGCCAAGCTCTGTCAGTAGGCGAAAACCTCCCGAGGCAATCACTGGAAGCCATAATTACAATTATTCCAAAAGAAGGCAAAGATACTCGCGAGTGCGGTAGCTATAGACCCATATCCTTACTCAACATAGATGTAAAAATTTGGGCCAAAATCCTTGCTTTTAGACTTAGCTCCTTGATACCCCGAATTATTAATAAGGAACAAGCAGGTTTTGTGAAGGGGAGAGAAGGGAACTCCCAGTCGTGTCGACTTATTAATGCAATATACTGGGCCAGGAAAAACTCTAAGCCATTAGTACTACTAAGCACAGACGCAGAAAAAGCGTTCGACCGAGTTGACTGGCTATATACTCAACGCACCTTACATAAATTTGGAATCCCTGACTTATTCATTAAAGCGGTAATGTCCTTATATCATAACCCTAGTACCAAAGTTAGGGTTAATGGCACCCTATCTAATTCATTTGCCATCACCAATGGCACCAGACAAGGTTGCCCCCTGTCACCTACCATATTCATAATGGTGATGGAGACATTACTCCAAGCATTTCGTAACAACCCAAACATTCAAGGTCTGACGTTAAATAAATATGTTCACAAATGTGCAGCTTTTGCGGACGATTTAATGTTGCTGATAACGAACCCCAAACAAGCATTCCCTCATATTTTGGAACTCTTCTCCGCCTTTGGCACATTATCTAATTTTAAAATTAACTACTCGAAATCGGTAGCAATGGGAATAGCTCTGTCCTCACAGATGATAAACTATCTTAAATCTTCCTTCCCCTTCAAGTGGAATGACAACTCACTAAATTACCTAGGAATTGAACTTGCAAAAGATCCTTCTAATTTATTCAGATTGAACTATCTGCCTCTACTGACAAAAATTCAGAATCAACTCCATTCACTAACACTACCTTGGGTTTCTTGGATCGGCCGCAAGAACCTTCTCCAAACCTATATTGTTCCCAAATTAATGTATCTCCTTCAAATGGTCCCAATTCACATCCCTAACACATTTTTTAAGAGAGTTAGACGGGTATTTGCCTCATTCCTATGGAAAGATAAAAAACCTAGGATAGCATACGACAAGCTAATTAGATCACGTGTAAACAGAGGAATGGGTTTACCGGACATACACTATTATTATAAGGCGATACAATTGAAGCGCTGGCTACAAGTATGTATCCCCAAATTTAGGACACTAGGAGCCGACATCGAACTGGACCTCATGTCCAATAAACAGCAGGCAGGGTTATGGGGAATCACTACCCCCACCCATGCCCCCACTGGTTTATCTAAAGGCTTATATCTGAACATACGAAACCTTCAAACTGAGGTACGCCTTCTTTCAGAACCACCGGTTAGGTTGCCAGCAAAATTTATCTCCTACCTAGTTAAGCCTGATGTTCCCGATGCTCCACAATTCTGGGACAACTTAAAGTGAACTGAGCTAATTGATTTGTTGCCAGTGTTGAAACAAAAGGAAAATATCCCTGCTCTGTGTTCCAAATACATTAAAAAAGGAGATTTCCTAGCAAAATCAGAATTTTTTAATGTTTGTCAAACTTTCGGCACCAAATATGTTACTTCACCTACCCCGACATGGTTTGAACAACTGTCTTCTCATGATCATCTCCTGAGACACAGTATTTCATTCCTCTACAAAGGGTTAATTCCTGATAAGGGTAGTAGTGTCCCAGCCTTCATCAGAGAATGGGAAAGAGATCTCGACTGCTCCTTCTCCCCTCAAGAGATTGACCTGATTTATTTGAGGTCACATGAATTTTCTAGATGTATAAAGGTCCAGGAACACTCCTTCAAAACTCTAACCAGATGGTACAATGACCCGTGCAAGCTCTTTAGAATGGGTTGTTCCATGAATGACACATGTTGGAGGTGTAGGTCTCAAAAGGGTTCGTTAGGCCATATCATGTGGTTATGCCCCTTGATACGTTCATTTTGGGAGCAGATTGAACAAAAAATAAATGAAATTTGTGGGACTACATTGGAATTAACAGCTCAGTCGGTTCTACTGTGGTTACCCTCCAAGAAGTGGCGGCCCTCAATGTTTGACTTACCCACTATGTTGATTCAATCAGCACGGTTACTAATACCAGCAAACTGGCTCAATACCTCGCCTCCAACGCTACAAAATTGGTACGAAAAAATAGACCAAATTTTCTTGATGGAGGAACTAGCTAGTTGGGCAACAAGATCACATTCCAAGTTTCAAAAATTGTGGAACCCATGGAAATTATTCCGAGACGCAATAAACAAGTAATCGGTCTCTGACATTTGACTCACCCATCTCATTACTATTTAAGTTTCTGACTTGTTATTGTATGTATTTATATTTTTCATGTCAGATAGGTCTCTCCTCCCAGAGTTTGTAACTTGCAAAGACATACTATGTTATTATTCAGGTATGACATCGACATTTATACGCTTCTTAAGTTCTCATTTGGATATCATTTTAGTGAGTACCAGGACTACTCATGCCATATTCTATCTATCAATAATATTTCCAGCTGATTATAATAGGTGTGTACGTGTACTCTTATGAATAGAAGGTATTATTACAGTATGTATTATCTTTCTTTCTTTCCCTCCTCTCAACCCACATCCCCCTCTTTTCCCTTCCCTTCCCTACTCCCACCTTCCTAACCATTCCGCCCACCCCCCTTCTATCCTTTCCTTTTCTTTTCTCTTTGCTCTTCTTTGAATCTCATTATTGTACCATTTTCATATGTTGGATAACATAGCATTTTTGATATTTTGTCATTTATTGCGTGTCAAACTGTTACTCTATTTCAATAAAAAGAGATTTGTTAAAAAAAAGAACAATGTAGCAATAATATACAACATTACAATCACATATATTGTGGTAGATATGATCAACACTACAGTCATGTGAAAAAATTAGGACACCCTTTGAAAGCATGTGGTTTTTTGTAACATTTTTAATAAATGGTTATTTCATCTCCGTTTCAACAATACAGAGAGATTAAAGTAATCCAACTAAACAAAGAAAACTGAAGAAAAGTCTTTTCAAGATCTTCTGTAAATGTCATTCTACAAAAATGCCTATTCTAACTGAGGAAAAAGATAGGACACCCTCACATGTATTCCCTCTTAAATTGGCTCAGATCTCACACAGGTATATCACACCAGGTGCACATAATTAGTAGATCGTTACTCTGCATGTTGAATGAGGCTTGCCCTATTTAAACCTCAGACATTTAGTTTGGTGTGCTCCTGACTGTTGAAGTGAGAGTGAGCACCATGGTGAGAGCAAAAGAGCTGTCAGAGGACTTCAGAAAAAAGATTGTAGCAGCCTATGAGTCTGGGAAGGGATTTAAAAAGATCTCAAAAGATTTTGAAATCAGCCATTCCACTGTCCGGAAGATAGTCTACAAGTGGAGGGCTTTCAAAACAACTGCCAACATGCCCAGGACTGGTCGCCCCAGCAAGTTCACCCCAAGAGCAGACCGCAAGATGCTAAAAGAGGTATCCAAAAACCCTAAAGTGTCATCTCGAGAACTACAGCAGGCTCTGGCTACTGTTGATGTAGAAGTACATGCCTCTACAATCAGAAAGAGACTGTACAAGTTTAACTTGCATGGGAGGTGTGCAAGGAGGAAACCTTTGCTTTCCAAGAGAAACATCGAGGCCAGACTGACATTTGCCAGCGATAAAGTTGACAAAGACCAGGACTTCTGGAATAATGTTCTTTGGACAGATGAGTCCAAAATTGAATTATTTGGACACAACAGCAGAGGACATGTTTGGCGTAAACCAAACACAGCATTCCAAGAAAAGAACCTCATACCAACTGTGAAGCATGGAGGTGGAAGTGTCATGGTTTGGGGCTGCTTTGCTGCAGCAGGACCTGGTCAGCTCACCATCATAGAATCCACGATGAATTCTACTGTGTATCAGAAGGTGCTTGAAGAACATGTGAGACCATCAGTTAGAAAATTAAAGCTGAAGCGGAACTGGACCATGCAACATGACAATGACCCAAAACATACTAGTAAATCAACCAAAGATTGGCTGAAAAAGAAGAAATGGAGAGTCCTGGAATGGCCAAGTCAAAGTCCAGATTTGAATCCCATTGAGATGCTGTGGGGTGACTTGAAAAGGGCTGTACGTGCAAGAAACCCCTCAAACATCTCACAGCTGAAAAAGTTCTGCATTGAGGAGTGGGGTAAAATTTCCTCAGACCGATGTCGAAGACTGGTAGATGGCTACAAGAACCGTCTCACTGCAGTTATTTCAGCCAAAGGAGGTAACACTCGCTATTAGGGGCAAGGGTGTCCTATCTTTTTCCTCAGTTAGAATAGGCATTTTTGTAGAATGACATTTACAGAAGATCTTGAAAAGACTTTTCTTCAGTTTTCTTTGTTTAGTCGGATTACTTTAATCTCTCTGTATTGTTGAAACGGAGATGAAATAACCATTTATTAAAAATGTTACAAAAAACCACATGCTTTCAAAGGGTGTCCTAATTTTTTCACAAGACTGTATATTCATATGACTCAATAGTGTCGATAAATTCAATAATATATATCACACCAAGAAACTTCAAGTATATGCTGTTATTTGGGAAAGAGGGGGTATTATCTTCTAGCGCTCTATCCCAATTTGGGAAACTGAATGTCACTGAAAATGTTGTAGGTGTATTCACTGGGAGCGCAATATGTTCATAAAGTGTCCACAGGAATCCTGATAATGTGAAAAGTCTTTTATAGCATATCCTTTTAA
The DNA here is from genome assembly GCF_905171765.1 of Bufo bufo. Lineage (NCBI taxonomy): Eukaryota > Metazoa > Chordata > Amphibia > Anura > Bufonidae > Bufo > Bufo bufo. The sequence goes on along the minus strand of NC_053393.1, from coordinate 366,555,792 downwards.
GCTCGATATGAGCTTTGGATTGGAGAAAACTTTAAATCGATGTTTGGCTTACCGTCTAGCGTCTGCTGTCTCCCTATTGCTTCAATGGAGCTTTAAATATTTGCCGGCTTATTCAGTCGCTCCATACAGCAAGCTGGTTTAAATTTCGCAGGAGTTCCAAAGATCGCAGGAGTTGCCACTCTGTTCCGCAATTTCCTTTGGTGCAGCTTTCGACGATAAGAATAGTTAATCCTTTACTGTAGAGATTTTCTTCTGTATGGCCATACAATATTATCGGAGGCTTTTCAATGCAGGTACATCACTTGTTTCACCATACGCGTTACGGGTAGATTCACTCTCCCTTCCTCAGTGGTCCTATAGCTTGTCCCGCAAAAAATAAGACCTCATACAGCTCAGTCAACAAAAAAATAAAAAAGTTATGGCTCTTAAAAACCATTTCAGCAAATTCTATGTTAGAAAATCCAGATGCTGCTCCTTCCCTTCTGAGCCCTGGTGTATCTCCAAACAGCAGTTTACGACCACAAATCTGATGTTGCTGTATTAAGGAGAAAATGGGTAGCAAATTGTGGGGTAATGTTCTTTTGTTATCCATTGTGAAAATGAAAGTTTGGGCATAAAGCAACATTATCTTGTTAAAAAAAAAAGTTTCAAATGTGGTGACTTTTTGGGGGGTTTCCACTGTAGGGTTACCTCAGGGTCTCTTCAAATGCAAGATGGCACCCAAAGACCATTCCAGCAAAATCTGCCCTCCAAAACCATATGGTTCTCCTTACCTTCTGAGCACTGCCATATGCCTATACAGCAGTTTGCGACCAAATTTGGGGGGGTTTCTGTAAACTACAGAATCGGGGTAATGAATATTGAGGTTTGTTTTGCTGTTAACCCTTTATGTGTTACAAGAAAACAATTATTAAAATTGAAAATCAAAAAAAAAAATACATTTAGAAATTTCTCCTCCATTTTGCTTTAATTCCTGTGAACCTAAAGGGTTAACAACATTTTTAAAATCAGTTTTGAATAGAGGGGTGTAGTTTTTAAAATTGGTTTATATATGGGTGGTTTCTTTTATGTAAGCTCCTTAAAGTGACTTCAGAATAGGCCCAAAAAAAAAGGTTGATTTTGGAAATTTTCTAAAATTGTAAACCTTCTATGGTCTTAAAAAAATGAAATATCATTACCAAAATGATGCCAACATAAAGTAGACATATGGTGAATGTTAATTAATAACTATTTTATTATCAGTAAATTTTTGGCAAATTCTGGATTTTTTTTATAAATAAAGGTGACACATATTGACACAAATTTACCACTAACATGAAGTACAACATGTCACATAAAAACACGTCTCAGAATGGATAAGCAAAAGCATTCAAAAGCTATTACCACAGAAAGTGGCACGTGTTAGATTTTCTAAATTAGGCTTGGTCAGGAAGGGGGGTAAATGGCCTGATATGGAGGCGGTTTTAAGAAATTGTGTATTTAACAGTCCCCAGTAGATGACTGGTCAAAAGTTAGTAAAGAGTTAAAAGGGTTGTCTGTTTCCATGGTTGGATAGGACTAAGTGCTGGCCCCAGGTGTACAGGCTCACAGAAACACTGCTGATCGGGCTGGCACTCCCTTGTTTCCATAGCTCCCATTGCAGTGAATGGGATTTACACAAATAGCATAGCACAACACTCTGGAGTTACGACAACAGCATAGCTTGTTCTGCCACACTGTTTACGTAGCTCTCATTCACTGCAATGAGAGTTACAAAAACAGCAAGGTGCCAGCCTGCTCAGCAGTTTCCATAAGCCTGCCCACCTGGGGCCAGTACTCAATGTGGAAACCGCGAAATGGGACAACCCCTTTAAGTTCTGCAACATGAAAATGTTTTTCACCACATTTTGCGACCAACAGAACTCAAGCTTTTTGCAGCACTGCATGTGCTACCAACAAGCATATGTGCCATTGCTGTAAGGAAAAATAGTCATCTGTTTATCTATGTTTTGTGATCATTCTTAAAGTAAGCAAGCACCCCTTTCAAATATATTTGTTGAGGTAAAAGCTACACGGCAACTAGCAACCTAGTCAGGGGCAGATTGGAAACTTAAAGTGGCCCTGGAAGAAACATAAAAGTGGCCTCATGTTAAAGGCGGGTACAAATTGACAGAAAGCTGGCTAACAGAAGTAGTCAGAGCCAGCAATACCATAGTGCAGAACAAAATACTGCTGTTCACACCACAATATGAAACTGTATCATCGTCCTGAGGATGGCAATATAGTTGAATTCAGGAGAGCACCTGCCCCTGCTGACTAGATGCATAAGTGCCTAATACTCCTACATTTAAGGGGTTGAAGACAATAGGGGTATATCGCTAGGATATGCCACCATTGTCTGATAGGTGCGGGTCCCAGCAGAGAACATAGCCCTGCAAGGTGGTGGCTGGAGAACTCCAGTGCTTTCCTCATAGAAGTGAATGGGAGTGCATGGAGCATTACAGGCCACCGCTCCCATTCACTTCTATGAGCTCAACAGAAATAGCAAAGCCATGCCAGGCTATTTTTGGCGGCCCCATAAAAATGAATGAAGGGCAACTGCACATGCGCGGTGCGCCCTCCACCACTTTCGGGGCTCTATTTAAGAGATAGGTGCAGGTCCCAGCTGTGGGACCCGCACCTATCAGACAATGGGAGCTATCAGATATGCCGCCATTTTCTCAGATGAGACAACATGCACCAGAAATTTCCATGACATATATTCTACATATTATATACTTACTAATGCTAGGGCAATGTCAAATACATTATGCAGTTTCACATGAGTAATACCAATTTTGGTGTGCTAGAATAACATGCCATCTCCTGTAAATAATATTTATCATTACATATGAACTAGGCTATACTATAGGACATTGCTACATGGTACTGTCATAGATTAAACATCAGTAATCCCGAAAGGAGCCCCTCACACCCCAAGATGTAAAACTGTAAGATTCCTTTATCTTGCTATTACCATCTTACAATTCAGGATGAAAAAAGACATGTGTCCATCCAGTTCAGCCTATTATCCAGAGGAAGGCAAAACAACCCTGTGAGGTAGAAGCTAATTTTTCTCACTTTAGGGGAAAAACAAATTCCAAGCAGAGCAGATAGGAGGATAATGTGGCTTTTTAGCTCAATGCTGTGAAGTAACTTGTCCTTCTGTGTGATTAGGACAGGTTTTGTGTGTACTAATAGGACGGCAGCCATTTTATTTCCCCTGATGATTGCTCCCTAGAAAAAAAGAGCTATTAAAGCTAATGAAAGGTATTTGGAAATATATTTATAAGAAAGAATATTTAAGTATTTTCATTTTCTTAATTCCCGGAGAACCTCTCTAAAGTATAATACAGCAAAATCTAGGTGAATGCTATAATAAATGGGATATACCGTAGATCAGGGGTACTCAACCTGCGGACCGCGGTCCAAATACGGACCGCGGACGCCAGCTGTCCAGACCCCTGCCATCCCTTCAGCTCGCTCCCCCAGCGCGCTCCTCCAGCGCCTGCATAGGGAGGAGCTTCTGCTCTTTCCGGCGCACTGGGAGCTTCCTAATCTCCCAGGAGCACGCTGAAAGAGACAAGTCCCTCCACATGCAGGCACCAGCGCTTTCATCTGACACTTGCACTTGGAGGGAGCTGTTTCCCTCAGTGCACTCAGTGTGTTTACAGGTCCCTTCTCTCCTGCAGCAGCGGCACGTAAGGGAGCTTCAAGCTCCAAAGGACACTTGCGTGCTGCTGGAGAGGGGGATGGACATCACCACTGCCACCAATGAAATAAAGTTCACATTTGGGGGGGCGGAGAGGGGTACAGACAGGCGGGAACACATCACTGACTGCAGGAAAGGACTCCAGGGTGTGAGTGTCGTGTTCCCATCTTTCCTGGGCCTCTCTGTAAAGTTAAAGGTAATGATTTTAAATAAAGATACAGCCCCATCAAACCATGACAGTTTTGTTCCACATCTAATCCCCATTATTGGGGGATTGGATGCGGACCCCTTAATTTCAATAGGGCCGCAAAAGATGCAGACAGCACACAGTGTGCTATCTGCATCTTTTGTGGCCCCGTTGTAATTAAGGGGTCCGCATCCAATCCCCCAATAATGGGGATTGGATGTGGAACAAAAATGCATATGTCTGTTTTGTGGCTTGGTTTGCCACCCAGCCAGTAGTTCACCGGCAAGGCTGGTATTTTAGTTCCCCTGCTGGTGCTGGAATTTTCCTGTAAGGACCGTTATTAATGAGTGCTTCCATCGTGGATCGCTCATTAGTACAGCCTTTACCTCCACCGCCACTTGTGCTAATAAAAAAATTAAAAAATTGCCTCCACCTCCATTTGCTCACGCTGTGGGGAACACTCCCTGCTGCTGACTGGAAGCTCAGGACAGGACATGCAAGACGTCATTATGTTAGAGCACCGGTCCTGTCCTGAACTTCCAGTCAGCAGCGAATGTTCACCGCGGCGAGGTGAATGATTTTTTATTTATTTTTTTTAAATCAGAGAAGGGGGCACTAATGGGGGCATTATTCTTACTGGGGGCACTAAAGGGGCATTATTTTTACTTAAGGCACTAATTGGGGCATTACTCTTACTGGGGCACTAATGGGGACATTATTCTTACTGGGGCACTAATGTAGGCATTACTAATTCTGGGGGCACAAATGGGGGCATTACTATTAATGGGGGCAATATTAATTCTGGGCGGCGCTAATAAGGGCATTATTTATTCTGGGCGGCACTATTGGGGGTATTAATATTACTGGGGGGCACAGTATGACAGTGACGTAACACCCCGTGTTAAGCCATGCCCCTTGGCCAGTAATTTTTGTTGGGAAAGGTGGCAACCCTATCTGCAGCCCCCCAAAAAAACAATTATAAATCTGAATGTAAATAGTTCTACAATGTTTGCAAGAAATTAAAAAGATGGCATCTTTACTGTTGGCGTTCAGCTCGGACCTTCACGTGACTGCAGACCCAGGTATGTGGACCTTTAATTAAACTAGTTGAGTACCCCTGCCATAGATCAACAAATAATAATATTGTCATTGGTGTGTGCGGTATTGAACAGAATACAGTTTATAATCACGAAGGAATTTCATGACTATATAAAATGGAAGGAGGCAGTCATCAGTCTAAGTAGGCTATGCTTGTGTTTCCCTAATACTGGAATTACAATAGTCAACAATGTCATTCGTTTTTCGAAAAACCCCTGATTATATATTTTTTCAAGAGGTTATAATAAACATTTCAATAAATCGTGTTCAACAGCACCAGACACTCTCTTAACTTCCTAATGTATACAGTGCTGAAAGTTGTCTGATCCTCAGCTCATCTGTCCATAGTGTAGACTAATGGATGAGCCACTTATCTAACCTCTAGCTAATGCCACAGATCACACACTGTTTAGGTATCAAATTTTATTGCAATATACATTAAGCCTCCCTCACGCATGAATTTTCTTTGGCATGTTTTAACCTCTAAAATAACGCTGGTAAAAATGCATGTTTTTTTATGCTACGTATTTTTATGGTATTTTTAGGAACATTTTTATCTTCACACGTGTGAATTACAGCCATGTTTTTCCTATAAAAATGGGTATAAAAAAATGCCTGAAAAAAAGAAAGAATAGCTATGAACACAAAAAAGCACTGCAATGAAAAAAAAAACACTATAAGGGTTCATGCGCACGACCCACTGGATGTTTTGCGGTCCACAAATTGCGGATTCGCAAAACACGGATACTGGCCGTGTGCATTGCTAATAGAACAGTCCTATTCTTGTCCGTAATACGGAAAATAATAGGGCATATTCTATTTTTTGCAGAACAGCCATGCACGGAATGCATGGAGTCATTTCCGTTTTTTTTGGCCCATACGGGCCGCAAAAAAAATAGAACAGACACGGAAAAAAAAAAACATTTGTGTGCATGAGTCCTAAAAAAGTGTATCCTGCTTATCAAAATTCATATAGTCTTTCAAATTAACATCTGGCTTTGCCATTTTTCCTGCAAAAGATGATTCGAAAATTGCCAGGAGCCTTAGGAAGTTGAAGTATGTCTTGTATTTGTTAAAAAAAATTGACTAAAGCCTATTTGAAGGGTCCTCATTTGTTTGCTTTGTTAACAGCCTGTATGTGAATACTTTTTACAAAAACAAAGTGGATGGTTTTCTGGATATAATTTTTTAAGCCACTCCATGTATTCTACTTTAGTATCTGATCAGTGGGGGTCCGACACCCGGGACTCCCGCCAATCAGCTGTTTGAGAAGGCACCGGCGATCGCAGAACTGCGGAGGCCTTCTCGCTCCTCACAAAACATGGCACCATTTATAGTGGCTATGCTTGGTATCGCAGCGGAGCCCCATGGACTGAGATATGCTTAAGCCATGTGACCAATAAACATGACGTCACTGGCCTCGGGAAAGCTCTTACAAGGCCATGGCTTTACTGCGAGTGCCAGTGTCTTCTCAAACAGCTGACCAGTGTGGGTGTCGGACTCTCACCAAATAGATACTGATGTCCTATCCTCATCAGTTAAAAAATCTTGGAAAACCCCTTTAACTTCCTTTTGCAGCTCCAGACTGAAAAATAGTCTTGATAGACTTGATCTCTTCCACCCACTGATGACTGACAGTCTGTTCCTTTGTCTTCTGCCAATCATCAGCAGGTGGGCGGGAAGAGCAGGAGCTCATGAATAACCGGGACTCTTCTCAGCCAGCCCTGACTCTTCTCTAGGCAGGGGCTGCAATAATTATGATGCTGCTTCTCAGCAACCACTTACCTTTAGTTGATGAAATCAGTATGTCTGTCACTACCTTATGCTGCCTTCAGTGAGGAGACCATAAAGTTGATGATGATGATGACAGGTTCCCTTTAAATAGTAACCTTTACAATAGAATAAGGCATTTCAGAGACCCCAGCACTCATCCTCCATGCAGCAGGAGCTGATTGAGATTTAGGGGAGGAGTATGGTGTGATCTTTGTCATAGACAGAACTTGTGGTTATCAAATCAGTTGACCTGGACCAGTATGAGAACACATCTGAGCCTGAAAGCTGTTGGGCACCCAGGCTTATATAGCTGGAATCATGGGTGCACCTAGCCTTTCTGCTGCCTGAGGCGAAAACTGAAACGTGCGCCCATGCCAATTTCTTAATCTAATCCCTTTGCCAAAATGAAAGCACCCATTGCCCATGGCCCTTCCACTGCCCCCCTCTTGCCCCTACCTGGATCTGCCTGAGGCGATGGCCTCACCTGGCCTCATTGGTGGTGCACCCCTGGCTGAAATGCGTGTATGAACTAAGATTTTCTTTACCTAGACAAGCAGATATATCCACACCTAGTTCAGGAGCACCCCCGACTTATAAATTCATATACAGCTCATAAACACAGACGACTTGGGACCATGTCCACAACAGACATTAGATTGCTTGTGCAGGCTATTGTAATTGCCACTTTACATGTCACATGCGAATAGGGTAATATTAGTACAGACATAAGTAATCGTTATCAGGCGGTTGGCAATGCTGCAGCAATCAGCATCTAGTTTCCCCATTTCGAATATTGAGAACGACAGATGAAACACTGCGCCATGTTGACCACTAGAGGGCGCTCGGGTTCAGAGCATCGCAGCAAACAGGTGGCTCCCACTGCTAGTACATATGCAAATCCCCAGAAATGCTGCAGGCGTCAGCATATCCCACCCAGCAGTAAGAGCCGGCTCCCTCCATTATAAGGTCACGGAACTGATGCAGCTCGTCTTGGATGTGTAATAAGCCGTCCAGATAATAGCGCTCACCATTGTTGGCCTCACAAGAAAGTAACCATTTAAAGCTTATGCTGCACAGAAAGCTCACTTCTCCCCGATTACAGCTCAGCACTTCAATTACCAGGATTACTCTACTTAGCTGTCTGCGGAGCATCACTTAATGAGAGCACTATACTGGTAATAGGAGTGATGTGTCCTGGTGTCATTACTATTTGGAACTGCTGCCTGTACTGTCTACAAAGACCCAGAATCATGAGGATAGACGTAATCTATACTTATCTATGTCAGAACCAGTTCTGGTGGGTTTTAGCCCCCAAGTGTGTGTAGCAGGATGATGGACTGAACACTAACACTGTAAGATGCACCAGGTTTCTAATATACTACTACCCTATATACCTTCTTATGTATAATGACATCACCAGACACTTCAGCACTAACGTCTTCTGCTATACAATGACGTCACTTCATGCCGCTCTAGGCTTGTAATATATAATAGCATCACCTTACCACCCCTTTATACCTGACCAGTGTACCAACTCTAACCTTGGAATATGTAATGATGTCATTTTACACTTCTCCACTTTCCCACAATGATGTCACTGAATGCTTTACCACTGTAGCCTTAGATATAGTGATGTCACTGAATGCTTTACCACTGTAGCCTTAGATATAGTGATGTCACTGAATGCTTTACCACTGTAGCCTTAGATATAGTGATGTCACTGAATGCTTTACCACTGTAGCCTTAGATATAGTGATGTCACTGAATGCTTTACCACTGTAGCCTTAGATATAGTGATGTCACTGAATGCTTTACCACTGTAGCCTTAGATATAGTGATGTCACTGAACATGTTGCCACTCCAGCCTTTTAATACATAACCAAGTCTACCACTCTAGTTCTCATGTCCAGTGATGTCACTGAACCCTTCCGCCTTCTAATATACATTGATGTCACTGAACACTGTACCACCCTATCCTTTTTATACACAATAATGTTTCATTTCACTGCTCTACCACCCACACTAAGGCCATGGTTTTTTTTCCGTTTCCATTCCGTTTTTTGCATTCTGTATACGGACCGTAAACGGAACCATTCATTTTTAATGGATCCGCAAAAAAACGCAAAGTACTCTGTATGCCTTCCATTTCCGTATTTCCGTGTTTCCGTTCCGTTCAAAGATAGAATATGTCCTATTATTGTCCGCGTAACGGACAAGGATAGTACTGTTCTATCAGGGGCCAGCTGTTCCGCTCTGCAAAAATTGGAATGCACACGGACGTCATCCGTATTTTTTGCGGATCGGTTGTTTGCGGACCGCAAAATACTGAAAAAGCCATACGGGCGTGTGCAAGAGGCCTAAGGCAGATAATCCAATACTGTATAAAAAAATGTCTCAGGATACAGGAGAGTATAACAATAAGGTGGTAATAGAGCAGCAGCTCCTCAGACACAGTCTAGAATTATAATCGCAGCAAATAATATAGAAGAGGGTAAAATATTATTAAAAACCCTGCAAGAAGATTGTACTCATATTACAAACAATGGTGCAAACAATACAATGTAAAACAATCTAATAAATAATTGCCATGACACAATGAAAGGACTGCTCCATAGAGAATATAGTGTATATTTCACATAATATAGAAAGTAACTGTGTGGTTCAAATAATTGATTACTATGAAAGCTCAATATAATGGAAACACTGTGTGATGCAAAATACACTGGAAGGATAGGAAAATGAAATGAGGGCAAAAGATGTCACCCCTGGATGTGGTGGTTGGGGGCTCCTAGAAACTACAGCCTCAGTATAATGATGTCACTCAATACTTCACTACTCCAGTATTATTATTATTAGCCATTAATTCCATGGCAAGAGGGGTTACACAGACATAATACAATGATACAAAGACCATACAGAGGGGGAGAGGGGAGATTAAACACTCGATGGCAGAATGTTCCCATCAAAACGATGGACACTGACAAATCCCATTATAAGTCAAGAAGACAAGGCTGGTGTCCTTTCTGTGACCAACCCACCATAGTATGGGGGGCCCCTTATGAATGGGAGCCACAAGGCAGATATGAACAGAACCTGAGGCTGGTTTCACAAGGGATGACAAAGTTGTGCACTTTGTGTGCCAGTCTGGAGCTCATAGCTGGGCAGGAAATCTCTGCCTGCTGCAGTCTTCTGCTGTCACAACTGGAGCCACTGGTCAGAAAACTGTTCCCATGGGGTCAGTGTTGTCCTGCTTCTTGTGCTACACATGGTAGGAGGGCCAGACCTGTGTGAATTAGGACTTTTACATAATGTTGCCATTGTACATGATTATTCTAAAACTGACATTTATGGCCGGGCAACAAAAACCTCCGTGGGGCTTGTCTGCAGCTGAGACAGTATTAGAAACAACCAAATAGCTGAAAGGTCGCAGGTAAGTGACACTGTGGTCTGTGATAACAGTCTTGCGCCACTTGCTCTATGTGAGCAGAAATCAGTGAAGGGTGTTCTGCAATGTCGCAGGCAGCAGGACCATCACCATGCGACTCTTATGTCGCCTAATGCTAGCTTCATTTTATTAGAATAGTCTGAGAAAATAAGGGGACAAATACTTTTAGGCTTGTGGTTTCGGCTGAAATAAAAAATGGAAATAAAAAGTACAAAATGAATCAAAGTAAACTGCAAAAACAATTCATTTTCCCTAGTAAGCTAAGCAAATGTCCACCCTTCCAGGAAAAAAACCCCATCAGGTTTTAGCACAAACTTCAGTTTAGTTAGAAAAATGAATTTGATGTGTTTTGTGTTAAAGAATGGCAAGTTTTTGGAACAACATCTGCAAGTGACAATAATACCTCTGTAATAGAAACCTCAGAGTGATCCGTGTGAGCATGTAGTGTGACCAGGAGCCTCTGCGACATCTGCACAGAGAAGCCGGGCATGTTAGTGTCATTCAGCCGGTGAAACGTGCTTTTTTACCCCAAATAACCTCCTCCTGGCTCGGGACAGTCTGGCAATTATAAGAAATCTATATAAACGCATCGCTGACATGTCTGCATTGCGAATCTGTCCCCTGTGTTACTAAAAGGACTGACTCGGATCTGTGGGACCTTCATGCTGTAAAAGTCAGGGCTGCTGGTGTATGTATAAATGGACAGATAGATAGATAGATAGATAGATAGATAGATAGATAGATAGATAGATAGATAGATAGATAGATAGATAGATAGATAGATAGATAATAAATAGAAAGATATTAGATAGAGAGACAGAGATAGAAGGATAGATAGATAGATAGATAGATAGATAGATAGATAGATAGATAGATAGATAGATAATAAATAGAAAGATATTAGATAGAGAGACAGAGATAGAAGGATAGATAGATAGATAGATAGATAGATAGATAGATAGATAGATAGATAGATAGATAGATAATAAATAGAAAGATATTAGATAGAGAGACAGAGATAGAAGGATAGATAGATAGATAGATAGATAGATAGATAGATAGATAGATAGATAGATAGATATTAAATAGAAATATATTAGAGAGACAGCGATAGAAGGATAGATAGATAGATATTAAATAGAAAGATATTAGATAGAGAGACAGAGATAGAAGGATAGATAGATAGATAGATAGATAGATAGATAGATAGATAGATAGATAGATACATATTAAATAGAAAGATATTAAATAGACAGAGATAGAAGGATAGATAGATAGATAGATAATAAATAGATAGATAGATAGATAGATAATTAGATAGATATATTGATATATAGATATCAGATGCAATGATAGATAGATAGATATTAAATAGAAAGATATTAGATAGAGAGAGATAGAAGGATAGATAAATAGAGTTAGCTGAAAGAAAGATAGAAGTCTATTATCTATTAATGTATCTAATATAGTTAATAGATAGAAATATGTTTAACAATAAATAAAATTGAAAACTAAAATTAGAATATAAATTATAATAATTATATATAAATATTTTCATAATCAGGAAATTAATAAATATTAGTAAACATAAATATTTCGAATAATTGTTAAATTGTTATTAGTAGTCATAATAATAATAACAATAATAATAATAATATTAATTAATTATAATTGTCCTCCCCTGTTTGACACAAGTACATTTATACAGAATGTTTAAAATTTAAGAACAAAGTACATCTTCCATCTAAGACGATAACTATTTGTATGGATTGTGTTATATTTTGGTCTGCTATAACTTTTTTTTCCTACAGAGCTGAGCTGGTCGGGGGCTATGCCCAGTATGATGCTGAGCTGGTCGGGGCTGTGCCCAGTATGATGCTGAGCTGGTCGGGGGCTATGCCCAGTATGATGCTGAGCTGGTCGGGGCTGTGCCCGGTATTATGATAGGCTGGGATGGTCGGGGGCTATGCCCGGTATTATGATAGGCTGGGATGGTCGGGGGCTATGCCCGGTATTATGATAGGCTGGGCTGGTCGGGGGCTATGCCCGGTATGATGCTGAGCTGGTCGGGGGCTATGCCCAGTATGATGCTGGTAGTATTGTGGCAGTCGCCTGTTTAGGGTGAGAGGGGGTAGTGGAGAGAAACGCGGAGACCTAGGCAGTATACACAGCCTGAAGCTGGCAAATAAAGTTCATCTCCAGGTCCCCGTGGAGGCGTCCTTCCTCACCTGTAGGGGCTCCGTCATCAGCAGGATGGAGTCAGGTAGGGGAGCAGGAGAACCTGCACTATTAGGAACATCACTCAGTGTTATAAGAGATTGTCTAGTGCTGTCAGTGAATGTGCCCCAGCCCTTCACGTGTGGAGGATGATGGGAGTAGTGTCCGCAGATGAATTATTACTATTAATAAGTCCACTTTACATCAGTCCTTTTGTTTGTATTCGGCTGTTTCCGAATATTCACAGAAATTCAGCAGATCGAGCTTCCTGCAGGATTTCCACTCAAGTCAGACAATATTTGGAACAGGCTCGAAAAAAATCTAAAGAAACAATTTTCAGGAGGGTGTTAATGAAAGCAGTGAGCGGGATCCCTGCAGCTGGAGAGGAAGGGCTGATAATGATGGGGTGCCTTAAGCTGGTCAGGTGGCCCCCATAGGAGGTGGCCCCCACAGTGGTTCATTTACAAGTCACAGGCAGGTGGGAATGGAGAGGCCTGGAGATAATGAGGCCAAATGGTCGCATTTACCACCTTATGTAGATGAAAGGGAGGAGGTGTGAAGGCCATCAGGTGGCCATCCAGAGCAGAGCCCGGCGTGGTGCCCCAGTTATGGAGGTACCAGGCGGCAGAAGCATTGTGCCAAGCTGTGATGGCCGCAGGCGACATGTCACTCTCTTGTCACCTGGGCATTGGCTGGAGGTGTTCGGGCAGACGCATATAAAGCAGATTAACCGGTTTTTCAGTATTTCAGTGAGTTTTATCTTGTCATTCACACCCCCTTGCACCGCGTTTAACCCATGCAACTCCAGGAAAATGTGTAAAGGTGCCCATAGACATCAGTTGCTGGCATCTGAAACCAAACCTCTGGGATGCAGTCTGTGACAAGTAGGGTGTCTCGGGTGTGAGCTCGGTGTGTGCGGGCAGTGGGGCGCAGGGTGTGTGGTCAGTGCCTGGGACCCGGCACTAGCTGCTGCTGCTGCTGCAGCCCCCGGTGGAAGCGTCCCGCGCTCTGATTGGCTGAGCGCCGTGTAGGGGGCGTGGCTCAGCACTCTCCGTCTGCTGCGCCGTAGAAAAGTCCCTGACTGCTGACTGATGCTCAAAGTTCACAAGTTTTCCCAATGTTCCCCGAGCCGAGCCTGAGAGCAGCACCCAGTCACCGGCGCTGAGAGGGGCCCCCGGGAGAAGTGCAATCTGCATCCAGAGACAGCTGCTGAGTCCTGGGGAGCGGCAGTACGAGACGCCGGGGATCTGTACGGAGTAGGATAAGGTTACCCCAAGCATCAGAGAAGTGGAAGCGGCGTGTCCTCTATGCGGTGACCTGCATGCCCTGGGCCTGGATCTGTCTGGCGGGACGTACACTGTGGATTCTGTATGACACTTGCCTCATCCTGACCCCCCAGCTCCCTCTCCACTTATCAGCCTGCGAGTGCCCGGGCGGGAGGCTGGCTGGCTTGGCCTCCACAAGGAGGTGGCAGAACCATGCAAGCGCGTTACTCCGTGTCCAGCCCAAACTCCCTGGGTGTTGTGCCATATCTTGGAGGGGATCAAAGCTACTACAGGGCGGCAGCAGCTGCTGCAGCAGCTGGTGGAGGCTACACTGGCATGCCTGCCCCCATGAGCATGTACTCCCACCCAGCTCACGAACAGTACCAGGCCGGCATGGCCAGATATGGGCCTTACACTCCTCAGCCTCAACCCAAGGACATGGTGAAGCCTCCCTATAGTTACATCGCCCTCATCACCATGGCCATCCAGAATGCTCCTGACAAGAAAATCACTCTGAATGGCATCTACCAGTTCATCATGGAAAGGTTTCCATTCTACAGAGACAATAAGCAGGGCTGGCAGAACAGCATCAGGCACAACTTGTCCCTCAATGAATGTTTTGTCAAGGTGCCCAGGGACGACAAGAAACCGGGGAAAGGTAGTTATTGGACCCTTGACCCAGACTCTTACAACATGTTTGAGAATGGCAGCTTCTTGAGGAGGAGGCGCAGGTTCAAGAAGAAAGACGTGGTCAAAGATGGCACCAAGGAGGAGAAGGACAGGCTTCTTAAGGATCACCATCAGTCCCAGACCCCGGCTGGCCAGCAGCGCCAGGCGCAGGCCCAAGGAGACCAGGACAGCAACTCCCAGCCTGTCAGGATCCAGGATATAAAGACCGAGAATGGTACCTCTTCTCCCCCCCAGGCCATGTCTCCTGCCCTCAACGCGGTGCCTAAGATAGAGAGCCCAGACAGCAGCAGCAGCATGTCCAGTGGCAGCCCTCACAGCATCCCATCCAGCAGGTCCATGAGCCTGGACACAGCCGAGCCCCACCATCCACACCAGCACCAGCACCACAGCCAGGGCTTCAGCGTGGACAACATCATGACCTCTCTTAGGGGGTCTCCGCAGGCCACAGGAGAAATGGCCACTAGTCTGATCGCCTCTTCCAGGACGGGAATAGCCCCTTCTCTTTCTCTCAGCTATTCCCCGGGTCAGGGCTCTATCTACGGCTCACCTTGTGGTCAAAGTACCAGTGGTGCCAGCTCTGCAGGGACCTATCATTGTAACATGCAAGCCATGAGTCTATACTCTGGAGACAGGTCTGGACACTTGACTTCAGCCAGCACACCGACGGCCACCACAGTGGAAGAGACATTGCCTGATTATTCCATTACCACAACCACCACCTCTGCCCTGAGCCATGGTAGCCTGAGCTCCGGCCAGGAGCATCCTCACCAAAGCAGACTCCCATCATGGTACTTGAATCAGTCGGGGGATTTAGGCCACTTGGCTGGGGCCACCTACCCGGGACAGCAGCAGAACTTCCACTCTGTAAGAGAGATGTTCGAGTCGCAGAGAATTGGCTTGAACAGCTCCCCTGTGAACGGTAATAGCAGCTGTCAGATGTCCTTCCCCTCCAGTCAGTCTCTGTACCGCACATCAGGGGCATTTGTGTATGACTGCAGCAAGTTCTGACCTCCCAACAACCACAACTCCCAGTATGTAACCTTGAGAAGAGGTGCTGCATAGAGCTAGTGCCACCTCGTCCAGCCCAGAACTCTGTAAAGGCCCCATTAGTTTGTACAGACTGCCAGGTTTGTAGAGGGACAACACGTAAGTTCCTGCTCTTTCCACAGGTTGTTTTGTAAGGTATCTTAATTTCCAATGTATGTTACAGAGCATATATATATGGTGAGCTTTCTATATGGACATGTATATTGCAATATAGTAATTTATTTTTTAATGTCTACATGGATAATGAGGACCAAACCAGACAGTGTTGTCTATCTGCTTGTGTGAACATTTGAGTTTTCATTACAACCAAAGGGAATTTGTACCCGTTTATTACCGGTTTGTTTTCTTCTGAAGGCATAGTAGTATTGTTTGTTTCCTAATAAATGACCATTCTATCTGAACGATCGCAACGTCTGCTGCTTTGTAACATTCCTCTCCCATCAGTACCAAGTAATAATAGGATGGGCAGCGGGTCTTGTCATGCCAATTAATTACCAAGGAGTAGCCCAAACTACTCTACTACCTCTACCTTCTCCTAATTCTAAAGAAAAATAGATTTCTTTTCTGTACACATAGCTACATCAATTATATAAAAAAAAATTCCCTTTATTTTAGAATATATATATATATATATATATATATATATATATATATATAAAAAAAAATTTTTTATTTAACATTAATTAGACATCATTTGTTTTTCATTCGTGCACATCGAGGGGTAATGAATCAGAAGTTTCTCTTGTTCCATATTAGCGCCTTTTGCTTGTTATTACCCAGGTAGACACTAACCCTAATTTACCAGGTAGAGTCCTGGGGGCAGTGTCCTGCCCTCCCCCGATCCATCAGGAAATAGCTTGCGGTGATCCGCCCTGTCAATCAGCGGTTGAGAGCTGATGAGTTGATTAGGTCTCGCATACACATACAGGGAATTATCAGGCCCTTATCTAGAAGGAGCCACTTAGACTTATTATTATCTCTTCTTTCCGCAGTTCAGATTTTATTGCTAATATATCCCAGATAACCTCTTTTATCCAATGCTCTTACCATGCACTGCATACAGTGAAGTCAGTACTGTAACCTAAAAGCCATATATTTCTGCATTTATTCCGATTCATATTTTGAGAAGCATGGCTGTACTTGTCTGCTTTGTCTTCTGACTCTTGAAAGTCTCCTTGGTGGTCCAGGCGCTTGGAGTATTTAGTTGTCATTATTTGTGGTAGTGTTGACAATCCTCCAGACTCCTAACAGTGCAGGACGTGTTACCACCATCACTGCTCAGATATCATCTACCTGTATGTGTATATATCTATCATTAACTTCTAAAATATTCATCTCTTCATATACAATCTACGTGTCTACTTATCTGTATATTTATTTATCTATTATTGAATTCTAAAATATCATCTATTATTTATTTATTTTTATTTATTTATCCTTCACTGAATTCTGAAGAATTATATTATCTAATTTATCTAATATCTATCTATCTATCTATCTATCTATCTATCTATCTATCTATCTATCTATCTATCCATCTAATTATCTATCTACTATATTTATCCATTACTTCTATCTATCTATCTATCTATCTATCTATCTATCTATTATCTATCTAATATCTATTATCTATCTATCTATTATCCATCTAATATCTATCTATCTATTATCTATCTAATATCTATTATCTATCTATCTATTATCCATCTAATATCTATTTATCTATTATCTATCTCTCTAATAGCTTTCTACAATTCTACTGTCTATCTAATAGCTATCTATCTGCCTGTTTATCTATCGAATATCGTCTCTCTATGTATTGGTCAAATCATTTTATAAAAGATCTAATATATATAACATGTATACATAATTACAAAATACCATCTTTGTATCTATGGCCCATAAATGCTAGCACTGGATCAGGTCACTATTGTATTTTGGATCTGTGTAGAATAAGAGCCGACTGTGGCTGTAGACAGCGCTGGGCTCCCCAATACCTGCTTCCTGTAGTGCGGTCACCCCAGAGGGGCCCAAGTGACCCCAGCCTCCGGCTGATACTAGCAATTAGTGATTGGGAGAGCAGCTCTCCACTCATCCACACCTAGTCTGATAATGATTATTGTTACTATTAGTGATAGTCGTCTTCAGGATTGTTATAAAATGCTACTGAGGCTGATGATATACCATTAGTTATTATTCTTGCTGAAATAATAATATTAACATTGACTATGATACAATGCTAACAGATAGAAATCTTATAAAACGAACTACCAATAATAATTGTGATGGCTGAGTAATAATAATAATAATAATTGTGAGTAAGTAATAATAATTATTGTGTGGGGCTGAGTGTAGATCTACCTCCTCCCCAATAATGGTCATGGTATAGGTGAGGTTCTGTGGAGACGATACCAGGTGATATCAGCACTAGGTGCAGGGCACAGCTGGCAGGCGTTTTCTCTTTTTTTTTCTTGTGGTGTCCTGTTTAGCGTTCATTATTCAGAAATAGGCAAGACAAACATGCGAGGAGCAAGACTAATTGTAAAGTAAATCCCTGGGAGCAGGCGGGCGACTGAGGAGGGCACCCAGGTGGGCACCTCTACCCTGAGGCCACAAGTGCTGCTTGTATTGCTGGGGCTATGGACTCCACAGAGTATTCTCCATTTTTTGTGGATATGTCTGCTAGAACTATAAGGCCACATCACCCTGCTGGCAATAAGAAGGTCTCTCCAGCCTGTCACCTCCCAGTAATCCAGAGCAGAATCTGTGCTCCATCCAGGACTGCATCTGGAGCTCTGAATACTTCATACAGACTAAATGTATGCCGGACACAACAGAGAGATACCGAGGAAATGGATATATATATACACCTTTCTGTACTCTTCTATATTGCAGTGCATTTTATAATTGAGTTGTCAAATCCTAGCAAGGTAACAACCTACAGCCCTCTTTAGTTTATATACAGGTGTAACTTACCGCTTATGAAATCCCAAAGTCACAATCTCAGGTACCCTTTGCTCAGGGGGTATGGATTAATTAGCTGGCTAGAGTGCGACACTTTGAGCCTAGAATATTGAACCTTTTCACAATATTCAAATTTTAAATTGCATTACTGAAATAAATGAACTTTTGCACAATATTCTAATTTCTCAAGTTTACCTGTATATATATATATATAGAGAGAGAGAGAGAGAGAGAGAGAGAGAGAGAGAATAAATGATAATAAAAGAGCAATAGATAGATATTAGGAAGGTAAGTAGGTTGATAAAGTAATAAAGGATAATAATAGGAAGGTAGACAGACAGAGGAATGAATAGATAGAATAAAGAAAAATCGTAATAATAGGTAGATACAATAATAAAGCATAATAATAGACAGGCAGGTAGGTAGGTATGGTGACATTTTTTTTAATTTCCCATACAGCCAATTTTTTTTTTTTTTTTTTATTCTAGTGTTTCAAATTGGAGTTAATATCTTTTATAGGTTAGAATTCAGTGATAGATAAATATACATATAGACACTTGGGTTTTGCATGAATAGATGGATAAAACAAAGGATAATAAATAAATGATAATCATAGATGAATAAGTATTAGATAATAGACAATTAGATAATTCGAGAAAATAATTAAAGATAGACATAATATAAGATAGATAAAATAATAAAGGATAGACAATAATAGAAGATAGATAAAATAATAAAGGATAGACAATAATAGAAGATAGATAAAATAATAAAGGATAGACAATAATAGAAGATAGATAAAATAATAAAGGATAGACAATAATAGAAGATAGGATACTGAAGGATAAACATAACAGAAGGCAGATAAATATTATGCGCATCATTAAAGATAGATGATAGATAAAATAATAAAATACATAATAATAGAAGGTAGATAGAAGTGTGTGTAGAGAAAACCTGACAAAAATTATTTATTATCTATTCTCTATTTTATTCTAGCTACTACCTAATATCTGTCTGTATATATTTATCTAAAATATTATTTATATAGTTTTCTACCAAGTTATCTATCTAAATGTCTAATTATCTACTATTTATCTAATTTATCTACTATCTATCTAATTATCTGTCTATCTGTCTATCTATCTATCTATCTATCTATCTATCTATCTATCTATCTATCTATCTATCTATCTATTCACACTGCTTGAGAAAAGTCCTACTGAGAGGACTGAAAGGTCGCATTATATCGGGTAAATAAACGTACAGAATTTGCTTATTTTTTGGGAGTTGAGGGATCGCCTTTCAGCCGCTGGCACTCCAGTTACTTCTTTTTTTCTATAGCTGTGCTTCCTGATTAATCTACATTCTATCTATCTATCTATCTATCTATCTATCTATCTATCTATCTATCTATCTATCTATCTATCTATCTATTCATCCATCCATTATCTAACGTTACCACAAGATAGCCGCACAACAGGAAGGCAATGGCACAGTAATAGAGGAGGGTGCAAGCCACAGGTACCCCGACTTCAGGATCCTTAAAATCAAATTGAAACCCATATTTGGTCATGATAATCATAATTATCGTCTCCAATAATACAGGTGTGGGAGACAGACGAATATGGAGGGCATTTGGAGTGGGTATGTATAATTGGTATCTGGGCACTGCCTATATTAATGAACTAAATAACCGGTCTAAATTTAAAGACAGATTTCACAAAGCAGAATCATTTTATGACTTGCCTACCAGGCTTACTACACATAGGTTTAGTGTGGTAGCTAAATATCTCTACTTATTGGCTGCGATTACAGGACCTCTAACTATAGACCATCTGCGGTGATGTGGCCATTCAGAGCATTGGACTTTATATTTTATTACAGGATATATATATATATATATATATATATATATATATATATTTATTCCCCCCCCCCCCCCCAATATATTCCGGATGGAATCTATCCACTATCTATATCTATCATCCATCTAGTCTAATATCTATTTATTCTAATATATATATATATTCTTACATCTATCTATATATCTTTCTCATACATGAAGGGACGTATGAAACAGCTTATTGATAGCCAGATACACGAAATACATGTTTGATAATCATTGTATATATTTAGAATTAGACAATACATGTATATGTATACCAGAGACTAGAATATGAATTGATAAATGATGTGTTAGCTAATAATATAGATAGATAGATGATAAGATATGGAGTCCAGTATCTGCTGTGCTGTGGATGGTGCAGGCCTCTAGCTGTAATTATGATCAGACCCATAAAGCCATTCATTTCATTCCAGAGCTATAAACAAATGTCGCGTTAGGCCAAGATTGATGGCTCTATGTAATAAAAGCAGGTCTGGTCAGGAAGGAATAAAACTCAATCACAGACTGGGAATCATTTTTCAGGGCTAGGAGAGAGGGACGGGGGTCACACAGGGGAGAGGATGTCACAGTGCTCACGTCTCAGACCAGTGACTTTCCCCAGCACTGTACCTCCAGAGCGGAACTCGCTATAGGCGTCCATACATTATATGATGTTCTGTGGGTGTAACATATATGAGAGATATCAGGGCAGATGTATGTTTATTCAGATTGTATTTAGTTTGATCAGATGACTGGTCACATATCGGGACAACAGGTGACAGAAGATATACTGTAGAGGGAATGGCGCGTCCTCCATTGCTAATTGATAGGCGCTGGGTCTTTCCTAATGACATGGCTGCTGGCTCAGGAGTGCAGCACAGAGCGGCCATTGTGTGTCCTCCTGTGCTCCAGTCACCCAGCACAAATCACAGAACTGCCGGCCTGGAGGTGCGCAGTGGTCAGATGGACCAGGGACTGACGCTGTACTGAACATCTGTATATACCCCCAGTGCCCTGCAGGTATGTAGCAGAGCTGTACAGCAGATACATCATACAAGGTAACATCCCAGTCACCTGGAGAGCACCTACCACCCTCACCCCCTCAGCTAGGTATGTAGTCAGTGACGGGTATTATTGCTGAATGTCCTCCTGGAAAGTGCTAATAGATGGCCTCCTGCAGCATGATGAGCCAGCATCTCCGGGACCGGTGCAGGGGTACAGAGGATACTGCTGGGCTATTCTACAGGGGACTTGTGTGTGCCCACAAGCCATATGGCTGCTGCCAGGCAGGAGTACCCAGACAGGTATCTGGAGAGGGTATTGTGTAGGTGCTCAGTGCGCACCTGTAGTGAGTATAGGAGGCCAGGAGCTGCTGCAGGTCCACACTCATCTGCTTCCCATTAACAGCAAACCACTGCTGACCCAGGTCCTCCAGCACTTTCAGCAAGGTGTCCTCTAAGGACACACTTTTCACAGCAGGCCAGGTGTTCCACATCTCAGGCCAGGCCCAGACTTTCCACTGAACACCTCTAGAAGGCTCCTTCTTCTTCTCCTCCATCATCCGTGCCATACAAAGAGCCCTCTCTTCTCCAGCACAGGCAGCCCCCACATTGCACGCACACATTACAAGAACACTCATTTCAGCAAAAAATATTCCCTCCTTGCCTAAATTACTCAAAGTCTTGGATGTCATAATTAATTAATACTGTGGCCAGACGAGGAAGCCCATGACAAAAATCACTCCCTACTATTTGCAATTGTTTTCGCACCACTTCATTGTACTTTTTTTTTTGTACTTTTCTATATTGCAGTGCATTTTATAAATGAGTTGTGAAATCCTAGCAAGGTAACAACCTACAGCCCTCTCTTCTGTGTGTGTATGTGTAATTATATATATATATATATATATATATATATATATATATATATATATATATATATATATATATAGAGTGTATATATATATATATATAGAGAGAGAGAGAGAGTGTGTGTGTATGTATATATATATATATATATATATATATATATAGAGAGAGAGAGATAGTGTGTGTATATATATATATATATATATATATATAGAATAAATATATAGAGTATGTTTTATCTCTCTAATACATATATATATATATATATATATATATATAGAGAGAGAGAGAGAGAGAAAGAGAGTATGTTCTATCTAATATATATATATATATATATATATATAGAGAGAGAGAAAGAGAGTATGTTCTATATATATATATATATATATATATATATACACACTATGTTTTTTTAAATATATATATATAGAGAGAGAGAGGATATGTTCTAATATATACACACACACACATACAGATATACACATATCCAAGTCCTGGATACCTAATAAAATCTATTCTCAATACATGACAACTAGAAATGGCTGTAGCACACATCAGATACAATAATTCCATTCACTCCAGTGCATTTCTAAGTGTAATCTATACTCCCATGGTGGGTAGATTCCTGCAATGAGTTTTAAAAAACGACTGCAATTATAATAAACTTTATGTAGAAAATAAATCACTTTCCTTAATCACTCATCATGTGACTAATGCCTATTTTGTGTCTTACAAGTGTCTGTCCATCCTTTGCTGTGAATTACTCAGTAATGCTGAAGCTGGAATCTTATGTGTAATGTGCCAAAGAAAACACACAATACTTTGTGTTCTTTTTCTTTTTTCTTTAACCCATAAAACTTTTTTCTTTCTGAAGGACTACATTAACATCTTTGAATCTCAGCAAATATACAAGACATTTACTGTGCCTCTTCTAGCGCCTGACCTCAAGTTAGGAAAAAAAATGAATGGGATTTAAGAGGGGAAACTTGATGGAAGATGCTTTACTGTAGTATGGGCTTTATGACCTCTGCATAACCCGAGCGCCTTGGCAAAGACCTCTTGATCAACATTGACTAACCGTACAGCTTTGTAGGTATAGTCTTTCTAGTCTCTGCCATCGTTTCAGCTGCCTCAGGATCCTGTGCCTAATTATAGAAAGGAGAAACAGGAAAGGCACATGAATGGCACTATTCTGAAGGTGCAGGGGCCTGGATATAGAGGAGCTTTTTGTCACCAATTCTGTACTAGGTTACTACATTCAAGACAACTTCAAACCTCCCAGTACACACTTCTTACACTTAACCACATTCTCAAAGGAGGCTTTTGAGCTATTAACTTGCATTACTGAAATGCGCATTAGCAGGGTGAGTAAAGCTAACCATAGACGTAAAAAATGTTTCCCCAACGCAATACCTTTTCTGACTTTTTTTTTCCAGTTGGAATACTAGTCAGGAAAGGGACACACATAAAGGGGTGTTTTCAGTACCAAAGGGATAACAATTATCTTCAGTAATGATCTTTACAGCAGAAGTTGATAGCACTCTGCAAAGACAGAATATGACAACATTTATGGATTTATACTGGCTGAGAATCTCTGGGTAACCCAAAAATCCCTAAGGGTGCCTTCACACGTTGCGGAATTTTCCGCAACAACATCTGCAGGTGCAGATTTTTCAAAGTTGCAGTTTTTGTTGCGGATTATGCTACGGATTTTGTGTGTGAATAATGTTGCGGATTTCTGTGCGGATTACATCTCCACTGAAATGAATGAAGACATTCAGCTACAGAAAATCTGCACAAAAATTTTATTTGCTCTCTGTTCATCTATGGAATATTACTTCTGCAGCACAACAGAACACAGGTGTTGACACTTTTCATCCCCATAGGCTAACATGGCGGATGTCTTTGTGGTGCGGAAAATTCCACAACGTCTGTAGGCACCTTGTTTTTTCGTTAGGGCCAGCTATCAATGGTGAAGATCACGTCTAGTGTTGAGCGAATCAAATATCAGGGAAAATTCGATTCACGGCGAAGCCGAATTTTCTTGTGCCTCGTGGTAACGAATCAATTTCCCTTGAAAAGGGTTAAAAAAAAATAAAAAAAAACAACAAAAAAAAACCTCATTCGTTTGAGCACAGTCAGCCACCACCATCGTGATTGAAGATCCTGTGCACGTTGACGCATGACGTCACCACACTGGCCGACATGGTGACGTCATCACAGGCCACGCAAGATTTTGCGCTTAATCTTCAATCAAGATGGTGCCTGGCTCTTCGCAATCAAAGAGTTGAGAGGAGTATTATTTTATTTTTTATAATACACTTTCGTATTAAACTCAGAGGGCGTGATCAGCGAGGAACTCGGCATCTGAGGGGTACAATGACGGGGAGCGGCGCAATCACCGTTCCCTTTCAATGCACTCACTGCTTACAAAGAAATGCGCCTTGTGACGAAGTCATTCATCACAAAGCAAATTTCTTTGTAAAATTTGGCTAACAGCCAAATCGAATTTTACAAAACTTGGCTCATCACTAATCACGTCATCAATTTTTTGAAACCTGAGCTGGAAGAAAATTTCGATGACAGGTCTATCTCTCCACAGAGAAAAAAATTGTGCACCACAGGTCAACATATATAGAGGTTAACCAGTGCTGACGGGATGTAAAAAATGGTGGAATATGTTGATATGTGGCTAATGAACTATTTGATATTTTTATTATTTTTTTGTTTGTCTTATAGCAACTGATACTTGAGTGCTGCGTTCAGTAGTTAAAAGCCACTTATTAAAAATGTACTGGTAAAAATGGTCATAGATGCAAAAGTTCTTCAATATGCCGAGAGGTTCAAGTATTTTTTGCATTCGGAATGGACTTCAGAAATTGATCCTACATAAATATATATTTGCCACGGTAAAAATGACTATGTCCATGTCCTGGAAAATATTACCCTACATGCATGTTTCTTGGTCGTGATCATTTTCAGACATCCATATCATAGATAAAGAAAACCTGCCAGCATTCCTGACATGTCTATTTTAGTAAATTATTAGATTCCTAATAAAATAAGAATTCTGGAGCTTCTTTTCTTTGGCCTCCGTGTTGTGCTGTTCCTCTGCTATTGATCTTAGAAAAGTATAAATACATTGACAACTGGATATTACCGTTTTCCAGGTCAAAGGGAATGTGTCCCTTCCCAATCTGATACGGTCAGCACTGACTGGACAATGTCAGACCTTGCGGGGACGCCACCTCACCTGGTAACATCAAAGTTGTCAATTTATTCATAAACATCTAGGAGGAACAATAGAAGGACTGCACAATGCAGAGGTCTGAGAAAAAAGCTCTGGAATTGCTATTTCACAGGGAATACAATAATTTACTAAAACAGACATGTCAGAAGGAGAGACAGCGCCTCTTTAACCGAGCTCTTATAAACCATGATTGTCCCCCTAAACCGTTCAGGATCACTTTTTTTTTTTTACCAGTCCTTACATCCTGGGGAAAAATATGCCATATAACAGTAAAATGACATTTTATAGATTGGATAATAAATTCCTTTTTTATAGACTTTTTATTAAAGTGTCCCATATATTTCCTAGCTTTCAACGTTTAGGCTGCATATCACAGGGTATCCACTCTTGGCCTATTTGCTGTGACAATGCCGGTTTAAAAATAAAATCTTTACTCAAGCCCTCAAGAGGTAAGAAAATTAATTTATAGTGTAATAACTATGTGAGATATCCGAAACACAAACGCTTATCGTTTGGCCTATTGTCAGGAAGGGTTTCACAGAATGATTTTGCCCCCACACAGACAAAACCAGTTTTTAAGGTTTTCCACGTGATCCTAGCAGGGTTTCAGTTATATGTGCATATTTCACTGTGCGGATCTAGTGCGGTAGTTGCTTATTACGATTTGCAGTTGCATGAAGACACAACGCAGCACATACATACCGGGTAGAGATTTGAGAGGAATTGGTTGTATCATCATTTCTGCCAATAAACCTGACACATCTGTAAAGATGTCTAGAGATGTTACTCCAGTTTTTCCGCCCCCCCCCTCTTGAAAAAAACTTCACAAATTGTTATATCTGGCAAAAACCTACTCTCCTAGCTACCCACGTTCACTTTCTCTACCAGTTTTCAAAAGTGACGAGAGCAGCATAATACCACAAAAAGTCACACATTTTTGTGTAAAAATGCTGGGGACAAAAATGTGTGACTTTTTTTTAAAACTGGCGCACACAAGGCTTCAAAAATTCCTCCATTGCGCATTTCCATTGTTCCTTCTGCTGCCAGTTGTACAGAAAGGCACATGGACCTCATGTACCCCAAACCACACATCATGCATGTCTGGGCTACATGAACGCAATACAATGCATTTAGATGGAAATTTACCTGCACTGGCTATATCTTAAAATAAAATTAAAATAATTTCAGTGAACTTGGTTACCTTTTCCACAATGATTGCTGCTATAGAAAGTAGGAGTAAACTGTCCTTAATATGTCATATAAACCTTATTATATAATAAAGGTATTGCCCAATAATTCTTAAAGTGCACTTAAACCTTCAAGTGATTTTTAAAAAATTGCTACAAATACATAAAGAATGATTTTTAAATATATTTTATTGACAGATTTTATTATTGTAGTAGCCAAACAGGCCCCCAAAGTTCAGGCCTTGCTATTAACTGCAGTTCATATAGAATCCATACACTGCAGCCATGTTTGTGGTGTGTGGATTCTGACTTCTACAATATGCCCTGCTCCTGTCTGTGTTCTGCTGTGCTGAACGCCCCGCACCAACATGCTATCTCAAGAGGAGTGAGGACAGGCAGGAGCTCCGCACAGCACAACACTGCTCCGCCAAAGCCTAGCATAGCATATCGGTGCACGGTATCCTGTTTGGCTACTAAAACAATAAAGGTCCATTCACACGTCTGCAGTGTTTTGCGTATCCACCGGGCCGGAACCCCAATAGAAATGCTTAATCTTGTCTGCAGCTGCGGACAAGAATAGGACATGTTCTATTTTTTTGCGGAACCGCGGATCGGAAGTTCGGGGTCGCGGACTGGAAATGCGGATACGGACAGTCAGCATCTTTTCCGGCCCTATTGAAAATGAATGGGTCCGGATCTGTTTCGCAACAGATCCGGACCATTCATACGGACGTGTGAGTGGACTTTAAGGGCTCATATACACAAACGTATTTTCTTTTCGTGTTCGTTCCTTTTCTTTTGCGGACCGTATGTGGAACCATTAATTTCAATGGCTCAGCAAAAAATGAAGTTACTCTGTGTGCATTGCGTTTCTGCGTGTCCGTTCCGCAAAAAAATAGAACATGTCCTATTATTGTCTGCATTACAGACAAGGATAGGACTGTTATTAGGGGCCAGCTGTTCAGTTCCGCAAAATATGAAATGCACATGGATCTCAACCGTATTTTTTGCGGATCCGTTTTTGTGGACCACAAAATACATACAGTCGTGTGCATGAGCCCTAGGATCTATATATAAAATATATTACAAAAATCATCATTATGGTATTTGTAACAGTTCCAGGTTTAGGTACACTTTAAAAGTGTATGAGTGTGTGTATATATATATACATATATACACAGGTGAAACTCTAAAAATTTGAATATCGTGCAAAGTTCATTTATTTCAGTAATGCGATTTAAAAGGTGAAACTAACATATGAGATAGACTCATTACATGCAAAGCAAGATATTTCAAGCCTTTGTTATAATCTGAATGATTATGGCTTACAGCTTATGAAACCCCAAAGTCACAATCTCAGGTACCCTTTGCTCAGGGGGTATGGATTAATTAGCTGGCTAGAGTGTGACACTTTGAGCCCAGAATATTGAACCTTTTCACAATATTCTAATTTTAAGCTGCATTAATGCAATTCCTTTTAATTTGTATTTCTGAACAAAATGGACTTTTCGACGATATTCAAATATTTTGAGTTTCACCTGTATATCTATACATGTAGCCAGTATATAGCCACATTAACAGTTCTTCTGGCTATGCATGCTTTTCCTATTACTTCTAGTAATGATAATTTTGACAAGCTAATGGACTTCAGTTCAAACCTTTCATGAAGCCATTTCGCCATCATCTTGACAGAACAGCCCAGTTACAGCTTAGAATCGTTTTAAGCGCTACCTTATTCACGCTGCCAGTGCCCACAAAGCTCTACAAATTCTGACAAATAAAGCCCTGTTCCTATTTTTCCTACACTCACAGAAAAATGTGTTTTGTGTGTATGTTTCAATACGGTACATCAGAAAAAACACTTTGGGGAAAATTTTTATCAAAGACCGGCATTTTACAGCGGTCTTTGATATTCCCTGTGCTGTCAGAAGATGTGCTTAATTTATGACGAGGCGCACACCTCATCATAAATTAGGCGCATCCCCTGGCAGTCTCGGCACCTAAAATGAAATCTATGCCAGTTCATAGCTGGCATAGATTTAAATCATCATTTATGCCCACACTCTGCTCCCGCCATGCCCCAATTTGAATCAGTGCTTTAAATAGGTATTAAAGAGAACCTGTCACCAGGAAATGCACTGCAGTCTACAGGCAGTACGGTACAGAACAGGAGGAGCTCAGCAGACTGATATACTGATTCAGTAAAGCTTGGAATATATTCATTTAAACCCCTGCTCTATCTATGCTGAGGAGTCAGTGATTGACAGCCTTCCCTCTTTACACGTGACAATTCGCTAATGCCATCGCTCGTCCCCATACATAATCATTGTTTGCTGGTAGCAGAGCGTGTTTAGGTGGCACGATCTGCTGCCGGCAAATGGTAATTTAGGTGACCGCATGAAAGGTGCGATTACCCAATGCGTTTTTCATCCGGGAATCGGCAGCACCTTTACACCGCCAGATAAAATCTAACGAGTGTTCCTTTAGTCATGCAAATTAGCTGTCAATCAATGATAGGACCGCCCACATGACTCCAAAGCATAGAAGGAGAAGATATTTAAATGTATAAATTACAAGTTTGCTGAATCTTTTCCCACAAAACTATATATCGATCTGCTCAGCACCTCCTGCTCTATAACAGGCTGCCTGCAGATTGCACGCTGACAGGTTCTAGTATGACACATAAAATTAATTTTCAATATGAATTCCTATCCACTATGGGGGTCATTTACTATCAGATATACCTGGTGCAGATTAAGGCCCAAAGGTTATTTACGCAACAATCTGCGACTTTTTTTCCCACACACACCAGGTGGCATGGCTGGGGAAGGGGCCTCATTTAGGGGCCCTGTTTTAGGCATAGAAAATGGTCTAAATTTAAGCCAGCAAGGAAGCTGGCTTACATTTAGACCAGTGGTGGATGCGCCGAAGGTATGTACAGGCCGGCGCCTCTTCATAACTTGGGCAGATCCACCGCCATCGCAAAGGGCTTATTAAGACCGACGTATTAAACGCCAGTCTTAATAAAATGACCCGCTTAGTTTTTTTATTAAAATTATTGAATTCTGGGATGCACAATGATTTTTATTGGCTCCATATCAACCATTAGGATTTGTACACTGAAAAAATGTTCATGTAGGAAAGCAAATAATGAGTTTGTTCCCAGTGTAGTAGCTTATAAAGCAGTTCCCTATTATACACTGCTCAAAAAAATTAAGGGAACACTTAAACAACACAATGTAACTCCAAGTCAATCACGCTTCTGTGAAATCAAACTGTCCACTTAGGAAGCAACACTGAGGGACAATCAATTTCACATGCTGTTGTGCAAATGGGATAGACAACAGGTGGAAATTATAGGCAATTAGCAAGACACCCCCAATAAAGAAGTGGTTCTGCAGGTGGTGAACACAGACCACTTCTCAGTTCCTATGCTTCCTGGCTGATGTTTTGGTCACTTTTGAATGCTGGCGGTGCTTTCACTCTAGTGGAAGCATGAGACGGAGTCTACAACCCACACAAGTGGCTCAGGTAGTGCAGCTTATCCAGGATGGCACATCAATGCGAGCTGTGGCAAGAAGGTTTGCTGTGTCTGTCAGCGTAGTGTCCAGAGCATGGAGGCGCTACCAGGAGACAGGCCAGTACATCAGGAGACGTGGAGGAGGCCGTAGGAGGGAAACAACCCAGCAGCAGGACTGCTACCTCCGCCTTTGTGCAAGGAGGAACAGGAGGAGCACTGCCAGAGCCCTGCAAAATGACCTCCAGCAGGCCACAAATGTGCATGTGTCTGCTCAAACGGTCAGAAACAGACTCCATGAGGGTGATATGAGGGCCCGACGTCTACAGGTGGGGGTTGTGCTTACAGCCCAACACCGTGCAGGACGTTTGGCATTTGCCAGAGAACACCAAGATTGGCAAATTCGCCACTGGCGCCCTGTGCTCTTTACAGATGAAAGCAGGTTCACACTGAGCACATGTGACAGACGAGACAGAGTCTGGAGACGCCGTGGAGAACGTTCTGCTGCCTGCAACATCCTCCAGCATGACCGGTTTGGCATTGGGTCAGTAATGGTGTGGGGTGGCATTTCTTTGGAGGGCCGCACAGCCCTCCATGTGCTCGCCAGAGGTAGCCTGACTGCCATTAGGTACCGAGATGAGATCCTCAGACCCCTTGTGAGACCATATGCTGGTGTGGTTGGCCCTGGGTTCCTCCTAATGCAAGACAATGCTAGACCTCATGTGGCTGGAGTGTGTCAGCAGTTCCTGCAAGACGAAGGCATTGATGCTATGGACTGGCCCGCCCGTTCCCCAGACCTGAATCCAATTGAGCACATCTGGGACATCATGTCTCGCTCTATCCACCAACGTCACGTTGCACCACAGACTGTCCAGGAGTTGGCAGATGCTTTAGTCCAGGTCTGGGAGTAGATCCCTCAGGAGACCGTCCGCCACCTCATCAGGAGCATGCACAGGCGTTGTAGGGAGGTCATACAGGCACGTGGAGGCCACACACACTAATGAGCCTCATTTTGACTTGTTTTAAGGACATTACATCAAAGTTGGATCAGCCTGTAGTGTGTTTTTCCACTTTAATTTTGAGTGTGACTCCAAATCCAGACCTCCATGGGTTGAAAAATTTGATTTCCATTTTTTTTTTTTGTGTGATTTTGTTGTCAGCACATTCAACTATGTAAAGAACAAAGTATTTCAGAAGAATATTTAATTAATTCAGATCTAGAATGTGTTATTTTTGTGTTCCCTTAATTTTTTTGAGCAGTGTACAAGCGTATACCTAAGTAAACAAATGGCCATTGCCTGTCTGCACACAGAATATCTGGTTTTGATATGTGGAATACAATAACTTGCCGGATGTTTTAAAGGGGTTGTCCGGATTCAGAGCTGAACCCAGACATACCCTTATTTTCACCTAGGCAGCCCCCCCTGAGGCTAGCATCAGAGCATCTCATGCTCCGATGCGCTCCCTTGCCCTGCGCTAGATTGCGCACGGCACGGGCTCTTTTGTTTATCATAACACACTGCCGGGGGGAAACTTCCGCCCTGCAGTGTGTTTGGTGACTTCACCGGCTCTGATGGGCGGGCTTTAGCGCTGCCCTAGCCGTAATACTGGCTAGGGCAGCGCTAAATCCCGCCCATCAGTGCCGGTGACGTCACCGGGCTTCCTGGCAGCCCCATGGTGACCCCCCTGTTACGTCACCGGATCTCCAAAAAAGGCCTTTGCCCAGCGCGATTTAGCGCAGGGCAAAGGAGAACATCGGAGCATGAACTGCTCTAATGCTCAAGTCAGGGGGGCTGCTGGGGGGGAAATGGAGGTATGTCCGGGTTCAGCTCTGAACCCGGACAACCCTTTTTAGGCTGCTGAATGCTGTGTATAAACCTATGTGGAGCTGATTGCATGGCAGAATGCTTGCTTTTCCACGTTCTGATATGAATCGTTCAGAATTTTATTAAAAATTATTAGTGACTTTTTTTGCTTACCTATATGGACAAAATAGAAAAAAATGATTCTTTAGCATTTTTATTTTTTACAAAGCAATTTATTAAGAAAGAACCAATGTGAAAGAGATAGAAAAAAACGGGAACCATCATAATCATATCATAATAGATGAGCACAGAATGCGGAGGAAAAGAAACCCAAGAAACAGTAACAAAGGAAACATAACAAAAATCCCAACAAAGTTTTCCCATAATACAAAAAGGACACGTGTGACTGCGAGCACTGTGCACCAGTTATATGCACGCAGGTCAGAAAACAAATATCATTTAATATATATTTATAGAATGATGGGCTGAAGTGGTTTAACAAGTTGCCCTAATTGATTCTGAAGGGTTCAGTAGGCAGTGCTGTTTCAGGCATTGGGATTGGTTTCCATCAGATGAATATCTGCTTCTACCATCTCTTTTACCAGTTCCTGCAATGAAAGAAATCAGTGTTAGCTAGTCTTAGTACAGGTGGCTAGCATACATGGAAACAGAACTAAAGGGAATGGACCCATTATTTAAATCACGTTTTTAGGTTTAACATATTTTTAAAGAATTTAATATTTTTTTAATTTTCCATGTCCATATCCATATTTAAACAAAACCCATAAAATCCTGCAGTTTTCACACTGGCCACTAAGCCTAATAATAGGCGCCACTTTTTGGTCTGTATAGATCACTTTACTACATTTATCTGCTTATTTGTCATTCTAATCCTGCCTGTAATGATATCACCTCTGTGTATAGATAAGACCGGATCCACTATTCTCAGTAGATGATTGTCAGAGCTTATCTATTCTATCTTTGTACAATGACCTCTGCAGAGGGCACAGAGCATGACTAGAAAACTATCCCATTGAAGTCACTGAGGTCCCCTCTAGTCCATTGTGTCTAAGGATCATGGGGCTGCTGTAAAACAATCTTCTTAATGCTACTAAGAACAACTCAGGCAAGAGGCCGCCCCCATAATCATGTTCAGGAAATAAAAATAAAAAAATCTGCCATCAGAAAATAAAAACAGATTAAAAAAAAGGGAGATGAGTCGCTATCTGGTTTAATCACAGGCTGCTGCCAGCAAATAATGATTCTGTATGCGGACGAGCGACGGCATTAGGGATTGTTCCTCCCCATACTGCTGAGGAGATTGCTGCATGTAATAGCAGCGTTCTTCTCTACTGATGCGATTGTCGGGAAGGAGCACTACCTTTCCTGCTAATCGAAATGCTGATCTGCATGTCTAATACAGGCCTAAGGCCCCTTTCACACGAGCGTGTTTTCCGTGCAGGTGCAATGCGTGACGTGAACGCATAGCATCCACACTGAACATCAGTTCTTTGTTGCGTGAAAAACGCAGCATGTTCTATATTCTGCGTTTTTCACGCAGCCCTGGCCCCATAGAAGTGAAAAACGCATTGAATCCACAAGCAAGTGCGAATGCAATGCGTTTTTCACTGATGTTTGCTAAGAGA
This sequence comes from Bufo bufo, assembly GCF_905171765.1. Taxonomy (NCBI): domain Eukaryota; kingdom Metazoa; phylum Chordata; class Amphibia; order Anura; family Bufonidae; genus Bufo; species Bufo bufo. Next base: position 366,522,215 of record NC_053393.1, on the reverse strand, counting down.
TGTTGTTTGTAAAGCTTACGTTTTTTATCACGCTCGTGAAAAACGCATCAAAACGTATTGCACCTGCGCGGAAAAAACTTAACAACTGAACGCAATCGCAGAAAAAACGGACTGAACTTGCTTGCAAAATGGTGCGAGTTTCACTGATCGCACCCTGAATGCATCCGGAGCCAATCCGTCAACCACACAAAATAAGAGTGTCCCTTGTTCTTAACCCAACCCCAACCCATCCTAATGGCCTGAAAATCACAACCCTTTTCAATACTTCCTATGATATTTAGAATGAAAATGTTAATCACATCATGAAGAACTAATATTACTTTCATTATCGCCAGCAACTCAGCAGCTCGATATACTGAGTCTCAGTGACCTGACAGACGCACCCGCCAGAGCTCTGTTTTAGTCTTTAGAGTCTGGTATGGCATCTATCGGGGACTTCACAGGAAGGTGACAGTTGCTATTAGACATCAGTGTACTCGACACAATAGCCCTCATTTACCAAATTGTTTTACAGGAAATCTGGCTTTGCTGAACATACCAACCATTAAGAGCGCAGCTTTTACTTTTTAAGCTGTTCTGGTTGTTATGGGCAACAAGGCTAGGGTTGTATAAAACGTGTATTGTGCAGTAAGAGTGGGTTCACATCACGTTTTATGACTCAGTTTGACGTATAGAATTAGAACACAGCACACCACGTTCTTGTTTCCTGCAGCGTCCAGTAAAAAAAAAAAAAAAAAAAAAAATATATATATATATATATATATATATATATATATATATATATATATATTATTTTTTTTACAGTGGAACTCTATGGTGAACGGATGCCACCAGTCTGAGTGAGGCATCTGGTTAACTTATATGTTTTTTGTATATGTTAAATCTTGATGTGAACCCAGCCTAAGAAAAACAATGTATTTCTGAACTAAATACACAGTATATCACGGCAGGATGTGCTCTGAACCCTGTATGGCAGGGTTGCTTAAGGCATAAAAGACCAACTTCTGTATTGGTCTTGCTTTAATCTGAATGGTGTGTACTGTACTGTTTACACGGCCCGATAGTCGGGCAGTAGGGATTAGAGAACCCGAACTTTACAGTTTTGGGTTTGGATGATGTAAGAATTCCGTTATAATGGAATATAATGGAATATAACAGAATGCTATACGGAATGCAGAACGGGAGCCTTTAAGAGGCATTCTGTTTTGATCCGTCATAATAGAAGTATATGGACCAGCATAACGGATCCGTCTGGTTTCCGTTTTCCAGGACGGAAAACAAAGTTATTAAGAGGCAGATCCTTTTTAACGCCTTAGTGACCACCCATACGCCTTTTTATGGTAGTGACTAAGCCTTAGGCTGGGCTGCCACCTTTTTTACGGCAGCGCTGTGCAGCGGGGAGGGGGTGCTTGGCTCTCACATGAGATCTGCGCTCCTGCTTCAACAGCCAAGACCAGCAGGAGTGCCGATCCGGGCTGTTTGAACCCTTAAGTCTCGCGGGCAATGGAGCCCACCGCATGTAAGTGGTGACAGAGGGAGCGGACTCCTATCGACGCCCTGTAAATGTGAACACCGGGGTGCTGATGTGTGTATGGGCAGGCTGGGACCTGGTGTAGGCCCTAAGCCTGCCTTAAGTGTTGCCCAGCAGGCTGCGCCTCTCTGGCGCAGGCTGCTGGTCAATGTCAGTATAGCATGGACATTAAAATGAAATGCACTATAGGGATAGTGCACTGTATTTTAGAAACAATTAAAGCATTACCTGTTATAGTCCCCTAGTGGGACTATTAGGTGGTTAAAAAAAGCAAAAACAAACAAACAAACCATTGAATAAAAAAATTCCAATAAAAAAAAAAAATTCTGTTGAAAATAAGCTTTTCAATGAAAATAAATTGCAAAAATACAATCTCCCCCAAATGTTTGGTATCACCGCATCCATAATGGCCCTCACTATACAAATATCATGTGAATTATCCATTATGGTGAATGCTGTAAAAAAACAAAAAAAAAAAAACAATGCCACAATTGCTGATTTTTCTTAGTCGCCACCGAAAAATTTAATAAGCGATTAAAAAGTGTTATTTAATCCAAAATGATACCAAGTCGTCCTTCAAAAATCAAGCCCTCACACAACTCCATAGAAAGAAAAATAAAAAAGTTTGGGTATTGGGATGTGACGATGCGAAAAAAGGGGGTTTATTGCACAAAAGTAGTAAAACTATATGTGTTTGGTATCGCTGTAATCATACCGACCAAGAGAATAAAGATATTATGTGATTTATGATGAAAAATGAACGCTGAAAAAATTAAAACGTAAAATCTCAGTATTGGTGTTTGTTCCCATTTCCCTCCCAGAAAGAGTTAATAAAAGTTAATCAGAAAATTATGTGTACCCCAAAATGGCACAATTAAAAACTACAACTTGTCCCACAAAATACAAGCCCTCATACAGCTACATAGACCGAAAAATAAAAAATGTGGGGGATTCAGTCAGCACAACCCTGTATGCAGGTGCACATCGCTATGGTGAAATACACATACAAACTCAAAAACACAAATGCAATAGCACTCTGCAACCAGCACTTTGCCCTGCCTCTATGCTGGATGTTGAATGAGGCATTGGTGTACATTTTGGCCAAAGAGTAATAAGCCACTCACCACGTCAAGGTCGCCTCTATGAGTGGTCCCTAACACTAGTTCCTACCTGTTTATGGGCCATGACAGCCACACAAAGTCCAGGGAGCGCAGGTACAGCATGCATGCCAGGCACACTCTGCTTTTAACCCCGTCCGGTGCCGTGACAGCTTTCATCGGATCCAGGGATGCAAGTACCAACATGCATGCTGAGCCCACTATATACTTCTCCTGGAGCCAAATGGCTACTGGTAGGCGTTGTAAAAGTAGACTCAGTTTTATACTGACTCAGTTTCATACTGGATCCGATGAAAGCTGTCACGGCACCGAACGGGGTTAAAAGCAGAGTGTGCCTGGCATGCATGCTGTACCTGCTCTCCCTGGACTTTGTGTGGCTGTCATGGCCTATAAACAGGTAGGAACTAGTGTTAGGGACCACTCATAGAGGCGACCTTGACGTGGTGAGCGGCTTATTACGCTTTGGCCAGGATGTACACCAATGCCTCATTCAGCATAGAGGCAGGGCAGAATGCTGGTTGCAGAGTGCTATTGCATTTGTGTTTTTGAGTTTGAAAAATAAAAAAGTTATAGCTCTTGGAAGGCAAATGCTTGGTCAGTAAGGCCCAAAACAGGTTGGTCACTAAGAGGTTAATAAATCAGGCACATCTGTGGAACTCTGTGCACCAGAAACTGAAATCAACACCAGTCACTAGACTTGAGCTATAACTTGTTTCTAGCATTAATTATATTGAATCCAGTGAAGCCGCGATAGGCCCAGCCCCTACTGCTAAGCCCCACTCCTTTTCTCGCCACTTTAGAAAAGTGCTGAATAGCTCAAAAAGTTGCAAATGATGATTTTTAAAGCCACAACAGTGATGTAAATCACATGATAAATGCCCCTCATAACACTCATATTGAGGACTGTGTTTCCTAGTGTATAAGTCATTGCTTCTGATGTCACAGGATTTTCTGTGATTGGGGGGTGGGGGGCTAAAAGTTTTCCTGAGAAGAGAACAGATTTATGAAAATGGCCCATAGCACAACTTTCATTTTTTCAACAGCAAAATAGGAAATGAAAGCTGTGCTGCGATTGGTTCCTATGAAAGTAAAGTCAGTTTTTTCTTTTAGACAGCTTCAATTTTTGTGCATATTGTCATGCGTTTCCACACCAAAATCCCCATGTATTACAGGGCCCAAATGAACAGTAAACAATAATCCTCAATTTTTTTGGTTTGGTGCACGTCATCTTTATTTGCTCTTGTACATTTCTCTAAACAATCTTTAAAAGTAAAATTGAGTCTTTACTGTTAATATTAAAGCTGTCAGAATTAGAGGATTCATTTTTGGGGTTAAAACAGTTGTTCAGATACTTTACAAATTTTGAAAAAGGTTCAGAAGGGTGTAATATAATAAATAAGTCAAATTCCCGATACAAGCCAGCCCCCTCCCCCCTATTCTGATGCTTTTCGGTCCCTAGCTGGCCTCTATCTTCCTGGTACTTATCAACACACCGGAAATTACAATCACTGGTCACAGTAGTGGCCCATCTCAACCGTGAACCAGTGATTGGCTGAGTGGTCCTTTCCTATGCATCTAGATGGACCAAGAAGTAGGGACCAGCAGGGCGCAGAAAGGAATTTTTAAGGTATCACACTGTGATGGTACACCATGCAAAACGGGTAATCACTAGACAACCTCATTAATATGTCTGACAAACTAAGGCCTCATGCACACGACCGTTGTTTGGGTCCGCATCCGAGCCGCCGCTTTGGCGGCTCGGATGTGGACCCATTCAATTCAATGGGGCCGCAAAAGATGCGGACAGCACTCTGTGTGCTGTCCGCATCCGTGGCTCCGTTCCGCGGCCCCGCTAAAAAAATATAACATGTCCTATTCTTGTCCGCGCTTTGCGGACAAGAATAGGCATTTATATTGCCGGCGCCTGTTCCGCAAATTGCGGAAGGCAACACGGACGGCTTCCGTTTTTTGTGGATCCGCGGTTTGCGGACCGCAAAAAACGGCACGGTCCTGTGCATGAGGCCTAACAGTAGAACTTGAAAATAATAATACAATAACATCTATCTATCCTATAAAAGATATTAAAGGGGTTGTCCGGGTTCAGAGCTGAACCTGGACATTCCTCCATTTTCACCCAGGCAGCCCCCCTGACAGGAGCATCGGAGCAGTTCATGCTCCGATGCTCTCCTTTGCCCTGCGCTAAATCGCACAGGGCAAAGGCATTTTTTGGAGATCGGGTGACGTATCGGGCTCTCCATGCGGCTGCCAGAAAGCCTGGTGACGTCACTGGCACTGATGGGCGGGATTCCTTTCTGCGCCCTGCTGGTCCCTACTTCTTGGTCCATCTAGATACATAGGAAATGACTACTCACATCGGAGAATTTTCCGCCCGGCAGTGTGTTATTGAAAACAAAAGAACTTAGAATTTACAAATGGCGACAAGACTTTTTAGTCTTGTCGCCATTTGCGACTAGACCCGCCGCCGCAGCTCTGCATTTGAATACAGCGGCGGGGCACAGGAGATGATAGTTCTCTGCCCCGCCACCGATGTTCTTCTCAGCAGCGCAGTGGAGAAGGAGTCTCCGCTGCCAGTAAGAAGAAAGACAGGAGGAGGAGGGGAGGGGCTGTGGCCACTGCGCCACCAATGAAGATAACTGACCTGTTAATACAAATACAGGAGGCGGATGCCGGAATCAAATAGCCGGCACCCGACCTCTATGACAGGGAGCTGCGATCCGTGGCAGTTAACCCCTCAGGTGCGGTACCCCCAAACCCCAGTATAATAAACATTGGCGGCGCAGTGTGCCCCCCCCTCCCCCAACACCCCAGTATAATAAACATTGGTGAAGAAATAAGAAAGAACAGGAGACCGGCAGCTACGCGATCAGTTGGAGGAGGTGAGTTAATTTTATTTTTATTTTTTAACCCTCAATTGACCTACTAAGCATTCTGTATTAGGCCTCCTGCACACGAACGTTTTTTTTCACGGTCCGCAAAAACAGGGTCCGTAGGTCCGTGATCCGTGACCGTTTTTTCGTCCGTGGGTCTTCCTTGATTTTTGGAGGATCCACGGACATGAAAAAAAAGTCATTTTGGTGTCCGCCTGGCCGTGCGGAGCCAAACGGATCCGTCCTGAATTACAATGCAAGTCAATGGGGACGGATCCGTTTGACGTTGACACAATATGGTGCCATTTCAAACGGATCCGTCCCCATTGACTTTCAATGTAAAGTCCGGAGTCCCTTTTATACCATCGGATCGGAGTTTTCTCCAATCCGATGGTATATTTTAACTTGAAGCGTCCCCATCACCATGGGAACGCCTCTATGTTAGAATATACTGTCGGATATGAGTTAGATCGTGAAACCTCATTTCCGACAGTATATTCTAACACAGAGGCGTTCCCATTGTGAGGGGGACGCTTCTAGTTAGAATATACTACAAACTGTGTACATGACTGCCCCCTGCTGCCTAGCAGCATCCGATCTCTTACAGGGGGCCGTGATCAGCACAATTAACCCCTCAGGTGCCGCACCTGAAGTGGTTAATTGTACTATCATATCCCCCTGTAAGAGATCAGGGCTGCCAGGCAGCAGGGGGCAGACCCCCCCCCCCCCTCCCCAGTTTGAATATCATTGGTGGCCAGTGCGGCCCCCCCCCCCTTCCTCCATTGTAATAAATCGTTGGTGGCACAGTATGCACCCCCCCCCCTTCCTCCCTCTATTGTAATAATTCGTTGGTGGCACAGTGTGCCCCCCCCCCCGCCCCCCCCTTCATTGTAATAATTCGTTGGTGGCACAGTGTGCGCCCCCCCCCCCCCCCTTCCTCCCTCTATTGTAATAAATCGTTGGTGGCAATCATTGGCCCCCCTCCCTCTATAGCATTAACAACATTGGTGGCCAGTGTGCGGCCTCCCATCTTGCGCCCCCCCCCCCCCCCCCGATCATTGGTGGCAGCGGGTTACTAGCAATAGTACAATAGTAAAAGATTCATACTTACCTGGGAGCTGTGATGTTCGTGTCCGGCCGGGAGCTCCTCCTACTGGCAAGTGACGGTTCATTTAGCAATGCGCCGCACAGACCCTGTCACTTACCAGTAGGTGGAGCTCCTGGCCGGACACGAACATCGCAGCAGCAGGTAAGTATGAATCTTCTACTATTGTACTATTGCTAAGTAACCATGGCAACGAGGACTGTAGTAGCGTCCTGGTTGCCATGGTTACCGATCGGAGCCCCAGCGATTAAACTGGGACTCTGATCGGAACTCCGCTGCCACCAATGATGGGGGGGGGGGAGATGGGAGGCCGCACACTGGCCACCAACGTTGTTAATGCTATAGAGGGGGGAGGGGGGGGGCAATGGGGGGCGCACACTGTGCCACCAACGATTTATTACAATAGAGGGAGGAAGGGGGGGGGGGGCGCACACTGTGCCACCAACGAATTATTACAATAGAGGGAGGGGGGGGGGGGCCGCACTGGCCACCAATGATATTCAAACTGGGGAGGGGGGGGGAGGGTCTGCCCCCTGCTGCCTGGCAGCCCTGATCTCTTACAGGGGGATATGATAGTACAATTAACCCTTTCAGGTGCCGCACCTGAAGGGGTTAATTGTGCTGATCACGGCCCCCTGTAAGAGATCGGGTGCTGCCAGGCAGCAGGGGGCAGTCTTGTACACAGTTTGTAGTGTATTCTAACTAGAAGTGTCCCCATCACCATGGGAACGCTTCTGTGTTAGAATATACTGTCGGTTCTGAGTTTTCACAAAGTGAAAACTCAGCTTTGAAAAAGCTTTATGCAGACGGATCTTCGGATTCGTCTGTATAAAAACTAACCTACGGCCACGGATCACGGACACGGATGCCAATCTTGTGTGCATCCGTGTTCTTTCACGGACCCATTGACTTAAATGGGTCCGTGAACCGTTGGCCGTGAAAAAAATAGGACAGGTCATATTTTTTTCACGGCCATGAAACACGGATCACGGATGCGGCTGCAAAACGGTGCATTTTCCGTTTTTTCCACGGACCCATTGAAAGTCAATGGGTCCGCGAAAAAAAACGGAAAACGGCACAACGGCCACGGGTGCACACAACGGTCGTGTGCAGGAGGCCTTAAAAGAATGCTATTATTTTCCCTTATAACCATGTTATAAGGGAAAATAATACAGTGAATAGACTTTCATCCTAGCAACCATGCGTGAAAATCGCACCGCATCCGCACTTGCTTGCGGATACTTGCGATTTTCACGCAGCCCCATTAACTTCTAGAGCATGCTGCGATTTTCACGCAACGCACAAGTGATGCGTGAAAATCACTGCTCATGTGCACAGCCCCATAGAAGTGAATGGGTCCGGATTCAGTGCGGGTGCAATGCGTTCACCTCAAGCATTGCACCCGTGCAGAAATCTCGCCCATGTGAAAGGGGCCTAAGGGTGAATAGGACAAGGGTTCCAGCCCCTAAGGGGGCTAATAGTAAGTAAAAAAAAAAACACTAAGGCTACTTTCACACTTGTGGCAGTGTGATCCGGCAAGCAGTTCCGTCGTCGGAACTGCCTGCCGGATCCGCCGATCTGGATGTGACTGAAAGCATTTGTGAGACGCATCCGGATGCGGATCCATCTCACAAATGCATTGCAAGAACGGATCCGTCTCTCCGCTTGTCATGCGGACAGACGGATCTGTCTTGTATCTTTTTACACATTTTTACCGGTCTGCACATGTATTTTGAATGCCGGATCCGGCACTAATACATTCCTATGGGGAAAAATGCCGGATCCGGCATTCAGGCAGGTCTTCAGTTTTTTTCGCCGGAGATAAAACCGTAGCATGCTACGGTTTTATCTATTGCCTGATCAGTCAAAATGACTGAACTAAAGACATCCTGATGTATTCTGAACGGATTACTCTTCATTCAGAATGCATGGGGATATGCCTGATCAGTTCTTTTCCGGTATAGAGCCCCTGTGACGGAACTCTATGCAGGAAATGAACAACGCTAGTGTGAAAGTACCCTAAAATATTAAGTTTAAATTCCCCCTTTCCCAATTTTACATATAAAATATATAAAAAATAAATAAATAAATAAACATTTTACATAGCGCTGCGTCCGAAAAGTCCAAACTATTAAATTATTAAAAAATATCTCCTATGCGGTGAGCGCCGCATAAATAAAAACCATGCGATGCTCAATTTTTTAGTCATCTTGTCACCCCAAAAAATAGGATAGGACTTTTCTATTATGGACCCGCCGTAAGAGTATGTCCGGGTTCAGCTCTGAACCCGGACAACCCCTTTAACTCCAATTCGAATAACTAGGAGAAAAAATAACTGGCTATGGTAAATACAAAAAATATCTGCATAGAATGCAGAATTACAAAAAGTTACTCTGAACCCGGACAACCCCTTTAACTCCAATTCGAATAACTAGGAGAAAAAATAACTGGCTATGGTAAATACAAAAAATATCTGCATAGAATCCAGAATTACAAAAAGTTACAATTTGCTCTGGGCATCAAGGTATTAAAAAAGTTAAACTTATTGAAATGCATCAATAGAATACTTACATCAAATGTGACTTTTGTTGCCCAGCCTAGCTTCTGCTTAGCCTTGCTGCAGTCTCCTTGTAGAAATTCCTGTGGGAGCGAAGAAAAGTAACAAGATTCAGAGGCAGACATGAAACGGCTGAATCACTTTCATACTATTACAGTATATCAGGTTTCAGAGTCCTGTATGGTGTAAGCATATCCAAACCTCAGACGTAAAGCAACAGTCATCCCTACAAGTTTAGATACCATGAAACTTGCAATGACAGAACAGAAAGGTGACTTTTCACTCTTATGGTTTTATACTGTACTGTAGTATTGTAGGGAAAGTCACGTGTTACTTGCGCTGCTAGTTTGGTTTCACACAAAGAATTTTGGAACATTTTCTGTGGGGTAAATTTAACTTTTTTTTTTACTGAAGTCTATATAAATATATCGATAAGTTTAAATACACAGCATTTTGTTTTTGAGGGTCAGCAGCATCGGGCCTTTCATTAACCAGTCTTATTTATAAAATAAATAAATAAAAAAAGCACCTGAAGTAAGATGCGCCATTAATAAATTTGGGGCATCTTCTGACAGTTCTATGTACTATAAATTCAAATCTATCCCAGCTGCTGTGAGCGGGAGTAGATTTAAAGTATAATTTATTTCAGTTTCTTTTGTAAATTATAGCAAATCTAGTGGACCACAGCTGGCTCCACCTCTTTTCCTTCTCACTTTTTAAAATAACAAATATGGCGTGCCACCATAATATGGGACCTTAAGCTGCAAATTTGTCATAAATACTATCTGCCCCACTATGATGTTTTTTTCTTGCATTTTGTCCATTCTACAGAACATAAAAAAAGTTACATACAAAATGTAAAAAAATAAAATGCCACTAAAAACACTGGGAAATCCATTAAAAATGTATGGTGAGTTACATGCGTTTTTAAATGGCAAAAAATAAAGTCTATATGAAAGAGACCTAAGAGAAAGATGCAGCCGAAAATCAACCACTACATAGGTGTAAGCGGGACTGCCTTTTAAGGGGTTGTAGCAGCTAATAATATTGATAATGTATCCTCAGGATAGGTCATCAATATCAGATCAGCAAGGGTCTATCCCAGCACCCCAACTGATCAGCTGTTTGAAGAGACTGCGGCGCTAGTATGAGCGCCGCGTCTTCTTCACTGTTTAACAGCATGTCTTCAAATCTGTAGTGGCAGTACAATGTAAATACAACTGCTCGTCCCATTTACTTGAATGGAATGAGCAGTTGTAATTACGGTGCATTGCTACTACAAGGGAGCCTGCACTCGGTTAAACTTTGAAGAGAATGCAGTGCTCGCATGAGCGCTGCAACCCCTTCAAACATCTGATTAACAGGGGTGCTGGGAGTTAGACAATCATTAATCTGATCTTGATGACCTATCCTCAGGATATGTCATCAATATCATTACAGCGCACAACTCCTTTAAGAAACCTGGGTCCTATGTTGGATTTGAGTGCCTTGGGTACAGCTTCATAAGGAGCATGAACACGTGCACTTCCATTTTATGTGCATCATAAATGTTGTTACCATTGCACATGCAGTACATTTCACCAGATTGTTCAGGACAGCACAGTAAGTCAGCAGTTAGCACTGTTGTCTGGAAGCACTAGGTTCCTGACTAAGTGCAACATCTACATGGACTTTACATGTTCTCCCCAATGTTTGCATGGGTTTTCTCCAAGTACTCTGGTTTCCTCCTACACTCCAAAAGTACATTGATAGGTTTTTTGGAATTTAGATTGTTAGCCTCAATAATGACCGGTACTGATGTGAGTGATAACTGCAGGATATGGTGGTGCTATATAAGTCAATAAAATGATAATAGGTGGTTTGTGTTACTGTTCTGAGGCACATTGTCATGTGGCTAGGAAAACCCACCTACTGACTGATTGTCCTAGGCAGGACAGTTTAGTACAACCTGACTTCAGCAAATGTCTTGGCCACACTGATGCACATTTCTATGGAATCAAATGTCATGTGGCAATCACCAAAGTTCAGATGCTATGAAGCAGTGAGCGTTCATTTAAACCTAACCCAAAGAAAATAAGGCAATCCTCTACACTTTTCTGTTCATTAGGAGGTCACAATCCTGTCCACAGCCTACTCGGTAATAATGTATTGAAAATGTAGGCTCCAATGATATCTTCTAAATAAGCCACTGAATATACTATTGTGGTTTTTATGTAAGGAAAAAATAACATTAGGTCACTATAAATATAGGCACAAAGATAGAAGGTGAGAAAAATAAAGCATCTGCCTACTAGACTGTATGTACTGACACATTTTGATTTCTAGAATAAAAGAATATTGGAAAAGTAGGAAGGATGACGAAAAGAACTCATGATTGCTACATGCTTACTAAACAGTACATACACAGACATAATACATACAAAACAGCAGCTTAAACCACCACACACCAAACAAGAAGGAGAGCCTCGTTATTAAGCAGAGTGTCATTTCTGCTAAATATCTTTTTAACAATCGGATTATCATCGCTGAAGCAATTAGCTTTTTCAACAAACTAATCCACATCTCTATAATGAAAAGCAGTTTACGGGCCCTAAGTAGCTACAATTTGTCCAAAACAATGAAATCAATCTAAACCCTGAGGCTGCAGAAAGTCTTTTCAGGGACAGTGTTCATTTTAGGGTGAAAGGTAATGTCAGGGCTAGGCTCCTGGAACTGATTACTCAATAGCCTCGACCATCCCAACCACAAATCTCTATGTGCCACCGCTGAAAACCCCAAAGATACAAACACACCCCCTCCCTCAGCATAAATGAAATTACTTGGGTTACAGTTCATGGTCTACATTTATGTGAAGAGCCGACAGATAAATTTGTTCAAATTTCTAGTTTTTCTCTGCCTAAACCACACTTGGGAAAAACAGCAGAGGAGCACTAGAAAGCCCAATGGTCAGGTTACTGAATCAACTGGTTCAAATTATTGTCTTGCTTTGTTTAAAACAGAAGTAAATCACAAAACAAACACAATAACAAATGAAATGCCCGACCTTAAATAAAGAACATCTGCTCAAGGCAAAAAGTTGAAACTGCTAAAACTACGGAGATTTTTTACTAGTTTCAGAAGGTTGTGTGATCTATTCTTTTTTAGTGCAACCTGCCCTGATTCCTATTTTCTAGCACTTATACAAGTTAGGCATTTATAAATTATCTCATGCTCATTCAAATATGTAAATTCAAAATGTATATATGACACATTGATGATTTCTTTTTGTATATTTAGTTGCAGAGTGCTAATGAAATCATTATTAATGCAGAACTCTGCACAGTAAAGGATTGCTTATTACAGGCAGCATCGTCACCAGTAGCATATGCAGAAATAATACATAATACACCTTTTTTTTTTACATTAAACTTTTAATTCAAGTTAAAAACCAAAGAAGCATACAGCAGGACCCTAGCAATAAATAATATATCATAACCTTACCTACTGTTAATGATATACTTGGTCTAAACTAGTGTCTAATACAATCTGCTAGATGATTAAGATTTGTATCTTTGGGGTTTTCAGCGGTGGCACATAGAGATTTGTGGCTGAGATGGTCGAGGCTGTTGAGTAATCAGTTCCAGGAGCCTAGCCCTGACATTACCTTTCACCCTAAAATAAACGCTGTCCCTGAAAGGACTTTCTGCGGCCTTAGGGTTTAGATTGATTTCATTGTTTAGGACAAATTGTAGCTACTTAGGGCCTGTAAAATGTTCATTACAGAGACATGGATTAGCCTGCAGACGTGTGGATGCTTCTACAGACAGCGCGTAGATATTTTGGAACCTGACTATATTTTACATGATTTTGCACATTAAAGAACCATTTTCACACGGCGATAATCTCTCAAACGATCATTTACAATCATTGCCCAGTGAAAACATGTCTGGCAAGCAAACGACATGCAATAAATCTGATCTGATCAGGAGTCATTGATTGCAGCTTCTATGCGACATTGCATCTCGCTTGCAATGAAAACTTATGCGATGGGAGATAATAAACGATCGCAAGAACGATCATATGTACAAAACCCCCAAACTATTATTGTCACATATCAATGCAAGCAAACAAGCACCGATTAACGTGCTATACTGTTGAATGCTGCTTGTTACAGGCAATTTATCTGGCTGCGTATATGGACCCTGAGCATTTGATAACTAGTGTAGTAACTGCATTGTGCCTATACACATTTGATGAACATCGGACAAATTCACCATTTTTGGTAGAACCAGACAACCATCTAAGGCAGGGATGCTCAACCTGTGGCCTACCAGCTGTTGCAAAACTACAACTCCCAGCATGCCCTAATAGCTGTAGGCTGTCCAGGCATGCTGGGAGTTGTAGTTTTGCAACAGCTGGAGGGCCGCAGGTTGGGCATCCCTGATCGAAGGTGTACGGGGTAACAGCAGATGGGGAAAAGAAGGATCAGGCAGTTAGTGTTCAACATGCCAGAACATTTGTTTCCATGACAGAAAAGCCACCAAAACAGGTTTCTGGCAGCATCTCATTCCCCTCTCCTCATTAGGAACACAGACACGCTCGGCTGAGACAAGTGTGCATGTGATTGGGCGAGGGGGGCGTCACAAGTAACGGTTGTCGGCCGAAAGCTATCTAAGGTGTATAGCCACATCAGGGATAGACCAGAAGCTAGCAAGTTGCTATAGCACTAAGATATTGGAATTATGTAAGGGCCTTTTAGATTTTCCATGTATTGGGTAAAAGGTGTTTACATGGTTTATTTTACATGAAAGCTTAAGTTTTGATCAGCCCACAATGGTCATGTAAGTGTGTGAAGTACTTGACTGCTGGGGCAGCCACATCATCGCTTGAGCAAGGCAGTGGACGACCAGACTGGTCACTCTGGAGAGGCAAGGGATTTAAAAGGTGAGTATCGTCTTTTTCCCTGGTTATTGCCTATGCAGCTGCCAGAAAGCCCCTCTAAACCTGCCATGAAAGTATCACTCAGTCCTGTTAAGCAATAAACTATCAACTTATTAATAATAAAATCAATTTGCAACAGTAAAGAATATGCTTACACTCTCCTACGCTGAAGACAAAGGGACATATTGTGTAGTGCTGTGACAGCATTTCAAAAACGAGTGAAAAATGTGAAGCATTTAAATGTAAATACCCGGTTTCCTGAGCACTGCTTCGGGGTGTGAGCACTGCATTTACTCTGCCTATTTAGGTGAAAGATATGGTCTGAAAATGTATTTGGGCTAATTCAATCATTGTAATTGATATTTTCAAAGTATTACGACCGCAAATAAAACCAGCCAGGTTAACAAGCTCAGATTCTAGATAGTTAATCCATGCTGGAAAACCTTGACTGCAATAATAAATTGTAACGATCTCTCAATTTCATGTCATAAATACGCAAACTCACAATCTTTGTGTTTTTTTAATCCACTGAAATGTTCCTTCTAATTCCCCAAGCATAGTCCTCTGGAGAAACGGTGATTAGAAACAGCTATACCAGCCATAGACGGACATACCAGTCCTCTCATTTCCTTATCAGTTAGATTGGCTGCTTTTACCAACTGTTCATAAAGGCTGCATTTATCACAGAATCAACACAGACGCTTATAATAGTAACATGCATGAATATCATTCACAACTAGACATGTAAATGTTTCTGGAGGGGCTCAGAGATAATTTCAAGACTTATTATTTTCCATTAAAGCATGGTTAGCTCCCAGAAAAGAAGGTCTGCTTTCCAATGTCTACTAATGGCAGTGGCGTAACTAAAAATGACTGGGCCCACAGCAAATTTTTGATTGGGCCCCCCATCCCTCCAGAAACTTGCAAACCCCCTCCTCCCGTGCAACCCCCACTTCTGTCGCTAGTCAAGATCACCCTCTCAGACCAGGCCAGTCAGCCACTTCATCCTTTTCCTACAGTGTCACTGTATATATGGTCATTGTATAACATTGTTGAGGGGGCCCTGACATTAAAATCTTCATCCTGGGTGGGCCCCTTCTGAGTTTGGGCCCCAAAGCAGCCGCTTCCCCTATAGCTATGCCCATGACTAATGGGAGAATCAAGAAAATGCTCAATCCTCTCTTCATGTAGAGATAAGTGGCAACAGTTGGGCTACAACTTGTCTTCATTTTTCTACTCAAGGTTAACACTTTCAGCTCACCTACAAATGCACATTTATAATGGAGATACCTGTCTAAAGAATAAATGTTATCTTCCATAATACCCCAATAAGCTATGACCAGCATACCACTGACTGAAGAAGAGATCCAAAAGCTGGAGAGATAACTGTTGGTCCAAAGGGTTTGACAGATCTAGATTTAAAGGGAACGTGTCCTCTGAAAATCACCTATTGTGGATATCACTGTTTTATGTTAAACATATTTTTTACAATTGTTAGTGATTTTTAAAAGATTTTCCATGTCACTATCTATATTAAAAAAAAGAGATAATCCTGCAATTTTCACACTGGCCACTGGGCCAAATATTAGGTCATGAAATCCCAATCTGTACAGGTAACTATTATCATCGTTTTTTGACACAATAAAAGCACAGAGAGCTATGGGGACTGGATATTGCAGATGTGCTAGCGATCTAACAGCCCATGTCCTCAGCTCTATACCCAAAATCCAGGTGACAGGTTCCCTTTAACTTCTGTAGAGATGGATGAACGGAACACCAGAGATGACCTCACATCAGCTCAGCCAAACCCAAATGAAGCCATCAACCGCATAGTCAGAAGGGTGGGGTCAGACTATAAAGGTAGAAGTGATGACCACTGAGCAACAGCTGAAAAAAGGGAAGCGGTCATTAACCCTATCAACACTGAATCAAGAGAAATCAAGGAGGCTGTTAGATTCCGCCACGCTCAGCCAGTCTCCCTGATCTCCTGACACCAGTAACCTGAGGGACCGGGACAGATAGCTGTCAGTTGCTGATAGCTGTACATGGGGGCTGTATTAAGTTCAGAAAGAGCAGCGATATAAATGTATAAATTAGAAGTTTTACTGAACCTTTTACCACAAAACAATATGCACAGCTCCTCCTGCTCTATAACATGGTGCATTCAGATTTCAATGAATTTCATGGTGACAGGTCCTCTTTAAATTCAACAAATCTAAATATATTCACTGTATTGACCATGTTTTCAAGGGATGTCTATTTTTCTTCTTAAGCTGGCCATATACATAAGATAAATGTTGACTAAAGTAGGCAAAATTTTGGTATTACTAGCCAACCATCTAATGTGTATGGGGGCCCCCCAATTCTCCCTACATGGAGATGTGGAGGACAGGTTGATCACACAAGGTGGTTTCCACATGCCAGGACCTTTGTTCTCAAGAGCAGCGACGTATTTCCATTCTTCCCATTCAGAACCAATGCACTATTGGGTGACAGCTGTAATGTGTATAGCCAGTCTTACTGATCATTATAGAGGTGTCCAATATGAAGATTAGATTGTAAATTGAAGGTTTATAGTAATAATGCTAATACTGAGATACATCACTGATAAATTTAAAACCACATACAAGAACAAATTTGTGTATCTCATACCTCCCATGAAGAAAAATGATCAGGACAGTAATAGTAAGTAAACTATATGTAATAAAATTTGTCAAGCTTTATTGGAGCCTGCAATAATCAGGTAGGAACTATACGCATCTCATGCAGCAGGTATCTTTTAATGTCAATACTATGATGACAGTCCCACTTGCAAGTGATTCAGAAAACACAAAACACCATATTCATTATTATCATATAACTGTGGATATAACAATAAATTATTGAAAAGAAAAAAAAGTCTGGGACTGAAGTAGGCAGCACAAAAAATTGTTTCTCTCAATGAGAGAGATAAAAGAAGAAAATTACCAAGCCACAAAATATCTTAACATGTTAATAAATTTTTTATTTTTTTTGCAACACGCAAGTTGAAATGCACATAAAGTTTCAGCAAGTCTTCAAATATTTTACTTCACTTTTTTGTACTGATGAAGTTATTTTAAGTTTTCTTCGTTTATATACAGTACATAGCTGGTTTGAAGTAGGGATCGACCGATATTGATTTTTTAGGGACGATACCGATAATTTGTGAACTTTCAGGCCGATAGCCGATAATTTATACCGATATTCTGGGAATTTTCATTTATAAAAAAAAATACATTTCCTACACAAATCTGCTGAAAATTAATATGTTTATTGTTAACGTGTATTTTTATTTTTTTTGTAAATCTTTCTTTTTCATTTATACTTAATATTTTTTATTTTTTTTACTAACTTTTAGCCCCCTTAGGGACTAGAACCCTTGTCCTATTCACCCTGATAGATCTCTATCAGGGTGAATAGGATCTCACACTGTCCCTGCTGCTCTGTGCTTTGTGCACACAGCAGCATGGAGCTGAACATGGCAGCCAGGGCTTCAGTAGCGTCCTGGCTGCCATGGTAACCGATCGGAGCCCCAGGCTTACACTGCTGGGGCTCCGATCGGAGGAGGAGGGGACCCTGTGGCCACTGCCACCAATGATTAATACTGGGGGGGGCTTGGGTAGGGGGGCGCACTGCGCCACCAACGTTTTTAATACTGGGATGGGGGTGGGGGGCGCAGTGCGCCACCAATGAAGAGAAATCTATCATTAATTCATATACAGGAGGCGGGAGCTGGCTGCAGAATCACATAGCCGGCTCCCGACCTCTATGAGCGGTAGCTGCGATCCGCGGCACCTAAGGGGTTAACTACCGCAGATCGCAGCTACAGCTCATAGAGGTCGGGAGCCGGCTATGTGATTCTGCAGCCAGCTCCCGCCTCCTGTATATGAATTAATGAGAGATTTCTCTTCATTGGTGGAGCGGTGGCCACAGCCCCTCCCCTTCTTTTGTCCTCTCTCCTCTAATTGGCGGCAGCAGCATCACAGGGGGAGGGAGACACTGCTTCTTTCTCCCCTGTGCTGCTGAGGGAACACAGAGAGCGCTGAGAGCAGCGCGTTCTGTGTTCCCAATACGTTATCGGTATATCGGCAAAATAGAGTATTTAAAAAGTCACAAACACACAGCTTGAGACTTTTTAAAGCCACTTTTTTGACGCAAGGGAGATGATAAATTAAATGGTTAGAAACAGGACAAAATACCGTTTTTACTAATTGTTTTGTTTTAAATGGATTGTCTGAGTTATTTAAATGGCCTTTAATAGCTGTAAATGGCCTTTAATAAGAAATGAATGGATACCCATTTTCTCTCCTGCTTCTTCCAGCATCCATACACTGCTGACCACATCTTCCTGGCCGCAGCGGTGACGTTCCAAGCACACCGGTCACAGCTGCAGACAATCACTGAGGCCAGTGATTGGATGCAGAGGTGACCTGTGTGCACAGGACATTACTGCTGAGCCAGGAAAACAAAGAGCTGCTGGGAGCACCAGAGCTCAGAGCAGGAAGAAGCAGAGGAGAAAACGGGGGTTCCTGAGTTTTTATACAACTCAGACAACCCCTTCAAGCTAGGTTGATCAAAAGGTAATATTTATCCCAAAAAACAATCCTCTAATTCTCCCATGCATAGTGATTTTAAACATTGTATGACATCACTACAGCGCCAAAAGCAAAAATCCAATTTTAGCCTTACATGGATCCCCTCCCTTAGCTTTAGACTATGTCTCTGTACATGGATAATAATCATCCAAAAGTAGACAGGGTAGAGGCAGAACAGACTTTGGCCTCATGCACACGGCCAAAGTCCGCATCCGAGCCGCAGTTGTGGCTGCTCGGATGCGGACCCATTCACTTCAATGGGGCCGCAAAAGATGTGGACAGCACTCCGAGTGCTGTCCGCATCCGTTGCTCCGTTCCTTGGACCGCAAAAAAAATATAACATGTCCTATTCTTGTCCGCGCTTTGCGGACAAGAATAGGCAGTTATATTAAAGGCTGTCTGTGCCGTTCCGCAAATTGCGGAACGCACACGGACGCCATCTGTGTTTTGCGGATCCGCGATTTGCAGACCACAAAACAGTCATGTGCATGTAGCCTAAGACTGGTGGCAGAGATTAATAAGGAATTATTTTATATGGTAAGATACAATCTGAGTGACAGGACCATATTCACACCTGAGCAACTTGTGGCCATTCAAAAATGCATTTGTGTCCTATAGAATGCCTAAAATTGTTGCATGTGGGTTAAGAAAGCTGTGCAGATTTTTGGGGGGAGAGAACTTTTAATGTTTATTCACATTTTATAAATTTTTTACTTATTTACAATTAATACTTTTTTAAAATTATTCTATGATTGGATTCTCTTCCACTAAAATAATCTGGATGCATTCGGCCTCGCTTATCAAAAGAGACAAACAAATAGGCTGGCTTTGTTGCTTATAGCAACCAATTAAAGCTCAGCTTTCATTTTCTATATGTTTCTGGGAAAAATGAAAGCTCTAATTGGGTTTTATGAGTAATAGCCCTGTAACATGGACCGATGTTGCAGCTAGTTATCGGGAACAGAGCGCTAGTTTCCGAATTGTGCCTGAACGTTAGAGGAGGTGAGAGCTGCATGCATAGTCTGTATGGGGACTAGCAATTACTGTGATTACTCATCCCCATAGAAAATCACTGCTTCTGGGTGACAGATCCCTGTTTACACAGGGAGGTATGCTGCACAGAAACAAAGATTTTTGATGCTAGCCAAAAAACACAAGTGTTTGCGTCTTCATCAGGTAATTGCTGGCATCTTTCTACAGGCCAAATTATTATTCTACAAATACTCATCCACAAAAATTGGCCTGATCATCCATGTGAAAAAATCCTTAGGCTATCTGCACATGGGTGCGTGCAGACTTGCAGAAATTCTACAAGAATTTTCATGCGGATTTCTGTGCATTTACACACCAAATCTTAATCAAAATGTGCTTGGGTTGCCTGCGGATTTTGATGCAGATTTGATACGATTTTGCCACAGATCTCAGCCTTGCATTCCAAAGGGTATAAACTATAATAATACAGAGGATAAATGGGAGAGCTTCAAATCCGCATTGAGTAATTGCACTAAAAAATGTATCCCTTTAGGTAACAAGTATAAACGACTTAAATTAAACCCCCCATGGCTTACAGCTACTGTAAAAAGAGCAATAAAAGACAAAAAGAGGGCATTTAAAAAATACAAATCTGAGGGGTCAGCTGTAGCGTTTGAAGATTACAAAGGGCTTAAAAAAATCTGCAAAAAGGAGATAAAATTAGCAAAGATACAAAACGAACAGCAGGTAGCAAAAGAAAGCAAAACAAATCCCAAAAAGTTTTTAAATATATAAATGCTAAAAAACCTAGGTCTGAGCAGGTAGGGTCCCTAAATAATGGTAAAGAGGGGTAGTCACTGAAGATAAGGAAAAGGCAGAGTTCCTTAATAGGTTTTTTAGCTCTGTATATACAAAAGAAGAGAAAGGAGCTGATATCTTGGCGCCGGGGTTGTTAGTACATCCAGTGATATACTCAATTGACTAACTGCAAATATTGTCCAAGAGAAGTTAAATAGGGTAAATGTGAGCAAAACTCCGGGTCCAGATGGATTATACCCAAGAGTGCTTAAAGAGCTCTGTTCAGTCATTGCTGTGCCCCTGTTTATAAATTTTAAGGATTCTCTAGGTACTGGCACAGTGCCAAGTGATTGGCGCAAGGCAAACGTGGTGCCCATATTCAAAAAAGGATCTAGGTCCTCCACAGGTAATTATAGACCAGTTAGTTTAACTTCTGTTGTGGGAAAAATGTTTGAAGGATTCTTAAGGGACTATATATAGGAGTATGTGACTATAAATAATATTATAAGTGATAACCAACATGGGCACCAAGGACAGAAGTTGTCAGACTAACAAGATTGAGGTGAGTAGTAGCCTGGGCAGAGGGGCGGCTGTGGATGTAGTGTTTCTGGATTTTGCAAAGGCTTTTGATACTGTCCCTCATAGACGCTTAATAAATAAAGTAAGGTCTATTGGCTTGGAAAGTATAGTTTGTAATTGGATTAAAAACTGGCTGAAGGACCGTGTCCAGAGAGTTGTGGTCAATGATTCCTATTCAGAATGGTCCCAGATTATAAGTGGTGTACCCCAAGGTTCAGTGCTGGGCCCTTTATTATTTAATTTATTAATGACATTGAGGACAGGATTAATAACACCATATCTATTTTTGCAGATGACACTAAGCTGTGTAGAACTGTATGGTCTATGGAAGATGTCCACAAACTATAAGCTGACTTGAACACTGAGTGATTGGGGATCAACTTGGCAAATGAGGTTCAATGTGGATAAATGTAAAGTTATGCACTTTGGTAGTAATAATCTCTGTGCTTCATATGTCCTAGGTGATGTAGCACTGGGAGAGTCACTTATAGAGAAGGATTTGGGTGTCCTTGTGGATGGTAGATTAAATTATAGTATACAATGTCAATCATCTGCCTTTAAGGCCACCAGGATATTGTCATGCATTCAACAAGGCATAGACTCGCGGGGCAGGGATGTAATACTACCACTTTACAAAGCGCTGGTTCGGCCTCATCTGGAATACGCAGTCCAGTTCTGGGCACCAGTACATAGAAAGGATGCACTGCAGCTGGAAAAAAGTACAGAGGAGAGCAACTAAAATGATAAGGGGCATGGAGGGTCTTGGTTATGAATAAAGTCTTGAGAAGAGACATCTAAGGGAAGACATGATTAACCTGTACAAGTATATAAATGGGCCATACAAAAAATACGTCGAAAAGCTGTTCCATGTAAAATGTGCTCAAAAGACAAGGGGGCACTGCCTCCCAGTGAAGAAGAAAAAGTTCAGTCTCCAAAAGCGTCAAAGCTTCTTTACTGTGAGAACTCTGAATCTGTGGAATAGACTTCCTCAAGACGTGGTCACAGCAGGAACAGTGGACAGTTTAAAAAAGCGTTTAGACGAATTCCTAAAAGTAAAAAATATAAATGCTTATGAAAATGTGTAGAAATGTGAGTCTCACTTCCTTCTGGGATTCGCGTCCCAACCTATCCCTTGGTTTAACTTGATGGACGTTTGTCTTTTTTCAACCGTATTAACTATGTAACTACACACATACAAAAAATCTCACAAACAATTGGCATGCTGAAGATTTCAAAATCTGCATGGCAGGTAAATTTCTGCATGGAAGAAAAAAGCAAAGTGTACATGAGAACTGTCTTGTACACGGTTACTGTGCTGGTACTGTATGTCACTTGGTGTTTTTTTCCCCATGAGAATCCACGCAGAAAAAACGCCCGTAATCCGCAACATGTGCAGGTAGCCTTAGGAAGGTCATTTTTTTAAGTCTATAATGCGCAGGAAGGAAAATTTGTACACTGCTGTCTTAGATTGTTTCGGTTTACAGGAAGCTCTTATCAGTACGCGTTATAATGGAGGTTATTGGCTATTGTGTTTTACGTTTATGGGACCTTTACATTAAATCTCAGCAGTCAGTAGAGAACATTATTAATCGAACAATTCAGCGAATGGGGAATTTTACAACGCAGAGTCTAGGAAATGACATTGTTTGGGTGACAAGCCACACATTTGTAAGAAACAGAAAAGAGAATGCGTTTTTATTTCAAAGTTGAAGAAAAAAATCATTTTATTCCTTAAATATTGATAATGTTTTGTGTGATGCTCTTATTTCCCAACACACAGTGAAAAATTAAGGTAATCCATTATTCATCCTCATCTAGCTATGTTGGCCCACACTTCCTAATACTGTCTAAAGGTCTGTGCCAGACTTATCACAGTGGCTGATGCTAGATGATCAATCTGCCGCTCACATAGACTACCTAGTGTAAATTTATACCACCTATTTGACTTCGCATACAACATAAAAGTGACACAATTATGGTGCCCTTTTTTTATTTATTTTTTGCCCATGGCACCACACTTAAGCCCCCCCCCCCCCGTCTTTCTCCACAAAGCCAATGCCCTTTTTACTAAGCTATGCCTCAGCCATAAAAAGGGTAAAAGTGTCTAAAACAGGTTAGTAAATCTGATACACAGTACTCATGCCTGAATTCTGGTGCAGTAAATCTTCCCAATAATCCTATATCCTCTGCCACTTATTTAGGTTCAAATGACTTAAGCCAAATGAAATCTTGGTGGTCGCAATGTGATTCCCCTGCAGGAATTCTTTTACTGTCACATGTCAGTTATAGAGATGTTACATTGACTGCAGGTCACTTGCAGCTAACCAAACATAACCTACATTGTAAAAAATAATTCACCCTGTCAACAAAGAAAGCCACTAGGCAATGCGCTTTAAAGAGATATTCCCAACTCAAACATCAGATGTAATTTGATCACCTTTCAATAGTTATTCAAACCAGTAATTACAATGAATTTTGAAAAATGCACCTTTTTCTTGGCATCCTCTTATCTATTTTTGAATGTTAATCCTTGGAGCCTAAACCTGTAAAATTATCCCTGCACCGGTGGGCCAGTTCAGCTGATCCAAACACGCCTTACTTTTGGTGCTACTTGATTGCCAATAGACAAAGCACTGTACATCGCTGGTGTCTGTGCATGCATAATCCTTCTCTAATCTGGCCCTGTCCACCTGGCAGATATTCTCTGCACATTTACAGAAGCTTCTTGCCTTGTCAGTTTAAGGCTTTTTTCACACATGCCTAGAGCAAATCTGAGGTGTTTAAAACATTTTTTTTTTAAAATAAGCTGCTTTCACATCTGCAACATTGCGATCCGCAGCCAGTTCCAGCAGAGAATGCCAGGAATCGATGGGACCAAAAATCGCTGCGTGCAGTGGTTTCTGTCTGGCCAATTCTCTGCATTTTTGCAGTCAGTAACATCTGACTGCAGCATTTTCTAATTAAATAAAGACATGAATAAATGCATAAAAGTGCCGCGTGTGAAACCATCTGATATGATACACTGTTTTTTGTGGGCGAGGCGGTATAATCAACTCCAAACAAAAACCGGGGGTATTTTATACTAATAATATCAATGAATTTCATTTCTTGTTTATAGGACAATACACATCATAACAAGGCTCTGCTGGATGAAGTGAGAAGGTTAGACGATTCAAGTGTGCCACCAATGGCTATATTGTTATAGGTGTCCTATCTTCACAATAATGCTTACAGTCAAAGGGACCTGCGCTAGAAGGGCTTCAGTCCAGCACACTCTACTGCAATTAGAAAGGGTGTCCTCATGTATCTGGTCATGTTGTGTATCAACCAACTTGAGATAGTAAATATTTTATCCATAATTTATTCTATATATGATTTTCAGCGAGTTTTGATGTGTGTAGCAGTTTTTGATCTGCTGGTAGCCATTCTATTTTTCAATGGGATTATTGACAGAAAGTACATATTGTCGACCCCTAACATATAATTTATTAACATTCCCAGGTGTGATATGCTTCTGAGTTCGCCATTTATAAGAAATCGTGAGCAAATTTGCAGAATGCATTGCTTGCTAGGTCGCTCCTAAGTATACTTTGGTTGCTGACTAGAACACATACAGCACATTCAGCTATTTTCAGGTCTCTCCAGAGATGTTCGATTGGGCTAAAGTCAGGGCTCTGGCTGAGCCACTCAAGGACATTAAGGCTGCGTTCACACGGGCGAGATTTCCACGCGGGTGCAATGCGGTAGGTGAACGCATTGCACCCGCACTGAATCTGGACCCATTCATTTCAATGGGGCTGTTCAGATGAGCGATGATTTTCACGCATCACTTATGCGTTGCGTGAAAATCGCAGCATGCTCTATATTCTGCGTTTTTCACGCAACGCAGGCCCCATAGAAGTGAATGGGGTTGCGTGAAAATCGCATGCATCCGCAAGCAAGTGCGGATGCGGTGCGATTTTCACGCACGGTTGCTAGGTGACTGTCTATACACTGTATTATTTTCCCTTATAACATGGTTATAAGGGAAAATAATAGCATTCTGATTACAGAATGCATAGTAGGTGATCAGTTGAGGGTTAAAAAAAATAAAAAAAATTAACTCACCTTCTCCGTTTGTTCGCGTAAGTCCCGGTCTCTTCTTTACTTCTCAAAAGATGAACTATGGGCTAAAGGACCTTTGATGACGTAAGATCACATGCTCCAATCACATGGTCCATCACCGTGGTGATGGACCCTGTGATTGGAGCATGTGATCTGACGTCACCAAAGGTCCTTTAGCCCATAGTTCATCTTTTTAAAGAACTGAAGACCGGGAGAACTACGCGAACAAGAGGAGAAGGTGAGTTAATTTTTTTTATTTTTTAACCCTCAATTGATCACCTACTATGCATTCTGTAATCAGAATGCTATTATTTTCCCTTATAACCATGTTATAAGGGAAAATAATAACATCTACACAACACCGAACCCAAACCTGAACTTCTGTGAAGAAGTTCGGGTCTGGGTACCACAGTCGGTTTTTTATCACGCGCGTGCAAAACACATTGCACACGCGCGATAAAAACTGAACATCGGAACGCAATCGCAGTCAAAACTGACTGCAATTGCATTCCTACTCGCGCGGGTTTGCCGCAACACACCGGGACGCATCCGGAACTAATCCGGACACGCTCGTGTGAACCCAGCCTAAAGGGGCTGTGCAGCCTGTTTGTATTGCTTACCTATCCTCAGGACAGCTCATCAATATCTGATCGGCGGGGGTCCGAAACCCCCGCTGATTAACTGGTTGAAGAGGAGGAGGTGCTCCATGCAAGCGCCACTTCCTGTCGTCTCAGAAGTGCAGTGTAGTTACAAGTACTTGCTCCATTCACTTGAAAAGAGCGAGCACTTGTAATTAAACTAAGCCACTGCTACTTCCAATGCAGCAGAATTTTTTTTGTCCCCTTCTCCAGATCTGTGCCTCCACACAATCCGATCTCTGAGCACTACAGGCAGTTTATTCCTTCTCATGCCTTGGCTCTTATATGCAATGTCAGTTGGGAGATCGTATACAGACAGGGATGTGTCTTTCCAAATTGTGTCCAATCAACTGAATTTACAACAGGTGGACTCCAGAGCTAAATTAATGTCATAACAAAGGGTGTAAATACTTTGCAAACAATTCTAAAATTCTATTTTCACTTTCTTATTATGGGGTATTGGGTGCAGATTGATGGGGAAAACTTGATTTATTATAAGCTACATAAGAAATTGTGGAAAAAATAAAAGTCTGAAGACTTTCCCATTACATTGTACAATAGAATGCAAGTGACAACTTGGGGAAGTGATAAAGGGCACGTATTGATGATGCACAACATCACATGCAGTACTCGATTCCAGGATTAAGGTATAGTTTGTCGGTTTGGTTTTCTTTTTTCCTCTCTTTTCTTCTATAGACGAGGCTTAACAAATAATTTTGTCTATGTTTTTAGATCCCCAATAACATTCTAAAATACAGGAGGACAAGATGACATTTCATTTTGTAAAAAAATCTGCACAACATGCCATACAGCTGCAAAATTTATAATATAAGATATTCTTTATCCTCCAGCGATGACTGAATGTTACACAGAGTACAAACTATCACAGACTGAGAAGACAGTCTCGTGCTTTTTCAGCATTCCTAGAAATCTCATGCAGTGGAACAGCCAGGGTATCAAGGGAATGAAGGAATTTTAGAGGATTTAACTCCTAGTGTAGACCTGTGGTAGCAACAACCTACATGGAAAAAACGCTACATAGACCAAGACAATGAAAACACCACTGCTTTAAGTGGTAATTAGAATATGTATATATAGTTTATAGAAAAATAAGAGACAGTTCGGAAATATTCTTATCTAGTGATTGTACAGAAATCTCCAAATCTGCTGTGCACAGGAATGGAAAAAGAAAATGTCGCAGTGGAAAAAGCGATACAAGTGGCCAGTGACAACACATACAGTGCGCCCTCCTGGAATCTTGGTTTGTGAATATCAGCACAAATTAAAGCAGAAAGCAGCTCTGTGTTTTAATGACAGGGGTGATAAGAGACGACAAGAAAACAGCAAGCTGTCTGGTCTGCTCAGGAAATTAGGAATCAGCAGCATTGTCCGCCAGTGGAGGCTTAGAGAATTCCATCAGTGCTCAAACAATGCTTCAGCTCAACCTTAGGGAAATGGAGTCAGTCAGCACTGCCTCTGACAAGCATACTGACACTGGAGATAAAATAGTAAATGGAGTGAGCCAGAGGGAGCTGGCCCCTGCACTGCATGTTCCATACTGCCAGTGCTAAGGATGCAATGGACACATTTATCAACACAAGCTCATAATATATCCCTCTATTAATGGATGTGCGCAGCTTTCCAGCTGTGTTACTACATTTATGGCATGCATTGTAGGCAGTACAGTTATATGAGAACTTCAGGGATGTTACAGGATTAGAAGCACCAATATCACTTCAATTTTTCTAAAAGGACTTGTAAAATTAATGCAAATGAGTGGTTAAAGAGTAACTAAACTTTTAATCAAGTTTATTTCAAATGTTCCAAATGCCCTAAAGGTAATTTTTTTCTAATATACTTTATTTATTGATTTAGCATTTTTACTACAGTAAAGATATTCTCCCCTAAAGCCCTGCTTTCCCGCATGATTTAAATTCACTATTCTCCACATCGCTGACTCCTGCCTGTGCCTGCTTCGCTAAGCTAAGAGTCCTGCATGTCAGCTTTTGGCTCAGCGAAGCAGGCACAGGCAGGAGCTCGCTCCCCTCAGCTAATCCTGGCATAGTACATGGTTACAGGGTACCCATGTGCTGTGCCAGCATTTAGTAAACCTCGGGGGGCACAGGCAGGAGCAGCAATGTGTGCTCCTGCCTGTACTCCGTTCTCTGCGGCCCCATTCATAAAGTGTAGACTCTGTACACCGCTGATGAGGCAGCGATGTGGAGAATAGTGAATTCAAAGTGCGCAGGAAATCAGAGCTTTAGGGGGGAATATCTTTAGTAAAAATTCTAAATCCAAGTAAAGCATATAAAAAAATAATTATTTTTAGGGCATTTAGCACATTTAAAAAAAAAACTTGATTAAAAGCTTAGTTACATTGACAAAATTAATGTAAATTAGTGTTTAAAACACAGGAAAGCAATTAACTACCCACTATATAATCTGATGAGGAAAGCTTCATTATGCACCTATGGCTCAAGCTCTAAGGTTACGTCCACACATGGCAGAAATGCGGCAGATTTTCAGATTGCGGGTAATTTTTCAGCTTATTACAGCAGCAAAGCGAGTAAGATTAGAAGTGGATGCTAATAAATCCTATCCACATACTGTAGAAAAATATCTGCACATAAATTAACATATGATGCAGATTTTTTTCTGCAAATCTTCACTGTGGATTTCCCCATTTGCACCAGATTTCCTGGGTAATTTGTGGCAACATCGGGTATGTATTTTTCCATGGTCTATAAAACCTCAATACACTGATAATGAATCAAGGAGATGACTAATAAATTGCATATAATAGCCCTGTAGTAATACCTTGTGAGACACTGGCAGACAATGTTCTTTTACATACATGATGGTGCTACAATTATTATTTAAAATGGCTATAAAACGTATCTACAATACAATGAATGTTACGTTTCAAAAATATTCATTGGGAAAGGGGCACATGCAAGAAATATTTTCATGATAAGAATGTGAAAATGAATTTTGCATATTTCTCAGATGATGGTAACGTGACCCTTACTATTGTGGCCTTTGCCACTGATAATAGCTAAATGTTTTTATCAATGGAACAAAATTCCCTCCATTGGTACTGATTACTTTTAGCACCAAAGCTGTACCTAGACCAGCTTAGGTATAAACAGATCTAACCAAACAGACTGGAAATTGAGAATCATTCTTTACATTTCCAGTTTAATCTAATATTTGAAACACAGATGTAATATGAAACTTCTGAGCCCCGATGCAAAATCTTTAATAGGACCCCCTTCCTACCTTGTGCCATTTATAATATTGGTGTCTAGAGGGTCTTTTATGTCTCCTTAGGCTCCAAGGCCTGGTGTGACTGCTACTGATTTGAAATATACTTTAGGGCCACTGGTTAATCAAAGAACCATCAAGATACAAACAAAAGCACTTCAACAATAGTTGACAGGTGTCTGGAGGTCTGCTAATCTTTTCTATCTTCACTATCAACCCAAGTGTGACCCTATCACCTGATTCCCATGTAAAAACCCAAGCCTGCTCATGAGCATCACAACACTCACTTCTCTATCACATAAAACTACTCACAGTTCCTTAGTGCGGAGTGTAATTATCCAAGTTTATTCATTTAACAATTCCAGGTACATGGAATTTTCAAACCCCACTGAGGTGTTTTCTCACTATACCTTGTCACACAACATTCTTCACCAACAAGATTTCAAAAGATGAGGAACAACCCTTGTAGAAGCTCTAATGGAGGTCATACTGGATGTCTCACAACTTTTCTAGGAATTGTAAAAGTAAGCTAAAGCCGATTAGATTTTTAAAAATTTTGTATACAATGTGACAGAACACAGGATGGCTCAAGGACCAAAACACTACCCACTTTGTGTCACAGTCACATAGTGACACAAAGCTAAAATATACTCCTGCCCATTACAGTTGGGTTAGCCAGCAAAGTACTTCTAATCTTTTTTTTTTTTTTTTTTAAATCATTTTCTAGACTCTCTTGGCTTATCTCCAATAAGAACAAAGGATTGGGCATGTTGAAGTTCAACAAACCCAAACCTTTCTTTCTCCCAACATATCCATTTAAGACGTGTCACGATACCACCATACATTCAATGGCTGCCTGGTCCTGCCAAAATTGGTGGGTTTGACCTACATTCAGTTTCCAACCATTGCATTGTCTCTAAAAAAAAAGTGTGAAAAAGTGGTTTTGTTGGTATTCCCTACCAACCAACAAGCCCCCCACTCTTTGTTTTAGTGATGTGCTACACTACCGACACAAGATGACCAAGATAACTCAATGACATGAGCGACATCTGTATCTTCCACAGGCTGCCTCATCTACTGCAGCAATTCAGTTAATTTTTTAAAAATATTACAGATTTTACAATTACATTGTCACAACGACTTAATTGCAAGCTTAAATTGTAATGGTACAGAGGCATTAATATGACAACAATACGTGCATTCATTGCATAAGTAAGCATTATAGCCAGCCATAACTCTCTATATTCAGAATATCAAAATGACAATAATTAATATTAACATATGCTGCTAGACATGTTCCATATTAAAGTATATGTTATCTGCATTTGTAGGTGTTGGAGCTCGGTCCAGTTAAGTGACAGCATTCTACAGGCAAATTTCCAATTGCTTTTTTCATGCAGCATGCCCAATGGAGGAAGTCCAAGCGGTGGCCTTTCACATGACATCATAAAAGTCTAATTTATCACCAGCCACCAAACATCTAGAAAATCATAACATCCTTTCAGGAAAACTGTGTGGAAAATAATCAGATTTACTTTGATGAAAGCTTTATTACACTTTGCACAGTAACCCTTTAAACAGAACTGCTAAACTGAACTAGGATAATGCCTGTAGTTCAGGCTTTAAGCATTGATTGGTTTGTCAGACCAAAGGAAAGAACAGAACCAATGCCCAGCGCAGTCCAGAACAGATATTTTCAGAACTGAATGGGTTACAGTATCTCAAAGTTCTTATCTGGATTGTGTTACTATCTCACTGTTTCATTGTTGGCAACATTTTACAATTTGCTCAGCTAGAGAATGAGATACAAATTAATCTGTTACTTTGAGTCTTTCAGGGATTATTTTTCTTCTGTTTATTTTTACATTGTTCTTCCACTTAGAAGTCTGTTTAAAGCACGTTTCCGAAAACGTTGTCCAACTGACAATTTACTGCAAACTTATATACATACTGTACATCATCCACACAAGAGGTAAATCACCATAAATCACTGCCGCTAGTGCTGAAAAATTGGGGCAGAGAGGCAGCATTAAAAAAAACTGCCAGAATTAATAGAGGCCTTTAAGATAGATAGATATAGATGAAAATACAGCTAGAAAGGATAACTCCACATTCTTTTAAACAGTAGGGGACCATAAAAATTTATTAAAGGAGTTGTCAACCCCAGCCCATATGCCTGATCTGAGCATAAGGAGGTCATAGGAAAAGGCAGTATGGGACCACCACCCTGTTAGCCAAAAAGGAAAGCTACTACAAAGTATAGCTCCTACTCTGGATGACTCAGCCTGACCATGTGTCACATGTAGTTTACCACAACTTTAGAGAATATCAATGTGGATTTTAGCCATCAGATATGTGGCTGTCTACTGGAGAACATGAATGTCATGGGAGGCAATTTCCATTTAGGAAGGGATTTTACAGCTGGGACACCATGCTAGTGACACTTCCCAAGGGCAGGCAAGCCATGTAAATTCTTTAAAGATTATGCCATACAGAGTAAGAACTTTCTGTACGGGCAGCACGGTGGCTCAGTGGTTAGCACTGGTGCCTTGCAGAGCTGGGGTCCTAGGTTCGAAACCGGCCAAGGACAACATCTGCATGGAGTTTGTATGTTCTCCCTGTGTTTGTGTCGGTTTCCTCTGGGTACTTCGGTTTCCTCCCACACTCCAAAGACATACTGATAGGGATCTTAGATTGTGAGCCCTATTGGGGACAGTTGGATGCTAATGTCTGTAAAGTGCTGCGGAATATAGTAGCGCTATATAAGTGCATAAAATAAATAAATAAATAATTTATGTTTTGATAACAAACACATTAAACAATTTATGTTATGAATTTTTTTACACCCACCAATTACTGATATCATCCTTAGATTGGTTAGAGTGCAGTGAGTCAGTGGACAACAATTTACAATTCAGTAGAAGATATGGATGCTCAAGGTTTCTCTTAGGTCTCATACACCAGGCAGGGCCATGTGCAGGAGGCAGTAAAATGGGAAAGGCCGCCTGCAGTAGGAGTAGCACTGTCATATAAATCTATGGGAGACTTTCCCTGTAATAAAGTGCCTAGTGGAAGATGGCACAACAGAAGCCTAGGGACGCCCAAAACTCTGTATAAAAGGTGCATTTACACCAGACGAACCTGCAGCCGATTGTCTGGAAAGAACCGCTCCTTCCTGACAGTTGGCTGCTCGCTCAGTGAAGGAGAACGTTGCATTTACATGCAGTGATCTCCTTCACAGTATGAGGACGAGGGATGGCTATTGTGATCCCTGCTTAGACCACACAATCTGCTGCCCAGAAACTATGATCAGTGGTGCCTGCATTAAAGATAGGATTAGTGGCAAATTTACACAGGCAGAATGTCCGTTAGCAGGTATGATCGTTCCCAACAATCTGGACGATTATTATAAATGCAGCTTAACTCAAAGGTTCTACGGAAGCCACAGTTTGGCCAAGTGCATGGGGCCTCCTTTGTGCATATATACTGGGCTATTATCACTCGGAATCATTCAAAACGTAACTACCATTGTTACATGGTCACAACTTTACCAATATAAAAATACTTTACAAAAAGGATTAGTCATCTAAAAGCAATGAGGCAATACGTTGACTGCTGTTCAAAAATATTTCTGAATTCATAATTAGGCAATCGACCTGTTCAATTCTGCAGATTTGGATAGGATCCCATGTAATGTGCCTTATTGTTACACAATGAAGTTGAGCTGATTAAACAATTTATCTTTGTGTGCTCAACTTATAGCAACTCTGGTCTCAGCTGAAGGGGAAAAATAAAATTCTTTCAGACATATTAAATATATTTAACCAATAACCCCATCGTTCTCATCATTCTTCATATAAATGACATCAATTATTTGTCTGGATAACTTCCAAAGTACTGACATGATGACAGACTAATTTGAACATGTAACAGCGGTTGCTGTGCGCCCGCTGTTCCCCTGCTTACCGCCGCGGTCCTGGGCGCCGTGTTCAGCGGTGATCTGCTGCCAGGGTTTCCTTTCAGCCCGGACCACAGCATGCTTGCTGCTTGTTTCATGCAGCATTTCCTTAAGGACCGGCACACGTCACTTCCTGTGTTTTATGGGTTGGATCATGTGACCTGACCAACCAATCCTAGCCCTCCTGCACATATATAAGTGGCTCAGCCCCCTTCCCAGATGCCTCTGTGTCAAGGTCCTTGTGTCCTGCTAAGGTTTCTGATATCCGTTTGTGTTCCTGACTCGTACTTGTATTCCTGTACTCTGCTACCTGTTTGATTCCTGCCTGCTCACCTTGACTCTCCTGTTGCCGACCCCGTTTGCCTGACCTGTACCTGTGACGCCTGCCCTGACTTATTGCCTGTCTGACTTCGCCTCTGCCTCATCCTTCAGTCCTGCACGGTTGCTCCTGGTAACGACTCAGCCTGCTGATGATGCCTCAGGTACCTCCTGGACCAGCTGCCTCGTGTGTCTATCCTCAAGAGGTAGCAACCTGGTGTCCCCCTCGGGAAAGTCTATCCCCACCATAAGGGGTACTGTGAAGATCGAGGGGTTCACTTAGACAACGCCCTTAGAGGAGGTAGGACACGTGGCACAGTGAGCTGGTTCGTGACAGAACAATTATTATTTACCAAGAATTGGTCTGTAGATATGTGTTTTTTAATATATATTTTATTATGCAGAAGCCATGAAAAAGACAATAAAATAAGAAGACATATCCTTCCATTTGAGTTACTTAGCCTTTTATTGATGCATAGTTTGAGCAGAAAGACCTGTTCCAGCTAGTGCTAATAACACAAGAGGACACAAACTGTCTGGTAGTTTGCCTTCAGCTGATACCTATCACACCTTAAGTAATGGTAATTTACATCCTTACATTAAAGGCACCTCTATGACAGTTCACATACTCTGCTACACCAAGAAGTATCATCAAATGCAATCTGCCCTTTATTTGAACTGTGGAAGGAAACGCCTTAACTTATAAAAGATTTAAAAAAAACTGGAAATATTCCAGTTGTGTCTCTTTGCCTCCTGCTTTACCTCAGGACAGTACGTTTGTCTTAATGTGAGGCTTGAGGTGAGATCTCAGTGGTGCTGAATGAAAGCGTCTAGCATGGTACTACTGTAATACAAGGTGAAGGGTTGTGTAAATAAGGTGCAGTAAAATGTTAAAATAATAGGTGCACTGGTACAGAAGGATGTTTTAACAGTGTAATTAATAAGCAAAATCTTGTAGTATGCCTGGTGCCAGAATTTTGGGCTGATTCAGCTTCTCTTGGATATATAGTCATACACAGAATAAATTGTTTAACGTTGTGGAGATGCCTACTCATGTCTTCACTGAACAATGTGGTCCCATTTTGACCACATTCTCTGCTCCACCTAACAAGGTCCTCTTGATTTTTAGAACATTGTTACTGGCATAAGCTTTACCACAGATCAATATTGCAGAAATTGCCCAATATTATATAGTATGTAGTATACTACAAACAAATGTGTAATGCCATCCTCAATGATAATTTTTTTCATAATATACTCAGGATGGACCCTACACCTAACTTCTATAGTGACCTAGAGGCCTTACTTATGGAAGCCTTTGATGATAAACTAATATCCAGTGATGAAATTAGATTTATGTTAAGGCCCCATCCACAGATTGCAACATTCTACACTATACCTAAAATCCATAAGGGGTTTACCCCACTGAAGGGCCGCCCAATAGTGGCAGGGATTAATTCCATAACACAGAATGTAGGTGTGTATATTGATAAGATCTTGAGAACATTTGTTACGGCACTTCCATCATACATTAGAGACACCTCTGATTTACTAACTAAAATTGATGGTTTACATCTTGAAGAGGGTATCCTACTTGCCTCTATAGATGTAGAGGCGCTCTCTAGTAATATCCCCCATGACTTGGGTTTATGTGCGGTGAACCATTTCCTGAAAAGCAGGGGAATTCAATTCACAGCTCACAATCGATTTGTTCTGAAGCTTATGGATTTTGTCTTTAGGCATAATTACTTCCTCTTTGACTCTAAATTCTTCCACCAGCTCAGGGGCACAGCAATAGGGAGCGCATGTGCCCCCACTTATGCTAATTTGTTCCTGGGATGGTGGGAAGACACAGTGGTATTCACTGAGGAGAGCGTCTGGACGTCGAGAATAGTTTTCTGGGGCCGCTATATCGATGATATACTAATATTCTGGAGCGGCTCCAGAAAACTATTCTCTGACTTTTTGGCTGATCTAAATAACAATCAGATAGGTATGCATTTTACATCGGAGATAAATTACCAAGGTCTGGCCTTTTTAGATCTGTATATCTCTCTGAACAATGGCATTATTAATACTAAGACCTATAGAAAACCTACAGCAACCAATAATTTACTAAGAAGGGAAAGTCATCACCCTGTTAATCTTAAATGCGGCATTCCGAAGGGCCAGTACCTCCGAATCCGCAGAAATTGTATCACCAAAAAAGATTTTTATAATCAAGCCAGAGAATTAAAAATCAGATTTAATCAAAGAGGATATCTGGACCGCCCATTGCAAAAAGCCTTCAGATCAGCCTTAAATGCGGAAAGGACAGATTTACTGTCCCCCAAAAAAGAGAGGAAACCAGAAATGGATCCAATCTTTCGAATAGTGGGAACCTTTGATAATTGTAGCAGAAAGGTCAGAGATATCTTACAAAAATATTGGGAAATGTTGTGCATGGATCCTGATGTTCAGGATAGTCTTCCCTCATATCCGGCTATAACATATAGAAGAGGTAGGTCTCTGGGGGACAGATTTGTCCATAGCCACTATACACCTATCAAGAAACCTGGAACTTGGCTAGACAGAAAACCTCTTGGCACCTGTAGATGCGGATCCTGTATAGCCTGTCCACATATTTGTCAAACCAAAACCTTTACCAGCAACACGACTAATAAAACATATACCATCAGAGACTTTGCAAATTGCAAAACAACAGGAGTCGTGTATCTGTGTACATGTACATGCAATCTTCAGTATGTGGGCAAGACTAAAAAGGAATTTAGGAGAAGGATTGGGGATCATTTAGGAGATATCAGACACAAAAGAGACACTACTATTTCTAGACATATACAGAACTTCCATGAAGGAAATGCAAAATCATTAAGGTTCTGTGTAATTGAAGTTGTACGCCCGTCACCAAGAGGAGGCGATTTAAATAGGAAAATATTACAAAAAGAGGCAGAGTGGACTCACAGACTAAAAACGGTGAGCCCATTAGGCCTTAATGAGGTATTGTCTTTCGGATGTTTCATATAAATCCTGTTGCATCTAATTACTTCTGACCAATTGATAATATATAGGAAATATATGGACTAGTCAGAAAATAAATGTATCAGACCGTGAAAGGTCACATAATTATGTATCATTAAGTAGGTGGAAATCACCATTTATGAAAGGGCATATCATGAATTTTTTTATATAATACAATAGCCCTGTTCTTCTTCTTTTTTCACCTGGTCCCTACTAATCTAACTACTGAAGCCCAAATACAATATACCCAAATTTTATATAATTGACCCTGGCATTACTTACAGGCGTAATGTGTGCTTTCTATATTGTGGGAAAAAAATAAAAATATTTAGTGTGCTATTCCAAAACATCTATAGACTATATACCAGTGATATTGATATGCAAGGAGACATATAATATTTTACATTCTTGTCTCACTTGCATTAACATCATAATTAATGGCAGAGTAAATTTTACTCTGGGTGTAAGCGCAAGGAAACTAAATATATATATTCATTTATATTATACACACAATCGGCGAATATGTTCTTATCTATACTGTGGACATGATCGCCAAATGCATGCGCACTAATATGCGTTCCATCCTGAATAAGTTCCTGTGGGGCTCTCTCAGACGCACGATTGTAACGTCAATGCGTTCCACAATGGATATTGTCATATCCAGCACACGCGCCGCACTTCCTGTTGGCGCTTATTCGGACGTATGATTCTTACATCATTGCGTTCCACAGTGGATACCGGCATGTTCCGGCGCATGCGCCGACTGATAAGCATCCGGATCCGCTCCTGACAAGGTGGAACGCACGCCGTGGAAATGTAAGTGATCCATGTGCATCAAATTAGCTTAATCTTATTGGGTATATTAGGGAGACAGCTTCAGACATTACTCTGGACTGCATCTAAACAGTTGGAGCATCAGTACATAGCGATTCAGCTAACGGCTATTGATCCGCATCTACATCTTCTTTCATCCCCTGATGAATCTGACAGCATATCTTGACAGAGGAAACGCGTCGAGAAGAATATGGAATATCTGTCTATGTAGGCGTTGGGAGACACCAATGTAGGGTGAGATTATCAGGGTCAGCCATCGATAAGTGGGCTCGCTCCTTTGGGGGTGATTCTTCCGCATATAGGCGGGAGACCTCTCCGCTTTTAGGCAGGGTCTAATAGACTATCAGGGATATATCTCCCAATTCCCTGTCCTACATTTATAAAGAAGGGCAGGAATGCAAATAAACCTCTTTTGGACCATATTTACAGCGAACAAAGATGCTAACAAGATCCATGGATCCAAAGAGGATTAATCTTTGGTGAACGCGCCCACCTGCTTGGGACCCAAAAACCTCTACAATAGCCTGAAGGAAGTATACATCAAACCGTGAGTGGTGATAATAATTCAGGTTTCTTTTTTTCAAACAGCATTATTATATGTTGAAAGTGGTGCCTTGTACCTTTAAAAATATCTGCTCATATGCCAGATAAATCAATTGCAGTCATCTACAATAATCTTGTGGGACTTATTTTAGAAAATAATCAATGTAAAAGTTAAGTTTTAAGTAGGGTAATTATTCAGTGATATACAGTTTATATATACCTACAACACACGTATTCTATTACCTCTGTGAATTAATTTTAATATGCCCAATATTAGTTGAAATACTGTAGGATATGTGGGAACTTTAAAAAACAAAACAACTTTAAGGCTTCAAAGTCACTGTCCTGCAGCTTATTTATCATGCTAGGGTGGTATAGTAAGTTGACTCTGATGTCACTCATGTTTATATATTTGACCACTGCCTTTGTAAATCTTTTTATGTTTTGGATTCTTTATGCCAATATTGCGAATGGATTATAAACATTAGACATGTATAGAAGAAAGGCTGAGTCTTCTGTTCTTTTCAAATCCATTCCTGGTTTTGGCTGCAAAAACTGCATCATAAAACCTCAATGTGGAAACCCAGCCTAAGATGGACACGTAAGCTACATCTAAATTAACCCCTACACATGCAAGTGCAACAGAAGTGTAATTCTCTTAAGAAGACAGAAGGTTAAACTGTGTTCTAAACATTCACATTTTTGCTAACTGAGCTTAAAACCTGGACACATTCCCTTATGCAATGCTGTTGCTACCCACTGAGGTTTATTTTTTCTAACTGTAGTGAAAGGTTGTTGCCTCTGGGGCATGAAAATATTCACCTCATTTGCATGCATACCTCTTTTTTTTTTTTTTTTTTTTTGCTGCCATAGTTTATATCTAGGTTAAGTTAAAGAAGAACCTCTGGAATTTTGAAAAACTTAGCATTTCTTTTAGATTTAAAATGTTTTACTTTATACGTATTTGACTTGTTATAGTTGTTCTGTTAATACGCAACCAATTTTTGATGTGAAATTTTTCATGTGATCTTTGAAAACAGAATTTACACCTGACACACCATTAGTATCAAATATAATTACAAACGCAAAAGTTACAAACTTTAATTTTTCAATAGTTTACTGCATTTTTGCTTTCTTTGCAACATTATTTTCTAAATGAACATTTACCTGCTATTCCATGGGTAGATTCAAAGTGTGGGAACTACCATCAGCTTTGAATGTACATGTGGGCCCAGGTGTGTTGTTGATATCAATGCCCTTATTAGCAAAAGTCCAATTTCCTTGGAAATTTTTTGCACCTGATTTACAAATGTTGGCGTACAGGGAAGCTACTAGCATAACATAAACCACACCAATAGAAACTATATATACACAGTACACAGTACACAATTAGTATAAATATATATTTTATTAATTCATCACAAATAACATTAAAAAGTCAGTAGCAGCAGCATTCATGTCCAATAGAATAGAACTACACAGGCCGCGTGACAATATAACAAATTCCCTTCAATGAAAAAATGGAGCGGACCAATGCTCAACCCCACCATTACTATTGATCTCAATCGATGAAATAAATATATGATGAAATAAATAAATGATTAAAGTGCCTAGTGCAAAACATATTATACACAATTCATTAGGGAATACATAATAACATAATGCCAATTTGTTATATTGTCACACGCCTGGTGTAGTTCTATTCTATTGGACACGAATGCCGCTGCTACTGACTTTTTTAATGTTATTTGTGATGAAATAATAAAATATATATTTATACTAATTATGTACTGTGTATATATAGTTTCTATTGGTGTGGTAGATTTATTCTAAGATACACAGTTGTGACTCTGTAGGAGCCATTTTGTATATTGGTGCAATAGCATAACATGAAGTAGGTCCATTAACTCTCTGATTTCAGATTACAGCACCTTGCCTCTGACACAGTCCCATGCACGCACTACTATTGGCTATGTAGTTATAGAAGTCCAAATGTTGCATATATAAGGAAAGGCTTGCATACATACAAAGAGCTACCCAAGTTATGCCACAAAGTCTCTTTGGTCACAAGAATAATTCTCACTTTGGCCGCTTATACAACTTTTTTTTACTAGCATTATTGTAATGATATGATATTTTGATTTGCTGAATATAATTAACTTAACTTAAAATTGTTTCAGATTTTTTTCTCTACTGAATTCCCAGTAAATAAAGCACTTGGCATTCCTAGCTAAGCTATGGCATGAAGAACCACTAGCTGAATGAATCTCAGGTCTGAAAGCTGGTAATCTACATTAAATGTTTGTCACTGAGACCTGTCAATTTATAAGTAATATGGACAGGGGTTGTCCTTTAAAGGGAACTTGTCACACTGGACATACAGTACAGTCTGATCTGCAGCATGTTATAGGGCAGGAGCCGAGCAGATTGATATATACCGGTAGTTTTGTTGTCATTTGTAATGGGTGGCCTATCAATGGCTGACAGCCTTCCTAGCTTAAAGTGAATCTGTCACACCAAATTTGGACTATTATTTACAGTAATACGAGAATAGTATTGAAGTCCAGATCACTATTTTTAATTTTCCTACTGCCCCCCATTTTCTTGCTGTCAGCATTTAGAGCTGCAATTAAATACATTGTCAGGACTGCTGTGCATGCACACAGGAGTCCTCTCCATTATGTTTGCACATCACAGCAGTCTGGACTGTGTTTTTCAGTGCAGTTTTGAACGCTGACAGTGGAGGAATGCTGATCTGGACTCCTTATGTGTAGTACTACTCATGTATTACTGCAGATAATAGTCCAGAATCGCGGCGGAATATTTCCTTTCAAGGAATTTGTCTGGGCTTTGGTGAAAGTCCTCCTGTGTGCCGATCTGTGGAGGGAAGAAAACTACTCAGTACTTATCCCTCCAATGCACCGCTGTCTCCACCATGTGACCGCTGGGAATGGATGGAGGCCCTTCAGTTCAGGTCCCAACCAGATGTGTTCTTTAGTCTTCCTTTTCAGCTGCATACTTCTTCTACATTATTTGTTAATATTTATTCATTTTGCACATTTACGGTAGTTTGCAGGAACTAGAACCCACTTTCACCTGAAACTGTGCATAGCTTATTTATTGACCCTATTAAATTAATTTAAAGTAAACCATTGGAGTTTCTAGCAACATTTACATCAAGAAAGACTTTTTATTCATTTACTAATGTACAACTGTTTGCTATAGTGAACTGCATAAAAATATGAACTCTAAATGAAGAACATAGTGTCATGGTCCAGTGAAGTAAACTGCAAGTACAAAATCTGCATTTAATTCCTTGTTAAGGCACAGTTAAACAGCAAAGTAACTAGGACTTATCAGATGGAAAGAGTATGCACAACATGAGATAAATAAATGCAGACGTATAGGTTGCTAAGTTACAGTTTTCCTGGCACTTGTCGGTGCCTTTGGCGCTTTCAAGTAATTATAGTTATGTTCTTTATATCGAAAAAAAATCTAATCAAAAACTGAAGCCGATTATGGTAGTGTCTTCTTCTGCACGTAGGCAATGGCTGGCACTTTCCTGACTTAAACATTGCTACTCATC
Source organism: Bufo bufo (assembly GCF_905171765.1). Lineage (NCBI taxonomy): Eukaryota > Metazoa > Chordata > Amphibia > Anura > Bufonidae > Bufo > Bufo bufo. The sequence continues at coordinate 366,480,868 of NC_053393.1, read as the reverse complement.
TTGACATCACATCTGTCACACAGGTTAGGAAAACATGATTAATAAGTGATAAGCCTAACTGCATTTAGAGAGCCGCCCTAAATCACACACTTCTTCCTTCTCTTCACATAGGACAGTGTTTGCCTACTTAATAAGTAGGATTATGAGTTCCTAAAGCCAGATGCAAGGTAGAAACTCACACACTATGCAAATCAGCTGTGCTAGGATACAGAATCAACAGAACATAATGCAGAATACCACTGAATTTCTTAATGATGCCAGGCTCCCTCAAACTATAAGACAATATAAAAAATCCTAACTACTGCAAGCCAGGACAAGATAATAAAGTCTCAGAATGGATTTACCAAAGGGTAAATTAGTATTTCTAATAAGCCAGTTATAGTGTAAGTCACAATGTACAAGAACAAAATGTGAAGAAGTAATGTATAAAAAAAAAGAAAAAGACTAAAATATGCATTTGAGAAAACAGGTAAAACACAACCACACCGAAAGAAAAGCCTACCTACTGTAAAGGTAAAACCACAAATGACACTTCTTCAGGGTTTGTAAAGGAGATTGTGATAGAAGGGTACAAAGTAAAAACTGGGCTCAAGATACGGCCTTTCACTGCTCATTAAACCAAAATCAGACATTGAGTGGTGAGACAACCACCAAAGGTAATCACTCTTAAAGAACGACAACCAAGGTGATCAGACCACCATCCATCACATCATTTCCTTCTAATGGCAACTCTGAATTACGTAAAATCTGATTTAATCATTCAATAAAGGGTTCTAGATTTCCAAAATCAAGGTATACAGTAAGTTGCCTCTCAGTAGTCAAGTGTTGGCGAAGTAGCCCCCTCTTAAACGGAGACAGAAAGTCTGTGCAATGAAGCCTAGCTCCTTTGAGATGGAAGAAGTGGAACGGATTTGTTTTTAGGCCAAGAATGTTGAACTTCCAAGCAGCCCAACCAAATGTAAGTAGAAAGGAAGGGGAATGGAACACATAATATAGTTTATTTGGGCACCAATAGAACCATGGTACAATTTCATTCTTCATTGTCTTCATAAAATAGGAGGCTTTTGAGTGAACTGTAGGATCCAAGACATATTTTCTTCACAAGTGAAGGGTCTGCCTACACCATCCTCTTTTTTTTTTCCACAGAAGAATGGAGGATCAAAAGGTAAAGGTCACCCCTTCCTGACAAGCCAATGAAGACAAAAGACTGCAAAAGAGGCTTTTGTATGGCTTGTTTACTAAGGTCCATCAATATTTGAGGGCCAATGTACTAAGAAGTTAAGAAACATGGTCTGGAAAAAAAGTTTTAAAAGGGTTGTCCCATCTTGCTGTTTCCATGAGTTACAGAAGTAGAGTAGCTTGTTCTGCTACACTGTTTTGCACAGCTCACATTTACTACAACGGCGGTGCGTCAGCCTACTTGGCTGTTTTCCCGAGCCCTGCTGCATGGGTACGACACTAAGTCCTGTCTTGCCATGGAAACCAAGACACCAAGGGTGTTGGTCAAGAGAACGAAATCAGTAGGAAAAGCATTTTTCAAAAAACCCAATCTCCTTTTGCTATTATTATATAATACAAACCAATTTGGACCCATACTTTGTGCGCCAAATAACCCTTACTAGCAACAAAGCAATTAAGAGTAAAAACCACATTACATAGGACAAAAACGACTTTCAAAACTGTATTACACAGCCTGATGTGGCAGAGGATTGTAGGGAGGGAAGCGTTACCTATTACATGCAGCGATCTCCACCGCAGCTATCCCACGCTGTATAGAGGCTTGCCGGCAGCAGATAATTATTAGACACCATGATCTGCTGCCTGCAAACGATAATTTTTTAACATGTCAAAAGATTTGGATTGCCCGATGATCGAGAGTTTGCTCATTCATCGGGCAATCGGCAGCAGTATTACACTGCAAGATGAACGCTCATTAGCAATTATCTGCGTAAAAATAAGGCAGTGTAATACAAGCTTTAGTCCACCACTCCCTTACCAGTACAGACTCTATTAACTGTTCAGGCTTTACTTTTTAATCATATGTTGACTTCACCCAAAATAACAGAAGCAGCCCTGGAAATGATAGCATGCCACTAGTGACACCATTACGCCTATCAATTTCACAGTTCTGTTACTTGGGGAGAGATTACAGAATTACAAAGACAAACAATAGTTCCTGAGAACTTGTGTGGGTGGCTCAAACTCAATAAAACTTCCCAATCGGGGACTGCTTGTTCAGTCAGATCTGTGTCTACTCTTTTCATTCCTCTCCATAGAAAACAATGAAACCTGAAAATCTAAAATAGAATTGGCTTATACGAGGTAATACTGTCCACATAGCTTTAAAGTAAATATCCACTCTTTAATAAGATTGGTGTTTGTTCAATTGTTTTAATCTAAATAAATAAAAAATTCTGCACTGATTAATTTTTAGATTTATCTTTATCGCAGTTAGAGCTCTGTATTTTTCTGAAACATAGCCCCAGATGCCCTGCAGCCTCCTCTAGAGTGATCTTGGCAGATTACTGCATACAGTCATACATTTAAAGGGGTTTCCAGACTGAAAATAATGATGACCTATCTTCAATATAGGTAATCAATATCAGTTTGGAGGGGTCCAACAACTGATACCCCCACTGATCAGCTGTTACCTGCAGCCACCAGAGTCTGAACTACCACTGAGAACAGAGCCAGAAGTACAGCCCTGTTCAAAGTGTAGTGGCCGTGCCAAGTTACTGCAGCTCAACTCTCATTCAGCTCCGGGTGTTGGACCCCAACCAATCTGCAACTGATGACCTATCCTAGCCTGGAAACCCCCTTTATACTCAATAGCTATACACAGTATGCTCCTAAATTCTCTTTAGTGGCTGCAGGCAGCCAGAATCTTATGTTTTAAATCTATATCTTTGCAGGGGATTTGGAGCTCTGTATCAGAATAATCGAGCTCAGACTGTTAGGCCCCTTTCACACGGGCTAGTATTCCGCGCGGGTGCAATGCGTGATGCAAATCCAGACCCATTCATTTCAATGGGTCTGTGTACATGAGCGTTGGTTTTCACGCATCACTTGTGCATTGCGTGAAAATCGCAGCATGTTCTATATTCTGCGTTTTTCATGCAACGTTGGCCCCATAGAAGTGAATGGGGCTGCGTGAAAATCGCATCGCATCCGCAAGCAAGTGCGGATGCGATTTTCAAGGATGGTTGCTAAGAGATGTTGTTAGTATACCTTTAGTTTTTTTTATCACGCACAAGCGAAACGCATTAAGGCTGGGTTCACACTTGAGCGCATTTTATATGCGCGTTTAACGCGCGTTTTTGTCGCGCGTTTTTAGCAATAGTAAACGCGCGTTTGTGTGATTGACTGCAGTGTCCTATGGCCACAAACGCGCGTCAAAACGCCCCAAAGAAGCTCAAGAACTTGTTTGAGCGTAGGGCGTTTTTCAGCGCGTTCAAACGCGCTGTAAAACGCTCAAGTGAGAACCAGGGCCATAGGGAAGCATTGGTTTTCATGTGTTGAGCGTTTTACAGCGCGTTTGAATGCGCTGTAAAACGCTCAAGTGTGAACCCAGCCTAAATCGCATTGCACCCGCGCAATAAAAACTGAACAACTAAACGCGATCGCAGGCAAAACTGAATGAACTTGCTTGCGAAATCGCGCATTTTTCACTGAACACATCCGCAATGCATCCGGACCTATTCCGCTCACGCTCGTCTCCAAGGGGCCTTATAAAGATACATTAAGAGATAAATAGGCACAGACTTTTGGACCTAAAAAGTCATGGGGATCATTTATCAACCCGTTACTGCCAGAATGCCATAATGCCACAAAATAAAAAAAGTCACAAACCTTCGTGCACACCCAGCTTGATCAAAATTTTGCAACTTTTTTGGGGGGTTTGTTCCCGCGCAACACTTTTTCCAAAAAGTGAGCAGGGCTGGGAGTGGGCATGGCCAGCTTATATCATTTACGCCTAGTAATTCATGTACATTATACCGGAAATCTATACAAGCTCCCTTGCTGGTGTAGGTTTTAGTTCTGGCACATGGATCTGAGACGTGCGCCTCTTAATAATTGTGAGATATCTGACGCCAGCGGGTGACAGACTCAGACATGTAGAACTCGGGTCTTAATAAATGTCTACCATGGTATTAAAAGGTGGACATTATAGGATATTTATTATTATAATGAGAACTTTTGATTGATATTTTCTTATAGTAGCAGGCATAATTTCATATGACAGTGTAGAGGCCATATAATCATCTTGTCAGGCTTACACAAGGCAAGTACCAAGAAAATGACTATACAAGATGGAAAATACTATAGGTCTGCAGCTTTTATGACCAGCATCAGTCACCGATACTGCAGAACAATTTATAGCTTGCATTTATATATTCGGAAGAAATAAAATCAAATGTAAAACTATCTTCTTCATGCTAATCTCGTTTTACCATATGATAAAAACAATATCGTTAATAATACTATAGCAAAGAAATACACCAGTGTCTCGAGAAAGTAAGATCTAAAGAAAGGACCCACGATCAAAGTTATTTTTCAGGCACATAATTTAAACTGAAGCCCAAAACAATCCCATGTAAAGAAGGCTCCATGCATTTAAATTCCTACTGACAAAAAAGCAACTTTATATAACAAATACCCCCATAGATAAAGTACAAACCCTTCCACTTGTGGTAGCCGTGCGGTTTTAATCTGAGATGGTTTTAGCATATGGTATCCCCACAAGAGATCCTCCATTTGCATAAAAATGTCAGTTTTCTACTATTTGATACTCAGATTTACTCTGGCACCATGAGAACAGAAAGTCATGCAAACAAAATGCTATACCGTACACTTGTTTATGTGACTGAACATGTCCTTCATTACACACACACGCCATACAATAAATTCATTTAATTGTACAAATGTAATCTACATATTCACTGGGATAGAAAGCCTCAGAGCTAATCTGTCCTCATTCCATCGCTTCGTTTGAAGTATTACATATGAATGGCACATTTCTGGCAAAATTGCAAATTAATCTGAAAGCGCAGAATCCACTTTTTAACTAAAACAAAAAGAAAATTGACACACTAAAACACAACACAGAGAAAGTTGAAAAATAGTTCAGCATGGGATTGTCTGTTTCCTATTATTTAGGCATTTCTGATGAACACATTACGTATGTTAATTCATTTACATGTAATAGTGGTTACCACTGAAATCAGATTTTTGCAGTTCTTGGATTCTGATTCCCCCCCCCCCCCAAACCTAAGAGAATATAATTACAAAATGCAAATGTCTATCAGGGGAAGTAGTGGGCATGTTCTTATTTTCCTCTTTACATCACCACAATGAAATAAAGGGGGGCGTCAACTGAACATTATTGAGTAAAATGCGCCAAAAATAATGGCGTTTTGATTTGTGCCAAATATATTAACGGTTTCAGAATTTTCACCATAAAGAATGCATCATGCCAGAAAATGTCAAAGTGGACAGGGCTATCTGGCGCATATTACGCCTCATTTATCATCCTCTTATGGGTAGAAATGGCTCCAATTGTTGCAGACAATTCAGCCAGCTTATGTGGTGGTGGTTTGTGTAAAAAGTCGCATTTATGGCAGAAAGGCGACTTTTTGTCAAAAAGTCGCATTTATGAACACAAAAAAACAACTCCTCGTGGGAACAGGGGGATAGTAAGTAATAAAACTGGATGTATTTATTTTTATCTAATATAAGTGGCACATTTCGGTTTAAAAAAAAGTCGCAATTTAGTGCTATTGACATTAAAATGTCAAATCGAGAGAAATAGGCAGATAATCAAGTTTATATTTAAAAAAAAGTCACATATTAAAAGTGGTGTGCACCTTTTGATATATGAAGTGAAATATATCACCACTTTTGATTTGTAATGTTAGTATTTTTTGGTGCAAATTATGTCATTATTGATAAATACCCCCCAAAGTGTTAAATTGAGCCACCTATTGATGCACAAATGAGACTTTGAAACCTTTAGGTGCTGCTGCATTTCGGATGCGGCCAAAAAAAAAAGAATAAAAAAGCATCCAATTTTTGCAGCAACATATCCGTGTTTATGCTGCATTTCCTTCCAAAAAAGGGAAAAAAAAGCAAATCACGCGTTTTGATCACTTCCTGGTATTAATCCCATGTAAAAACAAGAGACGGACATGACTGCTTCAAATCGCATTTAACTGGCTGGAGAGTACATAAAACATATTAATGGTTCAGTGTTTATTCAGCAGCACACATAGAAGAGAGGGAGCCCCATAACAAGGGTCAAAATGTGTCCAATGTGGACTTTTCTCATAGTGTCACAGGTAGAGGTATATTGGATCATAGTAACTAAGGGTACTTTCACATTAGCAGCGTCCTTCTCCGGCGGGTGAACAGCCTGCCGGATCCGTGCTGCCACTAGTGCATGCGTGCCGCCGGAAGTCCGCTCCGGCCCCATTCACTATAATGGGGGTTGGCCGGAGGTCTGGCTGCAGCATAAAACTACGACATGTAGCCTAACACATATCGCACAATGCAGCTACAGCATTGCTATTATATAAACCTATTTGTATTGTATTAGCGGCACTTTTTTGTGTTATTAATCGCTCATATCATATGATCAATATAATGAATATTACTCATTTATACATTTTGCTGTTGATATAGGCTACCATATTACAATATATACGTATTTCTCTATACTTAAGGGATCTATAGTCAACAAATATGACTCTCAAACAAATTACCTGTAAAGGAATGTCGGAGAACTTTAGCTAATTCCCATTAGGAAGGAGTGTCCCATTGACACAAAGTAATTATGGTCATATCACTCAGTTTCCTTGTTACACATCTCAAGGTAAGAACTGATTTGTTTTCATACCTAGGTTGAAAATTTTGCCAGAATAATGTGACAGGATATGATCAGCTAACTAGGAGCAGTAAAGAAATGCCCAAAGTGACTAATATAAACTCCACACACAAGGATTAACAAACAATGGACTACAGGTATCAATCATGGTGGTTATTAAATTATGGGTTGTCCAGGATTAGAAAAACATGGCAGGCATGGTGCCATTTCTGGAAGGAAGCAGCCATGTTTTTCTAATTCTGGACAACCATGTTAAAGGTGTTGGCCCCACTTCAGCATATGGCATTTATCATATAGACAAAGTTAATACAAGGAACTTACTAATGTATTGTTATTATCCATATTGTCTCCTTTGCTGGCTTGATTAATTTTTCCATTGTATGCTTATTTCCAGGGGTTACGGCCACCATTGCAGCGCAGATACAAGGTGGACGGGACAGGAGTTGCTGTGCATGGTGCCTATGTGCACTCCCATGGTCCCGGCCACCAGAAAGACAGACTCTTTTTCCTATAATGAGCAACCACGGCCACCGCTGCTGGAAACGAGCAGTGTATAATGTGATGGAAAAATGAATCAAGCCAGCAAAGGGAGAAATATGGATAATAACAATAAATTAGTAAGTGCCTTGTATTCACTTTCTCTACATGATAAATGCCATTTGCTGAAGTGAGACAACCCCTTTAACCTCCTAACAGTCACATGAAAATTGGAAAAACCCTCCCAAAAATGTCCCTTTTTTTTTGTAGATTTTTAATGTGTGTCTGCAGTAAATCTTATTGGCGCACACCTCAGGGGACACAATTGCATTTTTAACCCCTTAGTGACAACTAATTTTAGCCTTAAAGGGGTTCTCCAGGATTTTAGAAAATTAAAATACTTAAATATTACTTCATTATAAATATATTCCCAAATATCTTTCATTAGTTAAAGGCTTGTTTTGTCTGGGGAGCAAAAATGGCTGCCGTTCTATTAGTCCATACAAAACCGGTCCTAATCACACAGGAGGACATGTCTCCTCTCTGCTCTACTTGTCAGGGATTATGATAATGAATACAGCTGATCTTTAGCTAAATCTCTGTAGGAATGGAGTTCTTGAGGAGACATGAAGTACAGAGAGGATGGATAGGACAGACTCTGGTAATGTGTTGCTGTGGTAATGGAGACTGCATACATATGCTGCTGCTCATTACCCCCGCCCTCCTCTCTGTACTTCATGTTTCCTCATGACCTCCATTCCTACAGAGATTCATTTTATCAGCTTTATTCAGGATCATAATCCCTGACAAGTAGAGCAGAGAGGAGGATGAGGCAGCTCTTTACCTCAGTGGTCTGAAGTAGTTTTTCCTACTGTGTGATTAGGACAGGTTTTGTGTGTACTAATAGGACGGCGGCCATTTTTATTTCTCCTAATGATTGCTCCCCAGACAAATGAACCATTATAGGTATTTGGGAATATATTTATGATAAAGTATTATTTAGTATTTTCATTTTCTTTATTCCTGGAGAACCAATAATATTTTCCCCCTTTCTGTCCCAACAGTCATAACTTTTTTTTTTTCTAAATTCATTTTTTTTTTTGTAGGATTAGTTTTATGTTTTTTAGTAATCATTTTGGGGTACAGTACAGACCAAAAGTTTGGACACACCTTCTCATTCAAAGAGTTGTCTTTATTTTCATGACTATGACGGCATCAAAACTATGAATTAATACATGTGGAATTATATACATACCAAACAAGTGTGAAACAACTGAAAATATGTCATATTCTAGGTTCTTCAAAGTAGCCACCTTTTGCTTTGATTTCTGCTTTGCACACTCTTGGCATTCTCTTGATGAGCTTCAAGAGGTAGTCCCCTGAAATGGTTTTCACTTCACAGGTGTGCCCTGTCAGGTTTAATAAGTGGGATTTCTTGCCTTATAAATGGGGTTGGGACCATCAGTTGCGTTGAGGAGAAGTCAGGTGGATACACAGCTGATAGTCCTACTGAATAGACTGTTAGAATTTGTATTATGGCAAGAAAAAAGCAGCTAAGTAAAGAAAAACGAGTGGCCATCATTACTAAGAAATGAAGGTCAGTCAGTCAGCCGAAAAAATTGGGAAAACTTTGAATATAAGGGCTATTTGACCATGAAGGAGAGTGATGGGGTGCTGCGCCAGATAACCTGGCCTCCACAGTCACCGGACCTGAACCCAATCAAGATGGTTTGGAGTGAGCTGGACCGCAGAGTGAAGGCAAAAGGGCCAACAAGTGCTAAGCATCTCTGGGAACTCCTTCAAGACTGTTCGAAGACCATTTCAGGGGACTACCTCTTGAAGCTCATCAAGAGAATGCCAAGAGTGTGCAAAGCAGTAATCAAAGCAAAAGGTGGCTACTTTGAAGAACCTAGAATATGACATATTTTCAGTTGTTTCACACTTGTTTGTTATGTATATAATTCCACATGTGTGGAATTCATAGTTAATTCATAGTTTTGATGCCTTCATAGTCATGAAAATAAAGAAAACTCTTTGAATGAGAAGGTGTGTCCAAACTTTTGGTCTGTACTGTATATGCAGTGTAGTAAATAGCTTTTATTATTTTACTTTTAGGGAAAATATAAAACCCAGCAATTTTAACATTATTTTGTAGAATTTATTTACGGCGTTCACTGTGTGGTAAAAACAACATAAATTTATTATGTGGGTCAGTACACTGATGATAATAATATTTGGGTATAATTTTTTTTCTTTCCTCCTGCAGCCTGTCAGCTCTGCAACTGCTCTCTTGTTCTCCTCCAGACTGATGGGGGGAAAGAGGGGGGGGGGGCTGTTTATCTACTCATATCTCTGGTTTGGTAGCAGGTAGAGATATGGCTGTGGTATATTGTTTGAAAGCTAGCATTCCACTTTCAGACAATACCAAAATGACAGCATTATCTTCAGTACATAGGAAGATATCACTGATAGAAATTGGGATGCAATGAATATAGCTAAACGTAAAAGTAAAAGCAGGTTTTACCCACAATTATTCCAGACTCTATTTCTAACAGTGATATATACTGTTTAGCTTGGGCAAATGCTGTCAGTTTGGTCTTGTATGAAAGCCTGGAGATATCAGCAGCTAAAGCAACCCCCTCCCCCTCAACTTCTGCTTGAGCCCAGCTTGGAAAGAACAGTTAAAGGGGTTATCCTATGACTAATGTAAAACATGAAAATCAGACATCATATAGTACATGACAATCTCTTTCTAACAAAGCTAGAACCAGCCCTGTACCTCACATGGATCTGGAGATCTCCACATTCATTGCTCTGCTAGATTTATATCAAGCTGAAATCTCAAGGGGGGTGTCTTTTCAGCTGCAGCTAAGGGGGCGTGTCTCAGCTCTCCCTATCACAGCTCAGGAGGCAGTTGAATTGATGAAACTGAGCATGTGTGGCCTTCTCAGTGAGCAGGTCAAAGAAATAAGAAAAAAAAAAAACAGCAGGTGATTATATACAGATACATACATTCTATTGAATAACTCAGTGGCTATGCAATTTTTTTAATTACATGCAATTACAAAAGTACTTAGATCCAGGTGAAGGTTTGAAAACTGTAGAATATCTTTCGTGGGACAACCCCTTTAACTACTTTTTCCACGGCCTGAGCTGATCTCAGGCAAAACAGTTAGGTAGTTAGGGGCCTTTTGTTCTGCTTCTCAGGTTTTTTATTGACATATGGTGATTTAATAAAAAATAAATACTACATGGTACTATCATTATACATGTGTTTAAGCCTAGATCAGGGGTAGGCAACCTTCAGCAATCAAGCTATTGTGAAACTACAACTCCCAGCATGCATACTTACTCTGCTCTTTCCCGTACTCCCACAGAAAAGAATGAAGCATGCTGGGAGTTTTAGTTTCACAGCAGCTGGAGTTCTGAAGGTTGCTGATCCCTGGCCTAGATGCCTGCCTTAAACATTAGATCTATATAGGCGGAGACAGCTGACCATGTAATATGTATTGGGGCCTCCCAATGCTCTTCCCACTGCAGATTCCAGGGAAATAAGGATCGGCAATTGAATTTCAACAAGCCCAATACCTTTGTTCTGATTGAGAATAAGCTGCTCCCAGAGGAGTCCCACAATGCCTTATTCGCCTCTCCCTTGTGAGAGGGCAATGTCTTTTTCGCCGACAGCAGTATAATGTATATGTCTCCAGTCTATTCTAGTATCAAGGTATTTTCCAAATGGATCACATAGCTTCACTTTTGTCATGAGGTGGCGTTTAAAAGAGAGAAAATATCTGATTGGCTCAGACCACACAGAACAGCTCTCAAATCATACCAGGAAGCCCCGACCCACTAAGAAATCATGAGCCAGCAGAAGAAAGAGAAACTCACAAAATAATCAGAGACACAACATTTCTGACTACATCCAATACATGCCTATAGCTGCCAAAGGGATGATTGAGATGTTTTTTTTTTCTGTAATGACAGGCATTTGTAAAGCAACAATTCACTAATATACAATAATGCTAGCTTGGCCACTTACTAGCAAGGCGATATGACAGTAACAGGTACAATTTACAGCACTTAAGGTATAACCTAAGCAGTTAGGTGTCTACTAAAACATCTTGTTTGGTAAGGGTCACATCGTGTGTCACCTGAACCTTGAAGAGATCTGGTTTCCGAAGTTTTTTCCTGGTAGACCACACATATCAGACATTGTCTAATGAGTGGAAGTGACACTAGACTCACTGGATTGTATGTTCACCATCTATTATTAAAATTATTCTCTTTACCAGCAGAATGTTGTGGTTATAAGTTACATGATTGCAGATTCTCCAAGTTGTCCACAGTTAACCTAAGAACCAATCTGCAGAATGCAGGTTGTCATCAAGGTATCTTGCATCGAAATAAAGCGCTACAGACAGAGATCCCATTCTCTATCAGTCTACATTCAAGGTAAAAGGGTTTCCACTGATGGCCCCACCCGCTGGGACCGGCAATGATCAGCAGCACAAAGTGTGGCTCTGCCTGGTACTGCAGCTTGTCCACAGTCACTGTGAACCTGTTCACTTAAATGTGTTGAGCTCCAGTACCAGGCATAACCACACTTATATGGATGTTCCTGTACTGAGTGCTGCAGTAGTCAACCCTGCCCTTTATTTCTACCTATCATTGGGACCCCAAAGCTTATACACTGAAGGCCTATGGAAGGATAGGCCATCAATGTAATGTGATTTTGTCTTATTAATTCCTTTATAGCAGTCTTCCGTCATCTATGATGATTATTTTGTTACTATGATGAGATTTCCATTAACTGGAGATAATATTAATAATAATCTTTATTTATATAGCGCCAACATATTCTGCAGCACTTTACAATCAGGACCCACTAATATTCACGGACCCGCTAATATTAGAAGAATTATGTCTGCATAAAGAATCGTACACAGATTTTACTAAAATAACGCTCAGACAAAACATTTTAAGGGTACACGGGTTACGGATCTGCGCAGCGTATCTGGCTGAAATTCGCTGTGACAAATTCTACACCATATTGCGTGGATTTCAGTGTGTACAGGTGTCTGCACTATTCCATTTTTCATGAGAACAGATCTGTTGAGTTTCTCACAAAAAAAAAAAAGTATGACACAGGCCTATTACAGTTTATCACATTGAACATGGTGTCTGAGCTGCAGGTAGCATGTTATGGAGCAGAAGGAGCTGAGCAGATTGATATACGGCTTTATGGTAAAATATTCAGTATAAATTGTAACTTAATGTATATATGTGCTCATCCTGGGCTTTGAAGTAAAGGAGATGGACCTATCAGTGACTGACAGCTATCTCTATATACACAGTCATAGATAGAACCGCCTCCTTGACTTCAAAGAAAGAAGGTGCAGGAATCTAAATAAATGAGATACAAGTTATATTAATCTTCTCCCATAAAACTATATATCAATCTACAATAAAGTGGTGAACAAGACTTTCTTATGGACAAAGCAAAAAAACAGACAGGACACATTTGCTGCTCCAAATCTGCACTGATATCCTAAACAAGCTGCTTATGATAGAGAATAAGTTGCTTCTAACAATCAACAGCAGAAGTGAAGTCTGGAATAAAAGTATATTGTATATTGTAGTAGAAATGTTTAATGTTCTTTTCCAAAATATGTAAAAATGCATTCGTTATATTGGATGAAAATCTACTACTACACAGATACATAATTAAGAGTCATTTTATGAATGGTCATTATATAATTAGCATATATTTATCATAGGAATGACATTAATGTGTGCATACCCCAAAAAGCAGGGCCCCACCTAGCATGTGCCATTTATAATTTTTCTTATGTGGCAGCGGGGTCTGCCGAATGTGCCAGCTACTTCTGCCCACCTACAGCCACTGCCCTGACTGGCCATTTATATTATAGACTGCAACATAACTAATTCATAGACTATTACTGAACATTAAACTAACAGGACTGTATTTTTGATATAGTGATATATATATTTGATATAGCGTCTTATATATGGACTTGCCCGTAGCTTCACTGAATGCTTTTGCTATGACTTAAGCTGGAAGGGGTCATTCCAAATCTCCACCCATCATTTCACTACAAGAAAATAATTTGTGTAATGACTTAATTGGATTAATGGAATGAAGGAGTTGAGTTATGGTTTATCACTTTATTACAAGCAACATTCCCAATTAATTTCAGGATCTTGGTGTCATTTGTGATTTAATGACAAAAACAGAATGGGCTGAGTTATAGGCTCCCATTACATTTCACGGGAGTAGTTAATTATGGTTCAGCAACTCCCTTTTCTTACTGACATAGCTTAACTTCATTCCTTTCCACCCCGGCCCAGAGTGTCTGACAGTCTGCCAGGATTCCAGTTGACCCAGGACCTTGAATACTTAAGATACTGAAGGATCTATGTGACTAGCAATGAAGAGAGAGACCACAATGTGCTGCTCTATTTACACATAATAGAGCAACAGCAAAAATGACTGAAAATGAGCGCTTCCTATTCTTTCCTCCTAAAATGTTTATGGCACTTGTCCAGTCTTCGTAGCTTTATACGTCTGCATTAATATCAACTACTCGGCATTTGTGAAGCAGGCTTTTTTTTTTTTTTTTTTATAAACTAGTAACTTAAACATTCCCATAATTATGGGAAATAATTAGTTCCACTGGGGGAATATTTACATACTGTAGTGATGGTTACCAAGAATATCTGCATTTTCATATGACATTCCAAGACCTTTAAATTAAAAACACATTTCTTAACAAGTTGCTGGATTATATGCCTGCCATGAAATTATTTGACTTAGTCTGCCCATATGATTTGTAAAGCAGAAGAATTTTACAATCCTGATTTTATATACTCACTTGTTTCAACTGATTCTTTCATTTTGTGTAATTACTCTATATAGGCACACCGGATTAGACACGATCTTTCTGCACTTGCTAAGGCTTAAGGTAGCACAAATTGAGCATCTAAATAAGGTTTCCAAGGATAAAGAGTTTAAAAAGCCCTCTACAGAATAAAACACAATCTCTTCATGGCCACAGGTGCCAGAACAGTGCTCCATTTTCTCCATTAATATTTCTGTATTTTTTTCAGACTTTAACAATTTAAGGTTAGGTTCACGCAACTTTTATTTTATTTTGTTAAAGCATCTTTTTACCTTAAAAAAAAGTTTAGTGCCGCAGGACACCAATCCTGTTGCCACATACTTGCATCGAACTAATTATTGGGATACTGTTTATCAGAAGGATAAGTCTCCATTTTTCTCATTTGTTGAAAAAAAAAGGATCCTGATGGAAACTTAACAAGACATATAATGGCTAGAAATAGTGCTATCACTCCTGTATGACAACTCGTTTTTTCTGAAAAGCCATCTGAAAGTGTAGGTGTCGGATATCACCTCCCCTGTGTACTGACAAGCTTGTCATGGGAGTGGTCTTAAGTTAGAAAAAGCAGAGCTATAAATGTATAAACTACAAGTTTTACTGAATCTTTTCCAACAAAAAAATATATCATATCATATATATATCCTCTTTAAAGTGTACCTACACTTTTTAGATGGCTTTTCAGGAAAAAGTTGCTGTACAGAGTGAATTCAGTGTGGATGTTAGTTAGCTTAGGAAAGAGGGGCTGGAAAGTGCTGAGAAGTGGAGAAAGAGGTATTTAAAAGTTTTCTATATCTGTCTGCACTACTGAGTTATTCAAATTTGTGCAAAAGGTTTGTAACATATAAGTCCAGTCAAGAAATGAAGATTCAAATGTGACCACAGTTAGGTTTCATGCAACAGAACATGCCAATCTCTACGTGTCTTCATACAAAATTAGAGACACAAAGAGGTACAGTACTTTTCCATAGCATTATATGGGGTTATATTATTGATCCAGAATATTGCACTACTCATGGGTACTTAATTGGAAAATACCATCTTCCTCCAAATAGAAATGGTCCTGGAGGAAGAGACTGGGTGAACTGTTGCTTGAGGTCCTTACACTGAAGAGTTATGTAAAGGTGGCCATATACATAAGATTAAAGTTGGCTAGCAAGACAGATTTCGTTTGAAAAACTAGCGCGAACAAGCGTTCGTGATCACCAACGGCAGACTCTTGTCTGCTGAAAATGCAATCCGCCGTGCTGGAAAACTTTGGCAATTCATCAGCCGAAACTACATGTTGATGGCATGATGGGCTGAATTCAGCCAATCACTTGTTGTGCTCAAGCACCAGGCAGTTTAGTAGGTGGGAATATTCATATGAATTATCCCATGGACGACTAATTGGCCGCAATGCGGTCGATACGTTCTGTCTAGCAGTCTATGGAAGCTTTATCTAAACACAGTACACATATAGCAGTTATGCATGGCTCCTGGCCTAAAACAACTGGCTGGCCAGAACTGATATATGTGAAGCGGGCATAAGTTGGGATATTTACAACATCTGCTGCATTCAAAGGTGGGTGAAGCTAATAAAAATGTTAATAAAAAAAAAAAAGTCCTGGCTTAAAGTGACAACTTCTTTGCATTGGTTTAGTGGCATGCAACAAAAAAATTTAAATAAAAAATGAAAACAAAACAAAAATCCCAGGATTCACAAAAAAATGACCTGTACCCAAATAAAAGTAATGTATTAAATTACAGAAAAATTGTTAAGCAAAATTATATAAAAAAACAGGCAGAGCATTGCAAATAGCATAATAACCTGGAATTGACTCATGGTATGCTCCAGTAAAATGTTACATATACTATTACATGCATGGCTTACTTTTTTTCCCAATAGCCCCACTGTAAAAAGTAATATCAAATTGGCAGGCACAGAGAAACCGTGCTAATTGTAAGGCTTGTGTTGTAATTTTTTTGACACAGTTTTCAAGTTTATCTGGCACAAGAAAATAATAAGTGAACTGTACTGCAAAAGGATCTATAGGAACATACATGGGAACAGGAGGTTATACTAAAATACCTAAATTAAAAGATAAAATTAAAAAATTAGCAAGTTGTTTGTTTTTCTGGGAAGGATGACAGATAATCGATTACAGATCCATACCTCACAGCTTTCAAAGAAAGCAAATAAACGATGCAGTGCATATATACTGTAGCACATTGTGCCAATTTATTTTGTGAAGCCATGCCTCTAACTTGGTCCATTTTCTCTCCACACACAGCAGATCCTGCTTAGTTTCCTTTGTGTCCCCTCTCAGTAATAGTGCTCCACACACTTTGAATAGTAGGAAATGGAGGCAGCACCCAAAAATGATGATTAAAAAGTGCTCCTTTAATCCTTATGTGGCAGTCCAATTACATGCAACGTTTTGGCTATACCTTCATCATCATGCTTGTTGAAGGCTAAGGTATAGCGAAACGTTGCATGTAATTGGACTGTCACATATGGATTAAAGGAACACTTTCTGATCATCATTTTTGGGTGTTGCCTCCATTCCCTACTATTGATTCCTGAAGGAGCATTGAACATTGCTCCAAGTGGTGCAGCAAGCCTTTTCACTATATGTTGTCTCTTTGTAGGCTCCACTCCTGGTTTTTGACTCACAATCACTGATGGAAATCAGTGAACAAATACTGACCAAAACAATGATGTGTGAATTAGGCCTAAAAGTGTCCCCACCACAGTGATTATGCATGGATCTATAAGACAGCTCATTTTTTTGTGGGGCGATTTGTACTTTGATACCATTTTGAAGTGTGTATGGCTTTTTGATCACTGTTTATCCATTTTTTGCGGGAAGTGAAGCGTTTTTCTTCCCCTTTACGTATGTATTTGTATTTTGTATTTTTCTTTTCTGTTTTCTTCTTTCACAGGTTGTTGCAGATGTTATTTCCCACTGACCGTTTTTTATTCTTATGGATGGCTACAGTATTTTTTGATCAGTTGGAGCTCAGGTTCCTAAAGGTAAAACGCAGGTGATAGTTCAACGTTTGGGGTTAATTTTCTATATTAGTCTCTCACATTTCAGTAAAGAGGTGTAGGAGCCAGGACATAGCTCCTAGGGGCCATAATACAGTAGTTGGTTTCGGTTCTCAAGCTCAGACAGGTTGGGGCAGTTTGGGTGGGGTGGGATTTGGGATTATGCTGTGGTTTGTGGTTCAGTGTTAATGTGTGAGTGACAGTAGCAGCCATTTTACAGATGTTCCCTGCTTTCACTTTTTCTTGTCTTGGCAAAGATGATGACTTGCACAATAATTTCATGGAATGTACAGGGTTTTAACTGAGAGATGATACAGTCTTTAGACTTCAGTTACCTTAAGGGGTACAGTCTTGATATTATCTTCTATTACGAAACAAATCAAAGAGGACAAAAATATCGACTCTCAAGCAACCCTGGATATATAAGGACTAAAATTCTGTTAAGTCCAATTACTAAAGGCGGATATGACTCCCTCCCTTTCAGTAGAGTACTATACAAATAGATCCATCTGAGAGGTATGCAATTCTGCAGGCCATCCTGGGAATGTCTTCATGGTGATCTATATCCTTCCCTGTACCAAAGAGAGGTTTTAGATGCAGTGGTGGCTAAGGTGTTAATTAAACTCGCATAATCTGGTGAATCTGGTGAAAATCTGGTTCCATCCGAAGTTTAAACAGTTTTCCTGTCACTCAGCTAACTGTGTGACAAATTGACCTGGTCTTCACCAGTCCTGACTTTCTCTTACAAATTTCTGCAGCTTACTATCTTCTGATAGATCTATCTTCACGATCTCTAATCATGCCCCACTTCTAGTCGTTATTACCCAGCCTCTGGATCGCCCAGTAAGGCTATGTTCACATCTCTGGCACAAAATCTGAACAGACTACTGGAGTCTACTGTATGCTGGATACCACTGCAACTACCGGAGAAGTACAGTATTTGTCCAGTTAAAAGCCGGCATTTATGCAGTAAAGCTAACAGATCCCTTTTATAGTCAATGGGGATCTGGCAGTACCCAGCTATGCTGGATACAATAAACTTCGGTAGTCTGTTCCTCTGCCGGAGCAGACTACTGGTGTTTGTGACGGAGATGTGAACATAGTCTTGGTGACTAAACCCTATGAGGCTTGGTATACTAAGTGCAAGCAGGAATTGGCAAAGTATTGGCAGAGTAGGAGGCTATTATGTTTGTTATGAAGGAAGTACTTATTTCTGCTATAATGACTCATAGAACTAAAATAATTCAAGTCTTGATGCTCCCTTGAGGAGATGTTTACCAAAGCAAAACATGCTTTTGTCACCGACCCTACTGGGGAAAATCAGATTGATTGGCTGGCTGCTCAACGGACATACACTTTGCATCTGACCAAATATACTAACAAAAAAATATTAGATCAGTAGCAGATAATTTACTCTGAGTGGGACAAAAATGGGAGAGCATTTGTATATCTATCTAAGATGGAAACACTGCAAATGGTTGTGGTAGGCATTTGGAGACTGGAGACCTGCTGATTAGTCCAGATATATGCTCTCAGTTTGTGACCTATCACAGTAACTTATATACATCAGTAGAAAGCCTTACATGATTACCAAATCCTATAAATCATGCTCTAATGGAGTATTTTACAATGAGCTGTCTAACCTATACAACCAATTTAATGCACATCTTTTAATAGCTTTCAACAGTGACTAATTTGGGGTTTTAACTATTCCTCTTTACACCTTTTATTATCTCATTGGCTCTAAAAATGGAATTTGTGACCCATCCATTATACTTTTGTTTTTCTTATTAATGTTCACTTGGTATTGCAGCATTTTGTGAAAATTTACATCTAGAAGCCTACCATGACGATTTTAAGTCTATGCAAGCCAGATGTCAGGTTAGTACTTCATGTACTGACACATTTAACAAACTTTGTTAAATGTATATCACTTTTAGCAGCAGTTTTATTAATTATTTAACTAAATTGCCACAAAATATCTTAACTTAATATCAATAACAAATTACTAACTAGTGACAAAAAGGTCAGTCACACAACTAAACAGGTTCTGGACCACACTATACTAAACATATTAGTTGTTAACGATTATGGATTTGGTAGGACAACCCTTTTCCTTACTCTCCTGCCCTGGACTTGAAATGCAGCTTCTTCCAAATATCCTCCACTCTTCCAATTTTGAAATACCAATGAGTGCTGATAGTTGACGGCAGTGGAAATCTGGTTGTGCCATGACCTGACTGCAACAAGAGAACAACTAAGGAGCACCACAGCTACTCAAGCACTGATTATTTTTCGTAGTGGACCTATAGTTCATGTGTGTTTATGTATGTATTTAGGAGGGTGGCTAGGGTGAAGGTAAAAAAATGTGACACTTTCAGGGACTTATCCTTTAGGGCAAAATTGTTTTGACTCGGTTCCCATTCGATTGACCTAATGAACCTATACAGGTCACTTTGTTGTCACTCAATATTTATCACCAGAATGCTCTCCCTTCAAATAACTACTACTATACTATGTGGCCAAATATGTCACCCTGAGAATGCAATGTTCATAGTAGTGGAAATGCGATTTTGCTTCAGTGGGTGAGCAACAACATAGTCTTATATATCCCAGTATATGGATTTTTGAATATGGATGGTCCAGAGGCTGAAGGTTTTGATGCTCTCACTTTCATTTTGGCCTTTTGGAATAAGTCCCTATTCAATTAATCTAGATCTGCTCATTTTGTCAATATTTCATAACCATTCCTTTGTTGACAAAAAGTTACTGAAATATGTTAAATGATGTAGGACTATATGGTTCCCTATAATGTGTATTCTTTATGGTGATAGCAATACTGCAAATTAGAGTTTATATGATCTCATGAGACTAATGCTGGCAATACAGCCTTGGGAGGATAGACATTAGAACATGCACTTGACTTTGCCACTACTAACTCGTCTGCTCTTCTTCATTCAGCAAGGACATCTCGTTCAGGGCTGTACTGGAGAAAAGCTTTCCATCAAATGCTTTGATAAGAGAGCCAGATGTGATCAAAGTTTGCCTATTCATTTTTATCTGTGAAGCAACATAACTCAGAAACGAAGCCGCTCTCTCAGCTTGCTCCTCCCCACCATTAATAGCCATTCAATCACAGATGAAATAGCTGCACATGTACTCCCAGCCAGATGTTATCTTTCCCGTCCTCTACTTATAAACTCAAGCTGAAACCTGAGTGGTTGATGAGACTAGCTAAGCAGTTGTACCTTTGACCTGCTTGCATTAAACTTGCCCAATCAATTTAAGCTTAGTATAAACACCGTTTCCCATAGTCCCTTATGGTTCCAGTGGTGAGAAGAAACGGGCTAAGCCTAAACATTTTCTAGCAGCAATCTTGTCTTACAACACCAGGGGGATTTACCCAGCATCAGGGGCTTTATGAAACCATATGAACATGCTGAAAGAATTAGAGTCTTCTATAACAGATATATTGATGGTGACAGTCATTTCTTAACATTAGCCCACTTACTAGACGCAAAAAACGAGCACATAGACTTGGAACCAAGTTATTAAATGGATAATCTGTACTCCACACCAGCTACTTGATAGGGTAACATGCAGTAGCATTAATGCCACTCTTAAAATATGCTGCTTCTTTAAAACTATTAACCTGTCTGTTCCTCTTAACACTTCCTAATTCACCAAATATCTTCTCTAGAAACATTACAGCTCATGATATGGCTTTAAGCCCAGTACAGGCAAAGGTTCCCTCCCAAGAGCTGCAAATCCATCCTAATATGCTATGATCTAAAACATGAAATAGTCAATACAAGACTAAAACTAGCCCAAACATAACAAATCAAAATTATAAGAAAATAGCTATTTAAACCTAATAAAATTATCACTATTAGTATTTTTGCCACTGAACCCAGATTGACAGGAATGATTAAGAACCTACAACAAGCTTATTACAAAATATAGATCGACCCTTGCTGTCCCAGTGGGTTAAGTTGGCCACACATGTGGATCCTGATCTTCCAAAAGGCAGAACATTATACGTTTCTTGCACAATGCGGGCTGAGAGAACTGCCTTGTCATTATATTGACATGACAACTGCACGTCATTGGTGAAGCATTGCGGTCCATTTATGGGTACAGTCAGCTAAATATGGGGACTAAACTGGGATGCATGTGAACTACACAAAAGCATCAGTAGTATCAAAATCTGCCATTGTGATCATCTTCAAATGACAAAATTTGTAATGCGCTTTTTTCACAAAGGGGACACAAGTTAAGTTCAGGAACAAATTAAATGGTTATAATGGAAAATAATATCATTCTTTAATTCAGAATGCCAAGTAAAATGTCCATTGTGGTGTTAAAAATAAAAAAAATTTAACTCACCTCATCCACTTGATCACACAGCCGGGCTGGTCTTCCTTCTAGTTCTTCTTGCAGGACCTGGCTGGAAAAGGACCTTCGGTGACGTCATCGCGCTCACCACGTGGTGAGCGTGGTGACGTCAGCGCAGGTCCTGCTGAATGAAGATTTCTATCTTCATTCAGCAGGACCTGCACAGATGTCACCCATGACGTCACCGAAGGTCCTTTTCCAGCCAGGTCCTGCAAGAAGAAGAAGAAGAAAGAAGACCAGCCCGGCTGAGCGATCAAGTGGATGAGTTACAATTTATTTTTATTTTTTTAACCCCACAATGGACCTTTTACTTAGGATTCTGAATTAAAGAATGCTATTATTTTCCTTAGCAACCATGTGTGAAAATCGCATTGCATCCGCACTTGCTTGCGAAAGCTTTGCTATTTTCACGCATCCCCATTCATTTCTATGGGGCCTGCGTTGCGTGAAAAGAGCTGAATATAGAACATGTCTAGATTCAGTGCGGGGGCAATGCGTTCACCTCACAAATTGCACCCGCGCGGAATTCTTGCCCGTCTGAAAGGTGCCTTAAGGAGCCTGGATGTATTTCTGGAGTGTAATATTACAGGTAAAAGTTATTAGAATTCTGAAGAAGAGTAGTTGATCCAGGGAATTATTCTGATTGCGTGATTGGAGTCAGGAAGGAATTTTTATCCCCTAAAATGAAGAAAATTGGTTTCCACCTCATGAGGTTTTTTTTTTTTGCTTTCCTCTAGATCAATTTTGCAGGATAACAGCCTGAACTGATGTCTTTTTCAGCCTTAGAGACCATGTTACTATATGTTACTATGTTAGATGATATTTTCCATTATCACATGAGCAAAGCAGTAATGATCAGTAATAACTCACCAATGGTAGTAATGACCAATGACGGCATTAATAGTAGGTGCATTACTTGATATTAGTCTAACAAGGCAATTTGTGGCTGCTTACCCACCCAATAACACCAGTAGTGGCACTATACGCATGGATTTGAATTACATGAAGCTTGCATACCATTAATTTCAATTGCATTCTAGTTAGAATTCAGCAGTAAATATCTGATGTCCTCTATTATGAGGCATGGGAAGTGATCACCATCTTAATGGTTGTAGTACCTGGTAAACCTCAATGAAGATAATCAACTTAATTTGTAAACAGTGAAGAAGGAAAAAAGACAGGAATGTGTTTATAGGAGTGCTACATCAGCTACATTCAGCCATGGGGGTCACATCCATATCATTACATGATTTTCATTTTAGGACACTTTTCCATTGTATGTCTTCAGCTACCTGAAGTAAAGGGCTAATAGCATGGTGCGGCACGGAAACTCAATGGTTAGCACTGGTGCGTTGCAGCGCTCGGGTCCTAGGTTTGAATTCAACCAAAGAAAACATCTGCATGTTGTATGTTCTCCCCATGGTTGCGTGGGTTTCCTTCCACACTCCAAAGACATAATGATAGGGAACTTAGTTTCTGAGCTCCATTGGGGACTGCAAGCAATGATAATGTCTGTAAATGGCTGCGGAATATGTCAGTGCCATATAAGTAAAAAATAAATAAATAATGAAATAAATAACAGAGGTGTTCAATAAGTTATCTACCCCAGCATGTTCTGAGTATCATTCATGATGTTCTGATAATGTCAAAAGGTCAGGTACAGGTGGGTGCCACGAATGTTAACGCCTGGGCATAGAACTTGTTGCCAGCAATTTAGCCAAGAGAATTTAGACATGCTTAGAGAAAATCCAGGAGACCTCCATTCTCAAATTATTATGGGTGATGAAACATGGGTCCACCACCACCATACTGAGACCAAACAAGAGTCCATGCAATGGAAGCACAAGGGGTCACCAACTCCAAAGATATTTTGTGTGCAGCAGTCAGCCGGAAAGATCATGGCAACACTGCCCACTGGAGGCAAAGTGGAATAAGTGGGTGGAGGTTAAGGGGGATTACATTGAAAAGTAGTAAGTTCAATTTTCTGAGATATATATATATATATTTTTTTACATATTCAGGTAGATAACTAAGGTCTGTTTTACACTTGCTTTGTGGCTTTCTGGTTTTGAGATCCGGCAGAGGATCTCAAAACTGGGCTAAAACAGATCTGTTTTGTCCCTATTCATTGTCAATGGGGACAAAACTGATCAGGATGCATTCTGTTCTGTTTTACATAGTAACATATCCAGTTCGGCCTGTTATCCTGCAAGTTGATCCAGAAGAAGGCAAAAAAAAACTGAGGTAGAGGCCAATTTCCCCCACTTTAGGGGAATAAAAAATTCCTTCCCGACTCCAATCAGGCAATCACTAGATCAACGACCCCTCTCTAGTAGCTATAGCCTGTAATATTATTACACTCCAGAAATACAAAAAAGCAGTAACACAAAACCACTGCAAGCTGTCGTTTTGTGTCCGGTCTGCAAATCGAAACAAACTGGATCCAGCATGAAAATCAATGTAAGTTAATGGTGACAGATCCGTTTTTGTTGTTAACACAAAAAAACTAATTTAGGCCCCCATTGACTTACAATGATTTTCATACTGGATCCAGTTTGTTCAGTTTATATTTAATACAACCGGATCCGGCCAAAACGGATGCATCAGGATGTATTAAATGGCACAGACCAATTTCATTCTGGTTTTGAGATCCTGACATGCTGGCTAAATAAAATGTGTCTGTGTGTGGCCATCTGCACTGCCGTACCCATTTGCAAGGAAGAGTATTAGGAATGTGTTGTAAGGCATCTTGCACCAAAGTAAGTGTTCAAGTGTAAGAACATCTGTTGCACTTGCAGGTTAACACATGGAGTGACTTTTATCTGAAAGTGACACCATTGTGCTACAGTGACACCTACATGCTAAATGTCTTCAGACGGACTGTGTGTCTTTTTTCTGCTATTTTACAAGTTAGCACATTAGAGCATTACATTGCTAATTACTTGGATGACATGTCTTTGATACATGTTTATCTAAAGAAGAGCAGCAATATACGGGTGAATACAGGGAAACGCTTGTAACCTTTTACATATTCGGGAGTAGAAGGAAATGATAGAAATTAGGTTGATCCACATAAAACTGCACAAGTAGATTATGAGATCGGCTGCAAACAGGGACACTTGTGAAATTGGGTTCTTGTCCACTGCTATATTTCGGCGGCTTTGCAGATGAAATCACTTTATCTTCCCAGCTGACAGCTGTGTAAAGGGGAACTCCTGATTGGTCACAAAAACAGGGGAACTGCCCAATTAGTACTGCATATTAATAAAAAGATGTGTATCTTATCTAGTGTTGACTATGCAGGGCAATCTTAGGGGCATTTTACACAGCTTAATGATCGAGAATGAATCTGTAATCCACTAGAGATGACCTGTTGAGATTGGTTAAGAACTGGCATCCTCAAACTGCGGCCCTCCAGCTGTTGCAAAACTCCCAGCATGCCCGAACAGCCTACAGGTATCAGCCTACAGCAGGGCATTGTGGGAGTTGTAGTTTTACAACAGCTGGAGGGCCGCAGCTTGAGGATGCCTGTTTTAGAGTTTAGTATTTGCAACAAAATTATATGAAAAAAAGCATAAAAGCAAAGAAAATTCCCAGCATGTGATGCAATATCTGTAATTTACTTTATATAACTTTCCATCAGCACCACTGCCTTGTGAGTGCTGACAAGACAGGTGAGCTGTGATGGAGGCGAGAAATAAAATGCACACGCTGGTATCCCATTAGTTAATGTCATTTCTTCTCCATCTTGAAGCCAGGAAAAATGACAAAAAAAAAAGCTAAATAAAAAAAATCTATAAAAAAAGACCAAAAAAAAAACAACTGCAGTAGCAGGGCACACCAGTGATGTCTTTCCCGAAAAACACCCGACTGGATCCTTCAGCATCAAGGTCAGGACAAAGGAAGAAGCACAATGACAACACAATTGCACAACATGTACAGATTTACAAGTTACATCTCTGTGCAGCCAACACCTATGTAAGTAGCAATAGAGACTGGTTAATTGTTGAGCAAACAAGTGTGATTATTTCAGATATACAGAGCATAGCCTAGAGCTGATGTCTGAGTAAACAGAATATTACTTTACAATCTTTCTTCTTCCTCTAATTTTTCACCCTTGACTTTCTAAAACTAGACAATCTTTTTTGGGACAGTCTTATGGTGCTTCCTCTTGCCTTGGTGGAAGAGACTTTGAAACACTTCTCAAATGGTGGTCAGAAGGGCGTGATTGCTAGGCAAACTGAACTGAGACACCATGAATAGAAATACATGGACTATAGTCACCATTGGAACAGTAATTAATTGTAAAGATAAGTATATTAAAGGGGTATTCCAGGGTCCTGATACTGATGACCTATCCACAGGATAGGCCATTAATATCTAATTGGTGAGGGTCCGAGATGCTGCACCCCCACCGATCAGTTGTTCCCTAGAGTCTCTGTAACTATTACTGTTAATGGAACAGGATGTGAAGTTCTAGTCAAAGTGTAGGAGCTGTGCTGGGTTACTGTGGCCCATCTCCCAATGAAGTGAATGGAAGATGAGCTGCAGTAACCTGGCATGACCACTACACTTTGCCCGGAGCTGTGCTTCCTGTCCATTCACAGTGCTAGAGACTGCAGTTGATCGGTGGGGGTGTGGCATGTCGGACCCTCTCCAATTAGATATTAATGATGTATCCTGAGGATAGGTTTTCAATATCAGGATCCTGGAAAACACCTTTAAGAATTTTATTACTTTACATATGGGCAGTATTTTTTTAAAATCTGGATTAAGCCCCTTTATACATTATATATTTCATATAGAATAACATCTATTTTTGCACTTTTTACATTAGATTAGCATGCAAACAACTACATTGCATATGGACCCAGAGAAAAACTTCTTCCGAATTCTGATATAAACCATAAAACAACAAAAAGTATTAAAACCCAAAAATATATATTAAACCATAAAAATATATACATTAGCTTTTTCAATTGCAAACCTTCCAAGTACTACCTGTGGTGGCAGCCAGCACACACAATCATTACAGATTGAAGTCAAAATGACATCTAGTTTTAGAAGTAAAAAAAAAAAGAAAATGAAATGATGGCATAAAAATGCAGCATGTTTAACTATCTGGGATTAAATCTGCTCTTGAATGAAGTCATAGAGCCCGTAGCCCGGCACATTACACATACTGTCCATAGTGTAAGTGCAGAGCGTGAAAGTCAAGATTGACAGCAAGAGGCCACTCTGACAAAATGCCTCTCCTATCAAACATATCTCTGCTCCATATGAATAAGTACACTGACTGCCAACTGTATATGGCTGCAGCTTGCAAAATGCCTTGTGCAGCAGAAAGAGCCATTTCGAGCATCTACCTCCCCCAGCTGACACCCAGCAAAACAAAAGAACTTTTGTGTTTAATTTAAGGTGATGCATACCATCCCTGGGCTGACATATACAAACAGTTTAAAAGCCAGTCACTCCAGGGTACATTTCACATCAGCCTACTGCAGTTTATTAAAGCCACTGATTGGAGCCTTATGTTTCACTGGTGACACTGTCACTTTTTTCATGATAATAGGCTCCAGATTCCAACTAATCTTAAAATAGAAAAGTTGTAACATGATAAATCAAAGTACGAAATGAACATGCTAAAACATATATAGCTGCCACTGAGCAGCAGGTTTTGGCTTCAGAGAGCAAATTATTTTAACTATACATCCAAAATCTGTATTACAGCATTCTATGAATGTTTACGAGAGCCATATGTCCATTCAATGCATTGCGAAAGTCTTCAGACCCTTTCACTTTTTTTTTTACATTTTGCTAGGTGGCAGCCTTGTGGAAAAATAAAAATCGAATCCCCCCCATCAGTCTGCACTCAATGCCGCATAATGAGAAAGTATATATATTTAAAAAAAAATTATAATAATAAATTTGACATTTATGCAAATTTATCAAAAAGGAAACACTAAAATTTTGCATGGACATAAGTATTCAGACCCTTTGCTATGACACACTGATTGGAGTGAAGTCCACCTCTGGTAAAATCAGTTGATTGGACGTGACTTGGAAAGACACATCCCTGTCTCTAATAAGGTGCCACAGCTGACAATGCATATCAGAGCAAAAACCAAGCCATGAGGAGGAAAGAACTGCCTGTAGCGCACCGAGACAGTATTGTGCAGAAACACAGATCTGGAGAAGGGGACAAATATTTTTTTTGCTGCACTGAAAGTTCTCAAGAGCACAGTGGCATCCATAATTCTTAGATGGAAGAAGTTCGGAATAACCAGGACTCTTCCTGGTGGTGGCCGCCCCGACAAACTAAGTAATCGTAGAAGTGACTTTTTAAGTCTAGTTTCACACTAGCGCTAAGGAGCTGGCAGGGAATAGCCTGCTGGATCTTTCTGCATTCCTGTATTTGCAGGACCTTAAACACTCATTATAGCTAAATTCATAGCAAACTGATAAGAATAGGACTTAAGAGTGTTTATGAGGTCAGAAGATCAGAGATAAGAGCTCTACATGAGCCGTCATCTGACGGGACTCAGACTAAACAGAACAAATGGCAAGTCTACTCAAAACATTTTGGTTTTTGGCTCCACCTGCTGGTGACACTGTATTTCTGAATAAATTATCTGAATTGCATTGGAATCTATGCGCGCTGTCCATACATTAGAAACTGTGTGGATACATTGAGGTGGTCCTCGACATGGACACCAGGGGAATGTGCACCAACTTTGACCCACTAACTTGTAGTGCTGCCATTATTTACATAAGGAATAAAATATTAACTTTTCCAACATCTCGTTCCTTAAAAGAATGAGGAGCCACATTTACTATAAACTGCTAACATAGTTGGCAGACAGTGACACATTTGGTTCTGCAGTCCTCATGTATCTGTTTACCATGGGGGCCTCTCATTAATGCTCTGGAGATTTAGGAGACTCCATAGCTTGCACTTTTGGCCTGTTTTTTTTTCCAGCCTGTCTGTACTCCTTCCTCACATTATGATACTGCAACCTAGTCATATATCTAGATAGGTCAATGCCTCCCACCAGATAATGGCTTCTCATTTCATGAAAATCTGCAAGAATTATGATCTGATAAGGTACAGGTTACATAGTCCATATCCTCTTCAAATCCCAGGTGAGAAGAAGTTTTTGGATAATAGAAAGTGCCTAGACTTCGGTCAAAACCATAACAGCAAAGGACAAATAAGTGTAAAGGCTGCTAAAAACCTTAAAAACCTTGGATGAAAAGTGAAATTCATACTCATGGGTCACACAGGGAGCTTATCGAGTGTTAGTCACAGTGGCCATTAAATATGAAAAACTGAAGGAACATGCATGCAAAGATCTTGTGAGGTCATGGATTTCAGTTAAAAAGAAAAAGATAATGGACAACATCGATCTCACAGCAAAAAGCACGCTTTTAATCCAGAAAAGACATACAAAATCTATATGCAGGAAGCACACTATTAATGGGACCTAAAACTGGACTGTTTATGAGCGTTACCCCACTGAGAGAAGTTGGCATGTGACACAGGAATTAGTTTTATTGACTGCAAGGTTGAAATCTCCAAAAATGAGACCTGTTAAGTGAGAAGAGAGGAAGTGAGCATGCCATGGAGTTATTAATGAACTGTGGTAGTTATGCAAATATAACTTAATACAAATGTGAGATTGTAGCTTTGACTGCATGCCTCAGGAGAGAGAAAACACACTTTCCATTCTATTGCAGGAGGTGATACTTATGTACTAAATGCCAGGACCTGTTGTATTAATGGCAGGACCCGTTCAGCACCAGCATCGTCTATAGACACAGACATTACCATGCTCACACTATGTAACAATGTATAGACAATGTCAGGCAATCTCTTTCTATAACCATCAAGTCTTTTAAAGAGGACCTGTCACCCCTCCTGACATGCCTGTTTTAATAGCTCCATGCATTCCCCATGTAATAACAATTCTGGAGCATCAATTCTTATGGCTCTATGTTGTGCCATTCCTTTATCATTTGCACTAGAAGTTATGAATGAATTGCTATTAACCTTCAGTAAGTGTACAAAGGGGAGGTAACCAGTTAGGGGTGTGTCCCTGCACAGCCTGAAAATGACAGCACTGATTGGATAGAGCGAGTCTGTGCAGGTACACGCCCCCAACTGGTTACCTCCCCTCTGTACCCTTACTGAAGGCTAATAGCAATTCATTCATAACTTCTAGTGCAAATGATAAAGGAATGGCACAACATAGAGCCATAAGAATAGATGTTCCAGAATTGTTAGTATGTGGGGAATGCATATAGCTATTAAAACAGACATGTCAGGAGAGGTGAAAGGTCCTCTTTAAATGAAATCTAACATATTAAATATATGTGACTGCCAAAGCAGGTCACAATCACCTATTTTAGAAATGTCTGCTGATGACCCTCAGCCTGGATATGATTATTTTTCCTCAGATCCATTATGAAAACGCATACTGTCTTTCAAAGGCTTCAATATGGCGGGGAAACCTGTGGACTTTAACTGTATGGCCAAGAGCGCTGCGTTCTCTTCAAATAGCTGATTGGCTGGGGTACCGGGAGTTGGACCCCCGCCGATCTGATATTTATTACCTGTCCTGAACATAGGTCATTAATATTGGAACTGGACAACCCCTTTAATCTCTTCCCTCTGCAGCCACTTTCCAGTTTTGTTTTCCACTCCCTGCGTTCCAAATGCCATAACTTTTAAAAATTTCCCATTAACATACCCATATGAGGGCTTGTTTTTTGCAGGACAAAAAAACGATCAATAGCACCATTTAATGAAGTGAATTTTTTTTATTTTATTATTAATGTGGTGAAATTGAAAAAACAAAAAATATTGTAGCCCTCGTTTTATGGGTTTCGTTTTTACAGTGTTCACTGTGTGGTAAAATGTTATCTTTATTCTGCGGGTCAGAATGATACAAAGATACCAAATTTATATAATTTTTAATATACTTTAATACTTAAAAAACATGTAAAACATTGCAAAAAATATTTTCTTTACTTCGCCATATTCTGACACCAATAATTTTTTTTTTTGTGCAATGCTATGTAAGGGCAGTAGTTTTTATTGATACCATTTTAGGGTACGTATGACTTTTTGATCACTTTTTATTCCATTTTTGGGTGGGAACAGAAGAGAGCAAAAGAGGTTTTTTTTGCAAATTTTGATTTATTTCTGTGAAGGCGTTCGTCAGATGGGATACATACTTTTCTATTTTAATAATTCGCATTTTAGGGCCCAGCATTACAAATCATGTTTATTTTTCTCAATCTTGCAAAATGGGGGAAGGGGGTGATTCATTTCTTTTTGGTTAAACTTTACTTGTTTAACTTTCTTTTAAGCCCCCCACCAGGGGACTTGAACATAAGATCATTAGATCGCTTATACCATATAGTGCATTAATAAACTATTGCAGTCTATGGTAGAATTGTGATGCTCCTGTTAAACCCTACCACATCTGAGGGGTTAAATGTACATGACTGGAGTTTTCTCCGATCACTGACACTGTCGGCGGGTGCAAAAGAGCAGTCAACCATTCACAGGTTCAGAGTGCCATTTTTAATGACCAGACATCCACTGTACATCTATGACGGATGCTAGGAAGGGAATAATTGAACTGCCACCAGTCAAGTTTCTCCTTTATGGTTCATATATTTAGATTGCAAGCTCCTCTGGGTAGGGGCCTCTCTCACTGTTTGTTCATTTGTTTTTTATTACTTGTCATTTACTTCTTTGTCACTTCCAAAATTATAAAGCGCTGCAGAATATATGGCACAATATAAGTAAACACTATTAATTATGCTTTTTTATAGTATACTGTATATATTGATATACAACCTAAGAACTCATAAGAAGAAACCAATGGTGCAAGGGTTGCTGGCAGTATCATATAGTTTTGAATAAAATTGTTCTACTTCTATAGATAATAAATTAACTTCTGGAGGTTTTCATTTTCTGTTTATAAAGGAAAAGCTCTACAACTGTCTGATATATCTTATGTTTGACTTCCCCACCTTTTTCAAGTTATTAGTTTGCTGTCAGTGAATGAGGAGACTGTTGCTTACATTCAGAGGCTGGAAACCGGCTAGTCCTGCTCTCAGAGCTGAGAAGTGGATAGGATTATATCAAATCTAGGAAATGCTCTGTGAGATTAACAGCCTGAACTACAGGAGCTTGCATGTAGAGCACGGGTTATTATACACCGTATATAATTGTATCCAGTGCAAAGCTGACTAGATATATAGTGGTTTGCAACAACAGGGTTCTGCTTTACATTTTTGAATCAAGCAGTATAAAACAAATCTACGGCTGCTACCCAGAAACTAGCATCAAACTTCTGTTAATGGATCTTACTATTCTTAAAATTGTTATTATTTCTAAAAATAATTAATATTAATCTTGCTTCCATTTAGTACTTACAGGGCATAATCACATACTGCAATCAATAGACACAGTGTATATGAATAGCTTATTAAAACATTAAAGCAACCCTTCAGACAGAGGCAAAAACTAGAGTTGCCATAACTTCACACTATGGGGGTCATTTATTAAACAGAAATATGCCTAAATTAGGTGTATTTCTGGCGCCGACTGCTGTGCAAAGATCCTTTGCGGCACAATCTGCAACTTCTCCCAGCTCATGCCAGGTCTAAAAAAAGTGGGTGTAGTGTGGGTGGGAAAGGGGACAGGCCGGTGGGCCCGTCTCATTCATCATTTTCTATACCTCTTTTAGGTGTAGAAAATGGTCTATGGGTCCGCAATTCCGTTCCGCAAAAAGGCGGAATGAAATTGCGGACCTGTGAATGGGTCCTAAATGTAAGACAGCTCGGAAGCCTGTTATCTCACCTATTTGGATGGTCATGCATCAGGCATGTGTTATGGAAGGTCCTGTATAACTGCCTTGTGCTTCCAAATGACAATATATTCAGGTATGTTGAACCGTAGGGATAACCGGTATGTATAATATGACTGGATACATCAGACTGCACTATTATATGATGTGGAGTACTAAGGTATAGAAAATATTTGGTTTAAAAAAAAACAACACATGAACATTCCAGAAATATATGGATTTAAAAAGGAGTTATCAGAGACAACCTCTTTCAAAATGTGGCCACGGGTGACCAGTCCACCCCCAGAACCCCCGGCAAAAACCTGATTTTGCTGGGAAAGCTGTGGCCAGTGATGTCTTTCCTTTGGTACACAAGAATGGCCAGTGTCTGCCAAAACAAAAACGATTTGGACAAAGTGGCTCTCCATTCTAGTTGATAGATGGGTGTCCCGCTCTATGATATCTATGTAGGGTTGGCTTCATGAGACAACCACTTTAAAGTCATCATGCGTCCTACTTTACAGTTATTTCAGGGTAGCTGCCTACCCTTAAAAAAAAAAAATGCAAAAAAAACTCAATTGTAAGTAATAAAGGTGGAAATAAAATGCACAGAGGGCCTAACTGAAGACATCCAGTGCTTTAAGTTATGACAATAGAAATTATCCACTAATGAACAATATTTTCAATGGCTACGGGAGAAAGATATGCTTCTTTTCTTATGCTAAATAAAAGTCACAGAGCCATCAACTTTACATAACAATCAGGCTGTGTAGGAAGGCTGGCGTGGCCTTCACAGCGAGATAGAGATGATAATCTGAAAGTTTTCAGTTCTACTTCTTTCGATTCTGTGCTCCGCATACCACAATGCTAGATGAAAAAGTCATGTGTAGGTCAAACTGTTGCCTGGGGTAAAACCTAATTATATTTTTTTTGTATAAGGAATATATATATATTTTTTGCTCTCCTGTAAAACTCGCCTAGGTTTACCTTATCTCTGCTAAATTCTCAGAGTTCATATTCTCCCAACCTCCCTCTATCTTTTCAGAGAGATGATACTTTACAGAAAAAAAGACAAGTCTGACAGGGAAAAAAATACTCCGTGGACAGTAATATTGAAATGGTCACATGTACTGAGTAACAAGGAAAGCAACAAACACAACATCCAGATTATCTACAAAGGATATTCTACATACAATATGCGAATATCTATATAGAGTCACTTCATTAGAAGAGATAATTGTATATTTTCTATATTTATTCGCTCAATTCTGCTTGGTTAATTCCATAATAAAATAGATATAATAAAAATAAATAAAATTAAAGCTGTGATGGATCTGTCATAAGAAAGACACTAATGACGCCCAACAGATCCCATTGACCTATCACGGGTCAGTTGGCGTCTGTCACAAGAACAGAAAAAAATGGCGCTGAACGCAGCGCTATTTTCCCGTCAAGAGTGACTGAACACCCTCCAATACAGATGTGAACAGCTCTTGACAATGGAAAACAATATTTGAGGCTTAGAAAAATACACAGATGATGTTATTTCCTTGGAGGCAGATATTTGCCTTACTGGGGTCTGTCCGGAATTATTGTCTACTGGCTGTAGCCCACAAGATCTTTCCAAAATGCAAATAAAGTTTACGCAAGTGAGGAGACTAGGAGGAGCTTGAAAGACCTTGGCTGGAGCAGACAGATTGTTCCATCACGTGCCACTTATACAGTAAACCTATAGGGTCATATCACAAGGATATGCCCCCATTGTCTGATAGGAGCAGGTTCCACCTCTGGGGACCCGTACCTACACCTAGAACGGAGTGGAAAGGTGTAATACCTCCATATACCCTAAAATTGGATATGAAAAAGGGTTGCCCACAGTGGCCATCTCCTTTAATTTGTCAAATTAAACATTATATAATGTGTTTTATTTTTGAACTACATGCAGGCAGGCCTCTTTTACATACATATAAGGGACCAGAAAGAAGAGACCAGCAGGGACTTGGGCAGCATAGGAGCTGCAGCGGTAAGGGATTGGTAAGGTGAGTACTAATTCTTTTATTATTGCTATTTTAACCAATTCCAAGCCTTTTGCAAAATGTCCCCTGTATTCTTTTTTTTTTTACTTTGAACTATTCCACTTCAGATCAATGAAATATTATTTTGTTTGTGTTAAATGCTTGAAATAGGATGTAAAAAACACACAAAAACATGAGAAGCTGTTGGAAAAGTGCAGAGCTCTGAGGTCATTATTCAAGGGAGCCTTCACCTTACTGCGCAGGTTGTGTGATTAATTCACATCAGCTTTTCAGACTGATAACCAGAGGATTCCTAGTAACTGATGCATGGTACATTGTGAAACACAGTCTCTTAAATGTCAATCAGCAGCCAAAATTGCTGCCTGCCTCTAAGCTACATACAATATAATTGATTGTGTGACAACTTTATCTAGCTGCATACAATTGCTCCTTTCCCTCCCTCAGGGGTCTGTCTTGCTTCTTCTTGTCTCTACACTACACTGGCCTTTGCCCTGAACACACACTTTTATTATCCACTTAAAAAATACACCCCTATTTCACCAGGATTTTGTCACTTCATATATTCTATATGATATACTTCTCTTATCAGAATGCAGATAGGGCTGTTGATAAACTGAGAGGCAATTTATATACATGTAAGGGGTTGTACAACCTCTAATAGTTTATCTGCAGTTTAAGGGGGGTTTGAAACATTAGCCTAACAGTAGGCAATAATAAAAAATAAATCCCTTGCCCATCCAGGTCCGACACTCTATAGGTCCCCACTATTTTTTGCTTACTACCAAGGAGGCGATGCTTTCATGTACAGCATGTGACTGCAGAGGCCAGTCACAAGTATGTAAGTAATGTCATCACTGCAGGACATGCACACAAAGGGACTACCAAAAGGACTATTTCAGGGACTACTTGAGCACAGGCAATGGAGAGTTACTTTCAACTTACTGGTATTAATTTATCATTTAAATGGGATGTCCATTTCCCAATCATAGGTTAATCACACCTCTCTAGCCCAGGCCACTGAGATACGTCATTACTCATGGTCAGATGACCCTCTTGTTAAGGACACAATTCATCCAATTCAACTTCTCTTTTAACATATAAGAGGCTTCAGATGCATAATGGTTCCATATATGTGGACCAGCGTCCTTTTTCTCATTAACTCAATCAGGACAGAGGATCCTACAACAAGATGCTTTCAAGCAGTTGATGTAATAATCCTTTATGTATCGGTTCTAGGAATAGGTGGATATACTAGCTTCTGCTTAATAGGCAAGAGGTCATGGGACTAATATCCCTATTGCTGACCAGCTAACCTCTACCTAAAAGCAGAGTAGTCACCACTTATCGGTGGCTGTCACAGTCACTAGATCTCCCTGGACCACATATATAGAACCATCTCAAGCATCGTATATGTTAAA
Source organism: Bufo bufo (assembly GCF_905171765.1). NCBI lineage: Eukaryota > Metazoa > Chordata > Amphibia > Anura > Bufonidae > Bufo > Bufo bufo. The sequence continues at coordinate 366,444,852 of NC_053393.1, read as the reverse complement.
GGAGAAGTTGAATCGCATGAATCATATCCTTAACAAGAGGGTCATCTGACCATGAGTAGTGATGTACCTCAGTGATGGATGGTGACCAGTAATTTGAATTTGTGGTTACGGTGTCCTGGGCTAGATCTGTGTTGCCCCACAATATAACATAATAGTATCTAACTGGGCTGTTTCCCTATTAACCCAATAGTCACTCCTATTATACGTAACCATTTATGTATTTATATTTCTTTTTGGGGGGATTTTAGTTAGATAGAAATAAAAAAATGTTTTTCTAGAGGGGTAACCTTCACAAATAATAGGGTTAATACACTAATTATAGAAGAATTTAAAATCTATCAGAGGAAAATTTCATCAGATGGGAAGTGGTCTTCTGGAGAGGTTTTACTGTAGTCCCACGGCAGTGTGCCTGCAGCTAGTTTTAAGCAACATAGATAAAAGCCTCCTGAAAAAAACAGCACATCACACACTAAAATCCAACATAAGATGCAGTTCTAAGCTTCTTAAATATATGTTAAAGTAAATATTACTCAACGCATTACCCTTGATTACAGAAATCTCAGAATAGCAGGATACAAATTTTATACTCAATATTGCATCTCTGCCTGTTTGCAAGCAACTGCCTCACAGTTGAAGCCACAGTACTGGGTAAAGGTCCGTGAACTTCCGAGAAACAAGAGGTTGTAGAAGGATTTTCTGGAAATGATGGTGATGGAATATATTATATGTGCAACAGGATTACTTGTATGAGAAATCCCAGTCGAGGGAAGCCACATCAAAACTGCTTCTTTTGGCAATCATTTTCAAGTTTAGAATTAACAAAGAGTGTTTTCTTCCATAAGAATAACTTATCAGATAGCTTCCTTATCCTTATGAAGCAAGTGTTATGCTGTACTATTCATCCCTAGTCCGCTGTACATGTCAAATATTAGAATGAATTTACATAAATCACAATATAGGAGTACATAGGCATTAACAACTTTTTCACTCTAAAATTCAAATGAACTCAGAAACTTCCTGTAGGCTCAATGTTAAAGCTTCAAAGAAATTCCAACTCACTGGAATACTTACAACCAAAGAAACTGTGCTCTTGGTTAACCGGAACATAGCGAGGCTTGGTGAGAGCCAAAAATAACGCTTGCAAATGCTCCTAATAGTTCAGCTTTGAACAATTGCTTGGTGTCATGTTAGGAATCGGGGCAGACAATGAGCTTGTCTGTTCCTTGATATTACACCATAAGCAAAGGTTTTGGAAATATTCACAAAGTTAAACCCGGTATTACTCAGACTTAGGGCTCATGCACACAAACTTATTTTTTGTCTACAGCCAATCCGCATTTTCTGCGGGTCGGATGCGGACCCATTCACTTCAATGGGGCCGCAAAAGATGCAGACAGCACACCTTTTGCTGTCCTCATTCGTTTTTTCCATTCCATTGCATCCGCAAAAATATAGACGTGTCCTATTCTTGTCCGCATTACAGACAATGATAGGACTGTTCTACTATGGGCCAGATGTTCTGTTACGCAAAATGCACATGGCTGGTATCCGCGTTTTGCGGATCCACAATCTACTGACTGCAAAACAGGCAGCGGTCGTGTGCATGAGCCCTTACTGTAATGTATAGTCAAGCTCTGAAATGGGTCAACATAGCCGTGGATTTCTGACGACCAGCAAATTAGTAACCATGAAAGCACTATCTCTGAATAAAGGAATATGCGAGTATAAACTGTACTTTATTAAGTCACCATGTTGATACTAATTTTGTTGCCTTGGTGGCAATATTTATATTCCTCTTGCCCACAGGATGAACCTCAGCACAAAATCTGCATCACTCCTCTTATAGGATCTCTCCTTTTGTCTCATTCTTTCTTCATTTACTTTGCTTGTTGTTTTTTTTTTTTTGTTACTTCCCCCATTGTAAAATGCTATGGCATGTTTTATGTTGTATTTAGAAGAGTAAAGTTGGCCAACAGCTATCTCTCCTGATCCTCCCATACACAGGTATGCTTGGCTCGCCCAAATATGCATGTGTTGTGAATGGGAAGATGGGAGAAGGCTCTGCCAGACACTTCTGAGGGGCGGCTGGTCTTCCCAACAACAGATGGATCGGGAATGTAAATTCAATATGCCTGACCGTTCTTTTCCTTGGCATCTGCCATGGGAGAAAAGTTGTGAGGATTCTACACACATTAGATGGTTGGCCAATCCCACAAAAATTGGTGGGTTCAGTAGGCATATATCTAATTTGTATGGCTATCTTATAGCAGCAGATCAGTACCAACCCTTCCAGACATGCTCCTTTGAATATGTTTATATGCTATGGCTTTCAATGCTGTTTAGTTTCTATCACTAACCTTAAAGAGGATCGGTCATCATAAAATGCAATGAAATCAACTCAATAAAACATTAAATTTATACATTTATATCTCTGCTCTTCCTGGACTTAAAACACATACTTACACAGAGAATGCTATCAATCACGGATAACACCTGCCCTGTGTACAACTGAAGACAGAAAGAGGAGAAATATAAATGTATAAATGGTCCATTTTACTGAATCTTCCCACAAAACTATGTATCCCTCTGCTCAGCTTCTTCTGCTCTGTAACTTGCTGTCTGCAGATTGCACTGCATTTTGTCATGACAGGTCTTGCTTTGGTAAAACTTATGAGCAGGACATACGTTTCCTTTTTTTTTTACCTACTGTTGATGTGACGGTATACCACTTATTACAGAATTATAGTTATATATAGCATAGTCCTAGCCAGTGAATATCTACATTTACTGTATATTGTTTAACATCTTGTCATTCTTTACACCTGCAATGTTTCTATGGGAGACTAAGTCCATACATTTAGAGTTCAAAGGAGTATGCCATGATCTTTTTCTTCCATTGGATTCCTGTGGAATTCATATAAACCTCTATATGAAAGCATAAAAGTAAAAGGCACACAAAAGGTACAGTAGAAAGATCATGCAACTTTATGGCAACCCCATTAAGACTCCATACAAAAACATCAATCCATTTCTATACATCCTATTAGGTTAATAAAAAGAAGAGGTTACTCCACTGAGGAACACCTCACTATGATCCTGCAGAATCATCTGTTATACAGGTTCGAATGGGTAGCATGAAATTCTTAATTTGTGACAAGTTAAGGCCAAGATATTAGGTTGAATATCAGTTCATCATTAAGGGAATATATCATGCAGAAGAGGATGTTTAAAATGAACAACCCTACTGAGTTAAAAATCCTGATTATTCCCAGAGTGGATGCTAACTTGGTCCATGGTGTTGCTAATATTATATCATTTTAGAATGCAATGATGTTCTCGCCATGCTATAGGGCTAAAAAACTTTTACTGCAACATGCTTATAGGTGACGCATTTGAGCATTGTACCTGTGCTTTCATGAAGCCTCTTTTAAGCACTGGCACAATGCTGAAACACGTCACTTGTAAGCTTGTTACAATAAAAGTTTTTAGCCCGATAGCCAGGTGACAGCAATGATATGGAGGTAAGGGAGATCTACTAAAATGTATCAGGGGTCAGTACAGAGATCTATCCCATCATCTATTTATCCCCAGGACTGTGACGAGGGGACATCCTCTGCGTCTGGAGGAAAGAAGGTTTGTACACAAACATAGAAAAGGATTCTTTACGGTAAGAGCAGTGAGACTATGGAACTCTCTGCCTGAGGAGGTGGTGATGGTGAGTACAATAAAGGAATTCAAGAGGGGTCTGGATGTATTTCTGGAGTGTAATAATATTACAGGCTGTAGCTACTAGAGAGGGGTCGTTCATCCAGGGCCCCTAAAGTGAGAAAAATTGGCTTCTACTTCAAAGGAATTTTTTTGCCTTCCTCTGGATCAACTTGGCTGAACAGGCTGAACTGGATTGACAGATGTCTTTTTTGCAGCCTTAAAAACGATGTTACCATATTATATAATGCTGGCAATACACTGGACCAAGACAGGATGCAATTTGGGAAAAATCTGGATTTCTCCTGGAACCAGACCCACTGCTTCTGATATCTCCAGTGTTCTGTACCTTGGACAAGGGATGGACGGCATCCCCAGACAGAGCAGTGGTTGAACTGGTTGATCTCCACAACCGAGCTTTATATAGAGTTGTGCCTATTGAACACAACTCTACCAGGTTAGTGCACACTATACATTCTTCATACAGCAACTAAAACATAATGTCATCTTTTTGTGTATTGAGTAATAAAGCGGTAGTGGGTCTTAAGGCTTAAAATACTAATGAACTATATCAGGGAACTGCTAAATAAACAGTCCTTTATACTGTGGTGCAGAATACTCAAAGAGGAGTCAAATGTTAATTCTTTATAGGTGACTGCATTGTCACCTCGTAACACCTTCACTCTGTTCAAGCAATAGAAGTCATTTCATCCATTTCTTTATTAGACTATACTTTTATGGGTGAACAAAAAGTTACTCTGCGCCTACACTAAATAGGACTGTACCTCCTGCATAGTAACCATTCTAATGATTGCCAGCGTTGCCCAAAGAAACCAGTTAGATTCCAAAAAGTGCATGGGGCCAATTCCACAATCTCCTGTAACAGGTATGACTGTTGTTACGGTACATGCACATTTTGTTGCATATCAGTTACTTTTGCTCTTATCCGATTTCTACCATTGTCAATTCTACATGAAGAGAAAATAAAATAAACAGCAGCCACAAAAATGCATCACATGCTTGAGGGATGAAAGTTTGTGTGAATTTGGCAAAACATTTTATGGAGACTAAAGAGTGGTCAAGTACTATTAGTATAGAAGGGAGTGGAATAATTTAAATTTCATTGCCAAACTGCCTGGCCAAGAACACACAGGAGTTCATTTTGTTCTGTCCTCTGACAGCTTATTTCACTTACATACAATGAAGAATATTATAGTAATGCCCTCAGCATCGGACATACGGGATGCTTCATTTGCTCTATGACCGTTAGTCACCAGCTTATTGGCAGTGCTAAATCCCTGCCAATTTGGGAATTGCTTCACCATCAGTCTATGATATTCGGATCATGGATTTGCTTAACCAGAGATTACTTAACCAAAACATTCTATTAGTTTGTTATACTTGTAGAAGCAAATAAACAGACCTAAATGCTCTTTTAATTAAATATATTTCACAGTAATCCTAAACTTCTGGACAGGGTTCACAAGTTCAGCCGCTCACGTCCACTGTGATATGCTATGCCTAGCGTTAATGCTTCCAGTCTTATGGGCTCCATTATTCTCAATTAGAAGGAGACACACATCGAAAAATCTGTAGCCTCCAATACAACTTGAATTTATATCTTATTTTAATACATGGTATAGTTTATTAATGAGCCACAAGATTAGTTGTAACGTTTTTGCTGTTTTTGGTAATTTTAAACATTTTTTGACACTGTATAAATTGGTTCAGTTTCAAGTAACAGGGAACTGACTCTCAACAAATTTTTATTTCTGAAGTCTCACAGCCTAGACCTGGAATGGCTTGTAGAGTTTAACATACAGCTTTTCTACTTGGGCCTCACCAACAAGACAATGATAATGACTGGTCCTCACCTCATTCTTGACAATTTATATTTCCTTTACCTTCTGAACGCTAATATGGACAGTCTGTAAAAATGGGCCACTTTTTCCAGCATCCATAAAATATTTTAAAAAAAGGATGTGCCTGTCATATATTTGCAACTCTAGGAGCTTGCAGGTAATTATGATGGTTTCTACCATCATGTCGGAGATCACAATAAAGGCTGATATAAAGAAATATCACAAACTCTTTGCGGCACAGTAAGGCTTTCCAACGTGTCAATAAAAAAGGTTGACTGTCCATGATTCACGAATAAGGTGGGTGCTGGGGAAGGGGGGAAATTTTTCTCGCCAGTGAGACCCATCTCAGTTTGAGAAGCATGGGTTAGTACTATGGCTTCAATAACTGAAAACATGTGGTGTTCCACTTTAACAAAACTTGTTTCTCCAGAGCTGATCACGGGGAATTTTACATAAAGATAAAGCATTGACTGTTTACATATGCTCCTTGCACGCTCATCCATGCAGGTTCTTTTTAAAGCCATATGTTCATAGAGCAATGTGCAAACCTTTATATGAAAAGAGCAGCAGATGCAGGAGCTAAAACAAACACTAGCAGAACAAAACAAGAAAACATTTGTAGAGTGAAGGGGGCCATACACATTGGTGAATGTCTAATGAACTAGCGGACCATCTAATGTGTCGTGACTTTCTGAGGAGAGCAGATGATGGGAAAGAATTTTCTCACCTGATCGTTTTGTTCTACCAGGAAATAAGCAGCTGCCAAAGGCGTCAGGCAGTGGCTTCCTCACCTTTCTTCACTGAGAACCCATGCATGTATGGCTGTGCCAAGTGTGCAAGTGTATGGGGGCTGGAGGAATAGCTGTCGGCCAAACAAATATTTGGCCAACAGATAACTAAAGTGTATAATAAACATATGGTTAAACTATTTGGTGAGGTATCAGGCCTAGACATAAACTGGTCAAAGACCATTTTGATGCCAATAGACCCGGTGTCCCAAAAGGAGTCATTGATAACCCAGCTAGATGTTGTCGATACTTTTCAATACTTGGGTATGACGATATCTCCCAAGGTTGAAAACTCTGTACATCTTAACCTGATCCCATTGATAACAAAAACTAGGGCAAAAATAGGGATTTGGCTGAGACTTCCTTTATCCAGAGCCGACCGAGTTTCACTGGTTAAAATGGTAATTCTACCCCAATTCCTCTATGTTCTTAGGAATATACCTATTTGGATAGAGGATAAATATTTTAAACTTACGGAAAGAATAATTAATGACTTAGTCTGGGGAAGAAAACGAGTGAGACTCAAATTGGAATATCTATATAAACCGCTGGAGCATGGGGGTTTAAATCTCCCATGCTTTAAAGGCTATTTTATTGCTGTTCAGCTATGGATGTGTAATGTATGGCCAAATAGTACACTTCTAAGTAGCCTAGTAAGAAGCTCTGCGCATAACAACATATTCACGCTTCTGGAATCTGGGCTATTGACTAACAGGGATCGGGGTTATAAAGGGACTACAAAATTACTATCGAAAATGTGGGCTATTACTAGAGGATGGTTGGGGGTAAAGGGATCACTTATATTCACGCCTCTCTGGCACAATATTCACTTACAGATTTTAGATGGTATAGCAATGGATCAATTCTGGCAAAAGATTGGGATTATTTATATGGCACAGGTTGTTAAGAATAGAGAAATTAAGTCGTTTGTGGAATTATCACATAACATAGCGAACCTTTTTTGGTTTAGGTATTTTCAGCTTCGGTCGGCACTTTTTAGTTTGGATGATAAATCACTGTTAGAAATAGATAATTCTTCTCTGTTAAATGAGAGGTTCGGAGAGATACCATTAAGAATGAAGATTTCAAATATATATAAATTACTAATTAAGTCACGATTTTCTGAGACACGTTTACCAGGAGAAAGGGCCTGGGAGATGGATTGCCCAAACCTACAAATGGTAGGGTGGGGGAATATTTTCACTAACCCAGATGTACTTTCTCACAATTTTAATCAAGTTTTAATACAGTTTAATATTTATCATAGACTATATGTTACCCCATCTGGTTAAACAAGTGTGGAATAAGAGCTACCTCCAAGTGTCCTCATTGCGATATTGTTGGTGCGGATTATCTGCATATGATCTGGGCATGCCCAGAACTCAGAGCATACTGGAATGGTATTAATAATCTCCTCACCCACAAGTTAAAAATACGGATCCCTCTTGAGCCACAATTGTTTCTACTGAACGATCTTTCGACATTAAGTAGTCATAAATCTCAAAAGATCCTATTAGGTAGAACACTACTATTGGCCAGGCTCCTGATCAGTCGGAGCTGGTTCGCACACCATGCCCCAGAGGTAAACAATTGGATAAAACTGGTTAACAAGGTTAAAAACTATGAACGGGTTCTCTATAAGCAGAGAGGTGGATTAGAGAAATGGGTTAAGATATGGGACGGTTGGTAGTTCTGATATGATTGCACGTGGAATATATCATTTATTTATTTTTTTCTTTTTGTTTTTTCCTTCTTATTCTGTTCTCTCTCCCCTTCTCCCTATTTCATTTCGAGGGGGGGTTGGGGGGGAGGAGGGGGTAGACGCATCACAGGGTGGGGGGGGGAGTTGGGGGTAATGGGAAAAAAATTGTGATAATTTATAATAAGGATGAATTTTCTTTTTGTGTACTCGTTTTGTATAGTGATAAAGATGTTAAATAAAAAATAATAATAAATAAAATGTATAATAAACACCTTAGACATGGTGTGTTCTCATTAAAAGGGTTGTATGAGATTAGAAAAAGAATTCTACTTTCCCAGGCATAACACCACTTTTGTATATGGGATGTGTCTGGTACTACAGCACATCCTTATTCACTTGTTACAAGAAAATTATTACTATGAGGGGAATGTTGGGACAGTTGATATTAATGGCGTTGTCAATTTGAAAATAAACAGCAGTGGTGATGTGCTTGGATATGGCACATGACCACTGCAGCCAGTCACTATCCTCAGCAGTCTACAGCGAGGGACAGTGGTTGGCTGCAGCTATGAGATGCCGAATACAGGCACATCACCGAATATTGTAACCTGCTCAGTGATGTGCCTATATTAGGCACCTCACCCCTGCAGCCAATCAATGTCCCCAGCTGTAGACTGCTGAGAATAGTGATTGGCTGCAGTGGTCACATGCCGAATTCAGGCATGTCACCACTGCGGTTTGTTTTCAAACTGCAATTTTTCAAGGAACTGGACAAGCGCTGTAGAAAATGGTATTGGGGTAAGGTTTTTATTTTAAGACATTACATGGTGGCTCAGCGCTGGGGTCCTATGTTCGAATCTGCAGGGAGTTTGTATGTTCTCCCCGTGTTTGTGTGGGTTTCCTCCCACACTCCAAAGACATACTGATAGGGACCTTAGATTGTGAGCCCCATTGGGGACAGTTGGATGCTAATGTCTGTAAAGTGCTGGGAATACAGGGAGTGCAGAATTATTAGGCAAGTTGTATTTTTGAGGATTAATTTTATTATTGAACAACAACCATGTTCTCAATGAACCCAAAAAACTCATTAATATCAAAGCTGAATATTTTTGGAAGTAGTTTTTAGTTTGTTTTTAGTTTTAGCTATTTTAGGGGGATATCTGTGTGTGCAGGTGACTATTACTGTGCATAATTATTAGGCAACTTAACAAAAAACAAATATATACCCATTTCAATTATTTATTTTTACCAGTGAAACCAATCTAACATCTCAACATTCACAAATATACATTTCTGACATTCAAAAACAAAACAAAAACAAATCAGTGACCAATATAGCTACCTTTCTTTGCAAGGACACTCAAAAGCCTGCCATCCATGGATTCTGTCAGTGTTTTGATCTGTTCACCATCAACATTGCGTGCAGCAGCAACCACAGCCTCCCAGACACTGTTCAGAGAGGTGTACTGTTTTCCCTCCTTGTAAATCTCACATTTGATGATGGACCACAGGTTCTCAATGGGGTTCAGATCAGGTGAACAAGGAGGCCATGTCATTAGATTTTCTTCTTTTATACCCTTTCTTGCCAGCCACGCTGTGGAGTACTTGGACGTGTGTGATGGAGCATTGTCCTGCATGAAAATCATGTTTTTCTTGAAGGATGCAGACTTCTTCCTGTACCACTGCTTGAAGAAGGTGTCTTCCAGAAACTGGCAGTAGGACTGGGAGTTGAGCTTGACTCCATCCTCAACCCGAAAAGGCCCCACAAGCTCATCTTTGATGATACCAGCCCAAACCAGTACTCCACCTCCACCTTGCTGGCGTCTGAGTCGGACTGGAGCTCTCTGCCCTTTACCAATCCAGCCACGGGCCCATCCATCTGGCCCATCAAGACTCACTCTCATTTCATCAGTCCATAAAACCTTAGAAAAATCAGTCTTGAGATATTTCTTGGCCCAGTCTTGACGTTTCAGCTTGTGTGTCTTGTTCAGTGGTGGTCGTCTTTCAGCCTTTCTTACCTTGGCCATGTCTCTGAGTATTGCACACCTTGTACTTTTGGGCACTCCAGTGATGTTGCAGCTCTGAAATATGGCCAAACTGGTGGCAAGTAGCATCTTGGCAGCCGCACGCTTGACTTTTCTCAGTTCATGGGCAGTTATTTTGCGCCTTGGTTTTTCCACACGCTTCTTGCGACCCTGTTGACTATTTTGAATGAAACGCTTGATTGTTCGATGATCACGCTTCAGAAGCTTTGCAATTTTAAGAGTGCTGCATCCCTCTGCAAGATATCTCACTATTTTTGACTTTTCTGAGCCTGTCAAGTCCTTCTTTTGACCCATTTTGCCAAAGAAAAGGAAGTTGCCTAATAATTATGCACACCTAATATAGGGTGTTGATGTCATTAGACCACACCCCTTCTCATTACAGAGATGCACATCACCTAATATGCTTAATTGGTAGTAGGCTTTCGAGCCTATACAGCTTGGAGTAAGACAACATGCATAAAGAGGATGATGTGGTCAAAATACTCATTTGCCTAATAATTCTGCACTCCCTGTATAGTAGAGCTATATAAATGCATAAAATAAATTGTAGGGGTTGTCTGAGATTTTTCATTATCTCGGAGAACTCCTTTATATTAAATGGACTGCCTAATATTGACTCACTAACATATCTTTTATGATCCTCTATATAGATTTGTCTGTTCAAGAAAGCAAAAATGAGTTAATATTCGTGAAACCTGATGAATAGTGCTAGAATGGTGCTCAAGTATTAAGATAATATTCTCTACTAGTCCCATTTCTTTTTATGTTCTAGCACAACAGTCTACTGCAGTGTAGGGCAACCAATCAAACCTTCTAATATGCTGCAGATAAAGGGCACACACATACTATGCCTGTAACAATGTAAATGGCATCAGCAACAGCTCTAGATTATATTGTATATAACTTCTACAAAAATAACTGCTAGCGAGAAACCACTCCATTGATATAATAGAGTTCCTATGTATCTCTTATTAGCTCACCCCCATTATAATGGACATAACTGCAGTTTAGCGCAATATGCAGTACAATTCTGTAAACATATAGAATAGGCGGGGGGGTCATCTTCTAGTGATTGCTTCTCGTTTTCCCCTTGCTGACATCAGCATGAACTTAGAACTAAGTAGACTCAGCAGTTTCCAGCTTTCAGCCCCCGAGTAGAAGGACAAAGGGGGCTGACAGCTGAATAAAATGATGGTGTACTGCAAATATCTTAATTTTTTTTATTTTCTACAGTTTTGGCAAAAGTTTTCCAAAAGTGTTAAAACACAATTTGATTTTTTATGCCACAAAGTACGACTACAACACCTCCGAAATGGATTAAACCTATTTTTGTCTTAGAAATATTTTGAACACTACGCAAGCTGTTGGAATCTCTGGGTGCACGTCTTTCTGATGGCTCTAGCAGACAGTACGCTGTCCAGACATGTCAAATCCCTCTGTCAAAATCCATTTATAAAAGCAATCTAAGTGATCAATGTAACTTGAAGTTCTAGTTGGGCTTTACTGTCCTCATATTCACCCTCTCCCTTGTCCTAAGTGACATTCTTCTAACAAGAATGGGGAGTTTTTCGATCTGATTATCTTATCACTGGGATGCAGCCAACAGCATTGACAATTACCCCTATTGAAATCTTCACTGGTGTTTTAAACGCATCAATCACCTGAACCTGGAGCGAAAATACATAGCGTTGCCATTACTTCATTGTAGCCCCTTGTGGAATGATGCATTTATCAGGCTTTCCCTGTGTCACAATGCTAAGCTATTATTCAAAAACAGAAACAAATCCGAACATTTGTCAGGTGATATACAATACTCCTACCTAATACAAGAGATCCTACCTAGTCATGCATAAATTCAGAAATGTTCTAAAATACTGCACCTTTGGGCTGAAATCACACATATGCAGTTTTTGTGGCAGCTTTTAGTTCCTTTTTTTTCTATAGCTAAAGCCAGGAACATGAAATATGTAGGAAGGACTTATGTGTCCTATCACTGATGAGGAGCCTGCCAGGGGTGCAGATCTTTTCAAAAATTGTCTATTTCATAGAGTTATGAGGAATGAAGTACATGTGTGTAACGCAAAGTGCATCAAAACTGATACCAGACCATTAACTGAAGTTTCCTGCAAATGTTCTTCTCCAAAAAAAAGTCCTACTAAACTGGGTTGATGCCTCTGATTTCATTGGGTCTCCTCCCTGTTTTAGCTCCACTTATCTGGCAATGCTACACTAATGTACCAAGGGTTTTAAGTACTGGTGTCTGCTTTCTGGTCCCTTTTGTCATAGGAAAAGTGACTTCTCAGCCAGTTGCTGGCACCAGTGCTTACCCACCTCAATCACTGGCTGAGTGGTCACATTTCTGTGTCAAGAGGAGCCAGTAAGTAGACAACCACAGGAGACATGGGAAGCATAGTAATGGGAATAGCGGGGGATCAGTGAGATAGGAATTACCGGTAGTTATTTTTTAAGCTATTCTGGACATTTTTGATTAATTTAACTGCTAGGGTTAGCTAGGATCATCACCAAATGCGTCCAAATTACATCACAAAAGTCCTCAAATTATATGATATTGTAGATCCAAACGACATTATCCAGTCATATCAACAGTTAGAGACATCAGCAGGGCAAATAAAAGCATGTACATCCAGAAGGCTTGAGCAGACTCCCTGACAAAACACTGGTATACAGGAAGATGTTGTTTCCTCCTGTAATCTCTATATTTTTGTGGATGCGTTTTACTTTTTTGACAGATAGGTACTAGTTTTTCTTGTTGGGTTTTACAAGGTTGGAGTAGCTCATGCATCAAGAGGTCAGAGGACAAGTACTGGAGAGCTGCTGCATCATATTTAAAATACCACAATGTGACAGGAAGCCAAGGAGTAGACCTGGATCATCCATTAAATGTAGACAGCACTGCTGAGAGCACAATGACCTCGGGCAAATGGTAGATGGTGGCCCTTTGCTCCACAGAATCCAGTGCAGGGATAATTAGTTGGTCAAACTGTTTCCTAATCAACTTCTAATTAGTTTTACTAAAATACCTGGGAATGTACACAGGCAGGGAAAGTTCTCACCCATGTGAACATGTAGCTGAATATACATTCTGACAATATTCAACTAATGTATTTACAAAACTAATCTACATTCTTGAATTGTCTATTTTATTCATCATCCGTCCCACAAGGAATATAGCGATATTTTCTATGTAATGAAAGGCTGCTACAAAATGCACGGTGCGGGTCCCCGTTCTAAGCATAGGTGCAGGTCACAGAAATGGGACCTGCACCTATCAGACATTGGGGGCATATCCTAGCGATATGCCCCCAATGTCTGAGATGTGAATACCACTTTAACCTGTCATTAGAAAATGCCGCTTTCTGTGCACCTAGGGCTGCAGACGTTATGATGAGTCTTAAAGATCCAATTGATTACAATCCAATTTTTGCCACCAGTTGTGGATTTCCTATGGTGCAGGCTCAGTATATCAGAAATATTTCAGGACAGTGTATGCTTATTTGCATTAGGGGTGTAATGTTATTAATGGGAGTGCCCTAATGGTATTTTATGAGGCGGTAAATTGGGTACTCCCCGGGATAGAGAGTACTTGAAGCTCATTTGCATATATTAAAACTTCATTTTTCTCAGCAATGCGGGCACATATGAACATGGGACCAACACAGATGCCTTCAGCTGCCAAGTGCACATGTAACAGGTCAGCCAGTTTTATAGGTAAAAATCTACCGACAGATGCCCTTTAAATCACGACATGGTACAACCAAGACTGTACTTGTTTGACAAGGGTCCAGCTGTGTACATGGGTCAGAACATTGCCAGCAGGCTATATGGTGTCTAGAATAAAGACTATTCTTATGGAAGACGTGCCGTCCTGAACACTTTTCTACATGGTTTGTATAAGCGGATGGGTTTCTCCTGGTTTTGGAGGGCGAGTCACTTTTCCATTGTTTCTGGGATTGTGTTCCTTTCATGTAGCATTGATTCCTATGGAACACGGTCACCTACCTTGTAAGCCTTCTTCAACATGATAGGTCGTTTTACAAGTACAGAATATGTTCCAAACATAAGCTATTCATGTGGTATTACGCAGAGTTTTGCTCCTGTGCCCATTGCATTTGGATGCAGGTCTTATTTATCTCAATTATTAAAGAACATTCTTATGTCCCTCAGAAAATGTAAATGGAAAGAAAGCCAACATATTTGCTTTGCATGATTCAATTGTGATTGCCAAAACTGCCACGACGCGAAATGTTCTTATAGAAAGTGACAGCTCAATCGCTAAGACAAGGAATCTGACTGCGGTCTGTTTACCTTGGATAAAGGCAATTGGTTTCTGAAACTGTATTAATTTGTGAGCTGGATGACTTACACATATCTGATATGTGAAGAGTGTGATCCAGTTCCCAATATGAATCATACTGTGAGGTTTAAATTTCATTTACTCCTTTGTTTGTTTACCTGTAACTCCAATACGTTTTGTCAGACCTGTCTACTATTTCACCATCATAATCTGAAAGGGATTTTCTGCATCAGGAAATTTGTCTCGCTCAAGTATCCAGTTTTTCAAGCAGGATGTTACACAAAAAGATAAAAATAAAAAAAAAATATAAAAAAAAAATAAAAAATCACCTGGCCACGTGTTAGAACAGTTGATTTGGGTTCTGAGCGTATTGTTCATAAGATTTGTGACACTATTACATAATTTTAGTAATTTTTTACGACTAATAACTCAACAGGCTTCTCCTGCGATATTTTTCACTTAAAGGGATAGTATCTAGTTTAGTGAAAACATCATGGACACCAACATAAGCTGCAATTGAATTTTCATAAAGAAAATGTTGGATATTCAAAATTTTGAACTTATATTCTTTTAAAATCAGGAACATTTTGGATGTAATAGTGCAGGAAGTCGAAATGCAACAGTCTGCATGTATGACTCCAGACCCACTGAAGTTTCCTAAAACTAATGACCTTATACATCATATATCAGATCCACCCAATCCAATGAAAAATAGGTCATATAGTCACTATAATAGCTTAGGCTAAAGCCTCTTGCAAGTGCAACCTGCCAAAAAATCTAATTTATGTGTGCTGGTTTTCACATTATAGATTAGTAGTCACTGAGGATTTCCTTCTGCTTGCGGAGAATTGTACTCACTCAGCAGATTGAAAGACAACAGAGTACCTGAAGTATGAATCCGAATTCTGGCCCTGAACAGTATTACATAAGACAATTACACAATAAAACTGTCTTGTGTGATAAGTAAGAGACACTGAAGGACATCTATTAAGACTGACGTTCCCATACATCAGTGTTCATCTTCCTGCACTGAAGTGAGATGCGCTTAATTTATTAGGAGGCATATTCCTCTTAAAGGGGATGTCCCGTGAAAATTATTCTACAGTTTTTAAACTGGATCAGAATACTCTTGTAAATGCTTGCAATTAAACATTTAGCATAGCCACTGAGTTATTTAATAAAATGTATTTGTATAGCACCACCTGCTGTTTGTTTTATCTCATTTCTTTGTCCTACTCACTGAGAAGGCCGCACATGCTCAGTTTCATCCTTTAACTGCCTCCTGAACTGTGTTAGGGAAAGCGCGACAGAAAAAGACACACCCCCAGAGAAAGGACACACCCACTGAGCCGTCAGCTTGATATAAATCTAGCAGAGCAATAAATGGGGAGATCTCTGGACCCATGTGAGGTACAGGGCCGTTTTTGGCTTTGTTAGAAAGAAATTTTCATGTACTATATGAAGTCTGATTTTCATTTTTAAATTAATCAATGGATAACCCCTTGAAAAAAATGTGCGCATCTGTGCCCTGCTCTAGCAACTGAAGTCTACACCAGCTACAGGCTTGCATAACTTCAGCTATAACTTACACAAGTTTCTGGCGCAAGTTATAATAGATCCAGGGGGCCGCGCTAACCCCTTCCCCTTTTCCTAAAAAAGTTACAAATTATGGTGCACATATGCCATGCATCATCATTTGCGACTTTTTTGCACCACAATAATGGCATAAAGAGCTTTGAAAATGTCCAAGTTCACTTTTATTTTGCTCTTATTATATAATAGGGCACTTCATTGATTCAATGCACAGTATAAATATTTAAAAAGGCATTGCAGCTGCTATCATTTATTCATGGGATTGGTGATGAATGTAAAAGCAGTAAGGATTAGCAGGCTATGACCCCAACCAATAGCTCATATGAGTAATTCCAGTGCCTCCCCAACTGTACATCTGCAGTGGTGAGATTCTTAAAGGGGTTCTCCAGGAATGATTTAAAAAGGCTGCCAGCAACCTGTCCTAGAATGTGAGTAGGACCGGTTGCCTCCACTTGAAGAGCTGTCTAAGCGTCTAAGAGCTGTCTAAGTGTATATACTACACATTGGTGAGCGTTCCTGTCAGGCTGCTCAGCCATGATGGCATACCGTAGGCATCATCATTACCTATTGTACAGCAGGGTAGTGAGGTCCCAACTCCCCCTCCATGGGAAATATGAAAAGTCAAGTGAGAATGGCACTGTTTTTTAATACTTCCTATACAGCAGAATTAAGAGGCGACACAAATGTACAACCACCACTCCACAGAACTCTTTCCTATCATTGGTGTGCTGCTGGGGAGGAGTGGGGGACTAGGATCCTGCTCCCAATGGCGGGCGTCTCCGAGGTTGGAACACTACTAATCTAACTTTTATCTGGTAGATAGTGTTAAAATGATCCTGCAGTGCCACCAGAGAGGACATTAAGAATTACACAGTACAGTCCTCCAGAGTAAGAAATGTTCTTAGTAGCCACTGTCTGCTCTGTGTGTGATAGATGACAGTCCTGAATGGTCTCTACTATGTCATAAATCTCTTATTAAATATTTTAAACTGGGTTTCTAGATCTGACAACCCTTCTAAGTACTCTCTTCTAGTCAGACATGAATACCACAAATATGTGCAGAAAGTATGAATCATCAACACCATGGGTTCTTGCTTCTGTCTGAAGAGTTCTTACTTTATATCCCAAATCAAAAACATCATAATCTGCAGTTTAATTCCCTGCAAATGTACAAAAGGGTTCCCCAGTGTTGTACTCCTTTACTGAAATCAATGATACTTTATACAAGCAATATCTGATCTTCTTAGTATCCTGGAGGCTGCATAAAGAATGGAGTTTTCGAAAGGCTTAGTCCAGATACATGAGATCACCACTAAGTGATAAACTACAAGAATATGGGAGTATTTATACTAATGTATGTGGTACTAAGTGTGAAGTTGGTCCTACCTCTCAAATTTCATGACGGGAGTATAGGACAAATTAGACTATGCTCTCTTCCCCGTGTACATTTTTTCCAGTGGTCTCATTTCTCTACTATAATATTTTATATTTTATAGAATTTTAGAGAACTTTAGACATTCCAAAGAAAATTAATCTCTTGAGAGGTAAACGTAATATATTGGATTGACAGGGAGAAAGCCTGGAAAACTGGGCCAAAAGTCATTACTGGATCAGTGTGTTCATTCTGGTATAGCTTACTGGCTAGAACTTACAATTTACTGAAGACATTTAAAATTCCTTGACTCATTCCCTATACCGCTCAGTCATCTGAGCACAGCACACATTTGCCCATACATTATCCTGGGATGTAGAAAATTGTTCAGCACCCAGTGCTACAAATGTTATATTTGGCACAAATACTTAGTAAAATAAGACAGTCACCTCACAATTATAACCATGAGTGGAATTATCAGCACAATGACTTGCATCAGGTCTCCTAGTTCAAAATGGCAGATCTACAATAATAATTCTTACAATAGGCATCATTTTAATGCATAAGGGGCTGAGTAGCTGACTACTATATCCTCCGAAGCGGACGTCTGCAAATGAAGGTTAAAAAATTTGAACTATGGGGGGGGGGGGGACGACGACTTTTTGCAAACAGTTCATAATGCTATATCCATTCTGCATTTTGTAGAAATACTTCTAGGGTCAAATTTCTCTACAGCAGATAATCATATCTATGATTCACTGTATAATTGTTGAAAAAATGTTGCACTTAAATTCATTAAATAAAAATGAAGTAATAGAAGCTTAAAGGGGTTATCCCATGATTAATGTAAAAAAATCAAAATCATATAGTACATGACAATCTCTTTCTAACAAGGCTAGAACCAGCCCTGTACCTCACATGGATCCAGAGATCTCCCCATTCATTAATCGGGCTATATTTATATCAAGCTGGCAGCTCAGGGGGAGTGTCCTTTCTGCTGCAGCTCAGGGGGCGTGTCCTTTCTGCTGCAGCTCAGGGTGTGTGTCCTTTCTGCTGCAGCTCAGGGGGTGTGTCCTTTCTGCTGAAGCCATCTCCTTATCAAAGCCCAGGAGGCAGTTGAAGGATAAAACCAAGCATGTGTGGCCATCTCAGAGAGCCAAAGAAATAAAGAAAAAAACAATAAACAGCAGGTGGCGCTATACAGATACATTTTGTTGTATAACTCAGTGGCTATACAAATTTTTTCATTACATGCAATTATAAAAGTATTCAGATCCAGGTGCTGTTTTGAGAACGGTAAAATATTTTTCATGGGACACTCTTCAAACTGTAACAATGACTACAGGTCTTATCCTCCGAGGCCCCTTTGACATATAAATCTGACAATCCAGTTCAGTTCCCCTACAGGGTAAAGTAGAAAATGGCAGAGGTGAACTGAGGAAAGAACTGATCACATAGTCTTCTGTGGGATCAATACGCATACATCCGATGCATCATCTGTGAGGCTGAATGCCAAATAGCGCCGGACAGAAAAACATTGCATGCACAGTTTTTCAGTGCGGTGCCACCTGTGGATAGACCCCAGAACTGGGCACTGAAGCATACACATTAGTGGTGTCCGACTCCCGGCCTAATAAGTGAAGTGGGCATTACATAAGTGAAGTGGGCCTTAAAATGCAATAAAATCTAAAATCTGGATTCAATTCAGTTGGCTTTTCCTTCTGCAATTGTAATCTTGTTTCAGTGTATTTCACCATATGTAGGTATTGACATAAAAAAGGGCAAAACAAGTAGACTAGAAATCATTTGTCCATCTGCACAGCAGCACAATTTCATCACCAACATTGCAGGAATACAATATCTCCTTATGGAGAGCGCCTTAAACGGCGTGGGGACTCTGCCCTGACGAGGGGCTATCTCCCTGAAACAGCTGTCTGCAGTCGAGATGCTGGCCTATTTTTTATCCATGTTTCAAGGCCTTTCAAAAAGTCAAACGCTGACTTACATCTGGTGGCATTAGGGGCAGAGCATGTTTAGAGCTAATTTGCATACCATCTTCTCTAGGCAAATGTCTGTAACAGGGGACCCAAAAAACTATTTGCATATTAAAGGGTTTCTGTCACCCCACAAAACTTTTTTTTTTTTTTGGATCGTTAGATTCCTTATAGGGCGATATAGGAGAATATAATAGTCTTACTTACTTTCATGCGGCCGATTCTTTATAAAACGAAGTTTTATAATATGTAAATGAGGGCTCTACCAGCAAGTAGGGCGTCTACTTGCTGGTAGCCGCAGCAGCAATCCGCCCCCTCGCCGTGTTGATTGACAGGGCCAGCCATGATCTCCTCCTCCGGCCGGCCCTGTCAGTAATTCAAAAATCGCGCGCCTCTGGTCATTCTCAGTGCGCCTGCGCCGATGACATCACCGAAAGAGGAGACGTCATCGGCGCAGGCGCACTGAGGGAGTTCTGAGGAGACGAGCCTCCTCATCTCAGAGCGCCTGCGCAGATTCAACACGGGCGCGCGATTTTTGAAACGCCGACAGGGCTGGCCGGAGGAGGAGATCCCGGCTGGCCCTGTCAATCAACACGGCGAGGGGGCGGATTGCTGCTGCGGCTACCAGCAAGTAGATGCCCTACTTGCTGGTAGAGCCCTCATTTACATATTATAAAACTTCGTTTTATAAAGAATCGGCTGCATGAAAGTAAGTAAGAGCATTATATTCTCCTATATCGCGCTATAAGGAATCTAACTATCCAAAAAAAAAAATATGAGTTTTGTGGGGTGACAGAAACCCTTTAAAGGGAATCTGTCACCTATTTTGACCCTATTAAACCGTTAAAATAGCAATGTGCAATAAAGAACCTTCTTACCTACATGTGTCTTCTTTCTTTTATTCAACTTTTCATTCTTATAAAAAAAAGCGATTTTTCTGATATGTAAATGAGCTTCCAAGGTGCCCAGAGGGGCGTTATTACTCTGCTCTGGTGCCCAGTAACGCCCCTCTTTAGTGCCCAGCCGGCCTTTCTTCCAAGCCCAGCACGCCTCCTCATAAATAAATTTAATTTATTCACTTCATCGGGCGTTCCTTCCTCCTCTCTTGGCCTACAGCGCCGCCCCCTCCCATTACGTCACATGTATTCATAGCACCGGCCCTCCCTTCCTCCCCTCCTGTCATCAGAAATCCCGCGCAGGCGCAGTATCGGTGAGCGCCTGCACGATTCTCCTGTTCCAGAGGGCAACAGCCTCAATATTGTCACTGGGCATGCGCCGAGCCCAGTGACATAATCCGAGCGCTGTTGCCTCTGAGACAGGAGAGGAGGAAGGGAGGGTCGGTGCTATGAATACATGTGACGTAATGGGAAGGGGGTGGCGCCGCAGGCCAAGAGAGGAGGAAGAAACGCCCGATGAAGTGAATAAATTAAATGACGTAATCGTGAGGGGGCAGCGCCATAGGCTAAGAGAGGAGGAAGCACGATGGTGCAATGAATAAATTAAATGACGTGGTGCGGAGGGGGCGGCGCCGTTCGGCCAGTATGTTGGGGGGACATTTATTTATAAGGAGGCATGTTGGGCTTGGAAGAAAGGCGGCCTAAAAGGCTAGTGTCAAAGTAGCCATAGTCTACTTTCACACTCGCGTTTTGGCTTTCCGTTTCTGAGATCCGTTCAGGGCTCTCATAACCGGTCTAAAACGGATCAGTTTTGCCCTAATGCATTCTGAATGGAAAAGGATCCGCTCAGAATGCATCAGTTTGCGTCCATTCCGTCTCCATTCTGCTCTGGAGGCGGACACCAAACGCTGCCTGCAGTTTTGTCTGACACAATAGAAAACGGACCCGCACCACATTGACTTTCATTGGAGTTCATGACGGATCCGTCCTGGCTATAGAAGACCTAATACAACCGGATCCGTTCATGACGGATGCATGCGCTTGTATTACTGTAACGGAAGCTTTTTGCAGATCCATGACGGATCCGCAAAAACAAGCTAGTGTGAAAGTAGCCTTAGTGTTTGGGGTCTATAAATGGAAAATACATTGACCATGTCTATAATGTTTTTTTTTCTTCTAACATTCTTACAATTTATAATGAAGTGGACAAAAATATAGAATGTAATGTGGAGAGTCCACCATATAACTCATGTGCCGGTCACTAGTAAAGACTATAATGGACAGAGGGTGAAAAACATAAATGACTCCTTATAGTAAATATTTCTAATTTGTTCCATTCATATGTGGTTGTCATAGGTATGTCCACAAGGACTGAAATTGTGCAGAATCTTCACATTCTGCTCTTTCCCAAGTATGCAGCAGAACAAGTGGAATACTATTCTAAAGCTGCAGACACAGCTGTTTTGGACGTCTCATTTGCTATATTAATTACACCTATGCTGCCTAAATTATAAAAGTCTGGACAAGTTGACGGCTTCTGAAAAATCATTCCATCTCCAGAGAAATGACGCTGCTTGAGCATTTGGCCTCTAGAACTTGTGTCTCACGTCAATTCTTTTTTCATGTCACCTTAAAGAAAGGTGCATTTTCCGTTACTTCTTGTGTCTTGTGCGTTTTATACCATCTTAAAAAAAGGCGGGTTTTGCTCTAAATTAATTTTTTTTTAAATAAAATGTCACCTTACATTTTCTGAGTTAGTTTTGTTTATCCTTCTCCTTACTGACAGTATGCCTGCTGCCAACTTATTGGCCCTGAGTTATCATACCTTCACTCCAGAATTCTGGTGTCAAAAAGTTGCAAAATAGGGCATTTTCGACTTTTTTGCACTCGCTTGCGCAAAGATCTGCACAAGTTCCCCCGCCTCACTCGTGCCTAACTCCGCCCCTCAGTAAACTCCGGCCAGCCCTGTGGTTTCATATATCCCTATAGGCCGTTCGCGCATCGCTGCCGGGCATGCGCAGTGTTCTGCCCACAGTGGGAAGAGGCACAGAGATATGCAGTGCGCATGCGCCAGTTACTGGCGTAAACTCGGCGCATGCGCACTGAATATCTCTGTGCCTCTGCGATGCACGAACGGCCTATAGGGAAATATGATGTCACACAGCCACAGGGCTGGCCGGAGTTTACTAAGGGGCGGAGTTAGGCACGAGTGAGGCGGGTGAACTTGGGCACTTTCAGCAAACTCTCCGCCCCTGGGCACTTGCGACGGCTCATTAGCATATCATAAAAACGACTTTTTGGGCGATTTGGATGATCTGAAAAACGAAACAAAGGTAACATCTGTGTCATGTCTTTGTGTCCCACTGAACTATGTGATCGGTTTAAAACCGGTCAGGTTGGTGACAGACTCCCTTTAAGGACAAGCCAAATGTATCAAACAACCTGTGACATTTGATAAATGTGGCATAAAATACTCCAATACAGACTGAAGCAAAACGGACTTCAAATATTCTCCTCATGATAAATTCCCCCCATTAGCTTTTCTTTTGGCAGTAACAGGTTTTGTCCACTGTAAGGCCTTATTCACACAGTCAGTGTTTGGTCAGTTATTTCCATCAGTGATTGTGAGCCAAAACCAGGATTGGAGCCCCCACAGACAAAAGGTATAAGGGAAAGATCTGCACCTGTTCTGTGTTTAGACCCGCACCTAGTTTTGGCTCAAAATCACTGATGGAACTTACTGATCGGACATTGATTGTATGAATAAGGCCTCTTTCACACTGACGTGTGTGACTCGTGCCTGTGCTGCGGCCCGCAAATAGCGGGCCGCAATGCACGATCGCCAGCCGTAGGTCAGCCACATCGGATCGCGGACCCATTCACTTTAATGGGTCCGCGATCCGCCCGTTCCGCTAAAAGATAGAACATGTTCTATCTTTTTGCGGAACGGAAGTACGGGACGTAACTCCACGGAAGCACTCCGTAGTGCTTCCGAGGGGTCCCGTTCCGTGCGGCCGTTCCGCGATTCCGGATTTGCGGACCCATTGAAGTGAATGGGTCCGCATCCGTGATGCGGAATGCACACGGAACTGTGGCCGTGTATTGCGGCCCGCGATTTGCGGGCCGCAATACGGCCACGGATCACACACGTCAGTGTGAAAGAGGCCTAAGGCTACATGCACACGACCGTATGTGTTTTGCGGTCCGCAAATTGCAGATCCGCAAATGCCATCCATTTTTTTTTTTACGGAATCATTGTAACAATGCCTAAAACGGACAAGAATAGGACATGTTCTATTTTTTTTTGCAGGGCTACGGAACAGACATACTGATGCGGACAACACACGGTGTGCTGTCCACATTTTTTGCGGACCCATTGAAATGAATGGGTCCGCATCCTATCCACAAAAAAAAACGGAACGGACATGGAAACAAACAACAATCGTGTGCATGTAGCCTTAGGCATAAGACTCTGTGTACACAGGGGGAGATTTATGAAGACCACCGTTTTCACCACCGGTCTTGATTCCCCCTTCTAAGCCAGAGGATGCGCCAAATTTATGCTGATGTACAGGCCTCTCATAGATTAGGCGCATCCTCAGTCTGGCTGCGCGACAGACTAAAATCTACAGTAGCCTGCTGTAGATTTCTGTCTTCATTCACACTAGAAACTGGCGTGAATACAAAAAAATATGCTGGACCTGTTGGTCCCGCCCCCTCCTGCCCTAACCACACCCCTTTTTTTCTTACTGCTTCTGAAAAGTGGAGAACGGGTAAAAGTAGAAAATTTGGCTGCAAATATAGCGTGCACCAGAATTTGCAATTATATGTCACAATACCATAATAAATGTCCAGCACAGTCTTATATACACATAGATTTCTATAAGATAAGAAATTAGCATTTTTGACATATATTCCTATGCCCATTACCCATAAATACACTAATCTACACCACACTAAGGGGGAGATTTATTATTCCCCTTGCGCCTTTGCGACTCTTGTAAAAGGGAGTGTGGCAGGGGCAGGGAAGTGCGCATGGCCAGCCACAGCGACAAATTTATCTTCATTTCTTCTGGTCTTCTGGCGCAAAAAAAGCCAGAAATCTATGGCAGCTCTGAGCTGTTGCAGATTTCTGGTTAGGCGTACGGATTGCTGGAGGATGCACCTAATTTATGACGAGGCCCTAAGTGTTTTTGACCATTTTTTCTACGAGCTCAAGAAGAAGTCGTGACTTTACGGGAAAGGATACAGCCTACTGGATATAGGGAATGTCTTAAAAAATTTTTATGTGCTCCAAAATATTCATGCCGGATTCTGTTGTAAGCCAAAAAAATAGGTGGTTTCAACTTAAACAGTCTCATCCGGTATCAGCAAATGTAATTAATCTAGCATATTTTTTGACTGTCTAGTATAAATTTACACTACATAAATCTTAGACAGTAATAACTAATAAATCTGCCCCACCATTTTTGTTTTATTGATCCCACTGAAAGTATAGACCGCTATAGTTGCACTGAATGTTGCTGTAGGCCAAAGTTTTTTAAGACCTAAAACACACATGCAGTTTTTTAAAGCACTTTTTGAGACAAACACAGAAGTGGATACAAAAAAAGCAGATAAACCTTTTAGATCCACTCCAGGCTTTCACATAAAAAAAAAAAATAGATTTTCTGACTGCAAAAGTCAACAGATTTTCTGACAGCAACAAATTAATATGAGGGTCATTAAAAAAGTATCCACACTCTGGTTGTAGAATTTATTTTAATCAACCTTCCAATCTGCCAACTAGCTTTCACATTCCCTCATTAAAAAATCTTTTAGGCTGATCTGTGAGCCACGAATGCATCGCTAACTTCACCTCTTCATCAGACGTGAGTTTTCATCCTCATAGGGTGATTTTCAAACAATTTGCCACACAATCCACTGTCACTATCTAACAGAATCAGTTCATGGGCAAGCTCAATGTTGTCACCAGTCGTGGACGGGCGTCTGGCTCCTTCTTCTTGGCTCACGCTCGTGCGACCTTTCTTGAACTTCCCTATCCATTCATACCCACTTCTTCGCGACAAAACACTTTCTCCATACTAATATTAGCACCAAACACACACTCAAACCATAAAAAAAAATTGCACTCTGATCTTCTTTTGTGTAAATCACAAGTGGGGCAGCCATTGTTTCTCATACCACAATCACAAATGAACTGAGGCAACACATTCAAACCTACACAGCAGTGACTAAGGGAGATTATGTGGTAAAATGATGGAATTGTGTTTTTTGAAAGTTGATTCAAATAAATTCTACTGCCAGAGTGTGAATAATTTTTGACTTGCCTGGTACATAACTAAAAGTCATTTAAAAAAACCCCCAAACAAACATTTTCCAATATGAAAATAAGACAACAGGTCAAACCCATTGTTTAATTTTTATAAGAATACATTTTGTATGTATTTTGCTCTTCGTAGGTGAATTGACCATTGGACAGCATCAATTGCTAAAGGTGTTATGAAAATAGGAATTTCGCATAATTACCACTAAACACAAGGAAACCTTTTCCAACCCCCTGAGCTTCTACTAATACTTCACACATCTCTATTTACGGATGCTAAATCCAAACCAGTTCTCTTACACCGACCAATAAACACACTGAAAAATAATCAGAGATCAAGGGGACCACAGCAGTAGATTAAAGGTTCAAGGTTCACAGATCGCGGCTGATAGAGGGCAAACAACAGGGGATATCCAGCACGTCAATCACCGTAAGCCCTCATTCCCTTATCCTAATTGCCTGTATATAAGCTAGAGAATGGTAGGTGTACTATATACATTGTTGGTTAGGTTTTTTGGTATATTTGGGAGGGAGGCAGTTTCTTATTGTTGTAGTACACACCCTTGTGGAGATGACAGTACAGTTGTACCACAGACTTGTGTACAGTTCATCAGTATGGCTTGTTGTTGTGGACTGTTTCACAAGTGGGGTAAATTAATGACATTTGCAATGGACTTGGCAAGCCGTGACAATGTAAAATGCTCTGTAGAAATAACGGAATTATTATTATTATTACAAGCAAGCATTTTTCAGTATGTGGTCACTTTTGCATTGCTTCAGGGGAAGGGTGAGTTATAAATACCAACAGAGAACCAGCAATGACCTTAGCTGTACGAACTCTACTTCTGATTTATGTTTTCCAACTTTCCAGTGCTTTCAACTTTCCTGGAGGGTAAAATATATCCATTCTTATTTCTTTTGGCATTGAACAGAGTCTTTACCTCCTTTACTAAATCCATTAATCGCAGCAGAGGGGCCTAAAGACCTGGCTCGTTCAGCAGGGGAGGGGTCAAGTCATTCTCTGATGTCAGCATCAATCATGAGACCCTCAAAGAGCTCACTATTGTTTCACGGTGTCCTCTCATCTAGGCTACCAACCAAATATTTGCTTAACAGTAGGTGCTACTTACAATAACTTTACATATTCCATCTCTATCACTGATGGAGGTATATTGCCTTTGAAAATTAATCAGTAGCGACTGTGTAGGATTTCATTACCTAAGGTCCTCCATTCATAGAACAGCATTCCAGTACATGCAGACGATGAGATTAGCGAATTGTTCATACTGTAGGTGTGGGCATAAACACTTCACCCCATATTGAAGAGGAGTAGACCAAGAATAAAAAAAATTATAGGTCTATAAAGAAGGCAGCTTTTTTCCCACCTAAACCTGCAGTCCTGTTGAGATTTATGATGGACGGAGTCAGAGTCAATTATCATTAATGTAATAAATGCATAGTGTGTTGTATACTTTGGAGTTTAGGAAAATTTGAATCATAAAATGTATAATTAAACTAAGGCCCCGATTTATAAAACAGTGATAACTAGGATGTTCTAGGATAGTCTGTAATACATTTACTAAGATGTATGATACAGATGACCCATTTATGAAGGAGTCCAAGCTAGAGCTGGAGTGAGAAAAATCTGAAGAGTTAGAAGGTTGGTTTAATGACTCCACAGCCCTGAAAACAAATGCATTCAGTTTTAGATCTGGAATATTATCTAGTCACCTAAATAAATCAAGAGTTCTAGAGATCACTATCCTCCATAATGCTTTACGACAGGTAGTAACTTGCAATAGTACCTTTATCTAAAAAGTCAGCTTAATCTCCAGTAATCCTTGCTTTGGGCCCAGCTGTTTACTACACTTTGCTTTGTTCTCTCCAGCGTAACATGTTTTTAGATGCTTAATTTAAAGGTTGTATAAGTCAGCCAACTTTTTTCATAGACATAGTCAAATAGTAGTAGATATTTATACTGTAAATGAGAATATGAATGGTGATTTACTTGAATTATCTGTAGAAATGCTAGCCACGTGATCAGAATATAGTAGCGCTATATAAGTGCATAAAATAAATAAAAATATCCCAATTACTGTATAAGCAGCTCTGTTTAGTGCATATATTAGCACTCATGGGTCTGAATACAAAATCTAATACTTCCCTTAATTTAAAGAGGACTGACCTGTGACAGATCCTCGTTAAAGGCACTGCTTCATCAGAAAATGATCTATTATTTAAATCACGTTTTTAAGTTAAGCTTTTTTTTTTTTGGATTTTTGGTGTTTTTCTTTTTTACTTTTTCCATGTCACTATCTATATTTTCAAAAAAATCCTGCCGTTTTCACACGGGTCACTAGGCCTAAAATATGTCAAGACTTTCTGTTGTTTGCAAGCAGCCCCATGGGCCATAGAAACAATGTCCAGGAGCTAGACTTCTGCAAAAGAGTCTTCTAGGCATGCCCTGTGACCTGTGCAGAGGTCAGGAGGGAGCTGATAAGCTGTGATATCACCTATTGTGAACGGTGGATTCTGTGTTATCTATATAGAGGTGATATCTATCATTGTAATTCTGCCTTTAATGATAATAGCTACTGAAAAGTCACCTACACAAAACAGGAACTCACAACCTAGTATTAGGCCTAGTGGCCAGTTTAAAATTTCAGGATTATATACATTTTTATTAACTATAGATAGTGACATGGAAAAAAATGTGATTTCAACAATAGGTCATCTTCTAATGACACATTCCCTTTAAGTAGAAAAGTGCTCTCTCATACATGTGCAACTTGAAATTGTATTAAAATTGGTGTAAGGCGGTATATTTATCATTATGTCACCGATAAATGTGATATAATGTTAGTAATAGTATTTACCATAACATTTATAATAATATTTAACCGTAAACATACTGTCCATACAAACATACAATCTCCATACTGAAACACCATTCCCAATCACAATGGATATTAGTATCAATAGCACAGTAAACTCCTAAGCTAAAAATAATCTGCCCCCAAACATTACATCAGGGCAGTAATACTCAACATTTTTACCATGGAGAAACCTCAGATCGCATCCTTACTGTAAAGATGGCAGCACTTGTTCTTGGAGGAACTCCTACGTTCCACAGATCCATGGACCATAGGTTATGTGATGTAAAGCCTTGGACTGTGGGGAATGTGAGGCTTATTTGGGCAATGTATACACTGTAAGTGCCCCTTCACATATGTCCGGCTATCCAGTTCAGTTCCCCTCTGGGATGAAGCAGAAAATACCAAGAGGGAACTGAATCCAGAACTGATGAGATGTTGTAATGCCAGATGTCCAATGGCGCTGGACAGAAAAGCACTGCACGCACAGTTTTTCCGTCCAGCGCCATCAGTGTATAGATGCTGGATCGGTGTGCTGACTCACAGTACACATATATCAGTTGTGTCCAGCTCCTGGCATAAAACAACTGGCCGGGCACAATTGATATATGTGAAGAAGAGAAGCAAACGGCAATTTGAGTACTCTGCAGGGTGGATAAAAATCAATGATTTTTTTTAAAAAATTAGGATTTTTTTTTATTTAAATCAGATTTTTTTTTATATAAAATGCTTTTTGAGGAAAATAGATTACCATCCAAAGGTTATTCCATCATGAAATAAAGATTAGTTTTTTAATTATGTAGAATAAGGCTGTACGTGGACTCCCATATTGTTGAATGGATTAGGCAGTGGCTGAGGGACAGGCAACAGAGGGTTGTAGTCAATGGAGTATATTCAGACCAAGGTCTTGTTACCAGTGGGGTACCTCAGGGATCTGTTCTGGGACCCATATTGTTTAATATCTTTATCAGTGAAATTGCAGAAGGCCTCGATGGTAAGGAGTGTCTTTTTGATGATGACACAAAGATTTGTAACAGGGTTGATGTTCCTGGAGGGATACACCAAATGGAAAAGGATTTAGGAAAATTAGAGGAATGGTCAAAAATCTGGCAACCAAAATTTAATGTTGATAAGTGCAAGATAATGCACCTGGGGCGTAAAAACCCAAGAGCAGAATATAAAATCAGTGATATAGTCCTAACCTCAGTATCTGAGGAAAGGGATTTAGGGGTCATTATTTCCGAAGACTTAAAGGTAGGCAGACCATGTCATAGAGCAGCAGGAAATGCTAGCAGAATGCTTGGGTGTATAGGGAGAGGCATTAACAGTAGAAAGAGGGAGGTGCTCATGCCGCTCTACAGAGCACTAGTGAGACCTCATTTGGAGTATTGTGCGCAGTACTGGAGACCATATCTCCAGAAGGATATTTATACTTTGGAGACAGTTCAGAGAAGAGCTACTAAACTGGTACATGGATTGCAGGACAAAACTTACCAGGAAAGATTAAAGGACCTTAACATGTATAGCTTGGAAGAAAGACGAGACAGAGGGGATATGATAGAAACTTTTAAATACATAAAGGGAATCAACAAGGTAAAAGAGGAGAGAATATTTAAAAGAAGAAAAACTGCTACAAGAGGACATAGTTTTACATTAGAGGGGCAAAGGTTTAAAAGTAATATCATGAAGTATTACTTTACTGAGAGAGTAGTGGATGCATGGAATAGCCTTCCTGCAGAAGTGGTAGCTGCAAATACAGTGAAGGAGTTTAAGCATGCATGGGATAGGCATAAAGCCATCCTTCATATAAGATAGGGCCAGGGGCTATCCATAGTATTCAGTATATTGGGCAGACTAGATGGGCCAAATGGTTCTTATCTGCCGACACATTCTATGTTTCTATATGTGTAATTTTTTTGGTAAATAAATTCCATTAATCCATTCACAATGTCATGCTCTTCCAGAGGTTTTTGTAAGATTATTGGGCAGTTTCTCTGCCTACAAGATATTATCACAGATGCTTGGTTTACTTTTGCAGTTCTCAAAACTGAATTTGACTCAGCAGAGATCACATGCCTCTTCTTCACAGCAAACATTTTATAACATGAACAGAGTTGAGAAAAAGACCTTAATCCGAACTTCTACAAACCTATGAATGCAGAATCAACCTAATCAAACAAATATGAAAAGTTGATATTCTAAAAATCTTCATCTACTTGCATATTATAAGTTATACCAGCAAGAATTAGTCTTTATGTAGAAAACTATGATTTAAATCAAGCCTTACTGACTAGTGATTTAAATCAAATCCACCCTGGTACTTTGTGACTTATTTTTAATATGTTAAATTATCTCTGTTAAGTTTACTATGTGAGTTCTGTTATCTTTGCACTGTATTGCTTACATCAGGCAAGCACTGGGGGGTGATTTAATAAGTAGCCCTTTTATAGGGCCTGCGGATTGGGGCAGTTGTCAGGGACAAACGTTAGTATGAACACTCACTCCCAATAATTGTCCTGTGTAAAGGTGCCACTGATCACTGAACAAATCAGCAAATGCTCTTTCATAGGGTGATCACCTCTTTGTGATGTGGCACATAAAATGACTGTATGCCGGCAGCACTTCGCCCCGCGTAAACAGGGATGTCCTGCCGAAATACAATAGAACCAGTTTGGACAGTCATGCAGTAGTAATCGTTCCTCCCCGTACAGAGAGGATAGTTGCTGCACGTGAATGCAGCTGAACCAGCAGCCAATGATCAGGAATGAACGCTTTTGTTTGGGATCATTGCCCTGTGCATCCGTCCATGTAAGTGAGCCCTAAGGGAAAGCGGTACTTACATAATTAACTCAATAAAGCAAATAATGACCAAAACTGCACATATAATGTCTATTAGCAATCTAAATCATCCCTTCTCATTCTTGTTTGTGTAATGAGAAGACTCCCAACTGGTTTCCACTCCTGGAGAACCCCTTATGCCATACACATCTCAGTCTTGGTGTATGGGCAGGTGAAGTGTTCCATAATTCTTGTCCAGGACTAACATTTGGTTCAGATATGTTTATTGCTTTAAGAAGGATGAAATCCGTTTGCCTTCCCCATTGTACAAGTGACATATCATCTTGTTGCTGTGTTCTGGGGTTCTCCTGATCGGGGCTCTAGGAACCTTGGTTGGGAAACTACCGTGTTACTGCATATCCACACAAATATCAGAACCTATATAAAAGTTAGTCACCAGAAATAACGATTAAGCCGAGCAGACAAAAATATTCACTGAAGTGTTATGAGATTAAGGAAGTTATAAGAATGATAGGATTAAGGATTTAAGATTAATTTATGCAAATGTCTTGTACATCCTGATTCCAGCATGGGAACATGTTGTTCGTCTCGACAGACTTTCCCATAGTGCTTTACTGTACAAGTCGTCACAGTAACTTTTCATGGCAGTACCTGATTCCTGCTAAAGGAATGGGTCACAATAAAAAATAACTATATTTGCCAAAAAGACAATACATATGGGGAAATGCGCTGTAAATTCTAAGAATATTAATTCTGTGGCCTCTCATGTATGAGTTTGCAGGTCATGGAACTTCAAGGTGATTTAGAACATTCCTAACATGGACTGAGGAGGCTGGGTTTTTCAGAATCAGTGGACCATCAGCATCCTGCTAGAATATAAGGCCTCTTTCACACGAGGGTGACGGATTAGCTCCGGGTGCGTTCAGTGAAACGCACACCATTTTGCAAGCAAGTTCAGTCAGTTTTGTCTGCGTTTGCGGTCAGATTTTTCCGTGCGGGTGCAATGCGTTTTGATTGATTTTGAAGGTTTACAAACAACATCTCTTAGCAACCATCAGTGAAAAACGTATTGCATCTGTACTTGCTTCCGGATGCAATGCGTTTTTCACTGAAGACCCATTCACTTCTATGGGGCCAGGGCTGCGCGAAAAACGCAGAATATAGAACATGCTGCGTTTTTTACGCAACACAGAACTGATGTGTGAAAAAAAATAAAATGCTCATGTACACAGACCAAGTGAAATGAATGGGTCAGGATTCAGTGCGGGTGCTATGCGTTCACGTCATGCATCGCACCCACGCGGAAAACTCGCTCGTGCGAAAGAGGCCTAAACCAGTTCCAGGTTAGATAATCCAATGATTAGCACTGCTGTCTTGCAGTACTGTGGCCATGAGTTTGAACTGGACCACTGATAATGCAATGAAGTCCATAAGGCCCAGGCACAATATACCAATGTATTTTTTACTATTTATGCCTGCATATCTTGTGCCATCACTTCTTTTTCAACTGTAGTTCAAGAGGACATTATTCCGTCTTCCAGTCAGCGGTATAGTGAGAGAATGCCTGGGGTATTCTTGGCTATTGTACCTCTGCCGGTTTGGCGTGGAGAATATTGTATAACTACTATCTACTGATGTTTAACCGCTTACAGACATAATGGAGAACATTTATCAAGACTGGAGTTCTCATGTGCCAGTCTTGTCCCCTGTGCCCTGGAGTGAGATGCACCTAATTTATTAAGAGGCAGTTGCCAAATTAGGTTAATCCTTGGCATTCTGCACTAGAAACTCAAGTCTACACCAGCTAGGGGCTGGCTTAGACTTGGCCTCCAATTTACGCCAGTTTCTGGCGCAAGTTATAGTAAATCCAGGCAGGCTGCTATAGGCTCCACCCCTCCCGCTAAGCCTCACCCCTTCAGAAAAATGGTGAGAAGCTGGAAAAGTCTCAAATTATCAACAAATATGGCACAGTCCATAATTTACAACTTTTAACACTAGTGGTGTAAATCTTTTGATAAATGTCCTCCATTTTGTCCTATAGTAACAATTAACCAGCTTCAGTCTGGAATATGTGTTTTATTTTTTTTTGTGACAAGACATACCATCATGACTAAAATGTTCGGAAGCTCCTATGTCTAGCTAGGGATGCTGCTTTGGAATTTCCCTTAATAACTGGCTGCTTATTAAAAAGCAAAGTATGTACCGCAAAACTCTTCCAGCTACAACTAAAGTCAAGGGACATACTTATTATTCTCTCTGGACATATGGGAACTCAATAACCAAGCTAGGAGAAGAATGCCGATCCGGCCCAGAAGCGGGTGCTCATTTTTGTTAGCAAGACCATTCTTTTTGTTTTACTCAAAAGTGAATTTAGAAGTTGAGAATTTCACTTCCATTTCAGACACCCTTTACCGCCATCTCTAAAAACAGCCTTCTATAAACTGTTATGTTAGTCTTTAAATGTTGCTTTATTTTCTTTACTTACTATTTACTGGGGTCATGCGGGTGAGACTGCACACAGCTTGACTATCAGAGGCTGGTAGCAGGGGGTCAATTAGACCTTGGACAGCTGGCCAAACATGCTGGCAATTACAGTGCAATTGATTGAATTAGCTGGCAGTAGGGGAGATGTAGAATTTCCTACTTACCACTTCAGTGGGTCTGTAGTACTTGTGATCAACTTTCACATGGACTTTTCCAGTCTCACTGCAGCGGCCCACTTCATTTTCATCCTTGCCCTCCCACCTGTAAAGAAGATAAACAGATGATGAACACATTCAAAGACCTGGGTAGGAACATTTGGCTGTTTTATTTCACCTCCCAAAGAGCCTGGCGTCAAACCCATCTCCCTAGGAGAGTGTAAACGCATTATCAAACGGAACAAAGGAGAAGACCTGCCACTAGAATAATTTCCCATATTGTCACATTCTTGCCATGTGTGAAAAGCCCAAGTTGTGCATTCCAAATGATAGCCCTTGTATAAACCTTAATTGGAAACTGAGGTGTAAAACCCTGTGTTCACACATTCAAATAATCTCAGTTGCAACTGTAGCTCACAAATAGTTCAAAAGTGTTGATTGAAAAATTGTAAAATACTGCAAAAATTAGTGATGATTGGTAAACAAATAATAAAAATTAAATAATTTGATGATTTTTGTAGTACGTTTCTTGTCTTTACATTTTTCCTCCTCCTCTGGCAGAGGCTTTTTGATCAACCTAAACTTCCCTTTCATCATCACGAAAGGGTCTTATCCATCCCATCTGTACAAAATAAATCCATGCACTTTTTCGGCTGAGATTGTGAGTAAATATTTATAATGTGTAAAAAGACTATGAACATTCACTAAAATATGTATCCGGTGGTCAGAGTACTGCATCTGGTACTAGGGCACTTCATGCCTATAGCAGTGTGGCATTTCCACAATATATACTGTATTCTGTATATCCTGCATATAATCGTAGCAAGATAACTGCCAGTTATCAAATTAACCACTAATCTAATATATAGAATGTGCTAACAGTCCTGATTTTGGTGGGACAATACCATAAACTGGAATACAGATCGGACACGGTTTGTGCAATGGGCATTTTGGGGGTATTATCAGGCCATTTTGGAGGAATTCCAAGGCAATCCTGGGGAGTAGCTTTAATGTCCCTAATTTGCAGTTTGTTTGTTTTTTTGTCGATGCACAACTGCAGCTAGACATACCGGTAGGTAGCTTTGATCGAAGTTGGTGCCACTCCTGAAAGTGCACCTGGGCTGTGCCAGCAGGCTGCAGTGCTTCAGGCTCAGTGTATGGGCACTTCCCAAAGGGCCTTCCCTCTGCTGTGAATGACGGCTGTAGTATCCAACTAGGAAACCGCCAACGACATGCCTCACAGCACAGGGGAGGGGCTTATACAGCCAGCATTGCAGCCAGCGGACTTGCCCTGGTAGACTTGCAGGATCAGCACCCGCAACAATCAAAGCTAATTTTTACATCACTCCTTGGATAAAAAATAAATAAATTGTGACAAAGGTATTACCTTCCTGTCCCAGTCCCCTATGTGTTTTGTATTATTGAAAACTGTTGACAGTCTGCCTTTAACTATTGGCAGATATGAGTCCTTACATTTTAAAGACATAAATCATCTTTATTTCTCAACTGCACTCACAAAATATGTGAATTTTTGTACCCAAAGGAAAAGACAATCTCTATCACTGCCTTCACCATCTATTTTAACAATATTTTCTCAATTTTCAATCGCTTGGCACAATATTATTAAATGCCTGAATACACAACTAATACAACTCGAAAACCCGCTAAATATTTGGTTGATTTTTGCTGGCGGTAGGGAGGAAACATATTGTCAGCATCATCACCTACTGACAGCGCTGTGTTAGGCATCAATGGTTCGTGATGTCAATTTGATGGCCCACCTTACCATAACCATCAAATTATTGGCCAAAAATCCAACATGGTACATACAATTTTTGGTAATATTCTTAATAACTGGTCTATAGATTGAAGAAACTTGATCAATTCATAGTTAATGGCATGAGTGAAACTATAACTGTAGCGCTTGGCTTTTTGCTATAAAGTGGGGTTTTCTCATATATGGCGCTATTACACATATCTTTAATTCGAGCCAATTATGCTGCTGTTTTATTTTCTTACACCAGGTGGTGGGGCCCCATCTTATTTTGCTATGGGGCCCTGTAAATTATAGTTGGTCAACAGCTGTAGTCATTCATTTCGCCTGTCATTTATTCTCCTGTGCATGGCCATGGTAATACCGTCTATATTACAAACACAACAGCCTAAAGGCCCCTTTACATGGCTTGATGTAGCAAGCGATTGTTGGGAAGGAAGCGCTCCTTCCCAGCAATCGCCTGCTCGTCAGTGGAGGGGACTGCTGCATTTACATGTTTACACGCAGCGTTCCCCTCCACAGTATGGGAGGGCGCGATCGCTAATGCCATTGCTTGTCCCCAATAAAGCGCCATTGTTTGCCGACAGCAGAGTGCTGTATAGACAATCTGCTGCCATCAAACCATGCATTAACAATTCTATTACCCGATGAACGAGTATTTCTCTTGTTCATCCAGTAATCGGAGGCCCTTTACACAGGCAGATTATAAAGGGAGCTTTACACCCTACATGGTACCTTGGTTAGGTAGTCTCATTTGCCTCATCTAGTAGATCAAATGGTCCAGTTCGAGTGATCTTGCTGCCAAAGAAGTTGTCGTCATACGGGTAGCTTGCTAAGAAGGTTCGCTTTATTGGAATAACGCATTTCAGGAGTGGACCACTCCCTTTCTCAGGTCAAATCACAATGCATTGTGATTCATCAACACTCAACACTCTAAACATTGATGGGAGCAAGGATGGAAATATCAGGTACTTAAAGTTCCCAGCCTGGTTCCACAGATGACCTTCTGAATTTAACTGTATTACCATTATCAGGATACAGGTGATACAGATGAATACTGCAGCAAGCACAGGAGCCCATGGCTTTCTACCCCACCTGTAGCCTTCACTGCATATGGTATGGCTGAGCCCACCTACTTGTGTTGCTCCCACCTTCTGTCATTTTGGGCCACTTTTAGTTTCTTCTTCCAGGGCCACATTAAGTTGCCAGTCCGCCCGTGGTCTCATGTGTTTACCTATAAGGGCAAGCTTATATGGTATTAATTCCATGGGAAACCAGAGTCTCATTGTTTACACTAGGTATCCATGCTGAAATGCTGCATTTTTTTCCGCACGGATTTGGAATCCACGCTTAGAAGTGACATGCTGCATTTTGACGTTACCCCATGTGGATTAGCCCCATTGAATGGAGATAATCTGTGTGCGGACCTACAACATTTCAAACTGCAAATTCGTGTCAAAGATCTAAAGATCAGCTTTGGATTTCTGCCATGAATTCCACATCATATTTTTTAGACATGACAATATAGCGGTGTGAACATACCCATAAATAGTGATTATATATTCAACCAGGAATTAATGTGGTGAACGCTACACTTCCTATGAAAGCTGACTCTGTGGAAGCAATTCAGTCCAGCTGCCGATCAGCGGAGAAGCAGTCAGTAACAGTGTCAAGCTTTGGTCCACCAAAACTTTTTGTGAAAGACTGGAATTTTATTACAAGCAGAGACTTCGGTACGTTAAACACCATCTAGGCACTGACAGACTGAAGTAGCGTTTAACCCCCTTTCCCCCTGTGAATTAAAGACTGGTGGTAAAATGTTTCAATCTGGAATATTACTAGTTACGTCCCCCCGAAATGTCATAAAAAGCAATCCTGGCCTTACGAATGGTTAATGACATATGCTAAAGTTAATGTGATAAGATCATCGTTGTTAATGGGACCTGCAAACTGAGCCAACAGTTAATTGTGAAAAGACAGGACAAGGGTGTAACCATTTTGCTGACATGCTCAAGTCTTTTGAATTAGAAATACATAAAAAATTATTTAGTGTCAAAACTGTAATGGGTACATCCAGCAAAGAGGCTCAAGCTTTGTAAGAACGACATGTTGCTACAAAGCCTGAATTCTAAATCACCTTCCATTTAATATTTTTCACTCTCGCATAATGTACATAGTTGCTCAGTACGTTATATTTATCTGCACATTTACCAGATAAAGAGGGTCTATCACTTTTTGATGGGGGAAATTCTCTGCTTCAGGTACAAATCAATAGAAAAGGATTCAAAGAATCACCAAAAAGGCTTCATGCACACGGCTGAGTCTATTTCGGTCCGCAAAATACGGATATTATCTACGTTCATTCCGCATTTTTCTCACTCCCCTCACTAGAAAGGGCTATTCTGGTGTGCAATATGGAATAAGCATTGTTCTATTACAGGAACGACCATGTATGTGTCCCCATAGAAATGAATAGGTCTGCAAAAACAGCCGTAACTTTTTTATTTTTCTGTTCGCATAGCCATATGAAGGCTTGTTTATTACAGGACGATGTAATGGGAGGCTGGAAAAAAATTCTTAATGCAGTGGAATTAGAAAAAAAAAAGCGTCTGCGCCCTTGTTTTATGGGTTTTTCTTTGATGGCATTCATTGTGTGGTAAAAATGACCTGTTAACTTTATTCTGTGAATCAGTAAAATTACAGTGATGCCAAACTTATACCATTTTTGTTATGCTTTAATACTTTTAAAAAATAGAAAGAATGCATTGCTGTATTCTGACAGTATTGCGTCTAGGGCTGCAGTAAACGATTATTTTAAAAATCGAGTAATTCTATTGATTATTTTATATGATTAATCGAGTAATCTAATAAGAAAAAATTATTAATATACTGTTTTCCTTTATAAAAACTAATCAGACCCCCTGCCATCAGTCCCCAAACCCTTTGTTCCCCCCTGTGCGAACTGCCCAAGTGCATCAGTTCCCTCCAGTGCCATCAGCTCCGTTCCCCCAGTACCTTTAGCTCTTCACCACCCCAGTGCCATCAGCTGCCCCTTTAGTGCCATCAGCTGCTCCCTCAGTGCCACCAGCTGCCACCCCAGTGCCATCAGCTTGCATCCCCAGTGCCACCAGCTGCCCCTAGCGTGGCCCCCCATTGCCACTAACTGCCCCCAGTGCCACCAGCTTGCTCCCCAGTGCCACCAACTGCCACCAGTGCCATCAGCTTGCCCCCCAGTGCCACCAACTGCCCCCAATAGCACCAGCTTGCGACCCAGTGCCACCAACTTCCCCCCAGTGCCACCAGCTTGCGCGCCTAACTGCCCCCCAGTGCCACCATCTCCCCCTCCAAGCCATGTCCCCAGCAACAGTACTTACCTTTCCTGTAGGGGCGCCGCTCCACAGCTCCTCTATCATCTTTTCTGCTGTCGTTGACTTGAATGGGTCCGTGAACTGTCGTTCTGACGTCACACAGAGTCGTGTCATAGTGCGCGCTTACGCACGCACGTAAGTCAGGAAGAAAGTGCAGCGAGGTGGCCCGGCGGGTGACCACGGAGCGGTAAGTAATAGCAAGTGCTTCACTCCTGCTCCATGGTCACATTACACAAAAGAATCCTCAATGGAAAAAATATAATAAACAGGCCCTGCTGTAGGCGGGTCCTGATCAGGGTGAATGTTAGCGTAAAACTGACTCTGCTATACTCTGCAATATCAGTTTTGCAGAGTATAGTACAGCCATCAGTCCCACTGGATATTCAAGATCCAAGTGAGACTTGATAAAAAAAATATATAAAAAAATGTGAATGAAAATTGCAATAAAAAAATTAATAGCTTTTTTCCATATTGGCTTTATAATTGATGAAAATGAAAAAATAAAATAAGCTACACATAATTGGTATCACCGTGTCCGTAACAACCTGATCTAGAAAAGGATCACATTACTTATCCCGCGTAGTGAGCGTCGTAAAAAACTATTAAAATACAATGATGAAATTGCTGTTTTTTGTCATCTTACCTCCCCAATTTTTTTTTATAAAAAGCAATTAAATAGTCATGTGTATCCCAAAAACTACAGCTCGTCCCACAAAAAATGTTTGCTAAGAAATAAAAATGTTATTGCAAAATATAACTTATTTTTTATAGAAAAGTGATTTTATGCTGCAAAAGTAAAACATAAAAAACCTGCCGTATATAAATTTGGCATCATAACCATATATTTTAATAGTTCGCACTTTTTTGGGCATGGCGATATGTAATATGTTTATTTATTGTTTATATATTTTATATGTATAATTGGGAAAGGGGGTGATTTAAACTTAATATTTTGGTGTTTGTTTTTTAATTTTTTTTAATTTTATTTTTACTTTTTATTGAATAACTATTACTTTGATCACATGACAGGGATAACTCCAATTTAGAGAGTCTGTTACAGCTTTTCTACTTCTCCACCTGTACCATATTGTTTTTGAAATTATGTGAATGTCCATAATCTAAGTTTTATCCTAAGATGTGGGTCTCCTTTATACAGTGGCCTACAATATTATCTGAGTAAGGCCTCATGCAAACGACCGTATTTTTTCACGGTCCGCAAAATGGGGTTCCGTTGGTCCGTGATCCGTGACCGTTTTTTCGTCCGTGGGTCTTCCTTGATTTTTGGAGGATCCATGGACATGAAAAAAAAGTCGTTTTGGTGTCCGCCTGGCCGTGCGGAGCCAAACGGATCCGTCCTGAATTACAATGCAAGTCAATGGGGACGGATCAGTTTGACGTTGACACAATATGGTGCAATTTCAAACGGATCCGTCCCCCATTGACTTTCAATGTAAAGTCAGGAGTTAATATACCATAGGATCGGAGTTTTCTCCAATCCGATGGTATATTTTAACTTGAAGCGTCCCCATTACCATGGGAACGCCTCTATGTTAGAATATACCATCGGATTTGAGTTACATCGTGAAACTCAGATCCGACAGTATATTCTAACACAGAGGCGTTCCCATAGTGATGGGGACGCTTCTAGTTAGAATATACTACGAACTGTGTACATGACTGCCCCCTGCTGCCTGGCAGCACCCGATCTTTTACAGGGGGCTGTGATCAGCACAATTAACCCTTCAGGTGCCGAACCTGAAGGGGTTAATTGTGCGTATCATAGCCCCCTGTATGAGATCAGGGGCTTCCAGGCAGAAGGGAGCAGACCCCCCTCCCTCCCCAGTTTGAATAACATTGGTGGCCAGTGTGCGACCCCCCCCCCCCCCCCCGGCCCCCCTCCCTCTATTGTAATATTATTGGTGGCCAGTGTGCGGCCTCCCCCGGCCCCCCCTCTATTGTAATATCATTGGTGGCCAGTGTGCGGCCTCCCCTCCCTCCCTCTATTGTAATATCATTGGTGGCCTGTGTGCGGCCTCCGTCTCCCCCCCCTCCCTCTATTGTAATATCATTGGCGGCCAGTGTGCGGCCTCCGTCGCCCCCCCCCCCCCCCCTCCCTCTATTGTAATATCATTGGTGGCCAGTGTGCGGCCTCCCCTCTCCCCCCCCCTTGCCCGATCATTGGTGGCAGCGGAGAGTTCCGATCGGAGTCCCAGTTTAATCGCTGGGGCTCCGATCGGTAACCATGGCAACCAGGATGCTACTGCAGGCCTGGTTGCCATGGTTACTTAGCAATATTACAATATTAGAAGCATTATACTTACCTGCTGCGCTGTCTGTGACCGGCCGGGAGCTCCTCCTACTGGTAAGTGACAGGTCTGTGCGGCGCATTGCTTAATGATCTGTCACTTACCAGTAGGAGGAGCTCCCGGCCGGTCACAGACAGCGCAGCAGGTAAGTATGATGCTTCTTATATTGTAATATTGCTAAGTAACCATGGCAACCAGGCCTGCAGTAGCATCCTGGTTGCCATGGTTACCGATCGGAGCCCCAGCGATTAAACTGGGACTCCGATCGGAACTCTCCGCTGCCACCAATGATCGGGCAAGGGGGGGGGAGAGGGGAGGCCGCACACTGGCCATCAATGATATTAATACAATAGAGGGAGGGGGAAGGCCGCACGCTGGCCACCAATGATATTACAATAAAGGGAGGGGGGGGGCCGACGGAGGCCGCACACTGGCCACCAATGATATTACAATAGAGGGAGGGAGGGGGGGCCGGGGGAGGCCGCACACTGGCCACCAATGATATTACAATAGAGGGAGGGGGGGCGGGGGGGCCGCACACTGGCCACCAATGATATTCAAACTGGGGAGGGAGGGGGGTCTGCCCCCTGCTGCCTGGCAGCCCCTGATCTCTTATAGGGGGCTATGATATGCACAATTAACCCCTCAGGTGCAGCACCTGAGGGGTTAATTGTGCGGATCACAGCCCCCTGTAAGAGATCGGGTGCTGCCAGGCAGCAGGGGGCAGTCATGTACACAGTTCGTAGTATATTCTAACTAGAAGCGTCCCCATCACTATGGGAACGCCTCTGTGTTAGAATATACTGTCGGATATGAGTTTTCACAAAGTGAAAACTCATCTCTAAAAAAGCTTTTATGCAGACGGATCTTCGGATCCGTCTGTATGAAAGTAACCTACGGCCACGGATCACGGATGCGGATGCCAATCTTGTGTGCATCCGTGTTCTTTCACGGACCCATTGACTTGAATGGGTCCGTGAACCGTTGTCCGTCAAAAAAATAGGACAGGTCATATTTTTTTGATGGACAGGAAACACGGATCAAAACGGTGCATTTTCCGATTTTTACACGGACCCATTGAAAGTCAATGGTCCGCGAAAAAAAAAACAAAACGGCCCAGCGGCCACGGATGCACACAACGGTCGTGTGCATGAGGCCTAAGGGTCCATTCACACATCCGTAGTGTATTGCGGATCCGCAATACACCTGGCCGGCACCCCCCATAGAACTGCCTATTCTTGACCACAATTGCCTTAATGCATTCTGAATGGAAAAGGATCCGCTCAGAATGCATCAGTTTGCCTCCAATCAGCCTCCATTCCGCTCTGGAGGCGGACACCAAAACACTGTCCGCTTGACGAAACTGAGCCAAACGGATCCGTCCTGGCACACAATGTAAGTCAATGGGGACGGATGCGTTTTCACTGCGAAAATCTGGCACAATCGAAAAAGGATCCGTCTCCCATTGACTTTTAATGAAATTCATGACGGATCCGTCTTGGTTATGTTACAGATAATACAAACGGATCTGTTCATGACGGATGCATGCGGATGTATTATTGTAACTGATCAGTTTTTGCATATCCATGACGGATCCGCCCAAAACGCGAGTGTGAAAGTAGCCTAAGACTGGGGCTACATGAAGATCGCAATGTTGCATTACATCACATTTAATGATTGTCAATAGGGTATCAAAGTGACATGCTGCGACTGCAACTGAAAATCCAATGTTGGATTTTGGTCATGGAATCGCCACTCACATGCAAATTTGCCATCATAGACCATAATGCAAGTCTTGTGCGACTGTGATTTGCGTGGGAATTTTCTGCAGTTTGGCTATGTTTTTACAGCCTAATCACAGCTCTACAATATTCAAGTGACAGCAAGTTGTGGATAAGTGGCGCAAATGTTTTTGGTCGTGCAACTTTTCTAAAACTTGCTGTTGTGTGACACGTTGCTGTGTAGTCCCAGCTAGGGATGAGCGAATCGACTTTGGAGGCTTCATCCGAAGTCGATTTGCATAAAACTTTGTTGTAATACTGTACGGATCGAGCGCTCGGTACAGTACTAAAATGTATTGGCTCCGATGAGCCGAAGTTATTACTTCGTGAAGTCTCACAAGACTTTGTGTAATAACTTCGTGAATTAATTATTACTGTAAAAAACCTTGGTACCGAACTCTGGTTCGGTTCCAAGTGGTACCTTGGAGCTCTCGCTCCGTACAGTATTACAACAAAGTTTTATGCAAAGTCGATTCGCTCATCCCTAATCCCAGGCTAACAGTAAGAGAAACATAGAATGTGTCGGCAGATAAGAACCATTTGGCCATCTAGTCTGCCCAATATACTGAATACTACGGATAGCCGCTGGCCCTATCTTATATGAAGGATGGCCTTATGCCTATCCCATGCATGGCGTCCCACGTATTATCAGCGCAGGTAGTCGTACCTCCGATCAACTTTAAATGTGAGCTATAAACTTGCAAACAAGGAAACAGTCCGCTTAAGTGTCGGGGTAGGTGTATGGTTACACCCACTTGAAATTTGTAGTAACTTGATGTCTTTTTTCCCAGGACAAGACCGGACTTTCGTTTCTTTATGAAATATATTCGGATATTGTTGCAAATTGAGTAAAGATGCGCAGATAGTAAGCTGCGGTTTTTCTTCCTTTTGTAGAGACTTGTGTACACCAGACGCGTTTCGGAGTTAACACGACTCCTTCCTCAGTGTATAAGTTTAGTAGCTCTTCTCTGAACTGTCTCCAAAGTATCAATATCCTTCTAGAGATATAGTCTCCAGTACTGAGCACAATACTCCAAATGAGGTCTCACTAGTGCTCTGTAGAGCGGCATGAGCACCTCCCTCTTTCTACTGGTAATGCCTCTCCCTATACACCCAAGCATTCTGCTAGCATTTCCTGCTGCTCTATGACATGGTCTGCCTACCTTTAAGTCTTCTGAAATAATGACCCCTAAATCCCTTTCCTTAGATACTGAGGTTAGGACTATATCACTGATTGTATATTCTGCTCTTGGGTTTTTACCCCCTAGGTGCATTATCTTGCACTTATCAACATTAAATTTTAGTTGCCAGATTTTTGACCATTCCCTGTAGTTTTCCTAAATCCTTTTCCATTTGGTGTATCCCTCCAGGAACATCAACCCTGTTACAAATCTTTGTGTCATCAGCAAAAAGACACACCTTACCATCGAGGCCTTCTGCAATTTCACTGATAAAGATATTAAAAAATATGGGTCCCAGAACAGATCCCTGAGGTACCCCACTGGTAACAAGACCA
This sequence comes from Bufo bufo, assembly GCF_905171765.1. Lineage (NCBI taxonomy): Eukaryota > Metazoa > Chordata > Amphibia > Anura > Bufonidae > Bufo > Bufo bufo. Next base: position 366,400,198 of record NC_053393.1, on the reverse strand, counting down.
TGGTCTGAATATACTCCATTGACTACAACCCTCTGTTGTCTGTCCCTCAGCCACTGCCTAATCCATTCAAAAATATGGGAGTCCAAGCCCAAAGACTGCAATTTATTGATAAGCCTTTTATGTGGGACAGTATCAAAAGCCTTACTAAAGTCTAGATAAGCAATGTCTACTGCACCTCCGCCATCTATTATTTTAGTCACCCAATCAAAAAAATCAATAAGATTAGTTTGGCATGATCTCCCTGAAGTAAACCCATGCTGTTTTTCATCTTTCAATCCATGGGATTTTAGATGTTCCACAATCCTCTCCTTAAGTATGGTTTCCATTAATTTACCCACTATTGATGTCAGGCTTACTGGCCTATAGCTGCCCGATTACTCCCTACTACCTTTCTTGTGAATGGGCAGAACATTTGCTAATTTCCAATCTTCTGGGACAACTCCTGTAAATAAATCTGTTAATGGTTTTGCTAGTTCACCACTGAGCTCTTAATAGCTTTGGGTGTATCCCATCAGGCCCCTGTGACTTATTTATATTAATTTTAGACAGCTGACTTAGAACCTCTTCCTCTGTAAAGACACATGCATCAAAAGATTAATTTGTCTTCCTTCCTAACTGAGGTCCTTTTCCTTCATAAAAACTGAATAGAAGTATTCATTGAGGCAGTCAGCTAGTTCTTTATCTTCTTCCATATACCTTCCTTCTTTTGTTTTTAATTTGGCAATTCCTTGTTTTAGTTTCCTTTTTTCATTTATGTATCTGAAGAATGTCTTATCGCCTTTTTTCACTGATTGAGCTAATTTCTCTTCTGCCTGTGCTTTAGAAGCTCTTATAACTTGTTTGGCCTCACTCTCATCCTCTTTTTTTATTTTTTTTTATAATTACCGTATTTTTCGCCCTATAAGACGCACCGGCCTATAAGACGCACCTAGCTTTTTGAGGAGGAAAATAAGAAAATAGATATTTTTAACCAAAAGGTGTGCTTTTGGGGAGTTTTGAATTAATGGTGGTCTGTGCATGACACTATTATGGGGGATCTGTGGATGACGCACTGTCATGGGGGGGATCTGTGGATGGCACTGTTATGGGGGATCTGTGGATGGCACTGTTATGGGGGATCTGTGGATGGCCCTGTTATGGGGGATCTGTGGATGGCACTGTTATGGGGGATCTGTGGATGGCACTGTTATGGGGGATCTGTGGATGGCACTGTTATGGGAGATCTGTAGATGGTACTGCTATGGGGTGGGAGATTTGTGGATGGCATTGTTAAGGGGTGGGGGGATCTGTGGAGTGGGGGGGGCCCGATGTTCCGGACTCCAGCCCCTCCTCTCTCCCGGCTCATACATCGCAGTCTGTAAAATAAGACACAGGGGCATTTCCCCCCCACACTTTTGGGTGTGGGGGGGGGGGAAGTGCGTCTTATGGGGCGAAAAATACGGTACTAAATGCTATCTTTTTGTTTTTAATGATTTTGGCCACATCTGCTGAGTACCACAGTGGTCTCTTCCTTTTTTTGCTTTTACTGACAAGCCTAATGCAATTTTCTGTTACCTTCCATAGTGCCACTTTTAAGTAGTCCCATTTCTCCTGGACTCCATTGAAATTGTTCCAATCTGATAGGGACTCGTATACCACTAATCTAATTTTAGAAAAGTCAGTTTTTCTAAAATTTTAAACTTTTGTTTTTGTGTGGTGTGAATCAGTCACTGTACTTATAGCAAACCACACTGATTGGTGATCACTAGATCCCAAGCTTTCCCCTACAGTAATATCAGATACCAAATTCCCATTTGTGAATACTAAATCTAAAATGGCCTCCTTCTGGGTTGGCTCCTCAACTACTTGTTGTAGAGATAATCCCAGTAGGGAATTTTGAATGTCTGTACTCCTGGCAGAACTAGCTATTTTGGTTTTCCAGTTTACATCAGGAAGATTAAAGTCTCCTATAATGATAACTTCCCCCTTCAATGTCATTTTAGCTATTTCCTCAACTAGTAGATCATCTAATTCTTTGACTTGGCTAGGTGGTCTATATATCACACCTACACAATTTACCTTATGATTATCAAGCTGCAAGGTAACACAAACTGACTCTAAATTGGTCTCACTAACTTGTATTAAATTAGATTTTATGCTATCTTTCACATACAGGGCCACCCCTCCCCCCTTCTTGCCTTCTCTGTCTTTCCTTATATAGAGAGAACCCTGGTATTGTTATATCCCAGTCATTACTCCCATTGAACCACGTCTCAGTAACAGCCACTAAATCTATATTCTCTGATTCCATTATAGCCTCAAGTTCATTGATCTTATTATAGCCTCAAGTTCATTGATCTTATTCCCTAAACTGCGAGCATTTGTAGACAAGACTCTGAGCTTGTCATTTCTTAACCTATGTGCTACTGGCATCTTCTGGCATTGTTCCGGGGGGCAGTCGAACTGCTGGATTATCACTCTTTTGCCCCCCTTTCCTAGTTTAAATGCTCCTTAGCAAATACTAGGAACTATTCACTGAGGACATTCGTTCCCTTGAGAAAAAGATGCAAACCATCTTTCTTGTACAGTTCTTTTCCATTCCAACAAGAGCTAACATGAGACACAAAGCCAAACCCTTGGTTCAGACACCATTCACCAAGCCATACATTGAATTCCTTAATGCGCATCTTCCTGTCATGCTGCAGAGAATGAAACAGTTGATGCAACCTCCCGTATATCATTTCCAAGTGTGTGAAAAGCCAGATCATTTGTCCCAAGATGGACAATAACATCCACCTCCCTTTTCTGCTTTGCTTGCCTAACAATATTAAGGATACGTCGTCTATTCCTGCTAGCGGTAGCATCAGGGAGACATCTCAACACAATTTTCCTCAAACTTCACACCTCTTATGATGGAATTGCCTACCAACAGCTGCTTACTATCAGTTCTCACCTTAACCTTTTGTCTTTGGCTGCAGTCTTGCATACTTTAGGCATGGGAGATGATTGTTTCTCACCCACTGTGCTTGAGCCATCCTCCATGTTGCTCTTGCACTCTGAAAGTGCTGCAAATGAATTATGGAGAGCCACAGACTGTAATACCACAAATAAGCTGGTGAAGACGCCTAGCTAGTTGGGAGCAGACTGGCACACCTTCTACCTCGATTCATGCCTATATGAAAATCCTTTAGCATCATTATGATGAATAGCGGACTGCAGGAACCAAGGAATTTAAATAACATAACAGAATTGGTTACTTAAATTCGGTTTGAGACAGCACACCAGATGATCTTTAATTTTTTTTTATACTTTTATTGATTTTTCAACATCAGTGGTACATATTATAGCAACATTTCGGGCCCAAATGTTGCTATAATATGTACCACTGATGTTGAAAAATCAATAAAAGTATACATTTTTCTTGAAGATCATCTGGTGTGCCGTCTCAAACCAAATTTAAGTATTTATATAGATCTCTGGGGTGGAAGAGATCAACCTGGGACGTGCACCCACATAAGCCCTCTGGATGAGTGCTGTAGTCGTACTTCTGTCTACAAGAACAGAATTGGTTGTCTCGCGCTGCTGTCTGGTGCCATTATTTTTCTCTGTGATGCACATGTCTTACATTTTATATTTAATTATATGTCATTTGGTTGCATACATTGTTCCAGTGCTTAGAGAACATTAATAGAGTCTCCATGTTATGTCATTTGCTTACATTATGGTTTTCCCAATGTGCTTGAAAGCTTTCTCCACAAACTCACGAACACTGTGGACCTCCCCTGTAGATATCACAAAGTCTTCAGGCTCATCTGTTTGCAACATCAACCACATAGCCTGCAGGGAAAATAAACAGCACAAGTGAGCAATCTGCCATAGAGTATTAGTCGCTGACTAGAACAAGGCATCCCACTAGTATTCATAGTGCTACAGGCAAAGTCTAGTGCAAAGACCCTACAAACTTTCTAGTAGTATGACATAAGTAATATGGAATGTTAGATAGTCTGACCTCATTTTCTCATGCATTAAAGGGGTTCTTCGAGATGTAATTATTGATAACCTATCCTTAGGATAGGTCTTCAGTATCACATCGGCAGGGGTCTGAGTCCTGTCACCTCCACCAATCAGCTGTGCAGCACCGACACTACTGCAGTAACCAAGCATGGGCACTACACAGTGGATGAAGCTGTGTAGGTCTGATGTCACACAACCGATTGGTGGGGGGTGAGGGACGGTAGTTAAACCCCCACCAATGTGGTATTGATGACCAAAGCTAAGGATAGGTCATCAATAGTTAAATCTGAAAGAATCTCTTTAAAGGGGCTTGCCCATCATAGACAATGGGTGCATATCTCTGGGACCCGCAACTACACCAAGAACGAAGCGGGGAAAGGTGATGGAGGGTGCAATGTGCATGCGCAGCCATCCTCCATTCATTTCTATGGAGCCGTCGAAATTAGCTTAGTGCTGGCGATTGCCGCGCAAGCACGTTTCACTCCCATTCACTTGTATGGGTAGAGCGTGTGGAGGTGGGTTCTGTTCTCGGCATAGGTGCGGGTCCTGGAGTTGAAGATTTACCCCCATTGTCTATGATGGGCCAACCCCTTTAAGTTTATATATGTTTATGGATATGCATAACTTATTCACATATGTGCAGACTCTAATAAATTTATGATACAGCATATGCAATATCATCAGCACCACCTGACACAACGGAAAGTTAATTTAAGGAGGAACTATACATAAACAACCAAAACTTATTTCCCTTGAACTTATTATATTAGTGATCCAGTATCACCATTAGAGCAACCAATCATAGATACATAGATCAGATTAAATCACTAATCATAACTCCATCACAATTGCTTTCAAATAATCATCATTTTTATTGGTACTCACAGAGTTATGACCATTGCTGGCCTCACAGACATTAAGAACATTTAAAATCAACCATCAGACTTCGGGTGTATCGCAGTTACCATTCATATAGATAAAGTGCTAGTGCAAAAGTATATATGGAGAGATAATCAGTGCATATAAAGAGTGTTGTTCTGTCCACAATGTATGGTCACAGAGTCAGAGATGCCGACCCTGGATCCTACGGACAATATCAAACACAATACTTTGCTAAGTTATCATACAATCAGCAAAAAGCTATGCATACTGACCCAGGTATCTGTCACACCGTCAGACTGTGCCCCAGGGGCACTGATTATACCTCTCCATATATACTTTTTATGGTTTTTAAAAAAAAATCTTTTGTTAAGTCACCCTGGTTGACTATAACTGGCAATCATTAGATTGCCCATTGTGTTAATTGATGGCTATATAGCCATCACTGACCACTTTATTTTCAATCTAACAATACTGCAGTGCTGCCACCTGGTGGCCTGTATTAGTATATTGCACTAATAGCTGCCGAAGCCTGCTTGAGGCTTCTGGCTATTAGTCCAGTGTAAAAGGTTCCCTGATCTCAGTCAGGGAAAGCTGTTACGGGAAAGAGTGGCTCTCGCTTCTGGACTGTTGAGATTCTGTGCTCAAATTTGACCACGGCATCTGAGGGGTGAAATGTAGGCTGTAAGGCTGATCGCATACATTTGCCATGGGTCTCTGCTGTTTAAAAACAGCAGAAACTCGGTGGCTATGGAGCCTGCGGCATGTGTGAGCGGGTTCCATGCTTAAAGACACGACTTCTACCATACAGGTACGTTGAAGCTTGCGAAGGGGTTAAATTGAATCCTGCAATGTATGAGCAACCATTGCAATGACTGGCACAGGGTGGAGGCATCGGAGTGGCGGTTAGACACATAGGTGACCCTGGCTGCTGCATTCAGGATAGATTAGAGATTGGTAAAGTCTGGTGAGGGGGAGGCCAATTATTAAGGAGTTACAGTAATCGAGATGGGAATGGATCAGGGCAACAATGAGAGTTTTGTTGTTTCAACAGTAAGAAAGGGACGGATTCTAGAGATGTTTTTCAGGTGCCGACGGGATGAGCGATTGAATATAGGGGGTAAAGGAAAGATCAGTGTCAAACATAACACCAAGACAGTGGGTCTACTGCCTAGGCATGATGTTGGTGTCACACACTGAGATGGAGATATCAGGTTTAGGTAGGTTAGTAGATGGAGAGAGCACAAGAAGTTCCGTTCTGAAAAGATTCAGTTTCAGATATAGAGCGGACATTATGTTAGAGACGGTGAACAGCGCACTGGTGTTCTGTAGTATAGCAGGGCTAATGTCACGGGAAGAAGTATATAGTTGGATATCATCAGCATAGAGAAGGTACGGGAAACCGAATATTCTGTCCTATAAGGGTTGTTTATAGAACATTGACCAGATCTGCTGTTTTGGCTGCCATTACCGTTTAAAGAATTTGTAAGCCTTTACAACAACCTTATTTTAATGAAATCCAATTTTTTTTAAAAAACTTGCAACACACTAGGAAGCCTAGCAACACAAACATAAGAAACTTGGAAATGTATTTAGCTTGGCAGGGATAAAACGCGTTGCACTGTGTCCGAGCAGCTGTACCTGGGAACGCCACGAGCAAGGTGTTGGCCATTTAAAAAAAAGAAAAAGAAAAAAACCTTTTCATTTAATACAGACACTCAGCCTCACACCAGGAACACGGTCTCCTCCGGTCAGGTGTTCATGGCTGCCGCAGAGCAGTCAGTGCAACAGTCTTTACATTTCTAGTAACAAACACCACCATTCAGATTTTCTAAGGTGGAACATAGTGTCAATTACTGGGAGGGACAGATTCAATTGACCATATGTCCCTTTTGTCTTTAATTATTCAGCCACAATAGCGCCCCTTTTATCCCCGTGTTTGCACAACCTAGTGTGAAGTGTGAAAGAGAAGCTAATGAGATACACCAGGCAGTAAACACAGAGGACTACTCCTCCATTAGTCCAGATGAATTCACAATCATCATGCCAGACATATCACTCATCCCCCTAGGTCCGCATAGACACACATTTCATCCAAAACCCTTTGAGAGGAATCTTTACAAAGTTTTTTTACCTTGTAGAAAGTGCTTTCTTTTGTAAAGCGGTTACTGCCAGGAAAAGCAAAGCACAAGGAATATACAATTCTAATCTGCAGAGAAAACTAAATGCTTCTTATGAATTTAAAGCAATGATTTGGTTTGGCACCACGATCTCTGTATTCATTTCTTACTATCCAATAATTAAAGTTCTTACTATGGACTAATTAAACATATATGTCATAACAGTAACAGAATATAGAACAGCGCAGTAAAACTAGTCAAAGGTGTAGTACATTGAATTATAGGTTTGCTTCTGATAGAAATGTAATCTCCCACAATTAATGATTCCCTATATGTACTACCTTCGGACAGGCTTTGTATATACAGTATATTCTGGAATTTCCTGTCCATAAAATCTCTATCAGCCAAAATACTGGGTAAAAGTGTCTGCTATGATATGTTATTCTTGGGATACAAAGTCTGTCTGTCTATCTATCTATTCACAATCATGTTTGGAATATTCTGAAACAATCATATACACTTCTGAATTTTTTTTCACTATGCTTGCACTTTATTCTATATATTTTTATGGATTGTGTGTATATTGTCACTGATTAATTGATTATTTGATGCACTTGCACTTTGTGTTAATAAACTCTATGTTCTGTTGCTTGAGAAAAAGGCTCCAGTATAGAGCGAAACGTCGCTTCCTGCATGGGGGGATAAACTCTGTGGATTTATTTTTTCTATTTGAAAGTGCTGCCTTTTTACTATCCATCTATCTATCTATCTATTATCTATCTATCTATCTATCTATCTATCTATCTATCTCTACCTAATATCTAACTTGTATCAATCTATCTATCATCTATCTGTAATTAATATCTATCTAAAATCTAAATATCTACTCAATATCTACCTAATATTGATCTAATTAATATCTATCTAAAATCTACACATCTAATATCTTTTTAAAATCTGCATATCAAATTAATATATCTACCTAATATATATCTACCTACTTCACATCAATCACATAACATAATATCTATACTTCTACCTACTCAATATCTATCTGTTGATGTCTAAATCTACCTAATTACAGAATATACATAGGTTTAAAATGTACATAATATCTATTTATGTGTCTAAGTATTTTTTCTTTCTCTTATATATAAAATCATCTGTTTGTCTACCTGTTTAAATCTACCTAATATTTACAGTATATTTTTTTTTATTTCTATGTGCATCTAATTTTTAATTATCTATTTAATAATCATTCTTTGTATCTAACAAATTTATTTCAAATATATATATATATAATTAATCTAATTACATAATATATATATAATTTCTCTCTACACAATACCTTTCTAATATGTATGTATCTGGTCTGCCTAATATTTGCAGTAAAACCTATCTACCCAGTATCTATTTAATAACTAACTAGTATCAATCTATCTATCTATCTATCTAATATCTATCTATCTATCTATCTATCTAATATCTATCTAATTATCTATCTAATATCTATCTAATATCTATCTATCTAATATCTATCTATCTCTATGTACTATCTATCTATCTAATATCTATCTATCTATCTAATATCTATCTATCATCCATCTAGTATCTAATCTATCTAATAAAATAAATCTCATTATTTTAGATCTATATTTCTATATAGTCAATATCCATCTATCACTATCTTTGTTGAATATCTGTCAACCCTGCACTTGAGTGTATTTTTTTCTGAAAAAAAAAAAAAAGCAAAACATTTTTTTATACTGCAAAGAAAATCAATCCATGTTACATATACTGATCTAGAAATAAAATGGATTGCCATTAAATGGGTTCATAGGTCCACTTAAACCTTTACCTTTTTTATTTATTACAAAATGTAAATGCTAAATCAGGGGTGGGCAACCTGCGGCACTTAAACTGTTGTAAAACTACAATTCCCAGCATGCTCCATTCATTTCTATGGGAGGTCTGAGAATAGCAGAGCAAGTATGCATGCTGGGAGTTGTAGTTTCACAGCTGTGCTGAATGATAATTTGTACCTTTAGGAAATATCATTTTCATAACGTTCCTATGCCTAACAGTCCCTATAAAATATCTGTCTGAGTAATGTGATTACATGTGCGCCTGGACTGGTTGTCATACAGATTGGCACATGTGCGCCTGGACAATAGGGTGCTGAACATTAATGGCTGGGCTAGAAGTGTTAGGTTCCCAATTGTTTGCTTTGAAAATACACAGACAAATTGTTCTTTATGGCTGGGGCATGTTGAGAGAGAAAACAGCCTGTTGTAACAACTGCAACTCGAGAGGAAATGTTCCTAAAAGGATCTCTGGTCTAGTGTCACTTGTCTGGCAATGTATCCAGCACTTACCAACTGCATTACAGCACACTGCCAACATATCTGTATCCAAGGGGATGAATACATGGCTCTCATGTCAGGAGTGGTGAACACTCCCCATCATCAAGCACTGCTATATTGTTCTTCTGGGTGACAACAGTTTAGTTTACAGAGGAAATGCCCTTTTTCCATGAAATGCCATGTAACTAATCAGCCTTGTGATGCACATGGCAATCAAACATAATCATGTAACAAAGGACAGTATGAAACCTGATATTTATCTTGGATGGTTAAATGATGGCTCAGAAACAAGCCAATGTTCAGTTCTCAGTGATCCCGGAAGCGCGGCTTGGCTTGTGGCTGAGCAGGAGATCATTGGTGTGATACAGCGATCTATACATGACAATCTGGGAATGGATGCCAAGATGAATATTGAGTAAGGGTGAGCTGATATAGACAACGCACACAGATATACAGGATCACCTAAGCAAACATCCAGGTCTCTATGTAAGCTGGCAAAAAGAGTAGATGACAAGAATAATCCAACTGACTACATTAAATGAGGCACAATTAATTGTTTTCGCCAATTCTATCTTGAGTCTGTTATGATGGCTTCTTAGAGGGTAAGTTCACAGAAAAGGCCCATTGGACATGGCAAAGAGCGGTCTGAGTATGCAGCAACCAGGAAATGCTGAGCACATAGAGACCACGTCAGACCAAAGTCCAATGGGCCCACCAATGGAAAGGATTCTGAGGGCACATCCTCTGTTTATATAGGACCTTAAGGAGCCTGTTTTATTATGGGTCCATTATTGGTAGAGCTTGGGCCCACTGGAGGATCCTGTGGTAGGCCAGTCCAACCCTGCATAAAGATCTACGTTAGGCCTCATGCACACAACAGTATTTTTTCACAGTCCGCAAAACGGGGTTCCGTGATCCGTTTCCGTTTTTGTTTCCGTGTGTCTTCCTTGATTTTTGGAGGATCACCAGACATGAAAAGTGAAAAAGAAATCTAAGTCAAGTTTGCCTTGCAAATGATAGGAAAAAAACGGACGCAGACGACAATCTTGTGTGCCTCCGTGAAAAAAATAGGACAGGTCATATTTTTTTGACGGACTGGAAACACGGATGCGGATGACAAACGGTGCATTATCCGAGTTTTCAACGGACCTATTGAAAGTCAATGGGTCCGCAGAAAATCACGGAAAACAGAACAACGGACACGGAACACAACAACGGTCGTGTGCATGAGGCCTAAGGCTGCACTTCTTACTCCCAAGATCCAATCCTAACAACAGAGTATAAAAAACTTCTAACACTTCGGGTGTAATGTGTTCTGGTTATTCGGCTAACCGTTATGTTTGAGGGCTTCTGCAACAAGATGTCTGTTCCCCTCATTTTTGGCACACTTTGTAATAAAAAATATCTAGGCAGTGCACCGCCAGGACCTTCCTCATCCATGACATTACTACAAAACTCTAGTTCCTGTCCTCCTTGATAAGTGGGAATGGCTATGCTTGCATGGTGCAGGCTATGCTTGTCTCTCTCTGCACAAGATACAAACATATTACTACACCCAATAGATAGTTCATGTGGTGTGAAAATGGTAGGGCCCTCAAACTAATTAACGACATTATGAGGGGAAAGAGAAGGAAGGAAGAGTGCCTATGGGAAATACTGATGCAATCTTCTAGACTTCTAAGAGAAGAAGGAAGCCAGGAGACCAAGGCTGCAGCCTTATGACATCCACACTTCTTATACACCCGAACGAGTATACATTGACAGGTTTGTAGAGAAAACATCTGCACTGGATTCAGAAGCTACAGGTTTGCCTTAAACAATGAACTCTCAATCTAGTTATGCATTTTGCATCTCACTAAACTTTTCCCATGAAAAATACTGCATCATGAAGGGGCTTTCCAGATACACATTCCAATGATAAAAACACTGACATATTTGTTGGATTGGGGAAAATTCTTTCATCTAGGTTAGTATTTAATGGTTTTGAGAGCTTGCTGTCACCGTTTATTCAGCAGGATGATATCGCCTTAAATGGGTTGCATACACTGCAGCAAATGGCATTTATTATGTAGGCAAAGTTAGGCTACTTTCACACTTGCGGCAGAGTGATCCGGAAAGCAGTTCCGTCGACAGAACTGCCTGCCGGATCTGGCAAAACGTATGCCAACTAATTCTGCGCTGTATTTAGAATGCTGGATCCGGCACTAATACATTCCTATGGAAAAAATGCTGAATCCGACATTCAGGCAAGTCTTCAGTTTTTTTGGCCGGAGATAAAACCGTAGCATGCTGCGGTTTTATCTTTTGCCTGATCAGTCAAAAAGACTGAACTGAAGACATCTTTATGTATCCTGAACAGATTACTTTCCATTCAGAATGCATAGGTATTTAACTCATCAGTTGTTTTCCGGCATTGAGCCCTTTTGACGGAACTCAGTGCCGGAAAAGAAAAACTCTAGTGTGAAAGTACCCTATATACAAGGCACTTACTAATGTATTGTGATTGTCCATATTGCCTCCTTTGCTGTCTTGATTCATTTTTCCATCACATTATAGACCTCTCATTTCCAGGTGTAACGACCACCCCGTAATCCAGCAGTGGTGCCTGTCACTCCTGAATATGAGCAGAATATAATGCGACGGAAAAATGAATCAAGACAGCAAAGGAGGCAATATGGACAATCACAATACATTAGTAAGTGCCTTGTATTACCTTTGTTTACATGATAAATGTAAAAAAAATCATCCGTGTTGTGGCCGCAACACAGCTGATTGTTAATAAAGCAGTGAGGTCCATATATCCGTGTAAGACACAGACCCGGTGACCGCTGGGGACTATTGTCTCTAATGGTCTCCAGGTCCTTGCTCTATGAGACACGGCTTCGTGGTGTGCATAGCACCAGTTACTTCTTGGGGTCTGTGTGCAGCTGTTGTACACCTGGACATTACATGAATGACCAAACATATGGCCATGTGAATAAGCTCTCACACAGCACAACGCTCCAAGTCTATGTATTATCCGCTTTGATATCTACATAATTGTCAAATGTATAAATGCCCCACTTATATACAATGCATTTGGAAAGATGCTTTCATTTTTTCTAATTTTGTTTTGGCCTTGTATAAAATAAAATAAAAATATTAAATTCCTCTTCCCATCAACCTGCACTCGATACCCCATATTGAAAAAGTGAAAACAGAATTTTAGAATTTTTTTTCTAATTTATTACAAAGGAAAAAAACAAAATTTTGCAAGGACTTAAGTCTCCAGAACCTTTGATATGAAACTTTTCTTCTTCTTTTTTTTTTTTTTAGCTCTGGGGGCTTCCCATTCCTCTTCAGCGTTTTTGAGATGTTTCTGCACCTTGATTGGCGTTTACCTGTGCTAAATTTAGCTAATTAAATATGACTTGTAAAGACAGTGCCCTGTCTATATAAGGTCTCACAGCAATGCATATCAGAGAAAAAAAACAAGCTATAAGTTGGAAAGAACTGTCTGTAGAGCTCCGAGACAGGATTGTGTGGAGACACAGATCTGGAAAAGGGGACAAAAAAATATCTGATGCCTTGAAAGGTCCCAAGAGCACTTGGAATGGAAGATGTTTGAAATAATCAGTGCTCTTCCAAGATCTGCCCCCCCCTTCCAAACTAAGTAACTGGGGGAGAAGTGCCTTGGTAAAAGAGGTGACCAAAAACCCAATGGTCACTCTGGCTGAGCTCCAATAATCCTGTGCGCAAATGGGAGAAACTTCCGGAAAGTCAACCATCACTGCAGCACTCCACCAATGTGGGCTTTATGGCACAGTGGCCAGAAAGAAGTTGCTCCTCAGTAAAAGACATATGAAAGCTTGCCTGGAGTTTGCAGGAAGGCACCTACAGGATTCCCAGAAGGTGAGAAACAAGATTCTCTGGTCTGATGAAACCAAGATTGTACTTTTTTACCTCAATTCTAAGTGACATGTCTGGAGGAAACCAGGCACCGTTCATCACCTGCCCAATACCATCCCTACAGTGAAGCATAGTGGTGGTAGCATCATGCTGTGGGGTGATTTTCAGTGGCTGGGACAGGGTGACTGGTCAGGGTTGAGGAAGAGCTGAATGGAGCAAAGTACAGAGATATTCTTAATGAAAACCCGAGTGCTTTGGACCTCAGACTGTGCCAAAGGATCAATTTTCAACATGACAACAGCCATTAACACACAGCCAAGATAACACAGGAGTGGCTTAAGGACAAGTTTGTGAATGTCCATGTGTAGCCCAGCCGGAGCCTTAACTTGGACCCAATCGAACATCTCTGGAGAGACCTGAAAATGGCTGTCCACCAATGGTCCCCATCAAACATGACTTGAGAGAATCTGCAGAGAACAATGGCAGAAAATTCCCAAATCCAGGTTTGCAAACCTTGTGGCATCATACCCAAGTAGACTGGAGGCTGTAATCAACAGCAAAGGTGCTTCAACTAAGTACTAAGTAAAGGGTCAGAATACTTATGTGAATGTAAGATTTTAGTTTTCCTTTTTCAATAAATTAGCAAAGATTTCAAACATTCTGTTTTCACTTTGTCATTATGGGGTATTGAGTGCAGGATGATGGGGAAAAACTTTTCACACAAGGCCGCAACATAACAAAATGAGAAAAACGTGAAAGGGTCTGAAGACTTTCTGAATGCATTGTAGCAATTATATGTTCTGTAAGGAGAAGATAAGCACTCACGTTAACATTTGCCACAGTAGCGGTATTATCCAATATTCCAAGTATTTATACATATACAAAAAAGGTCCTGTCAGAATGCCAAGGTATTTTTTTGTTATCCATCGAGATCCCAAAGTCATACATGCTCTACTTTAGCTGAAATAGTACATTTCTCCTTTGCAGATATAAATTCGGATTTAATGTAATAATATACACAAGTTAACTGCCGTGAAGATTGTGGCCAAGCAGCAAATGCTTCCCATAGTACATTGCTAGCCTCAGAGAAAGTTGTGTTATATATAGCAAGCTATTTTCTAGGTTTCTCAAAAAGAAAGTTCAGCTTGGAAGTCGAGAGAAAGAAAGAAAAAAAAAAAGCATGCACAAAACTTTTCTTCTTTGTTCATAACAAAAAGGAAAGAGTCACAGACTTTCAAGCTCCCATTGGATAATGTTTGTTTTCACTGCTTATGCCGCGTCTGAAATTTGCATAGCGTACGAGTTACTTGTCTGGAACGAGTGCCAGAAATCTGCAGTTACAACAATGGTCAGACAGACTCTCCCAGGCCCCTGACCTACCAATTTCTAGGCATTTCCTTTAATAGTTCACATTGTACCAGACCTCAGTCTGAGAACGAGAAACGAGAGCTACATAGTGGCTGATTTATTTATCATTACTGGATCTTTTACTAGTCTTAACAGAGGAGAAAAACTTTGTTTAAATTCCACCGAGTATAATTAATGGTTATTGAGACGTAAATGAAGAACAGGTGACATTTGGAATTAGAAGATAAATGATCCAGTGTTTTAGTGTGATAATGGGTTAGTAATTGCTATAAAGTGAAGGAATACTGAACCCCATCATAATGCTAGATCATGTCCAGAGCACAAAGGCCTCTGTGTGAGAGCTACTCAGCCGTTTACCTCCTTATACAGCTGCAGAGCTGATTTGGTCCATTTATTCCCTGATGGACTGCACAGCTCAGGCAAAAGTTCACCAATTCTCACCTTCCTGTTCACATGCTGAACCACATGACCCATGACACGGCGGGCCACAATCTCAGATACAATCACTGCAACCTCTTGGCTATCTTTTAACCGCATTAGATAGGTCACATATTTTAAGAATTGGACGCCCCACCCCCCCATAACTTTTTCTTTCTTGCTGGATAAAAAAAAAAATACATGAACTTTCTGCTACCTTTTGCCTCAAGATTAACTGTTTATTTTACACTTATAGGCTTAATACGAAAGAAGAAAAAAATGAAAACAAAAACAAAAGAAAACTAAGAATTTTTAGTATCTTTCATGGTGCATTCAAAAGTGCCGGATTCATTGCCGAAATTTATATTGTGGCAATCTGTCCTATCTACATAGGGTTGTCCCCCGACTTTTACAAAACGCATACAGATTCCCGATGCAGATATGTCTACATGTGCATTTCTAGATCACGGTCATCACAATGGAAAAATGTAAAATTCCATCAGTTCGTATATAGCTTAGTAAATGAATGGAAAATAGATCATCATGTAAATGAAATACGGTACAGGAAAAGTAAAGAAAAAAAAAACAAAGATGACAGTCAACAGGTTCTAGAAGTAGGCATTTTTCTTTAAAGGGGGTATCTAGACAATGCAAATTATTATGAAATCCTCAGAACAGTGTAAAGAATTTCAACTACCTACCTCACTGATCTCTAATGCTGCTTCTCCAGTGCCCGGCTGGTCTCTACTTCGCGGTCTGTGTTGACACACAGGAAATGCCCGCTCTGCCAATGACTGGCCGCCACAGTGACCAGCTTTAGTCACCGATTGGCTGCGCTGGCATTTCCTATGTGTTGAGAGGCACCAGGAAACAGAGACCAACCGGGCATTGGAGAAGCGTCAGAATGGCAGCATTGGGGATCAGTGATTTTATTCACTATTATTATCATTTTCATAGATTGTAAGCTCTTGCGAGCAGGGCCCACACTCCTAGTGTTTCAGTTGTATAATAGCTAGTTACGGCGTGATGTCTTCTGTTTTGTACATGGATAGTGGCGCTATATAAATAATAATAATTATTTTTGAAAACATTTGCATCGCCCACACGGCCCCTTTAAGACACTTTTAAGAGCCGGTTAGCGTCTGCTTATGAAGGGTCTCTCTCTTCATGTCTTATTTAATATCAGTTACATTTTTGTGGTGAATAAGTGCGCAGTTATACAGAGGAAAACACGCAATTGCTGAGGTGCACAAGGGAAATATGCCAGGTTAATGTGTTCTGTAAAGCTACGTGACTAAGACACCTGCTTTGCAAGTCTTACCTACGACTACTGCCAAAAAAGAAAAAAAAATATATATAAAAAAAAAAAAAGCCCTTGCATGCCCATTCAAGTGATAAAGGCTATTTCAAAACAGAATTGAAAATCCCATGGCTTTGCTATAATATATGTGAGTGAAACACCCACTTAGGAGACATTCATATGCATTTCACACCTGGACTAGTGAAGGAGAAAAACCTCCAATGGATTAACAAAGACTGAAGCCATTTTCCATAGGTTTCTGTCCTCAGACAGTTTAGTGCATGAAGAGACTCTCCTGTAACTTCCCCTCCTTCCGCTCAGCATCCAGCCCAGGAAAACTTATTAACTGTGTTATCAACCATGACGTCTCGTTAATCAATCTTCTTTATCTCAGGCGCTTTTCCTTGGGCTTCTGTACTCTAAGTAGCAGAGCCGCTTCACACCTTACTCCCAGAGAGCAGACCTACAATTATATTGGTGTGAACATATATATATGGAGAATTACCAACATGGCCAAATAATAGCTTATATAACCTGCTCCATTATCAGAGCAATTATGCAAAAATATTATATCAGAAAATGAGCACTTGGTGTACAGTAGTACGAGGAGAACTGTGGCATCCATGTTCATTACTGCACATTCATGTGCGTTTCCGCACCAAATTCTGCATGTTTTACTTGCGGATTTGCATTAAAAAGGGTGAAATCTGCACAAAGAATTGACATGCTACCGAAAAGCAAAGTGTACATGAGATTTGTGAAATCTCATACGTCTTCGCTGGTACTGTTTTTCCGTTCGTAACGCACAGGTAGTTTTAATCTAGGTTTTAATCAGGTGGGGCAAATATTTCTATAACCATGTCTTTCATCAATCACCTTTTCCCTTCATGGAATTTTTAGGCAAAAAAAAATCTGTACAAATAGTAGCAGGCACTCGCTGTTGCAGCTGGATACACGTATACTTTATTAAGAAAAGAAAATACAGATAAAAAAAAGAGCACCGCTACCACTAAGTCAGACGGTAGAGCCACCTCATTCTAGTTTTCCCCCCCAAAAAATCTGTATTACAGAACTGAACAATTTTATTAATGCAGAAGCCCATAAAATAATTTCCAATTCACCAATAAATGCGACAAAAAACCTACTCCCTAAATTAACTGATAATCGATTTCTGGGAAAGCTGGATGACAAAAAATACTGTGGCTACTACAGCTTCCCTAAAATGCATCACCCAGCTTTTCCATCTTGTAGAGATGTACTGATTATGACATTAGTCACATACACTTTTTTTGCTCGTACAAAATGTCATGAATGTCAGTTTTTCATTGCGTTTATTACAAGCTTTTAGGGGCATTTTTTCATTGATTCGATTTGTAACCTGCATTTTTTTCTGGTGCTTTTCATGTCCTATAAAGAGGGCTATTGGGAAAAAAGACATACCTAGATCATTCATTTTGGAAAAAAAAATAAAATTGGCGTACATGCTATGTATTTCAGACACTTTTTTTGTACCCCATACGACAAGTGCAGTTTAGGGGAAGAGGGTATGGCTTGGAGAGAAAAAAGGGCGATGCTTAAGATGCATGAATGTGGGACAAAATTGTGAAAAAAAGGTTGATGCAGAGTAGCCAACCAATTAGTGGTGTAAAGATGCCTAAAGATGCAGCAGATTTATCATCCAGCGTCAGCCACTGTGATAAATCTTTAGATTTACTAGTCTAAGTTTACATCTAAATATTAGGCAGAATTAGTAAATATGCCCCAGAGTGTGAGTGCCTTTAATATTTCACTATAAAAAATGCCTATGGAAAACATAATGGAAAACTTATCAAAACTGGAGTAAGGGAAAACTAGCTTAATTATCTATAGCAACCAAACAGATTCCACCTTTCATTTTGCAAAGGAGCCCTGAAAAATAAAAGGTGGAAACTGATTGGTTCGCCAGTTTTCCTTCACACCGCTTTTGATAAACAAATGAATTTACTATTTACAAAAAGGACCAGAATAAGTGCAAGAACCTTTTTTGGCCAACTGCATTTTTGTGATATATTTTCTGGAATTTTTTGCACAGATTTCCTAATGTATCTGTGCCACAAATCTGCCTAAAAACGTTACACAAATTGGCACATCTAGGTTTTCTACAATTTTCTCCGACATGTTCAACCAATCGGTGGGACTTCATGGGAAAAGGTTTGGGGTCTTCTGTGTAAAAAGTAAGTCAACCAATGGTTGGCATAGAGGCTCCATTCAGACTTCCGTAGAATGTGTCCGCACCCGTTCCGCAATTATCCACAACGGTGCGGACCCACTCATTTTCTACGGGGCAGGAATGGATGTGGACAGCACACAGTGTGCTGTCCGCATCCGCATTTCTGGAGCGGCCCCGAACTTCCGGTCCACGGCTCTGGAAAAAAATAGAACATGCCCTATTCTCGTCCGCAATAGCGGACAAGAATAGGCAGCTCTATGGGGGTGCCGGCTGGGTGTATTGCAGTTCCACAATACACTATGGACGTGTGAATGGACCCTAGAGTCTGCATAGAGTCCCTCCATCAGATTTATCATCCAGTCTGAGCTACTTGTGATGAATCTGGTGCAGGTCTAGACAGCCTGTCTGAACTTATGCCATCTACAGGCTTAGTAAATCTGGGCCAGTGTGTTTCAGCACTAGCATTTTCTTTATTTGTTTTTTCCCTATAAAGAAGGCGATGGCAAAAAGGCTGAATAAAACTCCAAGAGTTCCAGCATACGGTAAAAACACCACCTAATGACAAAAACGCCAAAAGAGAAAAAATGCTTGTGTGTGCTGCATTTCATATTTCGCATAGACCTTCAGTTAACAACATAAAAAAACGGTTAAAAATGCAGAGTGCAAAAGAATAAGTATTTTTGTTATATAGTCCATGTAGGTCTGACAAACTTTATTTTTATTAAATGACAGATGGAACAGTATTAGCATCAAACTACTAAACTGGTGTAATTTCTCCTCCACGAGCGTACTGTATACCATTTCCTCCTCCACAAGCGTACCGTATACCATTTCCTCCTCCACACGCGTACCGTATACCATTTCCTCCACAAGCGTACTGTATACAATTTCCTCCTCCACAAGCGTACTGTATACCATTTCCTCCTCCACAAGCGTACTGTATACCATTTCCTCCACAAGCGTACCGTATACCATTTCCTCCACAAGCGTACTGTATACAGTCTCCTCCACAAGCGTACTGTATACCATTTCCTCCACAAGCGTACTGTATACAATTTCCTCCTCCACAAGCGTACTGTATACCATTTCCTCCACAAGCGTACTGTATACCATTTCCTCCACAAGCGTACTGTATACCATTTCCTCCACAGGTGTACTGTATACCATTTCCTCCACAAGCGTACTGTATACCATTTCCTCCACAAGCGTACTGTAGACCGTCTCCTCCACAAGCGTACTGTATACCATTTCCTCCACAAGCGTACTGTATACCATTTCCTCCACAAGCGTACTGTATACCATTTCCTCCACAGGTGTACTGTATACCATTTCCTCCACAAGCGTACTGTATACCATTTCCTCCACAAGCGTACTGTATACCATTTCCTCCACAAGCGTACTGTATACCATTTCCTCCACAAGCGTACTGTATACCAACAAACACTTTCACTTGGAAAAGCGGCCGCCTGATTTATGAATGCTTCCTGGTCTTGATATTGCCAAGAAGGGAATCCAAACATCATTTTGGCGCTGCCGAGCCGATATGTCAGTGTGAAGAAAACAGCTTCAGGAATGAAGATAGAACACAATTAGGAATTTTAATCAAGATTGTTTCCTCTTCGGATTTGTGTAGCGACGTAATACACAGGATGCAGGGTGAGTAATCCCAAACCAGATTAAGATAGCATGGCCGGTATGATAAGCAGAACTCATAACATGCAGGCTCCATTTAGACCCACCCAGACTCTGCTGCACGCCAGCAAAACTGAAAGATTGGTAATACACATTCCACGCGCTAAAGTAAAAAATGCAATCTGAATAAACCACCGCCGTTTCCTATTACCTAATATTTATAGTCACTGAAAACAAAAATACAATTATTGTTCCCATAAGCACTCCAGCTTTGATTTAGTAGGCACTGCGCTCAGCTCCCCCACACACTGATTATTTGGCAACAAAATGGATTTTTTTTTTCAAGTAAATGTTTGTATTTAAGCAAATGAAAGAGTTAAAAATAGCCGGAGTAACCTGGCCAAGATGCCGCCTGCCGTACTCTGCCTCCACATTTATAAATCACATATGTTCTGCTGTGTCAAACGGATGAATGAAGGAAAGTGCGACAAAAAAAAAATATATATAAAAAAATTAAATAAAAATAAAAATGGAATAATTGGGTTTACACTGGAACTTACACTGTGGGCTAGATATCAAAAGGCAGGTCTGTGGATTAGGGTATAGTTCTAAAGATTATCACCTTTCTGATCATCATGATGCTGTCATACTCATTAATGTTGGCCAAAGCCTCCGATTTCGGTTATCTACTGTCTGTAGACAGCAGGACCCAGTTGGATTGAACATTCCTGACCCTTTAGATCTCAGAAGTGTCTGGCAGTGACTTCAGACCCCCATACACATTAATACCGTTGGCTGAACATGCCGAGAACAGCAGGTTAGGCAGACACTCTAATGTGTATGGGGAGCTCCCGACTCTCCCCCGACAGATGATGTCGGGGAAGAGAAAGATCAGGCGAAACTAATATTTCTCCCAATCCTTTTGTTCTCCTGGGAGATAAGTCGCTGCCAGAGCGGTCACAACTCTTCCCATAGAATACACCTTCAGCAGAACTGAACGTGTATGGGGGATCCAGGTGTGTTCTCAGAAGACAGAAGGAAGGAAGCTGCTGCCAGACTCCTCTAACAGCGGTGTTTCTCCCCGAGAACAAAAGGCTTAGGCAGTTGAAATTTACTCATTTCTTATCTCTCCCTACATCTGCCATTGAGAAAGAGGTGGGGGGGAGGGGGCATACACTTTTAATGTCCAATTGGCACCACCAAAAATTTTTCTACAAAGAAAATATCTGCGTGCTCAGCCGAGTTAGGAGTGCATGGGACTGACAGCTAGCTAAAATGAATGGCAAACTTAAAAGAGTATTTTGGTTATAACCGGAGTGCCGGAGGAGACAACAGAGTACAACGCTTGGTTGTTACCAGCCCTCCCACATAAATGAGTGAAGTCCATCCTTTTCAGGGGGGCTCCACAGGGTACAGTAGTAGGACCCCCATCAATCTGATAGGTTATCCCCTATCCACAGGATAGGGGATAGCTATTATAATAGGAATACCCCTTTAAGTACTAAAGCAATCAGTTGTAAGTGAAATCCACTTCATTACTGGGAACAAGCAACTTTTATGCTTCAAAATGATGTGTGGCATTATAGATCTCCCATCATTTCTCATGATATGAATGATTCTCAGTGGGAAGAATTGTTTATTTATTGTGGGAGATTTTTATTTTTGCTCTTTGCACTTGATATATTGGATTTTTCAGTAAACTTAAGGTCTCCATTTCACATTAAAAAAAATCACTACAGAGGCAGAATTTACAGTTCACTTTCATGGTGACCTCTTTTCAATTTTGCAGTCCCATCACGATTTCTCTCCTTATGTAAATTGGTCTCCATGTTCTCGGACTATCCTATGTGCAGTGTTCTTCAGTAGTCTGAGACCCTCTCCCCTGCTCTTGATGGACCAGTGCTGATGACATTAGCACTGTGCACATTCTCTGTCTTTACCTGCAGATCCCAAAAGCGAGGGGGTGCGTCTCCCAAAGAACACTGTGCATAGGGTAGCCAGAGAATTTGGAATCCATGTTACATACATTAAGAGGGAACTGAGAATGGGATGACTCGCGGCAGCCAGATCAATAAGGGAGCTTAGGAAATTGTCTTCTGATCTTCCATAATCACTGGAACGCAATCACACCAACACAGAACTGAAACATGGCAGAACAAGTGATTCGCTTCAGACTCCAAAAATGAGAGAGAGGTCATGCTGTGCATAATAAGGTCTCCAATGTTTTTATGACACTGCTCCAGTTATGGTTAATCACGTCCACAACAATGAAATCTTTATGTAGTTGTCGAATAGGGCAGGATTGCTTTCTTTACCTACAGTGTACAATTAAATATAATTACATGCATCTTTGTACCTAGAATAAAGGATTGTTGAAATTCATCAGGGTTTATTAAGGTTACTGACAAAACTCTAATTCATTTTAATTAATACATTGCTGTAGCTTATCTATTTTTGTGCATCAGTCCTTCCCACCATTGATGGGATATGTGCACTGCAAGCTCCTGGCTTCTAGTTAGAACTGGTAGTCACCATATACTGTCTACTGTCGTATCTTGGAGTTCCATAAAATATACGATGGAAACAACCTGATATGTAGCAAAGTAAAAAAATTCAACTTCAATGATCTCCATCAGAGATGACAAGATATGCTTACAGAAGGGTAGATGACGGTGTGACACAAGGCACTGACCTGTGAAAACAGTCATACTTCCATGACATTGAGATGTCAGGGGGGGAATTCCAGTCTGTAGTCACTGAGATTATACTGAAACAACCAATTCCAATGAATATCCCTCCGCTAATGTTTGCTTATATCTTGATACAGAGCCGGTTGTTTAACTGAGTGTCAAAATACTGCTCCATCAGCAAATGGAGATATTTGTACAGAGCTTTACTATGTCAGATGTATGCCACAAGTAAAACCGAGCTGTCAAAGTGTGATGAGTGTCATGTCTGCCCAACAATGTAAAACATGAATTATTTGAACAACACAGAGGATAGTGAGATTATGAGAAGGTGCAAGTGGAAGTACCGGTCTGCACAAATATGAACTGAACACTATGGCCCTGATTTATCAAGGCCAGCGTAATAGGGCCTGCTCTGACAGCGGAGGCATGTAATCTATGATGAGGCGTAGGCCTCTTCATAATATACCTGCCACCTCCATCTCTCCATGTGCCACACTGAAATCTACGGCAGCAACCATGTATTTCAGTCAGTTTAGATCTCATACTGTATAAGGTAGACAACGTACATTGTGTTTACGGAAACTTTCTGCACAGAAAAGAGAAGAGATCAAAATCTAGTTTTCGATTCCCCCTACACATACTTTTCATGACCAACAATGGGGATGGGACAATACTAGGCCTCATTTTACAAGTGTTAGTGCACAGATTTTCCTTCTTCATAGCCTATTCCCATCTGGACACTTCCACACCTATCTGAAGAATGGGGGTCCTGGAACTTAATGTCCAGATGGGAATAACTCCTTAATGATCGTAAAGTGTCTTGACTTATCAACCAGACCATTTATTACTTTTGTGGAAAATTCAGCAAAAGCTGAACTGTTCAATAAGGATCATTGAGCTCTCGTCTCTGAGCAATGTATCTCACTTACTTTTTACTGCAAAAAACGGTAAAATATTGCTGTGTTGCCCCATATCTGAACTGTGTCTCTCTGGTCAATTTAAAGATCCACTCACAAAGTTCTAAACTAATTCCTAACCCATCTTTTAGGCTCCATTTTTCCTTCAAATTAAATAAATTATCCTTTGACATAAAAGGTGGCTCAGTTTGACAGTATTACTCACCACTGAACTCAATGGGTTGGGTCGAGGTTGTGGCATCCAGAGTGCAGCCACTGAAATATGTTCCAGGAAAATCCCACAACCTTCCCACAAGAAACAACATCAGACTCTAAAGTCACGTGTTGGATCACTGCTACATACCAGGTCATTAGCTCGTCTCAATGCTCTTATTGATAACACCACTACGTATGACGCAATTCGTCTGGAAGAGTATTTGGCTTCTCCCGTTTGTAGCGAGCGCTACTTTCAGCCTCACCCTCTTGAGTACAATGCTGGATTATTATTAAATGAGAGCTCTGTCCCAAGCAGGTGAGATCACCAAAATTGATTTGTTTTAATGTGATCCAAGAGCTTATGAAAAAAAAAAAATCACGTTCAAAGAGTAAATTAAATATGGAAGCTTTGTGCTTTTTCATGATGAGAATACAATGAAACATTAAGTAAGACATTCTGAGAAGAGAATGTGGAATTACAGCTCATGACGTCAAAATTACGGTAAAGTTGCATTTCATATACACTGATCTGAGAAGCTATGTTGTAGCATCCCTTACTAAATAACATTGTTCATCTTTTTAGCAAGCCTTCTAAGAGGTCGGAGGTCTCGACTGCTCATCTTTACAGCCAAGGGTGCTATAAAAAGACATGCCGGAAGAGGAAGAGTGAAACATGAAGGGAAAAGGTCACAAGGTAAAGTCAGAAAACAACTGGTGTGCAGATGCCAAAGCTAAAAACGTTGTGTGCATCAAAGATATATAACAGCAGTGGACTGAGGATACATTGTCTGGAGGAAGAAGGAAACAGGAAATAGGAGACCTACTGCACAGGAAGACAGAGGTAATCATGACAACAGAGAGGAATGACAGAGAACCTGAGAAGGGAACAGATTGATGTGTGACACTAGACAGCAGACACAGAGAAAGATAGGCCAGAGATTGCGAATATGTGTATCTTATCATGCACTCTAGTATAGAGTCAACTGGTAGACTGCATTGTATCAACCATTGACTAGGCCAAGAAAAGGAATACGCTTTCATTGTATATATAAATAGAACATCACACTCAAGACACATATATATCTACCATATAGATGGCCATACATCTTCAATAGTGGTGGGCCAATGACAGCTATTCCTCTAGAAACCCTTATACACAACTGGTTTGGCTAAGTGTGCATGTGTTTTCAATGGGGAGAAGGCCAATTCCAGATACCACTTGCATTGGCTTATCTGCAATAAAATGTGCCGATGCTTCGTTCCTCTGACATCACCTGTCCAGAGATGGTTGGAACACCTCAATACACATAAGACATTCATCCAGTTCTTCCGAAAGTGTTTAGTGTTTTCAATAGGGACGGGAGGGGTGAGCAGTTACTAGACTCCTCTGGAGGCAGCTCCTCTACAATGAGCCATGCCCAATTCTTCATTTCTCCAACGTTAACTTAGAGGGCAATCGCCATTTCTCCAAAAACATAAGATCGCCATCCGGTTCTGCTGAAAACGGTTTGGCCAAGCATATACCGGGGGGAAAGCCACTACCAGGCATCTCTGGAGGTGGCTTAGGCTACTTTCACACTCTCGTTTGATGCGGATCCGTAATGAGACAATGAGACATGGCTAATTCCACATTTCTCTATCATTATCTGCCAAGTGAGAATTGCCACAACCTGATACACATAAGATTGCCATCCAGTCCTGGCGAAAATGTTTCAGGCAATACGTGTTTTCAATCAGGAGAGGGGATTAAGCCATAACCAGGCACCTCTGGAGGTAGTTTATCTATCGCAGAAGTCACAATGCTATGCTGGATATGTTATACAGTCTTTAAAGGTCAAGGTTGCACTTTTCACAGCAAGATAATTAAAACATTTTTTTACAAAAATTGGTAGTGTATAAAATTTACAAGCTGACTGATCTTACATCTGGTCCTGAGCATCGTGCAATGCTGGTGAGACTGAGCAATTGTAGGAATACCAGGCAACAGGCTAGATAAAACAATCATTATGCTATTTACACTGATTACAACGCCAAGGCATTTATTACACTGTTCCAAGAGAATGTGTGAGGATTGAGAAGGGGTAACGACAGGCGAGAGAGCTTTAGTGGCGCGGTGGTGACAGCACACTGTGTAAACTGGCAGCCCAGTCACTTTCTGACAATGAGAAGGAATTCACAGGTGACTTCAGCTAACACAGCAGTGAAGCCCCAATAAGATATCACTCGTCTGCGGGACATATTTACCTTACAGATTAACACTTTCACCTTGAAGACACCAGAACGCTTTGTGCTTGTGTAGAAAGCATGGCATCCAGACTGGTTAATAAAACACACAACTCTTTAGCGGGTAACCGCAGTTTTACTAGTGAAACAAAGGGAGTCGAAATGTATAATCTACCAATATTACTTAATATACAGCTACTAATGTCTGTCTTATAGTTCACATTGTTGCATTTATTATAATATATACAGTAAGGAACAGAAGTATTTGAACACCCTGCGATTTTGCAAGTTCTCCCACTTAGAAATCATAGAGGGGTCTGAAATTCACATTGTAGGTGCATTCCCACTCTGAGAGACAAAATTTTAAAAATAAATTCAGGAAATCACATTGTATGATTTTTTAAGAATTTATTTGTCTTGCACTGCTGAACATAAGTATTTTAACACCTGAGAAACAGCAATAATTCTGGCTCTCAAAGACCTGTTACTGTGCCTTTAAAAAGTCCACCTCTACTCCACTAATTAATCTAACTTAGTAGCACCTGTCTGAGCTCTTTAAAGACACCTGTCCATCCCACAGTCATGGGCAAGACCATGGGCAAGACCAAAGAGCTGTCAAATGACACCAGAGACAAAATTGTGGACCTCCACAAAGCTGGAAAGGGCTACGGGGCAATTGCCAAGCAGCTTGGTGAAAATAGATCAACTGTTGGAGCAATTGTTAGAAAATGGAAGAGGCTAAAGACGACTGTCAGTCTCCCTCGGACTGGGGCTCAATGCAAAATCTCACCTCGTGGGGTATCACTGATGATAAGAAAGATGAGGAATCAGCCCAGAAATACAAGGGAGGAGCTGGTCAATGACATGAAGAGAGCTGGGACCACAGTTTCAAAGGTCACTGTCGGTAGAACACTACGCCGTCAAGGTTTCAAATCATGCATTGCACGGAATGTTCCCCTGCTTAAGTCATTACATGTCCAGGCCCGTCTGAAGTTTGCCAATGACCATCTGGATGATCCAGAGGAGGCATGGGAGAAAGTCATGTGATCAGATGAGACCAAAGTAGAACTTTTTGGTCTAAACTTCACTCGTCGTGTTTGGAGGAAAAAGAAGGATGAGTTGCATCCCAAGAACACCATCCCTACTGTGAAGCATGGGGGTGGTAACATCAAGCTTTGGGGGTGCTTTCTGCGAAGGGGACAGAACGACTGCACTGTATTAAGGAGAGGATGAATGGGTCCATTTATTATGAGATTTTGAGAAACAACCTCCTTCCCTCAGTCAGAGCATTGAAAATGGGTCGTCGCTGCGTCTTACCACATGACAACGACCCAAAGCACACAACAAGGATAACCAAGGAGTCGCTCCGTAAGAAGCATAACAAGGTTCTGGAGTGGCCAGACCTAAAACCAATAGAACATCTTTGGAGGTTGCTGAAACTCCGTTTTGCTCAGCGACAGCCCCGAAACCTGACAGATCTAGAGGAGATCTGTGTGGAGAAGTGGGCCAAAATCCCTGTTGCAGTGTGTGCAAACCTGGTCAAGAACTACAGGAAACGTTTGACCTCTGTAATTGCAAACAAAGGCTTCTGTACCAAATATTAAGACTGATTTTCTCAGGTGTTCAAATACTTATGTTCAGCAGTGCAAGACAAATACATTCTTTAAGATTCATACAATGTGATTCCCTGATTTATTTATTTTATTATTCTATGTCTGAGTGGGAATGCACCTACAATGTAAATTTCAGACCCCTCCATGATTTCTAAGTGGGAGAACTTGAAAAATCGCAGGGTCTTCAATTACTTCTGTTCCTCACTGTATATGGGTTCAGGCAAATTCTGTCATGGCTGCCATATTGTTTCAATCTCACCAGTCACTTATGGGCATTTGATGATGGCTAAAAGGGTCTTCCCACAATAATTACCACCAATCCACAGGTTATCACACTTGGCTGTGTCCGGTAGACCCACAGACATTAAAAGGAAAGGCAGGGTGTGCACTCAACCACCGCTCCAGTAAACTCCTCACTTTTATTTTTTGTATGGATATGAACATCTTTCCTCCATGTCATACTAGAAATGTATGGTAGATCTACAGGACAGGTGAGATAAACCATGCAGGTGTCTATACATTTATTTACATTACATGAGCCATAGCAAAGGTTTACAAGGGTTCTCAGGGACGCTTTAAAGGGATTCTATAAGATTAGAAAAAGATGGTGGCTTCCTTCCTGAGGATAGGTCATCAATATTGCATCACTGCACCGATTTAATGAGTTCTTCTCACATTTTCCTCTGACGTGCCAGGTTACCCTGTGCTCTTCCACTTATAAACAGCCCATTTCTTCAAATTGTCCGTGCCAACAACAAATTTTCTTTGGCAGATCAATGCCAAAATGCCGTTAAAATATATGCTGCACCCCAGTTGAGTTAAGTTTTGCTGAACTGCAGAACACAAAATATCTTGGGGGTCATTTACTATAAGAAATTTACCAATATTAGGCGTATTTCCGGCGGATATTGCATTACAAAGGCTATTTACGACGCAATCTGCGACTTCCCCGCTCACGCCCGACAGGGTTGCCATCTTTTAAAAGAAGGCTTGTGGTTGCAGAGATATAGCGATTTCAAATCACGTCCTTTTCAAACACCCTGCATTAGGCCTTGCTCGCATTTCTGTGTCTGTTTGGAAAAAGGGGAAAACCCATCTGTATTTCATCCGTGAAGATGGCCTTAAAAGATCCGCAAGTCTGTTTTTTGCCCTTCCTGTGTCATTTGTACTCTATGGACACTGCTCAGCTGAAAATTTATTTCCAGAGCATCTCCTATCTGTTGTCAGTGAAAGAAAGAGCAAACATGGATGCCATCCATGTCGTGTCAGTGATTTTCACTGACCCATAGACTTCAATGGGCGTGCTTGGTCCACATGACAGACCAAAGTAGTGCACGTCTCGCAATTTTTTTCACTGACCCTCGATCAGTAATAAAATACGGATGTGTGAACAAACACATTAAAATCAATGGATATAGCACATGTCCGTGAAAATTGGGAATGTGAACGAAGCCTCACAATCAACTGTATTTTCAATATCTCAGTAAAAGTTGATTGACCCACAGTGAAAGCCAATGAGATCTTTATTATTAGGGATAGTCCTTCTAAATAAGGTTTAATAATGAATTTTTATATATTTTTTTTACTTTATACGAATGGATGAATAAATAGATACAGAGACACAAAGACAGACAGATTTATCTTTTTAATAAGTTAGTCTATAAGGATCTGACAGTGAACACTGTTGTAAATGCAATTGCAAGGATAATTTTCAGATTCTTGTAAATTACCGTAATTTATTTGATAATATTTAAATGTATTTATGGGTATTTATGTATTACATTTTATCATTGTAGTTGCTTGATCCCTACACAGATTAATGCAGGATGATTTATAGGAGACGATATTTTGAAGAGTGATTTTACCCTCTGGTTTTCTGGCATGTTTTTCTAGGTATTTTTCGCTATGATTTCGGAAATATTAGTTGACTAGTGCTTGTGTATGAATGTGTGTTAGGCTATTTTCACACTTGCGGCAGTGTGATCCGGTGGGCAGTTCCGTCGTCGGAACTGCCCCCCGGATCCTCTGATCTGGATGTGACTGAAAGCATTTGTGAGACGCCTCCGGATGCGGATCAGTCTCACAAATGCATTGCAAGAACGGATCCGTCTCTCCGCTTGTCATGCGGACAGACGGATCCGTCTTGTATCTTTTTTCACATTTTTACCGGTCTGCGCATGCCCAGACCGGAAGGACGGATCCGGCATTCCAGTACTTTGAATGCCGGATCCGGCACTAATACATTCCCATGGGGAAAAATGCCGGATACGGCATTCAGGCAAGTCTTCCGTTTTTTTTCCACCGGAGATAAAACCGTAGCATGCTGCGGTTTTATATTTTGCCTGATCAGTCAAAATGACTGAACTAAAGACATCCTGAACGGATTACTCTCCATTCAGAATGTATGGGGATATACCTGATCAGTGATTTTCTGGTATAGAGCGCCTGTGACGGAACTCTATGCAGGAAAAGAAAAACGCAAGCGTGAAAGTACCCTTAGTGGGATATAAGGCTGTAATATCAATATTGTCTGCCAGAAGCCATATGGCCACATTTATTAGTCACAGTATAACACAGTATATTAAATCCAAAAAATGATTTTTTTGGAAGAAACAGCGCCACCTAGCAAGGAAGGAATTCACCGCATTAATATATGACCTTTACCTCCTAGGAAAAGAGTGATTCCTTTCAATGCTTCTTGAATTGAGACTCTTCTTAATAATAAATGCCTTTCATACAGGAAACCCGACATGATCTTGGTGTCTTATTTTTCTGGCACTAGTGTCTTGCTTGGAAGGGAAAGCAGATGATACGTCTCGCACATATGCTCCTCTGCTTAAATCATTTTTATATAGAAATTAAAAGGACCTCCCCGACGTTCGCTACCACCTTCCCAGTCCCATCGCTGACCTCTGAGGCAAGCCAGATGGGATTGGTGGAAGGATGTCAAGGAAGTGCTGAAAAGGTGACTTTGGTCTCTGGCAGTTTGTCTGGAGCTGGTTTCTATGTGAAATCTCTGGGGGTTGCTACTTTGCAATTTCTCAGGAATGTCTAATTCTCCTCATCCCTTCACTGAGTCTCTCTGGAAGGGTCATAGAGGCCTGTGACATCCCTTGAGGGCACTGCCTAACTAAATTAGCATGAGATAACTTTGGACTCCCTTCCAAACAAGAAAACACAAGGGGGAGAATTTCATTAAAAGCAGGGGACGAGGTGATCCGAGTTAATCCCAGCCCAAAGCTGCTGCAGAAATGTTCTGTACTCACAATTTGACTTTTATCCATGTAAGAGAGTTCACGACAAGCACAAAGCCCAGTGTGTAACTTCACTTCCATTAGCCGGCTCATTTGTGGGCACTAATGTGCCTCTGTGATAAAGTTAGATTTTTTTTTTTACAAAATGCCATAATTTACACCGAGCCGATTTGCCGATCTCTAGAAATGGGAATATGTCCTTTGGATACAAATTTGGTAAACTGCAGCCAGCTGATGGATCTGTGGTCCAACCATGGGCCATTTCCCTCCAGGAGCCTCACATGCTACTGCCACATTAATCTGACCGCTACAGGGAGTGATTCCAAGGTTAACACTACCCGAGGAACTGCTAGATGAGTAATTACCTAATAGACAGCTCAGGGGAGTGATTCCAAGGTTAACACTACCCGAGGAACTGCTAGTTGAGTAATTACCTAATAGACAGCTCAGGGGAGTGATTCTAAGGATAACATTACCTATGGAACTACTAGTTGAGTAATTACTTAATAGACAGCCAAGGGGAGTGATTCCAGTGATAACATTACCCATGGAACTGCTAGTTGAGTAATTACCTAATAGACAGCTCAGGGGAGTGACTCCAATGTTAACATTACCCATGGAACTGCTAGTTGAGTAATTACCTAATAGACAGCCAAAAGGGGAGTGATTCCAATGATAACTAGCAATTCCATGGGTAATGTTATCCTTGGAATCACTCCCCTGAGCTGTCTATTAGGTAATTACTCAACTAGCAGTTCCATGGGTAATGTTGAGTAATTACCTAATAGACAGCTCAGGGGAGTGATTCCAAGGATAACATTACCCATGGAATTGCTAGTTGAGTAATTACCTAATAGACTGCTCAGGGGAGTGATTCCAGTGATAACATTACCCATGGAATTGCTAGTTGAGTAATTACCTAATAGACAGCTCAGGGGAGTGATTCCAAGGATAACATTACCCATGGAACTGCTAGTTGAGTAATTACCTAATAGACAGCTCAGGGGAGTGATTCCAAGGATAACATTACCCATGGAACTGCTAGTTGAGTAATTACCTAATAAATTCTGAAAAGTGAGGAGACACTTTACAACACTGTGAAATTAATGGTATATATCAACGTCTATCAACGTATATCAACTGTACCTTCTCCTACAACTCAATCACCACAAGTTAAATATATGATATCAAAACCTGCCCCCCCCCCCCCCCACAAAAAAGATATGTAGAGCGAAATGAAAAACAGGGTCAACAACAGAGAAAGAATCATATTACACACTGAGGGGGTCATTTATCAAACTGGTGTAAAGTAGAACTGGCTTAGTTGCCCATAGCAACCAATCAGATTCCTCCTTTTGTTTTCCAAAGGAACTGTCCAAAATGAAAGGAGGAATCTGATTGGTTGCTATGGGCAACTAAGCCAAATCTACTTTACACTAGTTTGATAAATGACCCCCTAAATGTAGCATCGACCTGCCATATTCATAGCTCCCTAATATTTAATAATCAGCTAAGTTCCCCCTGCTACAAGTTTTACGCATGCTGTTTTGTGACAGCCTGCAGCTTGCAGTACAAACTGAGGTGACTTCCCTGAAGATCGCTCCTAGTAACATGTTCAGGAGCTTAAAGGGGTTCTCCGGTAATTAAGAAAATGTAAATACTTAAATATTATTTTATTATAAATATATTCCCAAATACCTTTCATTAGTTATATTGGCTTGTTTAGTCTAGAGAGCAATCATCAGGGGAAATAAAAATGGCCACCATCCTATTAGTACACACAAAACCTGTCCTAATCACACAAGTTACTTCACCACAACGAGCCATAGTGCTGCCTCATCCTCCTCTCTGCTCTGCTTGTCAGGAATCATGGTCCTGAATACAGGTGAATCTCTGTGGGAATGGAGATGATGAGAAGACATAAGAGGGCGAGGTGTGGCTAATGAGCAGCAGCACTTGTTTACAGTCTCCATTACCACAGCCTGTCCTGTCTGTCCTCTCTGTACTTCATGTCTCCTCATGAACTAAATTCCCCAGAGATTCAGCTAAAGTTCTTATCATCTGTATTCAGGATCATAATCCCTAACAAGTAGAGAGGAGGAGGTTGAGGTGGCTCTTTACCTCAGTGTTGTGAAGTAATGTTACTTTCACACTAGTGTTTCTGGGTCCGCTTGTGAGCTCCGTATCATGGCTCTCACAAGCGGCCCAAAACGGATTCAGTTCAGCCCCAATGCATTCTGAATGGATAAGGATCCGTTCAGAATGCATCAGTTTGACTGCGTTCGGTCTCCGTTCCGCTTTTGAGGCGGACACCGCCTGACGATGCGGACCGCCTGACG
This sequence comes from Bufo bufo, assembly GCF_905171765.1. Lineage (NCBI taxonomy): Eukaryota > Metazoa > Chordata > Amphibia > Anura > Bufonidae > Bufo > Bufo bufo. The sequence goes on along the minus strand of NC_053393.1, from coordinate 366,366,798 downwards.
ATGGTGTCCGCCTGACGATGCGGAGCCAAACAGATCCGGGGGACGGATCCGTTTTCACTGACACAATATGGTGCAATTGAAAACGGATCCGTTCCCCATTGACTTTCAATGTAAGTCAGGACGGATCCGTTTTGACTTCGACTTTTTTTTTTTTAAAGAATAATGCAAACGGATCCGTTCTGAGCGGATACAAGCGTTTGAATTATCGGTGCGGATCCGTCTATGCAGATACAAGACGGATCCGCACTGAATGCAGGTGTAAAAGTAGCAACTTGTCCTCCTGTGTGATCAGGACAGGTTTTCTGTGAACTAATGGGACGGCGGCCATTTTGTTTCTCCTGATGATTGCTCTCCAGACAAAACAAGCCATTATATCTAATGAAAGGTATTTGGGAATATATTTATTATAAAGTAATATTTAAGTATTTTTATTTTCTTAATTCCCGGAGAACCCCTTTAGCAATAAAAAGCTGACGGTCAATGTAACTAAGAAGCTGTTGCCATATGAACTGAGGGTAATTAGGGTTTCCTGAAGCTCCTCTACGGTCTGCCCACAGGGAGCAGGTTCTGACCCAAAGCAGTTGGGAAAAGTTGTTCTTAATTAGTCAATAACATCTACGTCCAGTTGTGATCGTGTAGAAGCTGAAAGTCTTTGTAGTGTCATGCCTCTATGGAAACTAGGACTATCCTCCATTATAACGAGGCAGTCTTTAAGTATTATTATATGAGCGCATTTGTTCTTTTCTTTTTTTCAACTACGCGCTGCTACTGGCAACAGAACAAAAATATCCAAATCTGGTGGAGGGCGCCGTTATACTTGGTAGGATTTCAATAATGGATGACAGTGTCCATCATTAACTGCAGAGGGTTCTTCTCCTTTAGGGCTCATGCACAGGAAAGTTATTTTAATTTTTTTTTGTGGCCCATGTGCGGATCCATTCACTTCAATGGGTCCGCTTAAAAAACTGAATTTACTCCGTATACATTCTGTGTCAGTGTGTCCACATGACCGTTTCACAAAAAAATAGAATGTCCTATTATTGTCTGTATTCTGGACAAGGATAGGACAGTTCTATTATGGGTCAGATGTTCGTTTCCACAAAATGAGGAATGCACATGGCCAGTATCTGTGTTTTGCGGATCACAAAACAGCTAATGTGTGCATGAGCCCTTAACCTTTTCATGCTAGTGCAATATTATTTACACTTCCTTATCCACACCTTTTCATTTAGGCTACTTTCACACCTGCGTTTAGGTGCGGATCCGTCTGGTATCCGTTCAGAACGGATCCGTTTGCATTACTCTGTAAAAAAAAAAAATATCTAAGGCCTCATGCACACGACCGTATTTTTTTGCGGTCCGCAAAAACGGGTTCCGTTTTTCCGTGACCGTTTTTTCGTCCATGGGTCTTCCTTGATTTTTGGAGGATCCACGGACATGAAAAAAAAAGTCGTTTTGGTGTCCGCCTGGCCGTGCGGAGCCAAACGGATCCGTCCTGAATTACAATGCAAGTCAATGGGGACGGATCCGTTTGACTTTAACACAATATGGTGCAATTTCAAACGGATCCGTCCCCCATTGACTTTCAATGTAAAGTCAGGAGTTAATATACCATAGGATCGGAGTTTTCTCCAATCCGATGGTATATTTTAACTTGAAGCGTCCCCATCACCATGGGAACGCCTCTATGTTAGAATATACTGTCGGATATGAGTTAGATCATGAAACTCAAACCCGACTGTATATTCTAACACAGAGGCGTTCCCATGGTGATGGGGAAGCTTCAGGTTAGAATATACTAAAAGAACTGTGTACATGACTGCCCCCTGCTGCCTGGGAGGTGCTGCCAGGCAGCAGGGGGCAGCCCCCCCCCCTGTAGTTAACACATTGGTGGCCAGTGCGGCCGCCCCCCCCCCTCCCTCCCCTGTAGTTAACTCATTGGTGGCCAGTGGGCCCCCCTCCCTCCCCTGTAGTTAACTCTTTGTTGTCCAGTGCGGCCGGCCCCCCCCCCCCCTCCCTCCCTTGTAGTTAACTCGTTGGTGGCCAGTGGGCCCTCTCCCCTCCCTCCCCCTCCTAATTAAAATCTCCCCCCCTATCATTGGTGGCAGCGGAGAGTACCGATCGGAGTCCCAGTTTAATCGCTGGTGTGACGATCGGTAACCATGGCAACCAGGACGCTACTGCAGTCCCGGTTGCCATGGTTACTTAGCAATTTGTAGAAGCATTATACTTACCTGCGAAGTGCAATCTCTGCGTCCGGCCGGGAGCTCCTCCTACTGGTAAGTGACAGGTCATTAAGCAATGCGCCGCACAGACCTGTCACTTACAAGTAGGAGGAGCTCCCGGCCGGACGCAGAGATCGCAGCTCGCAGGTAAGTATAATGCTTCTACAAATTGCTAAGTAACCATGGCAACCGGGACTGCAGTAGCGTCCTGGTTGCCATGGTTACCAATCGGAGCCCCAGCGATTAAACTGGGACTCCGATCGGTACTCTCCGCTGCCACCAATGATAGGGGGGGAGATTTTAATTAGGAGGGGGAGGGAGGGGAGAGGGCCCACTGGCCACCAACGAGTTAACTACAGAGGAGGGAGGGGGGGGCCCACTGGCCACCAACGAGTTAACTGCAGGGGAGGGAGGGGGGCCGGCCGCACTGGCCACCAACGAGTTAACTACAGGGGAGGGAGGGGGGGCCCACTGGCCACCAACGAGTTAACTACAGGGGAGGGAGGGGGGCCCACTGGCCACCAATGAGTTAACTACAGGGGGGGGGGCTGCCCCCTGCTGCCTGGCAGCACCTTCCAGGCAGCAGGGGGCAGTCATGCACACAGTTCTTTTAGTATATTCTAACCTGAAGCGTTCCCATCACTATGGGAACGCCTCTGTGTTAGAATATACTGTCGGATCTGAGTTTTCACGAAGTGAAAACTCAGCTCTGAAAAAGCTTTTATGCAGACGGATCTTCGGATCCGTCTGTATTAAAGTAACCTACGGCCACGGATCACAGACACGGATGCCAATCTTGTGTGCATCCGTGTTCTTTCATGACCACGGCCACGGACCTACGGCCACGGATCACGGATGCCAATCTTGTGTGCATCCGTGTTCTTTCTTTCTTTTTGACGGACAGGATACACGGATCACGGTCTCGGCTGCAAAACGGTGCATTTTCAGATTTTTCCACGGACCCATTGAAAGTCAATGGGTCAGCGAAAAAAAAACGGAAAACGGCACAACGGCCACGGATGCACACAACGGTCGTGTGCATGAGGCCTAAGTCTAAGTGCAAGTTAAACGGATTCGTCCTGACTTACATTGAAAGTCAATGGGGGACGGATCCGTTTACAATTGCACCATATTGTGCCAGTGAAAACGGATCCGTCCCCATTGACTTACATTGTAAGTCAGGACGGATCCATTTGGCTCCTCATCGTCAGACAGACATCAAAACGGGGAGGGAGGGGGGGGGGGCGGCCGCACTGGCCACCAATGTGTTAACTACGGGGGGGGGCTGCCCCCTGCTGCCTGGCAGCACCTGCCAGGCAGCAGTCATGCACACAGTTCTTTTAGTATATTCTAACCTGAAGCGTCCCCATCACTATGGGAACGCCTCTGTGTTAGAATATACTGTCGGATCTGAGTTTTCACGAAGTGAAAACTCAGCTCTGAAAAAGCTTTTATGCAGACGGATCTTCGGATCCGTCTGTATTAAAGTAACCTACGGCCACGGATCACGGACACGGATGCCAATCTTGTGTGCATCCGTGTTCTTTCATGGACCCATTGACTTGAATGGGTCCGTGAACCGTTGTCCGTCAAAAAAATAGGACAGGTCATATTTTTTTGACGGACAGGATACACGGATCACGGTCTCGGCTGCAAAACGGTGCATTTTCCGATTTTTCCACGGACCCATTGAAAGTCAATGGGTCCGCGAAAAAAAACGGAAAATGGCACAACGGCCACGGATGCACACAACGGTCGTGTGCATGAGGCCTAAGTCTAAGTGCAAGTTAAACGGATCCGTCCTGACTTACATTGAAAGTCAATGGGGGACGGATCCGTTTACAATTGCACCATATTGTGCCAGTGAAAACGGATCCGTCCCCATTGACTTACATTGTAAGTCAGGACGGATCCATTTGGCTCCTTATCGTCAGACAGACATCAAAACGCTGCAGGCAGCGTTTTGGTGTCCGCCTCCAGAGCGGAATGGAGACTGAACGGAGCCAAACTGATGCATTCTGAACGGATCCTTATCCATTCAGAATGCATTGGGGCTGAACTGATCCGTTTTGGGCCGCTTGTGAGAGCCTTGAAACGGATCTCACAAGCGGACCCAGAAACGCCAGTGTGAAAGTAGCCTTACTTGATATGATATTCTACCGTGAGGTGCCCATATATATGAAACTTTTCTGAGAATGAAAAGCTAAGACTGGCACCAGAAGTATTCTCCTTTCGTCAGATATGTTAAAAAAAGAGTGGACCTCAAAACAGCCTAACAGTAAAAATTGTCTTTGTTGCCCATAGCAACCAAACACAGCCCAGTCTTCATTTCTTAAACTGCTCTGGAAAAATAAAAGCGGAGTTCTGATTGGCTGCTGACATAGACACTTTTTATAAATCAGGTATAGCCCACCCTTGCAGTTTGTCTTTGATTAAAATATGAAAAGAGATATCTCCAAGGCAAAGATATCTGTCTCACTAGCACATACTTATCATTTCAGTTGATAAAATAGGGACATATAAGCCCAGGCCCTGGGAATGCCCCAATCGTGCCTGGAAACACCCACTTATGCTAGCTCCACACATTTTTGACCCGGAACAGTGCAAATTTGCTGGGACTGTCTCTGAAAATCATGGACGGTCCCACCAAATTCGGGACAGTTGGCAACTATGATAGAGCCACCTTTTGGAAGTGGCTCCCTTTTAGCCAAAGTCCTTGGGACGTGACCAGGGAAAGTAGCCAATCCAAAGATCTATCGGCAGACAACTGCTTCAGTGTATGGATTCTGGCAGGCTGAGGGAGATGCCTTGGATGTAGCCTAGGCAGGGCACTGGCTCTCCTTAAGGAGACCAGCTTTGTATAGAGACTTAAGGGAATGTGTCATCAAAAAATTACCTATTGTTTAAATCACATTTTTATGCTTAATATATTTTTTAAGAATTTTTGGTGATGTTATTTTTAATTTGCCATGTCAATATCTATATTTAAACAAAAAAACATAAAATCCTGCAGTTTTCGTACTGGCCACTAAGCCTAATAATTGGTCGCCACTTCTTGGTCTGTACAGATCACTTTACTGCAGTTACCTGCTTATCTGTACACAGAGGTGATATAATTACAGGCAGGATTAGAATGACAGATAAGACAGGATCCAGCATTCACAATAGGTGATTGTCAAATCTTATCTGTTCTCTTTCCTTGTACAATGACCTCTGCACAGGTCACAGAGCAAGTCTATAAAACTCTCCCATAGAAGTCAATGAGGTCCCCTCCTGACCATTGTGTCTATGGACCATGGGGCTGCCGTAAAGCAATTTTTTAATGCTGGGAAAATGCTGTTAAGAAACGCTCAGGTAAGATGGCAGCCCCCATAATCATGTTCAGAAAATTGAATAAAGAAATCTGCAATCAGAAAATAAAAACAGATTACAAAAAAGGATACGTCTGGTTTTAACTGGCAGATAAAAATTTTGGTGACACATTAGCTTTACAGCAATGCTCCATGGGGAAAATAATATGCAAAGAGGTATCTCCAAGGCAAAGAGAACTGTCTCGCTAGTACCACCTTTTGGAAGTGGCTCCCTATGAGTCAAAGTCTGACTTTGTAACAAGCCTTGGGACAACATAACAAGGGAATATTATTTTCCCATGGAGCATTGCCACTTAGTCACCACACATAGCTCATCTCCTTGAGGAGAGCCAGTACCCTACCTAAGTTCCCTCCAAGGCTCTCAGCCAGCCAGAATCCTACTCCATACTAATGGGTGGCTTGCAAACCGAAACAGCTGTCTGTGGTTGGATATTTGGCTTCAGTATTTTCCCCTTGTCATGTTCCAAGGCTCATTAATAGGTAGTACTTTGACTCATAGGGAGCCACTTCCAAAAGGTGACTCTAGCGAGATGGTTCTCTTTGCATTTGCCCCTTTGCATCTTTGATTAAAAGAAATGCAGACCCAGAACCACTTCTGTTAAGTTTAGGTTCAGGAAAAATTACTAATATTTTACCCATTTATACATAGTATGCCACTGGAGCTCACAATCTAAATACCCTCTCAGTATGATTTTGGAGAACAGAAACTGGAGTACCTGGGGCAAACCCACGCAAACACCGGGAGAACATACAAACTCCATGCAGTGGTGGCCCTTGGCTGGTATTCAAACCCAGAATCCCAGTGCTAATCATGGAGTCACCGTGATGATTACGTGAGGCTACATGATTTCACACGTGTCCTACAGAATGATGCTTGCAGAGAAAATTTAGTAAAGACTCTTTGTCTTTGAACTGAACAGACTCCTCAGGCATTAGGTATTTGGGTGTAATTGAAAGGATTCTCATGGTTCCTTGAAGGTTCCCATGTGAAGAAGTCACAGTGAAAGCTTGTACATCTGTCTTCTGTATACTAAACAGTGCAGCAGGAGGCTCCGACACTACATAAGTTAAAAGGGAGCTCGTATTAAAGGGTCTACATTTCATGTGCTTACAAACACATGATGAGCTAACACTACATGGAACTTGTCCCATGACATCCTTTAAGAGAGAAAAAAGGCAATAATTCTTTAAAGAGAAAGGCCAAATGACCGTGGTGGGATATTCCCTCACAGCTGCAAATAGTTTTTATATCTCTTAAAACCAAACATATAATACCCCTCAGCATACTCGTAGCTATTAAAATACTAATATTCTCTTTTCAAGCATTAATGCACAGGTTGGCTTCAAAACCTGCAATGTAAATTTATGGATATTATACATGACATCATATATCATGTTTAATGGAAAAAGAAATCAGTCTTACATTTGGTAACGGCAAGGGATAATAACTCCAATAAGTATAAAACGGATATCGAATCCAATTCTTCTAAACTGTGGCGGGTTATAAATGGGGGTAGACTTAAATGGGTTGTCCGGGATTGGGGACATTGCTCTAATAGTACAAGTGTGGCATACACATTACATACAAGCAGGTAGTACCTTTGGCACAGATTTCTGCAGCCCCGTTTTCATCTTTGAAATTCATAGCCGGATGTTACTGGTTTCTTTCTCATTGACGTACCGGGTCCCTTGCAGGCAAGCAAAGCTTCCTCTTCCGCTGCTCAGGGACCCCGGTGATGTCACTGGCAGCATAAGTAATTTATGCAAAGTGGATGGAGGGGCGGTAACTAAGCTGTCCGACATCGCGCTAAGCCTCGCCCCCCCCCCAGTCCGGTGACGCCACCGGGCAAGGAACTTTAGAATAAATGGAGGTGAATATTGATGAGGGGAAGAGTTATAGCGGCTGGCTGACATCCCTCTAAGCCCCGCCCCTTGATATCCTGCTAAGCCCTGCCCCTCCAGTCCGGTCACGTCACCTGGCAAGGAGCTTTAGAATGAATGGAGGTGAATATTGATGATGGGGCGGACTTACAGGGCAGTGCAGCCGGAAGTTAGGGAAAGATAAACAGATATATAAACAATGAGTGGGGGACCGTTGGAGCCAAATAGAAGTGGCAAAAATAGCAGAAAATATATGGAGGCACCTTTATTTAGATGTACAGTACAGACCAAAAGTTTGGACACACCTTCTCATTCAAAGAGTTTTCTTTATTTTCATGACTATGAAGGCATCAAAACTATATGTGGAATTATATACATAACAAACAAGTGTGAAACAACTGAAAATATGTCATATTCTAGGTTCTGCAAAGTAGCCACCTTTTGCTTTGATTACTGCTTTGCACTCTTGGCATTCTCTTGATGAGCTTCAAGAGGTAGTCCCCTGAAATGGTCTTCCAACAGTCTTGAAGGAGTTCCCAGAGATGCTTAGCACTTGTTGGCCCTTTTGCCTTCACTCTGCGGTCCAGCTCACCCCAAACCATCTCGATTGGGTTCAGGTCCGGTGACTGTGGAGGCCAGGTCATCTGGCGCAGCACCCCATCACTCTCCTTCATGGTCAAATAGCCCTTACTTTCAAAGTTTTCCCAATTTTTCGGCTGACTGACTGACCTTCATTTCTTAAAGTAATGATGGCCACTCGTTTTTCTTTACTTCGCTGCTTTTTTCTTGCCATAATACAAATTCTAACAGTCTATTCAGTAGGACTATCAGCTGTGTATCCACCTGACTTCTCCTCAACGCAATTGATGGTCCCAACCCCATTTATAAGGCAAGAAATCCCACTTATTAAACCTGACAGGGCACACCTGTGAAGTGAAAACCATTTCAGGGGACTACCTCTTGAAGCTCACCAAGAGAATGCCAAGTGTACAAAGCAGTAATCAAAGCAAAAGGTGGCTACTTTGAAGAACCTAGAATATGACATATTTTCAGTGGTTTCACACTTGTTTGTTATGTATATAATTCCACGTGTTAATTCATAGTTTTGATGCCTTCAGTGTGAATCTACAATTTTCATAGTCATGAAAATAAAGAAAACTCTATGAATGAGGTGTGTCCAAACTTTTGGTCTGTACTGTACATTGTAAGTAAACGTGTTTTTTTTTTTAAACCTTTCATCCCGGACAACCCCTTTAACCTTTTATGGAATCGGCAAAGAAGAAATCATCGACAACACGGTATACTACACGCATATGTGGAGCAGGCAACCGCCTTGCCTGGGGGCGTGACATGGTGTGTGGGAGTATGAGATAAAATCTAATACTGACATATGTCATCATTCTAAGAAATTATACACACCCCTTTTGTGCCTTTATCTTGGTTATACTTTTCAGAATCTGAAACCCAGTGACATGACGCATGGGCGACACTGGCCAGTCATTGGCTGCAGTGGTCACATGACCCGCATCAAACCGGATGTTGATGTGTGGCAACCAGGGACCTGTAGAGCCAGTGAGGCATCAATGGAACCAGTGGCGGCTATCAGGTAAGTATGATTACCACTGCAGGTCTCACCAGACTGATATGGGGGTGGGAAGGTGGGTCTGTAGAAAAGGTCCCTTTAAACATATAGGTTGTTAGAGAAGTCCCAATTACGTACACTAAAGGGGTATTCCGCTCATTTCACGTTATCCCGTATTCACTGCATAGGGGATAATTATTAGATCGTTGGGAGTTCTACTGTTGAGACTCCAATCAATCACAAGACTGGAGCCCCGTACCCTGTAATGCCGCCCAAAATAAACAGATCTGTGGGGAATCCAGTGGAAGGAGCAACATGGATCTAGTCTATGGAAAGGGGAGGACTTGAAATGACCACAGTACCTCTTTAATAAAATACTCCTTATATTAACCCATCTATGAGGTGCCTAAAGAACATGTAAGAATAAATTCTCTGAAAATATATTCCATCCATAAAAGAAAACATATTACCGGTATATGTGTATCGTACCAATCCATAAGAAACACCAGCCTGAATAATGACCGTGGTGGAATTAAAAGCTTTAAACTTGTTAGAAAAGTAATATTAAGTTAGTTGTAAATATAACTGAAATAATCCAGACAGTTTTATGATCCTAGACCCTGAAATGGAGGGTGCTGAATTCTTTCCCTGGTAATGGTGGTAAGCACGGCTAACAGATGGAAGAACTGAATGGAAATTTCAATAAAGCAGTCCACAAAGAAGTGTTTGTGAGTACAGGGGTTCTCCCTCTCTCTAACTTTCTACAAGAAAAGAAAAAATGGAACGTTGTTTTATTTTGATAGAGTGCCAGAACAGTACTGCATTCCTGACCGAGCAGAAGAAAGGACTGAGTGAGACTGGCCTTCTCAACACCTTGGCAAAAGCCCCCTTGGGTCTCATTTTGCTGGGATGACTATTTATATGACAGGTAAGGGAATAATTTTGTGGGATTTGGTTACTCTAGGCCTTTGTGACCCCAGGGTCAAAAGAGCAAATACAAAAGTGACAATGTGGATAATTGCTCCATTTAAGATAATGGAATACTGATTGGGGTCAATTATTATAACACCTGAAAGATAAATGAGCCGACCTTATAGGTTCACTGGAGGTAGCTATGAAAAATATCACTATGAGTGGGAATGACTGGGAATGAAAGAAGATTTCTTGAGAATATCTGGGCTATTCAGGTGGGTGCAATGTGATACCAGCATCAATGCATACATCAAGAAAGAATTCAGTAAGGCTCCGTTCACATCTGCGTTAGAGGCTTCATCAAGAGCTGGGCCTCACTGACAGACAAACCCAATTTTAGCCTATGGGCGCTGGTCATAAAACGGGTCAGGCACTTCCGTCATTTCATTGTTCTGCTCCTATACCGGAAATGTCATATGCAGATGTGAACGGAGTCCAAACAGTTCACAAGAAATTATTTCTAAATACATATCAGATCATTTCTATCATTCAGACATATACCGTGGTCCCTCAAGATACAGTGGCCTCAGGATATAATATTTTCAACATACAATAGTCTTTCCTGGGCCATCGTTGAAACTAGACTCAACATACAATGCCTCGGAGTCAAATCCAACCAATCAACATGGCCACTTCTTTGGTAAAATGGTATTGGTGTCTAGTAGCCTCTCTTTACAGTAGAGAGTGGTATTATATGTTCTGTACTGCCCTCTATCTGTAATAGGAGGAGCTGCTCCTTCTACCACCAGGTGAGGTTAGCTTCATTTTATTTTTATGGCACATGTACAGAACCCTGAAGAAGCTCATGTGCCCATCATAGAAAATGATTTACAGCTTCCAGCATCAGCTCCTGTGACTTATATGTGTAAAGACTATATATGCCCTAGTTATCTGCTTAATTTTCTTAAATCTTCATTTTCTCATACCTTGGGATGACATTTTGGGGCTTCAGAACCAATCGATAACTGGGAAACTCAAGAGCTAACAAAATTATGTTTTACCCAGAGCCCTTTCAAATTAATTGCTGACAATGCAATACATGGTTGTCTTGAGCCCTCCCCAGGGTGTGGGAGCCGGTCTTTCCTGTGCCTCTACTCTATGTCTAACAGAGAACGTCCCAAGGGACATCCATATACAGGGTCGAACTGGCCCACCAGAGTACGAGAGGATCCAGGGGCTAGTTTAAAAACTGTAGAATATTTGTCATGGCGCAACCTCTTTAAACGTGTGCTCCTTGGGTCCTCTGGTGGACACAAGGAGCTTCAGTCCAATGCTGTCCATGTATGACATCCATAAGCCCTATCCACGGCCAAGTGTTTCTTAGGTGAATATATAACACTATGTCAAGTACTGAAGCTTTGGAGAATCATATTCCTCCTAAAATGATTTTGTCTGCTGTTACTTGAAGAAAATATGTGATCTAAATGATAAAAGTTATTAAATCCTCAATACCAGGCAGTGTGGCACACAGTATATTCATACAGATCTCCTAGCCTCCAGCAATACATGTGTTTGGAAGAAATAATGAGTTTCTATGGTTAGTTATTTTACAAATGCCTTCATTGTTCACATATCTTAGTCCTCCTCACCAGGGGAAGAGTAAATCATCTTCTTGAAGCTGTAAGACCCACACATGAAGCAAGATGTGCACTACCACACCAGGAGGTGGTTATTAGACATGCCCAAAGAATTTTTACTATGAGCATGCTGCCCAACAACTAAAATCATGGAGTTCAGGGCAGGCTTCACGTAATTTATTATCCGCCTGCAGAATTATAGTTTAAAGAAGGATTTGCTGTTACATTTATTCAGTCCCCTACCCACAAATTTGTAAGTAATGTTTTAGTTCTCATCCCTTCCATCCCCAGTGCACTTTATTACATACTGCATAGTTTAACATGTACACAGTTTGTTTTCCTCCTGTTCGGTCTTATCGTCCTCCCTGTCTACCAACCATCCTTCCATTCAAATTAAAGTTGCTCTCCAGGAAATTGATGCAATTTCACACCGAACGTCCTGAGACTTCCTAATTTACTTTCCTTTACAATTTTGTCCCTGAGCCAAGATTTAAGGACAACACTTGAGAGTGTCTTTGTTTATAAAAAAAACCCATTCAAGTCTTCATAGATTGCAGGTCCATAGCTAATCCTTGGGTATTTTCTATCCATGTGGCAAGGTGAGAACCTCACCTCAAGCAGAAGCATATCTTCAGGATGAGGATATTAATGGCCTATTGGTAGGCGTCCAATTCTCAGCACTCCTGCCGATCAGCTACTGCAAGCCGCGTAGCCGCTTCATTGTTTTACATAGAGCCTACCTCAACACCATCAGTCCGCCACCAATCAGATTTTTATGGCTTATCCTGAGGACCGGCCATTGATATCCTGATCTTGGAAAAAACACATCAGAATGTGTGTATGTATACATGTCAGCTGTGTATGCAGCAGAGCTGAGTTTGTCAGCTGTATATGCAGCAGAACTGTATAAGTGTATGTATATATTTCAGTTGTGTATGCAGCAGGGCTGTGTTCGTCAGCTGTACATACAGCAAAGCTTTGTGTGTATGAATAATGTGTGTGTAATATGTGTGTACTGCACTGCTGTGTGCCTATGTATATATGTGCGGGCCACAGAGACAGGGGTCAGGTCCGGCAGCAATGGGCCAAATCTGGCAGGGGAAGGTGCCATAAATACCCTAAGGTGGCCATCCAGTAGCTGGGAGGACTAAGGTCCATGTGCTGGACCTTTTATGAGTCAGAGAGTGCATGCATGTGCACGCTACAGGCAGCAGGAGAAGAGGTAGCACAACACCAGCAAGAGAGTAAGACAGCGATATTATGTTGGAAGTACCCAGTGGAAAGAAGCAGTAGGAAGCCGATGGGTATGAGGACAGATAGCAGTGACCAGGTGAGTGCTCCAGTGACTAGGTAAGGTGAGATGGAGGTGGGCATGGATGACTGGTATAACAGCTTTCTGCTGATTGGGACCAATTCTGTTTAAAGACTCATTAGCACTCTTATCTCTAGTTTGGGAGTGAGGAGCCACTTTACTTAGTGTATAAGGCTGGAATCACCCTGACGGTGATGTATGTATGAGCAGTTGTAAATCATAATACACATATCTATACAGTGTAGTCCTCAGATCTCTGCCTGTGAACTCAATGGTAAAGGTTAGGAATATTAGGAACAGAGTCAGATAGTCCTGGAGAGACCCTCATTTTTGCCTCAGCTCAAGCAGTCCCCTCGGCGTAGTAAACTGGTAATGCAAACTAAACACAACATTACCTAGAAAAAGAAATATCGCAGAAAGGAAAAAAAATGTTTTCCTGACTAGTTTGCGTAATGCAAGTGGGTAGATTATTCTGAAAACTGTTCCTTCCTGCTACCTTCCCTTTCTGGGCCCTGTGTGTAGGTTTTGAGGTAAATGAAAAGGATATGCCTGCTAAAACATATTTCCTTCAAGTTCCTGATGCATTTTAATAGGAATGTTAGTAGCAGAATAGCAGAATGGCTCTTTATTTCTCTTGCTCAGGCTAAGACATTTCAAGGGATTAAAGAGAGATACTACAATATTAGATTCAGATTATTTTTTTATTTCTTTACCTTATTTTTAAGCTTTATATGTATTTTGACTGTTCATTTAGACCCTTAATACGCACCTTTGAAAGTTTGTAAATTGTGGTAGGCCAGAGTTCAATCGCTTTGTGAGTTGATATTAGGAACTATGACGGCCGATAGAAGTCAATGTATGTATTTTATCAGTATACATGGCTCCTGAGATGTCTATGTGTAAAAACAGAGAGCCCAAGCCTGCAGTCTCAGCCCCCAATATCGGGACACAATTCTGACACATTTACTACATTTTGAAAACTTGGAGCAGATTTAGTGCATCTTGTGACAATCTATCAAATATTAAGTGAAAAAGTGCCATTCTCTTATGAGAGAATTGAAGATCCGCAATGTTGTCCAGTTGCCCAACAGCTGTATAACACTTGAACTCATGTATCCGTGTCCCAGACAAATTTCATGCCTAATTTTCTGAAAATGTACACCAAAGCAGTGTCTGAGAAGACAGGTATGATGTAACATTCGTACAAGGAAGCAAACATCTGTTAGGCACGGAAAAGAGCAAGTCATTTACATAATGTGCGTTTTGGAATATTGGTGGCAATTTATGTGTGGCTGTTGAAGATTCACTACACTAGATGATCCCCTGCAAAAGGAAAATGTAATAACGTGAGATAGATGAGCAGATTCCCCAGATTAACATGTTCATTCATCTCTGTTACCACATACCGGTACTTTAAAATGTACTTTCTTAGAAAGAGTAGAAGAGATAAAGGAGTCAGGCTACTTATAAATCTGCGCTGTTCCTTTCCGGTATTGAGATCCGTCATAGAATCTCAATACCGGAGGAAAACACTATTCATGGTCAATGGGGACAAATCTGAACTGAACAAAACAGAGTGCACCAAAATCCATTCCGTTCTGTTTGGTTGCGTTCCCATACCCGACAGATAAGCGCTGTAAGCAGCGTTTGAGTGTGTCATGGGATGCGGACAAAAATGGATCTGGCATGAAACACAATGTAAGTTAATGGTGACGGATCCGTTTTATCGGACACAAGAGAAAACGGATCCGGCACCCATTGACTTACAATGCTTTTAGTGCCGGATGCTATCATGGCTATTTTAGAGATAATACAACCAGATCCATTCATCCATTGTATTATCCTAATTGAAGCGTTTCTGCTGATCTATGACAGATGCAGCAAAAACGCAGATGTGAAAGTAGCCTTACTTTTCATTAAAAAAAAAAAGAAAAAAGAGAAATCAGCAAATGGACTGCTGCAGCCAATTAGTGACCTCAGCAGTCAACTGCCATACCACTGGAATCTTGGCTTCCATCACTCAGCAGTAATGTGAGCAGTACCGCATGAGACCACTGAGGCCAGCAGCAGTTACATGCCAGCCACTTGTTATTTTAAAACATATGCTGCTGTTTTTATTTTTTCTGAGTGTTTTATACTGATGACCTCTCCTCAGGATAGATCATCAGTAAGTGATTGGTGGGGGTCCAACACCTGGCACCGCGCCAATCAGCTGTGTGAAGAGGCCTCTTCCTAGGCCAGTGATTGCACCTTCAGCGCTGTGCGGAGGTTCCAGGAGTTGGACCACCACTGATAGGTCATCAGTATAAAACACTCGGAAAATCCCTTTCAAGGTAGGATAACCTCTTCGATTATCTATATTTTTAATTCTCCTCTACTACAGCCACAAAATGAAATTAAAGTTTGAAAATAATTCTTTAATAATTCTAAGACGATACAAAGCCATGGAATTAGCTGCCCATGCAGATACAATGAAGTAACTGTACACCATACAATAGCTACCTATGTTCCCTCTCTTGGTCTAAAGAGACATTGGAGTACAGTGTGAGGATCTATGCAATGAGAAAGGTGTCAATAGAGCTGTCCAATTAGTGGCGAGATGAACAGAATACCTATAAGCATAGGGTCGCAGCCTCTATAATATTTGTTTTTTATATTAGTGACTCTAAACACAGTTCACTTGCCAGCAGAAGTGCCTGTGACTAAATAGTTTATTTTTTTTTAAGAGTTCATTTCATACAAGTAAATTTTTATTAAATGTTAAAAGCTAAGTCCGGCCATCTGTGTTCTTATTTCCTGTGCTTAGATTATGCATTTGTTCCAAATTTGGAAAATATTACAGAGAAAAACAATTTTGGTTGTTTACAAAAAAAAAACCTCATGTGTCATGGAATGTCGTAGGCCGCATTCTCCTCCAACTCTGTCCTCAGAAGTGGCCACTCACAGTGAGATGTCTAAAGCTGGCAACAGATGTAAAGATTTGGCCACAGTACAATAAGTATTCTGATTTTCAGAATCGTTATTGGGAAAAGGACAAAGATGGATAAATATTTCCCACAATACAAAATAAAAATGTAAGAAATAATGGAGACACGACACGGTGCATTTGCATTGTCCCACATGTTATTTAAAGGGGTATTCCCATTACAGACAATGGGAGCATATTGCTAGGATATGCCCCCATTGTCAGATAGGTGCGGGTCCCACCTCTAGGACCCGCACCTACAACGAGAACGGAGCGGGGAGAGATGTGGCTGGAGGACCCCGGGTTTCCTGGGGTCCATCCACCATCAAGAGCTGCTACCACAGAAGTGAATGGGAGCGCAGCGCGTACATGCGGCCCCTGCTCCCATTCATTTCTATGGGGCAGACGGAAATAGCTGAGCAACGCTCGGCTATTTTCGGCGGCCCCGTAGAAATGAATAGAGGGCGGCTGTGCACGCACAATGCGCCCTCCGTTCATTTCCCCGCTCCGTTCTCATTGTAAGTGCATGTCCCAGAGGTGGGACCCGCACCTATCAGACAATGGGGGCAGCTAACTATGTTTAACATATACATTAAACAGAAGCCTCAGATAGATGCCGTAGAATGGCATCCGTCACCATAGAGAGCCACTGTAAAAAAAAACTGAAAAAAATACCAAAACATATGTTAAAGTACACTTTTTTTTTTTTTACTGGACTCTGTTAAATGTAGGGGGGAAAGATGATGGAACCCAGCCTCAGCACTATCAGATATTTCAACGTATTGTAAAAAATTCATCAGAAAATCACATTCACTGACCCCTCAACTGCTCATGTCTGACACTTCCTGGTTCCTCTCACCACGCAGGATATAACTGCTCAGCCAATCATTGACCACATCCAGGGACTGACTGAGATTCTATTTCCTGTTTGTCGAGAGGAGTCATGATTAGAGACTGGCAAAAGACTGGGAAGCATCCGGGGATCAGTGTATTATTTTTTGTTTAGTTTTTTTTTTTTTTTTTTTTTTTTTTTTTACAGCATTCTGAGCATTTTCTAAATAATTTATCTGCCAGACAACCCCTTTGAGGTGGATTTTAGTGGCATTTTATGCACTTTTTCATCTTTTGGTGCACTTTTTGTTTTAAAAAAAATGCCAGCTCCACATTTTATCTAAAAGTCTATGAGGAATATGTTATTCAGGAGGCACATAAGGTTTTTCTAATACCATTTTTTGTAGCATGCTGAAGTAATGGCCTTTTTAAGCATTTTTCCATCTCCTTCTCTGTAGGGAAAAATGGCTGCAAAAAACTCTTCCCAACATGTTTTAATACAAAACCATATAAAAACTGTATGCTGTATAGAAAAACGCTGGTAGTTTTTATGGCTTTTTAAAAGTAGTAAAAAAAAAAAAGGAAGATCAAAATCATGTGTAAAGGAGCCATTAAGGATAGTTTCAGAAGGAAACAGGCTACGCTAGCCATATTTTCCGGCCTAAACGCTGCTCCTGTGAAGTGAACTCGCAACATTTTAATGATTTATGATGCTGTGAATTCCAGTGTCACCGTCGGTCTACTGAACTGTAGTCGCTGCTTTATTGGCGGTGAGACTGGAATTCACAACACAATAAATCATTAAAATGCTGCAAATTCACTTCCCAGGAGCAGCATTCAGGCCAGAAAATGCCGCTCACACACAAACAGCGTGTTTCCCGCAATGAAATTGCTCGTCTGAAACTAGCCTAAGAAGGCAGAACTACTCAAGGTGAATAAAAAAATATAAAAAAAATATAAAAATGATACTCACTTCACCGATCTCATGGCACTTCCCTGTCCCTTGCCAGTCTCTAAACATGGTGCCTCTCGGCGTGCAGCCAATCATGGGCCGTAGCCGGTCACCAATGGTATCTGGCTGAGCAGTCATTTCCTGCATGTCAAGAGGGACTAGGAAGTAGAGACTAGTGGGACCAAAAAGTGCCAGAACGTGAGCAGTGGGAGATCAGCGAGTGTGATTTTTGTTATTTTTATTTTTTTTACAGCATTCGGAGACATTTCTGAATAATTTTTATTGGCCAGACAACTCCTCTGAGAAGGCAGTGTCATTTGGATCTGTAATCTTTACTGCTTTTCACACATTTTACAGACATCTGGCAAGCCTTGGTTCAGCAAGAGAATTCATGCCATTTTTGCAGCAGATTACTTAGGTGGATAGTTTAATATTCCAAATAGAAATGTAAAAAGTTGAAATGAGCAACCGGGCCATACATAATTTTAGTT
The DNA here is from genome assembly GCF_905171765.1 of Bufo bufo. Taxonomy (NCBI): domain Eukaryota; kingdom Metazoa; phylum Chordata; class Amphibia; order Anura; family Bufonidae; genus Bufo; species Bufo bufo. The sequence continues at coordinate 366,348,639 of NC_053393.1, read as the reverse complement.
TATTCTGAACACTATAAAATTATATTTCCCCTATTTCAAATAATCCAGACTTGGTGGCCCCAGGACTCCTTTTCTTGAAACTTGTGGACGATGTTCTATACTGGCAACAGCACATAAACTACTTCATACTTAATTCTGTATCTACGAGGTTAACTCTGATCTCCACATCTGTCCAGCATGACTAAATAGCTCATACAACGCCTCAGACATTGGTAAAATTTGAGTTTTGGATGGGATTCAGGACAGACACCCCCACTTTATCTTCACCTCCACCAAAGGTCTGAAGTCAGCAGCACAAATGTGGGCTGTCTGAGATCTGTGGAATGCCAAGCAGAAGCCTGTGTTACGGCAGAGGGGAGGAAAAAAAAAAAGAGCATGGCTGAATGAACTTAGTGTTACCTTTTTTTCTAACATTAGTCTTCTTTTCCTGATACTGTCTGAATTTGAAACATCTAATTTAATCCATTGAAGGGCCCAGTCTTCCTTTTATTTCCTGTCTGTACTGGAGCAGTCGCCTGTTTTAATTATGACTTTCTCCAGCTCCTACATGTTGCGTGCTCCAGCTGGCTCACAGCACACTTCCTTGGAAGGTAAAACGGACTAACTGTGCTGATGAGAGTCCGATAGGGGCAAAGCCACAGTATTTAATAGCGCAACTGATAAAGAGGGTGGCATGAACTTACAGAAAACTACTCCAACAAAAATATTATGTGCAATCAATGCTCATTTAGTAGTAATTGCTGAAGCATTACTGGTGACACTGATATGAATTTACTATATCATACTCAGAGAAAAGAGGCCCCAGAAATGTTTTTTTTTCCACAGAAAGTCTAAATTTTAAAATGCTACTTGGTGCTGGAAAAAAAAACTGTATTTATGTTATTTCTTTATTCCTCTTATACTCAAACATAGAGTACTCATTCATATATGAGTAACAATCACTTTGAATGGTCATATACATAAATATACCTTCCTGAACACTGAAAGTGCAACACTAAGAAGGAAAAGTCATAGAATTATTGAAATCACAGGACTGATAGACATGTTAATGATATGTAAATGATAAAAAAAATAAAAATAAAAAATATTAAAAACATCTCAATTTATTCAGTATCAAGTATGAGTGCCACGCACAGAAATACACACATTTATCTGCCTTGGCATGCTATCAATGAGGTTATGAATGGTTGTCTGAGGAATGCATTTGGGCACACAAACCATCATGATCCACTGCTCCCTTTGCAATTGCTGACCAAGGACATCCCCAATGTTTTAAATGGAAGTCATGTCTGGAGATGTTGCACGCCAAGGTAGCATGTTTAGGCAATGCATGTTGCTCATATAAGCACAAGCAACATGCGCCTGGACAATGTCCTATTGAAAAACGGCACCTGGGACACTTTGGAGAAATGGCTGTAGCACTGGTTCCACATCCAAATCAATGTAATAGTGAGCTGTTTGTGTAGCTAAAATAAAGACTAGAGGGGTCTGGCTATGGTACGTTATGCCACCTCACACCAAAATCCCAGGGGTAGAACCAGCATGACTTTCCCTTGTTAAGGCCTCTTCATGGTGTTGCCGACATGGTCTTCAGACCAATCTCCGGCTATCAATGAGTCTGAGACAAAAGCAGGACTCATTGCTGAAGAGGATAGAGCTCCACTGCCATCTTGCTGTGCACCATGATAGTCCATGACAATATAGCGTGAGGTCAATAGGACGTCTGACTCATAGCCCAATGTCGTTCAAATGCCTTCTGATGGTGTGTGTAGACACTGTTTGCCACCCTAGGCTTGGGATGTGAGCAACCAAGGTCTCCCAGTTCAAGGATTCCGTCCCTCACAATTTGCGAAAAAGTGGCAATTTCAGTTGCAGTATACAGAATGGATTACTATGCACCAATATTCTAATAAGATTATCTGTCCATGCACAGGTTCACTTCTGTGCACCTATTGCGGTCATTCTAGTTGTTCTCCGAACCACCTGAACACGCAGTGTTGAACAGTAATGGCATCTTGGCCTTGGTCTGTAGCAATCAGCCGGAGTGAGCAACCAAGGTCTTTCAGTTCAAGGATTGTGTCCCTCTCAGTTTGCAAGTGTCGATAACAGACATGTTGATGAACAGGAGGCATTGCACAATCATCCCACTTGACTTGATTTGATTACAGAGGTTTCTTGTGGCTAAAAAACTTTGCTTTCAATCTGGCTTTTATGCCCCTCCCACATGCCACATATTGGAGCTAGGTGCTTAAAATGTCATAATTTGCCTATTTTAGTGACACCTGCTACTTCCTTGATTTGCATAAACTTACAGCTTGTCCTTATTGGTGTTGCAATTTCAATGTTATATAATATTCAATATATATACTATATATATATATATATATATATATATATATATATATATATATATGGGACATCGACACAATTCTAACATTTTTGGCTCTATACACTACCACAATGGATTTGGATGTGCCTAGGTGGCGGGGCGTAAGCGGGAGCAAGCAAGGGAAAAATAATAAACATAGTGGCAAACAGGAACAAGGAATACAGAAAAGAAATGGCACAATAAAACAATAACTAACGGACCAAGTCAAAACCAGGTGAGACAATCATAGCCAAACCAAGAGACAAGAGCAATACAATACCAAAGCTGGGTCAATACCAAGAAGTAACAGCAGGGTTCAAATTGTCAGGCAAAGGCAAAGTCCAGGCATGATATCAGCAGGAAAACATAATAGCAGCAGGACCTTATTTACAGGCAACTGTGGCCAGCAGCTGCCTGTTTAAATAGGCTGCATTTTAGTCACACGTGACGTCATCACATAGGACCTGTCAGCGTTATTGGCCGGCGCTCCTACACCCAGAGGCACGGCCTGGTCACAATAGAAATAGGATGGCGGTGGCGCTGCCTGCCAGCGATTGTGACCGCCACATCCTAGGTATGACACATTTATTCCTGATAATCTACCCATGTAAAAGGGCCCTTACATAAAGAAAACTAGCATTTACAGAAATGGTGACTTGCACTATGAAAAACAAAAATCTTACCAAATACGGTAAATTGTTTGTGGTTTTGTGTTGTTCTGAAAAGCATAGCAGCCTACAAGTTACACTACTGTAAAAAATAAAGTATCCAAACATAATATGTCAATTGTACGCCAAAGGGACACACTTTGACATATGTCTGCTCCATGGGTATGCCTATGATCACTTTAAAGTACAGCAGGATACAATGGCCCCAAGTCATAAACAATGGCCCCAGGATACAATATTTTCAGCTTACAATGGTCTTTCTAGGGCAATTGTAAGTTAAAACTAGATGCAACAATGCCTCAAGACCCAGATCCAACCAATCAACTTGAGGAATTCACTAGTAAAACAACTTTACTGGTTGTCTAGTAGCTCCTCTTTACAGTACAGTGTGGCACTGCATGTCTTGTACTTTTGGACATGGACGACAGCTCCATTTTATTTTTCTGGTATACAGGACCCTTCTTTCTTCCTCATAGTACGAGGCTTACAGCTTTCAACATACATTCTTGACTGTTATATGTAAGGACTTGATTTATTCTTACATCTTAGGTGACCATTTAATGTGTATGGGGCCTCCCAACTCTTCCCTGACAGCTGCAGATGGGTGAGATAAGGATTGGGCATGTTAGATTAAAACTGCTTGATACTTTTGGTAGCAGGGGCATAAGTTGCTGTCAGAGATTTCTGGAAGTGGCTTTCTCCCTTCTCCTATTCACTAGATATACAAACTTGGGACTGGAAAAGCTAGCAGTTGTCTAAACAAGCATTCGGCCAAGACCCATCTCATGTGCTTGGCGACGCTACGTACTCACTGCCATCCCTCTATTTGGGGTGGGCACTTGCACCGTATCACTAACCTTGCTGTTACCCAGTGCCAGCCACCAAACTCCAGTATCCCATGTTGCAAGCTGCAGCCTGGCAGGTAGGTCTCTTTCTGTATGTGCATTAGTGTCTATTTACTGAACCTCACCCATCAGCACTGCAAGGTTTAATTCCACTTTTGCTCTGTGTTCAGCTGCTTGACTAATGAGCTTATCAGCTTTCCTATATATGCTGGGCTGCTTGTTGACCCCCTTGGCTGAACAATCCTTTAGATTCACTTAGGTCTTCCTAGCTTGCTAGACCCTCCAAAAGAGCTGTAATCCATTTGTCTGCCTGTGTACCAACTTCTGTCTGATTCCTGGATTCTGAGTCTCTGCCATCTAACCTGACCTGTACCTGTTCACTGTACTGACACTGAGCTGCATGCTCTGGATTCTGGACTGGTTTACAGATTTGCATGAACTCTGCATGCCCTGACCTCTGCCTGTTTCATGATGGTGGTCATGGCACATTCTAGTTTCTATTTTTCAATTCTATGGATTTTCCTTGTCCTGGTTTAGCACAAGCATGTTTTTCCATGCATAGAGACCACTTATCCCAGAACTCAAAACCTCAGTCTGTGAATGCGCTCTGAGGAAGTCACAAATCTACCAGACACCATTCTTATTTTCCCTTTATATAGGGTAATATAACTTCAGTTTAATCTGTTTCAGTAAGCTCTCACAAGACATATACTGTCCCTATAACGTATAAAGGTTTGACATGACTTCAGGATTCTATATTAGGCAGGAGCTCTACTTGCAAAGGCCAAGATTCACACAAAAAAGCAGTTCAGACACTTTATTACAAACTAACAGTGAACATTTTTATTGGGCCCCTGAGAAGTAGTTGCGATAATTAGAAAAACACTACAGAGGTGTTGATCAACGCTCTCTTATTCTTTAACTCTGCTGTGTCAGTAAATCTCAGTGAAAGACTTGAATTAACAAGGATGTCTAGTCCTCTGCTTTAACACTCTATCAGCGCTGAGGAAAAATAAAGGACCGTTTTGGATTACATATTGTGGAAAAAAATATCAGCTCAAGTTACATCATGGGATTTGTGTTTCACTTTGAATAACTTGGTAATATAATTTATTCGTCTATGTTCACAATTGCACTATGACAATTCGCTCAGGGTTCAGTTGGGTTTTAGTCACTTTGACGCCATGAAGCAGAAACTTTGACGGAATCCTTAAGTTATATGACAGATCCACCACAGCATTATGATTGGAAGCCATTATGCCAGTGTACAGTAAGCTTAATGGCTAAATATAGAGCATTGCCAACAACCCTCCATACCATGGAGTACTTCCTGGAAGTCTCCATAGAGGACTGGTCTCTTTAAGGAGATTCAGCACCCTGTCTAAGTCGCTTCCAAGGCATCACAAGGTGGTACTGGCAAGATGGCTCTTTTGGGAGATACTTCTTAGCATATTCGTTTCTCATTGAGCATTGCCAATTGGTCTCCATATCATGGAGTACTTCCAGTAAGTCTCCATACAGTACTGGTCTCTTTAAGGAGATTCAGCACCCTGCTTAAGATAGTACCACAAAACATTTTTTTTCTTTGTTTGGCCAAGTCTAAAAGACTCTCATAGACAAAGAAATACTAATATAAAAAGTTCCAAAGATAATACCACATGTCAAAGATGCCACAAAGCACAGCTGCACAATTAACATTTCTGTGTTAGAAAACACAGTTTGGCACAGACAGAAAAATCACTATTTGCGACTGCCATTGCTCACGATACACAGCACTGACTTAAGGAGGGTAGATGGTACAGCACCAGCATCACTGCTAACATAACCATGGCTAAACAGCTACATGCTTCTTTTTTAACAGACGTTACCTAACGTCTGCCAGAAAAATTGCTAAAATAGTTGCTGTCGAAAAAAAAAAAAGTCATGCATTACTAAAACAACAGTATTATGCATTCACACTGTAATATATACCAGGGCAAGTAGAGGTCTGAAAGAGATTTTGTTAATAAAATGTTGTCAGAGTTCAATAAAAACAGTTTCAAGCTAATCTTCATAGTATTTAGAACCATTTTTATAAGGATCAGATGTGAGACGAATGAGGGGTTAAGACAGTAGTTACAGAAGAGCTTCGTTTTATTGCTGGTCAAACGTGCTAAGTCATGACTACACTAGTTATCAGAAGACATTATGAAATCATGGCATGTCAATAATGTCCCGTCACTCTCTCCACTAACTGGCTTTGCTGAATGCCATGCCTCATAAAATCTGGATTTAGGTCTATGCCGAGCAAACGCATTTCAATTTTGCTCTGCTCCACCCCTCTGGTTACAACCCAATCAAGAGCATGGAGGCAACAGAATAAACATTGCAAGTTCCATGAAGTAAGTGTAAAATATCAGTGTCCAGATGTACAAGGTACTGCGTAGGTACTACGAGACTTTCTGACTTTCACAAGCTGGCAACCCAGGCAGCTTTACCAGGGTCCATTACCAATAATAGTTTTATTTGCTTAATAAATTACATCGAAAAGCACAATGGCCGGCACTCGCAGCTGTAACATTGCCAAACATTGTCAATGGCTGTTCTCTGGCTATAAATAGTCAAATAATGGACTGCTCACAGGCTCCCCCTCCCTTCAATTCCCTACTGCACCCATCTAGCCATTACTTAGAAAGCATTAAAATGTGACTCTACATGACATTTTATAGAGTTCATAAATTGCCACAAACAGATGAACTAGGACAGATTTGTAGGCACAGGGGTTCACGTATAAAATAAATTGCACATAAAGGACTCACGGACAAAAAAAAATAGAAAAAAGGTTTGACAGCGATGAAAGAATACTTGTAAAGAAAAATTAAGGAAGCAGAAAAAGATGTATAAATCTAACATATTTATATGTGAAAGTGAGAGTTTATTAAGAATCTGCATATAGCGTCATGGCTTTTCAGTATTAACTATGTTATTAAAGCAGGAAACTTTTTAATATAAATAATACATACAATATCAATTTACAGGAAAAAAGAAAAAAAATCATTTCAGTGTTGGAAAGCAAAAAACAACCTATTTGCACTCACTTTAGCGCAAGATTAGGAATAGCACTAGTAGTATGTACTAATAAGTGCCTCCCGCTCTTGCAATCAGCTTGACTTTTCTAGATGTTCATAGGACAATCAATTAGGAGCCAAATAATTATTAACTTCTTAACCACAATGCAGATACTAAATAACAGCCTCTTGACTACAGCTGGGATTAGAGGAACCCCCTTTTATCCGGTCGCCTGGTTTCCAGTGACAATCAGAGACTAGGAAACCCCTGTGCATCCAGACCTAACCCTAGTAACCCTAGTTAGTATTAACCTAAATGCATCCTGTATAATAGAGACACAGAGCATAATGTATCAGCATACAGGAGTAGGTGTAGACGTGATAAGTATAAAAAAAATGAAAAGTTTAAAAAAAATTAAAAAAAATAAAAATAAAATATTTAAAAAAAAATCCTGAAAAGGCATTAAAATATGTAATTAATAAATGAACAAAAATGTATAAAACACATTTTATTGTTATTTAATTTGAAACAGGAACAGCATAAAAATAAGCAAAAAAAAAAGTTATTTTTTTTCTATAGTCGTGCCACAAAAAATTCTATAAATTAGGGTACTTTCACACTAGCTTTGCTTGAATCCGGCGGCAATTCCGTCGCCGGAACTGCCCACCGGATCCGGAAAAACGTGTGAAAACGGATTACATTTGAATCCTGATCAGGATTTCTGATCACAATAAAAAAAATGCATTGAAAAAAACGGATCCACCATTTAAGGACTTTAACTTTTTTTCAAATTTTTCAGGTTTTATCATGCAAAAGCCAGATCCGGTTTGACGGAATACACGGCGGCGGATCCGGCATTAATGCAAGTCAATGGGAAAAATTGGCGTTCAGTCAAAGTGTTCCGGATTTTTGGCTGGAGGTAAAAATACAACATGCTACGGTTTTCTGAAAAGCCTGATCAGTAAAAAAGACTGAACTGGATGCATCCTGAACAGATTGCTCTCCATTCAGAATGCATGGGGATAAAACTCATCAGTTCTTTTCCGGATTTGAGCCCCTAGGACGGAACTCAGCGCCGGAAAAGAAAAACGCTAGTGTGAAAGTACCCTTACACAGTAATTAATAAACTCCCCCACACTGCACAGAAAATAAATCCAATTTCTCCCACATAAAAACACATTGTGAAGCCTGATTAATGAAAAAATGAAAACAGTTACGGCTTCCTTACATTCAGAGAAGCAACAATGAAAAATGTAGCTGGTCATTGAGACCCTTCCAGGCCTGGTCATTAACATGTTAATTAAGGGGTACTTACTGCTGAAAGCCTAAATTTCAGCTGTTACACTGGATTCAGACCTGAGCGTATTTGATATGCGCGTTTAACGCGCGTTTTTGTCCATAGTCAACGCGCGTATTACGCGCGTTTGTGTGATTGACAGCAGTGTCCTATGGCCGCAAACGCGTGACAAAATGCCCCAAAGAAGCTCAAGAACTTGGTTTATGCGTCGGGCGTTTTTCAGCGCGTTCGAACGTGCTGTAAAAAGCGAAAATGTGAACCAGTCCCATAGGGAAGCATTGGTTTGCATCGGTTATGCGTTTTACAGCGCGTTCGAACGCGCTGTAAAACGTGCGAGTGTGAACTTAGGGTTATTGTGCAAAGAAGCTGCTGATTCCTTTCTGCTCCATTCTAGTAAAGAGTACGACCATTGGACTTGCAGAGATTATGAAGAGTGCCTGCCCTGAGTGGTTCAATGCCAGAGCATCAAATGAATAAGGAAAAATGTTATCTTTTTAAAAGACTTCTTCTTCATTACTTCATGAATCTATAGAATGAACTATCACTGCCAACAGGAAGATGAGGTCAAACAATGTGAAGTTTGGAGGGTTTACAGATCCAGCACAGTGTTCTTCTTAACATATATTACTGATAACATATTATATATACATATGTATATAAATATATATATGGCCTATAATTTCTATACTTGACTTTTTGAACGGGGGTAGCTACAGCCATGGATTGTGGACTAGACATAATTTTGATAACAATAGGAGTCATCAAGATGTCCAATTTTGTATCGCTGTTTATCATCCCATGTTAAATTTTTAGAAAATTTAACACCATGCAAAAATTTCATAAAAAGATAGTTGAAAGAAAGTGAAAACTGTGAAGTACAGCTAAAAACACAGCTATAAAGGTCTCCACATCAGGTCTAATTACAAAGTGAAATAGTGTCAGAGAGCACATAGGACCACCAATGAGAGTAAAATTACAAGACTTATATTACTTCAGAATTAGGGGCAATTTAAGTCCTGCTTTTCTACTCCAGTCTCTACATCAACAGAATAGTGACAGCGCTGATTTATTACCCACTGGGTCAAATGTACCAATGTGTCCTGTCCACGCACATCTCGGAATGAAGACATTTGTAATTAGTAGGCAGTGGAATGTATGGGAAAAAAATAAGTCTAGTCTGGATTTATATACAGTATGTGACTCTAAGCTAGGTGAAGTTGGGTCATGTAATCATTGTTATTAGTGCTCAACATGCATAACGATCACCATGTAAAATATGCATTACAGTAAGGAATAACTGCTATTCTTTAATTAAGACCTTAATTAGACTAAACCATTAGATTAATATTGGCACCAAAAATTACATGAATCATGGTACCATAACTCCATTAAACTAATTTGTACAAGTGGAATAAAGTGGGAATGTTGTTTATTATACATTGGTTATACACTAGAGAATTTTCAGTAGCCCAAAAGTACAAAAAAAAAGTTGTGAAATAATGTAATGATAAAACTGACACTTCATTCAAAATCATATTATTCTGGCCTATTGAAGATGCTGTTACCCCTTTAATATGCTGTATTAGGGCATATGTAACTGACAGAAGGAGATTTGGAGAACTGGAGAATTTGAGATAATGATGTACAAACGATCTCGCCAACTAAATTGCCTGACCAGGGAGTCAGTTTTTAATAAGCACAATGGCCTGAATTCAGTCAATCATGCCATCAACATGCAGTTTCGGCCAATAAAAGGTCCAAGTTTTCCAGCCCGGTGGATTACATTTTTGACAGACAAGAGTTTGCCATCGGCGAACCCAAACGCTCGTTCATGCTAGTTTTTCAAACAACAGTGGGCTGGAATGGCTGAAATTTGCCATTCTGACTGACTTTAAACTTATGTGTATGGCCACCTTAATAGCCCCTACACACTGGATAAATGTTGGCCAAACCAGCTGATTATGTAGGATTGAACAACAATATACAGTTATGTGTATGGTGTGTTCATACTCTCCCCTGATGGCAGATGTCAGGGTCAACAAGTCAGGCATGTTGGATGTCAACATGCCAAATACTCTCCGTGATATCCCATGACTGCAGCAAGCAATCAAGGCTCTCAGCTATGGTGATGTTCCATCCAGGCTGATGATCATGTGACAAGATGGCAAACAAGAAGGACCACAGACCGTTGGGCATCACCCAATTGGAATTTTTTTTTTATGAATCTCAGAAAAACAAATTTCTCCCCTTTCAAAACGAATGACTAGGTGCATGGGATTGATGTTATTCTGTTTGTGTATCCTCCAACTCTCCACCTCTCAATGATGAATGTGAAAAATTAGGGTGACTTTGTTGCAAAGGCAAATACTCATCTTTAAAAAAATATATTTTTTACAGTTTTGGGGAACTATGGTGTTAAATTTCAAAAACTGGTTCTTCAATGTCAAGAACAGTTTCACTGGTGAAGCTCGCAAGGTTTAGGCAAGTGAAGAGCGACTGGGGGACTAAGGACTTTGGAAAATATATTACAAAACTGATTTTAAACTCTGGTGTCCAAAATCTATGAATATTACTATTATGGATGAGCGAACTTCCTATTTTGAAGTTCGTGTTCGGGTTGTGGTATATAGTGAATTGCTTTATGGATTCCATTACCACGGAACATAACGCAATTCCATGAAGAAATGCATAATGGAATGCCTTTAGAGCAGGCATGCTCAACCTGCGGCCCTCCAACTGTTGTAAAACTACAACTCCCACGATGCCCTTCTGTAGGAGGATAGCTGTAGGCTGTCAGGGAATGATGGGAGTTGTAGTTTTGCAACAGCTGGAGGGACACAAGTTGAGCATGCCTGCTTTAGAGGCATTCCGTTATTCATTCCGTCATAATAGAAGTCTATGGCCAGCATAACAGATCCGTCCGATTTCCGTTATGCTGGCCATAGACTTCTATTATGACGGAATGAATAACGGCATGCCTCTTAACGCAATTCAGCATATACCACAAACCGAACACGAACGCCAACTTCAAAATATGAAGTTCGCTCATCCCTAATTACTGTTCAAAATTTCCTTGGAAAGTTCTTCTATCTTACAAACTGTTTAACTGTAGTTAAAAAAAAATGACAGGCCTAGTGAACCTGAATAGGCTTGAGCGATGCCCCCACAACTTTCTGGAGACATCACACAATTATTATCTGGATCTCTGAACCTTTCTTCTGTAAGTGGAAGTTTAATTTCTGAAATTCCAGAATATTATCTGTAGGTATTTACTTTCACCCATCCACTTGAAGACACAGTGAATAAACCATGATGAATTTGATGCAGCAATTTTTTAATATATTATGCACTCCTAACTTGGACAACATTTCAAAGGAATCCAGCTGCTATCAATAAATGCTAATTATTTTATTATTACCACTATTTTTCAAACTCTTCTGATTTCAAACCTTCTGAAACATTTGCCGACACCAACATGAACTAAAATGAAAATCATCAATATCTCTACTAAACATGTCATTTAGAATGAGAAAATCAGGAATAGGTTTGCTTCATTAAAACCAGAAACTTGCCTTTCAATTTCTAAAGTGAAATACGTAATTGAAAACATTATCAGCAGGGATGCATGAAATATGAAAAGACCCCAGGATAGAGGCTTTGAGAAAGGAAGACTATGATAGCGAAGAGCCAAACCGCTGCTCAACAGAGAGAAAGACTAATGGAGTAAAATGAGGTAACAAAAAAGTACATATAAAAAATAAAAAAAAATCACATAAAAATCTTCAAGTAAATTATTCTACACTGGCCCCTGGGAAGAACTATAAACTATCTATATGAACAGAGTATATGTGCTAATTAATTTATTTTTTACTTTAGTGAATAGAATTTTACAACTTTTTGTCCCTGTGCTTTTTTCCTGCCTACAATTGCCCAGGTTGATTCAGTCAAACATACACATTCAAAAGCCTGGCTGTGTATATAGCAGTTTAAACAAATGTGGAATAAACTCTGAGCTTATTAAACAACACTGACAGAAGAGCGGTCACTTAGCACACTTATCAAATGGTTTTATCTGCTTACGAACAGTAAAACTTTTTTAAAGGTTTTCCTATGCATTACATGCAGAGCCATCCCATCCACTGACATAATTGACATCATGGAACAAGCATGACACAAAACAAAAACTGTTTGGAGATTTATATGTCACCTTCACATTTTCTGTAGGTCCAGGACAGTCTTTTGTGCCACCCAGAAATGGAGAGTGACTAGAACCACAGAAGTGTTATGACAATGTTAGGTGTCTGTCACCATGGCCATGTGGTTTTCTGTGCACTGACCAAACAGAATCTGCTGGACATCGTAAGAATCTCACCAATCAAATCGTATCTCAGCTTCCTGGAGCTCTGTGAATATGGTACGGGTGCTGTGAGTGGTTTGAGTTTTGCAAAGAATTAGGTTTTATATTGTGTGTGTTCTGAGGTGTTTCACAGTCTTTAATATTGCTACGGCACTTAACCTTCTTCATTTAAATACTACTAGTATTGCTAGAAAAAAAATGTTTGGCTAGTCTGTTTTATTCCATCCATGCCATAGGGAATTGGGTCAAAAAGTAATCAGGATTGAAGGCTTTTAATTATGGTATATTGATAGAGCAGGAACCTAGGTAAGATGGTCACACAGAACTTAGAGTGATCTATAGATATTTCTTGATAAACACTTTGATAAAGCTTTTAACTACAGGGTGGGCCATTTATATGGATACACCTTAATAAAATGGGAATGGTTGGTGATATTAACTTCCTGTTTGTGGCACATTAGTATATGTGAGGGGGGAAACTTCAAGATGGGTGGTGACCATGGCGGACATTTTGAAGGCGGCCATTTTGAATCCAACTTTTGTTTTTTCAATAGGAAGAGGGTCATGTGACACATCAAACTTATTGGGAATGTCACAAGAAAAACAATGGTGTGCTTGGTTTTAACGTAACTTTATTCTTTCATGAGTTATTTACAAGTTTCTGACCACTTATAAAATGTGTTCAATGTGCTGCCCATTGTGTTGGATTGTCAATGCAACCCTCTTCTCCCACTCTTCACACACTGATAGCAACACCGCAGGAGAAATGCTAGCACAGGCTTCCAGTATCCGTAGTTTCAGGTGCTGCACATCTCGTATCTTCACAGCATAGACAACTGCCTTCAGATGACCCCAAAGATAAAAGTCTAAGGGGGTCAGATCGGGAGACCTTGGGGGCCATTCAACTGGCCCACGACAACCAATCCACTTTCCAGGAAACTGTTCATCTAGGAATGCTCGGACCTGACACCCATAATGTGGTGGTGCACCATCTTGCTGGAAAAACTCAGGGAACGTGCCAGCTTCAGTGCAAAGAGGGAACCACATCATCATGTAGCAATTTCACATATCCAGTGGCCTTGAGGTTTCCATTAATGAAGAATGGCCTCACTATCTTTGTACCCCATATACCACACCATACCATCAATTTTTTTGTTCCAACAGTCTTTTGAGGGATCTATCCAATGTGGGTTAGTGTCAGACCAATAGTGGAGGTTTTGTTTGTTAACTTCACCATTCACATAAAAGTTTGTCTCATCACTGAACAAAATCTCATTAGAGACAGATTTCATGAGTCCACATTTTGGCAAATCCAACTCTGAACCAGTTTCACGAAACTTAGCAAGCAGTTTGCTAACTGTAGCATGGGAGATGGGTGGTCTCGTAGGGTGTCTTGCATTGAAATCTACTGCAATGACCCGGTTACTGCGTTCACCAGATATCAACACAATTTCTATCTGCTCCTCACGTGTTAACCTCGGCGACATGTCAATGGCTGTAAACAAAGAGAAACTTGTAAATAACTCATGAAAGAATAAAGTTACGTTAAAACCAAGCACACCATTGTTTTTTGTGTGAAATTCCAGATAAGTTTGATGTGTCACATGACCCTCTTCCTATTGAAAAAACAAAAGTTGGATTCAAAATGGCCGACTTCAAAATGGCCGCAATGGTCACCACCCATCTTGAAAAATTTCCCCCCTCACATATACTAATGTGCCACAAACAGGAAGTTAATATCACCAACCATTCCCATTTTATTAAGGTGTATCCATATAAATGGCCCACCCTGTATAATTAAGAGCCTAATATATATTAGTGTATAAAATGCAACTGAATCCTGGCTTAATTTGCAAAAAAAACAAACCTTGGTGTACATGCACCATATTTATTATGTGTTTTTAGACACTTTTTCAGCTTGCATAGTAAGGGAGGTCTGCCTTAGTGAGAAAACTGGGGCAAAGTAAGCCAATAGGTGGTGTAAATGTAGACAAAACTGTCTAGCCGCACGGTAAACAAAATTTGGCATCGGCCACGGTGATAAATTTGGCACATCTTTAGACTGCCTAGCCTAATTTTACACTGTCTAAATCATGGTCAGGTTTAGTAAATATGCCCAAAAGTACAGAACTGAAAATGCATTTAGCAGAAAAAATATTATCTATACCATACATCTAAAAACTGACACAATGACGTAAAATTCATTATATAGTGAAACGCCTTTGAGGTGACCACACCAGAAAGGTCTTCTCAAATGTGTGCATAATATTTGGTGGAACAAAAAAATCTGTCACAGGGAATCTGATAGATGGTCTTCTCAAAGAGGTGGTCATTTCGAGAGGCATCACTATATACCAGAAATTAAAAAGATAGCCTCTACAACAACTAAATGGATGGAAACATGTCTAAAGTTAAGAGTTAATAAGATCTGTTAAAGTGAAAGCAACATAATACTAGGTTAGGCTTCCCAAAAAGAGAAAAAGGTAGAGAACACAAATCCATACTGTACTGCGAGACAGGAAATGTGTTTTTCCCTCATTTACAGCACTCAGTAATTTATTTCTGCTCTCCCTGCCTGTGGAGTTTGCAGTCACTAGTGTTTCAGAAACCAGAAAGCATCCCCAGGGCACCAGAACACAGCCCGTATTTAATATTTGTAACCTAAGAAAACTTCTGCCTTTCTGCTGTGAACTCTGGCTGCTCAAACTCATTCTGCAGTCAGCCTTGCCGAAAGAAATGTATACTGCCAAGGACCACCAATGTTACACTCGTCAAGGCTGGGCCAAACCCTCAATGTATCTCCAAGTTTAAACTATGGCTGGCCAGAAAACCCTGTCTTATATTTAACACTGAAGATTCAAATTGTGGAGACTATAAAAAAAAAAAAGTAAAAAGCATAATTGTTTCCCGTGCCCAGTCATATAAACTATGCATCTACTTTCTTCATGAATAGACCAGCTCAGAAAATCTACCAAAGTGTTCTCTCTTCTCTTACTATATCTGACAGTTCTGCACATCGCCTCTTTTTCCTGCATACTGGAAGCTACAGCAGCTATCTACAGCAGCCATTGAGCTAGCATTTAATAACTGCGCTCCAACTGGGCCCCAGAGTAATGTTTAGATCCTGACATCCGTTGCCCTTGTCATGTTCTCACCCTGTAATACAATAAAATAATGCTCTTTCTGATCAATGAAAAACTAGAAACAGCTCTGTTCGGATCTGCATTGGAGGTTCCACCAGGTGCCCCCGTCGCAGACTCCATCACATTTGACAGGAAGAGAAGCGCAACATGCAACATTATTCTTCCTGTCAAAATGATGGACACCACAATGAAATCTGATAAGACCACATTTGTGTTGAAGGCTCAATCAAAAGCTTCCATCACAGATTTCATCATATCTGTTGGGAAGAATGGCACAAGCAGCATTATTCTTCCCAAGAAAATCGGAACCCGAAGGACCACATTAGAAGTTAGTTGGGTCCAACGGGCACCAATCCTGTTCGTTGTGCGGTGCATCTGGTACTCTACTATGACACAAAAGAAAACCAGAAATGCCACCACAGATGTGAACTCAACCTTAAGAAATTACACATTACAAACCTAAAGTGTTCAATCCAGTATTTTACGGGACAGCACCACATAACGTTTTACAGAAACGTTGCATTTGATAATAATACCCTACTTTGGTAAGTGAGAAGACACATGTACAAGACCGCCTACCATGATATAGAATTGTATGCCCATCACTGCCATTTATTGAATGCAATAATAACAATGTACATTTATTTGTAAAGATAACAGTACACAGTTACATATGGTTCATATCTAAGGCCTGAGGTTCCTTCATTATGAGTGCCTTCTTTCCTCTGCTGTATAACCACATCTGTTTCCAGTGTGATGCTGGTATGCAGACAATTGTCTATTGGATGTGTGTTGTGGTAATGTTTGCCAGGGTTAAAGACAGGGTCAATCTGATCAAGGAACTAAAATTAGCTTCTGTATGTTATCCTGGAAAGAAAGTACTGTAAGTTTACTTTTTGAAAGATAAAACACTGCTTTCATTTGATTTGGTTTATTTCAGCACTGAGATCATGAAATGGCCAACTCCTCTCTGTTCTATATCTGTTCCTTCTGGGCCGTTATATTCCAAGGAAAGGATTAATACAGATATAATATAAAACAGGTGGGCCTGCTTTCAGAGCCACAATAAGGACTAGCTGCTATTAATCAGGAATCATAGCAACATAGAAGTATATGATGCAGAAATGCTGCAGATCTATTCCTCAACCTCAAAGGGGTTTTTGGGGTCAACAATATTTATGACCTATCCTGAGGATAGCTCATCAACACAAGAACTACTATTGAGAATGGAGCCAGAAGCACAGCTCTGTTGAAAGTATAGCGGTCGCACCAGGTTACTGCAGCTCGGCTCACATTCACTTGCTCTGTTCTCTGTGGTAGGCCCAACGCCCACTTTTACACTGTCAAGTCTAAGTTTATACAAAGAAAAAAAAAGAAAAAAAAAAAAAAAAAAAGAAGAGTGCTGTTGCATTGTGTTTTTTTCTTTGTGTTTCCAGCCAAGGCAGCACGCACCTGCGCATTGGGATGTGCTGACTGACCCCCTTTTTCTTTGCAGTTTGTACTGGAGTTGTGGCTGACTCCATTTAGTCTTGCACCCCTGGCCAGCCTGTCTGCCCCATAGGCTGATTTTAATTAGTGTAAGTATAAAGCTGTAGTCTGCTCTCCCTGCACTCACTGGAAGCCTTTTGGCACCAGGAGAGGTATAGAGTGGGCCCGGCATGCATGTTGGTGTCTGCATCCCCTGAATTTAATGGAGGCCATTTTGGCAGCAAAAATGATAAAAAGCAGAGTGGACCCAGCATGCATGTGGAACCTGCATTCCCTGAATTTCATGGTGGCCGTTATGGCAAATAACAGGTAGAATTTAGTGTTAGGTTCCTGTCTTACAGAGATCGCCTTGACGTGTGGCAGACGGGCCCAAATAATTTTGTACAAAATGTATTTGGTAAAAATCTCAAATTTACAAAATAAGCGTAGCATTAGCACCAGAATTCTTTCTATTACTATGGCATTATTGTACTTTCTTTGGTTTGCAGAGTGCTGTTGCATTGTGTTTCTAGCCATGGCAGCCCGCACCTGCGCATTGGGATGTGCTGACTGACCCCCTTTTTCTTTAGTGACATTTTATGTATTAGTTGGCTAACTTACAGCCAGAATTCACATCACATAAGAGACCACAACATGTTCCATACTGCACCACACCCTTTGTCATGCACATTAACTTTCCAACTAAGCCAAGCCCATTTTCTGCGAATTCATGCCCTATGTCAAGCATGGCAGAAAAAGTGTCTAAAACTGTTAATAAATGTGGTGTAAGGCATGTGAGACAGAGTTCAGGCGCATTTGCAATATTAAATCTGCCCTATGTTCACAACTTAAGCCACATACCTTTCCGTTAGACAACACCTCTTTAATGCTAAGCAACACCGCTTGTCAGACGAAGTGAAAAGTGTCTAAAACAATAAATGTGCTTTAAGGCATAGACATTACATTTTTTTGGGCCCATATTCTGAAAGAGTTGCATGGACATGGCCATGTGGACAAAAGTTAGGAGCAATAAAGGTAATAAAAAAACATTACAAAATTACAGATATCTTCATAAATCATTACTTTAAAGAATGTTGATGCAAACTGGAAAAAACGTTTAAGGTAGGTGTAGATGGAAGTAGATTGCTGTAGCCATACGAATATTAGTTAATAATGGCCATTACAGCTGTTTAAAACAGTGTGAGCAAAGACCAAAGTATTGTCGGAAGCGACGTTCATTAAAGAAGGACGAAAGAACTTTCAATTTGTGTACTGGCTGTGTGCTCCATACACATGTACTAGCAACTAATGTATGAAAAATTTCAAACATGGACAACTCATGCCAAGATAATCTTTCATTCTTAAAGCACACCCAAGAAATGTTCATTTTGATTGAAACTGTCAGTTTTCATCAACTGTAATCTCTTGTGTCTAACTTAACTCATACCTAAAAGCAATCTAGAGTACCCAAGAGGGAAACGGCAGCGCATTTAATTATAAGAATGAGCAACAACACATTGCATAAGAGGCGGTTATAAGAAGATAGTAGTGTCCACCAATTTTTTATAGAAGCCAGGGGCAGACTGGGAACTAAAAGTGGCCCTGGAAAAAAGGTTTAAGTGGCCCCATATTGCAGGTGGGTCCAAATTGACAAAAGATGGGGCAACATAATTAGGCAGGGCTAACATATGCAGGCAGGGACAAGAGCAGTAAGCAGGGCCAGCAATACCATAGTGCAGAGCAACATACCACCCCAGCTGAACCAAATACCACAGTGCAGCACTATATACTGCCATCTACTACACAGTATTCAGACATCGATACAGTTGAATTAAGGAGGGCACCTGCAGCTGCTGGCCAGGTGCGTAAGAGAGAATCAGTTCATTATGAACCTGGATGGCAGCTGTGAAAAGGGCTTAGGTGGCCCTCCTAGGCATTGGCCCACCGGGAAATTTCTCTGTAGGGTCTATGGCCAATCCGCCTTTGGCAGAAGCTTTCTTCTTAGATACAGTCTTGGGCACCACATGTTCCAGGCCATGCAAATATATTTCAAAGCAAGATAGTTGACACTTGTGGAGTTACTTGTGGAATACACAAGTCTATTAAGTAACTAAAAATAGCACATTTACTTTCTTGTTTTGCTCACATCTCTATATGAACAAACACCAAAAAATGTGAGGAAATATATTATGCAAAACAGGAAATATATGACATGCAACCCTGAATAAATTGAAGACCACCCAAATGCAGTTCCACTAAGTTTGATGGTTCACTGTGATTAAAGAGAGGCAAGATCTTGTTCCCAAGGAAGCATATCTTCAAATATTTATTGGTTTTATTTCCTATGAGGATTACATCCCCTCATTATTTTTACACATGCACAGCAATTCATCCATATGGGCAGCTGTGCCTGGTACTGGAGCTTGTGCCATTCACCGCTAAACCTGCAAAAAATAAAGGGGACGAGGCAGACCATTGTTTTGGCTGATAAGCAGGGCTTCTGAAAGTTGGTCTTCCACAAATCAATGATTGATGGCCTATATTAAACATTGGTCATCAAAATTTAACGGGTAACTAAGTTTTAGAGCTTCTCACAATAATTAACTTCTGCTTTTGCTGGGGACAGCGTTAAGATTCATTCCAACCTCCCCCAGAGCTCCAGTCTGCTTATATTGACTTCTAGCTGCCCCAGAGTGCTGCTCCTGCATCCAGCAGTTCCTCAAGCCTGGAGACATGTCCAAGTACAGGCAGTCTGCCACTACTATACTGGTGTAGACTTCCGTTACCATAGTTTTGGGCCAATCAACCATGAGCCCTATCCTAATCCTTGCCACTATCTTCCAGACACATGGTGTGTAAGAGACAGTTTACACTCACAGCACACAGATCTCGGACTCAGAATAGACATCAAGAAAGCACAGAGATGTGAAAATAATTGCAGGTCACAGAAGACAGTTTATGGGAAAGAGTGGGCATTTATGAGGGAAAACATGCAGAAAACAAGGACACTATTACAGCCAAGACAGGGCAAGCACTATGTAAACTGATGCAGAGTGAGTCCAGCGAGGGATGCTGACTAATAGTTTAAAACCAACACATGCAGAGGCACTCAAGCACTTCATACATGGATTATATTATGACTGCACTTACTAGGTACTGGAGGGAAGATGTGGCTGTCATACACAGAAAACAGCAGTCTGAGATGCTGAGCATTCTGCAGAGTTCAAGCACTCAGCCCTGGATGGGGAAGGGTCCTCTGCACTGAGCTCAGAAGTTCACTGAGCTCCCCAGACAGCCAGTGAAGAAAGACATACTCACTTTCTTCAGTCCATCTATGCTGCTGGACTGGAGTCACCTAGTAACAGTGAGTGGAGGGCAAAATTGCCACCCCTAGTGGCAGAGATTTTAGAAGTTTTTTTTAGGGGGGATAACATGAACATCTTCAATTAAAGTGATTTACAGATTTGTTCAGGTTCACCTGAAGTGACCTTTGAGAAGAGGATGTTTGAAAAGTTAGCTTCCATCTAAGTCTATGAGAAAACCATTTAAATGGAACCTGTCTTCATAAAATAGTGGGAAACATATTGATTTCAATAGTCTGTCGATCATCTGCTAATGTTAAGAGGTTGTGGAACACGAACCGTTTTAGAAAACAGAGCGAACTGGAGGAGGGTTGTGCATAAACTCTAGCCTAAATTCTACTGATTGACAGTTTTTTACTAGGAAAAGGCCAGTCTAGAGGCTGGGAGAGTAGGAGCTCATATATATAGGATGGGATCTTCTTTGACAGTGCATGACTCTTTGACACGTTCTAAAAGGGATTAAATAGTAAATGTTCTGAAAGCCCATAATGATAGCAGATGAGTGATGGACTACTGAAATCGATGTGTCTGTCAACATTTAGTGCAGTGAGCGCAGCATAAAGATGCTGACCAATTCCTTTACCAATTCCAGTCTTTAGAACTTTTTTGACATTCACCAGCAGCATGTTGTACCTGTTGAAAAAAATCATACCTGTTCTCTGCTTTTCCATTCTGGTTCCCTGACTCTGTTACTAATCTTTTGATTCCCAAGCACTATGTGGTCCACCAGTGATCAGGGCAGGAGTTAGGGGGAAGCAAGCAGGGCAATTGCCCAGCCCCCTGCTGTTAGATACTTAAGTGGGCCGAGTGTGGGAGTTTTTTTTTCCCCCTCCTCCACATGCTCCCCAATGTCTCTTTACCATGCTGCAGCGGTCTCTGTAAGAACAGTCACCACTGCTGTTCCCCTCCCGCACAGTCTCCCCGTCTCACCAGACCTCAGTGTGTCATCCACAGATCCCCCATAACAGTGTGTCATCCACGAAGTGAAAAGTGTCTAAAACAATAAATGTGCTTTAAGGCATAGACATTACATTTTTTTGGGCCCATATTCTGAAAGAGTTGCATGGACATGGCCATGTGGACAAAAGTTAGGAGCAATAAAGGTAATAAAAAAACATTACAAAATTACAGATATCTTCATAAATCATTACTTTAAAGAATGTTGATGCAAACTGGAAAAAACGTTTAAGGTAGGTGTAGATGGAAGTAGATTGCTGTAGCCATACGAATATTAGTTAATAATGGCCATTACAGCTGTTTAAAACAGTGTGAGCAAAGACCAAAGTATTGTCGGAAGCGACGTTCATTAAAGAAGGACGAAAGAACTTTCAATTTGTGTACTGGCTGTGTGCTCCATACACATGTACTAGCAACTAATGTATGAAAAATTTCAAACATGGACAACTCATGCCAAGATAATCTTTCATTCTTAAAGCACACCCAAGAAATGTTCATTTTGATTGAAACTGTCAGTTTTCATCAACTGTAATCTCTTGTGTCTAACTTAACTCATACCTAAAAGCAATCTAGAGTACCCAAGAGGGAAACGGCAGCGCATTTAATTATAAGAATGAGCAACAACACATTGCATAAGAGGCGGTTATAAGAAGATAGTAGTGTCCACCAATTTTTTATAGAAGCCAGGGGCAGACTGGGAACTAAAAGTGGCCCTGGAAAAAAGGTTTAAGTGGCCCCATATTGCAGGTGGGTCCAAATTGACAAAAGATGGGGCAACATAATTAGGCAGGGCTAACATATGCAGGCAGGGACAAGAGCAGTAAGCAGGGCCAGCAATACCATAGTGCAGAGCAACATACCACCCCAGCTGAACCAAATACCACAGTGCAGCACTATATACTGCCATCTACTACACAGTATTCAGACATCGATACAGTTGAATTAAGGAGGGCACCTGCAGCTGCTGGCCAGGTGCGTAAGAGAGAATCAGTTCATTATGAACCTGGATGGCAGCTGTGAAAAGGGCTTAGGTGGCCCTCCTAGGCATTGGCCCACCGGGAAATTTCTCTGTAGGGTCTATGGCCAATCCGCCTTTGGCAGAAGCTTTCTTCTTAGATACAGTCTTGGGCACCACATGTTCCAGGCCATGCAAATATATTTCAAAGCAAGATAGTTGACACTTGTGGAGTTACTTGTGGAATACACAAGTCTATTAAGTAACTAAAAATAGCACATTTACTTTCTTGTTTTGCTCACATCTCTATATGAACAAACACCAAAAAATGTGAGGAAATATATTATGCAAAACAGGAAATATATGACATGCAACCCTGAATAAATTGAAGACCACCCAAATGCAGTTCCACTAAGTTTGATGGTTCACTGTGATTAAAGAGAGGCAAGATCTTGTTCCCAAGGAAGCATATCTTCAAATATTTATTGGTTTTATTTCCTATGAGGATTACATCCCCTCATTATTTTTACACATGCACAGCAATTCATCCATATGGGCAGCTGTGCCTGGTACTGGAGCTTGTGCCATTCACCGCTAAACCTGCAAAAAATAAAGGGGACGAGGCAGACCATTGTTTTGGCTGATAAGCAGGGCTTCTGAAAGTTGGTCTTCCACAAATCAATGATTGATGGCCTATATTAAACATTGGTCATCAAAATTTAACGGGTAACTAAGTTTTAGAGCTTCTCACAATAATTAACTTCTGCTTTTGCTGGGGACAGCGTTAAGATTCATTCCAACCTCCCCCAGAGCTCCAGTCTGCTTATATTGACTTCTAGCTGCCCCAGAGTGCTGCTCCTGCATCCAGCAGTTCCTCAAGCCTGGAGACATGTCCAAGTACAGGCAGTCTGCCACTACTATACTGGTGTAGACTTCCGTTACCATAGTTTTGGGCCAATCAACCATGAGCCCTATCCTAATCCTTGCCACTATCTTCCAGACACATGGTGTGTAAGAGACAGTTTACACTCACAGCACACAGATCTCGGACTCAGAATAGACATCAAGAAAGCACAGAGATGTGAAAATAATTGCAGGTCACAGAAGACAGTTTATGGGAAAGAGTGGGCATTTATGAGGGAAAACATGCAGAAAACAAGGACACTATTACAGCCAAGACAGGGCAAGCACTATGTAAACTGATGCAGAGTGAGTCCAGCGAGGGATGCTGACTAATAGTTTAAAACCAACACATGCAGAGGCACTCAAGCACTTCATACATGGATTATATTATGACTGCACTTACTAGGTACTGGAGGGAAGATGTGGCTGTCATACACAGAAAACAGCAGTCTGAGATGCTGAGCATTCTGCAGAGTTCAAGCACTCAGCCCTGGATGGGGAAGGGTCCTCTGCACTGAGCTCAGAAGTTCACTGAGCTCCCCAGACAGCCAGTGAAGAAAGACATACTCACTTTCTTCAGTCCATCTATGCTGCTGGACTGGAGTCACCTAGTAACAGTGAGTGGAGGGCAAAATTGCCACCCCTAGTGGCAGAGATTTTAGAAGTTTTTTTTAGGGGGGATAACATGAACATCTTCAATTAAAGTGATTTACAGATTTGTTCAGGTTCACCTGAAGTGACCTTTGAGAAGAGGATGTTTGAAAAGTTAGCTTCCATCTAAGTCTATGAGAAAACCATTTAAATGGAACCTGTCTTCATAAAATAGTGGGAAACATATTGATTTCAATAGTCTGTCGATCATCTGCTAATGTTAAGAGGTTGTGGAACACGAACCGTTTTAGAAAACAGAGCGAACTGGAGGAGGGTTGTGCATAAACTCTAGCCTAAATTCTACTGATTGACAGTTTTTTACTAGGAAAAGGCCAGTCTAGAGGCTGGGAGAGTAGGAGCTCATATATATAGGATGGGATCTTCTTTGACAGTGCATGACTCTTTGACACGTTCTAAAAGGGATTAAATAGTAAATGTTCTGAAAGCCCATAATGATAGCAGATGAGTGATGGACTACTGAAATCGATGTGTCTGTCAACATTTAGTGCAGTGAGCGCAGCATAAAGATGCTGACCAATTCCTTTACCAATTCCAGTCTTTAGAACTTTTTTGACATTCACCAGCAGCATGTTGTACCTGTTGAAAAAAATCATACCTGTTCTCTGCTTTTCCATTCTGGTTCCCTGACTCTGTTACTAATCTTTTGATTCCCAAGCACTATGTGGTCCACCAGTGATCAGGGCAGGAGTTAGGGGGAAGCAAGCAGGGCAATTGCCCAGCCCCCTGCTGTTAGATACTTAAGTGGGCCGAGTGTGGGAGTTTTTTTTTCCCCCTCCTCCACATGCTCCCCAATGTCTCTTTACCATGCTGCAGCGGTCTCTGTAAGAACAGTCACCACTGCTGTTCCCCTCCCGCACAGTCTCCCCGTCTCACCAGACCTCAGTGACAGCCCAGCAGGCTGCATTATCCACAATCCTGAGTGATGTCACAGACCGGCATCAGGACGTTCTGTATGGGCTGAGCTAGCATAGCTCCGCCCCATCCTTTGCCTGCACTTGCTCCAGGCTGGAAGCCTAAACTTCATACTGGGATGACTGGGCCTACTTCTGCTTCTGTCCCCCAGACTCTGACCTCAGCTCCTGGACTGCAGGGGGCTCCCAGGACCCTCTTATTAAAGCACCCGGCCTGTTCCCTCTCCAGCTGGTAAGTCCATGGTGTAAAAGGCATGCAGCAGTGTCTGTGGAGGAGGGGGTTGCAGGGCTGCTGGGGTCACATTCTCATTGTAACAGCCCTGCACTGCCCTCAAGTACTGATGGTCACCGAGCTGTGAGTTCCCACTATCAGCTCTGTGTTGCTCCCTGTGCCTCCTGTGTGTGCTCAATGTGTGCTCCCTGTGCCCAGTGTGCTAGCTCCCTGTGTCCACTGTGCGAGCTCCCTGTGTCCACTGTCCGAGCTCCCTGTGTCCACTGTGCGAGCTCCCTGTGTCCACTGTGCGAGCTCCCTGTGTCCACTGTGCGAGCTCCCTGTGTCCACTGTGCGAGCTCATTGTGTCCACTGTGCGAGCTCCCTGTGTCCACTGTGCGAGCTCCCTATGTCCACTGTGCGAGCTCCCTGTGTCCACTGTGCGAGCTCCCTGTGTCCACTGTGTGAGCTCCCTGTGTCCCCTCTGTGTGTGCTACCTGAGCCCAAATTAGCAGTGTTTTTTTTTCCAGTACTTGGGGGGAGCAGACCAGGGCTGCTAATAAAGGAATCTGTAAAGCTATGTCACACATTGAGGCAGTATCACTGTGCCCCCTGTGAGCTCATTGTGCCCCCTCTGTTGCTCCCTGTGCCCCTCCTGTGTTGCTCCCTGTGCACCCTGTGGGTGCTCCCTGTGCCCTCTCTGTGTGCGCTACCTAAGCCCAAATTAGCAGTGTCTTTTTTCTTAGTACTCAAGGGGAACAGACCAGGGCTTCTAATAAAGGAATCTGTAAAGCTATGTCACACATTGAGACAGGATCACAGCCAGATCCCCCATAACAGTGTCCTCCACAGATCCCCCATAACAGTGTGCCATCCACAGATCCCCCATAACAGTGTGTCATCCACAGGTACCCCATAACAGTGTGTCATCCACAGGTCCCCCATAACAGTGTGTCATCCACAGGTCCCCCATAACAGTGTGTCATCCACAGGTCCCCCATAACAGTGTGTCATCCACAGGTACCCCATAACAGTGTGTCATCCACAGATCCCCCATAACAGTGTGTCATCCACAGATCCCCCATAACAGTGTGTCATCCACAGATCCCCCATAACAGTGTGCATGTGCAGCATTATCTCCATTCACTGCTATGGAATTGCCAGTGATCAGCTATTTTCAGAGCACTCATAGCATAATGGAAGATGACCATGCATGCACATTGTGCTCTCCCTTCACTTCAGGGGCCCGGATGGGACAGCTGTTTTTTTTTTCAGCTTTCGGTTTTATAAACTGCACACCATGAAAAAAAAAAAAAGAAGTGCCCTGGCCATTCATAACGCAGAGGCCATGTCCAGAATTCCCATTGAAAATGGGAAGGAATAAAAATCCACACCAAAACTGCATCAAAAACGGTTTTATAAAATGCTTCAGAAAAAAAAAAGACATCCCAAAAAAAACCCTGATGTGGATTCTGCATTAGGTTTTTTAAGCACAGAAAATACTCTGTGTGAACATACCCAAAGAGGCTGCAAGAGAGATGATGTGACATTCTGCAATCAGTTGCTGTCCAATATATCAGGATTTGTGGCCCCACTTTCAATTTTGCCCATGGCCACACTAAAACTGGCCCTGCCAGTGACATGCCGCATGTGGAAACGTCACCACTGTGGCCAGTCATTGGCAGTGGTGCACATAAACAACCTGTCCAGAAGGTTACAGGCTGGGGACTGTAAAATTGCTGAATGGAGCCATTTTCTAGAATGAAGAAGCAGGGTGCAGGCGAGTATGATTCTTTTAAACGGGTAAAGTTTCAAAGGTCAGACAACCCCTGTACGATATCTTCCATTTCTCTTTAATGTGCTTGTTCTTCAAGTCCTAAAATGAACAGATTTTGCATCGGTATTCAAGGGCTTGAAACTACACCTTTGAAATTAAACTCCTCAGGTACAAATGACTTGTCTAAGAAGCCCTTTGTGTCAAAACAAATAGAGGGTCAAAGCTCAGACATAGGTTATCTTTCTGCATCGTTGTCCCTTTAAATTACCACTAGGTGCATCTCAATTAAGGCTGCTGACTGTTCCTTGTAAGGTCAGTATACAGTTACTGTAGGTTACTATCTTCTGTCATTACTGAATACAAATGGAAATACAAGATAAAGTATCAACTTTAATGACTGACTGATACAGGCAATTTATCACCGTTTTAAAAAGTGTCACCAAAATGATATTTATGATGTTTAATCCACACCTTGCTTGTGGTGGTGCTCTCCCATGGGTGACAACTCTTAATACAATGTCCTGCTACAGTCATGTGATATGTGACTTGTATTTAAAGCCAGAAAATCCCAAGTAGCTGGTTACATTGTTACCTGGATAGAAGAATCGGAAATGTGAACTAGGGTCCTTTTACATGGTAAGATGATATGCTTGGCAATGAGTGCCGATCGATAGCAAGCCAACGAACAATTTTAGTTGTTAGTGTTGTATAATAGACATGATCACCTGACAAATGAGTGACATGTTTACACTGGACAATAACTGAACGAGCGTTGTACTTTCCTGATCATCGGCCCTTGTAAAAGGGCCCTAACATTTCTCCTTACTCCTCATCGTACTGATGCTGATCAAGAGCAGGAGTAGCACAACAGATTGTAATTGTGCTGCCTGCCTACACTTCGCAAGAAATGTGCAGTTCTGCGAAGTAATAGAACTGGAAGGTAAAAAATCTTGGATAATGTTACAAACCACTGACATCTAATTCAAGCCAAACCAATAAACGATGGGATACAATTTTCAAACCAGTAAAATGAAAGAAGAATTTGTGTAAGTAGGATGAATTAAGTTAATCTGACAGAAGATGACATATCAAACAACTGCACCACGTATACTGTATCACTATTTGGAAAGTGCACAATTGCTGAGGCTGCATTTTGATTAACCTCCAAACATATATTGTATTCCTTAATGAAAACATTGGGCATCTTTACACTTGAAAACAATATTCCTTTATAATGGGAATACTGATGCAGAAAAAGACAAGACACCATCTAGACACCCACCAATCACAAGAACGAGAGTCCTGTGTCCCCTGTTTAAATTGAGTGGGGGGGGGGGGGGGGCAAGCTCCTTGCTGATCCACTCAGAGCCTATGAGACAAAGATAGCCAATTGCTGTACTCTGCCCCAGGAACCCCAACAATCAGACACTTATCACCTATACTGTGGAAAGGTGGCAACTGTCAATCTTGGGACAGCCCCTTTAAAGGGAGTTTCCTAAACATATACATGGTTCCTTCACTAACCCCCTGCTCCATTTAGCCATCTTTCCTATTGGTCCTGTTGACATTGCGCCACATCTTGCTGCATGACAGTAGTTGGCGTGTCATAGCATCACTTGACTAAAATACCACTCCCTCCTGGCCGCTCTTCTTCCTCTCTGGCTCATGAACTGTGCAGTCAAGATGCATAGAGGGCATGTGCCTATGACCGTGAAAGCAGATGGACAACACATCTGATCGGTTTTTTTTTACGGGATAAACTCCTTTACGTGTTTTAGGTTTCATTTACACTGGACGTTTTTATACAAAAACAGAGAACTTTCCAGCGATTTTAGCAGAAAGTATGGCATAGCTACAGCTACCTTTAACCCAATCGGCTTTGTGCTGCAGTTGCTGCATCGAGAGGTTGAAGAGCTAGGCATGCATTTCTGCAGCGCTTTCATGTAGTCCAGCTGTTTCTGTAGCATGGACATAGCCTTAGACATATGCAGCCATTCCTTCATTCAAACTCTTCGTGTGGATAGAAAAAAAATGTATTTTCTGGCTAAATGTCTTTAACGTCAACGGTATCTATTAGTATCCGTTATGCTAATCAGATCTGATAGAAAGGACACTAACAATGATTTCGCCATGCACATATTACCTCAATATTAATATTGTAATTAACTTTAGCATCACTGCAGCAAACAAAAGGTTAAAAATAAATGACACATTCTGCTCCTATCTAGGTTGCTGGCATCACAATTACACATTTATGGAGTGCTAAGGCCTCTCTAGGAAGGAAGTCTTCAACTACTCTTGATGACATAGCTGCGGCAGGCGAAGCTGCTGGCAGTTCCTGTGCACCAGTCCCTTGATACTAACACAAAGGACAGAAAATTGATGGCGCCAGAGGGCCTCTTCCTAGATCATCCCACAGCTGAATATATGAAATGATATGCCATGATAAGGAAGCAGCGCTGGAAGAAGATCTAGGAGGGTATGAGCCCTCAGATACATTAATCACCAAGCAAGAGGCCCAATGTAATCTCACACTGAAACTCCTGGTCAAGGCTGCAACAGAGCCGACTCTGAAAGAGGGGGAGGCACGTGAACATTTTAGTACCGCTGAATGTCCTCTCTTCCCTTTGGTATGGAAATCTCATCAAGAAGGTGTCAGGAGGATGAAACACAAGATCTGCAGTTTTACTCCCAGACACAGAGTGATTCACAGCTTCACTGTCCAAGAAGAAGTCGCTGCTATGAGACACCTCTAGCAAACCCTTACACGCTGCTATAGTGAATTCTACACTCATTTATATACATTTTTTATATTGTCTTTAGATACGGAAGACGAGCCTTATAGACTTTCTATGTAAACCAAGACTTTACTGTGGGTTTAATGCCAAAAACTAACAATAAAACACTTCTTGATGAAAAATACTGCTTAAAGGGACACTACCACCAAAGTTTATTGATCACATATTAACACTCTATTTGTGAATATTCTATGTCATTTTTTTTGTTACAAAAAATGGGTGGATGGTTTTCTGGATATAAATTTTTGAAGTGACCCCATGTACTTTCCTTCCTGTCCTTGCTTCCTTTGTTTGGACATTTGGCCCAGCACACTGCCCTGCTAGTTCTTGGTCAGACCATTCACTGCGGCCAAAGAAGGAAAGGGGATGAGTGACTCAACTAGATCATCACACAGTATACTGATCAGTGCAATACTCTTCTGTGGGCATCTTTATCTAGGCCTATCATAAGAACAATACAGCAGTCATACTGTTATCCTAATTATACTAATGTAGTATTTTACTAACAGATAACAGCTTTTCCTTACAGTAGCAGTAAACAAATAATGGGTTACCTATCTATAAAGGAGTTTAATCTCTCTGTGCTGACTGCTACAGAAGGGCAATGTTTTGTATTCAATTCTTAATTGCAAAGTACTGCCAAAAATTAATTTAAAAATTGTTTTCTACTATATATATATATTTTTTTAAATCACTCTGAGAGGTGTGCCTTTAAAGCACATCATGTATAGCAGACACTTGTTCGCTCAATCAAACAATCAGCACATGTAGAGAGGCATAAGGAATCTCAAGAAACGTACTATATGGTAGTACAGGTGAGAAATGGGGCCATCAATGAATATTCTTGGAAATACATCCACACGTGATACATAGCAGGTCTTCTGTAACAACAATCCTTGGTAATATGCTATGTTTAAATCTAATATTAAAGGGACTGAAAAAAGCTAAATAAAACAAACTGCATTTTTTAAGGAATCATCATGATTTTTCAATGCGTTTTTGTCTGCAAAGTAAATACAAATGAAAAATATGTTTTTAATGGGCGGTTACCAGTAACTGTAGAGCCGACAAAGTCCTTTGAAGATTCGTTGTAATCTTACTATCAAGCTTACTAGCGCTGTTATGAGGGGGATCTTTGGATGGCCCTGTTATGAGGGGGATCTGTGGATGGCGCTGTTATGAGGGGGATCTGTGGATGACACTGTTATGAGGGATCTGTGGATGGCACTGTTATGGGGGATCTGTGGATGGCACTGTTATGGGGGATCTGTGGATGGCACTGTTATGGGGGATCTGTGGATGGCACTGTTATGGGGGATCTGTGGATAGCGCTGTTATGAGGGGATCTGTGGATGACACTGTTATGGAGGATCTGTGGATGACACTGTTAAGGAGGATCTGTGGATGACATTGTTATGGGAATCTGTGGATGATACTGTTATGGGAATCTGTGGATGATACTGTTATGGGGACATCTGTGGATTACCATGCTATGGGGGGGGGGATCTATGGGATGACACTATATAGCATCTTATGCTATATGTGTCATCCACAGATCGCCCCCATAACAGCGCCATCCACAGATCCCCCATAACAGTGCCATCCACAGCTCCCCCCATAACAGTGCCATCCACAGATCCCCCTCCCCATAACAGCCCCGGCCCGGCAGTAACTTTTACTTTAAATCAGCGCATCTTTATTACCTTACAATGAAGCTCCAGTAACAGGCAGAGAGGGCGGCGGCGTAACATCACTCACTCACGTGACGCGCCTGCTCTGTCCACTTTATGAATGAAGCAGGCTGAGCAGGCGCGGCACATGAGTAAGTGACGTTACGCCGCCGCCCGCTCTGCCTGTTACTGGAGCTTCATTGTAAGGTAATAAAGATGCGCTGATTTAAAGTTAAAGTAAACCGCCTGCTCCCGCCCGTCGACAACGAATCCCGTTATCGAAAACTTTGATTAATCGTTGCAGCCCTAGTTCGCAGTATTCCTGATTCAGTAAAATTGCCGACCATACAATCTATTTTATACGTTATTTCTACGGAGCTATGTGAGAGCAATCTATACTTTTCAAGGATACCATTTTGGGGTGTGTATGACTTTCTGTTCAATTTTTTAGGGGGGGATTAAAAAACCCAGCAAACTAGCCATTTTGATTTTTTTTTTCCCATGAGCTATTTTTCACATGAGGTAAATATTTTTTTATATGTTAATAGTACGGCTGTTTTGCTGATGCCTATGATTTTATTTTTTTGAGGGGGGGTAGGGGGGGGCAATTCAAATTTTTATGCTTTTGAACTTTTTTTTATGTTGAAAAACTTTTTTTCCCCCCACTTTTTAAAAACTCTCCTAGGGGACATCAGATTGCCTTTTCCACATTCTAATGTCATTTTATACATTAGTGTGTGGAAAATTCAGTATAATCTAATGCAGTGCTGCCATCTGCGGGCTTGCATGGGAATATACCTGTAATAGGCATAGTAGCCTTGTACAGGCGCAGGCCTATTACTGCTAAAGAATGCCTTCCCCGAGCTCAGTGAGGGGAACACATTCTGGCACCAGCCCGCAGATGCCGTGGTCGCATTTGACCACAGCATCTGAGGGCTTAAATGTCTGCTATCGGCGTTATTGCTGATCACAGACATTAGTCCTGAGTATCTGCTGTGTGAAAAAGCAGGAAACCAGCAGCTATAGCACACTGAGCAACATCTTTAACCCCTTAACTCCCTGCCTTCCCATAGTCCTAACTTGTTTATTTTTCCATTCACATAGCCATATGAGGGCTTACTTTTTGCGGAAAAAGTTGCATACCATGTAGTAGGAAGCGGGAAAAAAATTCCAAACGGGGTAGAATTGGGACAAAGGTTTTTATTTTTTATATTGTACACTATGCGGTAAAATTGACCTGTTATATTCATTCTCCAGGTCAGTACGATTACAACGATACCACACTTGTATAATTTTTCTTGCGTTTTAATACTGAAAAAAATAATAATTAAAACCTTTGAGGGAAAAAAATACATGTTATAACCATATTCTGACTCCTATAACTTTTTTGTAGTCATGTGTACGGGGATGTGTGAAGGCTCATTTTTTTGCGGGACGATCTGTTCTTTTCAGTGATACCAATTTGAAGTGCGTGCGAGTTTTTGATCACTCTTTATAAAAAAAATTATTGGGTAGTTGAATTTTTTTTCCCATTACGTCATTTGCCGTATGCCATTAATATTGTTATATTTTAATAGTATGGGTATTTTCGCTCGCGGCGATGCCCATGATGTTTATGTTATTGTTTAATTATTTATATTTTAAAGAAAGGGGGGTGATTTGAACTTTTATTTTTTTTTATATTTGTAAAAACTTTTTTTACTTAAATTTTTTTAACTTATTTTTTAAGTCACATTGGATGACAATAACTGGCAATCATTAGCTTGCCTATTGTGTTCATTGATGTCTATAGCGACATCATTGAACACTTCATTTGCACTATACCAATACAATGATGCCACCTGTATTGGTATAGTCCTCTAATAGGCTCTGAAGCCTGCTTGAGGCTTCAGCCTATTAGCGCAAGGCAACAGGTTCCCCGATCTCTGCTGGGGAACGCTGTGACCGGAGCGGAAGTGCGTGATTTCCACTTCCGGACTGCGCAGATGTCGTGGTCACATTTGACCAAGGCATCTGAAAGGTCGCATACATGTGCCGCGGGTCTCTGCTATTTAAAATAGCAGAAACCTGGCAGATATGGCACTGTACATGTACGGCGGAGGTTCTTAAAGGGTTAAAGAGAAGACATCTGCCATACATGTAGGCAGATGTCATGAAGGGGTTATAGCAATGCTCCATGGGAAAAAGTATGCAAATTAACTCATACCAGCCAAACCAGAGACAGCACTGTTCCTGGGTTTTTGCCCCTCATCAGTAGAAAAAAATGTACTGGGTAACTGATGTGATATCTCAGACCCAACTCAGTGGGGTAGTGTTTCCAAGTGAAGAAACAGCGGCATATAGAGACTTATTTTCAGGCATTGCCCCATGGGAGAAAAAGTGTACAAACTGCCATAAAAAAGTAGTTCAAAACAAATGATTGTAGCGTAAATGGTGATCTGAGAAATGACCCTAATGGTACTCCAATGTTATTCATAATATTGTTGGAGATATAGACTTAAATTTTAATGTCACTTCACTGAAATCGCATCATCAGACAGATATTTTTTAATAATACGTGTACTCAATTAGTGACTTATGAAGACGTAATAATACTGTACAACACATACTGATAAAATGTCCTCTTTTATCTGTAGATACATTTTCCATCATTCTCATCCTAGCTTTCCTATACTTATCAGATAACATCCACTTTTTTCCTCTTCTGGGGATTCAGAAGAAAACAGAGTAATAAGTAGAAGATGAGTCAGTCTACTACATAATGATTCAGAATACATACATCATGAAATACGTCTTCTGCCAGGCTCAGACTAAAGTTCTGATTTTGGGATTTTCTACAAATGTTAATGTGTGTCATGGCCTAGCTTTCTTAGGCTGTGTGGGACAAGGCTTAGATAAATCTGAACATAAAGTAACATTTTTTGTGTGAAGTAAAAGCTGTCATGAACAACCTAATGAAGAGGAATGGTTTCGACAGAAAGCCCTAATGATATCCAGCTGCTGGTATATGTTACTAGCTGATAAGAGCATGTTTCAGCTTTACAATGGGGAAAGTTTTGGGAAAGGTTAAAATTCCAAATACAGGAAGTCCAACTTTTTTGCTTCATCTGCTAGACTTCCTCTGAACTTGTATTCATTTTCTTGCATAACACATTTTTCAGCAGAAAAAAGCTCTTTATGTTCTCATTAGTAAGAAGAAAGTGTCGCAAAGCCAAGAATTGGCTGAGACACAAAATAAATAGAAGGTATGTGATCTCAGTTATCCTGACGGCAGACAGTGCCACCCTGCGCTGTCAGTTCTGTGTTCTCAGCCAGGAGCCCAAACCAAGAGCCTCAATGTAACTAGATCAAAAACACCCCGAGGAACCACACAGTGCACATCACAAATGAAATATGACTCATCTGCTGAAAGCCGTGTAAGGAGCTGCATACGGCAATATTGTGATCTGTGTATACTTGGAAAAATATTTAACCTACAGCTGTTACAATCCCAGAAGCCAGACAGCCAAAGCATTCACTGGTGACCTGAGCTTTCGGAGAACTTTCTATACATCATACTTCTCCCTTTGATGAATCCATAAACGAACTTGGGGCGTCTAATGAATCTCTGGCATCTACCTAAAGTTTATACTTCCCATCCTCTCACTGGTGTATAGAGTTTCATTGTAATACATTATTGCTATGAAATCGAATGCATAATTTACTACAAATATACACTGATCAGCCATTACATTATTGTGCGAGCCCCCTTTGTGTCACTAAAACAACCCTGACCTGTCAAAGCATGGACTCCACAAGGCCTCTGTGTTAGGCTTCATTCACACGTCTGTGGAACACGGTCCGTGAGACACCGGACTGGCATCCTGCTTAATGCAGGAGCGCACGGCGTCATTGGTTGCTATGATGCCGTGCGCCTCGTGCCACAGTACAGTAATACACCCGTATGATCTATACGAGTTTATTACTGTACAGCAGCGGCGGCACAAAGTGCACAGCGTCATAGCAACCAATGACGCCGTGCGCTCCTGCACTAAGTAGGATGCTAGTCCGGTATCTCATGGACCGTGTTCCACGGACGTGTGAATGAAGCCTTATGTGGTAGTTAGCACCAAGAAGCTAGCTGATGATACTTTTCCAACACGTCCATAGATGCTCGATCTGATGAAGACCTGGGGTGTCTGGAGGCTAAGTCAACACCTTGCACTCTTATTTTCCTCAAACCATTACTTAACAATTTTTGCAGTGTGGCAGGGCGTATTAGGCCTATTGCACACGACCGTATGGCTTTTTCAGTGTTTTGCGGTCTGCAAAAAACGGATCCGCAAAAAATACATATGTACTCTAAAATAGTACCAAGAAAACTGCCACCTTATCCCATAGTTTCCAGAATTGGGTCACTTTTTGGGAGTTTCTACTCTAGGGGTGCATCAGGGGGTCTTCAAATGTGACAGGGCAACTTAAAATTATCCCAGTGAAATCTGCCCTCCAAAAACCATATGCCGCTCCTTTTCTTCTGTGCCCATAGAGCGGTTTATGATCACAAATGGGGTGTTTCTGTAAACTACAGAATCAGGGTAATAAATATTGAGTTTTGTATGGCTTTTAACCCTTGCTTTGTTACCAGAAAAAAAATTATTAAAATGTAAAATCTGCCAAAAAAATTAAATTCAGAAATTTCATCTACATTTTCTTTTAATTCTTGTGGAACACCTAAAGGGTTAACAAAGTTAGTAAAATTAGTTTTGAATACCTTGAGGGTGTAGTTTCTAAAATGGGGCCATTTATGGGTGGTTTCTATTATGTAAACCCAACAGTGACTTCATAAATGAACTGGTCCTTTAAAAAAGTGGGTTTTGGAAATGTTCTAAAAAATGTTAAGATTTGCTTCTAAACTTTTAATCTTTCTAATGGCCCCCAAAAATAAATGGCATTCACAAAATCATCCCAAAAAAATTTGACATATGGGAAATGTAAAGTAATAAGTATTATAGGAGGGATCACTATCTGTTTTAAAAGTAGAGAAATTGAAATTTAGAAAGTTGCAAATTTTTCTAATTTTTTTTTGTCAATTTGGGATTGAAAAAAAATTTTTTTATGAAAAATATTGACTGAAATTTAACGCTATCATGAAGTACAATGTGTCACGAGAAAACATTCTCAGAATGGCTTGGACAAGTAAAAGCGTTCCAAACATATTACCCCATAAAGTGACATGTCAAATTTCCAAAAAAAAGGCCTAGTCCTTAAGGTGAAATATGGCAGGGTCCTGAAAGGGTTAAGGCTAAGTGAGTGGTACATGTCATTGTAACATTAACATGAACGGTAGGACCCAAGGCTTGTCTGCAGAACATTGCTTAGAGCATTATACTGAATCCGCCAGCCTGCCTTTTTTCTGTAGTGCCATCACTTGCTGCAGGAAAGTGATGCACACACCCACCTATCCACACAAGGTTGAAGAAAATGCAATTCATTAGACCAGGCCATAAGACCAATGCTTCATGGTCCAGTTCTGATGCTCATGTGCCCATTATAGACACACTAGCTGGCAGTGGTCTAACTACAAATGACTGGGACATACAACCAATTTTTTGAATGGGCCCCCAGCAACTTCTTTGCAACCCTCTCCTCTCTTGCAACTCCCACTCCTGTGGCTAGTGAAGATTGCTCTCTCAGACGAGGCCTGGCAGCTGCTCCCTTTGTTTCCTTTAAGTATATACTATACGTCATGTCACTGTACAGTATATACTGTCACTGTATATTATGTCATTGTAGAATACTGTTGAGGGGGCTCTGACGATACAATCTTTTAGCCATCCTCCAGGGTGGGCCCCTTCTGAGTTCAGGCCCCAAAGTAGCCGCTTCCCCTAAAGTTATGTCCCTCCTTCCTGGATAGGGGTCAGCATGGGCATTCTTACCAGTGTAAGAATGTACCTGGAATCATCATGGATGGAAGGTATGTGTCACCGAGGTTCCCGGCCTCAGTGAAGTAAGAGCCGGTATTTTATGTGTCAGCAGCAGCTATTGCTAATTGGCACCTTGAGATTTAGCATGGCTATCATAGCTGATCCGGGACGGCTCTTACTGGGAGTAGTCAAAGTGCTGGGTGGGTGACTACTCCCCATGTTCCAGGCCGGGTTTTGCCAGGCATAAAAACCAGCCAGCACTGCCAGGTGGTGTGGATTTACCTCCTTGCTAGGTGTACTTTGTAGATAAAATGGGGTATAATAAAGCGAAGAGCAGTACCAGATTAGTTACATGCAGCTAATTAATGCTGCATGCTCCTTCTGAAGTTGCTTTGTTTAAAACTTCAGATTAATACTGTACGTCTCCAAACAGTATAAGAATGTATGGGCTTTGATCAGCCAAAGTTAGTTATTCACAAAGGCGCGCGCGTGACTTCGATGAAATCAACTACCGAAGTTATTCAACGAAGTCACGCACAACTTTGCGAATAACTAACCTCGGCTCATCAGAGCCCATACACTCTAATACTGTACGGAGACAGATCTCCGTACAGTATTAATCTGAAGTTTTGAACGAAGTGACCTCAGATGTAGCATCCGAAGCTCGCGTAGCTCAACACTACAGATAATGATTACAATTACACAATTATAATAAAATAAAGACCACGTAGAAAATTACCATAACTTCCTAACACTATAGGTTGATATGAGAAGCATTGTGACAGACTAACACAATGTGTGTCCTTACGTTGTCTTTTCTCCTTTTTGGTTGTATTACTGTTCTCATTGGGTAAAGATGTTCGGTATAAAAGTATAGAATTATTTCTATAAAAGGTCAAAAGCAGCGTGGGTTGTGTGAAAAATACAGCTCTGCGGTAAAAGCATGCATGGGAACATAGCAGTGACACCAAAATGTGCGACAGATAAGTTATTGTTCTACAGAGAACTAATGGCATGGAAACCAAAAAGTTAAATGCAAGAAACTATGTCTTGCAGTCTGAGCAAACCTTCCTGTTGGGAGTTCCTTTCAGAGTCGGTGGGAAACGTACAGTATTAATAGCTGTTCTTTCCCACAGGTCTGGACAGGATCTCCACATCAGCTTCAACTTCTCGGAAAAGGGTGACCCATACACAAAGAAGACATTAGAGGCCTAGGGGCAACAAGGAAAATGGAGGACCCAGGGGGCCATAAAAATGGATCACTTATATAACCCCCACTAAAATTATAATAGTAATTACAATCAACGAGTAATACAGGAACAGGTCACGTTCCACTAGGGATGGAAATATCTGTATTTGGTTGTTAAAATATGATACATGTATCTGCTTGGTAAAGTAATTTACAAATTGACAAGTAACCCATTGCTTTTTGGGTAGAAATACTAATATTGATGCTGCTGAAGATAATGATACAGATGAAGAATGAAAGTACTCAGTACTGTATACAGGAGAATACTGGAAAGACACACAAAGTGAACTGAATATGCAATATATTATTTGCTTTGTTAACTAATTTATTATTGAAAAACGTCCAACTTGAATGTGTTCTTAAAAAAAATTGTGCACACAAAAAAATGGTCAGTATCTGG
Source organism: Bufo bufo (assembly GCF_905171765.1). NCBI lineage: Eukaryota > Metazoa > Chordata > Amphibia > Anura > Bufonidae > Bufo > Bufo bufo. The sequence continues at coordinate 366,309,678 of NC_053393.1, read as the reverse complement.
ATATAAAATAGCTTCTGGCTTTCACGTTTTGCACCCTTATTTTAAAGCTTTATATTAAAAAATAGTTGGCTTTTTCCATAGTGCAAAAAACAGCATAACCGTGTAGTATGTTGTATATTTTGTAATTTGTGTGACAATTTCATAAATTTGATAATAGTACGCCAGATATGTGTATGCACCCACTTTTGTAACATCTAGTAAAAGGTTACCATTTTGACCAAAGGCAAACTATGAGGAAACAATACTTTTTATAAGTAAGCCCTGATATATTTCATGTATAGGTATTATATTGCAAAGGTAAAAACCGTTAAGCTCCATCACTAATGTTTTAGACCTAATTAATTTTCCCAGAAGAGTACACTTCAGCGACAATAAAATGACAATATTATCATAAAAAGCATAGTTAGCGTGTGAAGCGTAGGAGAAAAGTAAGTTATGTCTCGTTTCACGCTGGAATTCGGCTTAATGTTCCAAGTCACTACGTTACTCCTTTACCTCCCTTGCCTTCAGCATTCCTGAGCTGTGACAATAATGTGGGACATGATATAGGACTTATCATTAGACGCTCAGTTACCTCCACACCATTTAATGTGTTGTGAACGCTGTGAAGAACTTGAAGAAGACAATAGGGCAGGGACATAATTCATCCTGTAGCACATCCTGTCTAGCCAGGAAGTGACATGTTCTCTGGTGTTCCAACAACTTAGATGTACTAAATGGTCTATCAAAATACACAATTTTCACCAAATCCAAATATTGTTACTTTCATTCCAAAGCAGTGACCATTTCCTTACAGGTTAACCTTTCCAACCGTAAATGTGATTATCGGTATCATAACAGCAAATCGTAAAATGCACATTCAGCACTTTCCAACATATAAGGCATCAAAGCTGTGGAAAAATAGGATCGGTAATGCAGATGTCTAGCTTTATATTCAATGCCTCTCAAAAACTACGGATTTTATAATCTGTAAGGAACCCTATCACTTGGGTTTTGCACACTAAACCTGCTAGCTCCTTTATGCACCTTTATAGACATGCCTTCAAATAAACTTGGAGAAAACACATTGTGTTAAAATTAAGTTATATGCAATATGCAAATTACCCCCACTAAGTAGTCATCTGCATGGGCGGTTCATGTGAATAGTCATGGATTCCCCACTGTGGTGTAATTGGAGTTCCAAATATCATCCAACGTAAGCAGAAGCACCCTTGAAAGCTCACACATGTGGAGTTGATTCCTGCTCCCTGAGCTTAGAAGGAAGCTCATCACTCCCTACCTCTCGTCTCCTGATCCATGAGCAGCGTGCAGATAAATCTAGAACTAAAACACCTGCCTACACTGTGCATGGTCGGGAGCAGGAATCAATGTGCAAGCTTCCAGGCCCACTTCTGTCTGTGTCAGACCTTGCCTCAACAGGCATAATTACAGCAAAAAGACCATGAATATTCACAAGAACAACCCAATCAGATGACTACTCAAGGATGATTTGATAATTGTACATAACTTTTTTTTTTCACACTATGCATTTTTCACAAAGTTTATATGAAGGCATGTCAAAGTTTATATGAAGGTGTAGCCGTTTTTTGCAGTCTACAATTTGCGGATCAGCAAAACACAGATACTGATCGTGTATTTTCTGCATTTTGTACCAGTATCGATTCGATACCGGGATTTGCCTTTTACCGATACTAGGCTGCGCTACTGTGTCGCCGCTGCCACCAATGAGCAGAGAGAGGGATAAGATAACTAACGTTTAATACAAATACAGGCGGTGGGTGCCGGCAGCAGAATCACATAGCCGACACCCGACCTCTATGACAGGGCGCTGCACTCCGCGTCAGTTAACCCCTCAGGTGCCACACAAACACCAAAATATTAAGTTTAAATAACCCGCTTTCTCAATTTTACAAATAAAAGATATTAACAATAAATAAATTACCTATCGCCACATCCGAAAAAGTCCAAACTATTAAAATATTTTAAAAAATCTCCCATGCAATGAACGCCGTAAGAGAAAAAAAAAAAAACGTGTGATTTGCCATTTTTTTGTCACCTTTTCACCCCCAAAAAAAGGATCGGACTGTTCGATTATGGGCCGGATGTTCCATAAAATGCGAAAAGCAAGTGGCTTTTTTGGGGTTTTATTTTTTTCGCATGGTATCGAACATCAGACTACTTTTTTATGGCATCGAAATCTAATCTTCCCATTCATTTCAATGGGAGAATCAGTACGCTGCTTCTTTTATCCACACAGTATTTTCAGTTCGGTCTCACTTTGAAATGAATGGGAGGCTTTTTAGAAGCATTTTTAGTGCAGATTCCACATGGAAAACACATGAAAAACAGTGTCAAAAGTGTAGTGTGAACAGGTCCTTGATGTCATAGCGATATATGAACGGTTTTGATGGTTGTGCATCTGAGGTATGAGACCCCCACTGACTGCTTCAACAAGGTGCGAGAAGTGCTCACATAGCTTACTCTGCTTGCTGCAGGAGATGGGCTCAATTAAATAGGGCCTGTCTTAATTTCATCTCCTGCACTGAAGATAGAGAGGGCTCTGTGTGAGTACTTCCCGCTCCTCGTTTGAGTGATCGATGGGTGTCTCAGCACTCAGACCCCCACCAATCAAAACCTTTGATTTGTTGCCATGACATATCAAGTTTTTTGAAAGTTCAATGGAGTTTTTTGAAAGTTCAATGACACTTTAAGGGCCCATTCACACGTCGGCAAAATGGGTCCGCATCTGTTCCGCAATTTTGCAGAACAGGTGCGGACCCATTCATTTTCAATAGGACCGGAATGTGCTGTCGGCATCCGCATTTGTGGATCCGCACTTCCGTTCCGCAAAAAAATAGAACATCTCCTATTCTTGTCCCCAATTGCGGACAAGAAAAGCTATTTTCTATGAGAGTGCCGGCGAGGTGTGGTCCGCAAAATGCGGAACACACATTGACGGTGTTCATGTTTTGCGGATCCGCAAAACACATACGCACGAGTGAGTGGACCCTAAGGGGGTGATGGATAGTCCATCCCTAGCTGTTCAGCAGGGTCTGGCACCCCCGTCGATCGGCTGTTCGGTGTAGCTCTGTCACTGGAAGTTGGTGCCAGAACTACAGAGTGTAATCAATACTGTAGTGATGAGCGCTCTCCATGAAGCGCTTAACATGCTCCATGAAAAAAGAAAAAGAAAAAAAAAAGTTCCACCTTGTCTGCAGACTTTTACTGACTGACAGATTTTGACAGAGGCTCAATCATCATGTTAGTATATATTATCTTTCAAGCGCTGATCTCTTGAGAATGTTCTTAAGAGAATGTATTTATTTTTATGATGAGAGGCATGATATATGTCATGATGATGCTTTGTGGCCCCAAAGTAGTTCCAACTAGGCCTGGGTGAAGTTATTTCTCATGCCATACTTCTTGTTGTGGTACAGAAACAGGATGTCTGACTCTGTGGCAGTGCCATAGCATGTGGGTGGCCAGAGGGGCGGTTGCAAACTGCGAGGGGGCACCCGACTATTAGAGACAATGCCATCCACTCTGTCACAGGCAGCACACTGAGTGCATCCCACCATTGACATTCCGTGAATGATTCACTGAATGGCGCTGGTGGGATGTGCACAGGACTCACATGCCATGAACTGCGCACAGGCCTCGCTTGTGCGCAAATACTCCATTAATTTCCACAGATGTTCCGGAGATAGCCGAGTGCTGCACAAGTCCAACTGGCTGCTCGTTTCATCCCACAGGGCTCCATGGGGGTATGGGGTCTCCGTTCCCATGATTGGTGGGGGTCCCAGCGGTAGGACCCCCACTGATCTAACATCTCTTTGATGATGGAAGATTATTACTGTGGGTGCGTAAGTGGAGTCACAGTGATTAGTACTAGTAAAATTCCCATGGGCCTGCCGTGCAGACTCCACTTGGGCCTCCACAGTAAAAATCCTCCTTATTTAGCCATCACCATTTGAGCCTCATGCCCCAGGCATCCCCACTGGGAACGTTACTTGTCCTACTCTCAGTGGGGCTGATTGGGACCATGGAGCATGAATAGGGGCTGGGAACAGAACCTCTTTGTACATGTACTACTCTCAGTGGGGCTGATTGGGACCATGGAGCATGAATAGGGGCTGGGAACAGAACCTCTTTGTACTTGTACTACTCTCAGTGGGGCTGATTGGGACCATGGAGCATGAATAGGGGCTGGGAACAGAACCTCTTTGTACATGTACTACTCTCAGTGGGGCTGATTGGGACAATGGAGCATGAATAGGGGCTGGGAACAGAACCTCTTTGTACTTGTACTACTCTCAGTGGGGCTGATTGGGACCATGGAGCATGAATAGGGGCTGGGAACAGAACCTCTTTGTACTTGTACTACTCTCAGTGGGGCTGATTGGGACCATGGAGCATGAATAGGGGCTGGGAACAGAACCTCTTTGTACTTGTACTACTCTCAGTGGGGCTGATTGGGACCATGGAGCATGAATAGGGGCTGGGAACAGAACCTCTTTGTGACCCTTGACGTAATAGTACGTCAGCGGAGCACAAGAGGTTACGGAGAGGTATCATGTGCTGATCCCCCTCCATACGTGGCTGGGGCATTTTTCTATAATAAGAGGCGTATCCGCAGGTAAGGGGGCGCAATACTTGGCTTGCCCTTGGTCTGTATTAAAAAATGTATAGATACTGGATACTTGTGACTGTGTCCAAATCCGAATAATGGCCTGTCAATAATTCCAGCTTTTCTAGAATTTTATGTGCTTAGTTTGGTAATTGTAAAATCGGTCACAATTTTCATGTGTATGGTTAAGCAATCACTAGCGCACATGCTGCTATGTTAACAACTGTAAACCACCTACAATTACTAGCATGATCCCTAACCTCTGAGAGGTGGTAATCCTGTATTGGTTGTAAGCTGTCAAATTTATTTCCCTTTGGTGAAATATCCCCTGGATTTAATTACAAGTCATTCTCAATACTTTATGGAGTTGAGCCCAAGTGCCGTGGCTTTGACATTTAACCCTCTGACCCTTAAATATTTACCAGCTTTCAAACTAGTGGTGCACAATTATCCCTTCAAGTGCAGCAGAGATCCATCATTCTAGCCAAGTATTACCATGCGATTCTTCCCAAGGTATGTCATACCCTTTCATTATCCTGGGTAGTAAGAGAGTCCCACTAACTAAATATAGAATAAAACGCCTGTGGGATGCCTCCAACCTTGCTGTAATATGTGCTCACAAAATATATACTTCCCAAATCCCTGCCAAACTTCTAGAAAGAAATAAACAATTGGATTCCGATTAAATAAACCGGAGTCGTTTTTACTAATGTTAATCTCCAAATAAAATATATTATTAATGTCATCGTAAGGAAGATCTGCTCCATTCTATCGTCAGCCAGACACTTTAGTTAGCCGTCAGCTGAAGGCTTGTTTTGTCGACATTAATCCCTCCCAACCCATACACATGCAGTCTCGGCTTGGCTGTGTGTGCATGTATTTAGAAAGGGGTTGTCTGGGATCAGAGCTGAACCTGGACATATCCCCATTTACACCCAGGCAGCCCCCCCCCTGATATTAGCATCTGAGCATTTCAAGCTTGAATGATAGCAGGGCAAAGGCATTTTTAGGAGATCCGGTGTCTTACCGGGCTCTCCATAGGGACTGCTAGGCGGAGGCTGCTGCCCAGCAATGAGCTCGGTGATGTCACCGGCACTAAATGGGCGGCCTCTACCACTGCCCTAGCCTGTAAAACGGCTAGGGCAGCGCTAAAGCCCGCCCATCAGAGCCAGTGACGTGACCAGCAACACTGCTAGGTAGAAGGCTCTGCCTAGCAGTGTACCAAAGTAAACAAAAAAGCCATTGCACAGGGCAAGGGAGAGCATTGGAGCATGAAATGCTCTGATGCTCATATCACGGGGGCTGGAGGGGCAAATATAGAGATATGTCCGGGTTCAGCTCTGAACCTGGGCAACCCCTTTAAATGAAGAGAAGGGAGTAAGCCACTGCCAGACTCCATGTTGAAATGCAGCAGCCCAATCCTTCTTTATCCAACATCTGCCGCCAGAGGAAAGTTGGCATATCCCCATACACATCAGATGGTGCCTGGCCTCGCTGAAATTAATATCTGATGTGTAAAACCTGCATGAGACAATGCACATTTTCGTTCTCTCTCACACCTTTAGATATAGAAGCGTTCTATCAAGAGTACAAGTCAACTCCCCTGGAAACTATAGCCTGAAAAGCGCTTTTGTTTGCATTTTCCATCGCTCTATTGATATATATCACTTTGAAACCTATACACAACTGTCTCTCATGGTAGCCAGGATGCAGTTTAGACAGACTATTTCTTTTTCTAGGGTGAGATAAAAGTGGAGCCACAGTAAACAACACAAAAAGTCCCTAACATGAGCATAGATTAGGCTGGGCTGGATTCAACTCTGAAGTCAGCAAGCTAAATAGTAGGTAGTTACTACTCTTCCTTTTTGTAAGAAAAACAGAGAGTATCTCAATAAAATGATAATTAAGCTGCAATTACATGGCCCGATGCTCGGGAAAATTAAGTAGAACTAGCATTCCTACAAAGCTCATTCCCAATAATCAGCCACATAAAGGTGCCGCATATCACCAGATTAACGAGCAAAATGCTCATTTACTAGGTGAAATGATTGGAGGTGCAGACAGAAATCTGCTGCATGGGAACAATGATTTTGTATAAATGCAAAAAGGTTCAAGGAATCCAGCTCCACTTCGATAAAGGAATCTTTATTTTGCTTGCGCTAAAATCAAATCCAATTGTAGTTACAAAAAGTCTTGTCTACGCGTTTCGGGCTACTAGAGACAATTCCAGCCCTTACTCATGACACAGTAGGACATTAAAAGTGCCACTATTTATAAGAGAGACTGCACCTGTCTTCACTAATTGTGATCACATGACTGCAAATACCCTCAAAAGAGTGCCACGCCTTTGAACAACTCTTCTCATGAGAAAAAGAAAAAAACCATGCAATACACAATAAAAGAATGATGATTTTGTATAGGGACAAGCAACAGCAGTAGCCATCGCTCATCCTCATACTGTGGAGGTGATCGCTGCACGTAAGTGCAGTGCAAGGAGCCGATTGCCGGGAAGGAATGCTTCCTTCCAGCCAATCGGCTGCTCCTCACAGTATCTAAATGCAGCTTAAGAGTGCTATACTGTGACCACACAACTGTATTACACAATGCCCAAATAACAGTACTTTACGTTGGCACAATAAAACCACCATAGCGTTCACATTGATATCCACATTGTAACAAAGATGTGTAGTTAGAAAATGGATGCCGATTTGGATTCACCGAGACTCCAAATCACAAGAATACTGTGCTGCCGGGTCAACGCAACTGGGGACTGGCATTGGAGTTTGGCTCAGATGAGTGGTCAAAATGTAAAGTTTGGAGGGGATGTCAGCACATGCACAAAGCTGCCCTCCTCTAGACTAAGGGCTTGTTGAGCTCCTCAATGCCTTTACAGATCTTAGCAATAACATTAATCCCAACAAACCTATTCATGGATATCACACATTATAGGATTACATATTTTAATACATGTTCAGTTGCCTAATAGTTATTCAAGTATCGCAGCAAATGCAGCCAATGAATTTTGGAATAATGAGTGAAAATCGAGAATACAAGATTCTGGCTACATTTTTAATTCAAGCTTGTAGGTAAGAACCACCATCAGGGCCTGGACTGAATTAAAATGAGGTCATTCTGTGCAGTGGTGTGAGGTCCGGGACTCCAGGACAGGAATTATTCTGAATTAGATTTTCTAAATATCCATAATATTATTTAATTTTTTTACTTAATTTTAAGCACATTACTGAAGTGACCGAAGGGATAGCATCATGGGATCAAGGGCACGTCTATATTTCCAAGACTGTGGAATCTCCCCTTTTGTCTACATGTTACACATCATCTGTACTTTTAGAAAAAAAACAAAAACATTGCTACACGCCAATAACATGGATTATAAACGCCACAAAATGCTCTTCTTTTGCCAAAATTAGGTTATTATTTACAGCTTTCTATGTCAGTTATTGAGCTTTCACTCATCAGCTATGACAGAAACATTTCATAAGAAGTGAGGGCAAACAGTCTGCAGCACAGAGCGTGTTAAAAGGATTAATTGGTTCCATTAGAGGTTCAGCAGCGGTGGATTAATCTCTAGTGATGACGACATGTACATATTTCCAGTATAGGCTTGTTTTACATGCAGCTAACAGGTAATGCTCATTGCAAAGGTCATATCAGGCTCCTCGGAGCAGGATTACAAGTGTGACATGAATGCAACATGGAAGGGAGCCATATATACAATAAATGCTTACTGATGTGTCACAGGAAGAGAGTTTTGTTGTGTTCTCTAGATTTACCTTCATTTCTTTGAATTGTCCAACCAAGCAAAAAAGCTGATTTTTTTTTTTGTAACGAAGAATTTACCCAAGTAGTTATGAACATAACTAGCATATGTACGACTGACATAGCACAGACATATACAGTGGATATAAAAAGTCTACACACCCCTGTTAAAATGTCAGGTTTCTGTGCTGTAAAAAAATGAGACAAAGATAAATCATTTCGGAACTTTTTCCACCTTTAATGTGACCTATAAACTGTACCACGCAATTTAAAAACAAACTGAAATCTTTTAGGTATAGGGAAGAAAACAAACAAAAATAATGTGGTTGCATAAGTGTATATATATAACTGGGGATGTAGCTGTGTTCAGAATTAAGCAATCACATTCCAAATCATGTTAAATAGGAGTCAGCATACAAAGAACCTTTGATTAAACCCAAATAATGTTCAGCTGCTCTAGTTGGTCTTTCCTGAAATTTTCTTAGTCGCATCCCACAGCAAAAGCCATGGTCCACAGAGAGCTTCCAAAGCATCAGAGGGATCTCATTGTTAAAAGGTATCAGGAGAAGAGTACAAAATAATTTCCAAGGCATTAGATATACCATGGAACACCGTGGTCATCAAGTGGAGAAAATATGGCACAACAGTGACATTACCAAGAACTGGACGTCCCTCCAAAATTGATGAAAAGACAAGAAAACTGGTCTGGGAGGCTATCAAGAAGCCTACAGCAACATTAAAGGAGCTGCAGGAATATCTGGCAAGTACAGGCTGTGTGGTACATGTGACAACAATCTCCCGTATTCTTCATATGTCTGGGCTATGGGGTAGAGTGGCAAGACGAAAGCCTTTTCTTACGAAGAAAAACATCCAAGCCAGGCTACATTTTGCAAAAACACATCGGAAGTTTCCCAAAAGCATGTGGGAAAAGGTGTTATGTCTGATGAAACCAAGGTTGAACTTTTTGGCCATAATCACCAAAAAAATCCCATACCCACATTAAAGCACGGTGGTGGCAGCATCATGTTTAGGGGCTGTTTTTCTTCAGCTGGAACTGGGGCCTTAGTTAAGCTAGAAGAAATTATGAACAGTTCCAAATACCAGTCAATATTGGCACAAAACCTTCAGGCTTTTGCTAGAAAGCTGAACATGAAGAGGAACTTCATCTTTCAGCATGACGACGACCCAAATCATACATCCAAATGAAGAAAGGAATGGCTTCACCATAGCCCAGCCAGAGCCCAGACCTGAATCAGATTGAAAATCTGTGGGGTGACCTGAAGAGGACTGTGCACAGGAGATTCCCTCGCAATCTGACAGATTTGGAGTGTTTTTGTAAAGAAGAGTGAGCAAATCTTGCCAAGTCAAAATGTGCCATGCTGATAGACTCATACCCAAAAAGACTGAGTGCTGTAATAAAATCAAAAGGTGCTTCAACAAAGTATTAGTTTAAGGGTGTGCACACTTATTCAACCATATTATTTTATTTTTATATTTTTTCTTCCCTCTACCTAAAAGATTTGTTTTTCAATTGAGTTGTACAGTTTATAGGTCACATTAAAAGGTGGAAAAAGTTCTGAAATGATTTATCTTTGTTTCATTTTTTTACATCACAGAAACCTGACATTTTAACAGGGGTGTGTAGACTTTTTATATCCACTGTAGGAGGACAGCAAAGAGTGCATAGGCAAGAGAAAGGAAAAAGTCAACTTTGCTGGAAAGTTCTGAACTACTTTTGGTACAGCAGAAATTTCAACCTTTCCTGTTGGAAGGTGACCATGATGACTTCTTCTAGACTTTTACATGGATGATCAGATATTCCTTGGGTTCTCCCCGGAAGAAAACATGCCTCCCACTTGTTTAGAAAAAGTCTTGAATATGAAGAAGCACTCGTTAAATCAATCATTTCTGTTGAAATCGCTTACCTAAAATCAAACACTTCAACCCTGGTACAATGAGGCTTTATGTCTACTACAGAACAATGAGTAATATTTCATAAAAATGAAATGATAAATGTATTTAAGTGTTATCACTTTGGTAATCTGACTCTGTAATTCTCTGATATTTCACACGGGTGCCAGTGGCCGCGGGCAGCATTCCCATCAATAGAGAAAGAGGTTCTCTATTGCAGGCCAGGACCTCACTGTACTGAGGCTCCCACCTTACAATGTGAGCATAGAACCTTATAGTCACCAGGACATTACATGGAAAACCGTTTCCAATTGTAATCCTTGTCAGTTTTCAATTACTTGACAAAGATGTTCTGTTTACAGCGACTGGAAAGTAGCCAGGCCTTCAGTAGATTGGATGAACATCGCTTGTAGGAATTTTTGATGCACCTGTTAATTTTGCCTCTGGGTAAACAGTTAAGGATTCCACTATTTCCTTCACTGTGGCAGAGGTAAAGAAACATGCAATAATAATTATAAGAAATGAATAGATTAGGAAATCTGAGAAGTGAAACTTCAGGACTGAACCTGTAAGACGAAAACGTGGAGCATACAGAGTAAAACATACACAAGAAACATGTGCACAGCAGGGTAAGAGTTCACTTATTTTATCCCAATGATCTTTTCCAGACGTAGCAAATGATACATTATTGGATCCAGACCAGCAACTGCTTTCGAAGACCAATTTCACTTAAGTGTCATTACTTTACTCTTCGAGCTAGAAATTGCCGTTACCCTAACCTGTCCACAGTGAGAACTCTGTGGAGATCTATACAGAGTTTGCTCTCTGGCCTCTTTCACTTTCCCTGCGTGTGATGGGAATTCTGTATTTAAAGCACCATGCTGACCGAAGAACACCCAAGTAGAATCTGGTGGGGACCATTTCTCACAATAATATTCCCAGCAGTTAAATAATGAACGTCATAGCAGACGAACAAGCGAGCAATTCAAGCATTAACATACAAAAACTTTCTTTACCAGTGAATAAGTAGATTTTTTTCATTTATTAATACCAGAATTTGAAGTCAACCTTTAGTACAGCCATGCACACAAACAGTCCTGTGCTTAAACTGTTCTAAGTTTTATTTTACTTGTCACCAAATATTAAGTGACATCAACAGCCGCTCAATGTCCAGTGCCAGGGAACAGCTTTTCATTTGGTTTCCTGCTGAGCCACATCTGTCACAATTAAATAACTGAGAACCAGGATTAATTACAGAAAAATTATATGATCTTTTTGCCTCTCAAAGAAGTATTCTGCTCACTATATCTGCTAAGGGCAGTTTTATAGAATGGCAAAAAACATTTACAGCCATCGCAGGAAAGAATGATGCACATAGTTCAATATCAACACTCATAGTTACTGTATTCTCTAAAGATTGGGGGAAACACAAAAAGTTTAGGGGAAATTCCACTACAGCTATCTTTTCACATGTCACAAAGACCTATCACATTGATGACCACAATTTTCCCCAATGGTTGTCCCATGTGGACATTTCTGCCATATCGATAGGATATGTCATAAGTGACCAACAGGTGCAGGTCCCATCTATGAACCCAACTCTTATCTTAAAGGGAATCTGTCCCCCCGATATTGGACTGTTATCTACAGTAATACATGGGTAGTACTGCTAGTACGGAGTCTATGGAGTCCCCGTTCTCCAGCTGTCAGTGGTCAGGAAGTAGGAGCATCAGACTACACAAGGTTAGGGCTCATGAACACGAACGTGTGCAGGGTGGGCCTATATTGCGACCCGCAAACACGGGTCCGCAATATACAGGTACCGGCCGTGTGCGCTCCATATCACGGATGCGGACCCATTAACATGAAGATATGGAGTGGATGCACAGAGCATAAGGCCATAGAAGCACTACCGAGTGCTTCCGTGGCATTTCAGTCTGTGCCTCCCCACCGCAAAAAAATAGAACTGCTCTATTTTTTGGGGATGCAGATGGATCACAGACCCATTCAAGTAGAAATGGTGTGCATCCATCAGCAATGTATGGCATTGGCGGCACACGGTAGTCTGCAAACATGAAAACATAAAGATCTGCATAGAAGCTGTATAGACAAAACTGTGGGATATTTGTAATTAAGACTAAGCATTTTTTGGCTATAAGACACACATCAAGATGTTATGAAAGGAGAAACACTCTGAACCCTGAATAAACACTTTACTATGCCGTTTGAATTCCATTTTGTTTTTCTTTTCATTTTAGATGCATTGGAAAATAAAAAATTGCGGTTGCAAACATGTACAATGGCTTTAATGTCTATTTCAATCACTGTATGAAAGAGTAAAAAAAATAAAAATAACCAGCAACTTGACTTGCCTCAAGAAAGTATGCCAGATTCACAATGTTATCTTGACTACACTGGGCTCGTTTCCGTGAGGTATATCTAGTTCATTCCTTTTTTGTTATATTTTGGAGTAACATTTTCTAACTTAAACATTCACTCTTAAACAGTTGCCATTACTAGCATTAATATTGTAAACACACGCTGATTATTTTAATTATATGGCCATATTCTAGAAATGATGAAATATACAGCCCTACTTATTGTCACTTAACATTCTAGACTAAATTGTCTACACGCAAAGAAAAACAAACATTAGAGCAGACTGGATTTATACTTGGAAAAATGCAAAGAAATAGTGAAACATTAAGAACAGGATAATAGTATTTGAGACTTGACTGCAGTAACCACCGGAACAACTGAAAGCTACAAATATGTTGTTCAGCCATGCTTTATAATTATGTTCAGGTGTATGGCTCTGTACCAGTAGCTCCATCCAAATAAAATCATGACTACATCTCGCTGCACAGATAGGTTTATTATAGCTATTCACATTCCAAACATGCCCAGTCCGGGCAGCCAGTTTTGGGTAAACCCGGACAAAGATACCACACTGTAATGGCTCATTCAGACAGCGGTATGCTGTTCGCAAAAATGCAGATCTGTTATTTTTTTTGCGGATTAGGTGAAGACCCATTCACTTCTATGGGGCCCTTTTCTTCCATTCTACGGTTCCACAAAACAAATAAAACATGTCCTATTCTTGTCAGTGAAAATCAGGACATGGCCCCACTGAAGTCTATGGGTCCGCAAAAATGCGGAATGCAATGTTTTTTTGCGGACATACTAAACTGTCCGCAAAAAATGTATCCACATATTTGCGGACAGCATACGGCCGTCTGAATGAGCCCTAAGTGGATCAGTTCTGTACAAAATTACTTATGTTACATACTTTTATCAGGAAAATATATATTATATACGGTAATATATAAAGCTGAGTGTATGTGTGTGTGTGTGTGTGTGTGTATGTATGTCTGCTAAAGGAATCCGCACCGTCACATTTACAATCACGAAATTTGGCACACAGGTACATCAGGTGTCCGGTAAGGTGTTAGACCAGGTCTAAGGTCTCTAGGACGTACCGTTCCTGAGATATTCCCAAAAAAACGCATTAGCCAATAGAAGCTAGGTCACATAACCCTTATCAGCCAATAGAAGCTCGCAGGTCCTCCAGCCTCCACATACACAGTTTTACTCCAGGTTTCCATAACAACCCAGCCATTTATTTTCACTGCTGTAGGTGAGCTTTAAAGGAAATCTGTCACCAGGATAATCGCTATTGAAGTAAAGCCATGGCCTAATAGCACTTAGTACCTTATTTTAAGATGTGCCTTTGTTCCAGCAATAGATGTTTTTATCCTCTGAAAATCCAGTTTATTTGGTTTGCAAATGAGCCAGTAAGGTGCCCAGAGGGGCATCACTCTCTCAGGAAGGAGCCCAGACACGCGCCCTGCCACAATGTGTCCACCCTCAAAAGACTAACTTAAAACCCCGCCCCCAGGGCCCACTAAACCCACCCCTGATCAGTTTAGGCCACGCCCCCTCCCACTACTCAGCCAACTGGATTTGAAAAAATGAAGGTAAAAATCAACTTCCGTCAGCTGCAGGAGTGGGAGGGAGGGTGAATTTCTCCCTGCAGCTCACACTCAGACAGCACAGTGCTGCTGTCTTAGAGTGAGCTGTTCAAAATGACACTCCCTTGATCTGGTTAGGCCACACCCACTCCCCAGCCGACAGAGATAAAAAAAAAAAATGAAGTCTGGACAGGGAGTCTGGAAGCCGGACTGTCCGGCCTAAAAGTGGACCTCTGGTCACCCTAGGGGCAGGCTGCTGTGGAGGTCACAGTTAAGGGGATGGTCCGCTATGGAGGTCAGTGTTAAGGGGCAGATTGCTGTAAAAGCCACTAAGGGGACAGGCCCCTGTGGAGGTCACCGTCAAGGGGGTGGTGTGCTGTAAAACTCACTGTTAAAGGGGAAGGCTGCTGTAAAGGTCAAAATTAAGGGGGTGGGCTGCTGTGGAGGTCCAATTTTAAGGGACGGAGCACTGTGGGGGGGGCGGGGTGCTGTAGATGTCACTGTTATAGTGGATAGTGTTGATATCTTTTAACGATACACACAAACATTAAATGAAATTGATTAAATATAATCAGCTAGCGTATATATATATATATATATATATATATATATATACACATACATACACTTATATATACATACACTCTATTGACCATTCAAGATTTGTACATAAGTCTAGCTAACTACTGACTACCTTTACATAAACAGAGATCTGGCTTTAGACCACCAAGCTGCCATAGTCAGGGAATGCTTTCCAAATCCCTGGCAGACAAATCTTTGTTAGATTATCACGGGGGAATGCAGAGAATAAAGGGACCATTTAAATTGTCCACTCTCTAAGGCTTCCATGAAAGGGAGGAACTTATCAAGCACAGTGCTTCAAAAATCTGTCTTCAAAAACTAGCAAAATAAGGCTTCGCATTTTTTCAGGCTTACTTGAGCAAAAACTTGGCAGCATTTTTAGACCACTCATCCCAGTTTTGTATAGTGGGCAGGTAAGTGGCATAGTTAGCTATGTTAATTAGTTTCACTCTATATTTATCAATACATTTTTAGAAAGTCACAAAAAAGTTGCAAACTCACTATAGTAGGGGTGGTGTAGCATTTCTAGACAAACGTGTTAGGCTACTTTCACGTTAGCGTTTTCAATTCAACTATTGAAATCAGTCATAGGATCTCAATAGCGGAAGAAAATGCTTCAGTTTTGTCCACATTCATTGTCAACTGAAACGGAATGTACCAAAATGCATTCCGTTCCATTTGGTTGCGCTCTGATCGCGGACAGAATAACGCTGCAAGCAGCATTCTTCTGTCCACGATGTGGTGCGGAGCAAGACAGATCCGTCCTGGCACACAATGTAAGTCAATGGGGACGGATACGTTTTCTCTAACACAAGAGAAAACGGATCCGTCCCCCATTGACTTTCAATGGTGTTCAGGATGGATCTGTCATAGCTATAGAAAACATAATACAACCGGATCCGTTCATGACAGATGCATGTGGTTGTATTATGGAAATGGAAGCGTTTTTGCAGATCCATGACGGATCCGCAAAAAACGCTAATGTGAAAGTAGCCTTAGGTTTAAAGATGCACCAAATTCAACAAACAACGTCCAGTACATTTGGTGCAAAGTATGCCAAGCAAGCTCATGCAAAACTAACTTCAAGTATTTCAATACTTGAAATACTACCCTCACAATGAATTTCATGTTTTTTTCTTGTTTTCATTGCATTTTTAGAGGTGTTTGGTGATGTTTTTCTATCCATTATATTTTTTAACATGTTTTTTTATGCCATTTTCTTAGTCCTATTGAGAAGCCCATGGAAAACACCATAACAAGAGCAAGCAGTATTTAAAAAAAAAAAAAAAACTGTAAATGGCAATAAAAATTGCAAAACAAAGAAAAAAGCATAAGTTGTAGTCCGTTGTATATTTTACTAGTGACTTTCAGCTGACATTTTGGGGGAAAATACATGTAAAAATGGCAATAAAAATTCCCATTAAAAAAAGCTGTTGATTTTATGCATTTTTGTAGAAGACATGTGGAGAAAAGGATATCCACATTAAAATATTTCACTCTACAGATGGGTAGCAGTGTAATAATCCAATGAGTAGTTCTGTACAACTGTTTTAGGGAATGTAGTCAAACAATGTCCATAAATGCCCACTCTTTGTGTATGTAATAAAGATAACTGCTTACATTTCAATGCCATTATTGTTTCTATGTTAGGTCTAGTTATCAAACTGTGCGCATACTTTGCTTGAGGACCACAGTTTTTTGTTTATTGACATGACTGTTGAAAACATTCACCTCTTTTTAGAGAGGCTTAGATTTTGCAGGACTTTATACATCGTATGTATAAAAACTAGTGCAGACAAAAAGTCCAGGGCTTGCAACCAATCCAATATTAGCTCTGTATTCTTCTACTGCAGACTGTTTGTTGTGGACAACGCTTTTTTTTGTCCACGTTTTGGAACACTGCAGCATGACATAACAATATAGTTGTAGCTGTTCACTAAAACAGCAAAACCTTTAGTTGTGCTTAGGAAGGAGCTGGATGGAAGCTCTACAACAGGTTCTTAAAAGGATTTTCCAGACTCCTAATACTAAAGACCTATCCTCAAAACAGGTCATTAATAGCCAATGAGTGGGGGCCAGACAACTGATGCCGCCCAACAATCTGCTGTTCCATCCTCCGGCCTCTGGAATTAGCATTGTGAATGGAACAGGAAGCACAGCTCTGTGCAAAGTGTAGTGGTCATGCCAGGTTACTGCAGCTCAGCTTCCATTCACTTCGGTGTGAAATGAGCTGCAGTAAGCCAGCACAGCTCCTACACTTGTGCTTCCAGTTTGACTCAAAGAGATAGTTCTGGGGCTGGAGGCTACAAGGAACAGCTGATCGTTGGGGATGTGCGATGTCAGACCCTCACAAATCAGATATTAATAATACATAGGTCATCAGTGTCAACCGCGTTGAAAACCCATTTAAGATGGCCATACACTGTTAATTTCAGATGGCAAATATTGGCTGATTTACACTATGTTCTGCTGACATTCTATATTTTTAATAGCACAATGACAGCATCAGAAGCCAATGGAAGGCAGAGCCAGTTACTCGTGGAAAAGTCAAATACTGCTGGGTGTAACATCCGAAAAGTCTAGTGCAGGCCCCACATCATTACATCAATGATTTGTCATTTTATCCTATATCATTATATATCTAGAACAATAGCCATCAAAAATTAACTGTAAATGAAACGTTTTTCAAGAAAATGGTGGTTTCTCCAAGTATGACCAGCGTAAAACATTGTAAATAGATGTATTTTGAAAAAACACATTTGCAAAAAGAGGATGATGAGAAAATACACTACAATACAACCAACTATCACAGCAATCATTTCAATTCTAGTGGTCTTTAGCTGCATTCTCCATTCACCAAAATAAATTTTCCTTTTGTAAGAAAATATTAGTGACAAATACCAGCACATTAAATGACCCAATCAGTAAGACATTAGGTATTCCATGCCTCTCCAATAAATAACACAAACTAATAGTAGTAATACTAATATCAATAAGTCTTCCCTAAAGCCACAAATGTGCTGGGAACTGTCTCCATTCTCTGTGATGTCTAAAATATTGTTTTCCATTGCTTTTTATTTGGACTCCTGCTGTTAATTTTTTGTCAGTAATAAAAGCATTTTTTGAAACCTCTTACTGGCAGTCAGCCTGCATTTAGTTTAATATATTTGAACTTTACTCTCTAGATAAACAGAGATGAAGGGAAATGAAGAAGTCAATGAGAATGCTATTCATATGAAAACTGAGCATGACAAAAAAGAAAAAAACTATAGGTAAACCTTCTAATGTGGCCTAAAACAAAAACAGAAGGAAATATTTGTGACAAATACCAGCACCTTAAATGACCCAATCAGTAAGACATAAGGTAAACCATCCAATAAATAACACAAACTAATAGTAGTAATATTAATATCAATAAGTCTTTCCTAAAGCCACAAATGTGCTGGAAACGGTCTCCATTCTCTGTGATGTAAGGAGCTTCACTATATTTTATGCAGGTAAAAGCTGGAGGAGATCTGAAGCCCTATTGATCCAATATGTAATGCCGGCAAAGGCTGGAGGATCTCTGAAGCCCTATTGATATAATATGTAATGCAGGTAAAGGCTGAAGGATCTCTGACGCCCTATTGATCCAATATGTAATGCAGGTAAAGGCTGGAGAATCTCTGAAGCCCTATTGATCCAATATGTAATGCCGGCAAAGGCTGGAGGATCTCTGAAGCCCTATTGATCCAATATGTAATGCCGGCAAAGGCTGGAGGATCTCTGAAGCCCTATTGATATAATATGTAATGCAGGTAAAGGCTGGAGGATCTCTGAAGCCCTATTGATCCAATATGTAATGCAGGTAAAGGCTGGAGAATCTCTGAAGCCCTATTGATCCAATATGTAATGCAGGTAAAAGCTGGTGGATCTCTGAAGCCCTATTGATCCAATATGTAATGCAGGCAAAGGCTGGAGTCTAGAGGAACCCTGGAAATCTGTAATACAGGTAAAGGCAGGAACCTGAAGGAACTCCGGATCTTCATCAATCTTATATGCAATGCAGGTAAAAGCAGGAGGGTCTCTGGATCTCTACCAATCTTACTAGATATGTAATGCGGAAAAAGGCTAGAGTCTGGAAGAACTGTGGATCTCCACCTATACTATACACTAGGGATCAGCAATCTCCGGCACTCCAGCTGTTCTGAAACTCCAACTCCCAGAATCCTACTTTCCCTTCTAGGGGAGTTACAAGATTAGCTGAGTAAGTGTGCATGCTGGGAGTTGTAGTTTCACAGCAGCTGAAGTGCCGAAGGTTTCTTATCCCTGCTATACACAATGCAGGTAAAAGCTGGAGCCTGGTGGATCTCTACCTTTCCTATATACAATGCAGGTAAGGGCTGTATCTGGAGGAACACTGGATCTTTATTTGTCCAATATTCATTGCATGTAAGGGCTGGGTTCCTAAAAAAAATCTGGATCTTTACGTGACCTATATGCAATGTAGGTAAGGGCTGGGGTCTGGAGGAACCCTGAATCTGTACCTATACAATATGTAATGTAGGTAGAGGCTAACAATGGAATACAAAGAACACAGTATGTCACTTTTACAACATTTGGATCCTTTATAGTCACTAATAACAAAGACCCAACCGTTTTGTGTATATAGCTTCTATGCACACCTAGGAATCTTTATTGGTATAAACTACAAACAAACCTAAGTTTAACTGGACACTGGAGTCCTGTGTTGGTCTATTCATCTGTCCCTTTTTTCGCTTGTCATATCCACACAAATTTTGGGCAGGCAAATATTACATTGACTTAGAAAGCAGAAGCTGTTCAACTGCTAGGGTGCTCACTAATAAGACTTGTCATCACCCTAATACGAAACAGGCAGTGGCTGACCAACTGACTAGAAGTTATCACTGCTTACCATGCATCAAAACTGTATAGCAGGAGAACATTTCACATTCATAAAATACCAATTTATCTAAAGGTGACATGACAGACATGGACCTGTGGGTGGGAGAGTTTCACTTCAACAATCTGGTCATTTACATTCATTACATGCTTTAGGCTAGACGGCAAATCAGCAGACTAACCTAAACAAAAGTGAGGATTTCAGACAAATTGGAATGATAGTATAGTAGAACTGTCCAAAGTAATAGTGATGAAGAAGAGGTCCAGTTACTATATGACATAGCTCACATCAGTTAGGAGCACTAAAGGAATTTGCAGCACCAGCTCATGTTATTGCACGGGCTGCCCACTGTCCTAAAGGTAAATTTCCTGTCCCAGCACTTTCGGATTGAAAATTAAAAATGGCACTGGCGAGGTAAACTGACACTGCCTCAATTTAGCAATACACAGATACAATCTCGAGAATAAATTTCATATCATACTAGCTAAATGCTTCATTACGCAGTAATACGACATAGCAAGCTCTAAGTGAACAATACTTACGCATTCTGTTTAGACAGAATATAACAATGGCCCACGAGACTGAAGATATCTAGACCTCTCTCTGTATAATGACCTATGTGACTGAAGATATCTAGAGCTCTCTCTGTATAACGACCCACACGACTGAAGATATCTAGAGCTCTCTCTATTTAATGACCTATGTGACTGAAGAAATCTAGAGCTCTCCCTGTTTAATGACCTACAGTATGTGACTGAAGATATCTAGAGCTCTCTCTCTGTATAATGACCCACAAAACTAAAGATATCTAGAGGTCAGTGGAGTACTGCCAATATAGCAGCTGCTATGGGGCCTGTAGAGCAAGGAAGGCCCCGCCCACTTTCTTCTGTTTCGGGCCCTGCTTGCTTCGCCTATGCTCAGTCAGGGCCACGAAGTGGGGAATTTCCCGGTTTAGGAGTCCCTGCTTTGACTCCGTATATGGATGTGTCCATATATGGAGTCAATGTTATGAACGTGAAAGAGGTATTCCCAAGCATGGTCACTATGCTTGGGGGACACCCTGTGTATACAAGTCTAATTTAGACTATTTTTGAAATGTTTCTGTGAGGATTCAACTCACAACCATCTATATTAAAGACAAGAACCTTAACCACTGGGCTATTACTGTTTAGTCATTACTGATAAACCTCATAGAAGTTTCTCTTGTGTCATACAAGAGAAACTTCTATGAGGTTTTTAAGCAATGACTTAGCATTAAGCTCTATAGCCCAGTGGTTAAGGTTCTTGCCTTTAATGTAGATGGTTGTGAGTTCAAATCCCCACAGAAACATTTTAAAAATAGAGTCTAAATAAAACTTAAATACATAGGACTCACTTCATAAAAATTTTTTTTTTTCTTTTCATCGCGATATTATGACCCTCAAAACTTTTTTATAGTTATGTCTACAGAGATGTATGGGGGCTCATTTTTTGTGGGACGATCTGTCATTTTTGACAATACCATTTTGGGGTGTGTATGACTTGATCACTTTTTATTCAATTTTCTTGGGCGATAAAGTGATGAAAAGAATGTGAAGCGGCTTTTTTTAAAAATATTTTTCTGTTACGCCATTCACCATATGGGCTAACTTTAAAATATTTTAATAACATAGGTGTTTTTGCATGCGGCGATGCCCATAATGCAATTTTTTTTGTTTCTTTTTATTTTGGGGAATATTGGTAATTCTAATTTTATATTTTCAAAACTTTTTTTACACATTTTTTTTTTTACTTTTTGTTAGGTCCCCGAAGTGGACCACAACTTACAATCATCAGATGTAAATTGCTCCATTAGTCTGTATAGAAATCACTATATATCACAGTTCAGTGCTGCCACCTAGTGGCCTAAACTGGGATATATGAACAATGAGCCTGGAAGCCTAGTACAGGCTGCTGCTTATTTACAGAACATGGTCCTTTTCCCGATCTCCGCTGGGGAAAAGCGCGCCTGAAGAGGAAGCCCACACTTCCGGTTTTTAACACTCTCAGACGCCGTGAGTGAGGGGAACTCATTGCTGTGAGGAGAGGGGGCATGTGGCATATTCTGGGGCCATAAGGGTGAAGAACTGTTGCATTTTGGGGGGCATAATAGGGGTTGGATAACCCTTTTAACCATTAAGATACCAGAGGTTTTTTCATTTTTTCATTTTCATTTTTCTTCCCCATCTTCCTTGAGCTATAACTTTATTTTTTTGTTCACATATCCATATGAGAGCTTATTTTTTGAGGTACAAGTTGTACATTAATATGGCATACAATGAAGTGGGAAGCAGGCAAAAAATTCCAAATGGGATGAAATAAAAAATAAATAAAAATTCCTCCACCGTTTTATGGGTTTTGTTCCTACGGTGTTCCCTTGTTTTGTGGCAAAACTGACCTGTGGCCTTCATTCTCTGGGTCAGTAGGAATGCAATGTGGGTGTGGCAGGGGAGGAGCCAAGGCAGGTGGGGGATGGGCCAGGGTGGGTAGTGGGCAGAGTTAGGGGTGCCCAATTCAGATTCTTGATATGGGGCCCAATGATTTCTATGTCCGCCCCTGCTAGAGGTCTCTCTCTCTCTGTATAATGGCCCAGAAAACTGAAGATATCTTGAGCTCTCCCTTTGTCTAATGACCAATGAGAGTGAAGGTATCTAGAGCTCTCTGTTTAAAGACTCACAAGACTGGAAGAAGATCTTTCTTAATATTATATTTGCCATTAACCTAGAGTAGGAACTGGGCAGATCATTTAATGGGATGTTCCCACCTTATGGGATAGTTAGGATATACCATCACTTTATGATTTAGAAGTTTGCACAATAATAACATGTTTTATACAAAAAGGTCAATGGGGGAGATTTATCATGAGGGGAATTTTTTTAATCAGATTTGCTCGAGTTTCTCTTGTCATAATTTATGCTAAATCTGCACCAGAACCAAGGCTCCTTTATTCATACCTCTTTATACCCTGAACATATAGGGGGCTATACATAAAGACCAACATTTTAGACGCCTGTCTTAATATCCCTTTAGCTGGCGGTGGATGTGGCGAATTTATGGCCTCTACTGTACCTAACTTTGGCGTATCCACCGCCTGCCTAAATCTACGCCAGCTCCCTTGCTAGCGTGGATTTAGACAATTTTTTATGGCTAAAACAGGCGCAGAAAATGATAAATGAGATTGGTCGGCCAACCCACCCCCTGTTTTAGACCCAGCGTGAGTGGGGAAAAGTCACAGATTGTAGTGCAAATAACCTTTGTGCTGCAATTTGCGACAGATGTATGCCAAAAAGTGGCGAATATCTGTAAATGACTCCCATAGTTTATCTTTGGTTTGTTTATCACATTCAGCTGAATTTTTTAAGATTCTTTGGAGAAATACATACAAGTTGAACACATATTCCCTGGAAGCTGAAATGTTTAGATTTTAGCAACGGCAGAGATTATTCAGCCTGTAAAATGAACTGTGACGTGCTTCTCTTAGGGGTTATTATGACTTGTAGCAAAGAAAAAAAGAGAGACATTTAGATTTTGTTACTAAAGTAACAGCTTCTGCTTCTTATCGCTCTGTCTAGATAACCTCTGTTTTCCCTTATGGCTCTAGACCTGAGAACCTGGGAAATGGATTATAGAAGTCAGATAGGCAATTTCTGTCTCGGGATGATAGATGACATTTTTTTGTTTATTTCAGCCTTCACAAGAAATGCTGCCTAAAGAAATGTATAGGCTGTATGCTTAACTTTGACTGGTAAAACTAAATATTTCAGACACTTCAGAGGAGCCACTTACAGCCTAGTTTTAAAGATGGGGCTCATTTAGTCTACAAGTCTGACACACACTCATACCTTACCTAAATATTTAAGGCTAAGTGGAAATGTAGAAGGTTTATTCGTAAGTCATTAGAGACAAGGACGTTATGGGGGAATCCTTAACTACATTTAGTTATCATCAGCAATTTGGCAACTAATAAATACTAAAGGCCCCCAAAAAGATTCATTTATCCCCTTATGTTTAATACATGGACAGAACCGTTTGTATGAAAAAGAATTTTAGGCGAATGTCCACCATTGAACACCATTTTTATTTTATCTAAATTGGTATACAAATTATGTGCTGATTAAAGGGGTCTTCTAGAAATACAATATCGATGCTTGGTATTGCAGCCCTGGCCTATTCACTTGTATGGGACTTAGCTGCACATAGGCTAGGTGAACAATGAAAGTTGCATCACCGGAAGAGGCCACAGTGCTCACTGGAGTGCCGCTGCCTCATTAAAAGAGCTGATCGCTAAGGGTGTTAGGAGTCAGATCCCCACCCATCAGGTACTGATGACCAATCCTGGATAGGTCATCATTATTTCACTCCCAGAAAAGAAAACTTTTTCAATTCCAGACCTAAGCATTTACACCACCAGTCTACTAGACAGGTGATAATTAGTAGCTAGGTGGGAGTCGAACCACGACTTCAAGAATGGTGGACCCCGGTATCCTGTCACCTAAGACGTGGTGAGGAGGAACCAGAAAGGAATGGCAGTTGAGCATGGCCCTGCCGTTCCACTGAAAGTCTAAAGCACTTATGGAAACTATGCTCGGCTGTTTCTGTCTGTGTTATAGAGTTTGAATGGAGCTTCAGGAAACAAACTTGAACATTGTTCCATTCAAAACTCCTTCTAGCCTCAGTCTTGCGTGTCTGGAGCGAATGCAAACCACAGGTACCTGTTCTGGCTCTTGGTGGTAGCTGCAGTCAGACCCCCATCCATGTAGCGTTCATCAATTCTCTATTGTACGGTTGATAAAATCTTCAGGCTGGAATACTCTTAATTTCTCACGGTATACAGTAATAAATTCAGAATGCATGGTGACAAAACTGAAGCGTTTTGCTCCGGTTTTGAGATCCTCTGCCGGATCTTAAAACCAAAATACAAAACCACAGATCTGAAATTAGCCTAACTCCATAATTTCAAATATATGAAATGAGGCTTAAGGTTTTCCTTATGAGAAATGTACTGTACAAGGGACTACCGGAACCATATAGCTTTGTCACATAACAAAGCTATACATATATCAGAGAAGGAGCATGCCATGCAGCCATGTTCCTCGGTCTTCTACAATATTTAGGTTTAATAAACATGTTTTTTTGGTCAAGTAGCACTGCTAAGTAGATATGACCCAATGTTTTTACATGATCAAATAAAACAACAGTATGTAGAAACCACACAGGCCAAGCAATTTTTATTATTTGATTACTACTAATTTCTCCACAGTAAGTAACAAAATCATGTCCTGCTTCTGTAAAACAAAGGGGCTTCACATGGGTTAAGCCTACAAAAAAAAAATTGAGGTTAAGGAAACAAAAATAGAGTAAAATGAATTCACTTGAAGGCCAAGAGCTTTAAAGCTAGGTTTCAGTAGGCATTCCATCCAATGAGGCAGGCCTGCAGTAATGCGGCTCCCAGTAACAGAGCCTTCATTGTTTTTTCATGGCAGCTAGAAAATGCTGCTTTATGTCGCCTCACACCACATTTCCAGTGCAAGGCCTATGAGAAAACGAAGGCCGGGGTTGCACGCTGCATTGAATAACCCACTTTCTCCCGTAAACTGCTCAATGTCCCAACCTACGCTCACAAACCCTAGCAGAAGGATGTTGTTTTTTTGCATAATTTATAACTGGCGTTTTTTCTTTAATGTGGGATTTGGTCATTTCTGTGTCCTCTCCCTTCCAAAGTCACTGGACTTAGCAAGGTGAAACCCTTCAAACAGCAAAGCCGACACATACACCCAGTAAGTAGATAAACATTGCATATTTGGAAGTGTAGTTATTCCACACCTGTTTTACATGTTTATACAGTAATTAAAGATTAATGCCTGTTCCAGACCAGATAAATATATGCACGGTGCATGGAACAAAGCTCCCACTGTTCTGAGCTAGCTCTGAAACCTACTGCATTTAACATTATCCAGGGTGGCTGACAAAAGGTGAAGTCATGTCACCAGCCAGCCTGTACAACAAGTCCCTGAAGAATATGTGCACCACATGTACACACAAACACACAACAAATACACCCTGCACTGTTACACACATGGCTGACAATTTAGTAATGTCAACTAAGAAACTTTATTTATATTACAATTATTTTTTTAGAAACTTGGTCATTACCATTTTTTTTGTTAAATAATAAAATTGTGACGCAGAATCAAAAAGGCATAAACCTGTAATATAAAAAAAATACAATATAATAAATATATGAAATATAATAATTATTGTGTTCAGTTAATGCCTATGTTCAATGATCACTTATGTGATGCTATGTAACCATGCTATAAAACCATGTTCTTATTTCATGCCTCTTTTGCTCCAGATGCACTCCTACTGCTGGCATCTGTCAATCAAAATGACATCACTTCCTGTCTTAATGGCCTCTATTCCTGTGATGTCACGGACAATAATAATCCAAACAGGGGCCTGGGGGGATAACAAGACAGAGAGGCTCCACTCATGATGCAGGAAGCCATGAATACAACTCCTGGCAGAGGAGGATTGAGATAACTGCATGATATAAAAGGAGTTTAATTATTTTACATACAGATATTATTTTTGCATTATGGTAATATATTTTACTATTAAATCCAGCATATTGGTGTAACAAAAATAGACCTTATTGCAATGATGATTTCTCCTGGAAACCTTGAACATCATTGTGTAACTATAAATATATATATATATATATATATATATATATATATTTTTAAATATATTTATAGTTACACAATGATGTTCAAGGTTTCCAGGAGAAATCATCATTGCAATAAGGTCTATTTTTGTTACACCAATATGCTAGATTTAATAGTAAAATATATTACCATAATGCAAAAATAATATCTGTATGTAAAATAATTAAACTCCTTTACGACGTTTCGGCTCAGTACTAGTAAAATATATTACCATAATGCAAAAATAATATCTGTATGTAAAATAATTAAACTCCTTTATGACGTTTCGGCTCAGTACTAGAGCCTTCCTCAAGCCTTGGCTTGAGGAAGGCTCTAGTGCTGAGCCGAAACGTTGCATTTCCATATGGGTGAATAAACTTCTTTTCATTTATTTTTTGGAGTGCTGCCAGTTTTCTTGGACTTATATATATATATATATATATACAGTACAGACCAAAAGTTTGGACACACCTTCTCATTCAAAGAGTTTTCTTTATTTTCATGACTATGAAAATTGTAGATTCACACTGAAGGCATCAAAACTATGTATTAACACATGTGGAATTATATGCATAACAAACAAGTGTGAAACAACTGAAAATATGTCATATTCTAGGTTCTTCAAAGTAGCCACCTTTTGCTTTGATTACTGCTTTGCACACTCTTGGCATTCTCTTGATGAGCTTCAAGAGGTAGTCCCCTGAAATGGTTTTCACTTCACAGGTGTGCCCTGTGAGGTTTAATAAGTGGGATTTCTTGTCTTATAAATGGGGTTGGACCATCAGTTGCGTTGAGGAGAAGTCAGGTGGATACACAGCTGATAGTCCTACTGAATAGACAAGAAAAAAGCAGCTAAGTAAAGAAAAACGAGTGGCTATCATTAATTTTAGGGGTGCACCGAAATGAAAATTCTGGTCCGAAACCGAAAATTCAGGATGCCCTTGACCGAAAACTGAAACTGCCTTTTTGCCCAAATACTTTTAAAATACCTTTTTTTTAATGATTTTATTAATAATTCTTTTTCATGAATGAAATTCATCTGTGGGTGGCGCTGTTATGGAGGGGGGGATATGTGCACTGTTATGGGCATAACAGTGCACAGATCCCTTTCCCCATAACAGTGCACAGATCCCTTTCCCCATAACAGTGCACAGATCCCCCCTCCCCATAGCAGTGCCATAGACCGATCCCCCTACCCATAACAGCCCCGGCCCTGCTGCTCACAGCAGACTAATCACTCACTGCATCTTTATTTTACCTTACAATCGTGACGCTCCAGTAACAACTCTGCAGGCAGAGCGGAGGGCAGCGTAACGTCACTTACTCACGTGACGCACCTGCTCCGCCCACTTTATGAATGAAGGAGGCGGAGCAGGCGCGTCACGTGAGTAAGTGACGTTACGTCGCCCTCCGCTCTGCCTGCAGAGTTGTTACTGGAGCGTCACGATTGTAAGGTAAAATAAAGATGTAGTAACTTAAAGTAAACCGCCCGCCCGGCGCGGGTGACAAATCCCAAACCCCATATTTTCTGCCGATATGTACCAATATCGGCCGAAATGGATTAGGCCCATTTTCGACCGATATTTTCGGCCGCCGGAATTTCGGTGCACCCCTATTTAATTTAAGAAATGAAGGTCAGTCAGTCAGTCGAAAAATTGGGAAAACTTTGAAAGTAAGGGCTATTTGACCATGAAGGAGAGTGATGGGGTGCTGTGCCAGATGACCTGGCCTCCACAGTCACCGGACCTGAACCCAATCGAGATGGTTTGGGGTGAGCTGGACCGCAGAGTGAAGGCAAAAGGGCCAACAAGTGCTAAGCATCTCTGGGAACTCCTTCAAGACTGTTGGAAGACCATTTCAGGGAACTACCTCTTGAAGCTCATCAAGAGAATGCCAAGAGTGTGCAAAGCAGTAATCAAAGCAAAAGGTGGCTACTTTGAAGAACCTAGAATATGACATATTTTCAGTTGTTTCACACTTGTTTGTTATGTATATAATTCCACATGTGTTAATTCATAGTTTTGATGCCTTCAGTTCATAGTCATGAAAATGAAGAAAACTCTTTGAATGAGGTGTGTCCAAACTTTTGGTCTGTACTGATATATATATATATATATACAGTACAGACCAAAAGTTTGGACACACCTTCTCATTCAAAGAGTTTTCTTTATTTTCATGACTATGAAAATTGTAGATTCACACTGAAGGCATCAAAACTATGAATTAACACATGTAGAATTATAAACATAACAAACAAGTGTGAAACAACTGAAAATATGTCATATTCTAGGTTCTTCAAAGTAGCCACCTTTTGCTTTGATTACTGCTTTTCACACTCTTAGCATTCTCTTGATGAGCTTCAAGAGATAGTCCCCTGAAATGGTTTTCACTTCACAGGTGTGCTCTGTCAGGTTTAATAAGTGGGATTTCTTGCCTTATAAATGGGGTTGGGACCATCAGTTGCGTTGAGGAGAAGTCAGGTGGATACACAGCTGATAGTCCTACTGAATAGACTGTTAGAATTGGTATTATCGCAAGAAAAAAGCAGCTAAGTAAAGAAAAACGAGTGGCCATCATTACTTTAAGAAATGAAGGTCAGTCAGTCAGTCGAAAAATTGGGAAAACTTTGAAAGTAAGGGCTATTTGACCATGAAGGAGAGTGATGGGGTGCTGCGCCAGATGACCTGGCCTCCACAGTCACCGGACCTGAACCCAATCGAGATGGTTTGGGGTGAGCTGGACCGCAGAGTGAAGGCAAAAGGGCCAACAATTGCTAAGCATCTCTGGGAACTCCTTCAAGACTGTTGGAAGACCATTTCAGGGGACTACCTCTTGAAGCTCATCAAGAGAATGCCAAGAGTGTGCAAAGCAGTAATCAAAGCAAAAGGTGGCTACTTTGAAGAACCTAGAATATGACATATTTTCAGTTGTTTCACACTTGTTTGTTATGTATATAATTCCACATGTGTTAATTCATAGTTTTGATGCCTTCATAGTCATGAAAATAAAGAAAACTCTTTGAATGAGAAGGTGTGTCCAAACTTTTGGTCTGTACTGTATATACAAAATTATATATATCTATATGGGTGGGTGTCCTGATACTCAGCGAGTCCTCCAAACTCACAATGTAACATACAAACCATATATTCAAAGAAAGATGCGCTGAGTTAAAGCACTCCAGATGGTTGCTGTTTTTAACAGGTCTCCTTTGCTGTTTTAGAGTTTCTGGCACTTTTATTGTGTGCAGCCTTAGTGATAACGTGCAAGCACAGAAGATAAAGAGACATCATGGAAACAAATGAAAAATGTAATTCAGAAACAGCCTATACACGTAACGAAAAGGTGAAAACTGCCCTAAAGACATAAATGTAACAAGTAAAGGCTGCAAAAAATTACAGCAACTACTTCCCATCCATCTGCAACACATTGTTTTACAACCTTGGCAGGGATATTCCTGTCTCTAAACTATACCTTGAAATGATCACACACATAGTACACAAAACTCTAGGAATAAACAATGTAATACTGGTTGACAGAAATCATCCCTCCTTCTGCAAACGCTGGCTGTGGACTATGACAGTAACATCTACATCTATAGCAATGAGAGTTTTTACAAAGAGGTAGATTCTTTACGGTAAGAGCAGTGAGACTATGGAACTCTCTGCCAGAAGAGGTGATGGTGAACTCACTAGGAGAGTTGAAGAGGGGCCTGGATGTATTTCTGGAGTGTAATAATATTACAGGTAATAATTACTAGAAACGTATAGAAGGGTTGTTATTCAGATTGCCTGATTAGAATCAGGAATAAATGTTTTCCTTAGGCCTCATGCACACGACAGTTGTTTTTATCGGTCCGCAAAACGGGGTTCCGTTGTTCCGTGATCCGTTTTTGTTTCCGTGTGTCTTCCTTTATTTTTGGAGGACCACCAGACATAAAGGAAAGTAAAAAAAAGTCTAAGACAGGTTTGCCATGCAAATGATAGGAAAAAAACAGACACGGATGACAATCTTGTGTGCCTCCGCGTTTTTTAGCGGTCCCATTGACTTAAATGGGTCCGCAAACCGTTTTCCGCGAAAATAATAGGACAGGTTATATTTTTTTGACGGACTGGAACCACTGATCACGGAAAACGGTGCATTAGCCGCATTTTCAACTGACCCATTGAAAGTTAATAAGTCTGCAGAAAATCCCGAAAAACGGCACAACGGACACGGAATAAAACAACGGTTGTGTGCATGATGCCTTAAAGAGGACCGTTCACCCATTATGACAATGTGAACTAAGTATACAGACATGGAGAGCGGCGCCGGGGATCTCACTGCACTTACTATTATCCCTGGGCGCCGCTCGGTTCTCCCGTTATGCCCTCCGGTATCTCCGCTCACTAAGTTATGGTAGGCGGAGATTTCAGTCAGTAAGTTATGGTAGGCGGAGTCAGCCCTTGTTCTGCTGTAGCGCTGGCCAATCGCAGCGCAGCGCTCACAGCCTGGGAGGTTCTTTTCTCTCAGGCTGTGAGCTCTGCAATGCGATTGGCCAGCGCTACAGCAGAACAAGGGCAGACTCCGCCTACCATAACTTTGTGAGCGAAGATACCGGAGGGCATAGCAGGAGAACGGAGCGGCGCCCGGGGATAATAGTAAGTGCAGTGAGATCCCCGGGCGCCGCTCTCCATGTATGTATACTTAGTTCACATTGTCATAATGGGTGAAAGGTCCTCTTTAAGATTAGGAAAATTGGCTTCTACCTTACGTTTTTTTTTTTGCTTTCCTCTGGATCAGTTTTACAGGATAACAGGATCAACTGGATGGATGTCTTGGTTCAGCCTTAAAAACTATGTAGCTATGATTTGGTAAATGGGTTGTAAAAAGTCTTATGGAAATGGAAAAAACTCTTTGCAGCTGCTTCTGCAGACTGTACACAGTTCTTGCATTGTCGTCCATTCATTTGAATGGCAGCCAAGCAATAATGCATTCGTCCTTCAGTGGCCAGAAATCAGGGCAACCTGCTTGATGAAAGGGGTTATCTAGTTCTAGAAAACCTCTTAATTTACTAGAATAGCAAATGATATATAAAGAGACAAACAAGTGACGTATTCTTTAATTTAATGGTGTTATCAGGGAAAAAAAAAATAATAATCAAATGCAGGATTATAAGATGCTGGCGGTGGGGGCAAAAGACGACAAATGTTTTTAGCTCTTTTTTTTAATATATATATTTTTTTTATTCCTGGGGGTTTTGAAAAATGTACTTTTCTCATCTGTTTGTAACGGATCTGGTAAATAGTTGTGCACACCGAAAATCTTATGGTATGCACAGAGAAACGGACATTCGCTCCACAGAAAGTAGGCTGCTTGGTACCACTGACGAAACAAAATATATACTTCTTTATCTTTTCTTTTGTGTCCTTTATAGCTATTGGATATGCACAGCAGTCCATTCAAATTATTCCAACTACGTGCCTCATAAGTGATCGTACACCCCACAAATCCGATTCTAGTAGGATATTTACCATGTGAAGACATATTATCCAAAGCATGCTACAAGCAGATCTGTCAACTAAATATGCTGCCCTAGATTAGTGGTGACCAACCTCAGCCACTTACAGGTCACATTTCCATGTCAAGAGGCCTGTAAGTAATGACTGGAGGAAAACCCAGCAAATGTTGAAAAAGGAGTTGTGGGGGATCGGTAGTGCTGAGTATTGCATTTTTCATTATTTTATACCTTTCTGAGCAATTTTTTTTATTTTATTTCATAGTCCAGACTACCTTTTTAAACTAGTATACCATAAGCGGTGTACTGCTATCATGAGCAGCTAGTACTAATACTTGCATTCCAAATCATGGTTAGGTTTCACATATCCTATAAATATGCACCAAGTTTAAGTCTTTATGTTCAACGGTCAATAAAGCTAATCCACTCTAGCAAGTTATCTCTCCAGGTACCAGTGTACTCGTGATCATAGTCTCTAACAATCCTCTAAACTCCCCAAGAATTAAGAACATGGTAAAGTACTGAATCTGATCTAACGAAGGACTATTTCAGAAACTCATGGACTGAAAATAGACTAAGATTAGTCCAGGAAAATGCTAACTTCAGTATTAATTTTACTCCTTGTAACCCTGAAAAAAAATATGTTTAGTGTTGTACAGTAATTGGGAGATATGGTGGAGGGGGATGCAGCTGCAGTTTCCCTCTAACTTGGTGAGACAGCTATGAGATGGAGCAGAATATGGGAGTGCACATGGGGTGCACACATATCAGTAGCGTTGGGTCAGCAGAAAAATTCGACATGCTACATTTATATGTCTAGCATGAGGATCTGCCCAATTAGCAGGCACCAAGAGAAAAAATACGCATTTTCATAGTGGTTATCGAAATATACTCCAAAACCCAAGTTAGATCATTTCTAGCTGTACTACAACTAATAGTACATTTACAACACAAGGAGTGATTTAGACTCTTTTTGTAACAATTACACAAAAAAACAACAACACATAAATGTAAGACTATATGAAAAGGAAGCTCGGGCTGCCTGTCTCATTCTCCAATACTCTCAGTCTGGTAAACTGGGATCCATACTATCTAGTTAAAGCATTCATTAGCTGCAAATGACAGCGTCCAAAAGGGCTCCAATATATCACAGAAAGAAAGGCTTGAAAACTGGCAAGTCACATTATTTATTACAAGCCACACATGCGACAAATTATTTAACTCACTGACTCCTAATAAGTCAAAGAGCAAGCAATTAGCTAACTCGCTCTGAACGCTGTTTGTGGCAATTTATAGATGCTCTCAAGCTGTCACAGCACTTCAAAGCACCATTAGGGGGAAACCTTTTAATGACTCACTTGAGATGACAAGTATTACACAGCACACATGGCAGCAATGGACTTGGCATAATACTCAATTCTGTGAAGAGATTTCTTTCTCTCAACAGCTGTTTACATGTTTGCTGTTAGCATTCCTCTAGTTGCAGGCACTAGGCAAGCGATTGGACATGGATCATAACTCTTATCAATTTATGACTGTAGGGAATCTATGGAGTCTTTTGATGCACTGTCTATATACACTACTCACAAAAAGGGATATTTGGCTTTTGGGTGAAATTTATGGAAAACTTAAAAAGTTCACACTACAGTTATATTATATCATGAAAGTAGGGCATTTAATTAGAAGCATGCAATGGTGATTTCCTCATCTCAAACAGTTTATTGAAACAAAAGCCAACAACAGTGGTGGGTATACCACCACAAAAATGTCAGTGTCTCAATAACTTGTGTGGCCTTGATCATCAATTACAGCTTGACAATGACGTCTCATGCTGTTCACAAGTCGACTAAGGCTACTTTCACACTTGCGTTTGGGGTTCCGCTTGTGAGATCCGTTTGAGGGCTCTCACAAGCGGCCCCAAACGGATCCGTTCATCCCCAATGCATTCTGAATGGATAAGGATCCGTTCAGAATGCATCAGTTTGGCTCCGTTCCGCCTCCATTCCGCTCTGGAGGCGGACACCAAAACACAGCTTGCAGCGTTTTGGTGTCCGCCTGGCCGTGCGGAGCCAAACGGATCCGTCCTGACTTACAATGCAAGTCAATGGGGACGGATCCGTTTGACGTTGACACAATATGGTGCAATTGCAAACTGATCCATCCCCCATTGACTTTCAATGTAAAGTCAGGAGTCCCTATTAATATACCATCGGATCGGAGTTTTCTCCAATCCGATGGTATATTTTAACTTGAAGCGTCCCCATCACAATGGGAACGCCTCTATGTTAGAATATACCATCGGATTTGAGTTAGATCGTGAAAACTCAGATCCGACAGTATATTCTAACACAGAGGGGGGACGCTTCAAGTTAGAATATACTAAGAACTGTGTACATAACTGCCCCCTGCTGCCTGGCGGCACCCGATCTCTTACAGGGGGCTGTGATCCGCACAATTAACCCCTCAGGTGCCGCACCTGAGGGGTTAATTGTGTGTATCTTAGCCCCCTGTAAGAGATCAGGTGCTGCCAGGCAGCAGAGGCCAGACCCCCCTCCCTCCCCAGTTTTAAATTCATTGGTGGCCAGTGCGCCCCCCCTCCTTCCCCAGTATTAAATTCATTGGTGGCCAGTGCGGCCCCCCCTCCTTCCCCAGTATTAAATTAATTGGTGGCCAGTGCGGCCCCCCTCCCTCCCCAGTATTAAATTAATTGGTGGCCAGTGCGGCCCCCCTCCCTCCCCAGTATTAAATTCATTGGTGGCCAGTGCGGCCCCCCTCCCTCCCCAGTATTAAATTCATTGGTGGCCAGTGCGGCTCCCCCCTCCCTCCCCAGTATTAAATTCATTGGTGGCCAGTGTGGCCCCCCTCTCTCCCCAGTATTAAATTCATTGGTGGCCAGTGCGGCCTCCCCTCTCCCCCCCCATCATTGGTGGCAGCGGAGAGTTCCGATCGGAGTCCCAGTTTAATCGCTGGGGCTCCGATCGGTTACCATGGCAGCCAGGACGCTACTGCAGTCCTGGCTGCCATGGTTACTTAGCAATTTTAGAAGCATTATACTTACCTGCGCTGTCTGTGGCTGGCCGGTCGCTCCTCTTACTGGTAAGTGAAAGGTCTGTGCGGCGCATTGCTTATAGCACAGACCTGTCAGTTACCAGTAGGAGGAGCGCCAGCCGGCCACAGACAGCGCAGGTAAGTATAATGCTTCTAAAATTGCTAAGTAACCAGCGTCCTGGCTGCCATGGTAACCGATCGGAGCCCCAGCGATTAAACTGGGACTCCGATCGGAACTCTCCGCTGCCACCAATGATGAAGGGGGTGATTTTAATTAGGGGGGGGAGAGGGGAGGCCGAACTGGCCACCAATGAATTTAATACTGGGGAGGGAGGGGGGGCAGCACTGGCCACCAATTAATTTAAAACTGGGGAGGGAGGGGGGTCTGGCCCCCTGCTGCCTGGCAGCACCTGATCTCTTACAGGGGGCTATGATACGCACAATTAACCCCTCAGGTGCGGCACCTGAGGGGTTAATTGTGCGGATCACAGCCCCCTGTAAGAGATAGATCGGGTGCTGCCAGGCAGCAGGGGGCTGTTATGTACACAGTTCTTAGTATATTCTAACTTGAAGCGTCCCCATCACCTTTGTGTTAGAATATACTGTCGGATCTGAGTTCTCACGATAGTGAAAACTCAGATCTGAAAAAGCTGTTATGCAGACGGATCTGCACTGAGCGGATACCATCGTTTGCATTTATAGGTGCGGATCAGTCTGTGCAGATACCAGACGGATCTGAACCTAACGCAAGTGTGAAAGTAGCCTTATTGTCTGCTGAGGCATGGCATCCCACTCTTCTTGAAGGGCAGCCCTCAGGCCATTGAGGTTCTGGGGTAGAGAGTTATGAGCCTCTACACTGCGACTCAGCTGATCCCATAGGTTTTCAATGGGATTCAGGTCTGGAGAAAGTGCAGGCCACTACATTTGAGGTACCCCAGTCTCCAGCAGCCATTCCCTAATGATTCAACCTTTAAGAGCTGGCGCATTGTTGAAATTAGACCTTTGTTGTTCATCTAGAGGCACAATGACTGGATTAATGATTTTATTTAAGTAGTATGGACTTTACACTGTACTATTCACAAACTGTAGGGCAGTCCTGTATTGACTAGACACACCTGCCCACACTGTAACACCGCCACCACCAAAGGCTCATCTGGTGACAACAGTGGCTGATGTGTAGCACTCTCCTCCAACATCATTGGTGGCCAACATTTCTGTTCAGCGTGGATCGACTTTCATCAGTGAATAGCACTGTGGCCCACTTGTCGCTCATCAAGCGTAGATGCTCCCTGGCCCAAGCAAGAGGATGATGCCTGTGCCTGGTGGTGTGGTCAGGTACTCTTGCAGGTTGTCTAGCAAGCAGACCACACTGATGTAAATGGTTAACTTTCTTTAATGGAATCATACTGACATAAAGCTGTCAGTATGATTCCATTACAGAAAGGTCAGGCAGAGGCAGACAGCATTATTAATCATGGTAATGTTCTGCGCTTCCTAAGTCCAGAAAGCACAATCCCATCCCTCACACGGAGTGCGATTCCCACAAGAGACACGCTTGTGTGAAAGAGCCCTTAGTAAATCTGCCCCATGTCTTATTTTTGCATATTTCGGAAGTTTTCAAAAACTGGAGGTTCACTTCAAGATTGAATAAAGCTGCTCAAAAATCATCCACTTTCAGATATGGAATCCAATCATAGATTTGTAAAACATCTATCAACTTTGGTTTATTGTATGTAAAAAATCTTTAAAAGTAATGTCATATTAGGGTTATATAATGGTAATGCACTGTACAATAGGATTAGAAATGATTATTCATATTAGAAACTATTTTGCACATTATGGGTAGAACATACTAAGATGTTAAAAGTGTGGTCTGATCTAAACCGAAGCTTCAGCACTCCTATAACAACATGCCACTGTTACTATATGGAGCCTATGCTAAATATCATTGATCTTACAAGTGCCTGTATGAAGTCCTAACGTACGCTAATATAGTATATTAAGGAACTATATATGATGCAAATTTCTGTAGTTTTTCCTTTCCATTTAACTTGGACCATACCACCAATTTTATTATTTTTTTGTTTCTTCTCGGAGAGAGTGGATCTTACCCAGCTTTGTGCCACCTAGCAGCAATGGGATATGACTAAGCAGAGCTGGACCCCTACTCTCAGAGCACACGAGGCCTACCTCTATGTTGCTCACGCCCTTGGCTTTAAGCAGATGTATCACAACATAACATCTTATTTGTTGTTGGAACTGGGCAGACATCAGGAGAGTAAACTCTGCCCTCGCCACCTCACCCTTCCTCACCAAACAAGAACCAGAAGTAATTAAAATGACTTTATACCACACACTTACTATATTAAAACTATACAAGCCTCTGATTGTGCTGTAAGTCCTTTCAGACAGAGGCACCTTCATAATGCTGCAAAGCTATAATTAAAGACAGCACCAGCCTTCTGCACATGGTATGAGCATCAGCAATGCCAGCTCTCCAGCTACTACATACACTTTACCACTGTCTGCAAGCCTGTTTTTGATGAAACTTTCTAAAGTCAACTGATTCTAAGTCACATTTTACTCTTGGGGAAATAAACTTAAGGCGTTTTGATTCATTATTTAACTATATATTCTCCTGTGTTGCTACTCTGTCCATGTCTTTATCCTGGAGATCAGAAACAAACCTACTTTGTCATTTGCAGCTTTCTGTACAGACTGCTATTATAAATTAATGAAGCCCTCGGCATCCAGCGTTATTTTTCTTCCACTTAAATGCTAAGCTTTGTGCTCCATTTGTTGCTATCTGTAACCACCAATGTCTACTCTATACTTGTGTGTGTCCTTGTAACATTCTTTGTAAATTAAGCAGTTAGGTTTTTGATTATATTCATTTATTTTAAACCTCGTTCCCCCAGGTTAAATTTGACCCTGGGCGAAAAAATTTAAATTATATTTATTCTAAAGTTCAGACTGAGCCTGGTGCAAACTTGTACATGACGGAAAATAGGTATACCTCCCAGGAGGAGGTGTAAATGTTCCCAGCTTTACAGCAACTGAGATAGAAAACATGTCCTGCATCCCTATCCACATGTAAACGTCCCTATAATTACTTTCAGTGAGTTCAGTTATTAGAAACACAGAGCCATTCAGTCATTTAAATAATAGCTATATTTGCCCTACTCTAATTACAGGGACCTGGGAGCGTAGGGATTACACAATTTTTTGAACCCCCCCACAGTCCTCTGGGTCATAGATCTAGTTGATAGTAAAATGCATCAACTGATGGGATTAAGGGAAATTATATGCATATAAGTGGAGCGGCAGACACATATATTATGGCAAAGAGACAGTAATAGGTTTTACAAAAAAACAAAAAAAAACACAAAAGACTAATATAAAAAGTAGAAAATAAACGCTAATGAAACAATATACTAAATGATTTTTCTGTCTGGCGCTTTCAGGCCATAGATTTTGGACTGCGCACTAAACATCAGGACCAAAACATCAAGAAAACTCACATGTTGTCTATTCACATCACATCAAACTAAACCTTCACTTCAAGCGCAACCTCTTTCCATTGGGAGATCTGTGATTTTCTGCATATTGCAAAAATTGAAGTTGATTCTCTCTACAGGCACCTCTTTCAGTATCGTAGAGTGTGACTCATTATACTGTACCTTGCATATGATTGTTGGCAGTGGGGCTGCTAGCATCAACGATAATGCATCTATGCCTTCTGTCTGGAATTAAGGGACAACATAGGACAGACACATTTTGGCAGATTCATCAATACTCCTCTTTGGTCAAAAACTTTTGCTGCACTGGGTATGACTCTGAAGCCCTGCTTGGTTAGGCTGTGACAACACTTCAATTGGAGGCTCCATTAGCGCTTCGGTCATAGTGGCAGTTATAGACTAGCCTACGGCACTATTGTTCCTGTCCTGTCAACAGGTGGTGCTGAAGCACCCAAAAGGCACCAAGATAAGTCAAGAGGGTTTGACGGGTGTTACTGGGATGTGTCGCAGGATGATAAATGGTCTCTGTATATGACATCTAGACATCTCAGAACAAGAAATGTTAAATATGATGTTAGGT
This sequence comes from Bufo bufo, assembly GCF_905171765.1. Lineage (NCBI taxonomy): Eukaryota > Metazoa > Chordata > Amphibia > Anura > Bufonidae > Bufo > Bufo bufo. The sequence continues at coordinate 366,270,542 of NC_053393.1, read as the reverse complement.
ATCTACATCAGAATACTTGCATAAAAACATTAACAAATCTGCACCAGTAGGCTTGGACTAGCCCGTGATGGGCCCCTGAGCAAGAATGGGTCCTCCACAAGTGGCATATGATAAAGTAGACAGAGTGCACGACATATAGATATGCAGTGTACAGCATCTCAACTAGCCTACATTCATATATAAAACTGTATAGATTATTTAGCAGACTACCCAGTTTATTAGTATAGATAAATCAGGTGGCTGAGGTGACTTCTAGGTACAAAGACAGGCCAGCCAGTATCCTCTTTCTCCAGGTTCCTGCCCTCTCAAAGTCACTGTAGGGGCCCCCATAATCAATTATTTTGTAGCATCTTGCCGCTGTGTTGGTAGGTAATATTTGAATATAGCTGTACAGTGGGCCCAAGAATGAACTTTACTGGTGGGCCCTATGCACCACTGTGCCCCAGTGTCCAAGCAGCCAAAGAAAATGGAGTAATGCTGTCAAAAGCCTTTCTCCTTAAAGCGGTTGACTAGGTTTAGAAAAATAATCAAGTGAAAGGTGATGAACTGCAATACCAGATACAGCACATCAACAGACATGGATCTGTTTCTGGAAAAAAGTCAAATTCTTAATAGTAATTGTGGACAGCCCCATTAACATCATGACATTGTCTCTGTCAAGTGTAGCTCTAACATAATCACACAACTGGAAGCCATCCAAGAATGTCTTCTTTGGCAACTCTGATGATGGGAGAATGTGATGTAGTGATTTCTGACACTTCGATGTCGGGTAAAAATGGTGCATATACTATAATGAAAGACGTTAAAACCGTATTCACCTCTTTAGTGTTTGCAGGATAACAAAGCAGCACCAGGTTTGAGGACATATAAAGAATGTAGAAGTTGGTATTTGTCCCAGAAACATATCATGCATCACTAGCATACTTCGGGCTAAACTGGTGACATCACATCATATACTATGTTATCTTGAATGGTTCCCAGACACTAAATATGAGAGTTCACTGTGCTCTTAAATACGGCCATCTGCCTGGTAAACTCAGATCATGTTACCTTACGTATACATTACCACATCTAGAAAATTTTGAAGAATATATCCGTGAATTACTTTGACCATTATCACAACTTGCGTTAAATCCTGTACCATAAAATCTCCACACCTTAAGTCATTTATCATGTGGCATTATACTTATTCATTGAATTTATATTTATTTGGTTTTTACATATAGAAATAGGTTATATGTACAACAAAAGATTAAATGTGCCACTGTTTTTTCTCCTTTGGACCTCTTGGATACAAAGGTTCTCCTTTCTCACATTGTTCACTTTAAGTGACTGTCACTTAAAGTGAACAATGTGAGAAAGGAGAACCTTTGTATCCAAGAGGTCCAAAGGAGAAAAAACAGTGGCACATTCTTTTGAGCTCTATAAACTTTCTATCTCTTCATATTGTAATAGACGTGTCCCTCTACATAGCATTAATTTAAAGAGGACCTTTCATCGGTCCAAACATTGTAAGACAACTATCAGGCTGTGTAGAGCGGCGCCCCGGGATCTCACTGCATTTACTATTATTCTGGGGCGCCGCTTCGTTCTCCCGCTATGTCCCCCGGTATTTTTACTGACTTGGTTATACTAGGAGGAGTCTGCCCTGTTTCTCCCTGGGCGTTCTTTCTCCCAGGCTGTAGCGCTGTTCAATCGCAGCGCAGAGCTCACAGCATGGGAGAAAATAAAACTCTGGGAGAAGGAACGCCCAGGGAGAAACAGGGCAGACTCCTCCCAGTATAACCAAGTCAGCGAAAAATACTGGGGGACATAGCGGGAGAACGGAGCGGTGCCCCGGAATAATAGTAAGTGCAGTGAGATCCCGGGGAGCTGCTCTACACAGCCTGATAGTTATCTTACAATGTTTGGACTGATGAAAGGTCCTCTTTAAGAGAAATAACAAACAAAAAAATTGCTTATCTGTTTCATCAATTAATGAAGAAGATATACAGTTACAACAATAACGATGTCCTACAAAACTGGTATTGCTTTAAAAGAATATGTCCGAGCAATACTCTAGATTTTTACTGCAGGGCTTCAAAAACATCAATCAGTGCATTGAATTAAGAATAGAACTTAAAGAGGGTCACCCAGCCTTTTTCAAGTGAGGGCCTTTCCTCAGGATAGGCCATCACTAGCTGATTGGCAGGGATTCGGCACCTCGCGACCCCAGTGATCAGTTTTTCTGTGTATTTCTGTCAGTGGAAGTCAACCCAGGAGCTACAGAGCACTATTAACATTGTAATGGATGGAACACGCTACTACAGTGCTGCTCCCATTGACTTCAACAGGGGCAGCACTGCAATTACAAGCGCTGGACACTACAATGTTGACAGTGCTCTGTAGCTACATTGATCAGCTAGTGATGGCCTATCACGAGGATAGGCCATCACTTAAAAATGCTGAACAACCCCTTTAACTGGAGGAACTATGAGGGGAGCAAGGTGGAGTAAGGTGGGTGGTAGAGATGAGCGAATCAATTTCTACTAATCAACTTGTTCATGAACACACAATTCTTGAGCTGTGAGGGGCTGTCACGCTGTTCAAGTGGCCAAATTTCGTAAGTGATATGCTATTACTTTATAATTGGTGGGGGCTTGACTTTTGTGATCCCCGCTGATCCTGATCGCCAGTGATCATGGTGCTGCTCTACAGAGAAAGACTGAAGGGGCTGCAGCACTGAATTAGCATTGCAGCCAAACATTTTAAGGACTGATGGGGGTTTCAAAGGTCAAGGGACTACCCTTTAATTTATGCTAATGAAAAATTGTAAATCTGTTTAGTAATGCATTTGTCCTCAGTAGGAAACTATCACAAAGTCATCGTTAAAGTGAACAATGCCACACAGAATTTCCAAATTTCTTCTTGATGTCAACTTTCATTATATATGCACATTAGATTCTCATCCTTGGAAAGTTGTTTGCATCAAAGGAGTTGTTTTACTTGACATTTATTCAGCTGTTAGGTAGCAATATATCTTATTCATGACCAACATTGTCATTAGACAACCATGAAAAATCCAGTAGAATGGAGACAGGGTATAGCATTTCCAGAATTTTCATAAAAATAACATGTCTGGTAAACGCTTCTGTGAGAAGGCATCACCAACATATCAGATGATCAGTTAGGCCACAGATTACAATTGCCATGAATATTTTTTTTAATACAGAAGGGGAGGGCTCTGATACATGAGAGGAACATCAAAGGAGTCATTTTGCAATTTATCCTAGTCTATTACAATAAATGTTCAAGAACATCAGTAATTCTGTCTGCCATTAAAACAGCATTTAACTATGGTTCAGATCACCCTATATATCAAAGGGGGAAGTGTGGCAATGTATTCCCATGTATAAAATGCAGTAACATCAGTCCATGTCCACAATGGGGCTTATAATCTTCATTCAGTTTATTACTCAGTTATGTCTCATTTAAGCTTATTTCAAACCTATCAACATTCAAAGAGGTCATATAGTACACTATGTATGTATCAACAAAACACAGAGATTTTATTAAACATACAAATAAAGAAGGTTAAAAATGTGTATGCAAAACTTGGAGACATTACCAGAGGACACCAATATAATAATTCATAAAATTGTGGCAACGATAAAGATATCAATACCAAACACAACAAAAGGCCAGACTTGATATCATGAATGCACTACTTATGACGTCAACCACGATGTGTGTTCTAGATTAAGGCAGAGCTGAAACGCACGTTAGGGTTCGCACCCACTAATGTTAGAGAATCTTTTAATGGTCTTGACAGTACAGGCCCATTTATACTGCGCGATGTTCAGGCAGATTATCTCTAAAAAGGGTTTGGGACAAACGCACATTAGCGATACAGCGGGCCTGGGGGTTCTGCGGATTACATGATGAATAAGCAAAATGCTCATTCATCGGATAACTGCATCATTGGTGCATCTAAACAGCACTCTGTTGCAGGTAAACAATGAGTCTGTATGGGGACAGGCGATGGCATCAGCAATGACTCCTCACCATACTGTGGGGCAGATCACTGCATGGACGCTACTGATGGGAAGGCGATTGTCAGGAAGGAATGCTTCCTTCCCAACAATCATCTGTTCAATGGAGCAGTGTAAAGGGGCCATAATATCAAATCAATTGGATTTTCAAAAGACAATAGATTATTTAGTTTTGACTCACAAAATTAAACACTTGTCATTTGACCTATTTCATGCTTGCCCTGCATGTGAAATGATAAGGTTACAATGCCAACTTTTTTGAAATATGTATGTCTCACTGAGTTGGAGTTGGCCTGAGACACCAAGGCGCTCATGCTGGGAGAGTGTGGTGATGTCATCACGCGAAGATAAGGTCCTTCAGCAGGTCCTTTTCAATGAAGGGAGGAGCAACTGCCGTTGTGTAAATAAAAAAATTACAGCTGGGAGCCACTCTGGGGGAGATTACTTAAGCTGAGGGCCACTATGGAGGACATTACTTAAGCTGGGGGCACTATGGGGGACATTACTTAAGCTGGGGGCCACTATGGGGGACATTACCTAAGCTGGGGGCCACTATGGGGGGCATTACCTAACCTGGGGGCCACTATGGGGACATTGCTAATTCTTGGAGCCACTAAGGGGGGCATTACTAATGTTGGGGGCGACTATGAGAGACATTATTACTGCTGGGGCCACTATGGGAGACATTATTACAAATAGGGCCACTAGGAGGGACATTATTACTGCTGGGGGCCATTATATGGGACATTATTATTGATGGGCCAATATGGGGGACATTATTACAAATAGAGGCCACTATGAGAGACATTAATCCAGCTGGGGGCCATTATGGGGGACATTATGTGGCACTACAGGTGTTGGCATCTTTATAGCAAAAAAAAGAAAAAAAAAGAAAAAAGCCAGCTGATGCAAAACGGCCGTTAAAAACTGAGAGATGGCCAGAAAATGGATGCACTAATGGCTGAAAAATAGCCATGAAAAACTGACAATGAGTCAGTTTTTAACGTGAGTGAGTCCGTTTTTAATGTCGTGTGCATGTAGCCTAACTTGCTTCCCACCATGTGGAGCCTTTGTTCAAAAGAATGAAATGGCTGGATAATGCCGTTAACTGATTGGTATTCCACAAATAACAGTTTACTATTAAAGGATGCCTGTCAGCAGTTTTGACCCCTCAAAATCGCTGACAGCACTATATAGGTGACGGGGTAGAGCAGTGTAGGCATATCTGGGATGATAGTCATGCAGGTTGTATGTTTGAGAAATCCAACTTTTTTTTTTCCCGGGGCCGTGATTGCAAGTGCCATTCTAGTGGTTCCATCACATTCAGTGCCCTCAGCTTTCTGTACTGAACACTTTCCCAACTGCTCCCCTCTGCAATAAGTGACGGCCGTGGCATCCACTCAAGAGACTGTTACAGCCATCACTCAGAATAGAAGAGATGAGTTGGTGAAGTGTTCATTGCAGAGAGCCGAAGACACTGAACATGAAGGAACCACTAGAATGGTACTTGCTATCACAGCACCGGAGGATCAAAGGTTGGATTTCTCAATCATGCAGCCTGAATGAACATCACCCCAAGTATGCTTACACTGCTCTCAATGTCACATATATAGTGCTGTCAGCAGTTTAAAGGGGTCAAAACTGCTTACAGACTTTCTTTAATTAAACTAACAAACATTACAAGACCACACACATGGTTTCAAGTATTGAGTACAACCGGTCATGGTTGGAACAAAGTAAATGTAAAAACACTGGAGAAAAAAAATCACTTATCCCACTGTGGACCAGAACATTTTCAGCATTAATAATTATTAATGACCCATCTTGCTAAGCTTGCTTTCATCATAGTCTTTGTGATAATATTCATAGACTTAAGTGGGTGACTAGAATGGGTGGCATCACTTGCCAACAGCCTGAAGTAACCAGCTATTATTTTCTCACACTCATTTCGTGTTAATGCCACAGACAGTTCACCAATCTATGTAGAGTATATACCTGAAAGAGCCGATTACTATACAGAGGGACCATTTTAATCGAGTGGAAAAATATTACACTTTAAACAATGCATTTATTATACCAGTACAACCAAGCCTTTAATTACCGCCACTTTATCTGAGGAACATTTTTGCTGGCTGTAAATCTAAAAGGGCTTTATTGTCAATGAGTGGTTTAAGTTTATGCAGTTGGAACAATGAACCATTAAAGAAACGAAAAACCACTGACCCTTCTAAGACAAACTCATGAAAAAAGGCATTCAATATCCTTTAACAGCTTTTATCCCCAAGACGTTCACAAATGATGAGTTATTTCTGTTATGTCCAACACTAGCACTATTGCTTGAGTACTGGGTTCAGATCCGACCATGGACAACATCTGCACGGAGTTTACATGTTCTCCCCTTGTTTGCGTGGGTTTCTTTCCACATACCAAAAAAACAAAAAACAAAGGAAGGCTAATTGACTTCCAATTAAACTGGGCCATGTATGTATGTGTTTTTTTTATGAACTCCGATTGTGAGCCTCACTGGGGACTGGTGCATATCTATACAGTGCTTCGGAGTAGGATATCCATTCTAGATTGATGCCTAACATGTAACATATTATTTTATGCTTATTTGCTGTATTGTAATTGTGAATAAACAAAATGTTTCAAAAGTATCAGTTCCACTAGAACTATTTTAGCATTGGATTGACCAGCAAAAACTATGCAAACTAAACTATGGACATATCAGAAGGGTTTTGCCGAAAAATAGGTTTATGACAAGTCAATCAGTAATATCAAAATAAGGACACCATCCCAAGAATGGGCTGTTGGTTCTGTAACTCCCGTTCACTTCTCTTGTAATTGACCAATCATGTGCATCAAGTTCTCCTGAACATCCAGGACTAGCACTGATCTCTAGAGGAGTTTTTGGGTCCCAGTGGCCACCCATGGACTACATAAGTCTAAACCTTTTGATAGAGCTAACTGCACGCCCATCCATCTTTAGCAACCGATCCTGTACGTCAAAAATCTCTGTAGGGTAAAAGCTTGTTGCGGTTTTTTGTAGGCTATATGGTTACTGGGTAATGAGGGATGAGGATTATTATTGATGTGTAAAATGTCAGTAGTTTTTTAATTCAAATAATATGCAGATCTTTACTCTGACAGAAGCGGACGTAAATAAATAACTTTGCTCTGGCATTAAGTACGACCGACTTGCGCACCCATTAATAAATAACTTACCTATACACTATTTCACATTGAGACTCAGCTTAGCATATTATAGGAGTGTCACATTTTATAGGCATTAAAGGTGTTGTCCAGTCAATCTAGTGGTCTTATTTATGTTTTTATTTTATTTTCTTTAAGCCCAGAGTGACACAAAAAAGCCAGTGGTCCTCTGCCACTCAGCTAGTGACTGGCTAAGCAGCCATCTTCTGTGCATTGACAGAAGACTGGCAGGTACCCGGCGAGTGTTATAACAGGAGTGGCCAGGGACTGGTGGAGGAAAGTATAACTTATTATTTTTATTTTTTTTATGCTATGCTGGCAAAAAAAAAAGAAAAAAGATCAGCCAGACAACCCCTTTAATGTAGCATTGTCTATTAGCCATGGCATGTTTCCACACAAGGTTAATCATTTCTTGAGCAGATGCTTTGCAAACATTTAGGAGTTCATGTACATTCCAAGTACCACCTCACTGATGTTCTAGGGTCCTGTGAAAGAATGATAACAAAATGTAAAAAAAAAGCCAGTATCAGTATTTGATACTATGATATTAAAGGGGTTGTCCTGCTATATATATCAATCAGGGCGACAAACTAGTGCTTGCATGGAGTCCGCCTCCTCTTTAAACAGCTGATCGGCGGGGTGCTTGGTATTGATGATCTATCCTGACAATAGGGCATCAATATAGATGCCAAGACAACCCTTTTAACTCTTGTAGGCATGTATTTTTTTTATTTCAATACCTTCCAGGCGGTGGCCTTTCCAGTATAGAGAGTGTTACAGGGTGTTAGTGATTTATGCCAGCTGAAATTAATGAGAGTTAGTGGACAGCAACAGTGCAGTGGCAAAGGAGATGCCTTATTTTGGTCTCCAGCAGAACAATGTGATGTCATCAAATAAAGTTCACTCTGCTTTCTCTGTCCCAGTCTACACAGCAAAGCTGAAAACTGAGCTGAAGAGAAGAGGAAATGTCAGTCTACTGTGTGTACTTCTAAAAACGGAAATATTTCAAGATTTTGTTTTTATGGATAGTTACATAGAAATAAATAAAACTTACAAATATTATTTACATTATTAAAGGGGTTGTCTCACTTCAGCAAATGGCATTAACATGTAGACAAAGTTAATACAAGGCGCGTACTAATGTATTGTGACTGTCCTTATTGCTTCCATTACTGGCTTGATTCCTTTTTCCATCACATTATACACTGCTCGTTTCCAGGGGTTACGGCTACCGCGGCAGCGCAAATACAAGGTGGCCAACATGGGAGCTGTGGCGCATGCTGCTTATATGAACTCCCACAGTTCCGCCACCAGGTGGCCCAGCGATTTTTCAAGCATTGCCACCGCTGCTGGATTGTAGGGTGATCATAACACCTGGAAACGAGCAGTGTATAATGTGATGGAAAAATGAATCAAGCCAGCAGAGGAGGCAAGATGGATAATCACAATACATCAGTAACCGCCTTGCAACTTTTTCTACATGATAAATGCCATTTGCAGAAGTGAGACAACCTCTTTAACTTATAGTTAGATCAAGGTAGCAATCAACCAGTGGCCCTCATTCACTAATATCTGTATGGACATAATGCAGAGGACTTGCCTATTATAGAAATCTAGAATTATCATCTAGAACACTGGTAAGCAACCTCCGGCACTCCAACTGTTGCGAAACTACAACTCCCAGCATGCATACTTGCTCTTCTCTTCTTAGAACTCCCAAAAAAATAAATGGAGCATGCTGGGAATTGTAGTTTTACAACAGCTGGAGTGCCAAAGGTTACTGACCCCTGATCTAGAATGTGATTGCTCTCTAACATTGCTATCTGCAGTAGTTGTGATACATGTGTTCAGAGGTCATTATAAAATGAATTATAAAGGGCCGTACACTCTACTAACACGGCAATAATCGCTTATGCGTTACATACATTTTCTGTAGTCTAAACACAGCTTATTATGCGATAGAAGTAATAAGACGCTGTCATAGTAAGTGGATTGCATGCATTAGGCATGTGTAAATGGATTTTTAAATAGACAACTTCAATTTATACTCCCAGTCAAAAGTATGTCTACATTTGAGTGGCATTTCTTCCCCCTGCCAATTAGATTCTTGGCAGTGTTTAGGGTACAATCGAGAGAGATTGTCCAAATATGGTGGGGAATTTCATAACACTGGTGATATTAGCATTTTCTTCAGAGTTTAACATAACACAGTCCACTGATTTGCCATTAGAGTCCGACATACAATGTGATATCATAGGTTCTGGAATGCAAGAGAACCACTGGTTCGCCATTAGTGTCATACTTCAGATTTTAAGTATTCAGTTTGCCTCCTAGAATAGATTAACTCTTTTGGAAAAGAGAATAAATGATGTAATGGAAGCCAAGACACTTGGGAGTCTTGGCAGGAAGTAAAAAGATGGGGGTCATAAATATATATTTTTAAATATAGTTCATTATATTTCCCTCTGAACGACTGCAGCCATGGCCGACGACACAGTCATAATGCATAGCAGTGAATTAGTCCTTTGAAAGCGTTAAAAAAAATATATATGGTGGTTGGTTCCACACCTTTTTTTAAGTCATGCCTTTTTTACAAGCCTTTATGGGCGTGGCAATTATTCACTCACATGTTTTACTTTCATAAGTTTTTTTTCCCAATATCATCTTTGGTCAGAAATTCAGAACTGCATGTCTTGCTTTTCCTTCAATAAATGAAAAACATAAAATCTACCTGTAGCCACCACTAGAGGGAGCTTAAGAGCTAACTGAATACTATTTCAACACTAAAATCAAGTCCATATGCAGTCAGCTCCTATGCTCCCCCTAGTGGTGTTTGGAGGTAGACAGAATTTTAGTCTCAAACCTATAAACTTTATTAAAATGTCAAAAATAGAATTTTATCATTTAACTTTGTGAAAATAAAAAGGGAACGTGATTTGAAGCTTTGTATCAGTAAGAGAGATCAGACTATAGAGCTAACAACATTAAATGAAATAGTGGAAGTACACATTTACTTCAAGAATTCTGTAAAAATCTAAATGATTTTTCTAATTTTCACTCTTTTCCTCTCTAACCTGTCTGCTACACGTTAACCAAGCAATAAAGTTTTTAATTGACAAGCACAGGCAGCAATGCTAAACCTAATGAAAAATGACCATTGGCCTCAGATAAAGCATTAAATCATAGAAGAAGTGGGCACCCATGTTTTAAAAAGGATGCTTTGAATATTTCTTAGGCAGGGAAGCATTAAGCATAAATTTAAGGAGAGCTGGGTCAAGATATTCAGGCCTTTTCACTAGGAGGTGTCATTTTTGGCATCTGCTCCAACAAAAATGTAAAATGATAACTAATGTACCAAGCAGAATAGAAAAAAAGTGAATCTAACATTTGCTAAAATAAACCAAAAAAAAGGACTATTAAAACAAGAATTTACTCGACATGTCATAGGGTACTAATACATTACAATCCCAATGCAGTTTTTAATATATGTATGTACACTATAGACTTGTGTATGTCAAGAAAAGTTATCATTTACTTAAAAAGTACAGCTGGCCATAGACATTTTACTTTTGTCGGCCGGACCTGCTGAGAACAGCGGTTCGGCCGACAAACTAATGTGTGTGGGGAGCTCCCAACTCTCCCCCATTATCTGGACCGGTTGAAATTAATATTTTCACACCATCCTTTTATTTTTCTGGGAGGTAAGCCGTCATCAGAACAGTCTGGCAGCAGCTTTCTCAGCTCTCCCCATAGCACACACAGACACGTTCGGCTAAGCTAATAGGGAGATGGGAGAGAAAACTGTTGGCTAACAATCGTTAGGCTGACAGCTATGTCATAAAGAAAACGGATGAAGTCTGGTACTGTGTTAGCCTAAACTAGCCGACAGCTATTGAATGTGTATGGGCAGCTTTAGACTCAGATTAGAAAAAGAGTCCACGTTTCCCTAGGATCACTCTTGATCAAGGTCTGTGTTTAGCACCCTAGCTCAGGTCCGTTTAAACTAATTAGACTGAGCTGCAATACCAGACACAGCCACTAGACTAGAGTGGCACTGTTTTTAGAAAAAAGTAGACCATTCTTTGCAATTCCAAAAACTTTAAAGAGTAACAAGACATTTTTTAAATTTTTGATATGTCAGAGACATATCAGAAGTGTTCATTGGCGGGGTCCCAGCTCTGAAACCCTCACCGATCGCTAGAACGAGGGGTCAGAAGCGCTTAGCAGTAACTCCTCGCTGCTGAGCATGACATTGTAGATGGTTTCGAGAGTCAATAGAGTGTATAACTTTATTGTTCAAGTCAATTTGAGTGTGGGGGACATGTAGTAAGAATTCTTTTTTTGCTTGATTTAAATTTAATTATTTATCAATAAAGTTTTAAAATCCTTATTTTCTGTTGCAGTGTGATTTTTTTCTTTCAATTGTTTAAATTTAAATTGTTTTAATTTTTTAAAAATATTAGGGAATGTAACATGGGGGTGATATTTAAAACTTAGCAAATGTCAAATGTTGTTTGTTAAAGTTGGTGCATCTTTAAATCGAACACCTTTGCGTAGAAATGCTTCTCCCGTTTTTTTACAGCCCCCTACTGGAGTGTGGTTGATACTGTATTTTTTTATTTATTTTTTAATGGTCCTACTGATGAATGTGGAGTGAAACTAATTAACATAGCTAACCCTACCAAAGTGGAGTGACTGGTGTAAAAATTCAAAAAAGTCCCAAAATTTTTCTACAAGCAATTTCTACAAGTCCAAATGCCATATTTTGCAACTTTTTAACCCCTTAGTGACCAGCCTGTTTTGGGCCTTACTGACCAAGCGTTTTTCTTCCTTTTTTCATCGTCGCGTTCCAAGAGCTAAAACTTTTTTATTTTTCTGTCTATATAGCTTTATGAGGGGCTGTTTTTTGAGGGACAAGTTGTAGTTTTTAATGGCGCCATTTTGGGGTACACATAACATTCTATTTAACTTTTATTAACTTTTTCTGGGAGGTACACAGGAAAAACAGCAATACTGCGGTTTTACGTTACAAATTTTACGGCGTTCATTTTTCGGTATAAATAACATATCTTTATTCTCTGGGTCAGTACGATTACAGTAATACCAAAAATGCTTTTTTTTGCAATAAAAAATGTTTTTACATTGCCGCTTCCCAAGACCCATAATTTTTTTATTTTTCTTTCTATAGAGTTGCGTGAGGGCTTAATTTTTGCGGGACGACTTATATTTTTCATTGTTATCATTTTGGAGTAAATTTTTTCAGTGGCAACTAAGAATGAATTAGTAATTCTGTCTTTTAAAAAAAAAAAATGTTTACGGCGTTCACCGTAGGGGATAATTTATGTGATATTTATGTAGTGCGGGTCGTTACGGACGCGGAAATACCAAATATACAGGGGAGCTTTTTTTTTTTGCAATTTTTTTTTCATTGAAAATTGCATTTTCAATGAAAAAAAAAGTTTGATTTTTTAATGGGAATTTTTTTATTTAATAAATGTTTTTTTTTTCTTTTTTTTACCACTTAATAGTCCCACAACGGGACTATAACAGACAGTATTTTGATTGCTTTTAAAATGCAATGCATTATCCCTATAATGCATTGAATTTTAATAGCAATGCTATTTTAACATTGACCAGCAGGCTGCGCCAGAGAGGCGCAGCCTGCTGGAAACTACTACAGCCGGGAACAGGGCCTACATTGGAAGCCAGGTAGGCTTCACACACATCGGCACCCCGCGATCGCATTTGCAAGGTGCTGATGGGATACAGAGGGAGTCAGCTCCCTCTGTCACCGCTTTACATGCGGCGGGCGCCATTGCCCGCGGCATGTAAAGTGTTAAGCTGGTTTCACACGGGTGTGCACAAAGGGTTAGACATCTGGGATCAAATTTTTTCCAATCCTGGCCATTGGTGCTGGAGAGACCACTGTCAACCGCAGCAGTTTTCCAGTGGGCGGTTATGCGGGCACCGCTTCTGTCCCCAGACTGATCATTATCATCTACATAAAAGTGGAGGAAAGGGATATTTTTTGTGTGACGAACATGTATGTGATGATGGGATAAGGTTAAACTACACACAACAAATCTCAGTAAAATTCATCTACACTCAGTATTTAAAATATCTAAATATAATCTACATCATTGCAGCCACATATGTGGTGTGAGACAGTTTTGAATGAAGGCAATCCCTCACATCTGCTATATGAATTTGTGCATTATGTGGCTGTCCAATCGGCATAGATTCTGCTGTAAAAAAGATCAGTTACACATCAGTCTGTCATTAGACATTCAACAGACATTCATGCTGGACCTTCCAAGATGAGCACACTTCCCAAGGTATCATTTTTGATGCCGCACAATAACAAACTACCAGGACGACTCTACTTTTGATTCATTGGACAATGACATTTCAACTGTTAAAAAGTTTCATGTTATGAATTTTACTGAAACAAGTGCCTACAAATTCAGTTGCTTAGAGAAAACACGAAAACCATTGCCTTAGCCACTTCTGATTAAGCGTGCTTTCCTAAAAACACAGCTGCAAGCTCTTTTTCTTTTTCCTATATTTTTTTCCAAGATAAAACTAGACTTTCTTTTTTCCTGAGTGCTGAACTTGATCCTGGTTCACATTGCCAGCTCACCTCCAGCTGCCTTTACAAAGTTTCACACTAAACCCCTTGTTTATATCAGTGCTGCAATTAAGAGGAGACGTCCCCATGAGGGTGCCAAAAGTGCAAGGCAAAGACCTGACTTTCTGTCACTCTTTTCTAACCAAAGCCTCATGCTTTTCTCCATCGTGACTGGTATGTATGCAAACACACACACATACATACACACATACATACATACATGCAGACACACACATACACATACTCCCCCCCCCCTAAAAATCAGTGGCCATTTCAGGACATTTCCACAAACTCAAGCTTATTTGCAAGTTGGCCAGTGGAGGGGTTCTGCCATACTGAAATCATTTCCAGAGCTAAATTGGGAAACTTGAGGCAGCTGGGCAATGTTACAGCTGGCGAAACTGAAGCGTGCAATAAAAGGCAGTGTGAATAAGGTATATTGAAGCTAAATTGGATTCGTGTGAAAGGACATTTATTTTGAAGGTCAGAATGGGAGAATTAATGAACAGCCGAAATTAAATTAGGTCAACCACATTTCAAAAAGCATGTTTAAAACATGCGGCACATTTGAAAATACAGGAAACCCTGATTTACCTTTGTCACATAATCTTAGGATATGTTTTCAGTAAAATGTGCATACATGGCACAAACTACTTATGTGTACATACTAGACTAGGAAACTTCTCACATGACCTGGCCGCCTGTAACTATATTTCCATAGGTAGGCCACTAGTCATGACCGTGTCATGGTAAGTGATATAGCAACATGACCTGGTATTGGGGCTTCCAAACATGGATGTCATATTCTTTTATACTGACAATTAGAGTATTTTCTATTCCAAGACAGAGAAACCCAAACTGGAGTAAATGATAAATCTGGTGAGGGTGCTGGCCCTGTCCACACCCCTCCTTCACCATGCCACCATGCTGTGGTGAGGACAGCAGAAAAACACTAACTGCAAATATGTTTAGTAGTTTAGTATCAATGGTGTTTAAAATGTCGGAAACCTGAAGTTTGCTACTTTTTTAGGACAGTTTCTGGGGTAGGGGGTTATAGTTAAGTGTTTGTTTTGTGCCATGGATAATATCAAAGTATACAGTACATTTGGAAAGTCTTCAGACATTATCACTTTTTATCACATTTTCTCATGTTGCAACCTTGTGATAACATAAAAAAAGTTAAACTTTCCCCCCCATCAATCTGCACTCAATCCCTTATAATGACAAAGTGAAAACAAAGTGTTTGAAATCTTTGCTAATTTATTGAAAAGGAAAAACTAAAATCTTGCATTGACATAAGGCTACTTTCACACTAGCGTCGAGGCTCCGCTTGTGAGCTCCGTTTGAGGGGCTCACAAGCGGCCCCGAACGCATCCGTCCAGCTACCAACGCATTCTGAGTGGATGCGGATCCGCTCAGAATGCATCAGTCTGGCAGCGTTCAGCCTCCGCTCCGCTCAGCAGGCGGACACCTGAACGCTGCTTGCAGCGTTAGGGTGTCCGCCTGCCCGTGCAGAGGCAAACGGATCTGTCCAGACTTACAATGTAAGTCAATGGGGACGGAGCCGTTTGAAGTTGACACCATATGGCTCAATTTTCAAACGGATCCGTCCCCCATTGACTTTCAATGTAAAGTCTGGACGGATCCGTCTGAACAACTTTCAGACTTAGAATTTTTTCTAAACTATAATGCAGACGGATCCGCTCTGAACGGATCCAAACGTCTGCATTATAGGAGATGATCCGTCTGTGCAGACACCAGATGGATCCTCTCTGAACGCTAGTGTGAAAGTAGCCTTAGTATTTAGACCTTTTACTCTGTACTTAGTTGAAGCATCTTTGGCAGCGATTACAGCCTCCAGTCTTTTTAAGTAAGGTGTCACAAGGTTTACACACCTGGATTTGGGGATTTTCTGACATTCTTATCTACAGATTCTCTCAAACTCTGGCAGGTTGAATGGGGACTGTCGGTGGACAGCCATTGTCAGATCTCTCTAGAGATGTTCGATTGGGTTCAAGGCAGGGCTCTGGCTGGGACATTCACAGAGTTGTCCCTAAGCCACTTTTGTGTTGTCTTGGCTGTGTGCTTAGTGAAAGGTCCAGAGCATTGTCTTAGTTCCAGAGCACTCTGGATCAATTTCATTAAGAATACCACTGTACTTTGCTCAATTCAGCTTTCCCTCAACCCTGACCAGTGTCCCTGTTCCAGCCGCTAAAAAACACCCTTGTAGCATGATGCTGCCACCACCATGCTTCACTGTAAGGATGTTATTGGGCAAGTATTGAGCAGTGTCTGGTTTTCTCCAGACATGATGCTAAGATCTGAAGAAAAAGGTTTAATCTTGGTTTCATCAGACCAGAGTATTTTGTTTCTCACAGTGTGAGAGTCCTTTAGCTGCATTTTTTGAAAACTCTGGATTTCATGTGTCTTTTACTGAGAAAAGGCTTCTTACTGGCCACTCAGCCATAGAGCCCAGAATGGTTGAGTGATTCAGTGATGGTTGACCTTCAGGATCTTTGGAACTCAGCCAGAGTGACCATTGGGTTCTTTGTCACCTCATTTACCGAGGCCCTTTTCTCTCGATAAGTTTGGTGGTTGAAAATTGAGATTCCTCAGTGGTTGATATGTTTTAATGGCTAACTTCTCATGTATGCATGAGGAAGAGACATGAGTAATCCCAAAAACTTGCAATGTTGTCATCATTTCAGTTAGTCATTAAAAGATATCAACCACTAAGGAATCTTATTTTTCTCTCTCCTATTTATTGGTCAACATGGTACAAATATATTTTTTAGTTTTGTGGGGTGGCCAACTCTGGGAAGAGTCCTGGTTGTTCCACATTTCTATTTAAGAATTAGGCCTCTTGCACATGAACATTGTGTGCCTATGGTCATATTGCGGCCCGCATACGGCAAATTGTGGTCTCCAATGCACGGAACTGATGCACAACGTTCGTGTGCAAGAGGCCTTATAGAGATCTCTGTGCTCTTGGAAACTTTCAGTGTGGCAGAATTTTTGCCTCCTTCTCCAGATCTGTCTTTACACAATCCAGTCTCTTAGCTCTACAGGCAATTCTTTCCTCCTTATGGCTTGGTTTTTGCTTGTATATGCATTGTCAGCTGGGAGACTATTTATAGACAGGGGTTTGTCTTTCCAAATCATGTCCAATCAACAAAATTTAGCTAAATTTCAAGTGTCACAGTAAATGGTCTGAATACTAAGGTCCCTGCAAAATTGTAGTTTCTCCATTTAACTAAAATAGCAAAAAAAAGTCTAAAATTCTGCTTTCACTATATACAGTGGGATGCGAAAGTTTGGGCAACCTTGTTAATCGTCATGATTTTCCTGTATAAATCGTTGGTTGTTACGATAAAAAATGTCAGTTAAATATATCATATAGGAGAGGCACACAGTGATATTTGAGAAGTGAAATGAAGTTTATTGGATTTACAGAAAGTGTGCTATAATTGTTTAAACAAAATTAGGCAGGTGCATAAATTTGGGCACTGTTGTCATTTTATTGATTCCAAAACCTTTAGAACTAATTATTGGAACTCAAATTGGCTTGGTAAGCTCAGTGACCCCTGACCTACATACACAGGTGAATCAAATTATGAGAAAGAATATTTAAGGGGGTCAATTGTAAGTTTCCCTCCTCTTTTAATTTTCTCTGAAGAATAGCAACATGGGGGTCTCAAAACAACTCTCAAATGACCTGAAGACAAAAATTGTTCACCATCATGGTTTAGGGGAAGGATACAGAAAGCTGTCTCAGAGATTTCAGCTGTCTGTTTCCAGTTAGGAACATATTGAGGAAATGGAAGACCACAGGCTCAGTTCAAGTTAAGGCTCGAAGTGGCAGACCAAGAAAAATCTCGGATAGACAGAAGCGACGAATGGTGAGAACAGTCAGAGTCAACCCACAGACCAGCACCAAAGACCTACAACATCATCTTGCTGCAGATGGAGTCAACCATTCGGCGCACTTTACACAAGGAGATGCTGTATGCGAGAGTGAAGCAGAGGAAGCCTTTTCTCCGCCCACAGCACAAAAAGTGTCGCTTGAGGTGGGCTAAAGCACATTTGGACAAGCCAGCTTCATTTTGGAATAAGGTGCTGTGGACTGATGAAACTAAAATTGAGTTATTTGGCCATAACAAGGGGCGTTATGCATGGAGGAAAAAGAACACAGCATTCCAAGAAAAACACCTGCTACCTACAGTAAAATATTGTGGTGGTTCCATCATGCTGTGGGGCTGTGTGGCCAGTGCAGAGACTGGGAATCTTGTCAAAGTTGAGGGACGCATGGATTCCACTCAGTATCAGCAGATTCTGGAGACCAATGTCCAGGAATCAGTGACAAAGCTGAAGCTGCGCTGGGGCTGGATCTTTCAACAAGACAACGACCCTAAACACTGCTCAAAATCCACTAAGGCATTTATGCAGAGGAACAAGTACAACGTTCTGGAATGGCCATCTCAGTCCCCAGACCTGAATATAATTGAAAATCTGTGGTGTGACTTAGAGAGCTGTCCATGCTCGGAAGCCATCAAACCTGAATGAACTAAAGATGTTTTGTAAAGAGGAATGGTCCAAAATACCTTCAACCAGAATCCAGACTCTCATTGGAACCTACAGGAAGCGTTTAGAGGCTGTAATTTCTGCAAAAGGAGGATCTACTAAATATTGATTTCATTTCTTTTTTGTGGTGCCCAAATTTATGCACCTGCCTAATTCTGTTTAAACAATAATAGCACACTTTCTGTAAATCCAATAAACTTCATTTCACTTCTCAAATATCACTGTGTGTGTCTCCTATATGATATATTTAACTCATTTTTTATCGTAACAACCAACGATTTATACAGGAAAATCATGACAATTAACAAGGTTGCCCAAACTTTCGCATCCCACTGTATATTCCTTACCCCTTTAATTTAATCAGGTGTGCTATAGCTGCGGGTAGCCTGCTGTTTCTTATAGCAGACACCTGCGGCTAATGTCCGCAACCGGCAGTAATGCCGATCGTGGACATTTAACCCCTCAGATGCTATGGTCAATCCTGACTACGGCATCTAAGCGCGTGAAACACCGGAAGCATACGCTTCCGGTGATGCTCCGGCTCCCCCATGCAGCAATCGGAGGAGCCGGAGCTTGTGTGCAGCAGCCCCTGTCTTTGTGAATGTCATGAGGCTGCTGCTTAGTATTTCCAATGGAGCGCTTGCCTGTAATAGGGCTCCATAGGAAACTAGCAATTTTCTCATAGACTCCAATGCTAGTGCATTGGGGTCTATGAGAATAGCAATCTAATGATTGCTTGTTATAGTTCCCTAATGGAACTATAAAAAAAAGTGTAAAAAAAAAAAGAAGTTTAAAAATTTTTTTTTTATTCAAATCAACCCCCTTTTACCAAAATAAAAAAACGAAAAAAATTAAAAACCTACACATCATGGGTGTCGCCATGTGCGAAAACGCCCATAGAATAAAAATATATTCCCCATATGGCAAACAGCAAAACGGAAAAAAAGGGTCAAAATGGCCGATTTACAGTTTTTGGTCGCTTCAATTTCTACAAAAAGATTTAATAAAAAGTGATAAAAAAGTCACACACACACACCAGAATGGGATCAATGAAAAGTTCAGATCACCTCGCAAAAAATGAGCCCCCACACAGCTCTGTACACATAATTACAAAAAAGTTATAGGGGTCAAAATATGGCGACGAAAAAAATCTAACTGATTTTTTCCCACTTTTTTATTATTTTATCCAGGGCTTGACAAATTTCCTTGGAATCTAGGAGACAGCTAAAAAAGTTAGGAGCCAGGCGGAGCCGCATCATAAAATCTATATTGCGATATAATTTTAAGCATGTGCGATATATTGTTTTCTATATTTGGGGGGGTGTTTAAACTTTTTTTTAACTTTTTATTTAATAACTATTAGCCTCCTTAAGGGCTAGAACCCTTGTCATATTCACCCTAATAGAGCTCTATTAGGGTGAATAGGACTTTACACTCTCCCTGCTGCCCTGTGCTTTGTGCACACAACAGCAGGGAGCTGACCATGGCAGCCAGCCTATCATGTGCCCCCCAGCCTCTGATCAGCCCCTCCAGCCTCTGATCAGCCCCTCCCCCCTCTGATCAGCCCCTCCCTCCCCCCTCTGATCAGCCCCTCCCTCCCCCCTCTGACCAGCCCCTCCCCCCCTCTGACCAGCCCCTCCCCCCCTCTGATCAGCCACTCCCCCCCCCTCTGATCAGCCCCTCCAGCCTCTCCCTCTTATCAGCCCCCTCAGGTAACAAACCCCCCCCCCCTCCCTCCTCAGTATTAATCATTGGTGGCAGTGGCCACAGGGTCCCCCTCCTCCCCCCCCTTCCCCATTATTGGTGGCAGTGGGCAGTTCCGATCGGAGTCCCAGCAGTGTAATGCTGGGGCTCCGATCGGTTACCATGGCAGCCAGGAGTCACGCTACCGAAGTCCTGGCTGCCATGGTATGTTAGTGAGAAGCATTATACTCACGTGCGCCGTGATCGCCGGGAGCTCCTTATTATAGGTCTGTGCGGCGCATTGCTAATGCTATAAGCATTAGCAATGAGCCGCACAGACAGAAGAAGGAGCGCCCGGCGGCCACGGCGCACGTGAGTATAATGCTGCTCACTAACATACCATGACAGCCAGGACTTCAGTAGCGTGACTCCTGGCTGCCATAGTAACCGATCGAAGCCCCAGCATTACACTGCTGGGACTCCGATCGGAACTGCCCACTGCCACCAATGCAGACAACATTCCCGACACCCGACCTCTGACAGGACGCTGTGATCCGCGCGATTAACCCCTCAACTGAGGGGTTAATCGCACGTATCACAGCGTGCAGTCATAGGGGCCGGGATATGGCCGGCACATTGGTATTCAGGCATTCATTGGTGGCACAGTGGCCACAGTCCCTCCCCTCCTCCTCCTACTCTGTTCTCATTGGTGGTCAGCGGCAGCCGCGAAAAGTGGGGAGGGAGGGACTCCCTCCTTCTCCACTGTGCCGGCTCAGGAAACCATGGTGCGCGCCGAGCGCGCATCTTTGATAACGGGCTGACAAATACCCAAGAGCCAGGACCAAATTCCTGGTCGCCATGGCGACCTGGTGCCTGGGATTTGTCGAGCCCTGATTTTATCACTATCAAAACGCAGGAAAAACTATACATGTAAGGTATTGCCCAATTCGTACGGACCTGTAGAATGAAAGTAACTGGTCAGTTTTATCACACATCAAATGTCATAAATAAAAAAAAACGTAAAACTGTGGTGAAATTGCATTTTTATTTTTTTTTGCAATTTCACCCCATTTGGAATTTTTTCCCGGCTTCCTACTACATCATATGCAATATTAAATGGTGGCGTTGGAAAGTACAACTTGTCCTGCAAAAAACAAGCCCTCAAATGGCTATGCGAACAGACAAAAAAAAGTTATAGCTCTGGGAAGGCAGGGAGCGCATAACGAAAACGCAAAAACAAAAAAAACACTGGGGTAGAAATGGTTAAGACAGTATTTTTTTGCATTTGAAAGCAAGAGCTAAAATACACTAATTTTATTTATTTAAAAAAAAAAATACATTTTTTGACTTGTATTAACCCCCAAAAAGTAGCCCAGACTGACAAAAAAAAATGAATTGAACTTAATAGCCTGCACAATCCAATGTCAGTCATGTTTGCATAAGCGCAGGTCAGAAAGTGGCAGGTGTGGAAGAGCAAGAAGCCAGACTTCTTGTTGCCTCACTTTTTTTAATTTCCCACAAAATTGAGAAGGTTTTGTATTACAAAGTATACCTACCCTGCTTGCTCGCTGTAAACACACATATACAGTGCACTGTTTGCGTTTTATCGGACAGAAAACATTTCAGAGGCCAAGATAAACTGTGCTCGCAGTGCCTTCATGCAGATTTTGCAGAGTTTGTACTAACAGTCACCTGATACAAAATTAAAATCTTGCTTTGAAGCCTGTGTGTTAATAAAGGGCTACTATTTCTTACTTGTCACAAGAATACATTTTACAATGTACTATTATTATCCGGAGGGAAAAGCACAACATGAAGTCAATCTCCTGTGAATGAAACAATCATTTACCGGTATCTAGTAAATCAATAATTTCTTACAAACAATAATCTTGCATCTCATCAGAATAAAAACTGAGAAATGGGAACAATATTCTAAAACTTTTCTTATTTATATCTTTCTAGTTAAAAAGTGACTGGTGGAAATGATGACTTTCCCTTGACTCTGCATTACACATTCTCGATTGCTGTGGCTCAATTCAACATATATAAATCATCCATTTTGTTTTAGTATATGAGAACTTTTATACATACATTTTACCAGCATTCCGATGGTTACCATGACTACCGGATGCCATCACTTTACAGGCATCCCGGCTTGCCATGATATCTGAGCCTGACAGGTCCTGACAGAGGAAAGGGCCTGATCAGGCTTAGGCCTCATGCACACGGCCGTTGCCTGGCCGTGGCCGTATTGCGGCCCGCAAACAGCGGGTCCGCAATATGAAAGCACCGGCCATGTGCTCCCCGCATCACGGATGCGGACCCACTTGAATGGGTTGTGGAGTGGAGGCACGGAACCCCACGGAAGTACTACGGAGTGCTTCTGTCCGTGCCTCTGCACCTCAAAAAAACATAAAATGTTCTATTTTTTGGCGGCGCGGACGGATCACGGACCCATTCAAGTTGATGCCCGTGCATTGGGGACTGCAAACTGTGTGAGTCACAATACACTGCAGTACACTATACAATGTATTGCACAGCCATCAGACCCACTGGATCTTCAAGAAGCTAGTGGGTCTGGGTACAAAAAGTGTTTAAAAGTGAAATCATTGCTTAAAAATGAAAAAATAAATAAATAAAATACACTACACGTTTGGTATCGCCGCGTCCGTAACGACAATCTATGAACATCACGTAACTTTTGTTGCATGGTGAACGCTACAAACAAAAAAAAATTGAAAAACTATGATGGAATTGCAATTTTGCACATTTCACTTCCGAAAATGGTATAAAACGTGATAAAAAAAGTCACTTGTACCCCAAAATAGTACCAGTCACCTCATCCCGCAAAAAATGAGCCCCCACATAAGAAAATCACCCCCCCCCCCCCAAAAAATATGGCTTTCAGAAAATGGAGACCCAGAAACATGATTTTTTTTCAAAAATGCTTTTATTGTATAAAACCAATATAAATAAAAAAATTAAATAGACATATTAGGTATCACCACATCCGTAACAACCTGCTCGGTAAAAGTAGCCCATGCTCTAACCTGTCAGGTGAACATCTTGCTGTGTTACAGGAAAAAATGGATTCAAATGGAAAATCTGTCAGTAGCCATTCTCCTGAGCTGTTGACTAGGTAAAATTGAGAAGCAAAATCAGTGGAGTGTTGTTATGTCCCTATTTTGCTTAATTATCATAGATTTATGATCATTGATCTTTAAGCATGCACTTACATAATGACTTAAGTAATTTAATGTGGAATGATAAGATAACTAAAGTTGAATTTTTTAACATATGTTTTGTCAAAATTTTTACCCAGGCCAAAATTTTTACCTTTCAAAAATTGTCATGAATATGATTATAACTAAAACCTTGAACAAAAACATCTCAAATCCTGTATTCAAAAATCTTAACTGAAAATTGATGATATTCCACGAAAACAAAATAAAAAGAATGACCTTTCCTGAAATTTTGTATATCTATACTACATTCTGCTTCTAACAAAATGGTTTAAAGAAAAAAAATATATTAAGTCACTTTTTACATACATACGGAAAGGATGCTTAGCTTTGGAAAAGGTGTAGTAAGAAAATATAAAAAATTTGTTAAATGGGATTATTATATATAGTTAGTGAAAATTCTTGATGTAGAAACAAGCGGTTTCTTTTTTGCATACTGGCTGCTTATCTTGAATCTTCTTGGAAAGAAATTATTGTAAGGCAAGGACTCTCAACCACCCACTCAGCTCCCATGAGGTTGGAGAACAAGCTCTAATACGTTGTTTTGGTATATTCACACAGATACTCCTCTGCTAGCTCTAAAGAAATGTTCCAAATGCAACTGCAATTTTTAAAAGGATTTGTAAAGCATTAACCTAACGTTAAACAATGCTAGAAGCCAACGCTAATCTTATATTACATTAACAGTTCTACAGTAGAGAACAATTCTAGCAATTCAATTATGAAATGTTATTACTTTTGATTAGAGGTTACTTATTATGATCCAGAATTTCATGACAATATATATTTGTGCAAAAACAAATAAGGAAATGTAGTAAAAAAATAAAAATAAAGGAAACCATATTTGCTTCTATTAGGCTAGTTTCACACTAGCGGTAAATTCTTCCGGCAGGTTGTTCCGGCAGACATCGTATCCAGCATAGCCGGAAAAGGCTGGAGCACCGTCAAGCCTCATTGACTACACTGGGACTCAGCGGCATCTGGCCGGTTTCCAGCATTAGTGCTGAGATTCGGACGGACAAATACTACTGCAAGGAGCATGTCGGCACCAATGACAGAAACAAGATGGATCCTTGCGGGGTCCCATTGTAGTCAATAGGGTATGCCAGACAAAATGTCTTCCAGCAGGCTGTTCCTCTGCAGGAACAATTAAGGGCACTCAAATCTGCACAAGCTTTTTTTCCTCCACTAAACTCTCTGAGACTTTCTATTGCCACCTGTGTTTTTTGGGATCTTTTTGTAAATAGTGGGGGAGATTTATCAAAACTGGCTTAGTTACCCATAGCCGCCAATCACATTCCACCTTTCATTTTTCAGCGTTCCTTTGAAAAATGAAAGGTTTACTCTGATTGGTTGCTATGGGCAAATAAGCCAATTTTGCTTGGTAACTATTTTAATAAATCTCCCCCAGTGTGTTAGCCCACCTTTTTTTAATAGATTTTTTCCCTTCAGAGAAGGTGATGTGGAAATGCCTAAATAAATAAAAAAAATCAACGGCTACAAAATACTGTTTTTCAAAAGAAGCAAAAAAGACAAAAAAAACCCACCTAATTAACAAAAACATCAATTGTAGAATCGCAGGTGCAAAAAGAGACACTATAAACACAAACATAAAGAAAGAAAATGCCAGCAAAAGTCTGTGTGTAAACCCACCCTGTCACCCACATTGATGACCTATCCTTAGGATAGGTTATCAATATTAGATCACTGGGATCCAACTCCCACCACCCATGCCGATTAGTTGTTTAAAAAGAACGCAGCGCTCGTGTTGCATACTCTTCACTGTTTATCTGCTCGCAGTCGACATTTCATTGGCAGGCAGATGTAATTACAGCTCCTCTGTCACATTCACTTAAATAGGTCGGCGTGTAACCACAACTGCTCCTTCCCATTCAAGTGAATGGGACAGAGGAGCTGTAATGACACTTGCTCACTGCTGCAATGCTGGCGTCCAGCAGGTAAACGTGGAATAGAAGGCTCCGATCGCATGATTGCCATGTTCTCTCGAAACAGCTGATCGGCGGGGGTGCTGGGAGTCGGATTACCACTGATCTGATATTGATGACCTATCCTGAGGATAGGTCATCAATACAAAAAAAAACAGACAACCCTTTTAAAGATTTGCTCTGTATAGAGGAAAGTCCAGCATCCAAAATAGAATAAAATGCAGGTTAACAATAGTTAAAAGTTAAGATCCAACCTACATAGATACGAGTAAAGCTATGAGTAAAGAACTCAGTTGGTCCAAAACACACATTACAGGATCTTTTGTCTATATTTACTGTAATATTTACTGGAATTTATTCTGTTTTGGATGCTGGACTTTCCTCCAGACATTGTTCTTGCATGGCCTTGGGAACTACTGTGCATCCTGTAGAAGCGACAGGTGAGCTGAATTTCCTATTACAGAAGATTTGCTCTATATTAAAGTTATTACCTTTTTTTTTTTTTTGTAGCGTGCTGTATGGGGTTGTCAAATAGGATTATTAGAAAATATTTGCATTCATAAGTGTATGGAGAGTTTTAGCATAAACTAACAAAAAGACAATAAACACCAATGATCATTCTGAAGCCTTAAAAGGGTTTTCTGAGACTTTTATACTGATGACCTATCCTGAGGATAGGTCATCAGGATCTGATCGGTGGGTGTCTGACACCAAGGACCCCCACCAATCAGCTGATTTGAGAAGGCAGCGTCGCTCCTGTGAGTGCCGCTGCCTTGTCACAGCTTAACAAGCACAGTGTCGTACATAGTATAGCGGCTGCACTTGGTATCTCAGCTCAGCCCCATTCACTTAAATGGAGCTGAGCTGCTCCTAGGCCACGTAAAACGCTGAACGTGACTTCACTGGCATAGGAAAAACAAAGAGAAGGCCGCGGCACTCACAGGAGCACCGGTGCCTTCTTGAACAGCTGATCGGTGGGGGTCCTGGACCCCCACCGATCAGATACTGAGGACCTATCCTGAGGATATCTCAGAAAACGCCTTTAATTTACCAAATCAGAATGAGTGACATAAGTTACTATGTCATGCCCTATCAAAGTAGTTTCACTATGTGCAAATGTCAATGTAATGTCTGTGCCCGCCGTTGCGTCACCTATGGAGTGGATCTGCTCTTGTAGTCCATGCCTACCTATTTCCTCCTCCATCCTTGCCATTTTCCTCTATACCACTACACAGGCTCACTGGCTCTTAAAGGGCAAAAGAAAGCTCCCTAGTCTTTCCCAGCATACAGCTGATCTCCGGTGGGTATTTAATGAAACGTTACCCTTAGGGAAGGTGCCTGAGCAATAGATGTGTCTAACTTGCTAGTTCTCCTGTGAAGGTGCACTATAGTCCCATTGTTTTCCCGTGCTTGGCCACTGTCTTCCCCGACCTATGGACTGATTTTCAGGCTGAATGTACTCTGTTTGCCCTGACCCATGCTCATCTCCAACTATGGTTTTGCCTGATCCAGTGGTGCCATGCACTGTTGCCCCTAAGGTCAGTAGTCCCAAAGCAGAGAGTACTCCAAGATGTAGTGGCCTGGTGGTTCCCCTGCACCAGATGTCAGATCTCTGTTCCAAGGAGAAAGAGCT
This sequence comes from Bufo bufo, assembly GCF_905171765.1. Lineage (NCBI taxonomy): Eukaryota > Metazoa > Chordata > Amphibia > Anura > Bufonidae > Bufo > Bufo bufo. Next base: position 366,243,585 of record NC_053393.1, on the reverse strand, counting down.
TTTAAATAGATCCCAGCACACCCTGATGGATCTTACTGCATAAAATATATAACGGGGCCCATCAGATATGCATGGGGGTTCCAGTATTTTATAAGTAAAATATAGAGCAGCAGACTGCACTATTCTTGTTGTCAAATATCAGATACCCTGAATGAAAACACAAAAAGTCTAAACAGCTTAAGATACTCAATATACAACAAGATAGCCCTATATGTTTTCTTTGTTATCTCAGCTAACTCTTCAAGTTTAATGCTATATGCCAAGGCAGCTGAGCAAATGCATTCATCTCTTTTGGTCCATTTTCCCAAGTTCTGACTCAATAAAGGGTACACAATCATGGTGACAAATTACACATATATTGGTCTCCAATGACACATATATTGGTCTCCAAAAGTTACTGTATTTTTCGCCCTATAAGACGCACCTAGATTTTAGAGGAGAACAATAAGAAAAAAAATATTTTTCATTAGACCTCTGGTCAGACCACCAATCTGACCCCCAATGTTAATAAGACCCCAATAAGACCTCAGATCAAACCCCCATGCCTCTCATCAGCCCCCATATGCTTCATATCAGCTCCCAGCAGCCTCTCTTCAGCCACCAGCAGCATTATATCAGCCCCCATTTTGCCGCTCACCAGCCTCCAGCCATGTTATATCAGCCCCCATCAGCCTCATATGGAATAAAATAAGATAAAAAAAAACACTTACCTTTCCTGCTCCGTACGCCGTTGCTCCTCCCCTCCAGCACGATCCTCTACATCCTGCCGCCGGCTGTGCTGTGAACAGGCGCGCACAGCGTGAGGAACAGCCGAGGACCAGGAAGCGGTGAGTACAGATACTTCACGGGTTCCTGGTCCTCCGGTACTAATGAGCGCTTCTATAATGGAAGCGCTCATTAGTATTCGCCCCATAAGACGCATTTTTCCCCCACTTTTGGGGGGGGGGAGGGATTTGTCTTAGAGGGGAGAAAAATCCTTGATTACCTTGTATATTGTTATCGGTATATAGGCTGTATAGTCCTAAGTTATGTCTAAAGGGTCAAGTGACAAACATCATTACATAAGAGACCAAGTTGTGATATCTACAACCTAGATCGGGTTCAAAGGAGGTGTGACCTAAATGTCTGCACATATGCAATGGTTTCCTTTTTTTTACTTCCAATAAACACATATGGGGTCATTTATGAAACTGGTGGAAAGTAGAACTGACTTAGTTGCCCATAACAACCAATCAGATTCCACCTTTCATTTTTGACAGCTCCTTTGGAAAATGAAAGGTAGAATCTGGTTGCTATGGGCAACTAAGCCAGTTCTACTTTAGACCAGTTTGATAAATGACCCCAATAGTTGTCACTCTGCTGATTTTGGTGGGACTGGATGACTATGTCTATTGGGTTGTGTGACTCTCCCCTGAAGGATGATAGAAGAGGAAAGAAGTATCAGGTTTCTTAAACTTCAATACTCAATCCTCTTGTTTTTGAGGGAGATTAGCCACTGCCAGGTGACTCTGGCTTACTGCCTTCTTTCCAAAAAGAACACATGCACGCTTGGCGGAAACAAACAATGCATGTGCATGGGAGGGGTCAGGAGGAACATCTGTCAGCAGAACTTCCGACAGCTATTAAAGGTGTGGGGCAGGGATTAGCAACCTTCGGCATGCAGCTGCTGTGAAACTACAACTCCCATCATGCACACTTATCCCACTGTTCTTGCAATGCCCATATAAGTGAAAGGAGGACTCTGGGAGTTGTAGTTTCAGAACAGATGGAATGCCCGAGGTTGCTGATACCTAGTGTAGGGGCACCTTAGGACTTTTATATTCCAGTAATAAAGAAAACATACATTCCAAAGACACCAATGTCGGATCACTCACAGCATGATATTCTGTTTTTTTCCAACAGTTCTCACATATACTACGATTAACAGATATAATTCAGATCAAACACCTTTAAAATACATCTGGAAACGTACAAAGTAGTGTCAGTCTTATTGGTCCACTGCTGGGGCTGCCTGACAAATGATCACTTAAACAATTATAATCAAGCCTGTGTTAGCAAACTCAATTATTTTAATTATTTCTCTCTCCCCCCCCCCCCCCCCCCCCCCGTCTTTTTATGCAGTATGGGACAAATTTGCCTCGCTTCCTGAGAGCTAGACACCATAAAATACATTGGGAATATATGGAGTCCCTCCCCCTTCCTCTACCACCATCATAACTACCTTGTCCTCCTCCATATTCTTGGGTGGGCAGATGCATAGGGAGACTGTAAGCAGTATTGCCTGAACTTAACAGCCTGCTACTCTCCTGAAGCACATCTGGGCTTTATATCAGGCCTTTAATTAATCCTCAGTGAAAGCCAAGCAATGACATTTTGACTGAGCAGGCTCCAGTTTTGGACAGGTCTTGATTTATTACGACTGAGTCTCAACCAACTTTGATTTATTTCAGCTTTGGGGAGGAGGTTGAGAAGAGAACAGAAAAGGCACTGTTGCTGCTAAAGTCTGTGACGCAAAGTAGGACCTCCCATCACAAAACCAAAATGACAAAATTCAGACACATTTTGGGAAGGCAAAAAGGCACTGTACACTGAAGACTGGGAAGCTTTACCAAGTGCAGACTGGACAGACTGCCATCATATGGCCATTTAGGAAACGCGTGTCTTATCTAAGAGAAAACAATAAATCCCTGATTACCCATTAGGATTAATCATCTGTAATCAGAAGGACAGAACAGGAGAGGCTGACGCTTCTCCATGAGAGGAAGAGGATATAAGCTAGTGCCTACAAGGCTGCCAGGACTGGATATCCTCTGCTGGTCACCACTTCTAACCCTCAGTGTACGCTTCAGTGGGTGCTCACGTTTATGTCATACAGAAAAAATGCATTCATATAACGGCAGACCAAAGAAAAAAAAAAGCACAAATGTTATAAAAAGAACAAAAACCTAGAATATTGGAGACACTGAAGCACTAAAACAACCAGTCACTTTTTACTACTGCACTATAGCATGGAGGAACGCGGCATCGCTCATGAATGAAGGATGAATTGAGCTCATCATAGAGTCTGATACAATAGCATGTTTTTACCAATAACCACTAAATTCTGATATGCTCTGCAGAACGGCAATGAATGACCTAATATAGGAGTAATATAGGAATTGACGGACGGTCGTACTCATGTTCTAGCTGCAGAGATAACATATTATACCAGCGGTTTCTTTTCACCAGCAGAGTAAAACCATCTCTCTGTGGCAATAGCTACACTCATGGGACTTCTGGATATTTTCTTACTTCATACAACATGCCAGACACATACCAAAAGATGACAGACTGAATTTTTGAGATTCTCACATAACATGGATGTTCTGTCGTCGTGACGTCTCTAGCATTCTGAAAAATAAGGAACTTCGTACATTGCTAAATATATACAGTTTGCAATCCACTGGATTTTGGTCATTTACTTACTTAAACGCGTTATTTTTGCACATATATACTATATATATATATATATATATATATATATATATATATGATATAAACATAATAACAGCAACCATATACAGTAAGAAAACAAGCAGGAATGAGAAACCAGGAAATCAGCGGATTATCAGACTTTTTCTGCATTAATGGAATATTACAGAATCATCAATACAGATGTATAATGCAACCATATAGCATACAAGAAAGAGAAGGACATGAATATAACGGCCTGAAATAAGGGATGGGACTTGTAATTGGAGTCCAAGCGACATTGTGAACTAAAGTTAGGCCTCTTTCACACAAGTGATGCAGATTGTGACAGGATCTGTTCAGGATAGGGCTCCATTCACACATCAGCAATTCCGCTCAGCATTTTGCGGAACGGAATTGCGGACCCATTCATTTCTATGGGGCCACACGATGTCCAGGTCCGCAATTCCAATCCGGAAAAAAATAGAACATGTCCTATTCTTGTCCGCAATAGCGGACAAGAATAGGCATATTCTAATAGTGCCGGCAATGTGCGGAACGCAAAATGCGGAACGCACCTTGCCGCTGTCCGTGTTTTGCGGATCCGCAAAACACATACGAATGCGTGAATGGACCCTAAAACTGATGCTTTTGCACAAGTTCAATCAGATTTTTCTGCGATTGCATTCAGTGTGTGCATTTGTTCCATCCGGATGCCTTCCATTTTTTACGCAAGACCCATTCACTTCTATGGAGCCAGAGCTGTGTGAAAAACGCACACTGTAGAACAAGCGGAGATTTTTTCTAAACGCAGAGAGGATGTGTAAAAAATGCCGATCATCTACACATACTCATTGAGCCACAAATTCCGCCCCAGGTTCTGCTAAGACACCCCCTGATATGGTTAGGCCACGCCCCCTCTCACCCCTCAGCCGACAGGAATTGAAAAAATGAAGGTAAAAATCAACTTCTAGGTCCCGCTAAGCCATGCCCCCGATTTGGTTAGTCCACGCCCCTTCCCACTCCTCAGCCGACAGGGATTGAAAAAAAATGAAGTTAAAAATCCACTTCTGTCAGCTGCAGGGGTGGGAGGGATGTTGACTTTCTTCCTGCAGATCACACTCAGACAGCACAGTGCTGCTGTCTGAGAGTGAGCTGTTCAAAAGGACATCCTTGTGTCCGTCAAGGCCTTGCTCCAGACGGAGGACAGGGAGTCTGAAAGCCGGACTGTCCGGCCTAAAACTGGACCTCTTGCAACCCTAGGGGCACGCTGCTGTGGAGGTCACAGTTAAGGGGATGGTCCGCTATGGAGGTCAGTGTTAAGGGGAAGATTGCTGTAAAAGCCACTAAGGGTGCGGACCCCTGGGGAGGTCACTGTTAAAGGGATTCAGTCACCAGGTTTGACCCCTGTCAGCTAAACATATGCTGATGTTCAGGGCGTCTTCACGATTCCTAATGTGGGCTTATAAATGTCATCTGTAGGCTTATTTAGCTAAAAAACAGCTTTTACTAACCTGTCAGTCAAACAAATAAGGAGCCCAAGGTGATGTTAATGGGTGCAAGATGCCCGCCGCACCCACCGCCGTTCGTGCCCAGCGCCGCCTTTCCGGACTTCTGCGCCGCCTCCTAATCCTCTGTGCCGCCTCTAGCTCTCCCTCCCTCCCCCCTCCTTCTGCTGTAAGATCTCGCGCATACAGGGGTTGAGCGAAGTGCCGGCGCATGCGCACTTCGCTGTAAGAAGCCAAATGGAGAAGTCCGCACGGGCGCATCAGGCAGAGCCCTGTGCGCAAGCGCGAGATCTTACAACAGAAGGAGGGGGGAGGGAGGGAGAGCTAGAGGCGGCACAGAGGATTAGGAGGCGGCACAGAAATCCGGAAAGGCGGCGCTGGGCACGAACGGCGGTGGGTGCGGCGGGCATCTTGCACCCATTAACATCCCCTTGGGTACCTTATTTGTTTGACTGACAGGTTAGTAATAGCGGTTTTTTAGCTAAATAAGCCCACAGATGACATTTATAAACCCACATTAGGAATCGTGAAGACGCCCTTAACATCAGCATATGTTTAGCTGACAGGGGTCAAACCTGGTGACAGAATCCCTTTAAGGCTGCGTTCACACGGGCGAGATTTCCGCGCGGGTGCAATGCGGTAGGTGAACGCATTGCACCCGCACTGAATCTGGACCCATTCATTTCTATGGGGCTGTTCAGATGAGCGATGATTTTCACGCATCACTTATGCGTTGCGTGAAAATCGCAGCATGCTCTATATTCTGCGTTTTTCACGCAACGCAGGCCCCATAGAAGTGAATGGGGTTGCGTGAAAATCGCATGCATCCGCAAGCAAGTGCGGATGCGGTGCGATTTTCACGCACGGTTGCTAGGTGACTGTCTATACACTGTATTATTTTCCCTTATAACATGGTTATAAGGGAAAATAATAGCATTCTGAATACAGAATGCTTAGTAGAAGGTCAATTGAGGGTTAAAAAATAAAAAAAATTAACTCACCTTGTCCTCTTGTTCGCGTAGTTCTCCCGGTCTTTAGTTCTTTAAAAAGATGAACTATGGGCTAAAGGACCTTTGATGACGTCAGATCACATGCTCCATCACCGCGGTGATGGACCATGTGATTGGAGCATGTGATCTTACGTCATCAAAGGTCCTTTAGCCCATAGTTCATCTTTTGAGAAGTAAAGAAGAGACCGGGACTTACGCGAACAAACGGAGAAGGTGAGTTAATTTTTTTAATTTTTTTTAACCCTCAACTGATCACCTACTAAGCATTCTGTTTTCAGAATGCTATTATTTTCCCTTATAACCATGTTATAAGGGAAAATAATAACATCTACACAACACCGAACCCAAACCTGAACTTCTGTGAAGAAGTTCGGGTCTGGGTACCACAGTCGGTTTTTTATCACGCGCGTGCAAAACACATTGCACCCGCGCGATAAAAACTGAACAACGGAACGCAATCGCAGTCAAAACTGACTGCAATTGCATTCCTACTCGCGCGGGTTTGCCGCAACACACCGGGACGCATCCGGAACTAATCCGGACACGCTCGTGTGAACCCAGCCTAAGGTGGCGAGGTGCTGTAGATGTCACTGTTATAGTGGATAGTGTTGATATCTTTTAACGACACACACAAACATTAAATGAAATAGATTAAATATACCCGAGGGAAGCTGGCCTTCAGCTAGTTATATATAATGTCCAGATGATTAAGTTACTACCATTACTAGAGAAGAGAGTCAACACTTTGTAACCTTAATGTCAAATTAGGAAGACAGGGAGTAACAAAGAAATTCACCAAAATCACTGGAAAACGTTCTACAGGGTGGGCAATTTATATGGATACACCTTAATAAAATGGGAATGGTTGGTGATATTAACTTCCTGTTTGTGGCACATTAGTATATGTGAGGGGGGAAACTTTTCAAGATTGGTGGTGACCATGGCGGCCATTTTGAAGTCGGCCATTTTGAATCCAACTTTTGTTTTTTCAATAGGAAGAGGGTCATTTGACACATCAAACTTATTCGGAATTTCACAAGAAAAACAATGGTGTGCTTGGTTTTAACGTAACTTTATTATTTCATGAGTTATTTACAAGTTTCTGACCACTTACAAAATGTGTTCAATGTGCTGCCCATTGTGTTGGATTGTCAATGCAACCCTTTTCTCCCACTCTTCACACACTGATAGCAACACCGCAGGAGAAATGCTAGCACAGCCTTCCAGTATCCGTAGTTTCAGGTGCTGCACATCTTGTATCATCTGAAGGCAATCGTCTATGCTGTGAAGATACGAGATGTGCATCACCTGAAACTACGGATACTGGAAGCCTGTGCTAGCATTTCTCCTGCGGTGTTGCTATCAGTGTGTGAAGAGTGGGAGAAAATGGTTGCATTGACAATCCAACACAATGGGCAGCACATTGAACACATTTTATAAGTGGTCAGAAACTTGTAAATAACTCATGAAAGAATAAAGTTACGTTAAAACCACGCACACCATTGTTTTTCTTGTGAAATTCCGAATAAGTTTGATGTGTCAAATGACCCTATTCCTATTGAAAAAACTAAAGTTGGATTCAAAATGGCCGACTTCAAAATGGCCGCCATGGTCACCACCCATCTTGAAAAGTTTCCCCCCTCACATATACTAATGTTCCACAAACAGGAAGTTAATATCACCAACCATTCCCATTTTATTAAGGTGTATCCATATAAATGGCCCACCCTGTAGATTAATGCAATGGAATTTCCAAGGATTTTTACACTGGTGACCTATCTTTAGGATAGGTCATCAATGTGTGATCAGTGGGGTCCCAATCTTCATTCATCAGCAGAACATTATAGTGGCGCATTTTTCCATGCGGAGGTCTCTGGTATGGCAGCTTAGCCTAAGTCATTACCAGATGCATGCACATGGACCTGGATACTTTAGCGAAGGGGCACTGCAGTATAATGGGAAATATTAAAGGGGTTCTGCATGAATTAAGAAAATAAAAATTACCGAAAATACTTAAATATTACTTTAAATATGTTACTAAATACCTTTTATTAGTTATAATGGCTCATTTTGTCTGGGAAGAAATCATTAGGAGAAATATAATGGCTTAGTACACACAAAACCACCTGTCCTAATCACAGAGCAGGACAAGTTACTTTACAACACTGAGCTAAAGAGCTGCCTCATCCTCCTCTCCTACTTGTTAGGGATTATGATCCTGAATACAGATGACAAGGTCTTTAGCTGAATCGATATGGAAATGGAGCTCATGAGGAGACATGAAGTAGAGAGAGGAGGGTTGGGATGTGGTTAATAAGCAGCAGAATTTGTATGCAGTCTTCATTACCACAGTCTGTCTTGTCCGTCCTCTCTGTCTCCTCATGAACTCCATTCCCTTCGAAATTCAGCTGAAGATCTTATCAGCTATATTCAGGACCATAATCCCTACAAGTAGGTGAGGAGAATGAGGCAGCTCTTTAGCTCAGTGTTGTGAAGTAACTTGTCCTGCTGTGTGATTAGGACAGGTTTTGTATGTACTAATAGGATGGTGGCCATTTTATTTCTCCAGATGATTGCTCCCTAGAGAAAACGAGCCGCAATAACTAATGAAAGGTATTTGTGAATGTATAAAGTAATAATTAAGTATTTTTATTTTCTTAATTTTTGGAGAACCCCTTTACTATCGTGTGATGATGTCCTTCTAAGGAAAAATGTAAACATACCTAGCTGGTATCCGATTCCTGTCAGATGGGTTAGCTTAGAATACACTGAAACACTAAAATAAAAAAATAAAAAATCCCAGCTGCATTACTTCCATTAATTTTCCATGTCTCCTTTGATCCTACTTTGTCTCATATTACTATGGAAACTGAGAAATATATTATTAAGAAATCTTGCATATGTGTCACAGAAGCTCAGCCATGTCCCCCTCCTCCTTCTCACTATCTTTTGTCTGACTGTAAAACAAGTGGTTGTAGCAAGAGCCTCCCCCTTTGCAATAAGACCATTAAAGGGTTTCTCCGGGAATACAGATTTTTCAGCAAGTGCCCACAGCCTGCCTCCATAAACATCAGATTCATTCTTACCTGGTCCCTGACATTCTCTCGTCGTCTGTGTCCATGTTCTGGACCCCGGCTTGTTTTCTCCCGTTGCTGCACGGGCAAGGTCACATGCTCTGCTGCAGCCAATGACTGGCTCCATCGGTGACTTGCTGCTTCTGGCCAGGTCACTGCTGAAGCCAGCCATTGGCTGCCGTGCAGCATGTGACCATGCCCATGCACCGCTGGAAGAAAACCGGAACATGAAAACAGCGAGGCATTGCAGAGGATTGAAGAGGCAGGAAGCAGGTAAGTATGAATTTTCTGTTTATGGAAGCAGGCTGTGGGCACTTGCTGAAAAAAATCAGTGTTCCTGGAGAACCCCTTTAAGCCCTGCCCCTTGGATATGCCACACTGCCTCTGCTAGTTTTCGAAAATGGAGGCAGGAGATTAACCCTAATGCTCTTTGCAGGATTTCTACAAGACTGTTTGAAGAACATGAAGAAAATCCTGCAGTGACCAATTGGGGAGGTGGGGGAAAAATTACCTCTTGTTTACTTTTATCAAAGTAAAGTAGTAAAAATAAAATTATAACTCAAAATAAACTAAAAGTGAAAAAATGACATATTATATGATTAATCCTTGGATAGTCATGTAAAAGTATATATAGTTCATATTGTAATTTTGGAGAACCTCCAGGAAAGCAGCACACAATGAAATTATAACATGGAATCAACTATAATCACAGTGTTTTACCACCAGAGGAGTATTCTATTTGGTTACTTTTCCTTCTGGTCATACATATCTTGCAGTATATGCCAGAACCAGATTCCAGACTACTGGCAAAATTACTGGATGCAACATTATAGGTTTTTTTTGAGATTTTAATACGGATGACCTACCTCTGGTTGGTGGGGGTCCATAAACCGCCAATCAGATGTTTGAGAAGGACTTCTCATAGCTTTTTCTAGGCCAGTGATGACACTTTCATCAGTCACATGGCCTAGGCGCGGCTCAGCACCACTGAAGGTAATGGGGCTGAGCTGTGATACCAAGCACAGCCGTTGTACAACGTACGGCGCTGTGCTTGTTAAGCCAGGAGAAGCCAGTGGCGCTCACATGAGCACTGCTGCCTTCTCAAACAGCTAATCGGCGGGGATCCCAAGTGTCGGGCCCCTAACGATCAGATACTGATGACCTATCCAGATACCCTTTTTAAAAGGTATCTGAACTGCAGTTTATCTTTCTCCATAGAAAAATACAATGGTGTATGTATGAAGCATTCCCCTCTATTCTGTGTCTATATGTTCTACAATGTGGAGAAGTAGACATAGACACAGGAAGAACTGTCCATTCGTCACTTGGCATGAAGTTTCCTCTGTAGCCGTTCTCCCTTTACCTGTGAAAAATAAAAGCCATTTCGAGGAAAGAGACAAGAAGCAGAAGGAAAGAAAGCAGTCTGAAAAACCCCACAGGGAGAGGCCAATGTCTGCTAAAGGAGGCTTGTCAGCCAGTCAAGCATGGGGCTTGTAAGAAGTTGATAAATTCATTTTTTTTTCTTTGACCATTTGTCACCCTATAATTTATTATTTTACGATGGAACGAAATAATCACAGAATAAAAACCTGTATTTCTGTTTCAGCAGAGCAAATACTTTGTACTAAGTTCCTTTTTATGTTAGCATTTCAGAACACAAAATGTTTTAACTTTGTGTGTTCTTAACTATCTTGAGATCTTCGTGTCTCATAGTCACAGCTTAGTATTTGGTACAGGTAAGATATAATAAGTAAACCCAATATACTGCAAATATACATCACTCCGGTAGACCCCAATACAAAAAAGTTATATCAGAGCAACAAATAAGTAAAAACAAACCTAGTGTAAAATCATATAACATGATCTTTACAGCGTATCACCAGTTTCATAAAAATCGGAAATTGGTCACGTGTCTGCGCTCGTATTTTGGGCATAAGTCCCAGCCTTAACAGCATCATAGATACAATTCATTAGACTCATGGCTGGGCTGTGATTTGCAGTCTTAATAAGGGTGCAGAAATGTACCCGTATTAGTCTTGTGTGATACAAGCCCTATGCCTGATGTGGTAATACAGAAAGGGAAAGTAGTGAATATTGAGAAAAAAAAAGCAGACCTTGATCAAACAGGGGTTGTCCTATAAGGAAGTATGGATGGCACAAAGAAGGGTTTGCCACCTAGGACTCCCCTCTATGAGCTAGAGCAATGAGCCACTACTAATCAACTGGGCACGGGTCACCATAATAAATCAATGGATGATGATGCAGAAGAAATGGGCAGTTTTTCCCTTGCAATATCAGCTGTTTGTCCGAGGTCTCAGAAGCTGGAACTGCAGAGAACACATAATTCGATTGGTAGCTTTTATATTAAACAGGTTATTTGTGATGATACATACTCTTTAAATCCAGTCCCAGAAGAAGAAAGGATCACATATCTGAAGATATACAGTATACTATAATGTGACCTATTTTATCTCAGACCATACAAAATACTCAAAAGAAGCAGAGAGTTACATTTTAGACTTCTCTTTTTAGGATCCTGCTTTTGGGTTTAAAAATTGCACCCAAAAATACACAGTCAGGAGCCAGCCTAAATCAAGAAGTTTCCTTAGAGTCTATTGAGAATACATTAATTTTTTTTCTAACAAAATTGATTTACACCCCATACCTCCGTCACATAGTACTGCATTATTAGCAGATGGATACTACAGTGCCCAAATGAGAGGGGCATGTGGTCTGAATCTGCTCTAATATCTCCTGTGGCTATTTAGCCTCAGCCACTGCGGCAGTTATGTGCTTGCCTCTGTGGCTCTGACCACGGGGGGATTACTGATATCAGTTGAATCAAACTTATCAGACCAAATTTTTAGGATAGTTTTGGATTAATGTTCCTTGCCCATTATTTATAAGACTGATACATTAATAAAGATTTGTTATTTTTAGTTTTAGCACCGACATTATGTGTGATTAAATACATGAGAGTTCAGCGCATACCCAATTGGTATAGCCCATTTGTGAGCCTCTATTAAGAATTTAACGCTACAATAATTTGCATTAATTTGCTCCATTGTTCTACCTTAATAAAATTATACAAGCCACAAGAGGATACATGTGTGTCTTTGCTGTACCACATACTCCGATACACAAGACGTCACTTGATCTCCATGCACACCACCCAAGAACACAGTGTGTGTATTACAATAACCAGCTCATGCAGAGAAGGTCAAACACCAGCCATGTCAATTTGCAAGCAGTGGACCTTGGAGGTCAGGGGGCATACTAGCTAGCTGTGTGATACTGGTCGTAAATGAGTACCCACTGTGGATTAAGATTAATTCCTACATAGGGAGATCTTTTAATGGCAAAAAAAGCTGCTTACTTTACCAAATGAAATACAGGCTATATACATGTCAAGCACAAGGTCAACAAATGGCCATCACAGAAACTACTAAAGAAAATATAGCCCAAATCAGACTAATTTATTAAACGTAAGTTTAAATATTAGTATCGTTAGCAAGTGAAGTCAATGTCATAGTAGGACCTTGACTAAAAGATGTGACTTTTTTTTCATAGAGAAACATCAAGGTTAGTTTGCCATCATCTTATAATTTTAGGACAACTCATGGTCGACATTTAGGCCCTGATTTATCAAACTGGCTTTGTCTTCGTGTTTATTTGTAAGACACATCTATCAGTAGTCTGTGACAGGCCAATGCTATTTTTTGCTCCTACTAAGTCAATTTCAGAAAACCAGCTGTTTTGTGGCATACCTATGGAGTACGTTACCACTGGGACATTTGAAAATTCCCAAAAAATTGTCTTAAGTTCTCCACACTTCTGATCTGCCTTAGGCGTAGCAGGAGAAATTAATTCAGAATTTGATAATTTGCCTTTGCTAAATTGCTCAGAACGTTAACCTTACAAAAGTAGGCAAACGTGAAGACAAACTTCAATATGTCGCATGCTAATAAATCAGAGCTAAGTCTTAAGATGCCCATACATATTAGAAGAAATTCGGACAAACCCACATCGGTCGACTAATCCTATGTGTATGGGGTGTCCCAATGTGTCTGGCAGCAGCTTATTCTCTTCTCCCCATTCCAAACACATTCACACTCAGCTGAGCGTTTGGTTAACAGCTATGGTATGTAAATAGGCAGTTTTAGAGTCAAAAGGGTTGTTCAGTTTCAGAAAGAAACTGGACAATGCTGAAAAATGGGATAGCAAATGCATCCCTACCAACCTAGTAGATCCAGCACTACCATTCTGGTGCTACCCACCGGGCTTCGTTTGGCTGCAATGCTGAGGTCACCTCGACAATATGTACCTTTGAGGCCATTGCTTGTCCACAGCAATCATGTCTTGTCAATGTGATGGCAATGCTACAGTTGGAGAAAGAAAGCCTGGGGGAAGAACTGGAGCAGAGCTAGTAAATCTATTAGGTGAGTAGTGAAGCATTTCTTTTTTATTTTAGCCCATTCCAAAGTGTCATGTAGTTTCTTACTAAAAGTTGGATAACCCTTTTTACTACAGTTATGTATCAGATGTACTGCAAAATAAATGAACGGGAACCAAGGTATTAACTGTTAATTAATGGGTTGTCCACTTTACAAAATTCATTTTCATATAGCACTTTCAGGAGTTCAGAGTTAATAGAGGAATGTCCAATGTTCAGGATTCCCATCTCTTGGCCAAAAAGGAGTGTGGTTACAAAGAGTGTCTCCTGCTCTGGAGGACTTTCATAGACAACCCACTGATATGAATAATGACTGTGTAAAGATAAAAAGAAAATCTGTGATGGTCCTGAAAGGAAATCAACCCATTTAACAACAGATTACAGCTGATTGTTGGGGCTCTCAGCAGGAGACACTTTGTGATAAGCATATTCTCTTTGAACCTTTCCAATTAGTAGATATTTTCTATGCTAAAATAAATTACATTTTCTAACCCACCTTTATTAACGCCCTATTCAAGATCAGAATAGTTAAAAGAGGCCGTGTGACTGGCCACATGGCCAAAGTTATCTATTACTGACCTCACATCAGGCCTGTCAAATGTAATTTAGGACTATATTGTAGATCACCAAAAGTGAACTACATAAATAAGTGAATAAATTACTTCCATACATAATTTTCTGGAGAATATTGTGGCCCAATAAAGTTCACTCTCTTGAATGAAGTAAAAAAAATATAAAAAAAACAAAGAACAATGAAGATAATTACATAATAAGTCAGATTCCTTTAAAGAGCAGTGTTATGGAATCTGGAAGCCATAAGCTTGAAAGAAATCATGACACGAATTAACATTTCTAATCAACCCCCGTAAATTTGAAAGACCACCAATGTTACAAGTACACCCTCATGCTAAAGGGGTGGCCATTAGATCAGTCACATTGACTTACTCATGGACAGGAAATGTAACCATATGGTTAAGCTTTTTTCAAACATTTCAACAGGTTCTGAGATTGTCACACAATAGTCAACTGGTAAGATTTTATAGAGGAGTGCTAGCAATTAAAGATACTGTATTTGCCTTTGTTACTGCAGTATATACACGTAAAGTGTATTATAGAAGATGACAGAGAAGTCTGTAGAAGTTGGTATTTCTTTTAGTACCAAACATTACATACTTTAAAGGGGTTTTCCAAGCTCCTGATATTGATGACCTATCTTAAAGATAGGTCATCAATATCCGACTGATGGGGGCCCAACATCCTGCACCCCCAAGATCAGTTGTTCCCTTAAGGTTCCAGAACTAGCACTTTCAATGGAACCGACACCATAGCTCAGTTCAAAGTGTAGTAGCCATACTAGGTTACTGCAGCTCAGCTCTGATTTTCTTCAATAAGAGCTATAGTAAAGACCCCTTTACACTACACAATTAAGCAGACATTTTTCAGGAAGGAAGTGATCTCCTCCATGGGGAGCAGCGAACCCTAATGCAATCACTCGTCCATGTTCAGAATCATTGTTTGCAGACATAGCATCATTCGCTCGTTCATTGGGTAATCGGCAGCAACTGCAAACCAGCAGATCATGGTTCATGAGCGTTCCTACAAACGTTTGTTAGCAATTATATGGCCAGTGCTCAGGCAATGTAAAGGGGCCTTCACCCAGCACTGCCACCAAACATTAAACAGGTATGCGCTTCCACCTCCATTTAAAGTGCAAATTCTAAGGCCAGAGGATGCAAGGAACCGCTGATTGGTGGAAATGCAGGATGTTGGACCAGCCGAACATGTACGTGCATTCCATGGGTAGAGCAGAAAAAGCCACTGCCAGACACTTATGGCGGTTGCTTATCTTCCATGAGAACAAAAGGACTAGACAAAAATATACATTTTGCCCAATCCTTCTCTTCCCCAACATCATCTGTTGGGGGAGAGTCAGGAGCTCCCCAATACACATTATAGTCTTATTAAAACCCGCCGTACTTAGGAGGTTCGGTTGACAATACACTAATATGTATGGGGATCTTAACAAATAGGAGAATAAAAATGGCATAAAATGACATAACATGAAGGGATAAATATAGTATGTAATGTAACGAACAGGGTCAATAAATCACATCTTACTAGTGCTCATAGTCCTCAAACCATTAGTGGGGGTGGGGATATCTATTTACCAATGGGTTTATTACTACAGTGATTATGTCTGTCTAAGGTTTCACAGAGTGATTAACTGGGATATGACTCCTAGAACTAGGAGAAGAAGGGAGCACTTGAACAGCTGCCGACTGTTTATTTTCACAGCTTAAAGATGCAATGAAAACATGTGTGGCAATGAAAGACATAATCAAAAATTAGTCAACGTGTGAGCGGTTCTGTCCAGGGGGGATTCCTGAAAGTCCATCCTTTCTGCAAAGTGAATGGCATTTTCATGTGTCCATCATAGGACAAAGACACCTGGACTTCCAGCCACGCTGTGTAACTGCTATCACTTGGAGACAGTCAAGAGATGATTGTTGAGTGAGCTGTTAAGGGCACAGAACTGTTTTTGAGGGATACAGACAGATAGACAGTAGCCTAAATGCAAAATCACATCCTAGGAACATATGTTTTGTAAGTGAATACTACAACTAAAAACACAGAACACAGTATGAAGATGGAATCATTTCTTTTGGAGAAGTATTGCATCAGGTGTTGTGTGCTTCTTGTCATTCTCAACAAGGATTTCGAAAATCATCTTTTGCCCACTGTTCTCTCTAATGTTCTTTTTGCACTTGCTACTTCTAACAATTAGCTTTCTGCACCCTTAAAGGGAATATGTCACCAGTTTTATGCTCTCCTATCTGAAGGCAGCGGACTGGGAACTTAAAGTAGACCTGGAAAAAAAGCTAAAAGTAGCCCCAATGTTGTAGGTGGGTCCAACACAAGAAAATAGGTTCAGAAGATCCCTATAAAACTTTTACACAGAAGCTGTAATGCACTTCTGTGCATAAACCCTCAGTTTAACAAATCTGGGTAAAACATTCAAAAAGATCTCTAACCACAACAGGTGGCTGTTTCATACATCCTGCTCATCAAGCTGATGAGTTCATTTAACTCTTCACTAGGTGAGAGGAACATTTTAGCAATCCAATGTGTAAAGAATTTGATGAATGCAGGACACTTTTCACTTCTACGAATAACTCAATCTATCAAGCTGCATAATCACTGAAAATCTCTGCATGACCTCCATGGTAATGATAAGATAATCTCATCAGTTCCACAGATCTGCCACGTCAATCACCACCTAAGTCTCAACCAACTGATGCTTCTTCATCTTCTCAGCAAGGGAGGATTGTGGGCAGGTGACCAGAGACAATATATCTCCTACAGAGACTTGCCTGCATGATGTAATAACTTTTTCTCTATGTTATAAAAAGTTGACAAGGTAAAAAGAAAACCTGTCATCCCTAGAAAAAACGGCTGCATTGCTTTATTTAAGAAGAATAAATGCTATAATGACCATAAGATGTCCACACTAACGTATGTAGTAGGAATGATTCCCATCACATATTAAATAAATTAGTAACAGCAGAAAGAGGAGGATGATCGTCTACATGATACAATCAGTTACAGGTGGAATCATTGAAACCCTACCTGTCCCTTGATGGTAGTCATCACATGGTAGTCATCACAGAAAGGTCTTCCATTCAGAGACATGAGATTCTGTGACTGCCTGAGACAATTATGTATTCCAGTTTACCACATCCACCACAGAACTTCAATGTCTATTGTTGATGCATACACATTTATGTGGTACTTAGTGGACATATATCAGGTCTATATGGCCTACAGGTTGGCATTTTGCAACTGTTTTTAAGCTGTATTTATGCACAGAAGATGTTGCACAAATGTTAATGAGGTGTATTTTTCCACTTAGTTAGGGAAACTGCATTAAATTTTTTTTTTTTTAAATGTTATAACGCAACTGTAGTTTTCCATAGAAGCCAGAGTTGGAACTACCACCATGGTCACAGTAGCAGATGCTACGGAGCCTGCAGAGGTAGGGAGGTTGGTCAGCAAGGCCTGGGCCTCCCCTGCCCAGGGCCGCATCCCACAACACGCCTCCGAATGGGTGGTAGTTTAAGGTGGGGCACAGAAGCCTATGTCTTCTGTCCCCACTGTTCTGCCTCACACACTACAGGCCACTAGGCCTGAAGCCTATGAGGCAGTGAAGCAGCGCATGGGGTTGAGGTGACATCAACGCGACTTCCTGCACAGAGTCTCAGGTGGCGCAATGATGTGTTCATGAACATCTGCATCCGCTGAATGCAAGAGGTATGCTGTATTTTCCATGTAATGTCCATCCATATATGTCTTTAACAGTGGGACTGGGGGGTTGAAGGGTTGGATGGAACTTTCAATTTTCACCTCCGACAGCAGAAAGGCTAGGTGCACTCCTACCCCTGCCAGCAAACACACACAGTAATAATGATTACTAAGTGTGTGCCCAGGTGAGGCCTTATTCCCCAGCAGGCGCGATGCAGTGACAGCACTGCACCTGCTGAGTTGAAGAGCACATGGACCAAGGATCATTCCCCGGCCTCTATGCTCACCTGATGTCACTTCATCACGCTTGTTGAGGAGAGCAGGATGTGCTCCATTCATTGAGGGAATGGGGCTATAATTCTATTTTATTTTATTCCCACCACAGGGGCTGCTTCACTAATCTAAGGCGGGAGCACTAAGCAGGAGCACTAATTGGGCATAACTACTCTTCAGAGGCACTAAGGGGGCATTCTACTGTATGTGGGCACTAAAGGGGCATAACTACAGAGTGGGTGGGGTTCTATGACCAGCGTGGGTGGTCCTGACTAGCCACAGGGGGGCCCATTCAAAAATGTTCTATGGGTACAAGCCTTTTCCAGTTATGCCCCTGATAGAAGCAGTTCTACAACATATTCTAGGACCATTTGCAATAGCGTTTACATCCTTAGTACATCTTATGTAATAATGTATTTCAGATGATATTTTTTTGTAGCTAGCCGTTTTCAATATGCAAAGCAAAAAGTTTGAAAGCAGATTTACCATATTTTTACCAACAATAACCTTGAGTATCTCTTTTCTCAAGACCTAAATTACAATGAAGAAAATCTTAATTGGAAAGTGTTTTGTATTTAATTGTAGTTTCATTAATTAGATGTGAGCACATAGATGATAACTTATGCATTTAGCCTTATTTAAATGTTGTAACTATTTGAATTCATGTCACCTTCCGTGGGGGAGGCCATATTGGAGGCATGGACTTCGTTCCTGGTTTTCCTATATATTCAGTGCAACAGGGTTTGTGCTTTGCAGCAGATTAAATAAATGGGAATCAACTGACAGAGAAATATTACAGTCTCCAGGAAGTGACGGAGTACACCCCTCTCCCCCCCAAAAAGGGACATGCATACAGAGCTTTATCTATGTGCATAGTGTATAGTGTTACTACTGTCCAACCTTATCTAGGCTTCCAGCAGTACAACAAGAGTATAATTAACTTGCTGACCCTACTAATGATAACGAGATGATGCATCTCATTCTGTGCCAGTATACAGAGAAAAGCTGACAAGTGAGCTGCAGAAAACGGGAGGGATCAGCGTATTGCGACTGTTCTAGTGTTCAGTGTGAAAATTGGAATATTGCACAATTTAACGGAATGTTACACAAAAAAAATAGGAAAAAATACCATTAAACCATTAAAATCAAGGAAAATATGTTTATAATAAAACTCAGATTTTTTTAACGTCTTACAAACTGTAGAGACACTGTTAAAAGAACAAAAAACGATAACTTCTGCCCTGAACCCCTTCCATTCCTGCGACACCACCATGATGTAATTTGAAGGGTGCAGCAATAACATGCCCATATACCACATGTGACTGCTGTAGCCAATCACTGGCCTCAGTGGCATATTGGCACAAGCCCACCAGGCCAGTGATTGGCTGCAGTCGGCACATGTGGTACTATATATAGGCACTTCACCTATGCAGTTCGAACAACAAAGCTTGGCAAAAAAGATACATATTGTACAAGAAAATATTTTAGATGTTAAGCTTTAGTTCAGAGATAAAATTACCTTTCTGGTGTACTCAGCAAAATAACACATTCAGACACAAGATTTTCATTGTGCCTCAAAAGTCATTACAAAAATCTTCGAAAAGTAATCGGTGATACACCATTAGTAGTATATTTTATTTCTACAATTTTACACTTCAATACATTACTTCACATTGCAGAAGGTGGAGAACTTGCTGCTTCCTTCCTACTTTCATGTAAATCAGTGGGTTGCCTTCCTTGAATTAACAATGATTGTGAAATATGAAAAGACTAATTGCTGGATTGTATCATAAATTTCCTCTCAAGTGGAACTCAGGAAACCGCTATAAAATAAAACTGACCTCTACTTAAAGGGACACTGTCACCTGGATTTCACTTACTGAGCTATTAACATCACATCACTCGCCACGATTTATATTAAAATATACTAGTATTACTGCCCTAGGTCTTGTAATTTGTCTATAAAATCGCTTTTATTAATATGCTAATTACCTCAATAAGGAGCCCAAGGGACTGTCCCTCCGGCCGTTGGAGCCCAGCACCGCCCCACGGCTAATTTATTCACAAGTCAATTTATGTACAAGTCAATATAGAAGTAATTTCTAGTGAAATGTCTTGAATGAAATTGAGAGGACAGCTGAGAGAGTTTTCCACCACTGACAAAAAAGATACCCCCCTTAGGTCAGACAGTTTTATTTAGCAATGGTGCATTAAAAATTTCAGCCTAGCAAAAAAATCACTGTTTTATGAAGGGATTCTGGCCTGTATCCTACCTCAACGTAGTCCTTGGCATGACCCCAATCTCTCTTGGCATCCAGATTTCCAAGGCTGAAACACTCCATCTGTCCGAGGTGAATCTTAGCTACTGAACGGCTAATTTTTCGGGTTACAAAGTTTGCCCCTGAAATAAAGATAAAAGATATTGTTAGAATTGGCCCGCCAAAGAGTTTGGCAGGACACCATTAGTTCTCCACCTCACAGTAATTTCTTTTACTCCTCAATCCTCTTCTGAAGCCTCCCACCCCCCCTTTCAATAACCATGGCATCTCGTTCATCATTTGAGTAAGCTAAGAAGCTTCAATTGCCAGAGTCGCAAGCTCCACTTTCACGTCTTTTCTCTCTAAAACTTCTTAAGCATTCCTAATTCGCTGCTTCAATATTCACTCTAGGCAGAAGGCCAAGGAAAATCAATTGGAATGTCAGTTTATAAACATAAAATGCAAAAGGTTATACAAAGGGAAACACTGGTATGGAAGACAGACATCTAAGACCACCCTAGCTTTAGACAGAAGAACAAGTAGGAATACACTTTTTGACTGTAAATAAAGCAGCTGACAAAGTCCTGTAAAATATAGATTTTTTTCCAAGCAGATGAATAATGGAACACTTCAGAGAATGGTTTGTTTCTTTGCATCTTATTGAATGGTTAAGGACAGACAAGCGTATAAGGTGTGCAGCTCAGAGCAATTTTCAAGATTCTGCCAATCAGCAACAAAAGCGTCCCTCTAATACTACTCCTACTGGACGTCCCTAGTTAACGCTGAATCTCTCCCGTGTGCACATTTAGGAAGAAATGCAGCTACAGATATCAGATATTGTGTGTCACTTTAACTACTTATATTAGCTCAATCATATGTACACCAAGTATGTGTTACAAGTAGGAGTTTATTAAACAGGTTTAACAGTTTTTCACTGCTGTCCGACAGCCGCTGTGGTCCCCGATTCTCTCCACTTCCTGTTTTTCGGCTCCACACGCATGAGAATGACTTAGACTGCTGGCTCAGCAAATCACTGGCCTCAGTGGTGACCCGCCTAAGCCAGTAATTGGCTGAGAGGGCAAAGTAAGCTATTTGCACGTTGAGACAAAAAACAGATAGTGGACAAGAGCAAGGAATGAAGCAGTGGCTGAACAGCAGCAGCTACCGAGCAATGAGTAATGATTGTTTGTTGCCCTAACTCACTCCGACCCTGATTTTATTTACAATTTTTTTTTCTCAAATAGCTTGAGGTGGGATAAAAAAAAATTTAAAGAAGCATTTTCCACCAATCCACCACTTCTCACATTCTGATGCTTACCAGATCTCTAGTTTCTGGTCCCACCATGAAACACATTAAATTTTAAGAATTATCCACTCAGCCAACCACTGAATGAGGTGGGGCAACTGTGTGTCAAGAAGGGGAAGTGGAGACCAGTGGGTCCAATTAGCAGGGCATTGCTAATGTGAGTATTGCTTCTTTTAATTTTTTTTCCAACCCATTTTCGGCCCTTTGAAAAAATAAAAATCCCTGCTGGACAACACCTTTACAGTGAACCTAACAATTGTATTTATTCCAGTGTTACCATGTACATTGATCAGCCGTAAAGCTAAAACCATCTGGCCACATACACTGCATACAGCAATGTGATGGCAGTGCCGATGTACTCTCTTATCTGTTTTTAAGATGACCCAATAAAGATTTTCTAATTTTAAGGATCTGGTATGGACCTTCACCTGCCATCATCAACATTTTATGTACAGCTCTTGTAGGTTGATGCATCCTAAATGCACTATAAGTGAGCTGTATCATTGGTTTTATGCAAACAGACTGCATACAGAAATGCACTGTGTGTTCTGACATCTTTCTATTATAGCCAGTATTATATTTTCTGCAATTCGTGCTATATTAACTTTTCTGTGCACTTAGACCAAATGGTCTAGCTTTTGTTCCTCAAGCACATCAATGAGCCTTGAACTCGGTCCACCAAGTGTCCTTCTTTGGACTTTTTCTATGTATTAACCCAAAAGTAGTCATCACAAACTGCCCCAAAGTCACTCAGATCCCAACTCTTGGCTAATTTTTCTACTTTTAACATATCAAAGTCAAGAACTGACTGTTTGCTTGCTGCCTAATATGTTTCACACCTTGACAGGTGACGATTCTCTACATTTTTCAAACCAACACTTGGATCTTAATTCGTTTGTAATTCCATAACATTTATCAGTATAGCACCACCTAACGTTTGTTTTTTCCTTAGTTCTCTGTCCACCTTGCTGAGGTGGACACACATGCTCAGTTCATTCCTTCAACTGTCAGCAGCCATATCTTCTGTTAGAAGCTGTGATAGTTGCAGGGAGAGAAGGACACACGCCCTGAGCTTTAATAGGGAGAAAGCTGCAGCAGAAAGGACAAGTCCTCTGAGAAATAACACACCTCATGAGATGCCATTGTGAAAAGAATCTAGCAAAGCAATTGTAGCAATGAGAACGGGGATATCTTTGAATCCATATGAGGCACAGGGCTGGTTCTAGCTTTGTTAAAATGAGATTGCCATGTACTATATGATCTCCGATTTTGTTTTTTTATATTAATCATGGGAGAACCCTTTTAAGCACGTCACCATGATTACTGTTATGGCTGATTGGTGTATACACACAATGCATACAAATATACTAAAATAGCAGCTATGGTAATTTATTATTGTTTGCAGGATTTTTTATGATATGGTGCTTGGACGAATAGGTGTGAGAAACTGCATTTCTGTGCTTAAATGAATATTCTGGAGACAGTGAGCCTATGCCAGGCAAAATATGCCAAATCTCAGAGCAAACAGATGTGCTACTGAATAACTATGCAGAATGAACGTGCCAAGCTTATTATATCATTGCACAGACAAGGACTGTTTAAAACAAACTCAAATGGTGCTAATGGTATTATATATCAAAGGTATATTTTAAACAAACAAAAAACGAACAGTTTTATTGGTAAGTGGGATTTAAAGGAAATTAAACTTTTGCTCATAAAAAGTATTTACAGTACCCAAGTGCTTACACAATCTACCTGTGTATTTTTCCCCTTGGCAAGAGGCTGGAAGTCCAGTTTGTTATACTGCATGGTGCACAATAAAAACGCCCGGATCATGTTCTATTGGCAACCTGCAGTTGATGGTTCAATGTATAGTAAAGTTTTCTGTGCTGATAATCGGCCCAACAGTATGTATAATAAATACGGCACATGAATCACACAAGTAAGCCAAAGGTCAACAAATGATGCCGGCGATGGTAGAAATATAATGCACAGTATTTGGGTTTTACTCCATTTTTTATTGTTAGTGTCATGTATTTGAACTTTTCAGATTTTTTTCCCTTGCTCATACTGTTTTGCACGTAAAACAATTCATACCATGATCCTACATTGAGTTATGTATCTACCAAATAAAATAAATAAAAATTCATGTTCCCCACAAAGAAGTCTCTATTTGTCCATGCCAGAGAGGTGAACTTCTCTGTTGCGTGACAGGGTAATGCTGCTTCAAGTCACCAAGGGGAACAAAAAAGTTAATACATTTTAACATAAAATATTTCTACTTAAAAATAAACATTTTACCAAAAAACATATTTGGTACTGAAGCAATCATAAGGATCAACAGAATGAAGTTAACTTATTATTCATAATATATGGAACAACCCCCCCCCCCCCATAAAACAAGGTAGATGTGCTGTTTTTTTCAGTCCCCTAAAAAAAACTTCTAATAATCTATCAATATACATACCCAAAAACCATAGTCCAGTACAGAAAAAAAAAAAAACAACATCCTGCCCCACAAAAGAAACAAACCCTAAAAATAAAATTAAAAAAAGTTATGTCTCGAGAAAGGCGCAACATAAAAAGCTTTTATTGTGTAAATGTAGTAAAATGCAATACACTATACAGGTGTATCTCAATAAATTAGAATACCAAGTTGATTTATTTCAGTAATTCAATTAATAAATTAAAACCTATATAGATTAATTACATTCATAGTGATCTATTTCAAGCGTGTATTTCTTTTAATGTTTATGATTATGGCTTACAGCTAATGAAAACCCAAAAGTCTCAGAAAAATAGAATATTATACAAGACCAATTAAAAAAAATGATCTCTAATACAGAAATGTTGGACTGCTGAAAAGTATGTATAGTATGTGCACTTAATACTTGGTCAGGGCTCGTTGTGCATGAATTACTGTCTGCCTGTGGCACTTGAATGGAGCGAGTACTTGTAATTACACAACGCCGCCACTCCACAGGAGACAACGCGTAGTGTATGACTCCTCTTCAAACAGCTGATTGGCAGGACTGCTTGATGACCTATCCTTACAATAATTAATTAATATATATGGCAGGAAAACCCCTTTAAAATTCAAAATAGATTGGTCCTTAAAGAGGCTTCGCTCCCAGGGGAACCAGGCTGCAGCAGGCACAGGCATCGTCTTGTTCACCTTCCTTGTCCTGCCTAGCGGCCTGGAATTGCTGCCCTCCTCTGTCTCACCGACAGTGTTCTGCAGGCCACAGCTAGTGCTTCTTAGTCCCGCCCGTAGGGTGTGCACATGCTCCCTGGCTCTTAAAAGACCAGTGTGCGAACATCCTAATTCTTACACAGCCTATGGCTGGATATTTCTGGGTATTTATGGTGCCTTCCCCAATGGAGCAGTGCCTGAGCTTAGGTTCCTAGTTTACTAGTTTTACCAGTAAAAGTGTGCTATTCTGATTGTCTGCCCAAGTACCTAGCTTCTGTTAACTGACTCTTATACTCCACTGCCAGCTTGTCTACTGTACTGACCATTTGCTGCTTACCATGACCTCGGATTAGTTTCTCGGAATCACACAAACTCTGCCTGCATTAACCTCTGCCTATTGACTGACTAGGAGTTTTGCTTGATCCCTTGGTGCTTTGCACCAGTGTCTCTGAACTCTGTGGGTCAGCTGCCAGCTACACCAGGACTATTCCAAGAGGTAGCGGCGGGGTGGGTCTCCTGCAGTGAAGGCCAGATTTTTGTATAGGGGGTTAAAGGATGAAAACCTGGAGATTGCCCTCAGGTATAGCCCAAAGTCAAACTGGTTACTTGGTACAATGGTTCCACAGACAATGTCCATAACAGGGTTTTTCTGGTTTGCATTAAAATCATTTTACCCCTTACAGACCAGGCCAATTTTCGTTTTCACATTTACCTTTTTTCCTCCCCGCCTTCCAAGACCTAAACATTTTTCTTTTCTTTAAAAAAATAAATAAATTCTGACCTGTTTTTTTGTTTGTTTTTTATAACTTTGCTTTTATGGTGTTTACTAAGCTCTAACAATTACATGATTTGATTACATGGTGAACACGGGTCAGGAGAGTCCAAATAAAAAAAAAAAAGTAAAAGATGTACATGAGATCAGCAACAAGCAAGAGCACTACAATGCACTGTACAATTCAAAAGATATACCTTTATACAGATTACAGAAGATCGCAGTCTCTAGAAAGTAACTTAAAGGAGTTCTCTGGGGCTTTACCTAAATTCTTTGTTTCAGCTAATCTGTGGAAGAAAGAGCGTTTCAGCAGTACTTACCCTTCCATCGCACCTCCGATTCCACAATCTTGGCTGTGATCAGATATGTTATACTGAAGAAGCAGGAGACCTGTCAGGCAGTCATGTGATCACAGTCCAGATTGTGGAATCAGAGGCGCAATGGAAGGGTTAGTTAGGGTACTTTCACATTTGCGTTTTTCTTTTCCGGCATAGAGTTCCGTCCTAGGGGCTCTATACCGGAAAAGAATTGATCAGTTTAATCCCCATGCATTCTGAATGGAGATCAATCTGTTCAGGATGACTTCAGTTCAGTCATTTTGACTGAATAGGCAAAAGATAAAACCGCAGCATGCTACGGTTTTATCTCCGGCCCAAAATAGTGAAGACTTGCATGAATGCCATAGAAATGTATTAGTGCCGGATCTGGCATTCAAAATACCGGAAAGCCGGATCCGTCCTTGCGGTCTGCGCAGACTGAAAAAAAGGTGTACAAAATAAATGCTGGATGACACCGGAAAGATGGATCCGGCATTTCAATGCATTTTTCTGACTGATCAGGCATTTTTCATCCTGATCAATCTTACAAATGCCATCAGTTGGCATATGTTTTGCCGGATCACTCTGCCGCAAGTGTGAAAGTAGCCTAAGTACTGCTGAAACTCTCTCCCTTCCACAGTGTCACGGGGTTCCGAAGGTGCACTTGGTCCCCCATTTCCCGCAGACCTGTTGCTTAGCTTTGGGAATGAGGATCTGTGCTTGACCTCATTCCCAGGGCGGCTTTGCTGGCTGGGTGGCTCCCTGCTCCTAGTCTGCCTTGAGCACCGAGCTGATCACTCGGTGCTCGACCGGTTGGTCTGTTGGTCATGTGACGCTGGCCACGTCACATGACCCTCACTCCCCACTATAAATACAGGCAGCCTGCTGGTCACAGGTTGCCTGTTAATTTCTAGGTTCCTGGCTATCTGTTGGACTACTGAATACTTACCTGATCCTGTTCCCAGACGATCCTCTGCCTGCTCCTCCTGTACTGCGCATCCATCCTGGTATTGTGACCTCGGCTCCCACCTGACTACTCTCTTAGGACTGCTCTTGTACTTCGCTACTCTCCTGGTATTTGACCCCGGCTTCTCCTGACCATTCTTTGCTTAATCCGTTGTACTGCGTAGCTCTCTTGGTTCTGACCCGGTCCGTTCATGTTCCGTATTTTGTCTTGTCTGTCTTCCCTGCACATATCCTAAGTTAGAAACTGCCGTCCAGTTGTCCCCTGTCATCAGGACTCGTGAGGCAAGTAGGCAGGGCCAGGGGTGAGGGTGGAGCGCAGTGGTCACTACCCTTCCCCCTGTGTGTGTGTGGATGTGACCGTTACACACAGGTTAGCTGAACCAAAGAATTTAGGTAAAGCCCCAGAGAACTCCTTGACGTTACTTTCTAGACACTGCAATCTACCATTATCTACATGTAGGTGTCTTCTCTACATTGTATTGCTTTATATTTTCACACTTTTTATGGTGGTATCATTTCTAATAAACCTGAATTCAGTTAGTTGTCATATGGTTGGGACATTCCAATCCTTACAACAGCTGAGATGTCTGGATAATCCATTTTTAAATGTTTAGTTGTAGTAGATAATGAACGCTCTAGAGCTACATCACCACCACACAAAGCGAGGGGCAGTTTGCACCGTTCAGTATACTCTGCTGAGTTACACCATTCAATACATGACATTTTGCAGTATATGTAATATTGATAATAATTATTTTCTGAACCAGTGAGTATTTAAACATTGGGTGTCAGTATGGTTTCTATGTGTATATTACAATTATTTATGTTACAAATGCCCTGAGAATGATGACATACCCAATATCTGAGATATATTAGACTTAAACATATAAAAATTGGTTTAATTGTGTGCAAGTTAAAATCATGAATAGCCACATCTATTTAAATAAGGTCACGCATATTTGTGGTCTTCTAGGAATGGAACTGAACAGCCCATTTGTAACTTATGGTTACAGCTGCTCAGTAATAAAATTCTTAACAAATTACTTTTTCTGTGCACATTTTTAAAAGAGCACATTTGCCATATAAATTGTGCAGCACAATCTCCATCGTATTTCGTCAAGAAAGCCATAGAAGAGATTTCTTTAAACAAAAAAAATAAAACTGGAATGACTGAGCGATGCTTCCAAGAACAAGGTAGGAGTGCTCAGATAAGGAAAAGAAAAATCCCAATACGCAACAGAAAATATACACACACAAACACACAGCAATCAGCCAAGGCTGCACTTACATGGTGCAGCTTGGTCACGGCAGTGCCAGACAGAACCTTTACTTGCAACTTAAAAAGGTTATGTCATGATTAATGTAAAAAAAAGAAAATCCGACATCATATAGTACTTAAAAATCTATTTCTAACAAACCTAGAACCAGCCCTGTGCCTCACATGGCTGCAGAGATACCCCATTCACTGGTCCAATAGCTCTGCTAGATTTCATTCAAGCAGGCAGCTCCAGGGCGTGTCCTTTCTCAGGAGGTGTGTCAGTCCTACAGCAGTTCTCTCCCTTTAACTGTCACAGCATCTAACTCTAGTAGATGGGGCTGGTGGCAGCTCAAAGTTAGAACTGAGCATGTGCGACCACCCCAGCAATGTAACTAGGGTCAACAGAGAAATAAGAAAATAATAAACAGCAGGTGGCGATATACATATACTTTTTATTGAATAACTCAGTGACTGTACTAAATTTTTAGATTCCGAGGTTGGTTTGAAAAATGTAGAATGTTTTTCCTGGGACAACTTCTTAAAGCCACAGCCAGTACAGATGCAGCAGGGTAATTCTGCATGTGGTTACTGTAGCCTGGCCATACTCTGTATGCGCAACTTAACACCACTGACAAGAGAGGTGAATAACAATTATCTCATTATTACGGCAAATATCAAAGGCAGCAAGTGAACTGTCAGTTCTTGAAGTTGATGGGTTGGAAGCAGGTAAAATGGGCAAGCGCCAGTGGTGTACATAAGACTTAGAAACAGAACTACAGCTCACCTAAATGGATATCCTGAGACTTGTAGTTCCACAATGCGCACGGGTGCTTAGTGCACAATAGAAGATACTGCAATACAAGTTAGGAAAAAACGGCACTTGCCTTAGGACAAATTCACTCCACAGCGGGTACATATCATGGGTATGACTTGATACACACAAACCCGCCTAGCTGTGAAGCTAATAAAAGAAGGTGAATTTGTCCTAAGGCGAGTGCCGTGCTGTTTCTTCCTAACTTGGAAATCTCATAGAGCTCCTAGGCAAAACATAGTATGCACACTTGTGAGATTTATGCCAAATTATTATTATTATTATTATTTATTTTTATTTTTTTTATCTGTGAAGATTTTTTTAAATAAAAAAATAAAAACACTTTACACAACTGCTATGTCACACCAGACAACTGACATAAATGCACTGATAACATCCCTGCTTCCTTACATACAGTAATATATTTCAAAAAGAGTCCTGGTACACAGGAATTTATAGTTAATGAGTGAACCCAATATGTCCCGTAACCCTGTAAAAATTGTTTAGGAATGGTTTGAGGAACTTAACAGAGTTTAATCCCAATGAGCATATGTGGGATATACTGGAAAAACAAGTCCAATCCATGGAAGCTCCTTGCAAATTACAGGACATAAAGGCTATGGAGACTTTGTGGGGGCATTTTATTTCTTATTGCATTCTACTTATTTCGGGATAGATATAATTTCTTTAATTGGTATTTATTAATTTTTTGTTCGTTTTTCTCCTTTTCAGTGAAACCTGTCAGAGAGCTTCCCGGATGGCTTCATCTGTAGTCCTTACTCCTAATTCCTAAACAACTCAAAAATCCTAATTTAGGCTACTTTCACATTAGCGGTTTCAATTCCACTATTGAGATCCGTCATAGGATCTCAATAGCGGAAGAAAATGCTTCAGATTTGTCCCCATTCATTGTCAACGGGGACGACAAAACTGAACTGAACGAAACGCACCAAAATGCATTCCGTTCCGTTTGGTTGCGTCCCCATCGCGGACAGAAAAACACTGCAAGCTCCCTGCGCCGCTCCTGGTCCCCGCACCGCCGCTGTTGATTATCCCTGTACATGGATGAAAACGTCCCCACCTGCCATTGGCCAATAGTTCTTTACAATTGTGAACAGCCAACGCTAAGCAGACAACGCAATTTATGCACTGATAACTATTTACTTGATCTTTTGGATATGCACTATACAGAAATGTACAGAATTGCACTTTTGTTCATGTATTAAATATTGCATATACTGTATAACACATATTCCCTTGACATGTATTTGCTGATTTAGCCTGAACCACATATGAACCCAAGCAAGTCAGTATTTCCACCAGCCCAATCTGCTTCAGCTCACATGGCAAATGCTGGCTTCCCTGTAGAGACCTGGCTCACTTTAGACTGGGCGTAGTAAGAAAAGACACTGAGAATGTCATGGTTGACCGACTAGACTACAGAGATCAGAGAGATTATGCTTCATTTACTCACCAGGTCTTGCCAAAAGCAACACTTTTTAACTGCAGGTACTCATATCCAATAAGCATGTATAAAAGGAATGTTAAGGCTCAAAAGAGCCATTCATAAGGAAGATGTGTTAGGGATATCTACTGTACCACCCTTAGGCAATGGCTCATGTGTGTAAAAAATAAAAATGTATACGTGTGTATAAAAACACACACTTTAAAATAATGTAAAGAAACGTCAAAAGGAAAAAACTAAACTTGTTCACTTTAGGGCTCTTTCACACCTGCGTTCTTTTCTTCCGGCATAGAGTTCCGTCGTCGGGGCTCTATGCCGGAAGAATCCTGATCAGGATTATCCCCATGCATTCTGAATAGAGAGAAATCCGTTCAGGATGCATCAGGATGCCTTCAGTTCAGGAACGGAACGTTTTTTGGCCGGAGAAAATACCGCAGCATGCTGCGCTTTTTGCTCCGGCCAAAAATCCTGAACACTTGCCGCAAGGCCGGATCCGGAATTAATGCCCATTGAAAGGCATTAATCCGGATCCGGCCTTAAGCTAAACGTCGTTTCGGTGCATTGCCGGATCCGACGTTTAGCTTTTTCTGAATGGTTACCATGGCTGCCAAGACGCTAAAGTCCTGTCAGCCATGGTAAAGTGTAGTGGGGAGCGGGGGAGCAGTATACTTACCGTCCGTGCGGCTCCCCGGGCGCTCCAGAGTGACGTCAGGGCGCCCCACGCTCATGGATGACGTGTCGCATGGATCACGTCATCCATGCGCATGGGGTGCTCTGACGTCATTCTGGAGCGCCCTGGGAGCCGCACGGACTGTAAGTATACTGCTCCCCCGCTCCCCACTATTACTATGGCAACCAGGACTTTAATAGCGTCCTGGCTGCCATAGTAACACTGAACGCATTTTGAAGACGGATCCGTCTTCAAATGTTTTCAGTTCACTTGCGTTTTTCCGGATCCGGCGTGTAATTCCGGCAAATGAAGTACACGCCGGATCCGGACAACGCAAGTGTGAAAGAGCCCTAAAATAGCAAATATAGCAATAATCATCTTATACCTTTGTAATACTAGGCATAGGGCCTTACTTTAGTAAAAATCCCCAAAAATAAAGATAGGATGCATCTCATAAAAATATTTGGGTTCTTCTTGATTTTCTTAACGTAAGGAAGTGAACACAACTAAGACTACTTTCACATTAGCTTCCGTTACAATAATACAACCGCATTCATCCGTCATGAACAGATCCGGTTGTATTATGTCTTCTATAGCCAAGACGGATCAGTCCTGAACTCCATTGAAAGTCAATGGCGGACGGATCCGTTTTCTATTGTGTCAGAGAAAATGGATCCCTCTCCATTGAATTACATTGTGTGTCAGGACGTCTTGCTCCGCACCATATGGCGGACAGAAAAACGCTGCAGGCAGCGTTTTAGTGTCCGCCTCCAGAGCAGAATGGTGACTGAACGGAGGCAAACTGATTTATTCTGAGCGGATCCTTTTCCATTCAGAATGCATTAGGGCAAAACTGATCCGTTTTGGACCGCTTCTGATAGCCCATGACGGATCTCAGAAACGGAAAGCCAAAACGCTAGTGTGAAAGTAGCCTAACACCATAGAACATATGACACATTCAAATGGACAAGAATGGTTCTTGATGTCAGAAAATCAGCCATATTTTTCAGGGATGGAAAAGGAGAAGGAGGAATAGGTCACACGACCTCTAGGAGTTTTTGAAATTAGGAAATGATGTCACAGCCTACCACTTCGTTGCTTCTTCAACAAAATCTTTTCGTTAACATTGCAAAGTCTACTATACTCTCTCTCTCTTACAATTTAGCTATTGCATTTATCATAAAGGAAACATAGATCACAAAATGTTGCATGTGCAAACAAATTTGAATATAGTCTATGAGAGATGAGAAGAGCATGCTCAGTTGTTTCTCATCTCCCGGTCACATTAATGCACAATAGGCAAAGCTGATCTTGGTATTGGTAGAATCCCAGCTATTGGGGTCCCACAGATTAAACATTCATCAACTATTTTCTCAATAAGATACATGAATATAGAAAACAAAATTTTGGTGGATTTTTAAAATGTTATTTTCTGTTGTCTGAAGTTGATAGTACACAGTTTTCCAAGAACAGTGTTAGCATGGGTGATGTCAAACTAGTGAAGCAATTAATAGTGCAAATAATGAAATTGTAGATTGAGGAGGAATAACTAACCAAAAAGGAACTCTGGCTAAACATGCAGTAATTGAACAAAGAAGACTTTTATTCAAAGCGTCACCTCTCCTGCCTCCTAAATTAAAAGAAGACTTGATGAAAGGACTTCTTGGTTCACTCCCTTGTCATCTCAACTTCTCTTTATTGGATCCAACTGACAACTAGTAAAAGTAGCAGTCTGTTCTGTATCACTGGTATTACCATCCAGCACTGCTGAGTAAGATGTTGTTCCTATGTGCTGGAAATGTGGTCAGGATCTGTGAACTCTGGAGCATTTTTGTTAGTTTTGCCAGGTCTTTAGGTTGGTACGTTTGTCCCATTCATATGGTTCAAATGCCAGCTTTCAGGAGAGGTAACTGAGGTATTTCCTTCAAAACAGGTGATTCCCAGACACTGGAGAGCATCATTTTCTCCTTCAGTTAGGAAATTCACACACTTGATTTAACTGGAGGACTTTGAGGGACTCTGGACACTTGAGCAGTTGGGTGTCTGTTAACTGGAGCCAGGGTGACTTTGTACCAATCTCTTTTATCTGTTCACACAGCTGGTTTTCATTTTGAGCATGGACACCTCTTCCTTTCCTTTCCTCCTTTTTAATTTTTCCCTTTGTTTGTTCACACTATGTCTATTGTTTCTCCTTGATATGGTCAGACCTATGAAAGGATCGATGATACTGGATACATCTATTAATGATACCTGAAGAGTGATACTGGTGTTCGGTTACTAAGGTCCTTCATTGATTTGTTTTTGACTTGTTGTACTTGCATATTTTGTACTTTAAATAAAACTAAAACTTGATTCACCAAAAGTACCAGTCTGCACCCTTTGCAATGGAAGAATCCTGAGGCTGAAGTGTTAGACACCACAGTCTATTTAAATCTTAGTTTAACCTCGTGTTTTGCCTGAAACAGAATAGTCTCTATGATATAGTCATGTTGACAACTCACATGCTACCCTAACAACAATGAAAAGAAATTGTGAAAAGTTGGAAATTGTGACCTTTAGTCAATACAAAGTTGTATTTAAGAAATGTTCAAATAATACAATATATACAGCACAAGGCAATCTTCAGGTGTAGACAGCTATCCAGCAATGACTCAAGTACTATAGATTTCTACATCTCAGATGATAACTGTAAAACGGTGCAAAACAGATTTTAAAGCCTTGGTCCTTCCTCAGTTCAAAACTAGGTAGACCTTTTACAACTAGCAGACATTGTGCACCAGATTCAACAGCCTTGATGTGGGATACTCCAAAAAACTGGAGTTAGGCTATGCTATAGAATGAACCTTATGGTAATAGCTAAAGATTTTTTTACACTTTCATAACATTTATACACTCATTGACAAAAAAATAATAATACACAAAGAAGGAGTAGTTGGAATATAATGAAACTTTATACAGTGAAGAACAGAAGTATTTGAACACCTTGCGATTTTGCAAGTTCACATTGTAGGTGCATTCCCACTCGGAGAGAAAGAATAAAAAAAAAAAAATTCAGGAAAATCACATTGTATGATTTTTAAAGAATTTATTTGTCTTGCACTGCTGAACATAAGTATTTGAACACCTGTGAAACAGCAATAATTCTGGCTCTCAAAGACCTGTTACTGTGCCTTTACAAAGTCCACCTCTACTCCACTCATTAATTTAAATTAGTAGCACCTGTCTGAGCTCTTTAAAGACACCTGTCCATCCCACAGTCAGTCACCATGGGCAAGACCAAAGATGCTGTCAAAAGACACCAGAGACAAAATTGTGGACCTCCACAAGGCTGGAAAGGGCTATGGGGCAATTGCCAAGCAGCTTGGTGAAAATAGATCAACTGTTGGAGCAATTGTTAGAAAATGGAAGAGGCTAAAGACGACAGTCAGTCTCCCTCAGACTGGGGCTCCATGCAAGATCTCACCTCGTGGGTATCACTGATAATAAGAAAGGTGAGGAATCAGCCCAGAACTTCAAGGGAGGTGCTGGTCAATGACATGAAGAGAACTGGGACCAAAGTTTCAAAGGTCACTGTTGGTAGAACACTACGCCGTCATGGTTTCAAATCATGCATTGCATGGAAGGTTCCCCTGCTCAAGACATCACATGTCTAGGCCCGTCTGAAGTTTGCCAATGATCATCTGGATGATCCAGAGGAGGCATGGAAGTCATGTGGTAAGATGAGACCAAAGTAGAACTTTTTGGTCTAAACTTCACTCGTCATGTTTGGAGGAAAAAGAAGGATGAGTTGCAACCCAAGAACATTATCCCTACCGTGAAGCATGGGGGTGGTAACATCATGCTTTGGGGTTGCTTTTCTGCGAAGGGGACAGGACGACTGCACTGTATTAAGGAGAGAATGAATGGGGCCATTTATTGTGAGATTTTGAGCAACAACCTCCTACCCTCAGTCAGAGCATTGAAGATGGGTTGTGGCTGGGTCTTCCAACATGACAACGACCCAAAGCACACAGCCAGGATAACCAAGGAGTGGCTCCGTAAGAGGCATATCAAGGTTCTAGAGTGGCCTAGCCAGTCTCCAGACCTAAATCCAATAGAACATCTTTGGAGGGAGCTGAAACTCTGTGTTGCTCAGCGACAGCCTCGAAACCTGACAGATCTAGAGGAGATCTGTGTGGAGGAGTGGGCCAAAATACCTGTTGCAGTGTGTGCAAACCTGGTCAAGAACTACAGGAAACGTTTGACCTCTGTAATTGCAAACAAAGGTTTCTGTACAAAATATTAACACTGATTTTCTCGGTGTTCAAATACTTATGTTCAGCAGTGCAAGACAAATTCTTTAAAAAATCATACATCGTGATTTCCAGTTTTTTTTAATTTTTATTCTGTCTCTCTGAGTGGGAATGCACCTACAATGTGAATTTCAGACCCCTCCATGATTTCTAAGTGGGAGAACTTGCAAAATCGCAGGGTGTTCAAATACTTCTGTTCCTCACTGTATGTGATTAAAATATTAGAGGGAAAGGATATGTTTATTGGGGAAACTGTACAAAGAAGGCTCTAGGAACCTGTTGGGCCGCTTCTAGTCTGAATACAAGGTGAGATACGGTTGGGCATGGAGGCATACAGGTTACATACACTATCCTGCAGCACATTTGCCTACAAATGTGGCTCATAGGTTGCTGAAACTGCCATCGCAGCTGGTCCTATAAATGCTTGAATGGCAATAAATCTGGCAACTGAGCAAGTTAAGGAAGTGCTGTAATCTGGCAAAAGACATTCCTGGAAAATCCTTGTTACATGTGGGCAGGCATTATCCTGCTGAAAAATGCCAGTTGGAAGCCCTGCCAATGGAGGCAATACATTTGGCAGCAGGATGTCCAGCACATATCATGGTTAGTGTCCATCCTATTACTAGTAGGGTTGACCAACTTTCGTAGACGATGACTCCCCAGATCATTACACCAGCAGGTGGGGGAGTGTGCTGCTGCACAGCAAAAGCAGGATTAAAGCGCTCACCACTAGGTCTGCATATCCACGGATTTCAAGAAGGAAAGCGCTCTAAAGCTCACTCAAATCCCATTTGGCACATCATTGTAAGCAAAAACTATTCACAAGTCAATCACAATTCATTAACAAAAGGTTGTGTAATCGGGTAAGAAAAAACTCTGTTCCAAAAAAAGTACTTTTGTTCTGGACATGAAGAGGGCTTCAGGATCAAACAGCAAGGAAAAATATTGAAATCCCTATTATTCTGGCTTTAGTGACAGTTCTATATTTGTATACTATAAATCGGCAATGTGTTTCAGTGTTTCTCTATTTGTGATTTGGCTAGTGCATAACACAGCATGTTTGACACCTCTATGGTATACCCTTCTGTACCACATATTGCATTGTGCTAAATCACTGCTACTAAACTCTGACTCAATTGACTACTTTCCTAACTACCACCTCTGGACTACACACTTTACTCTGTGTGATTACGGTTTCCTGACCCTTTCACTATCTGACTATGTTTTTGACCTACCCCTGGTACTTTGATTCCCAAAGCCAACTTATGAACTGCCTGACCTGGCTTCACCCTTCTCCGTGTTGTACCCCTTGTGGTAAGCAGAAATAGACTGCTTGGTATTACCCACAGCCAAAGCATCACAGACCCATCTTCCCCCTTTAGCTACTGTTATCCAGAGAATAAACCAGTGGACTAGATAGAGGCACCTAAATTCTTGACCCTAATTGATGTCATTGGAATAGGGTCTGTTATAGGTAATATTAATTTGTAAGATAAGGGGACCCTTTTTCCTGGATTTCCCCTTTGACTTTGGAAGATATGCTTCCACTGACAGATGGTGGGTCATAAATGTTTAATGTTTGTTCAGTGGCTAAAATGAATTCTACTTGAGGTTATTTTACAATCTGTGATACAGTAGACACAGTGGTCTATTTTCTAACCTGTCTGCACATTTAATATAATACTTCACAATTCTTCAAAAGCAAGTGACCTCAAGGATGGATGGGAAACAGTCTGTTCTTTTGTGCTCAGCAGTTTGACTTCCCAACTCTCCACTGTTATGCCTCTAGCCAGATAGATTTTCAGAGCACATGGTATCTTATCTTGCATCAAGCCAGTATCATCATGTGGGTGTCCATCTCAAAACTATTTAAAGGATCACTAAACCTAGAAATAATAAAAGTAAACAAGAAATATTGTCGCCCTCTCTGTTTGTCAGTCTACAGCATTTTTTGCATGATCCTAACATAAACAGTCTTATTGAAACCATGAAGAGAACACAGGGATATATTTTCTGCTGATCTTCTCCATCTTCAGCTTGTGACTGGCTCGGGGGGCAGGGCTTAGCAAAGGGTCAGGGCTTAATCTTTTTTTCCTATTGCAGACAGGACACAGCAGTGATGCTCCTGCTCCAGTCAGTTGGCTTACAGCCAGACACAGTACAGACATGTACAGCGAAGAGGGGGCATGGCTAAGGTGCAGGGTTTTTCACAGTAAGGCCCCTGTCAAGTGAAAAATGGCAACGGGTTTTGCACAGTGGTAAAATTATTAAACATCTGGATATTAGGCCCCATTCAAACAACCGTATTTTTGATCTGTATTTTTTGCGGATTGGATGCGGACCCATTCATTTCACTGTGTGCTGTCTACATCCATAAGTCCATTCTGCAGTCCTGCAAAAAAATAATAATAATGAAGATGTCCTATTCTTGACCGTTTTGTGGACAAGAATATGCATTGTTACAATGGGTCTGCAAAAAATGGATGCAACGCTGACGTCACATGGAAGTCATCCATAAGTCATCCAGAAAATACTGACGGTCGTGTGAATACAACTTTACCATGACAAAGTCATCCACGTTACTAACTGTCATGCATACAAATAAGTGCCATATATGCTACATTTATTAGCAGAGGTAAACTTGTTCACGCTATAGTATGTGTCCTGTTCTGTACCTGTTTATCAAAGAAATAGTACTGATGCAAGACTGTCAGTTCAGCTAGTTTTAGATTTCTGCATCTGCTTCTTAATGCACATTTTGCACAAATAAGCAATGGAAATAGATGTACTGCTTTCATGTTCCACATCCACTTTTCTTTTTTTCTTCCCTGGTGCTCACTTTATGTGTCATTTTTTTCAATGCATTTTAGGACTATCCCACAAATGTTGGTCTTGTAATTTTTCTTGTTTATATGTACATTGTGACATTTTTATATTCTTTTTCCATGGAGGGGTAGACAATTCTTTGACCAGTGACTGAGTGTCAGAGGTGCTGTAATTTCCACATCGTTTAGTGTGAATTTTATTGGTTTTAATCTGCGCCTATGTGTTTTGTCATGCATCTTGAACTCTTTAATAAAATCTGTTGATTGACACAGCGGTTTCACTCCCACTGCCATTGCATATTGATTAGACTTCAATGGCAAAATATTAATGATAGGTTAGATATGATAAACCCTTTAAAATCGTTAACAACAAATGCCACAGATGTGATATTAAAGAACAAGAAAACATGCACAAAACAATTGCACCTAGTTTTAAATGTATTATAATACATTAAAAACTAGGTGCAATCAGTTTGTGCATCTTTTCTTGTTCTTTAATATCACATCTGTGGCATTTGTTGTTAACGATTTTAAAGGGTTTATCATATCTAACCTATCATTAGTATTTTGCCATTGAAGTCTAATCAATATGCAATGGCAGTGGGAGTGAAACCGCTGTGTCAATCAACAGATTTGACTTTGTGCTAAACCTAAAGGCGTTATCCTGGCAATCTTCTGTTATTCACCCTTTAAGCGCCATACAGGGATCTGTTACCTCCTGGAGTAGTCTCTGTGTGACTGACAGCTGACTCACCGGGGTCAACAGAAACTGGTGCAGAGCACCGAGGGGTCAGGCAAAATCGTAGACAGGGAGAGGTCTAGGTCAGGGCTGGCAGAGTACGTGCTACACAGTAAATGGTCAGAGGTCAGGTCAGGCAGCAGAGGGTCAGAATCCAGTAAACTGCAGAAAGTCGGTAAACAAGCTAGACAAGCTACTGCCTTAAGGACCCCAGGGTTGCCAACCATTGGCTGGTGAAGATTAGAAAGGTGCTTGCTGACCTTTTAAACCCTCAAAGAGCTTTACCATACATGTACAGCACAAGTCTGTACTTTAAAGATCATACCACTCAAAAGCTGAGCATGTGCTGTAGCAGTAGGGTTCTGCTGTTTTACACAGCAGAAACCTTGAGGCATTGTCCGATCACAGATTTTTAACCCCTCAGATGCCATGGTCAATTGTGAACACAGCATCAGAGCGGTGAAATCCTGATAGCACTGCACTCCTGGGGCCTGAATGGCTTCCCCACATTGAGGTCAAGAGAGACATTTGGTTGCTGTGGCAGCCATGGACCTTCTGAAGGTTCCGAGACCAGTCATAACAAAATACCTAGGCAGGAACAAAGTGAAGGGTCAGAATGAGGCAATGCAAAGAAAAAAAAAAAAAAAGCTTTTTCAAAGTTTTTTTTTTAAAGTATTAAAACATAAGAAAAACTATATAAATGTGGTACTGCTGCAATCATACTGACCCAGAGAAAGAAAGTAACGGATCAGTTTTACCGCATAGGGAACATAGTAAAAATGAATTCCATAAAACTATGGCGGAAATGAGGTTGTTTTTTCAAATTTGGAATTTCTTTAGAGCTTACTACTACATCATATGCAAAATAACATGGTGCAATTAGAAAGTACAACTTGCCCAGCAAAAAACAAGCCTGCAACTATGTGAACAGAAAAATAAAAAAAGTCATGGCTCTAGGAAGGCAGGGAATCGCTGGGTACTTAGGGGAGTAAAAGCCAGAGAGAGTGTTCTCCCCGCGGGCAGAGGAGGGGAGGCCTTGCCGGCAAGAAGGCAACAGCCTGTATATGGAGGGACAGAGCTGACCCGTAGGCTGGACCTGCTGGGAAAAAGGCAGTGTGAGGAGGGTCTGGGCCCCTGGGCGAGGCAAGTGGCAAGCTGACGCTGTAAGACTATCAGTCAGGTCTGAGAAGGAACTGAAAATCAACACTGTGTGCTTTATCACAGACTAGTCATGATCAGACATTGACATATCTACTACCAATGTCTGTTGTGGTAAAAAATGATATTCAGTAAAATCAGTTGCACAAAAGTGTGACAATATCGTATTAAATTCAATGGGATCTATGAGGGTGCCCATTTCCATATATTTTTGTCACAAGAGGTATTTTATATGGGAAAGAACTAAAACTCTGATAGATGAGAACTGTAAATATTATTACTGTGTGTATATAACATAATGACATCACTGCTTTCCAAACACAATGCAAACCTCTTTAGGTCCCGACGTGGACACCGCAGGTACATGTCGGTACTTCAGAGGATTTGTAAAAATCGAAACACAAAGTTTAGCAGCGGAGTAAATATTTACTAGACAGAGGAATACCGTTGCTACCCGGTCTCTATATGCGGAGTCGGTGTATGTCATTATATACAGGTTTGGTTTCTAGGACGACCAGGTAATACAAACACAGGTGCCTGCTCCCGATTTCTCAATACATTCCTAATTTGGCTGGGGTTATACCTAGACTTTTCATCGCTCTCTCTGAAAAATCGCTGCGATATCGCTGTCCATTGGAATGCACTGTTTAGCTTGAAATCTGCTGCAGTCAGGTGAGACAACAGTGATTTCTTTGGCAATCAATACATGCTGGTAGTCTACCTGGCATAACAAAAACCTCTTGAAAAATCACTTATTAACCCTTAGGATACCGGAGGTTTTTACGTTTTTGCTTTTTCATTTTTCTTCTCCATGTTCTTTGAGCCATAACTTTTTTTTATTTTTCCGTTCACATATCCATATGAGGGCTTATTTTTTGCGTGAACAAGTTGTACTTTCTAATACCACATACAATGTAATGGTAAAAAAATTCTGAATGGGGTGGAATTGGAAAAAAAATTAAATCTGAGAGACCCGTGGGCACCATGTTTGCCCATCACTCCAGCGCCATACATGTACAGAGCTGGTAGTGAAGGGGTTAAGGTCATCAATATCAGATCAGGGTTACGATTTCTAGCATCCTGGCTGATCAGCTGCTTGAAGGGAGGTCCCAGCACTTAGGCGGGTGCTGTGTCCTCTTCTAAATTTAACTGCAAGCTGCCTCTTGTAGTGCAGGTGCAGGGTAATTACAGCTGCTCATCCATTTCACTTGAATGGGACGAGCAGGTTGTAGCTGCACCGCACCACCGCTACAAGGTAGACATTGTGCAGCTAAATAGTGAGCACAAGCGCCACAACCTCTCAACCTGATCGCCAGGGTGTTGGGAGTCAGACCCCGCTGATCTGATATTGATGACCTATCCCAGTGTTGGCTAACCTCCGGAACTCCAGCTGTGGTGAAACTACGACCCCCAGCATGCTCTACTCCTTTCTATCGTGTTCTGAGAATAGCCAAGCAAGTGTGCATCTTGGGAGTCGTAGTTTTACCACAGCTAGAGTGCCGGAGGCTAGCCATCACAGGCCTATCCTAAGGACTGGTCATCAGTATTATACCACTGTACAACCTCTTTAAGGTCTAGAGAAAAGGTCTTACTACAAAAAGTGCAAATGTAGCTCCAGCTTGGCAAAGGTGTCTTGTGAAAAAATATATACTGTGCGTAGCATCCGTTTTATGGGTCCATTATACGGATGCATCAGGGCTTTTCTGGATCATTAAGAAGCAGTGTGAAAAGAGCCTAACACAAGACTTTTTACAATAAATATAATACCATTTGTGATACAAAATGGACAGGAAGCTTGGAGCATGAGAGGCAGTGAAGTCGTCAGCTTGCGGTTAATTAATCACAGTTGCGTTCTAATCAATGTCTAATCAAGGGATTTTTAGAAATTTTCAAAAATAAATTGGCGACTTCGCAAAGCAATAACTTCGGCTCATCAGAGCCAATACATTCTAATACTGTACGGAGCTCCTGCTCCATACAGTATTAGAACAAAGTTTTATGCGAATCGACTTCAGATGTTTCATCCAAAGTCGATTTGCTCATCCCCAATTGTGAGCATCACTGGGGACAGTGTGATGCTAATGTCTGTAAAGCGCTGTGGAATATAGTAGCGCTATATACCGTATTTTTCGCCCCATAAGACGCATTTTTCCCCGGAGTCATATGGGGGGAATACTAATGAAGCGCTTCCATTATGGAAGCGCTCAATAGTACCGGAGGACTGGGAAGCGGTGAAAGATCTGTACTCACCGCTTCCTGGTCGTCGGCTGTGCACAGCGTGAAGGCGCACTGTGACCTCACACTGTGCGCGCCAGTTCACAGCGCAGCAGACGGAGAAGGAGGAAGACAGAGCACGGGCGGTGAGGAACAGCGGCGTGCAGGAGCAGGAGAGGTAAGTGTTTTTTTTTATTTTATAAAACATGAGGCTGCTGGGGGCATAACGGCTGGGGGCATGGGTGCTAATGAGAGGCATAATGGCTGATGGAGGCTAATGAGAGGCATAATAGGGGCATAATGGCTGATGGGGGCTAATGAGAGGCATAATGGGGCTAATGAGGCATAAGGGCTGATATGGGGGCTAATGAGAGGCATGGGGCTATTATCTGAGGTCTGATTGGGGGTCATTTACATTGGGGTCTGAGCTGAAGTCTGATTGGGGGTCTGATTTGAGGCCTTATTAAAATTGGGGGTCTGACTGGGGCTGTCAGCTGAGATCTGATTAACATAGGGGGTCTGATTGGCTGTCTGACCTGAGGTGTAATGAAATGTTATTTTTTTCTTATTGTCCCCCTCTAAAACCTAGGTGCGTCTTCTAGGGCGAAAAATACGGTAAGTGCATAAAATAAATAAATAATTGTATCAGAGGTGGGATAAGTGAAAACAAGTGAAGTTCTACTATTGCTCCTGATCCTATATAGGCTGCTAGCACTGTTGCAAATCACATGCTACAACTGTATATAACCCAGACTGGTGCTAGTATATAATGAATCTGTCCTCTGGGTTCGTGCCTTAATCAGGCAACCCCTTTTAAAATACAACTTGGTGATCATCAATTATATGAAAGGATGGTTGGAAGGTACATAATCTTACCATATTTTGCATTCAATATAATAACATGCACTTGAATTGTGCAAATAATAGGGTAAGTTCACACTTGTGTTGATCAGATCCTGCTACACAGTAGATTAATCCTCTATAAGCTTACAGCAAAATTCCAAATAAGGGTAGGTTGACATTTGCTTTTTATCGGATCAGGCAGAGAACAGCCTACTGGAGTTCATCGGATCTCGCCGTGCCGGAAACAGCCATTCCCCACCAGACCCCAGTGACCATAATGGGATCTGGCACGGATCCGGACAGTTTCCGGGTTTTGGCCGGACGAAAACCACTGCATGCAACAGTTTTTGTCTGGCCGAAAACCGGCAATTATGCCAGAAAGTGGCTGGATCTAATTATAGGCAATGGGGTCTGGTGGTGAACGACAATATACAGCTAGGCCAGATACCGCCAGATCAGATACACGCAAGTGTGAAAATACCCTTATTTGGAATTTTGCTGTAAGCACATAGAGGGTTAATCTACTGTGTCCTCTATTGGTGTCTTGTAAGGAATTTTTTGCTGCCAACCAAAATAATCTGAATATGACGCATCACCCTATATGACCACAGTTATCATTTGATCTGAAAATAACGTGTCACATCTAATCCCCAATCTAGAAGCAGAGCTGCAACTTCAAAGCTCTTCTAAATATGTCTGGGTTAAATATAGACGTTTGCAAACTACATGTTTTACATGCCTCAATAAATCTATTTACCATGTCGGCAAACGCCGGTCCTGAAATCGAAGGTCATGAAAAGACTGCCTGTGGAAAGAGTTTATATCACTGAGCTGTGTGACGGAGTCCATGATGAGGATTACAGTCAGCCTACCTTCATCCAGGGAGACTGGAAAGACATGATTGCCCTGATCCTAGGACATTTTTTACGATAATCAAATGTTTAAACAGCGGCTTGAAATTCTTCAAATTCATCATGAGAAATGTGAACAACTGCATTAAAAGTGAAACTGAAATCATAGGGAAACTTCCATTTAAAGGGGTTGTCTACTTTTTACTATTCATGACCGGTCCTCAGGATAGGTCATCAATATCAGATCAGTTGTTTGAATATGATTGCTGCCTTCTCTGCCCGCCACAGCACAATTTCAGTGGTGAGCAGGTGTTATTACAAGTACGGCATCGACGTTCACTTCTATGGTATGGCCATACTTGTAATTACACCTGGTTACCACTGCAATTGCTGTGGGAGGTAAACAGAGCAGAGAAGGCAGCACTTGTAGAGCGCTGCCTTCTCTTCAAACAACTGATCGGTGGGGGCACCGGGATGGCCTATCCTGAGGATAAGTCATCAACAGTGAAAAGCATACAACCCCTTTAACACCTTTATATGGCTATGTCCAAAAAATAGACATGTTGGCATCCAAAAAGCCTTCACAATCCATTACACAGGATAAGCAATTTTATCAATAAACAGGTGAGCAGCCCATACATAGTGTTCTGGACAATTAAAACCCTTCTACCCCGGCCAGTTTTCACCTTCCTGACCAGGCCATTTTTTGCAAATCTGAGTCATGAGTCACTTTATGTGGTAATAATTTTGGAATGCTTTTACTTATCCAAGCCATTCTGAGATTTTTTTTGTCCTGGTAATTGCGAGTTGATACGTTTCACTTTTTTTTTTAAATAAAAAATAAAATAATAAATTTACCCAAAATTTTGAAAAATTCACAATTTTCAAAATTTCAATTCCTCTGCTTTTAAGAGAGATAGTGATACCTCATCATATTGTTATTACTTTACATTTCCCATATGTTTACTTTATG
Source organism: Bufo bufo (assembly GCF_905171765.1). Classification (NCBI taxonomy): domain Eukaryota; kingdom Metazoa; phylum Chordata; class Amphibia; order Anura; family Bufonidae; genus Bufo; species Bufo bufo. Next base: position 366,198,607 of record NC_053393.1, on the reverse strand, counting down.
TTGTAATCATTTTGTATATGTCATTTTATAGAATGGATTAGAATTTTAGATGCAATTTTAAAATTTTTAAGAAAATTTCCAAAACCCCCTTTTTAAAAGGAGCACTTCAGTTATTAGTTCACTTTGTGGGGCTTACATAATAGAAACCACACATAAGTGACCCCATTTTAGAAACTAAACCCCTCAAGTTATTCAAATATGACTTTACAAAACTTTGTTAGCCCTACAGATAAGTGGTCAGCAACCTTCGGCACTCCAGATGTGGTGAAACTACAACTCCCAGCATGCTCCATTCACTTCTATGGGAGTTCTGAAAACAGCTAAGAAAGTGTGCATGCTGTGAGTTGTAGTTTTACCACAGCTGGGGTGCTAAAGGTTGCTGATACCTGCTATAGATGTTCCACAAGAATTAAAGGAAAGTACAGGAGAAATTTCTAAATTTCATTTTTATTTGGAAGATTTCCCATTTTAATGCATTTTTTCCAGTAAGGCAGCCAGCAAGGGTTGACAGCCAAACAAAACTTAATATTTATTACCCTGATTCTGCAGTTTACAGTCAAACCCCATATGTGGTCATAAACTGCTGGATGGGCACATGGCAGGGTGCAGAAGGGAAGGAGCAACATATGGATTTTTGAGGGCATGTTGCATATGAAGTCCCTCTGATGCACCCCTACAGTAGAAACCCCCAAAAAGTGACCCCATTTTGGAAACTACGGGCCAAGGTCACCGTTTCATTGGTACTATTTTGGGATACATATGATTTTTTATTACACTTTTTTTGAGGCAAGGTATTAAAAAAACGGCTGTTCTGGCACAGTTTTATTTTATGTTTATTATGGCATTCACCTGACGGTGTGTATAGAGCAGGTTGTAAGGATGTGACGATACCAAATACGTCTATTTCTATTTTTTGTTTCAGTTTTACACACACAAAAAAATGTATTTTCTGAAAGACATTCTTTTACATTTTTCTGCCGATTGATTGTCTTGTGAGGGGACTTTTTTTGGGAAGAGTTGACGTTTTTATTAGTACCATTTTAGAGTACATACTGGTATGATTTTTTTGGGACGCTCAATATTAAACTTTTTTGACTTCTGATCGGGTGCGCATAGTGATCGGGTGCGCACAGCTCTGATGCCCACCTGATCAGCATGACATAATACTACGTCAATTTGTGGGAAGTCACTTCCTGCTGTGACGTACAATTATGTCAAATGTCAGGAGAGGGTAAATGGGCGTTAAGATTTTAGCAAACAAAGCTTATTGGGTGTATAACAAAAAGCTATAAACTGTCCAATATACTTTGTATATGAAAGTTTTTACTGTGTGCATGAACTTTGATTGCTCCATTGTTTCCTTCCAGTAGATAAAAATCAGTCCTGATTATGTGGCAAACATACAGGTCACAACCGATACAGGACAGTTATCAAAGTTGTGTCTTTTAACCCCTGTGTGCTATATAATAGAAATACCCTTCATATGCTCACAGGCTATATATGGAGCAGGGTGATGGCTGTATTATACAGCTGACATCTGCTAGTCATTTAATCCCATTCATTCAACCTCTCAGATACCGCGGCCAATAGAAACCACAGAATCTGAGTGGTTACTTGGTTCCCCGCGGAAAAATTGCAGAGATCCAATCGGTTTCTATGGTAGCCTGAGGACTTGTAAAAGCTCTAAGGCCTGCCATAGAAAATTGCCTCTTAAGCCCTGCCTCAGGCAGGCCTGAACAGGCAATGCCAATAATTCTAATAGACTGGCATATATGGTGTAATAATTTATTTTATTTTTTAAATGGTGATTTAGCCATTTTGATCATCACTTTGCCCACACAAAAAAAAAAAATATATATATATATATATATATATATATATATATATATATATATATATATATATATATATCTCAAGTCATATGTCAAAATGGAACAAATATAAAACTCACCCTGCAAAAAAAAAACAAAAAAAAAAAAACACAGCTCTGTGGTTGTATATATAAAAAAAAGTTATGGCCGTCAGAATATGGCGATATAGCGATAAAAAAAATCCCCAAAAGTATAAATTTGTTATCACCATAATTGCACTGACCCACAAAATAAGGCTGTCGTCATTTTTTGCACATAGGGAACACTATAAACACAAAACTCAAAAACAATACCAGAAATTGTTTTGTGTTTTTTTTTATATTTCACCCCACTAAAATTAACATGTCCTACACAAGACAAGCCATCATATGGCTATGTGTACAGAAAGTTATTTGCGGTTGACAATATGGGGTCCCCAGTGCATGGTACGAGCGGCACATGTTTGTGTGCATGAGCCTTTAAGCTGATGAAGTTGAGGATGGCAACTTTTTTCGGGACAACTTATCCAAATACCAATATCCAACATTTTTACTGACAAACTGGGGAAAAAAAATAACGAATGATAAAGATTATAATTACAGGTCTATATCTTAGTATACGGATAATAAATCATTACCGGCATTTACTGTGAGCTGAAACAAGATGATAATTACCACCAAAATAATCAGTACCACGAGCCTCAAAAAAACCTCATCTATTTTTTTTCACGGACACAGGAAAAAAAGCCACCTATTTTTTTTAGAGACTGTCCAAAAATTTCTGGACAGTTGGCAACCCTGGAGGACGGTGCATCTTGCTTCACTGCGCATGCCCTGCACATCGAGAGTATGAGCAGTGAAGTGAGGTGTTCCGTCCTCTGCTTCACTGGTGCAACTGCAAGCATCTCATGCTGCTGGAAGAATGGCCCAGACTTATTTCCTGGTAAGTAAGATCTACATTTAGTATACTTTGCAGGGATGGACGGGTTTGATATGGGCGGATTCGAGTCCCTAGCTGCACAATGTTATATGCTAATGGGTTAGTGACCCTAGATCAGGTGACAGGTTCCGTTTACGTTCGGGTGTCCGCTCGTGAGCTCCGTTTGAAGGGGCTCACAAGCGGCCCGAACGCATCCGTCCAGCCCTAATGCATTCTGAGTGGACGCGGATCCGCTCAGAATGCATCAGTCTGGCGGCATTCAGCCTCCGCTCCGCTCAGCAAGCGGACACCTGAACGCTGCTTGCAGCGTTCGGGTGTCCGCCTGGCCGTGCGGAGGCAAGCGGATCCGTCCAGACTTACAATGTAAGTCAATGGGGACGGATCCGTTTGAAGATGACACAATATGGCTCAATCTTCAAACGGATCTACCCCCATTGACTTTCAATGTAAAGTCTGGACGGATCCGTTCAGGCTACTTTCACACTTAGAATTTTTTCTAAGTTATAATGCAGACGGATCCGTTCTGAACGGATACAAACGTCTGCATTATAGGAGCGGATCCGTCTGAGCAGACATCAGACGGACCCGCTCTGAACGCTAGTGTGAAAGTAGCCTTAGGCTAAATAAAATTGTGGAGCAATAGTAATATTCTTGACATACTATTGCTGCATTTCCTAGGTTTTTCATTAACCACTTAAGGACCACAGGTTTATACCCCCCTAGTGACCAGGCCCTTTTTTACAAATCGGCACTCCACAACTTTAGCGGTTTATTGTTCGGTCATGCAACTTACCACCCAAATGAATTTTACCTCCTTTTCTTCTCACTAATAGAGCTTTCATTTGGTGGTATTTCATTGCTGCTGACATTTTTACTTTTTTTGTTATTAATCGAAATTTAACGATTTTTTTGCAAAAAAAAGTCATTTTTCACTTTCAGTTGTAAAATTTTGCAAAAAAAACGACATCCATATATAAATTTTTCTCTAAATTTATTGTTCTACATGTCTTTGATAAAAAATAAATGTTTGGGTAAAAAAAAAATGGTTTGGGTAAAAGTTATAGCGTTTACAAACTATGGTACAAAAATGTGAATTTCTGCTTTTTGAAGCAGCTCTGACTTTCTGAGCACCTGTCATGTTTCCTGAGGTTCTACAATGGCCAGACAGTACAAACACCCCACAAATGACTCCATTTCGGAAAGTAGACACCCTAAGGTATTCGCTGATGGGCATAGTGAGTTCATAGAACTTTTTATTTTTTGTCACAAGTTAGCGGAAAATTATGATTTTTTTCTTTTTTTTTTCTTACAAAGTCTCATATTCCACTAACGTGTGACAAAAAATAAAAACTTCTATGAACTCACTATGCCCATCAGCGAATACCTTGGGGTGTCTTCATTCCAAAATGGGGTCACTTGTGGGGTAGTTATACTGCCCTGGCATTCTAGGGGCCCGAATGTGTGGTAAGTAGTTTGAAATCAAAATCTGTAAAAAATGGCCGGTGAAATCCGAAAGGTGCTCTTTGGAATGTGGGCCCCTTTGCCCACCTAGGCTGCAAAAAAGTGCACACATCTGGTATCTCCGTACTCAGGAGAAGTTGGGCAATGTGTTTTGGGGTGTTATTTTACATATACCCATGCTGGGTGAGATAAATATCTTGGTCAAATGCCAACTTTGTATAAAAAAATGGGAAAAGTTGTCTTTTGCCAAGATATTTCTCTCACCCAGCACTTTTTTTTTTCTCACAAAGTCTCCCTTTCCGCTAACTTGGGACAAAAATTTCAATCTTTCATGGACTCAATATGCCCCTCAGCGAATACCTTGGGGTGTCTTCTTTCCGAAATGGGGTCACATGTGGGGTATTTATACTGCCCTGGCATTCTAGGGGCCCTAAAGCGTGAGAAGGAGTCTGGAATATAAATGTCTAAAAAATTTTACGCATTTGGATTCCGTGAGGGGTATGGTGAGTTCATGTGAGATTTTATTTTTTGACACAAGTTAGTGGAATATGAGACTTTGTAAGAAAAATAAATAAATTTCCGCTAACTTGGGCCAAAAAAATGTCTGAATGGAGCCTTACAGGGGAGTGATCAATGACAGGGGGGTGATCAATGACAGGGGGGTGATCAGGGAGTCTATATGGGGTGATCACCCCCCTGTCAGTATGTGTTTTGCGGATCCGATCCATGTATCCGTAAAAAACATACGGACATCTGAATGCAGCCTTACAAGGGGGTGATCAATGACAGGGGGGTGATCAATGAAAGGGGGGTGATCAGGGAGTCTATATGGGGTGATCACCCCCTTTCATTGATCACCCCCCTGTAAGGCTCCATTCAGACGTCTGTATGTGTTTTGCGGATCCGATCCATGTATCCGTGGATCCGTAAAAAACATACGGACATCTGAATGCAGCCTTACAGGGGGGTGATCAATGACAGGGGGGTGATCAGGGAGTCTATATGGGGTGATCACCCCCGTCATTGATCACGCCCCTGTAAGGCTCCATTCAGACGTCCGTATGCGTTTTGCGGATCCGATCCATCTATCAGTGGATCCGTAAAAATCATGCGGACGTCTGAATGGAGCTTTACAGGGGGGTGATCAATGACAGGGGGTGATCAATGACAGGGGGGTGATCAGGGAGTCTATATGGGGTGATCAGGGGTGATCAGGGGCTAATAAGGGGTTAATAAGTGACAGGGAGGGGGGGTGTAGTGTAGTGTGGTGCTTGGTGCTACATATTGCTGAGCTACCTGTGTCCTCTGGTGGTCGATCCAAACAAAAGGGACCACCAGAGGACCAGGTAGCAGGTATATTAGACGCTGTTATCAAAACAGCGTCTAATATACCTGTTAGGGGTTAAAAAAATCACATCTCCAGCCTGCCAGCGAACGATCGCCGCTGGCAGGCTGGAGATCTACTCGCTTACCTTCCGATCCTGTGAACGCGCGCGCCTGTGTGCGCGCGTTCACAGGAAATCGTGGCTCACGCGAGATGACGCCAAACGGCGTTAGCGTAGCCTGGGAGAGCCGCCGCAATGACGCCTTTCGGCGTTACATGTGCGGCAAGCGGTTAAAGAAAGGACGTAACAGGCTGCAGGATCCTATACAGGATTTGTTTTTTATCTGTAACCATAAAACACATACAGCATGTCTGCAAAGGGTACATACACAAAGACATAAGCCAATTTTTTTTTTGTTAGGCTATTTTCACACTTGACTTGCTGTTTTCCGGTATTGAGATCCGGCAGAGTATCTTAATACCGGGGAAAAAAAACGCTTCCGTTTAGTCCTCATGCATTCTGAATGGAAAGAAATCCGTTCCGGCAGCATTCTGTTTTGTGACTGCATACAAAACCGTTGGAAGCTGCAGTTTTGTGTCTGGTCATGAAAAGGAGCCTAAAAAACCGGATCTGTCACCTATTGACTTACAATGTATTTAGTGACGGATACGTTTTTTTATTTTGATTTCACACAAGTGCATCCTAACGGAATTAATGAATCCTGATGTGCAAAATAAAAACGGATCAGTTTAATTGCGGTATTGAGATCCTCTGCTGCATCTCAATACTGAAATTAACAATGCAAGTGTGAAAGTAGCCTTACTTTTTCTTTTCGACGCATTGGTGCAATAAAAAGAGAAGGTTGCAAAAGTGCACATCAAGCAGGTCTACCGGTTGTGAGGTTTCTGACCATTTAGATAAGCCAACTGGAAGTCAAAATCTAGGCTGTAAAAAACAGCAGAATGCACAGGGTCACATTTTGCACTATTCACCCTCTGCCCCTAAATCACCAGGAGCTAATTTCTACTAAACAGTACCATTTCCCTTTGCGGGTTCATACTGCTTCAGGAATATAAACACAGAGCTCAAGGTGTTCACTATTTACAGCACCTCACAAAACTATTTTATGGCCTTATTAACTACCCTGTTTTATGACACCCTCATAATTAATCTTATTTTTAGGGCATATTATTTAACAACTGCATCTTTCAAATAAAGTGTGAAACGCGTGGAACCCTGCCAACATGCCAATCATTTGCATTTATTCGCTGCCATATATCTGGAGACAATTTACTTAGTAGCTGGAGAAAGAAGATTGCATGGTTTTCTTATAAGGAAGCTCACAGACTTAGACCTGCCAATAATTGACTGGTTTTCACACAAAACCACAATATGCAATTTTGCTGCCTGTTTCTCTTCTGAATCACAGTGAATATTTACAGACAACGGTGACTTTGGAAATCTAGCCACGTGGCTTTTTTTTGTACAAATAACTCAGAGAAGGAATCAAGCTGGACATACACTTTATATAGCTGTGCAAGTGGTCAGCACGCAGCTATCCCTCCAGAGCTTGGCTAAGTGTGCATGTAAGGGCCCCTTTACACAGTCTGCTGATGGAGCTGATTATTGAGAACTGCCTTTGAAGAAAAGGTGGGACAAGCCAATACCCAAAGGACGGTTGGCTGGTCGTACCAAAATCGGCAAGTCTGGCCAACATTAGGGTACTTTCACAGTAGCGTTAAAGTTTTCCGGTATTGACTTCCGTCCCAGGGGCTCAATACCGGGAAAAAAACTGATCAGTTTTATCTTAATGCATTCTGAATGGAGAGCAATCCGTTCAGTATGAATCAGGAGGTCTTCAGTTAAGTCACTCTTACGGAATTTGGCCGGAGAAAATACCGCAGCATGCTGCAGTATTTTCTCCCTCCAAAATTCCGGAACACTTGCCGGAATGCAGGCATTATTTATAATTGAAATGCATTAATGCCGAACCTGTTTGCATACGGATTTCCGGATCCGGCAGGCAGTTCCAGCGACTGAACTGCCTGCCGGAATCCGACAACGCAAGTGTGAAAGTACAGTTACTTTAATGTCTAAGGACAACTTAAAAAAGAAGGCTGTTAATACTATTGTATACTAACATCGAAGGCAAAAGAAAAAGGAAAAAGAGTGTTACCATGTTATGGCTCTTTCACACTTGCGTTGTTCTTTTCCGGCATAGAGTTCCTTCGTCGGGGCTCTATGCCGGAAAAATCCTGATCAGGATTATCCCCATGCATTCTGAATGGAGAGAAATCCGTTCAGGATGCATCAGGATGTCTTCAGTTCCGGACCGGAACGTTTTTTTGGCCAGAGAAAATACTGCAGCATGCTGCGCTTTTTGCTCCGGCCAAAAATCCTGAACACTTGCCGCAAGGCCGGATCCGGAATTAATGCCCATTGAAAGCTAAACGTCGTTTCGCCGCATTACCGGATCCGACGTTTAGCTTTTTCTGAATGGTTACCATGGCTTCCAGGACACTAAAGTCCTGTATGCCATGGTAAAGTGTAGTGGGGAGCAGTATACTTACCGTCCGTGCGGCTCCCGGGAGCTCCAGAGTGACGTCAGGGCGCCCCACGCTCATGGATGACGTGTCGCATGGATTACGTCATCCATGCGCATGGGGCGCTCTGACGTCATTCTGGAGCGCCCCGGGAGCCGCACGGACGGTAAGTATACTGCTCCCCCGCTCCCCACTACTACTATGGCAACCAGGACTTTAATAGCGTCCTGGCTGCCATAGTAACACTGAACGCATTGTGAAGACGGATCAGTCTTCAAATGCTTTCAGTTCACTTGCGGTGTTACGGATCCGGCGGGCACTTCCGGCAAATGGAGTACACGACGGATCCGGACAACGCAAGTGTGAAAGAGGCCTTAGACATTAAAAAACTAGGTTAGTGCTCTTATTAAGAGGACCAATAAGTCTTGCAGGTCTGATACCTTTTAATGGCCAACAACAATAGAAGCAATGATGTTACATAGCAAGCTTTCAAAACAACTTCAGTCTCTTCGTCAGGCAGAATTGGCCATATACAGTATCTCCCAAAAGTGCGTACACCCCTGACATTTTTGTAAATATTTAATATTACCTTTTCATGGGACAACACTGAAGATATGACACTTTGATACAATGTAAAGTAGTCAGTGTACAGCTTGTATAACAGTGTCAATTTGGTGTGCCCTCAAAATAACTCAACACACAACCATTAATGTCTAAACCGATGGCAACAAAAGTGAGTAAAGCAAGGATGAGGTCCCATCGCCACACAATTAAAGAGAAAACGGTACATTTTCCTGTGGCTAAGTATTTTTGTAGCCCAAGACACAATGAACAACAAATGAAAGTAGACATATTAAAAGGCAATTGCAAAACTCAAAGAGCCAAAAGAATTTGGGAATACAAATTTATGACACTGCTTGACATATTGAATACTGCACTGAATTTGTCCCAGGGATTTATGGCACAAAAGATCTAGAGGGTTTGCTATAGACATAGTGAAGGCACCAGGTCTATGAGAAAACATGAATTTAGAGACCATAAAGCTTTCACACCGCTTATCTGCGAGATAATTAAGGACTTAAGGGTATATTAGACTGCCAGATTTTATGCCCGATAATCGGTAATGAGAGTTCCTATAAATGCTTGTTACTGATCACCTGGCAGTCTACAGGTGAAACTGGAAAAATTAGAATATCGTGCAAAGTTCATTTATTTCAGTAATGTAACTTAAAACTAACATATGAGATAGACTCATTACATGCAAAGCGAGATATTTCAAGCATTTATTTGTTATAATTTGGATGATTATGGCTTACAGCTTATGAAACCCCAAAGTCACAATTTTGAGGTACCATTTTGAGGGTATGGATTAATTAGCTGACTAGAGTGTGACACTTTGAGCCTAGAATATTGAACCTTTTCACAAAACTCTAATTTTAAGCTGCATTAATGCAATTCCTTTTAATTTGCATTACTAAAATAAATGGACATTTGCACGACATTCAAATTTTTCGAGTTTCACAGGCTGTAAATGCCCGATCAACAAGAAAATGCTCATTCATCGGGCAGTCTAATAGCGATCTGTTGCCGGCACACTGCTGTCCTGCATGGGGATGAGCGATTGCATAGAGATGTAATGTTGCCCATGTTGCGGAGGACATTGCTGCATGTAATAGCGGTGGTGTCCTCTGCTAGCTATCTTCCAATTGCTGGGAGGGAAGGCTTCCCTCCCAACAATCGCTTGCAGCATCGGGGTGTCCAATACATCCTTTAGGGCTGTATTATACAGGCAGATAAGCCTTACGACTGTCAGGAAGAAAGCGTTCCCTCCCGACAATTGCCTGCTCGTCAGTGAGGGAGACCACTGCATTTTTATGCAGCGTCTCCTCCACAGTACAGGGAGGAGCAATCGCTAATGCCATTTAGGGCTGCAGTAAACGATTATTTTAGTAATCGAGTATTCTATCGATTATTTTTTACGATTAATCGAGTAATCTAATAAGAAAAAAATAATAGACTGTTTTCCTTTATAAAAACTCATCAGACCCCCTGCCATTAGTCCCCAACACCCTTTGTTCCCCACTGTGCGATCAGCCCAAGTGCATCAGCTCTCCCCACCCAGTGCCATCAGCTCTGCCCCCTTGTGCCATCAGCTCTGCCCCCATTGTGCCATCAGCTCTGCCCCCATTGTGCCATCAGCTCTGCCCCCATTGTGCCATCAGCTCTGCCCCCATTGTGCCATCAGCTCTGCCCCACCCCAGAGCCATCAGCTCTGCCCCCTTATGCCATCAGCTCTGCCCCCATTGTGCCATCAGCTCTGCCCCCATTGTGCTATCAGCTCTGCCCCCATTGTGCCATCAGCTCTGCTGCCATGCTCCTCCTGACACCCGGATTGCACAGCGTCACTGGTTTCTATGACACTGTGCACCCCAGGCGCCTGGCCTTAGTCGCGCCCCCCACCCCCTCGGTTTCACCAACTTACCTTTCCAGCAGGGGCGCTGCCGACACTCCATCGTTCTGCGCTGCTCTGCTCCTGACGTCACACAGTGGTCAGATCACGGCGTGCGTACGTCAGGAGGTCAGAGCAGCGCGGGACCATGGACATGCTGTGGAGTGTCCGGAGGCCGCCTGCTGGAAAGGTAAGTATTCCAAGCGAAGCGGGAGACCACGGAGCGGGAGTAATAGCAAGCGCTTCACTCCCGCTCCGTGGTCACATGACACAAACGAATCTTCGATGCAAACAATTTGCATCGAGGATTTTTTTGTGTCGAATTACTCGATTTAATCAAGTAATCGTTTCAGCCCTAATGCCATTGCATGTCCCTATATATCATTATTTGCCATCAGCAGAGCTTGATTAGACGACGTGATCTGCTGTTTGCAAACAAGTTTTGTGCTTGCATAAAAAATGTGATTACCTGATATATAGGGAAAGGGGGTGATTTCAATTTTTTAAATCTTACTTTTTTTTTTTTAACACTTTTTTTTATTTTAATGTCCCGCCTAGGGGACTTGAACATGCGATTGTCTGATCGCAGCTCCCATAAACTGCAGTGAATTACCATTGCAGCCTATGGGAGTCTCATTATGTTCTTCATAGGTTACCATAGAGAACGAACGGCTTCTCCACACTCTGGGGAAAAGCCTCTTAGATGCTGTAGTCACAACTGACCGTGGCACCTAAAGGGTTAATTGTCCAAGATCGCCCTTATCGCCAATTACAGACATTAGCCCAAAGTGTCTGCTGTTTAAAACTGCTGTTTCAGCTTCTGAGCAAGTGCCATGTTTAAATACCAGACGGGTTAACAGAAGGAGATCTCAAAGTACCACGCTCACAACATGCCCTAATAGGACATATGAAAAGGATTATTCAAACACAACCACTTTAAAAGCCTCCCCTGTGTCCGTCACTGGCCATCATAATTTGGCACCTCCTGGGCAAGCCTCCATTAGAGGCCCATATATACATACAGGCAACAGCTATTTCACCAAAGGATTAAGAACCTAGCTGGTGCTGTGTTCCAGTGGAATATCTAGAAATAGAGCGAGAAACCAGAAGAGGAGGTGGTTTTGTGTTTCACATCAACAACTTGGCTTGAGATATTTGGGAACCTCTATGGCAGGCACACGGCAGCAGTTGCAGGCAGTACACAAATGCACTCATTAATTAAAAAAATAATAATAATATAGATCACCTGCATTGCAAGGTCAGACTGCTGCAATGGTGGGAGAAGTGGTTATGTGAGGCACTCACAAACGGTGAACAGGCTCCAGAAGGTCCAAAGAGATCGTTCTGCCATCATGCACGAGCATCTCCCACAGTTTCATTGTCCACCATCAAGGCACAGATGGCACCTTCATTATACATGGTCTCTGCCAGAACCATTTCCAGGCACTCAGCAGAAGGAAATTTGGCATCACAGCACACATTATTTGTCCTGCCATTGACAGCCAGCAATCGTCACTTTCGTTTGCAGTGAACAGAGAACGAGAAACCTGGATTGCTATGGATTAGAACTGTATTGTCATTAGTGACAAATGCAGATTCTGTTTGGGATCCTGAACACTGTCAGGCTCGGGGTTAGAGCTAGCCTTGAGCAAAATCGAGCTTCAGATAATAGATATGTATCATAGATAGTAGTGATATGAGGCACCCTAACAGCTCAACGATATGTGCAAGACATCCTGCAGCCATGGCAGGGCTTCCAACTGGAATTTTTCACATAGGATAATGCTCTCCCACAAACAGCAAGGGTTTCCAGGAATGTCTCTGCCAGATTTCAACACTTCCTTGGCCTGCCCAGTCTACACATTCGCTTTATGCACTTATATAGCGCTACTATATTCTGAAGCGCTTTACAGAGATTATTATCACTGTCCCCAATGGGGCTCACAATCAAAGTTCCCTATCAGTACATCGAGAAAACCGAAGTACCCGGAGGAAACCCACGCAAACACGGGGAGAACATACAACAAACTCCATGCAGATGTTGTCCTTGATTGGATTCAAACCTAGGACCCCAGAGCTGCAAGGCATCAGTGCTAACCACTGAGTTGCCCATTTACAGCCCAAATGAACATTTATGAGACTAGTTGGGATGCCAGTGTGAGCAGCCTACAAGTGTGCAGGATCTACAGGCCCAGCTGTGACTCCTGTGGGCAAATGTGCTGCAAGATACCATACGGAACCTGTATGCCTCCATGCCTAACCATATCTCATCATGTATCCAGGCTAGAGGCGGCTCAACAGGGTCCTAGAGCCTCCTTTCTATTGTACTGTTTCCCCAATAAACGTATTCTTTCCCTCTAATATTGTAATCACTTACATGTTTAATTCCAACAAGTACTTCTTGGCTCGTTAGTTTTTTTTGTCAATGAGTGTATTATTATTCTTTATGAAAAAAAATATATTATTATGCAAAATAAAGAATAATGTTTGCACAAACCATCAATCACACGACATTTGGTCTTTATGGCAAGACAAGTTGGTAATGCAGTCATAATTTAAGATAAGTTTTACAGTGAATATAAAACAGGGGTCTTTATAAATATACATGACGTGATTTTAAACCATCAAGCCGCTTTCTGTGTACCAGCGACTTGATGCCTCTCTAAATCCTTCCACTTTGCAATGCAGAGAGCTGGCAGGGGTAGGGTCCCACAATTCCCCCAGCGAGCTCCAGAAATTGGCTTTTGTCAGAGTTACCAGAGATGCCAGAGGCTGACGCCATATGTACTGTATATCAGCGCCTTCATGTTCCAGTCGCTTATCGCTGTGTCAAAATAATGGAATGTGCATATACAAACAGTCTTCTTGCAGTCGGCATTTTCATTTGTTCTCACTTAACTTCTACACTGATTTCTATACACTGTGAATAAATGACGAGGCACTAGGCCTTGTATGGCATTACTTAAATGTACAGATATACAAGCTCTATTACTTTAATCTTCTCTATTTAGAATCTGTTCAAGCACGGAATAAAAGCGACAGGACCAACCATTTAGACTGTTGATCATCTAACGCTTACACTATTAAAACTGAACCATTATAATTCTCACTGGCTTATAATGCAAGAGGAACAAAACAATATCAACCATTTATAGTAAGAGGCAACCCTAATCTTCACCTAAATTAGAAGGAACCCTCTAATCGAATGGCCTACTTGGTGCCCACGTGATCTCAGCTATCCATTCAAACGTTTTTTTTTTGGAGTTTGCCACACGTTTGCTCTACTATAAGTGACTGCCTAACCATACCTATAGCACAAAAGTCTCTCCAAATGTGGTAAATTGTATTTTTAAACTATAGATGTAATTGATGTTAATTATACATTTTGTTCTTCTTTAAAAGGGTATTCTGACTTTCTATTCTTTTAGCATAAATATTTGCACATTTTTTATTTACTCAAATTTTTTTTTTCCCCCCCAAACGTCAGATTCCTGGAGAGGCTATGTGACTGAGCCACCAATGTTTTCTAGCCCTGATTGTAAGGTCATGTGCATTGTTCACATGCAAAGCAATTTCCTCAGCTTATGCCACGTCAATCACGTAGCGTACATGAGGCAAGTCTAATTGGTCCTAACCTGGACAGGTCTTCTGCCCAGCTCACAATTAAGACTCTCCAAAAGACTTGTATCGGATGACAACTTCACAGGGGAAGCATTTTGAGAAATGCCAAACAGGAAAAGGATAACACACGCAAAATATACAATTGAACAACTAGTCTCTGTAATGCTCTTAATAATTATATACTATGCACATGCATAATATCCACAGCACAATGGAAACAAGCCAACACCTATACACATGATAGTCAAGGGGTTCATCTCTATCCTCTTAATGCCCATGTCTTCTTCCACCAGTATGAGGCTTGGTCGCATGCAGAAGGCTCATATGCCAGTTACTTCTAGATACATATTAACTCATTTCAACTAAACTATGCTACTGGGAGAACTCATTGACAAGCCTTTTAGTTTCCAATAAACAGTCCTTTTGATATCTTCAAATGTTTCACAGATATCAATCTAGAAATACACAAGGTAAAATACCAGAGAAGATCTTCAGCAAAAAGGAACTTGAGGCATATACCTGAAAACAACAGACTTATGCCACAAGTAACTTCTGACAAAAAAAAATTACTTGTTCTCTTGGGTCAAGTGGTTGACAGAGTACCAATTATTTGTAATCTTAAATGTAGAGAATTGCTTCGCTGCATGGCTGCAGAGAGAAAGTGATTGTCTGCACAGGTAAACAATGAAGGAGATTTACTAATCAAAATGTGGCAAATCTCTGGTTGAATGCCAAAAGAAATCTGGCATACATGCTTTCCACCACATTTATTAAAGGGGTTTTCCAGAACTTAGATAGTGATGACGTAGATTGTTGGCGGACACCTGGCACCCTCACCAATCAGATGTTAGCAGAGCCATGGTCATCAAAACTATCATAGTGTACAGAGTTAGAATCACAGAAGCAAACGGCTTCATACAATGTAAAGTGGCCGGACTGAGCTCCTGCAGCTCAACTCCCCTACTAGCCGCTGATTGGTAGGGGTGCAGGGTGTCAGACCCCACTAATCTGATATTGATGACCCATCCTAAGAATAGCTCAATATTAAAGTCCTGGAAAACCCCTTTTAAGTGTCTTAGACACTTCTGTCCACTTATCTGTCAAGGGGTTCATTACTTAGTGTGAAAGAGGAGGGGCAAGTCAGAAAACGGTGTAGCTTAACTGCTAAAATTCTGTTGGAAAGTAGGCCAACTGATATACACTGATGAGCAAAAGGGTAACAATGTTTAGAACTTTTGACTTTCAGGCTCTATATCTCACCATCCACTACAGCTTTAAACGGGAGACTACCATAATTTTATAGACCATCATTTTGGCTATCTCATACGTAAATTGGACTTCCACTATTTAGCATATGGTTTGTTATGCGGATTCTTGCCATGTAACTTCATTGTTACTGTTTTGCTCCTAAAATTCAAAATTTTCTATTTTTATTATTTTGTTACTATTTTGTAAACCCACCTTTGACTTTCAACACTTCCTGAATACTTCTAGGCATGTTCTCTATCAGATTAAAGCATGTCTCGACTGAAATTTGTTTTCAGGTCTCTTCTACACGTTCCCAATGTTGGTGCATACTGGTCGACTCACTTGGGTACGAATACAGCTTCTTCTTCAACTCTACTCAGAAGTGTTCGATTGTCAGTGAATAGATTCATTGTCATTAAAACATTTCTTCGCCAATCTTGACATATGCTTCGGGTCGTTGTCCTGCGGGAACACTATGTTGTCGTTTTCATACCCATAGTATTCGAGTGTACGAAGTAACTTGTCCTGTACGATACTCACATATAGCTCAGCATTGAGACCACCATTGATCCTGGTCAAGTATCCAACAATTCAATATCATCAGGCTTCCTCCACCAAACTTGACAGTTCCTTCAATTTCTCAATCCGTTAGCCACCTTTTCCCTTGTTTCTTCCAGACACATTTGCACCCATCAGAGCCCAGTCTATTGACTTGTCTCATCTCTCCAAATCACCATTTCCAATATTCTATTGTCCACTGTTCGTACTTTTTTGCAAACTTAAGCCAATGCTTATTATGAGGATACTGAAGTCGAGGCTTCGTCAACTTTTTTTCGGGCCAACATTCCAGACTTGTGTAATGTGTGTCGCAGGGTACTTGCATGGATGTCTTTGATCTCACTAATACAAAGCCTACGAGCCACCTCCACTGCCATGTTTGCCACGCCAGAACTGATAGACCTTGTGATGAGCCGGCTTGTTGACTCCAATATTTTGCCTGGACGTCCAACTCTTGGTTTTGGAATGGATGAATGGACTTCATTTTGTATTTTTCCAACTATCATGGCACTCACATGATGCAGTTTGGCATTTTTATTGGCCGAGAGATCGCTATCTATGAGCTGGATGATGCAGTTTCTCTTTTCTTGGGAAATATTCTTCATGGCTGCTCCAGGATAAGAACCAGTGATGTTTTGAGTGGGAATCAACCCAATAACATACTGAGCTTTTATGGAATGTGAGAACAGGTTGTAATTTGAAGTATACAAGAAGACAATTCCACCACCAGGAGCAAGACAATAACGATGCAGTTACATGACAAGAATCTGCATAACTAATCATATGCTAAATAGTTGCAAGTCTAATTTATGTATGAGATAGCCAAGATGATTGCCTATAAAATGATGGTAGTCTCACTTTGAAGCTGTAGTGGATGGTGAGATATGGAGTCTGAAAGTCAAAAGTTCAAAACATTGTTACCCTTTTGCTCATCAGTGTAAACTTAGTCTAGACAGTCTAACGGTGCGACAAATTTTTCATCCAGCCACTGCGGCACATCTGTTTGTCTAGTCTAAGTTTACACTGTCTAAAAATTAGACACTTCTGCTCTCATCCAAGAAACTACTGCTCTGCATCAAAAACAAATGAAATATGACCTAGGAGTTGGTTGTCCTTTCAGAAAACTGGATGTTACAAACGACAATACGGAGTAGATGATATATTGTCAAATATGAATATCCTATCTTGCAGCCAGGATACCATGCATGCCTCTGTAGAGTAATAAGAGAAATACCGTAAATCACAGGATCTGCTTCCCATTAGACAGCATTCGTAAACATCTGATGTAAACTAATGACAAAGAACATGCTAGAGTAGTAATACTAAGGCTTCACAGAACACAAACTATTTCTCTTCTTTCTAATTTGACATCACACGCTCTCCACCTAGGAGAAATTAAAATTATAAATCTGGATGCTAAAGGAAAGATACAGAATAACTTTTACATACTTTTTATAAAATCTCCATGTCTGCTTATAAGCATGGCATGGGAGAGGTCAGCCAGCCAAAAGAAATCTTTACAATGATGTCATCAGCACCTTACCCTGGGAATATTTCTGCACATGTAATGAACATGGAGCCTGGGAATCTGGAAATGTGATATGGACACAGTCTATCTCTCTTGGCTATACTATACTACAAGCATTACATTTATTAATAAAACCAGTGAATGTAAAGCTATTTATATAGTTTACAAACAGCTGAAAATAATAGAGTTGAAATCAACACATTGCTGCTTGAATGGGTTCACAGAGACGTTACAGTTTCCACTAAATCTCTAAAAGTATGGATAAGTACATAACAGGGCAAGTGCATATAGTTTAAAGAAAGGGAACATATATTACAACATTTTTATAACAAATAATATCATGACCGCTCATCCAATCACTAGCCTTAGTGGTCATGTGTCGTTCATGCACTAATGACTGCAGTCATTGAGTGGTCACGTGAGCAATGGACATGAAGTCATCATTTAAATTACGATGGGGACCGGAAGCCCCACAGCACTGGAATGGAGGGACCTGTAGCAGGTGAGAAAAGCTTTATTCTTTGTTTTAAAGGTTTATTTGCTCTTCTGAAGGTTTTTGTAGGCTCCTGGACACTCCTTTAAAAAGACACTGTACATTTTAAAGGGCTTTTCTGGGATCAGCCTATTGATGACCTATCTTCAGGACAGGCTATCAATATCAGATTGGTGAGGGTCCATCATTTAGCTGGTAGTGCCCCCTGCTGTTTCTCCTGTGCTTAAGTTCTGGCCCAACTTCTCCTGCACTCTGTGGTGGCCCTACATGCCCAGTAGCTTCCCTGCTCTCTTCTCCCTCTCATGGCGTAGTAACCTCATAGTGAAACTTAAGTAAAGCAACCTTCATTGCCTTAAACCCCTGAAGACACAAGAGATCTGGTAAAACATGTCGGGGGGCAGTGTTCAGTAGTTTAATAACTGTCATCCTGCAGCAGGCTTATACCAAGTAGATAAACTGAATTGTTGTACCTGACGGCAATCTGGGGATAGTATGGTTGAGTGCACCAACCCTATCCCTAGCTGACTATCTGAAAACAGTGAACCTAGGCAGCAGCATTACACAGGGCTTTTAATATTTAGCTTTACAATCAATAAATTAATAAAGATTTGTTTATGAGGCGAGGGTAATGTAAATAGGGTAACTAATGGCCAACATAATGCACAGTGTGACATTGTCCAATCAGTGCTGACAGTGTCAGATTGTGTAGGGACATATCCCCCCTTGACAAGGTGAACGGTAACACTTCGCCGACAATTTATTTATAAATTTCTATGATCAATATCAGAGTAATGGCACAATGCAGAGTTATGAGAAACGATTATCCAGAATTGGTATTTCATCGAGAATGCAAGTATTTATTAAATCAAATACATCAGGAATAGTGATAGGTCCTCTTTAACCCCTTCCCGACCAGCACCGTACATGTAGAGGACAGCGGGACGTGACATGCCGCCAGTGCCATACATGTACGGCGCTCTGATCAGGCGGGTGCAGGAACTATGCCTGCTCCATCAGAGGCTGGGGCCTGGCTGTTCCTAAAAGCCGACCCCCTGCTGTATAGGGCGGCATCTGTGAATACACCAATGCCGGCGCATTAACCCCTTGTATGCCACGGTCAACCTGACGGTGTTTGCGGAGAGAGGGGGCTCCCTCTATGACCCCATCTGGTCCCCGCCCTGCAGTGATGAGGACCCAATACCTGGAACGGCAACCCGATGACTTCCTACGGAAGCCTATGAGATCCAGACCCCAGGCTGAGTCTCAAAGGCACACTGTCGGTGTATTACATGTACCATATCATGTGAATAGGAGCCAGGATTAGACTGGTCTGCCAGAGTATCAGAAGATCCTCCAGTGGGCCAAAGCTATTAGACAACAATGGACCCCTAATTAAACAGTGTACATAAGGTCTAGCAGAAGACTATTTAATTTGGAGCCGACCTCTGAACCAATAGCCTCCACATATCCTATTTAACCCCATTGATGATACGTACTTAAAAGTCTGTGTACATGTGAAGTATATAAAGAGGGTGGACTCTGTGTATCCTTTCCTCTGGGGGGCCCAAGGAGCTTCAACAAGACATTGATATGAGTGAAGTTTCTGCCTGGGATTGAAAGGAACTGGCTGATAACACTACAAAATAGGACCAAGGAATAGAGGAGATCAAGAGAGGAGGTCCTGGGATATTGTTTATGTGCCTTTTCTTGTTTAGTGTTCCTAAGTGTTGGCTGTTTCACATATGCAGTAAAGAAAATCGGCAGGCTTTTCTGGAAGGTAACTGCCTGCAGGACCTCTCTGCATTCCGGCATTGCCGTCTGTCCCCATTCACTCTAATGGGGAATGGCAGCAATCCGGCTGCAACCCAGCAATATGGCCTGACAAATACCGCTGAGTGTAATGGTATTTGTCTGGCCACTTCTCGGCATATTCGACGGGTTGCAACCAGATCGCCGCCGGTCGCCATTATATTGACTGGGGCTGGCAGATGACCAGTAGCTTCCTGCAGTGTCGGATCTGGACAACTCTGGCAGGCTGCTCCGCTGTAAGAACAGCCTGCTGGAGATGTAAAACGCGTGTGTGAAACTAACCTAAGACTGCCAAATACACAAATTGCCTTATATCTGCTGTTTACTAAAGTTTTACGTTTACTCGTTTTAAGTTCTAGTCTGAAGTAAGTAGTTTTAGCAATTTCCATAAATGTCAGAAACATTAAAGTGATAATTTCTTAAAATGTCCCGTATGCTGCAGTTGTGTGTGTCTGTGCTAGCCAAAAGCAAATGGCTTTCCATCAAGGTTGGCACATTCAATCCCACTGTAGTAGCTTGAAGGGATATCTTGGATATGAATAAAATAGAGCTTTTGTATTACTCTCCATGAATAGGTGTGCTCATATTAGACATATCGATCTGAGAGCTATAAAACTCACACATCCCTCAATCTGGTATCATGCGTTGATATGTAAACTCTAATGTAAGCCTACAAAGAATTAAAATAAGTGATATTTTTCAAGTTTTTATGTATAGAAGAATTATTTTGAGACCACAGCAGAAATTTTCTCCTACAAGGTGATTTATGGAGTTACATGATGCCACAAAGACATTTCCCCCCTTCTGCTTTATATCCATTTCCCATTCATTTAACATAATAAGTGGCTTTATTTTCAGATTTAGATTTATTCTTTTTTTGCATTTATGTCTAATTATTGCAGCACGCGGTGTCAGCCAGTAGATTGTATTTCACAGTGTTCTGAAGGGCGATTACATTTTGATGTAGAGTCCTATGTGACTTGCTTTGTTTCTCACACTATGATCCCGCCTGCTCAAGGAATGTATGCATGGTTTCTTATTTTTGTCCAATGTATGCGTGCCCAAGCCAACCTCTTATCTTATAGGGAAAAGCTATGAGGGTGTGTCTGCTGCAGAGGTTGGTTGTGAAACACAGGACATTCAGCATTATATAAGGGATTTAAGCAACTTTGCTGTTCACCACAGATCGAGGACAAGCAATCATTGTTTTGGAGAACCAGTAAAGGGGGAAATACTGGTTACCTACAACACTGGAGCAATTGTTTTCTCATACCCACTTAAAGCTGGCACCAAGGACTTCCTGATGCTAAGCATCTTGACATCATTTGTGGAATGGTCCACACACTGAGGTAGGGTGTTTCCATCCTGTACATCAATAGATACCATTATGTACCATTTCCAAACAAGTTATTATCTTCACATTTGATTGAATACATGTGCTGTCTACTGGAAACTCCTGCTCCTTGCTCAATAATTAAATGAGTTTTGCATTTGGTATTTTTTGCTTAAATTGTCCCTTGGTAACTCATGAAATAAGAAGTAGATGCTCAGCAGCAAGGTCTAAAGCTATAGGGATATCCACTCGTCACGTGGTGGGTTATATATAGTGTGAGGGGTAGCTCTCTTTCAGGGATCATGCACACAGATATCTTCACAGACAATGGAATTTCATGTCCAGAGTCTCTGCAGGTCTCTGCTTCACAATCACTCTCTTCCCAGACTGACACACTGAGGGCTTGTTTTATGCCAGACTGATTACAGCAGTCTTCACCTATGATCACCTGTCAGGGAAAATCATGCCCTGGAATGGGGGGTGGATTGGGAGATCCCACTACCAAGCCTACCATCCTAATTCAAACAAAATCCAGCCATGAATAAATAAAGAAAATAGCTTCAGCAACTAGGTTTGCTGAAGCCAGCATCATCTTCCTGGACTTTACTTATCTCATCCAGGTGAGATATACACCCCTTTCAGGGCTTTACCAAAAACATTACTGTTCTTCTCACCACATATCCCCCCCCTCCTTCTTCAGACCAGAGGTATGGGGATTTTCCCACATCATACCATGCCCTCTGGAAGATGAGGCCAGTGTCACATTTTCTCCGCCACACCCAGGCTAGCAGAGCTTGGTTTATCACGAACACAGATTTTCTACCTAGTAGATAATATCTAACGGACTCTAGTGCCCATCTAATGGCCAGATACTCTTTTTACTCTTCTACAAGCTATGATGACAGGCTCTTTCACTCTCTGATCTCACTCTTTTTACTTCTTTATTTCATCAACATATTGCATCTTTCTTTTCACTTTACTCTCAGCGTTTCGATCTTGGCTTCTGGAACTTCTTTCACAAGATATTTTTTCCCAATCGACTGGCTCTCTCTTTAACTTCTCTGGCTCTCGCACATGCTCAGGTCCTTTCTTGGACTGCTGCCGCTCTTGACTGAACTGTTCACACAGTTGTTCTCAGTCATGGTCGTGTCCAGACCCTTTCTCCTTTGCTTTGCGGATCTTCTTCAGAAGAGCATGCTCATCGCCACTCACTCCTTTTAAACACATCTGGTTCATTTTTTTCTTCTTTTCTGCAGGGTTTCCTCAGGTTCGGCTTCAGTTTCAGTCCTCTGCTTCTTCAGTGGCTTTTCCCACTTCGGCAGACTCTTCTCCAGCCTCATCTTTGGTCTCTGCAACATCCGAGGATTTCTCCCACTCAAACACATCTGCCTTAGCTTCTTCAGCCTTGGTCTTCTTGGAGTCTCCATTCTCTTTAATATCTTTCTCACCCCTCTCAGATATGGTATCACATACCTGCACTCCCAATTCCTCATTTTCTTTGCCATCAGGGTTGGAGTCACTAAGGATACTGGGGTCCTTATCAGATTCTTTATCTTCCGGTATTCCCTCCATTCATGCATTCTCTAGGAGAGCCATCTCACAGTAGTAGACAGCATCTGCATGCTGGGCGTCTGTCTCCTCGTATTTCTTCCCCAGAAGGCGACCGGCTTCTTGGAAGGCATTGATGGCGGAGGGGATGTCTTTCGGAACCAGGTCCTGGCTACACACTGCCATGAGTCTTTTGGCTTCTGCGTCCCCATCAGCCCCATCAACGGGTTCAGCAGAAAGATCTTCCATCTTCTCTGCCTCAGCCTGCACCGCAGCGCCAACATCTCCAGACCCATTGTTAATAGGCACAGACTTTGACTTCTTGGTATCTTTCAGAGGACTCCTCTTCAGGTTTCTCATTTTCCTTTAAACGAGCAAATATGTAGTCTCGAGAAGCTCTTGCCTCTAACTCTTTAAACGGAGTCCTCATTTCTTCCACCTGCTTCTCGAGAGTCCACTTAGACTTCTCCAACTCATGGACGTCATCCTTTGAGCTCATGAAATCTTCCATCTCTGCTCTAAGTTGCTTGTTCCGCCTCTTAAACTCATCTTGCTCCTCAAGCACTTCAAGGTCTTTAGCCAAAAAAAGAGACTTTGTCTCCTTGTAACCAAACATAAGTCTCCGCTCGGTCATGTTCTTTTGCATACTGGGCCGAGATGTATTTCTCTTCAGCCAGGAGCTGGTCAAACTTCTTCTGTTTCTTTTTCAACTTAGAAACATTTTAACTCTGGTGGTCCAGGTCCATGATCCGATCACGCAACTCTTGATCAAGTAGAGCAATCCTGGCTTCCAAATGACGTTTCTCCTCCAAGAGAGCACATTTTCCTAAGATACTGTTTGAGACCTCATCAGCCAGCTCATCTCTTTCCTGCTCCGCGTGACATCTGGATTGCTCAGAAGCTGCAAGACTCTAGATCCTTTAGTTCATTCATCTCTTTCGGAGTCTCCTCCTTTGACTCTTCTGGAGCTTTCTCCAGTTGCTCTGCGAGAACAGATAGTCCCTTTTCTAGTGTATCTAGGGACTGTGCAGAGCGAGCAAAAACATCTTCAAGTTTGCAGCTGTACTGACCTGCCAGGCCAGCTAGTAGTGAGCCTCTGCCAGCAGTCTGTCTTCTACATGCTCTTTTTGGTTGGTCAGACCTAAATATAAAAAACAAGCAGTCTCTAGTCTTTGTGGATATTTATCGGCGCTGCACATCCACCAAGCATCGTGGGTAAAGTTCACTTCACAGTCAAAGTTCCAGAAAATGTTGATCGCGCTGCCTTATGGGTGTAGAGTTCCAATCTCAGAACCTTCTTTCCAATGTTCAGGTTAATCCACCTTGTAGCCAAACAATCGGTTACCAGAGGCTAGTGCACTCACGTACAACAGCACCCTAGAGCGAAGTTATAGTACAAATAGTGTAGTTCCACCAGGTAGTTCTGCAATCAGCAGGTTTTATTGTACTTACAAAATATTGTAAAATTCAAGCCTAAAAACAAATTGCTTTCATCAAAGATCCACCCAACCCGGGTTTCGCCAGTCCAGCCTCGTCAGGGGCGATAATGTGCACCCTCACAGGTGCAAAATTTATTGAGCCGTGATCTCTTTCAAGGACCGCCCATTCATTCAGACTTTTTTTTTTACCTCTTTTTTTGGATGTTCAACAGAATTCAAGCAATAGAAATAATAAACATAATTCCTAAAGCCCACAAGGGCCAGTGGTATTTTAAAACAAAATAAAAAATTACATCAACTTAACAGAGCATATAATTTGCACGTACTACTAACCCCCTATTCTCCATTCATGAAAAAAGCACGTAGCGGCATTCCGATCACCTGACTTCCCAGAGCCTATAACGGCTCACTATATTCATTTCATTCATAATAGACAAGGCATCCAAGAGCAGCGGCGACAAACCACCCCCCCCCCACAACTTAACCCCTTATATCTTGACAACGCCTCAAAGAAGTCCACCCACTACCCTTGCATAGTGGTCTAAATAGGTCCATAGCGACAGAACCCCTGACAAGTTCTCTTCATTCCACCAGACACGGGTTCAGTACGAACTCAACGTGGAGTCCCGTTGGTTTCAAGGTTCCTAATTTATATATCCAACCAACTTCCTTGCGGTTGATATTAGCAACAGGATCCCCTCCCCTCCAATTCCTCTCCACCTTTTCTAAACCACTAAACCTCAAGCCCGCCGGATTCTTACCATGCGCTAGCTTGAAGTGTAGTGGGACACTGTGATCCTCTTCGCCCTTCCTGATGTTCCCTATATGCTCCTGCAGTCGGGTCTTCAGTTTCCGAAGGGTTCTGCCCACATACTGGAGCCCACAAGGGCACTCCAGCATGTACACAACCCCCATCGTCTCACATGACATTTCGCCTTTGATCTTATGCGTCTGCCCTCCTCTCGAAACAATTTCCTGCTGATTTTTTTTCTTTTTGTCCTCTCTGGTGCGGTTCTTGCACAGGGTACAGAAACCGCACCAAGTGAACTGGTCCCTACTTGTTTTTTTATTTTTCACTGTGCAGCTGTGTACTAATGCATCTCGCAGGTTTGGTGCTCTTTTATATAGTACCCTCGGCCGCTCGGGGATAACCTGTCCCAATACTGGGTCATTTTTTAAAATGAACCAGTTTTTCTGCAAGGAGTTCTTTAGTGGTCCTATCTGCGTGTTGTATTGAGTAAGGAAGGTGAATTTAAAATCCAGCATTTTTTCCCCATTATTTGTTTCCTTCTTTCCATTGTAACTCTTAACCCCCCCCCCCATCCCAATCTTCCACTTCTTTCCTGATCTTGTTCAGAACCTCAGGGTTGTATCCCTTCTCTTCAAACCTCTCCTGAATCACTATGCTCTGTTCCCTATAGTCCTTGACCTCAGTACAATTACGGCGAACACGTATAAAATTGCCCCTTTGGAATATTTTGTTTCCAAGGGGCATGGTGGCAGCTCTGCATATCGATGTAGCCATTCACATCTGTTGGTTTGAAGTAAGTCTTTGTCTTCAGCTGACCTTCCTCTAAAAAAATTGTTAAATACAAAAAATGTATACTCTTGGGGCTCATTTCACTAGTAAATCTAAGATTAAAGGTATTCTGATTTAAACTGTTCATAAATTTTTCCAAACCCCAATGTTCCCTTCCCACATAATCAGGCAATCGTCAATAAAGCGTTTCCACACTATCAACGTGCCTCCTTCCTGGGCTGTATTCAGATGGGGATCAATTGCTAATTTTTCCCAGGCCGCCATGTACCGTTCCGGTCAGCTGAAGATAAAAAGTGCCATCAAACCAAAAGTAGTTCTTGCTAAGACAGAAATCCAGGCAATTCAAGATAAATTCCCTCTGCAGCGGTGGCATACACTCATCCTCCTCTAGATAAACCCGAATAGACTCGATTCCCAGGTCTTGGGAATCACCGTATACAGTGAGGTTACGTCTGCTGTCGCTAGCCAAAGGTCAGTATGAACCTCCCCAATCTCCTTGATGATATTTAGAACCATACCGGTATCCTTAAGGTAAGATGCTGTTTTCCCTACATATCTTTGTAAAAAATAATCAACATATTCAGTGAGGCTGCTTGTCAAAGATTGGAGGCCCGAAACTATCGGCCTCCCAGGGGGGTCCACTAGCCACTTGTGGATCTTTGGCAAGTGGTATATCACCGGTGTTCTTGGATGCCCGATCTTTGAAAAACCCAATTCCTTTTTATCAATGATGCCTCCTATAAAGGCCCTATCTAACAATGTATCCACTTCTTTTTTATATTCAGGGAGGGGATCCTTCTTCAAAACCTGATAGGTTTCCCTATCAGAAAGGAGTCGATACATCTCCTCATCATATTTAGACCTATCCAGTACCACTATTCCCCCCCCCCCCTTATCAGCCGGTTTGATGACAATCTGGACTCCAAGCTCTTTAATGCATTTTTTTCCTCTCTAGTTAGATTATGACTCCTCATTCTATCATCCATATTCTCCACACTTTTTAATAGGCCCTTTTAAATGCCTCCACACAGTCATTATCTTTGTCCACAGGAAAGAATCTGCTTCTAGCCCTCAGACCCGTATTGATAATGTCATTTTGCTGATCCAGAGGCTTGTATTCAATCTTCTCATTATTCATCATATACTTTGTCATATTTAACTTGCGAATGAATCTATGTACATCTAAAAACATTTCAAACTTATATCATCCAGTGTGGAGAATATGGATGATAGACTGAGGAGTCTTAATCTAACTAGAGAGGAAAAAAATGCATTAAAGAGCTTGGAGTCCAACAGCCAGATTGTCATCAAACCGGCTGATGGGGGGGGGGGGGGGGGGGGGGATAGTGGTACTGGATAGGTCTAAATATGATGAGGAGATGTATCGACTTCTTTCTGATAGGGAAACCTATCAGGTTTTGAAGAAGGATCCCCTCCCTGAATATAAAAAAAGAAGTGGATACATTGTTAGATAGGGCCTTTAAAGGAGGTATCATTGATAAAAAGGAATTGGGTTTTTTAAAGATCGGGCATCCAAGAACACCAGTGATATACCACTTGCCAAAGATCCACAAGCGGCTAGTGGACCCCCCTGGGAGGCCGATAGTTTCGGGCCTCCAATCTTTGACAAGCAGCTTCACTGAATATGTTGATTATTTTTTACAAAGATATGTAGGGAAAACAGCATCTTACCTTAAGGATACGGGTATGATTCTAAATATCATCAAGGAGATTGGGGAGGTTCATACTGACCTTTGGCTAGCGACAGCAGACGTAACCTCACTGTATACGGTGATTCCCAAGACCTGGGAATCGAGGCTATTCGGGTTTATCTAGAGGAGGATGAGTGTATGCCACCGCAGCAGAGGAAATTTATCTTGAATTGCCTGGATTTCTGTCTTAGCAAGAACTACTTTTGGTTTGATGGCACTTTTTATCTTCAGCTGACCGGAACGGCGATGGGGGCGAAATGCGCCCCCAGTTTCGCTAATTTGTACATGGCGGCCTGGGAAAAATTAGCAATTGATCCCCATCTGAATACAGCCCAGGAAGGAGGCACGTTGATAGTGTGGAAACGCTTTATTGACGATTGCCTGATTATGTGGGAAGGGGAACGTTGGGGTTTGGAAAAATTTATGAACAGTTTAAATAAGAATACCTTTAAATCTTAGATTTACTAGTGAAATGAGCCCCAAGAGTATAAATTTTTTGGATTTAACAATTTTTTTAGAGGAAGATCAGCTGAAGACAAAGACTTACTTCAAACCAACAGATGTGAATGGCTACATCGATATGCAGAGCTGCCACCATGCCCCTTGGAAACAAAATATTCCAAAGGGGCAATTTATACGTGTTCGCCGTAATTGTACTGAGGTCAAGGACTATAGGGAACAGAGCATGGTGATTCAGGAGAGGTTTGAAGAGAAGGGATACAACCCTGAGGTTCTGAACAAGATCAGGAAAGAATTGGAAGATTGGGATGGGGGGGGGGGGGGGGGGTTTAAGAGTTACAATGGAAAGAAGGAAACAAATAATGGGGAAAAAAATGCTGGATTTTAAATTCACCTTCCTTACTCAATACAACACGCAGATAGGACCACTAAAGAACTCCTTGCAGAAAGACTGGTTCATTTAAAAAAAAATGACCCAGTGTTGGGACAGGTTATCCCCGAGCGGCCGAGGGTACTATATAAAAGAGCACTAAACCTGCGAGATGCATTAGTACACAGCTGCACAGTGAAAAATAAAAAAACAAGTAGGGACCAGTTCACTTGGTGCGGTTTCTGTACCCTGTGCAAGAACCGCACCAGAGAGGACAAAAAGAAAAAAAACAATCAGCAGGAAATTGTGTCGAGGAGGACAGACGCAGAAGATCAAAGGCAAAATGTCATGTGAGACGATGGGGGTTGTGTACATGCTGGAGTGCCCTTGTGGGCTCCAGTATGTGGGCAGAACCCTTCGGAAACTGAAGACCCGACTGCAGGAGCATAGGGAACATCAGGAAGGGCAAAGAGGATCACAGTGTCCCACTACACTTCAAGCTAGCGCATGGTAAGAATCCGGCGGGCTTGAGGTTTAGTGGTTTAGAAAAGGTGGAGAGGAATTGGAGGGGTGGGGATCCTGTTGCTAATATCAACCGCAAGAAAGTTGGTTGGATATATAAATTAGGAACCTTGAAACCAACGGGACTCAACGTTGAGTTCGTACTGAAGCCGTGTCTGGTGGAATGAAGAGAACTTGTCAGGGGTTCTGTCGCTATGGACCTATTTAGACCACTATGCAAGGGTAGTGGGTGGACTTCTTTGAGGCGTTGTCAAGATATAAGAAGTTAAGTTGTGGGGAGGGGTGGTTTGTCGCCGCTGCTCTTGGATGCCTTGTCTATTATGAATGAAATTAATATAGTGAGCAGTTATAGGCTCTGGGAAGTCAGGTGATCGGAATGCCGCTACGTGCTTTTTTCATGAATGGAGAATAGGGGGTTAGTAGTACGTGCAAATTATATGCTTTGTTAAGTTGATGTAATTTTTTATTTTGTTTTAAAATACCGCTGGCGCTTGTGGGCTTTAGGAATTATGTTTATTATTTCTATTGCTTGAGTTCTGTTGAACATCCAAAAAAAGAGGGGAAAAAAAAAAAAGTCTGAATGAATGGGCGGTCCTTGAAAGAGATCACGGCTCATTAAATTTTGCACCTGTGAGGGTGCACATTATCGCCCCTGACGAAGCTGGACTGGCGAAACCCGGGTTGGGTGGATCTTTGATGAAAGCAATTTGTTTTTAGGCTTGAATTTTACGATATTTTGTAAGTACAATAAAACCTGCTGATTGCAGAACTACCTGGTGGAACTTCACTATTTGTACTATCACTTCCCTCTAGGGTGCTGTTGTACGTGAGTGAACTAGCCTCTGGTAACAGATTGTTTGGCTACAAGGTGGATTAACCTGAACATTGGAAAGAAGGTTCTGAGATTGGTTGGTCAGACCTGCCAGAAAGTCTTCCACTGGCAGGGTATAATTCTCAGACCCTATGCTGACATCTCCCCACTTAACTCTCGACATGTCCGGTATAACTGTTGTCTGGTCGCTACTAGTAACTAACCTAATTTCACAAGACCTTGACATGGTAACTTCCCTCTCCGAGTTGCTATCGGTCACAGCACATACGTCATATATACACTCGAGTCATTATCAATCCTGACCTCTAGGGGCAATGATGAGCCAATCCCCACATTGGACACCTCTCCAGCAACCAAAGAACCCAGTTGAGACTGCATATCCACCTCTGGTACTTGTGGTACCCCCTCTAGGACTGCCACACCTTCCTGCACGTTTACCACAGTAGGTTCACAACATTTATCTGCCCTTCTGCATCATTTACATTTTTATCTACAGGGGGCAATCCCCTGTCCACAACCTGCAACGGAAAAAATCATGTCATCTTCATCATCACATATTTCACATGACATCACATTTTCATTATGCAATCCCGCGAACTTGGTACAATCACCTTCACCTTATCAGCACCACTGTTTCTAATGGTCACTTCATTTACAGGGCTGGGAACCAGTTCTGCAGAAGTGTTTCCACTTCCCCACAAATCCCAGAACAAAGGAAAAGCACGGCCCACCATTCCCTCATGTATGAGCACTTTTACATTACCAAGTTCATCAGTCTCAGTTTTCACCAGGGTCTCACCCCTAGTGAGAACCACCGGATAGTCCGTAGTATCCGCATAATTGTCCCGAACATTTATCATTCTACCAGTCTCAGGGGCGGCTATCATGCTACCACTTACCCAGGCTTGCATGGGATCTCTGACTTTTCCCACCCCAAATCTAGCCTTGGTCACAGGCTCTTTGGGCAACACAGTACCCTTCTCCCCTGCAGATTCCTGTAAGGGAGCAACCGCAACAGGCTTACCCGCCTGTTCAGACAATGCATTTTCCACATTGTCAAGCACTTTCGAGACCGTTTCTCGCCTCTGTGACATATCACCCACCAGCCCAGCGGATAGCAACTGCAGCAAATTCAATGTCACTGGGTCTGCTACACACGGGATAATCAGAACGATCTTACAGATTGTCGTCACGGATTCGGCACTCACGGGAAATGAGGGTAGTCCAGGATTATCTCCAGCACGGTCATCGCCCTTCTCCTTAATACAGTAGTTGCCACGGGAAACGCCTTGGCCTTGACTCCAGTCTTGTTCCGGACGGTCACTCCATCCACACCCTTTAGGACTTTGTGCACATGTGCAAGAAACATAGGATCTCCTGAGAGCCGCACCACTCTCCACCTCCTTTTCTTCCCGACCTTTGCCCTTGGCAACGGCACACATTTTCCTCTGGAACTCCAGCCGCACAACTCGAAGCCTTTTCTCCGTTCCATAGCTGCCAGAAGAACGGAAAGTCTTTTCCCAGCACACACTCCACTCAGGGTCTTACATTTCAACACCTCCCACTGCAAAGAGCCATAGTCTGTTGCAAAGGTCAGAGTCATGGTGGTATCTGTCTCTGAATTTCCCTTTATGAACTCCAGGACCTCTGGCATAACACGGGACACTTGTTGGCGGAAATCTAAAGTGACCCACAGCGGGATTCCCCCAATCACCAACTCGCAGGCGCTTTCTATATCAGATCTTCTAATCACACAATTATCCATTGCGTAGTCCTCTGTAGGTGGGTGTGCACAGACATAGTGACCAAAAAAAAATGTTTTTATATTTTTTTTTTCAACAGGTCAGTCTCTCTTTCACTAGGCTTCTGGCCCTTTAAATCACTGCACAATTTCAGTAACTTGCAACACAGCAAGAGTCCAGAATCTAAAGAGCAGCAGCCTCACTAAAAAAGAAAAAAAAAACAGGCTTCCAGCCGTTTAATGCTTCACACAGCAACAAAGCAGCATTCAGTAGCACCTTCTCTTTGTCTTGTCGTTGCCCCTAGCAACCGGCTGTTGTTGCCTTTTTCTCATGGACAATTTGCCCGCATCCTCCACCAATTGTGAGGGGTAGCTCTCTTTCAGGCATCACACTCACAGATATCTTCACAGACAATGGATTTTTCATGTCCAAACTGTGCTTTTTTGCGGCACAAGCACAAACATAAACAATACAAAATAAACACCTGCCCGGCTGGGCTCTAATTAATACATATAATGGTTTCCCTGACTCACTAATAATCATAGCTTTATGCACAGAGTCTCAGGCTCCAAGTCTTAGTCGGTCTGCTCACCAACCCACAGTCCACACTGGGTAAAGATCAGGCTTCACCTAGCTTCGTGGCCCCTCAGCCCTCCTTGGCTGAGACCACCCAGAGCCTCTGCAGGTGTCTGATTCATAATCACTCTCTTCCCGTTCTAACACACTGAGGGCTCGTTTTATGCCAGAC
Organism: Bufo bufo; assembly: GCF_905171765.1. Lineage (NCBI taxonomy): Eukaryota > Metazoa > Chordata > Amphibia > Anura > Bufonidae > Bufo > Bufo bufo. Next base: position 366,166,538 of record NC_053393.1, on the reverse strand, counting down.
TTATTACAGCAGTCTTCACCTGTGATCACCTGTTAGGGAAAACCAGGTCCTGGAATGGGGGGTGGATTGGGAGGTCCTGGGAGACTAGAACTAGAACTTATGCTAGTATGCGACATAAATTATAGTAAATCTGGTGAACTGTGGAGCTCCGTCTCCTCTCGCTAAGACCCACTCCTTTTCTTGACATTTTATAAAAGTGTCAAAAAGCTGAAAAAGTCACAGATTATTATGCAAATATCAAGAGCGCCATAACTTGTGACTTTTTAATCCCACTTTTGTGGCATAAAAGGATTGAGAAATCTCCCCCCGTGTGCTTTGCAACAAATTACACAGTTTTAACAAATGAAAATCATTTCAGTGTCTAACCTCTGCGTGGGCTTTCATGGTTAAAAAGAATACCGTTGACGGCAAACAGGTTATAGGCTTCTCTAAAATTCACCACAATCCAGTAGGCATAGAGTTTGGCAGCTCCTGTAAGACATGAAGAAGATATCATTGAAATAGAAATCAACGGAGAAGCAACACATCTGCATAGATTGCCATTTGTTTGTAAATTAATTCATAGACCAGATCTGACTTTGGATTTGTTTAGTAAAAGGTTGCAATAGGGCTACCATAGAGGTATGATTTCAGATGGAGGCATAATGACTTAATTTGTTGGATTCCATATTAATCCAACAGAAAAGAATGTGACATGTCCCATTTGACTCCATAAGTTCACGGCAGGTGTAAAAAAAAAAAAAAAAGGAGGGGGGGCAGGGAAGGAGATGGGCCGGCAGGCTCGTCTCATTTAACATTTTCTACGCCTGTTTTAGGCTTAGAAAATGGTCAAAATGTAAGACAGTTCGGAAGCTGTCTTACATTTAGAAGTAATCCTCCTGAAGAAGCACTAGCGAAACGTACGTCGAGGAGTACGCTTGTTAGAGAGAGCCCACACGTTAGACCACTGGACATTGGGTAGGTGAGCAACTTTGATCGATTTGATGCATCCATTCTGTATGTATATTGAACATGTATTGAGAATTGTATCCACTCAGATAGGATGCAGCCCTATATATGAATGTCATTTATGCTCGCCATAGACCCATGCTTGACTCGCTCCACATCAGAAGTTATCACAATATTATGGCTAGATACAGCTTTCAATAATATATGCTGACCTAGATTCCAGATATAGGGTGTTTTGAAAGTGATTGCAGCAAGTCAAGCAATTTAATCCATCTACTGTGGATATATTGTGGACTGTCTCTTCTAAGCATGCTGTATGGTCTCTACATTTATGTTTGTATGTATTTTATGTTGCAATAAAATTTAACTTTATTAGGTAAATACGTGTACCGATTCTCTTTGTTGATTTTTACATTTAGAAGTGGTGGTGGATCCGCCAAAGCTATGAAGAGGCCGGCGCCTCTTCATAACTTCGGTAGATCTACCGCCAGTGCAGGGCCTTATACTTACACAATGAGTCTAAAGGAGTTTGTACAAAAGTGCATGGGGGCTTAGGGCTTGGTATTAAGAAGCTGCATAGGCACCACTCAAGATTTGACGAGATCACACGCTACAGTACTGGCGTCACGAATGCAGTCAGCAATTGACTGCCATGGTCATGTAGAGTGCTCAACAATGTGCCACGAGGCAGCAAAGGGCTCTGGTGACAAGCAATGCAGGAACTGCACCACATTTAAGGGGTAATAATACATTTAAACCTTTTCTTACATTTCCTGCTTTCCGGAGGAAGAAACCCCAGCAAGGAAACGAACACTCCTTACATACATACATAAATGATGAGGATACAAAACTTTTTAAGAAAAGGGCATAGAAAATTTGCCCTGTTGCAAATAAGAAAAAAATGGTAGCAATCCATCATAAATATAAAGGTTACTTGATCATATGAATAACACGTATTATTTTACAGAATTCTGTGTTGACTCACCGTATGGAGAGCGAGGATAAAATGGAGTAGTCTCTTTTTGTGGAATTTCCTGGACTTTTCCATAAAGTTCACTGGTTGAGGCTTGATAAAACTTCACTGTTTCAATAAGGCCACAGGTTTTCACAGCATCAAGAAGACGTAATGTGCCAATGCCGTCAACATCTGCGGTATACTCGGCCAGATCAAAGGAGATCTAAAAAGAATAACAATAATTGAGTAACCTACAAAAATGAGGAATAAGGCTACTTTCACATTAGTGGTTTTTGCGGATCTGCAAAAATGTTTCCGTTACCATAATACAACCGCATGCATCCGTCATGAACAGATCCGGTTGTATTATGTACTATGTTACTATGTCTTCTATAGCCATGACGGATCAGTCATGAACACCATTGAAAGTGAGTGGTGGACGGAACCGTTTTCTATTGTCATTGTGTGCCAGGACGGATCCGTCTTGCTCCACAACACATCGCAGACAGAAAAACGCTGTACAGTAATTCTGTCTGCGATGGGAGCGCAACCAAACGGAACGGAATGCATTTTGGTGCAGACTACAGTAGTCTAGAGCATGCACTGTTACGGTAAGCAGCGGCGCATGCATTAATGTATTATATCACAAATTCAAACCTGGGTTCTTGGATGCACATTCCACAATTATTAAAGAACTGGGGTACGGCTTCGTAATGTAACACATTAATGCATGCACCGCTATTTACAATAATGGCACATGCGCAAGATTACAGTAATCTCCCGTTACCCTGCACCATCTTGGAAAAGCCTCATCGGAGCTAGGGGTTCGTTAGTAATATGAGTTATGTACATGAACGAACTGGGTTCTTCCACAGCAGGCCGAACCTGGTATGCTCATCACTATAACTAATGTATTTTCTGTTTACAAATATGTGCCAGCTGTGAGATATATATTTTCCTTCATTATAAATGGCGCTCCTGGTATTTAATCTGCATAGTAATGTGCACGTCCACCTATTAAGCTGGATGGGCATGGTCACACATGCTCTGTTTAAATCTTCAATTGCCACCAGTCATATGTACTGTTAGAAGCTGTGACAGTTATAAGAAGAGATCTGCAGCAGAAAGAACATGTCCCCTGAGAAAAAAAAAACAACATGTCCCCCTGAGAAAGGACACATCCCCTGAGCTGCCAGCCTCAGGAGAATCTAGAAGAGCAACTGGAGCAATTGATGGGGAGTTTTCTGGGATCGTGCGGGAGGTACAGGGCTGGTTCTAACTTTGTCAGTAAGAGATTATCATGTACTACATGATATTATTTTCTTTTTTTGCATCAATCATGGCAAAACCTCATTAAGGGAGGCATGCCCTTTTTCTTGTATTTCTTGGCTTCTTATTTCTGAAGGAGAGGACAGGAGTTCTGGAAAAAGCATCACAGTGAATCACCAGCATACTCTTCTTAAAGGGGTTTTCCAAGATTTTAGTAAAGCGCTGTGGAATATAGCACTACTATATAAGTGCATAAAATAAATACATTTTAATACTGATGACCTATTCTCTGAATAGGTCATCAGTATCTGATTGTGGGGGTCAGACACCCGGGACCCCAGCCAATCAGCTGTGTGAGCACCACAGCCTTCTCTCAGCTTTTCCTTGGCCTAGGTACAGCTCAGCATCATCTAAGTGATTGGGACGGAGCTGTGATACCAAGTACAGCCGCTATACAGTGTATCGCACTGTGCTTGGTAAGCAGGGAGTAGGCAATAGCGGTCACAGGAGCGCCAATGCCGGCTCAAACAGCTGATCGGCGAGGGTCCTGGGTGTTGGACCCAGGCTTGGACTGGCCCACAGGGGTACAGGGGAATCCCCCGGTGGGCCCCTGAGCCAGGTGGGCCCCTAGTCTCAAACCCCCTCAACAAGTGGCATATAACACAGTAGACTTACTGCACTACAAACATATATTCAATGTACTGGACCTCCTATACACAATGCAGCTAAGCTGCAGTCACTGATCATAGTCAGACTCGGACTGCCTCAGACTAGGCACTGGAGCTAAGACTACCTCAGACTAGGCACTGGAGCTAAGACTACCTCAGACTAGGGACTGGAGCTAAGACTACCTCAGACTAGGCACTAGAGCTAAGACTACCTCAGACTAGGCACTGGAGCTAAGACTTTCTCAGACTAGGCACCGGAGCTAAAAATGACCTTAGACTAGGGGCTGGAGCTAAGACTACCTCAGACAGGGCACTGGAGCTAAAACTACCTCAGACTAGGCACTGGAGCTAAGACTACCTCAGACTAGGCACTGGAGCTAAGACTACCTCAGACTAGGGACTGGAGCTAAGACTACCTCAGACTAGGCACTAGAGCTAAGACTACCTCAGACTAGGCACTGGAGCTAAGACTACTTCAGACTAGGCACTGGAGCTAAGACTTCCTTCAGACTAGGCACTGGAGCTAAGCTGTAGTTACGGACCACAGTTCTACCCTAATTGAGCTGAGCTATAAAGCAGTAAGATATGAGGGACATAAATAGCAGGCAATCATCCCCTGCAAGTATTGACTTACATAATCCCTTTTTCAGTGTCTGAAAGAAGGGTCCCTTTAAAAAATATTCAATAAAGGTGTATTTTGCTTTCACTAAAGTCAATATTTCGATATCATAAAAAATAACATTAACACATAAAAAAAGCTACATCAATGACCTGAATTTTTTTTTAATCCACCTACATTAATGTTTAGTTGCCCATAAATATACAGTATGTTGACCATACAGGTTACTAGTACTACAGGTACCTATGATGACACAAAGCTCCCGGTGACTTCTCAGTGATTTTATGGCATTATCAGTAAAGACAAATGTGTGATAAACAGAAGATAAGGGAAAACTATTCAATCCATTATGTATTGTGATGTCAAACCCAAGAGGTTAGAGTGGGATTACTGCAATCAGTTATGACAGCAAAAATGACAGTCAACAAACACCTAATGACAACCTTTTAATTAAAAGCAACTCCCCAAGCCCATAAAAAAATCAAAACTACATGAGCTAAAATGACAGACTAAAATGTACAACTCATGAGGCGACATAACCATAGAAAGCTGTCATTGTTCAAGGCTATAAACTCACATCTATCGAGCGTGTACACGGTATCTTCCAAGCCACACTTCATGCAACCAATTTACTAATGCTTTCTGTTCAGAAAAGTTTTAGTTTTGGAATTATCTGTTGAGGGAAACACGCTGATCTCTTCAGATAGCCAGTCCAAGTAAAGCCTCATGCACACGACCATCTGCATTTTATTGCGGACTGATTGACTTCAATGGGACCAAGGACTGCATTTGGCGGACCAGAATAGGACATGTTCCATAATTTGTGCAACGGGCATGTCATCAGTACGCTGTCTGCATCTGTGTGTCCGTTCGGCAAATTTAGAACACACCTTATTCTGGTCTGCAAAATGTGGTCTTTGGTCTCATTCAAGTCAATGAGTCAGAAAAAAAAAAGTGGATGGTATCCACAGTATCCATACGGTTTGTGGACGGCAAAATGGATACAGCCGTGTGCATGAGGCCTTAATGTGTAACTATAATAATAAAAAAATGTATTTATATAGCGCCACCATATTCTGCAGCGCTTTACAAATTCATAGGGTCCATGTACAAAACAAAACTAACTGGCTAATATGCAACTGAAACACTAGGAGTCAGGGCCCTGCTCGCAAGAGCTTACAATCTATGAGGAATTGGGGTGACACATAAGGTAGTTGATTGTGATAAGTAGGATTTGAGTCATTATTGAACTGACAGGAGTGGTGCCGGCCAATCTGCTTCGGGTTTGGGACTACTGGAGGATCGAGTTCAGGCCAGGGGAGTTGGTGGGGGAAAGGTTTAGTCTAGGAATAGTCATTTTAGGTAGCTTGATAAGCCTGCCTAAAAAGATGTGTTTTTAAGGCACGTTTGTGGGTGGAGAAGTTGTGGATTGACCCAGTATTCCGGGGTAGAGTATTCCAGAGAGTAGGTGCAGCTCAAGAAAAGTCTTGAAGACGGGAGTGAGAGGTACGAATTATGGAGGTTATTAATCTTAGGTCGCTAACAGAACGGAGAGCACGAGTAGGGTGGTAGATGGAAATGTATGGAGGTGCAGCACTGTGGAGAACTTTGTGGGTGAGGGTGAGACGTTTGAACTCTATTCTGTGGTGGATGGGCAACCAGTGAGGTGACTGGCACAGACTAGTAGCATCAGTGTAGCGGTTGGTAACAATATATTTTGTCACTGATCCTTGGAACAAACGTTTGCATTTCACCAATATTTTGCCATTCCTGACCCAGTACAGGGAACAGAGCTGTGTTGCAATTCAGAACCAGCACACTCTACTCTACAGGATTACCTGAACTAGCAGAGTAGTGTTTGGCAGTCCCATACATTGTACAATGTTGAGAAATTGTATTCTTCAAATACATTGGTTCTATAAAACAAATAACATTTTGAGAAGAAAAATAAATAACATACCAGTTCTCTAACCAACTCACAACTGATATGCTAGATTCACAATGCATTACATTTGGTGTGCCGCCAATCATATACTTATATGCAACTGTATGCCTTTGTTGAAAAAAATTCAGTAGAGAAAAGAGTATATGTATAGCACAGACCAGTAAAATCCCCAAAAATACTTTTATTGGAATTTTAAATCCATAAAAAGTGCATATATATATAAATGGGTGGGGTATACAGGTTCCTTCACATGGATTTCCACGACGACCGTTTTGCATCCCACGTCACGCTTCATCAAGGTGCCACATGTGGGATGTGAAGCGGCCGTCATGCCAGTGCATGTGAAGGAACCACCTTCTATCTCCACACATATGTGTATATGGGATTTATGGATTTGAAACTTCAATAGAAGAATTTTTTGGATTTTACTAGTGAGTGCCGTACATACTATATACTCTTTTCTATATGGAATTGTTTTGAATATATGCTATCCTTTGCTGGTATAGACCACCACTTTTATTTTTCCTTGCGGACTACAAGTCTAATAATGGAATGAAGATGTGTTGTGTGGAGGGTGTAGTCCCTACATTTTTTAAATAAAGTTTAAAAACCTATGCCGTGACAACATCTATTAAGTGTACTTTATATCTTGTGTTGATGAAAGTTAATTGGCATGTCTGGCACTTAAAGGAAATGCATCGCCAAACATTTTATCTGCCAGTTAAAACCAGATAGTAACACATCTCTTTTTTTATAATCTGTTTTATTTCCTGATTTTATATATATATATATATATATATATATATATATATATATATATATATATATATATATAGTTTTTTATTTATTTATTTTTGCTGAACACTATTATGGGGGCGGCCATCTTGCCTGAGCTGTACTTAACGGAAACATTAAGAAAATTGCTTTACGGCAGCCACATGGACCATAGACACAGTGGTCAGGAGGGGACCCTATTGACTTCTATGGGATAGTTTTCCAGGCATGCTCTGTGACCTGTGCAGAGGTCAGGAGGGAGCTGAAAAGCTGTGATATTGCCTATTGTGAATGATGAATCCTGTCTTATCTGTACACAGAGATGATATCATTACAGGCAGGATTAGAATGGTATATAACTGCCGTAAAATGATCTTTACAAACCAAGTGGCGCCAATTATTAGACATAGTGGCCAGTGCAAAAACTGCAGGATTTTTTGTTTTATTTTAAATATAAAAAGTGACATGGAAAATGCAAAATACCATAAAAAAAATTATTAAAAAATATGTTCAACATAAAAAAGTGATTTAAACAGCACATTCCCTTTAAGAGATAATGAGCAATGTGACCCTAGCTGTATTGGAACCTGAACATCTTCATAAAGTCTATGATTCACAGAACACTAACCAAGAGGTAAAAACTATCTTGTCGAAAATGTGTTTAGCTTCTCAACAACTAAATAAGATATAAATACAAACACAAAAAGAAAACGTTAACAATAGATATAAAGGAAAATATGGAAATGTCTAAGGATTTCATCAATAAGCGTCAAGGATTTGGGCTGATGAACGGCTGGAAATGGTTTACAAAGCGAGTTATCCTGCAGGCAACAACAGTAGATGGGAAAAGGGAGGACTAGTAGGAGGGCGCTCTCTTTCTGGAGGACATGACTAAGAGCGATGTAAGAGATAGCCAATTCATTTTTCCTTATTTGTGCCATGGGAATCTTAGCCTAAGAATAATTATGGGAGGAAATCATTTTTTTTTTTCATTCTGCTCTGCCTATCCACAAGCTGAACACACTTTGTAAATTGCATTTAAGGTTGTAAAGTGCTACAATGAAGAAAAACAAAATATTTTCCCAGGACAATAAAATGTAAACTCTATGAAATAAAGATTACTATGGTAACCACTGATGCCGGTCGTGGGGAGTAGGAAACCACTAATTGTATGGCTGCTGAAACAATGAAAGTCACAAAGTTAATCACAAGTTCCAGAGCAAAATTATTCTTGACATGAAAATTCCATTTGTTTTATGGCCTCAGCTCTGCATAGGGAATGGTGTTTGTGTCATACTTTAGGAGCGCTGAGCCAAGAGTATTCTTAACGGAACGGCTGGGGAAGTGATTAATGCAAAAGAAATGGGGATGACCCTTTTTATCAACTGTGAATTGAGTTTCCCTTGATCTCAGTGACACTAAGGCTCTTCTGCTAACAGGCACCAGAGCTCTTCTGTCCTGCAATGCCATCTTCACTGCAAACAGGAGTACTGCACGGCAAGGTTGTTGTTGGCACAGCATGTGGGTTTTCTCTGAAAACGGAGTCACGTGTGTACTGAGGCTTGTGGATGCAGGAGACATGCAAAAATCCTTTACTCGGCTCGGTTTGATAGTTCTGTTACAATAGCAAATATAAAGATCCATTATTAAGGGTTAAATGGTTGCAAGGTTTTATTTTCCCTGTGCTGATTTAGCTTTTGTGTTCCCATAGAAATGAAGAAAGGCCAAGCATACCCCTACAGTATTAAAAAGGGCATCTGTCAGCAGATCTGTACCTATGAACCTGGCTGACCTGTTACATGTGCGCTTGGCCGCTGAAGGCATCTGTGTTGGTCTCATGCTCATATGTCCCACCATTCAGCCAGTTTCATAGGTAGATATCTGCTGACAGATGCCCTTTAAGGCAGGCTTCCAGTGATTAAAACAATAAAAAAAAAAAAAAAAATGCCATGACGATTATTATGGGGGTCATTTATTAAACAGAAATACGCCAAAATTAGGTTTATTTCTGGAACAGATTGCAGCACAATGGTTCTTTGCGCCACAATCTGCAAATTCTCCGAGCTCACGTCAAGTGTTAAAGTGTGCGTGGCATGGGCGGGGAGGGAGACGGGCCAGCAGGAAGCGGTCTTGCATTTAGACGCTTTAGAACAGGGATGCCCAAGCTGCGGCTCCACAGCTGTTGGAAAACTAATACTACCAGTATGCCCAGACAGCCTACAGCATGGCATGGTGGGAGTTGTAGTTTTACAACAGGTGGAGGGCCGCAGGTTGAGCGTCCTTGCTTTAGAAGATCCACCGCCAGGTATCTTCAAATAAATGTGTCCCTATGTGTACTTGAAAATATGTTAAAATGTTTTATGTATGTCGCTTAAAGGGGTCGTGTCACTTCAGCAAATAGCATTTATCATGTAGAGAAAGTGAATTACAAGGCAGTTACTAATGTATTGCTATTATTTGCTGGCTGGATTCATTTTTCCGTCACAGTCACCAGAAGTAGCCCGCTCACAGTAAATGACCAATCTGATGTTGTGGTTACAAACGGCCAGCATCTGAGGGCTTAAATGCCCATGATCAGAGTTATCGCATATCACGGACACTGCCAGCAGGTGTCTGCTGTATAACACAGTTCTTGAGCAGCCGCCATACTTAAAGGGCTTCTGTCACCCCACTAAAGTCATTTATTTTTTTTGGGCTAGTTAAATTACTTATATTGCGATATATGAAAATATAATGGTCTTACTTACTTTGATTCAGCAGTTTCTTCTAAAAACAAAGTTTTATAATATGTAAATTAGGTCTCTACCAGCAAGTAGGGCGTCTACTTGCTGGTAGCAGCTGCAGAAAACCGCCCCCTCGTCGTGTTGATTGACAGGGCCAGCCGGGATCTCCTCCTCCGGCCAGCCCTGTCGGCATTTCAAAAATCGCGCGCCTGTGTTCATTCGGCGCAGGCGCTCTGAGATGAGGAGGCTCGCCTCCTCAGAACTCCCTCAGTGCGCCTGCGCCGATGACATCACCGAAATAGAAGACGTCATCGGCGCAGGCGCACTGAGGGAGTGCTGAGGAGGCGAGCCTCCTCATCTCAGAGCGCCTGCGCCGAATGAACACAGGCGCACGATTTTTGAAATGCCGACAGGGCTGGCCGGAGGAGGAGATCCCGGCTGGCCCTGTCAATCAACACGACGAGGGGGCGGTTTTCTGCAGCTGCTACCAGCAAGTAGACGCCCTACTTGCTGGTAGAGACCTAATTTACATATTATAAAACTTCGTTTTTAGAAGAAACTGCTGAATCAAAGTAAGTAAGACCATTATATTTTCATATATCGCAATATAAGTAATTTAACTAGCCCAAAAAAAATAAATGACTTTAGTGGGGTGACAGAAGCCCTTTAAAGGCCCCACTTCCACCACATGTGAATGCCCAATGTAACAAGCTTATTAATAAAAAATTTAATAAAAAAACTTTTGTTAGACACAGAATAAAAAAATAAGTCTAATGTTCTACTAGAGTAAACTACATGCAGCAGATTTGTTTCTGTCACATTTATCAGAACAAGTTGTAATGGAACAGAACAAGTTCTAATTGAGCCACCGATTTAGCAGTCAATTACGTTGAATGATCAAAATGTTCACGATAATTGCCTGATCGTCAGGGGAGATGAAGCTGTATTTACACCTCCTCTAGAAGGGGACCAGTAATCGATACGGCGATCGCTCGGTCTCGATAGAGAATCGTTGTTTCAGGGCAGCAGATCCCTCTTTACATGGGATAATCTGCTGCCTAGAAACATTGTATCTTTCAGCCAGCATCAAAAATCAATCACCTAAAGACTAAGCGTTCATTGGGTGATCGTTGGCAACTTTACAAGGGCCAATAATTGGGAACACACGTTTGTACAAATGCTCGTCCCCAACAATTGGCCAGATGACAGGTCCATGTAACTGGTCATCTGGGACCTTTACCCCGTTTATACACGTGCCCCAATATGTTGTTTTAATCCACTCTTACACAAATATTATAATCTCCAGAAATTATTAGAACGAAATATTCTTCCAGCAGAGTGGGCACAGCAATTCCCTAGTGTCTGGTCAAGGACAATCACTCCAATAGGGATGAAAAAGCGAAAGACTATATGTCAACTCTAGCTTTTCATACATAACTTCACAAAGCTCATTTTCCATTTGAGGCTTCACTCTTTACAAGCTATATATAAAGTGACATAGGGAAGAACACATCAAACAGGACTCAAATAGTCACAATGAGTAAAAAAGAATGAAGTGGAAGGAAGATATTAATATTGCTGGAGGGGAGCAATTACATTCTGATTAGCACATTATAAAGAGCTGTCAGATTATCGCATTGTGATGAAAATTTTACATTAAAAAAAAAACACAGAACAAAACCACCAGTATTGCCATGGTGGGAATACTGGATGTGATTATATGACTAATCATCATTAGGGATCCAGCAGATCATCAAGAGCCGTTTTGCTTGTGACTGATATATTGTGCAAATTGTTTTGTTGTTACTGCATTTGCAAAATTTGTGGCGTTCAAAGATCCTATTTGAAGGCGACGGACGACTTTACACTGATGTTTTTATTGTTTATTTGTTCCCTAAATGTGAAATTAAGCAACTCTAAATATTCTTCGGAAACTTTTTCCTACTATTTTGCTTCTTCACTTAGATGCCGTTGCTGCTAATTCTTACATAAATCAGTGAGTGTGCTGTTCCTATTTTTGATAGCTCTCTCTGCTCTCCCCCTCCCTTTTCTTAGGCTACTTTCACACTAGCGGCAGGACAGATCCGACAGGCTGTTCACGCTGTTGGATCCGCCCTGCCACTATTTCGCCGTGCCACCGGACTGCCGCTCTGTCCCTATTGACTATAATGGGGACGGGGGCGGAGCTCCGGCGCAGCACGGGAGTGCAAGGCGAGAGGCCGGCGGACTAAAAGTACTGCATGTCCGACTTTTTAGTCCGGCGGCCTCTCACCGCGCACTGCCGTGCTGCGCCGGAGCTCCACCCCCGTCCCCATTATAGTCAATGGGGACAGAGCGGCAGTGTCTGGCGGCACGGCGAAATAGCGGCAGGACGGATCCGACAGGGTGAACAGCCTGTCGGATCCGTCCTGCCGCTAGTGTGAAAGTACCCTTAGTGTCAGAGACAATGGTAGGAGTCTGCACATTATGGAACTGTGTGGACAGTTGGGGGAGGATACAAAGAGGGCAGCTCACACAAGCTATAGACAAAGAAGGAGAGCATACACCAGGCAGTTTGCAGAAGAAGGCAGCAGCATTTTGGACATTCAGATCCAGCATGTAATATTGGGAGGAATGTGACCTCATGAGATAAGTCTGTACCTAGAAGCAGGCTGCAAACTGAATATCAGGATTTTTAAATTGAATGAAGACTGCAAACTAAAACGTAGTGCAACTTATTTATTCAAGGAAACCACTAATATATGTTAATTCAATTTTTTATGTCAAAAGGTGTCTATAGCCTTTAAAGGGGGATTCCAGGATTTTAGTATTGATGGCTGTGGTCTGACACCTCCCACCGCTCTTGATTAGCTGTTTTGCAGTAGCTCTGGCACCGGAAGTCCTCACCGGAACTAGACAGCTCCATCCACTGTGTAGTTGATGGAACTAGTAACTGCAGCATTGGAGTGAATGGAAGAAGCACCGCAGTAACTACCTCCGTACATTAAACGATGGACAAAGCTGTGTATTTCCAGCGCCAACTTCGGAGACCAGAGCTACTCGGAAACAGTTGTTTTGAGGTGGTACAGGATGTAGGACCCTCGCCCATTACATATTAATGGCCCATCTTAAGGACATGCCATGAAAGTAAAATCCTGGAATACCCCTTTAAAAAGGTGCTGACAAACCTCCCCTGGGATGCTTGTTGAGGCATGGAAGATAGGGGATGTTCAACTATTTCAAAGGCTATCCGCCATGCCTTGTTGTCGTTTTACATTTTTCGAAGGCCTTTAGTTCTGTTATTATCAAGTTGGATAATAAGGAGGTGCTGGAACTCGGGCTCACTGACTGCCATTGGTTGGGATATCAACTTACACTAGAATGCTAACTATGAAAATACATCTTTAAAAGGGTTTATCCCGGAATAATTTAAAATGGCCAGAAGCAACCTATCCAAGAATGTGAATAGGACTGGTTGCCTCCTTTTGCAGAGCTGCCAAGGGGAAGGTCTGGGCGCGGAGCCTCACTATACACTACGCTGCTCTATAATAAATGGTAATGATGTGATCCTGCCTGAGATGTGCCATCATGGCTAAGCAGCCTGACAGGAACGCTCACCAATGTGTAATATATGCCACTAGGCAGCTCCGCAAGTGGCGACAACCAGTCCTGCTCACATTCTAGGATAGTTTGCTTGGGACTATTTTAAATCAATCCCGGAGAACGATTAAATATTCTACCAAAGGACCCGGCTCCCATATCCCATATGATGTTATATCCTGACATTTCTAAATAACACTGGAGAACTCTTATGTGCATTTAGAGCACAAGAATTCCAAAAAAATCTCCTCAGGCAGACAGGACAAAGCAATAAAATAAGTGATTATAAACCAATGAATAACATAAAAAGGTGCAAACTGTTTAAACAAAAATTAGATTTCATCTAAAATAAGAAATGCTTATTTTACAGTCACTCTGTGTATTTCTACCATAAATCTTAGTGATTCTTGGTTCAGCGTAATAACACATTCATTATGTAGGCTGGAAAATAAATAAGGGTCCCACTTGGAAAAGGCTCAGTGAAGGTCTCAGGATTTCAGGCATGAACTATTTGCTGTCCTAATGTAGGAGTGAAATGCTTAAAAAGTGATAAATTAAGCAGATAATGTTTGGCTAGTTGCAAAGCATCTTGCAGAGATCATCAATCCAGCACTGTGCCCTCTGTACACTACTCCCAGGCAGTCTCCACCAAATGGAATTTTTCTCCATGCTAAGCTATGTAGTCGTCCACTGTCACTCCACCGTGAATCATGTGCCCACCCAGCTTCCACAACCTCTCCCTCTGCACACATTAAAGTGGATATGTGGATGATAAAGTATTCAAATAGCAATCTTAAATAAATTAAGGCAATCTAAGCAGGCTTGTTGCTTTCTGGTACAATGGGAAAAAAGAATGAGAACTAGAAATTAAAAAATACATTAAAGAGGATCTTTCACCACTTCTGACCTGCTTATTTTAATAACTACATGCATTCCCCATGTAATAACAATTCTGGAGCATCAATTGTTATGGCTCTATGTTGTGCCATTCCTTTATTATTTCTAGTAGAAGTTATGAATGAATTGCTATTAGCCTTCAGTAAGGGTACAGAGGGGAGGTAACCAGTTGGGGGAGTGTACCTGCACAGCCTGAAAATGGCAGCACTGATTGGATAGAGTGAGTCTGTGCAGGTACACACCCCCAACTGGTTACCTCCCCTCTGTACCCTTACTGATGGCTAATAGCAATTCATTCATAACGTCTAGTAGAAATAATAAAGGAATGGCACAACATAGAGCCATAAGAATAGATGTTCCAGAGTTGTTCTTACATGGGGAATGCATGAAGCAATTAAAACAGGAATGTCAGGAGTGGTGAAAGGTCCTCTTTAAATAATTAAATGGAAATTCCCTACTTTATGACCAGTGGAGGTCCAACCTCTGACTGATCCAGAGAATGAAGGGACTACAGCACTGTTTCAGTCTTTCATGCCCTTATAATTTTTATATTCACAGTGTGATTCATGGCCACACAGTTGTCCAACAATGGCAGAAAGAATGAATCAACTGACCACGATCTTGGACAAAAACTCAGACCGGCCTTAGGGTACTCATTCCACAGAAAAACCAAAGAAATTCTACGGCAAATCTAAAATCTTGATCATTTATGGTCACATCCGTAAAATCATCACATTAAATGCATCCTTTGTTTTTCTGTGGAATGAGTACCCTGTTCAGGTGTCAACTATACAGGAGAAATTACGAAGTACTATGGTAGCCAGAAAACAAAACAATGTCATGTCGAATACCTTTGTGTTAAGAAATACTAAAATATTATGCGAGTGTGAAAATCATATTGCAAGCTTTCAGAGCTTATTTGTGACCCAGCCTGAAGAAGGAGGCAGGCCTATGCTAACATCACATTATATGCAGTGATGTGTGCCCATTCTTGTCAGAATCGTGATGGTCCAGAGACAGGGCAATAACTACCACTACAGCAGCTATAGCGGCTGCTATGGGGCTCACAATATCAGGAGGACCCCATCTGGTACACAATCCATCAAAAGAGTGGAGCTTGGGTGCAACAACAACAATGGCGACACCCTCATTGCACCAAATTTGCATGTCAAGAGAAAGTATTATAATTTGGGAACAGAGCCTTGGATCAACGAAAGAAAAAAAAATGGTGCTTTAAATCAGCTTTAATGCAAAAAGTTGGATAAAGGGGTCGTTGGTGACAGATTCTCTTTAAATTGTATGTAAGAACATCAAATGATCAGGACAAATTTTTATACCTGGAAGGTAAGCAATGAGTAGAGATTTGACAAGCAGAGAGGAACTGAGGCAGAAGGTATATTGGATTATTGAAAACTATTCCATAGTGCACAAAGAATTAGCTGAAAATAGAATAACCCGAAGCCTAAAGCTAGAAATGGATGATGCAGAGGTAATACTTAGTTTAAGGTTTTAAGGCCATTCCTGGTAAAACATGTTCATGTATGACATGACAGTATTTCGTGTTGTGCACTTTTTATTTCGATGCAATTTATTTCTCTTGGGCTGAAGAGCTATTCTTACTTTCGAGAGGGAGAGCTTCCAGCATTCTTCTAACACAATGCACAACAACATGGCTTCAGGTCCCGCTCTACATACCACCTGCTTTCCAAAAATAAACTGGAGGCTGCTAAAAATACGGCACACCTCAGCGTTCCACAATAGATCCAGGCTAGTTCCGTGATGTCACCCAAAAAGGGACATCTCTTAATAGAAACAAACACCTTTTTATGGCAACACACTATTGGATCAACTCATTAACAGATGTGTGGGTAGATAAATGGCAATTGACACCCTTTGTCGCATTTCTAAAGGGACTGTGCCTTCTTAAACATTATAAATTAATACACAGTTTGGCTTTCTATTCAGACAGGGAAATTTAGTTTTGGGAATTAACTAAAGGGTTTTTCCTCATTACCAAATGTGTGAGTACTTTGTATGTGCAGAGCTATCAGTCCCTAAGGGTGAAAAAGTACCCTAAACGAGTTTTCATATATTATATCCAAATAGTACAATACAGTATATGAAATATGGTGAACATTTATGCCTGAAAACAGGCAACAAAAAGTTGAAAAATTTGGGGCATGCACTACTTGCGCAAAATGTTTCAAATATTTTAGGAGTTATCAGCACCGCTTGCATTTTGAATTTTTTTTTTTTAGAAAAGGTGCATGGAGTGGGGTGGGGAGTGGGCAGTGAGGGGCTGAGCATAGCCAGTCCAGCATATCCATTGTAATTAGTGTTGAGCTAAGCGAGCTTCAGATGCTTCGCTCCGAAGTCGCTTCGTTCAAGACTTCGGAATAATACTGTACGGAGAGTCGTCTCCGTACAGTATTAAAATGTATGGGCTCCGATGAGCCGAAACTAGTTATTCACGAAGTCGCGCGTGACTTCGTTGAATAACTTCGGAAGTTGATTTTTAAAGTGGAAAACCACTTTAAAAGGATAACGGTCATATTTTTTCTTATTTGCTAGTTTATTAGAACTAGGCATGTATACCTGAGTTAGTCTGTCAATGATTGCCAAAAGATCTGTAATTACCTTATAATAACAGCTTTCATTAATGTCTCCTGTCCCTTTCCACTGCTCCCTTAAAAGACCGTTGCTAGGGCTCATCTGTCTCCCCACTTGATGTAAACTGAAGACAGAGGGGCGGTCCTTCACACTGCATGCCTGCATTAGGCTTCAGAGTGAGGAGGCGTGTCTGAGTAATCCAATCTGATTGGCTGGCAGGAAGCTGCTGGCTACAGCAAGTTTGTATCTGACCTGAGGGAATGCAGTTTTGGCCTCAGAGAGCTGGCAGAGGAGCTATCTAGAGAAGATTCTCATAATGTAGGATTCAAAACAGCCGTAACTAAGGGGAAAACTCAAGGAAAACAGTGGTAAGTGAAGAAACTAAAGATTGTTTTATGCATAATGCTGCTGCAGCAGTAACATATGCTAAAATTGATTTTTTTTGATGAAGATATGACAGTTATCCTTTAAAACGGGAAACAGAACTTGACTTCGGTGAAACCAGGAAACTGGTGTAGATTAAAACTAAGAACTACACCAGTTCTAAAGACACCTCTTAAAAAATGTGGCATATCTGTTGCCAATGGGGGACAGATTAAGACTGGGGTTTTATAAATGTTCGCTTGTATGTTTACATCAGTTAAAAATGAAAACAGATCCCACAGATGGGAAAATGACATCCAATGTCTGGTATTTTTTCTACTGAGGTCTATTAGATTTCGTATTGTCTGGCTGCTAAAAAAAAAAAATTAAGCTGCTTACTAAAGTGGTCCAACTGGCAAGTCTAAATAATGAGTCCACCTCATACACCATTACATTATATTAATAATTTAGTATTTGAATAATTCCCTTACGAAAGTGTTTAGTTTATTCCCTCAACAGAATATGGCAGCCTTCATTCTGGCAACAGACCTCAAAGAAAATCTGTACATTATGTAGCAGTTTTATCATAGCCCGGTGGCGTATTAGAACCAGCCTGTGTGCCTAAACTGAAATCTCCGCCTGGCTGGTGTAGATTTCAATGTTCTTATACGTCAAAAAACTGATGTAGAAGATAATAAATGTGATGGGCATGCCCCGCCCCATTTTCTGGAACGTGTGGCTGGCGGAGAAACAGCATGTGCACAAAACTTTTTGTACAAGTACCATTGAAAAAGTTGCAAACATGCAGTTTGCACCTTTTTCAGACCATAAAAGTGGTGTGTTGCAATGAAAATCTGGGCCTATGATTCTATACTATGCAGCACTGTTCACAGATAGAATAGTATGGCTAAAGATCGGGTCCACCATAAGACCACAAGCACATGTGCCATTTGGCTAACAACAGCTATTAAAGACTACATCAGACACTCCTCCCACCACCCTCAGCAATGATTGACAGGCTGCCATTTATAGTACTGTGCAAAAGTTTTAGGCAGAATCCGCGAATATTTAGAATTTAGTGCTATATATTCGTATTCACGAATATTCTAATCGCAAATTTATCACGAATATCGGCACTTAGCTACATCTCTAGCGACCAATAGGAAAGTTGCCTATAGGAGTAGTGTTGATCACGAATTTTCCTGTTGCCAATTTTCGCAATCAAGAAAATAATGACTGGAGATCACGAATTCTCGAATATATGACGAATATTCGCCCAAATATTGCGAAATATCACAAATTAGAATATTGCCCCTGCCGCTCATCACTGTTAATGGTGTCCTCAATGCTGAGAATTACAGGCAGATACTTATCCATCATGCAATAACATTACAAAGATGCCTGGTTGGCTCCAAATTTATTCTGCAGAAAGACAATGATGGAGCCTTGGAAGTGATAATGTGGCCCCAAAGAGCCCCGATCTCAACATTATCAAGTCTGTCTAGAATTACATAAGAAGACGGATTTGAGCAAGCCTACATCCTAAAATCTGTGGTTAGTTCTCAAAGATATTTCTAACAATCTCACTGTGTGCAATTGTACCTAGAATATTTGATTTTGTCTTAACCACTTCCCATCTGGGCCCTTTGCCCCCTTCCTGACCAGGCCAAATTTTGCAAAACTGACATATCTCACTTTATGTGGTAATAACTTTGGAACGCCTTTATTTATCCAAGTCATTCAGAGATTGTTTTCTCGTGACACATTGTACTTCATGATAGTCATAAATTTGAGTCAAAATATTTCACCTTTATTTATGAAAAAATCCCAAATTTACCCAAAAATTTGAAAAATTCTCAATTTTCTAAATTTCAATTTCTCTGCTTTTAAAACAGAAAGTGATACCTCATAAAATATTTATTATTTAACATTCCCCATATGTCTACTTTATGTTGGCATCATTTTGGAAATGTCATTTTATTTTTTTAGGACGTTAGAAGGCTTAGAAGTTTAGAAGGAATTCTTCAAATTTTTAAGAAAATTGCCAAAATCCACTTTATAAGGACCAGTTCAGGTCTGAAGTCACTTTGTGGGGCCTACATAGTGGATACCCCTATAAATGACCCCATTGTAGAAACTACACCCCTCAAGGTATTCAAAACCGATTTTACAAACTTTGTTAACCCTTTAGGCGTTCCACAAGAATTAAAGGAAAATGGAGATCAAATTTTAAAATTTCACTTTTTTGGCCGATTTTCCATTTTAATCAATTTTTTTCTTTAACACATCGATGGTTAACAGCCAAACAAAACTCAATATTTATTACCCAGATTCTGCGGTTTACAGAAACACCCCACATGTGGTCATAAACTGCTGTATGGGCACACGGCAGGGCGCAGAAGAAAAGGAACTCCACATTGTTTTTAGATGCCATGTCCCATTTGAAGCCCCCTGATGCACCCTTACAGTAGAAACTCCCAAGAAGTGACCCCATTTTGGAAACTAGGGGATAAGGTGCCAGTTTTATTAGTACTATTTTTGGGTACATATGATTTTTTGATCATTCATTATAACACTTTATGGGGCAAGGTGACCAAAAAATTGGTTGTTTTAGCACAGTTTCTATTTATTTATTTTTACAGCGTTCACCTAAGGGGTTCAGTCAAGTGACATTTTTATGGATCAGATTGTTACGGACGTGGCGATACCTAATATGTATACTTTTTCTCATTTATTAAAGTTTTACACAATAATAGCATTTTTGAAACAAAAAAATTATGTTTTAATGTGTCCATGTTCTGAGAGCTATAGTTTTTTTATTTTTTGAGAGATTTTCTTATGTAGGGGCTCATTTTTTGCGGGATGAGGTGACGGTTTTATTGGTACTATTTTGTGGGACATACGCATTTTTGATCACTTGGTGTTGCACCTTTTGTGATGCAAGGTGACAAAAATTGCTTGTTTTGACACAGTTTCTATTTTTTTATTTTTACGGTGTTCACCCGAGGGGTTAGGTCATCTGATATTTTTATAGAGCTGGTTTTTACGGACGCGGCAATACCTAATATGTATACTTTTTTTTATTTTTTTCACTTTAACACAATAATAGCATTTTTGAAACCAAAAAAATGATGTTTTAGTGTCTCCATGTTCTAAGAGCTATAGTTTTTTTATTTTTTAAGAGATTTTCTTATGTAGGGGCTCATTTTTTGCGGGATGAGGTGACGGTTTTATTGGTACTATTTTGTGGGACATACGCGTTTTTGATCACTTGGTGTTGCACCTTTTGTGATGCAAGGTGACAAAAATTGCTTGTTTTGACAGTTTTTTTTTTTTTTTTTTACGGTGTTCACCCGAGGGGTTAGGTCATGTGATACTTTTATAGAGCTGGTTTTTACGGACGCGGCGATACCTAATATGTCTATTTTATTTTATTTTTTCTATTTTTAATTTTTTTTTTTATTCCTTACTTGGGAACTTTTTTTTTTTTACATGTGAAACTTTATTTTATTTTATTTTTTCAACCCTTTATTTTTTTTTATTTTTTTTTACACTTTTCGTCCCCCATAAGGTCATACAAGACCTCTGGGGGACATTTGCTTCACTTTTTCTTTTTTTTTTCACAGTTGATTTCTCCTGTAACTGGGGCTGACATAGTAGCCCCAGTTACAGAAGAAATTCACCCCTATAGAGGCTGTACAGCAGCAATCCTGCGCTGTACAGCCTCAGAGCAGGGCTGATCGAGGTCTCTGAGAGAGCTCGCACAGCTCCTGCACACTCCGGTCACATGACCGCCGGGCCGGAACAGGAAGCGCTGTGCGCTTCCTTCTCTGCAGACACAGCGCTCGGTGAGCGCTGTGTCTGCAGCGATCGTGAAGGCAGGGACACCTGGGCACTGTCCCTGCCTCCTCTCTGGGTTGCCCTGCTGTCACTGACAGCGGGCAACCCGATCAGCAGCTGCACGATTAGGACGTTCTAAAACGTGCTGTCAGAAATAGACGTCCACCCATAGGACGTTTATATCCTATGGGCGGACGTGAGGCGGTTAAGGCAAAGGGTGGTCACACCAAATATTGATTTGATCTGATAAAATCTGAGACTCTCAGACAATATATTTTGATATAAAATATCAAACACAACTGTGCCCACCTACCTGTGCCAAGGTGGTCTCAGTCAGGCAGGTCCCACTCTAAACCTACCTATGAAGTTAGGCATCTACATTCAGGAGAGCAGACCCTGTACATATAATGCATTGCTCCTTGTTACCTGTGTGTGCATCAAGCAAAAGTATATTTTTCCATGATTTTTGATAAGTTTATGTTATTGAATGAGTGACACCTTCAAGTGTGAATGCGCTCCTATTATCTTGGGAGTATAATCTTTGTGCACTTTTGCCCCGGCCAGCCCACAGGAGACCTTGATTAGGTGGTACATATAGCTATGAGTGCTCCTCCTCTCATCGATTGCTTGATGCACACAGAGGTAACTAGGAGCAGCACACTATATGTGCAGGGCCTGCTCTCCTGAATGTAGATGCCCAATGGCATAGGTAGGTTTAGAGTAGGACCTGCCTGAGAACACCTTTGCGCGGGTAGGCAGGCACAGATGTGTTTTGATCAAAATATATTGGCCGAGAGTCTCAGATTGCATCATATCAGAGTGAAGGCCTAGTCTATATAGAATGCAATGCAATGTCCGCAATACGGGAACGGGACACCAACAGTCGTGTGAACGAGCCCTTATACTGATGGAGTATATGGTCATGTGCTGGAAGGGGCTTTATAAGATGCAATATGTGAATATTTTCAACCACCCAAAACCCTAATGAGCCCTATGCAGCAGAATCAGTGGCACTTCATATGCCTACTAGATCGTATGTCATATGAAAAAATGACTGGGTTTAAAAGTTACACAGCACTGCTGATTATAGACATTAAGTGGCCTCATGCCCTTCCTATGACAGCCCCACAGAGAGGTAACTGATTTGTATTTCATTATGAAGTTGGAACTAGGAACTTTCAGGAAGACACAAAACTGAGCCAGAAATTCTGGGCACACACATAGCCACATGGATAAAGTTTCATCAAATAATCCTTTATTATATATGTGAAAAAACATAAAATGTGACAAAAGCTAAACAAACAAACATAGCAACTATTCTATTGTGACTTATGCCACACAATACTACAAAAAAGCCTTACATTTTTCAATGTGTGCAAGTTGTAAAAAAAAGATAAGTGTGTTCTGAATACAGTCATATATGACTCACCCTGTATTTATCAAACAATTGTAGTAATTCATAATTATCAGTAATACTTATAAATATCATCTAGACTTGTTACATATAAGTCAGGGATGGATAAAGTATTTGCAGACTTCAGGAGCCAGATTGACTACGTTTAACCCCTTTTTTTACATCTGTCATACATGTAATATTGTGAATTTAAAGATGGCACTGGCTGAGGAGCTCAGCAGACACCATAGCTGATGAGTGAGTGGGTCACTTGGCCTTGGCAGCTCAGTCTCATTCAAGTGAACGGGCCTTGGCTACAATACCAAGCACAGCCCACATACAATGGTTAGCTGTGAGAAGGCTGCAACAGATTGCCTTGGCCTCTTCAAACAGCTGGAGATCCCCCCACTGATCACCGATGTTGATCTATTCTGAGGATAGGCCATCAATATTGTAGTCCCAAAAAACCCCTTTAATCTGACTGAAGTCAATTTATTTTTAAAGGGGTTGTGCAGCTCTACAATATTGATGACCTATCCTTAGGATAGATCATCAATATCAGATCGGTAAAGGTCTGACACCCGACACATCTGCCGATCAGCTGTATGAAGCCCTTCAAAATCACCTGTGTGGTGTCTGCCTTGTAGAGGAGGCGTAGTGTAATTACAACTATTCGTCCCATTTACTTGAATGAGTTTAGTGGGGACGTGGCCCAAGATAATCCATTTTGCACCAAAACGTCAGTGCAATTCTGGCATAACAATAGGTCTCAAAGTAAGCCAACCAATAATTGGTATAGTCAGAGAAAAGTGTATGTCCCTGCACCAGATATCATCCAGCCTGAACCCCTGTGATAAACCCGATGCAGGTCTAGACAGTCTGTCTAAGCTTACACCATCGGGATCAATCAGTTTGAATCGACAGTAATAGTCATCATAAGCAATGCAACATACATTGCACATATCGCTGAAATTATTTCGTTTTCACATAGTGACAGATCAGTTTCATAATGGACACATCTGCAAAGGACGACTGAAAGCCCAATGTAAATGAGTTTTATGTTTATTATTACATTGGAATAATGGAAAACCTTTAAAAGTAACATAAGGACAATGGGGCATACAACTCAGTAACCAATATATAAACTTGCCCTACAAGAAAGCTTTTCCTATAGGAGCTTACAATCTATAAAGTGTTTTGTAGCAGGAAGCATTCCCTACTCAAACAGATGGGCACTGTTAAAGCAAAGCAATGAAGCTTTGATTTAAAGGTTGGAAATCTGACAAGTGTCAGTATTGGCAGGACAAGGCAGTGTGCAATTTAACACCGAACAATGTCCATTTCACTACTAATGTGGGAAGACATATGGCAACACTCTTTCATGCAGTAGCTCCATAAACAGGCTAGCTCGGCATTCACCTTGTTGGAAGTGAAAAAACAATAAAAGCTGTATCGACATTAACCTGTTCACCCATCAAGGTTTTCATTGTAATTGCTCGGTATTAAAATTTTGTCTTTATTTTTTCGTCTGCCTCCAGCGGAGAGGCTTGGTGCTTCCTCTTCATCCCAGCTGTTCGGTGTACATTTGGCTTTAATCAGGTGTAGGGCAGGAACTTCACATCCTGTTGCCTTGCACTGATTAGGAGTCAGATTTTACAAATTGGCAGATTCCTTTCCACAGGGTTCTTGGAATGATGAATCATTTCACATTGACACATTGATGGGTCTATTACGCAAAGCAGATAGAGGTGATGAGAATCGTACAGTGCATGCACACAACTCGTCATGCTGAACCTCAGTACTGCCCGGTGTTTCATTTGGATCAGTATATAATATTGTATACTTTGGACAAAGAAATTATATATCGTTGCAGGATACTTTTACATATTATTAAAATAAATAAAGTCCAGATAAAGAAATCAGGTATAACTGAAATAATGGTAAGTATTATTATATGATAAAATTATCAATAAGTACTGGGCTGCGATAAACACATGCATACTGCTGCTAATTGCCGATCTGCACTTGTACTTGCAACTTGGCAGGTATAGGGGCAACCCGGTAATTAGTGGTAATCAGCATGCGGTCACCCGCGACCCTGCTGCACTGTGTACGGACAACCATAAAAGGCAATGGCATTGCAAATTTTTGAATGCCCCACTCCCTGTTCTGAGGAATTTCCCCTCCCATGACTAGTCAAGACCGCTCACACTCACCACACAACCCTCACCCACTCTGTGACATAGAAAATACAAAAATAAAATGCTTACTAGCACTGGACAGAAGGAGGAGTCAAGGATCTACTTTACGGTATGCTGCCTGGGCTCTGTATGCCCCCTTAGTGCACCACACAGTAGTTATGCCACCTTAGTACTCCACACGGTAGTCATTCCTCTTTAGTGTCCCCTTCCCAGCAGAATTCTCCCTATGTGCCCTCTTTACAGTAGTGGTGCCCCCTTAGTGCTCCCACACAGTACAATGCTCCCCTCAATGCCCCTACCCAGTAGTTTTTGCCTCTTTACGCTCAAACACAGAAGAATGTCCTCACACAGTAGTTATGCTCCCTTAGTGGCCCCCTTACAGTAGTGAAGCCGCTGTAGTGTTAATAAAATAAAAAAGTAATACTCCTCTAGTCCCATTCTCCTGATGATTAGAGGACATCATGTCCTCCCCAGCAGCAATCGCGATGTAGCAACATAATTGCACCTGCCGAACAGGAGAGAACACAGGCTGGGGGATGCACTCTCCTACTCAGCCCAGCAGGTGAGATGACATTACTGCATCGCGCCTGCTACTGAGGAGACCACAGGCTGGGCTGTAATGGAGCTCTGGACAACAACCAGATTCGTCTGTGATCCATTATGGCCCGGGCCCTGTCTGCCAGTACACACAGTCACATATTACTGGCAAGTGAGGCCAGGGTCTGAGGGCCCCCTGCTACTACAGGCCCTGTTGCCCTTGGTTAAAATCCAGCTTGGCTGATTTTTCTTTCCTGACAACTGCTGTCCTAGACTGTCAGACTGCCCTCATACATGTTAGATCCTTCCTCCAACTATTATCCAATTTGTATAGTCTGCTTTACTGGAGCACTAAGTAAATACATACTGAAAGTTGATAAAAGCCTATATTACCGATTGAGAAAGCTATTGTCAGGAAGAAAGCGTTCCCTCGCAGCAATCGCCTGCTCGCTAGCGGAGGAGACCGCTGCTATTACATGCAGTGATCTCCTTCGCAGCATGGGGAGGAGCTATCGCTAATGCATCGCTCGTCCTCATGCTATCTAGTGGTTTGTCAGCGGCAGAGCTCACTTTCCTTTACAGCCCTCTGGACTGGTACCACTAAAGTAAAGTGAGATGATAAGGATTAGGTTGCAGGTAAGAATACAAGTTACACAGACTTGTGGCACTTATTGTGTACTGTAAATCCCAAAAATGTCCTTACTCTCAAAAACAGCACACTCCCTCTTAAATGCATATTCAGGCCATATACTGTAACATTTATCATTGTTACTGACCAATATACACTGATCAGTGATAACATTAAAACCATATAAATGAATAACTTCCCAACAATGGCACTTGAAGTTGAAAAATTTCTAAGTGTAAAGATCTGAACGAATTGGACAAGGGCAAAATTGTGATGGCTAAATGACTACAAAATGGCAGGTGGGATGGCTCCTGATAAAAGGACAACTGGTGAACTGGTTGCCCAAGGATCACTGACGCACATTTGATCCATGGAGGCCATTTTGCAACTTACAGGATTTAAAGGATCTGTTTCTAGCATTCTAGATGCCAAAGAACATCTTAAGAGGTCTTGTGGAATCCATGCCATGAAGGATCTGAGCTGTTTTGGCAGCAAGAGAGGCCTGCATCGGCAGGTGGTTTTAATGTGAAGACTGATTGTTGTATGTCTTCTCTGAGGAAACATAGGAAAAAGGTGAAAATGCCAAAATTCAATTCAAAAGTCAATTTTCGTCTACATAAAACACTGAAAGAAACGTGAAGAAATAAAACAGAAGTCAGCGCTGTAACTGGATTCTACCAGATTGTCAAAGTAAGAATTTTTGCACAAGTGTCCTAAATCAATGTTACAAGAATACATTTCTATGGATTGCTTTATAATGTATGTAGTGGAACAACTTGAACATATTACAATGTCAAAAGTTTGCCACCTGGTTTGCTTTAAGGACCTCCTGGTGTGTGAATATGTCAATTCCCTTTAGGTCAGGTGGAGGTCTCTTCGCACCCTTTCAGACCTCATCTGTCTGAAGGACATTTCCTCCATTAATCACATTGCTACCAGGATGAAGTCAACTCTTCCCCAACTGTTCCAGTCACACTCATAGCATTTGTCAAGTTATCTTCACCACCAAATGTATGGCAGGTTACATTTGCACAGATATCCCCATGATGTGCTTAATGATGTGGAAAGAAAGATTAGACAGACTGAATCCATCACTGTGGAAGCATTTAGTTAACCTTTAGGGATACACATAACCTACAGAGCAAGAGAGCATCCACAGTTACCAAACCACGCATATGTCCTGCGCTGGAATGATCGGAGAGGACATTAGCATGACGAAGACCTGGAGCAAGCAGTCACACTGGTCAAGCCACCAGCTGATTATTATTACTGCATTATTATATATATCATACTTCAGACTAGAGTTGAAGCTAGGCTTATAAAAACCCAGGACAAAGATTTACGTTATTTTTGCCCTGTATCTAAATACTCTGGCCAAGGGAAAATGACTTGTTGACATGTCCCCCCCCCCAAAATCTATAATACTTTTTTTAAAATAGCGGCAACATATTTTGCAGACCTTTACAACCTGAGGGTTCATGTGCAAACAAAAATCAATCAGAAATTATAGAGTAACAAACTCATCAACAATTAAAACAAGAAGAGTGAGGGCGCTGCTCATAAGAGCTTACAATTTATGAGAAAGAAGATGGTGGTACAAAAAGTGCTTGTTGTGTACAATGGTCCATCCATCACTACTAATGAGGAGAGTACATATAAAGCTGAGCTTTATGGGCCAGCCACCAGCCAGTATATTTAGTGCATTTGAGTGCATGGGGTGTGGTGGATAGTGTTGGATAACGGATCAGGTTCCGAAAAATTATGCTGAATGGGGGTGAATGAAGAAGAGTTAGATCAGGGAATGTGATAGTCCACCCTAAAGAGGTCTGATTAGGGCCTCATGCACACAACCATATCCATTTTGCGAACTGCAAGCCGTGGATATCGGCCATGTGCATGACACAATTTTCTCACTCCCTTCATAAGAACTGTCTATTCTTGTTCACAAAAAGGACAAGAATAGGATATGTTTTATAATTTGCCAAACAGCCACACGGAAGGGTCCACGTGTGATGTGCAAATAACTATGGCACTTTGCATGAGGTCTAAAATTGTGGCTGTTGAGCGTTACCCAACTGTCTGGTGTAGGGAAGTCCAAAGAACTTGTGCAGCTCTAAAGCAGCCTTGCGTAGGGGAGAGAAAGGATCGGATTATGGAGGATTTTGGATGGAGGATAGAGATGTAGGGGATGTACAAAATTTATGTTTTTTAATCTGTCTTATTTAGATAACATTTAGAGGGTTACACCCCAATGTTTTACTTCTACTGCATGCTGTTTCTACCACAATTTCACCATGATTATAGCCAAGCTTTTCTTAAAAAAGCTGTTCTTCAAAATTATCCTAGAATTGCCTCTTTAGAAAGCCTCATTGTGGAACCCCTTATAAAAATAAAGTCATTAGGGTAAAACTGCAGCAGACAAGGCATACTATGAGTTGAAAAAGTGCAAAAAGTTATTAAAAACACATTGGAGAAGTTTTACCAATACGGTCCTAAATGTTGACAGCATAAAATGACACAAGAAAGGCCGAAATTGCACTAAATTCATTGCTGCGGTGTGATAAATTTGGCGTATCTCATTAGACACTTTTCCGTACGTAACCTCTTGGCTCACTTACTCTTTTGCTCCAATATAATTAATGGCATACGCCAATAATAAATCTGGTGTATCCTCTTAGCTATCCCCCTTTTTCTAGATACTGCCTAGTGAGATATAAAAAAAAAAGTGTCTAAACAGGAGAGATTTGGTGCAGTCAGTATTTGACTCTATATCAGCCATATTCTAGTACTGTTTAATCTGAGAATAGGATTTGATCAACTAAAGCACAGTTTTATCTGTACGTGACAGGATGGACCAAATGTCCATACTGAAAGCATGTTAAATGAAGGCTTTGATAAATCAGGATTTATTTAGTGCAAATGTGGATAGATTGAAATAAATATACCGTAACTGTAAGGGTATATCTGATGTGGCACATACGCTGCATATTTCCTGGCACAGAATTGTGGATGGATTATACGCAGCATATTATAGTGCCAGCAAAGTGGATGAGATTATACAAAGTCCAGAGCGCACATTCACCGGCACTGCATTTTAAATCCAAGGCATGACACTATGCCACAGATTTCCACCAGGGACTTCACCCTATTCGATGACTATAATAAAATCCACGGCAGACCTGTGGCACAATCCATGACAAATCCACATGTAACACTGAAATTCCACTGTGGAAAATCCATCCAGTGTGGAAGTAACTTAAAAGCAACATAGCTAGAATTTACTTGTTAGTTAAAATTTCCTATTTTATGTCATGGCCAACTAAATACAAAAAAGCCTAACTCCCCAGCCCGCAGATACACCAGTGCTAAAAATGTGGTGGTCCAGTACCAAACATACAGTTTTTTGGAGCTGGTTTTAAGGCAGATTTTCATGCAGATTTTACAGCCAAAACGGGAGGTGGATTTGAAAGGAATCAAATATATAGACGGAAGGACTTTCAAGTCTTCCTTATGGATCTACTTCTGGCTTTGGCTGAAAAACCTTAAAGAAAATCTGTCTCAAAAACTCCTCCAAAATACTCGTTGTGAACCTCCCCTAAGCCCTGTTTGCCTCTGTACCCTGTGTACATAAGCCAGGAGTATAAGCTTGTTGTAACTCACAGGGTATAGGACTATTCCAGAGACAGATCCCCAATCTGTTATCTCGTAGAGGAATGAATGCCTGATAACAGCCACACAGTCACTTCCTGCTTCAAATCTTCACAAGCTTCAACACTCCACTATAAACCGCAATCTCACAACCCATGAGAAAATGCTCTTCCTGCTTCCCCCTGATAGCATTGTATTTTAACCCCGTGCAAAAAAATGAGATTTTCATTTTTTTTCCTTCACAGAACTTTCACTGATTTTAGTTGCAACTATGGAGCCAATTTTGCCGCTTTCACTTTATGTAAAAGAAACAGCAAAAACTGCCAATATAGCTATAGCATGCATAAAATTTCATAAGATACCTCTCTCCAAAAACTACAATCTACAACATACTAAAATTTAAAGAGTTTTTCCTGTCCTTTTTATATTGATGGCCTATCCTCAGGATAAGCCACCAAGATCTACACTGTATCCCCGTTGTATCCGCTGTACTGCAGCTGAAACTACAGCTCTGGTCCATTGTGTAGTAGAGAGCAGGTTACTGCAGCGCTGCTCCCACTCACTTCACAAAGTAACTGGGACACCATGGGGTAAAGTAGGGTCAAAAAGGGCACTTACCCAAGCACCTTCATCAGTGTATGCAGTGTATTAGGTAATTATGGTGTTACTGTAACACTAATCTCTTAATATATTACAAATCGGTGATTTAATTTGCATCCAAATTTTTATTTTTGCATCAATATGATCCAAGAGAATTTTTTACTATTCTATTTCAAAATATTTTTCTGTTGACAAAGTGGTATGAGGGCTGATCTTTATGTGGGCCGAGTAGTAGTTTCTATTGGCACCATTTTGAGGTATATATACTCACCTAAAGAATTATTAGGAACACCATACTAATAACGGTGTTGGACCCCCTTTTGCCTTCAGAACTACCTTAATTCTACGTGGCACTGATTCAACAAGGTGCCGATAGCATTCTTTAGAAATGTTGGCCCATATTGATAGGATAGCATCTTGCAGTTGGAGATTTGAGGGATGCACATCCAGGGCACGAAGCTCCCGTTCCACCACATCCCAAAGATGCTCTATTGGGTTGAGATCTGGTGACTGTGGGGGCCATTTTAGTACAGTGAACTCATTGTCATGTTCAAGAAACCAATTTGAAATGATTCGAGCTTTGTGACATGGTGCATTATCCTGCTGGAAGTAGCCATCAGAGGATGGATACATGTTCTCATTCTGTTTACGCCAAATTCGGACTCTACCATTTGAATGTCTCAACAGAAATCGAGACTCATCAGACCAGGCAACATTTTTCCAGTCTTCAGCAGTCCAATTTTGGTGAGCTCGTGCAAATTGTAGCCTCTTTTTCCTATTTGTAGTGGAGATGAGTGGTACCCGGTGGGGTCTTCTGCTGTTGTAGCCTATCCGCCTCAAGGTTGTGCGTGTTGTGGCTTCACAAATGCTTTGCTGCATACCTCGGTTGTAACGAGTGGTTATTTCAGTCAAAGTTCCTCTTCTATCAGCTTGAATCAGTCGGCCCATTCTCCTCTGACCTCTAGCATCCACAAGGCATTTTTGCCCACAGGACTGCCGCATACTGGATGTTTTTCCCTTTTCACACCATTCTTTGTAAACCCTAGAAATGGTTGTGCGTGAAAATCCCAGTAACTGAGCAGATTGTGAAATACTCAGACCGGCCCGTCTGGCACAAACAACCATGCCACGCTCAAAATTGCTTAAATCACCTTTCCTTCCCATTCTGACATTCAGTTTGGAGTTCAGGAGATTGTCTTGACCAGGACCACACCCCTAAATGCATTGAAGCAACTGCCATGTGATTGGTTGACTAGATAATTGCATTAATGAGAAATAGAACAGGTGTTCCTAATAATTCTTTAGGTGAGTGTATATCAGTTACAATTTTTTTTAGTTTTTTTAGATTTTTGTAATTACAGTATAATAAAAAAAAAATGCATTATGGAAAAAAATATATACTTGGGTCCATAGCTTTTAAATTTTTCTGATGATGTAACAATATGGAGTACTGTATTTTATCTGCACAGTGCTGAAATACAAAATGAATGCATAGAGCCAATCTGTACATACATTATGACAGCGTAAATAAAGAAGTCTACGGCCAACAGTTTTTGCAAATGAGCACTTGGGGACACATTTATTAAGACAGGCGTTTTAGAAGCCGGTCTTAATAAGCCCTATAGCTGGCCAGCCTCTACATAACTTTGGCGCATCCAGCGCCGATTTTAAATGTAAGCCAGCCTCCTTGCTTAAACCAGGCATAGAAAATGATGAATGAGATGGGCCTGCCAGCCCGCCTCCTTCCCCCCAAAGTGGCGTATATCTGGTCATAAATGACCCCCTTGGTACTTAGCTCACAAAAGCAATGAGGACTAGGTTGACTACAGGCATCTACTGCTTCCCTGCTTGTTCAGCCATACTTTAGCTGTCACACAAGGTATATGGGGAACAGGAAACAAGGCAATGATGGAAAACTCTAAAGAGACAGAAAAGCAGCTGTGGCTTTCCAGTGCACATTTTTACACTTGTCGGGGATGAATGATTAGATGATCTCAGGACAGTGTTCAGCTGTTGCACTGACACTTGCAAGGTATGGTTAACTATACTTAAGTTCAGACCTGAAACAGTGAGATAATGTATGACCTTTCTGGTGACATTAATATAATTGCAGGCTAATGTAGAGCGTCACCTATAAAGTTCACAGAGTTGGGAAATTCCTTTTTGCTAGCACATACAAAAGGTACTGCTCAGTTATAGGCTCTGATTTACATTTGAATTTCAGAGACAAAATATAAAAAGTATCTCACATCTAGGTAGGATATCCTGGAAAATACCGGCCTTATTGTGTAAAAATGTGAACATTATTTTAAGCAAAAGGCAGAATCTGACTTTTTGGCATCAATTAGCGTATCTATGCCAGGCTTTAGCAGAGCAGAGCTGGTACAGGCAGGGTCAGCAACGTGTGCTCCTGCTTGTACATTGCTCACTGTGGCCCCACAGTGGAACCCTTACGGATACCAAAGCATGACAGACACTTGAACTTCAGGTGTCTATTTTGTGAGGGAAATGGAAAAAAAAAATTGAAAGTATATTTAAACAATTTGCAATTTGCAATATGCAATTCATTGACAGTAGTTTTTAATAAATTTTTTCTAAAGTTTAGGTACACTTTAAACTTTGATTAATCAATAACATTTTTCAATTTTATTCTTTGCAAACAAGGGCTGGCCTTTACAAGCTCACTCATATTATTCTATTCATTCTTGGTGGTTACTATACTTGTTACCAAGTTAAAAAAAACAGGTGGGGAAAGAATTTGGCGAGGGTCCCACCCCAGCTCTTGCGCCCACCAGAGCGGTGGCCACTACGTGAGTTTTGGACATTGCCAAGCCAGTAACTTCCTTAAAGGGGCATTCCAGTTGTTTCAAATTATCCCCTATCCATGTGCACTTGGCTTCATTCATTTCAGCGGGCTGCAGGGGGCACGGGGATCCTGTTCTCGTGATCGTGGGGGTTCCTGTGGTAGAACCCCCACGAATCTGATAATTATACCCTATCCTGTGGATAGGGGATAACTTGAAACAACCGGAATACCCC
Organism: Bufo bufo; assembly: GCF_905171765.1. Lineage (NCBI taxonomy): Eukaryota > Metazoa > Chordata > Amphibia > Anura > Bufonidae > Bufo > Bufo bufo. Next base: position 366,133,302 of record NC_053393.1, on the reverse strand, counting down.
TTTAAGCGTCAAAAGGAGACACTCATATTTCTCCAACTCCCGATATGCAGCCAATTGGGACTCCTGTTTTCCTAACATGTGGGTGTCCTGTAGGTCTTTCCTCATCAGACAGAAATAGTCTGGGCAGGTGTGTAGTGGAGGCACCCTTGGTTCCAAACATGGTGGAGGACCTGAAACCTGTGCCAATTTGTGCCTTTTCAATTATCTGCGCCTGCTAGTTATGCTTCAGTGATAGAATCACCACTCTCCTCTAAATGTTTAGTATTCAAGGAATGAAGCTTGGGCATTTAGTCTGCTAGATGAGTTGGCATGGGGCACAACATGTAACTGGTTGATCTAAATGATCCCAATTTCAGCAGGATCATGCATAATCTCTTATACTAGGCACACCAGTCACGCTGTCTAAGGATCTGTATAAAGGATAAATGAGGGTGGCAAAAGTGGTAGGATGACAGTCACAATAGTTTGTATTAATTACCATCCCACAAAATAGGATAGTGCCAACCAAAGACGGTAAAGTTGGCCAGGGACAGAAGTGAGGGCATCATAGGGCAAGGAAACAAGTATAGTGTTGGGAGATGCCAGACTACCAACCTCTCAGGTGGTATAAACTGTACACACATATGATGGGGAAACTACCATTCATGTAATCAAACATTTGGAAATGTCCCCCTGTTTCTATAGCATTAGGATGTCTATGAGTAGTTCCTATCATTTTGTGTTCCATTCGCCAAGAAGTGGTGGTAACAATATAAAAAGAGATGGTATACTGAATTCCTGTATTTACTCCTGAAGAAGGGGGATATTTTGTACCCCAAATTCAAGCTATTACTAGTGAATGGGAGATGAGCTGCAGTAACCCTGCATGGCCACTACACCATGGACAGAGCTGTCTTTCTGGCTCTGTACACTTTGTTAGTTGGCCACGGCTACTGCTAGCAGACAATTGGTGATGGACTGGCTGACGGATCCCCACCAATCTGATGACCAATCTTAAAAATAGGATATCAATATCAAAGTCCTGGAAAACTCCTTTAATACACTGCAGGCTCACTGGATTTTTATCTCCGCACAGCGCTACTGCTGACCTAGCGCTGCGGTTGGACTCCCGCCTTTCAGCAGAAGATGGGATACAATAATGATAGTTTTTGCTTTGTATGGTTTTATAATAAAAATACATATTTCTGACTAGTATAAGAAGAGTCTAAGCTTTTTCCTCATTACTTTTATTTTCCCCAAGGCATATTCATCTCCCCTTCATTCAGAGGGATTACGTTGATATGAATATTTTGAGGCAAAAGACGATATAATTCAATTTTAGACATGTGATTATTTGTAATGTAAAGAATTCATCAAGCACGTGCGACTATTGCAGCTGGCTAGACTTGCTGCTTTCCGATTTCAGTGACTTATAACAGGAAAATGTTTCATCCTTACGAAAATATAATTAACAAAAAAGTGTTCACTACAACACATTATGGAGCTGTACTAGAATGGCTAAACAATGCATCTTAGGATTTTGGGACAAAAGGTCAATTGGCAGGAATGCGCCTTTAAGAACTTACAAAAGGCTTGATCCTTACTTCTATATAGAGAGAGGAAGCCTATCTCACTAGAGGAAGGATACCCACTTTAAATAAGGAAATGACTTTGCAGGATGCACACATGCTGCTTTCTATTAATGACAAGTTAAGTCTTGGAGATGATAGATAACAGAAATGTCACTGGATATTACCTGAAGGTACCCAAAGCACAAACAAAAGCACAAAACCTATAAGTAAACCAGATTTTCCTTTTCCCGTAAAACATAAGAATTAAAAGGATACAACTTTGAGAAGTGGCCGAATATCAGACCCTGCTTTTAGTGTCAAGGTTTCTATCTCAAATGATTCCGGTTTTCTACAGAACATGTATGACTTATCCACAGGATAGGTGATAAATGTATGACTAATGGGGGTCTGTCTGTTGGGAACCCACCAATTATGTGAATGGGGGTCCCTGACTCCCCTATGTGAAAGACGCGATGGGACTGCTAGAGATAGGCAAGCGATGTCCTTGGCAATTCCGTAGAAAGTGAATACCATGTAGTGATTTATGGAGAGTGCCTAACCGAGATGAGGATTCTTATAGGTCAACGTTCCTCTGGAATTCTGGGAAGAAGGTATGTAAATGAGCTCTTAGCAAGCTTTGCCTCTGATGCCACCAGATTTGAGATAACTAACCTATAAGTCAATGTTCGATCCTTTAAATCGGCCTTGAATCATAACTTGGATTAATAAACCAGCAGCTCACCTGCAGACAGCTGTTTCGGGGTGATTGCCCCTCATCAGTATGGTGCAGAGAGTACTGGCTTAACTGGGGAGAGGACTATATCTCCTTATGGAGAGCAACATCTGCTTATTGAAGATTATACTGCTTATTGAAGAGTAAGGCTACTTTCACACTCTAGTTTGGTGCAGATCCGTCATGGATCTGCACAGACGGATCCGTTCAGCTAATACAACCTTCTGCATCCGTTCAGAACGGATCCGTTTGTATTATCTTTAACATAGCCAAGACGGATCCGTCTTGAACACCATTGAAAGTCAATGGAGGCTGGATCCGTTTTCTATTGTGCCAGATTATGTCATAGAAAACAGATCCGTCCCCATTGACTTACAATGTGTGTCAGAACGAATCAGTTTGGCTCAGTTTCGTTAGACGGACACCAAAACGCAATGGTGACTGAACGGAGGCAAACTGATGCATTCTGAGCGGATCGTTTTCCATTCAGAATGCATTAGGGCAAAACGGATCTGTTTTGGACCACTTGTGAGAGCCCTGAACGGATATCACAAACGGAAAGCCAAAACGCCAGTGTGAAAGTAGCCTAAGCATGGAATCCGCTGCGTGAAAGACAGCCAAGCCCCGTTCCGGACAGTAGACACATGGAGCATTAACATGATTGCTAATGCTCCGTGCCTCTCTAACCTTTTTGCTACAAAATCACAGTGACAACTTTATCTTAATGTCATTTTGTAGTAAAAAAAGATCTGCTGTCCAGAGCGGGGCTTTGCTCTCTTTCACGCAGTGGATTCCACGCACGGCATCCGCTCGTGTGAAAGAGCCCTAATTATAATTATATATTTTATTATAAATTAATTCTTCATGTCATAATGATTCAAGGGATTGTGGCAAGTTTTCAAGTCCATAGAATAGGGGATAAATAATTGATCAGTATGGAACCCCCACCAATCCCGAAAACAGGTGTCCAGTTCCACCATCTTGAGAGAGCAACAGGCTGAAATTGTGCCATGCCATTCCATTCACTTTCTCTGGTAAATGCCAGAAATAGCCATTCCCCTGTCCCCATCAGAAATAGGAAACAGGCCTCCCGGTGTAGGGATTGGTGTGGGTCCGACCGCTGAATAGGCGATAATAGAGTAATAATGGCCATAGAGTGTGCAATATAGACTTTTTCTGGCTCACTGAATGGAGCCATATACATCTGCATAGTGATTTATACTGTTTAAAGGCTCATGCACACATTAGAGTCATGGCATGAATGACTATAGGTGTTTCTGTATAGGCTTTATTTGGTGCCATAAGCATGAAAACATTCCTCCGTTTTCCTCCATTAGGGTGCTTATGCATATCTATTACAGCACTATTTTAGCTACATACAAAACAGAGCCATAATACTGCCTGGCACATGAGCCCTAAAACCACAAATGTTCAGGTGATCTATACAAATATGTACCTTGAACTAGGAAGCACTGTGATTTCCAAGTTCACAAATTGAATTCTAAATTAGATTGCTTGAAAAAACCCCACAGAACTTGAGACTCCCACATAGAAGCCAAGAAGAAAAATTAGCTTAGTGTAATTAAATGATAGAACACAGTTGCCCGATGACAGATTTATGGTCTGGCTACAGAAAAGGCATTAAGATAACAAAGTGTTAATAAAATTAGCAGTTTGCTGATAAAAATCTAAGCACAACCATCTCCACTCTAATTATCTCTACTGTGCGACAGTCTTCAGTGTAACGGTAACTGAACAAGGTCCTAAACCAAATATAGTTAAAAAACACTATGTTTTCTGGAAATAAATCTCCCTGGCTAGAAATTAGGGTAATGAGTAGGAGACTATTTTTATATGATATAGATAAGTTGCTCATAATTCTTTATACAAGGTCATTTTTCATCCTGACTAGAATTTGGCCAAGAACCCATTGCTATTTTTGTAATCTAAGTATTAATCAAAACTAATGGTGGCCCTTTCGTAGTAATGGTGGACAATTGCTTGCAATTAACTATGATCACTTCACTGTGGGGAATTAGGAAAATAATTCCCCATTTAGGAGTTAAATTTAATATGCACAATTTACAGTGGAAAAAGAAATCAAGAAAAAGGAATATACTGCACTACAAAGAATAAAAGCCATACACTGAGAACAGTAAACACAGAAAAGACTCAAAATAGGAACAAAAGAATGGAGGAGATGAGGAGAGGAAGTGTTGAGATTTTCTCAAATTATTTTTGGTCTTATATTACAGTTAAATATAAAAAAAAAAAAAAAAAAAAACGCTCTGTTACAGGAGATCTGCCATGTCCCCCTCCTCCTCACTGTCCTGGGTCTGGCTGTAAGACAAATGGCTGGAGTAGGCGCCTCCCTGCTGTGCCTGCTGTAAAAAAATAAAATACAAAATATTGTTAAAGGGGTGGTCTCACCTGGAACATTGGTGGTATATTGCTAGGATATGCCACCAATGCCAGATAGGTGTGGGTCCCAGAGGTTCTCTCTCTAGAAGAAAACTCCAAAAGAGTGGACAAGGCATTTATGGCCATCCTCCATTCATTTCTATGGCAGTTGCATAGATGTGAATGGAGCGTTGGTCACTCTTGCGCAGTGCGTTCTCCATTCATTTCTATGGGACTTTCTAAAATCGCCAAGCACACCGCTTGGCTATTTTCAGCGCCCCTATAGAAATGAATGTAGGGCGGCCATGCATGCATGGTGTGCGCTCCCTAACGTTCGGTGCTCTGTTCTAGAGATAGGTGCTGGTCAGAAAGGGGAAACCTGCACCTATGTGACATTGGTGGCATATCCTAGTTTTAGGTCACTAATATTCCAGGAGAAACAACCCCTATAAGCCCCAGCAACTTTTCTAGAGCAAGTGAAGAAGGAAGAGATCAGCTGGGTCATCAATATACTAGTCTTGCACAACCACTTTAAATACAACTGCAGGCGTTCACTGTTTCCCCTTATCAGTGCACTTCATGTACCTGTCTGCAAAATGTGGGCATGCTATCCGTTTCCCCAAATCCGCAGCTATTCCCTAACAATCCTCAAGAGCAACACCGAAGTCAGAGACCTCACGCAAAAGCTCAATTCTTAGCTGACAAAGATACAGAGAGAGAAAGAGGGTTACGAGACCACCCACTAGTGAACGTTAGAAACGGCAATGGAATTTCTAGCTAAAATCTAGACATGGAAGACAGGCAAGAAATTATCATTTCTCATAATGGATTAAAATGGTAGACATCAATATCTGGTGATGCTCTGATGACTTCAATAGATAAATAGTAGTAAACCACGTAAATCTTGAACCTAACCAAGGATGCCTAAAAACACTCAGCAACACAGAAAAAGAAAATTTGGCTTGAGTATGCCTGAAATGCTTGGCAGAAATGCTAGCAATTAGGGATAAAATTGATATAGCCTACACCGCTGAAGCATTGGCAGGCCAATGGACATATGGTACGGCAGATCCATCAACGTGCAGACACCTGGTCACCAAACTCCTTAACTATGGACCACCAGCCAGGAAAAGCTATCACAATACTAGCTCCCTTCAGTAGTAAAAAGAACCAGCACAAGAAATGTGGGGTGAAGGAAAGCACATGACGTGACATCCATTTACACAGAATTTCATAATTCCTTTATTAAATTTCACATTTCATATATTCATATGGAAGCGTGGCGCTGAAGAAAATGTATTGCAGTGGTTGCTGGATTAAAAACCTTCCCCTCCCCTCCGCTCCAAGAGTGCTGAAACATGCACCTCCTGCTAATACACAGAGGAGGAGGAACATATGAGCCAACTCAAGGTTCAGGGTAAGTTAAGTGGCATGTTATTAACATCAGTAAATCATAGGCTGACGTTCTGCAGCAAAATGCACAAAACGTAGCAAAACTCAATGATCAGACCAGCTCTGGACTTCCATATGAGATCATTGGCATTAATGGCGTAAACTACGGGGACAGGCCCAATTTATGGGCAATTGTCAAATCCACATTATAACGGATTGTGCTCATACAAAGCACACCTTTCTACCGTTTTAAAATTACATAGTGTCACTTGGATGACCTTGCTTGTTTGAAAGGTCATCGAAACCAAGCACCCTTACTTAACCCGCGGTATAATATTTTTTTGTCAAACTCTCAAAACTGGTTTTGTACACAGTGTTCATATTGAAAAAACAGCTGTTTGCTGACAGACTGCTAGCTGGGAAGTAAAATCTGAGTGAAGTGGTTAACCCCACATCCCTCAGCTTCTGATAAAGTGCTTTGATAAGCAGACGAGAATAGTGAAAACGCTGTGCAAATCCAGGGCTGTTCCTACTATGAATTCATGGTTTGTTTGGTCGAAGCTATATGAGCCTTTCACGCAGCTTTCCTCTTTTTTAGGGGAGCCTGCATAATTATTTTCTTCTTACTTAGCACAGTAATATCCTCTGCATGAGGTAAACAGCAGTTACAGAAGTGATGACCTTTCCGAAAAGTATGTGGAAAACTTTGAAAAGCGTTTGCCCCACCAGTTCAACTGTAAGTCAGCCACAACGTGGCATCAATTAAGCACACAGCGCATAGAGTTAAAGATCATGTACATGACGTGATGGAAAGGTAAGCAATTTCCAGGCCTAAATTAAAAAGGTGAAGCCATGCTACATATAGAGAGGTAATTATGTTCATACCAAGTGGCAAGTTCTTAAACCATGATGGCATTTTTGATACCCCATTCATGTTACAGAAGACTATTCATCTGATGGAGCAACTTGCGCAGAACATTCAAGACACTTCCCACTGGCTGACTATCAAAGTTATACCAGATGACAGGGGAGAAAAAAGATTCCACATATGATTAGATGTAATGTGACAAGAGGTATAAACAGAACAGAAAAACCTACACACAATACTATAATATGTAGGTAAATGCTACACAGTATTCTAAGGGCTTCTTGATGGTGCTGACACAAGTGCACATAGATATATGAAAATAGACATAATGAAGTACTATGTACACTTCATAACATCGTTAAAACTCCATTTATTAGGGAGTCTACCTACATATCAAGTTACAAATATAAAAATGACAGAACATTAATAGGTATTTACGGCTAGGGCTCCAAGAGGTTGGCTGTACAACTTCAATGATTACCAATGTGTAGAAGAAAAAACTGCCAACTTACCAATACTTAAAGGGGTTGTCCGGGTTCAGAGCTGAACCCAGACATACCCTTATTTTCATCCAGGCAGCACCCCTGATGTTGGCATCAGAGCATCTCATGCTCCGATGCTCTCCCTTGCCCTGCGCGATGTAGGCTCTTTTGTTTACAATAACAAACTGCCGGGCGGAAGCGTCCGCCCAGCAGTGTGTTCGGTGACGTCACCGGCTCAGATAGGCGTGCTTTAGCGCTTCCCTAGCCGTTTTACTGGCTAGGGCAGCGCTAAATCCCACCCATCAGTGCCGATGACGTCACCAGGCTTCCTGGCAGCCCCATGGAGAGCCCGGTACGTCACCGGAACTCTTGAAAATGCCTTTGCCCTGGGTGAAAATGGAGGTCTGTCCGGGTTCAGCTCTCACAAAGGCTTTCCGACCCCCCAAGCAATTCCACTTATGGTACCTAAAGTACTGGCATAAAGAAAAAAAGCCACTCACCTATTCACCAGGTGCTCTGTTTCAGCACAGAGGGTCTTGTTCCCACTGCTTGTGGTCCCCAGTGAACAGGAAGTATGATGTCCTGTCCGTTGTCTTGTACACCATTGTAGTCATTCACTAGCCTCAGTGGTCATGCATCATTTCGAGACACGTCACTACAACATGAAGTTGGCGAACAGCTGCAGCAGTGTACATGACAACACGTGACAGTCCTTCACACTTCTGGTCCACAGAAGACCAAAAGAAGCAGGACCAGGACCCTTGGCACTTGGAACAGAACACCGGTGAATAGGCAAGTGGCTTTGGTGCAATGTGCTAAATATATATATATATATATATATATATATATATATATATATATATATATATATACACATACATACACATACATATACACACACACACACACACACACATACAGTGGATATAAAAAGTCACACCTCTGTTAAAATGTCAGGTTTCTGTGCTGTAAAAAAATGAGAAAGAAATAATTTCAGAACTTTTTCCACCTTTAATGTGACCTATAAACTTTTTATATCCACTGTATGTGTGTGTGTATATATATATATATATATATAATATATATACACACACACACACACACATACACACACACACACACACCTAAAGAATTATTAGGAACACCATACTAATACGGTGTTGGACCCCCTTTTGCCTTCAGAACTGCCTTAATTCTACGTGGCATTGATTCAACAAGGTGCTGATAGCATTCTTTAGAAATGTTGGCCAATATTGATAGGATTGCATCTTGTCGTTCCACTACATCCCAAAGATGCTCTATTGGGTTGAGATCTGGTGACTGTGGGGGCCATTTTAGTACAGTGAACTCATTGTCATGTTCAAGAAACCAATTTGAAATGATTCGAGCTTTGTGACATGGTGCATTATCCTGCTGGAAGTAGCCATCAGAGGATGGATGCATGTTCTCATTCTGTTTACGCCAAATTCGGACTCTACCATTTGAATGTCTCAACAGAAATCGAGACTCATCAGACCAGGCAACATTTTTCCAGTCTTCAACAGTCCAATTTTGGTGAGCTCGTGCAAATTGTAGCCTCTTTTTCCTATTTGTAGTGGAGATGAGTGGTACCCGGTGGGGTCTTCTGCTGTTGTAGCCCATCCGCCTCAAGGTTGTGCGCGTTGTGGCTTCACAAATGCTTTGCTGCATACCTTGGTTGTAACGAGTGGTTATTTCAGTCAACGTTGCTCTTCTATCAGCTTGAATCAGTCGGCCCATTCTCCTCTGACCTCTAGCATCCACAAGGCATTTTTGCCCACAGGACTGCCGCATACTGGATGTTTTTCCCTTTTCACACCATTCTTTGTAAACCCTAGAAATGGTTGTGCGTGAAAATCCCAGTAACTGAGCAGATTGTGAAATACTTAGACCGGCCTGTCTGGCACCAACAACCATGCCACGCTCAAAATTGCTTAAATCACCTTTCTTTCCCATTCTGACTTTCAGTTTGGAGTTCAGGAGATTGTCTTGACCAGGCGCACACCCCTAAATGCATTGAAGCAACTGCCATGTGATTGGTTGACTAGATAATTGCATTAATGAGAAATAGAACAGGTGTTTAGGTGAGTGTATATATAAAATATTAATAAAAATATAAACACTGCATGCAGTAGTTTTTCACAGCAGAAATCCAGCATTTTGACCAAAAACCTGTCAGATCTCATTATAGTCTATACGAATCTGCCAAGCCCAGCAGTGTCTGGGTATGTTAGATACGATAATTCCAGTTGTCGTCTCCTCTGCCGGAACAGACTACCAGAATACAGTACCGCAAATGTGATCCTAGCCTAAGCATGCCATGTTTGAGGAAATAATAGCATCATACTAAACAAATAACCCAAAAAATCATTGCAAATTGCTGTGAATTCTGCACATTCCCCCAAAAATTCCAAGTCTGAGTACTGCTATACACTAGTTTTGTCAGCACTGAGGTGTGATAGCTTATGCCTTGGCCTTTACCCAGCTACATAGCCCGCCAAGTAGTCAGCAGTATTGCAAAGCAAGTGACAATACTGACCTCTCAAACCACACACCCTGGGTGATGGATTCTTAATCGCCCATAATTAGATCATTTGAGAAGAATGTTGTCTTAAAGTTCTGTAGCAGAGCACAGCCATTTCCTTGTAGATAGACATACAATAGCTCGCCCCAAACACTAAACCCCTCGTTTTTCTTCACTGGCAACAGGACACATGAAGCCAACATGCTAATCTCGACTTGCATATTTTAAAGTTGTGTAATTGTATCGGAAATTTCTTAATTATCATGTAGCAGTCACTCAACCAAACTAATGGCATACTTTTCTTTTTAAGTCTTTTTTGTGTTTTTGGATCACAGTCCAAGATCCTACCTAGTAATCTGTAGGATTTTGCAAATTAATAGATGGCATGGCTGCGATGCTAGGAGTTATTATTTATGTATATTATCTACAACATGGATACATGCCAACATTGGACTTCCTGATGAAATGACTTGGCAGTAAAATATTTTTCCACTGTGGCCACAGATTACACATAGACTTAAATTGGTCATCTTCTCACAAATTGTAACAGAACCATTTTAATGACTAATCTGAAGAACGACATATTATAACTGGCAAACATAATGATGTATTTTGCTTCATCTTTATGGGGTAGCTTTATTATTGGTACATAAATTGCATAAGGAAGTTATTTAGTCAAATGTATAGTAACTTCTTAGTAGGGTTCACCCAATCATGAGCTGATTACAGTATGCCAGTGTTTGGGCCCTGATACTCTGCAATATGTAGTGGAATCTAGCATCTAGCAAGGGGTCAAATCCCTTGCAACATCACCCCAAGAGAAATGAACCATTACACAGTTCCCATAAAAAAAAAAAATCAAAGCTCTGTCTTCGTAATGGATAGGAATATTGGATCATCAAGAGCCTTGGTTCTCAACCTGTTGTACGTGTACACCATACAGAATTTGCGAGGTGTCCACACTGTCCTCATGATGTTTTTCAAACAGGTACACAAGTCTATTATTATAGCCTTGGGAGCATTTTAACATCATTTGTTCGAGAAAGGGGTACTTGGCTTAGGAACGTTCAGAAACACTGTTGTAGAGCACAGTTTGCTATTTCTAGCTGTTGCCCACCTGGGAGTAATCCTTTTTTTTAATCAATGAAAAATGGAATTTCTTTCACAATGTTGCTTGAAATACTTTCGCATAAAGACTGTAATGATTAGTTGCCAATGCCATCAAATGTTATTCTTGTGATTTAATTTTTTTCTAATGTTTTGCCCAGTGCCCCCTCAAAATGAAATGGTTACCAATTAGAGATGAGTGAATTGACTGGTACAAATCGATTCCTCTCATCAACGAGTTCTTCACAGAGCTGTCCCTGCCACAGAAGAAGGTTCCCCCCTGCTGTTGTATCCCAACTTCTCCCCCCCCCCCCCCCCAGTGTAACTTTATTACAGACTGAGGCAATACATTCATAAACTTCTAGTAAAAATAGTAAAGGGTTTCGGCACAAAACATACTACATTCTACATTTTTCAAACCAGCACTTGGATCTGAATACTTTTGTAATTGCATGTAATTAAAAATTTTCCATAGCCAGTGAGTTACTCAATAAAATGTATCTGTATAGCGCCACCTGCAGTTTTTTTTTTCTTATTTTCTGTCCATCTCACTGAGCTGATCGAATGTGCTCGGTTTACATTTTGAACTGTCACCAGTCATATGTTCTGTTAGAAGCTGTAGCAGTTACAAGGAGAGAGCTGCAGCTGAAAGACACACCCCCTGAGCTGCCAGGCTGAAGATCATCTAGCAGAGCACCTTGAGCAATAAATGGTCAGATCTCTTGATCCATGTGAAGTACAGGGCTGGTTCTAGCTTTGTTAGAAACTTATTGTCATGTACTATATGGTGTCTGATTTTCATTTTTTACATCAATCATGGCATAACCCCTTTAATTGTTATTACATGGGGAATGAAAGTCAGGTCCTCTTTAATTGTGACCTGAATTACATGGTTTTTACATTGAAGCAGACTATCCTGGACCACTGTAAGTGATTAAACAATGATATAAATGTTTTATAATCCCCTGATATTCTAGGTAGAGCTATGTGAACATAAACTAACATATGTATCAGCAGCAGGAAGGAATCTCAGACATTGTGTACAGGATGCTATGTCAACATTCAAGTAACATGAGTGGAATCATGCCACAGTTCTGTGGTCTACAAGTTTATGTTCACAGAGTTGTATAGATTAGGACCAAAGAGATTATTACATAGCTAATTAAAGTTAAATTAATAGTCCATTTAGCTGGAGAAGAAATTTCCATTGATCAAAGTTCTTTCTGCAGCATAATGTACACGCTGTTTATATAGAACAATTACCTTTTTGTATACTGAACTTGTTCATGACATAAAACTGCTCTTTCCCCCCCCCTTTTTAATGTTCCACGTCTCCCCAATAATGACATTCAAAAGATGATTTTTTGCTAAAGAGCTGATTAAAAGGAAATTCACTTAAGAATCAGACAAAAAGTCTCCATACCAAAAATAATAATAAAAGAATTGCTTCATTACCATGTTACAATAAACAGATTTAAATAACCACTAAATACTGATGCTAAACTAGAAGCTAGGAAAAGAAACAGTCGCTCTGTACTAGGCTCTCTAGTGCTGTATACTGGATGGCTATCCTATAAGTCAATGTCTAGTCCTTTAAACAGGCCTTGGAACAAAGGCTTGAGATACAAGTCAGAAACAGAATCCAAGATCCAGATCCACAGTCAGCTGTTGTGGGGTTTCTGCCCCTTGGCAGCGCAGGGCAGGTACTAGTTTGGCTGGTTGAGAGGCTTTTGATATTGATCCTTGTAGAGATCAGCAAGTTGGTTTAGGGAGTCACTTAAATAGGGAGCACGGCTTAGCAGTTACAGAGAGTCTATCACCAGAAACGCCACTATTACACCAGGCACAATGCCTTGTAGGGCTAGCTCATCTGAAGGTATTGATACCTTTCACTAAGCAATCTGTTGCTCATTCTGGAGTAAAAATACTTTAATCCATATGCAAATGATGAGTGAGCCTGAGCTACTCTGTACATTCTTACTTCTCTGCTTTCCTCTGCTAGCCCTTCCCTCTCCAGGTTAATACATGGTCATCTTGCTTGGCCCTCTCAATCAAGAAAGGCATTATTACATTCAGCTGAGCTAGCCCTAAAAGTCACCGTGACTGGTTTAACAGTGAATTTCCTAGTGACAGAGATGCACCAAACTTCTGGCACAATGTTAGGCTACATTCAAATGACAGTGGGAAAAAAAACAAAAAACTAGAAGCTAAAAATTCTGTTTTTTATGCCCATTTTTCAACCATTTGTGCATCAACCATCCTTCTATCTGTCAATTTTAACAGCTATTAGAGTAGGGTCATTCTTGTCTTAATAGCTGTTAGAAATGGCATACTGATTTCAATGGGCCAAAAACAGAACTTGTCCTATTTCTTGATGGCCTCTATTCAATGGCTGTTAAAAAAAAACGGCCATGTGAACAGCCCCATAGAATTAAATTGGCTCTGAAAACGGCCATCACACAGACATTTTCACTGTACTTTCACACATTTTCATTTCATATCACAGAGAATAGTGCGTCTAGCACATTTCTAAATCACTTCATTTAAAAAAACAAAAACGTCTGCATCCACCTGAAAAAAGCTGTAACGTTATAGTCACTAGGAGTCTCACTTCCACCTAATTTGCAGTCCACTTTCTGTTGTCAGGCAAGATACGTCCATAGAAACAGAAGATAGCAGAGAGGAAGTGAAGGTGTGTCAGAGCTAGCTGAGATCCTGAGCCTGATAAAAGAACTGCTTCTATGCTGTTTCTGAACATGACAGGAGCATCCTGCCTTTCTGTTAGTGTGATCTCACACCTCTTTATCCGTTCTGTGAGCTCTGGAGCTGAAGTAAGAAAAAGGACTTTCATACAAAGGAGACGACCTCTGCTTCTGAGAGAAATGCATCTAGCTATGCAGCTGAAACAGGGAAAAATACAATTGCAAAAAAATCAGGGAAGACCCGTTCCTTCACATAATTGTACAAAGAAGCACAGCTAATATGCAATTATTCTTTGAAAACTCGCACCAGTTATCATTCAAGCATGAGCTTCTGTGATAAATTTGGCCTAATTTTACACTGTTTAATCAATATTTACACTGTTAACTATTAGGATTAGAAAATCTGACTCTGTATGTTCCCTGATAAAAAGCATACAAAACTGAGCTTTCAGTAGTAGTAAAACATTTATTGGATCATTTTGGATGATATGTTCTAGTGTATAAGCCATGCCTTTTATTCTGATATGCTTTTTATTGAGGAAAAGCTGAAAGGCCACTGAAGTAGAAAATAACATTGTCTTTCACAAGTGTAGCCTTAGTTCGTGAAACCAGGCAGAGTTATTTCTCAGCTTAGCGGCTTCTAACAATTACCTTATTGTCACTAGGTCCACAGCGTGCCAGATTTTATGTAACAATCCAGCAGCATGCTGTCATGTCTGGGTATAACGACTTTGGTATTTTACCTTAAATATGTTTTGCAGCCCCCTCCTTTTCTAGTCCTAGTGCAGAACGCTGTAATCCCACCGAAGTTCAGCACAAGTTGACAGCATTACCTAATATCTCCAGCCATCACTGTGCTGAGAACTCCTCCTGGCTCACCTATTACAGGTGTTTGAAGAAGGAGAGGTAAACCACAAGACTAAATAAATTGTTCAAAGCAGCTGTAAAACTAAATACTCAAAAAAAATATATTAATAATTTTAATACAAAATATCTGTTATTTCAAGAATACAGACCCTCATCATAAGGCCCAGTTCACACTTCAGGGATTTCCATCACTGATAGTGAGTAGGCGCAGGTCAAAACACAGAACGGGTGCAAATCTTTCCATTATACCTTTCTGTGTAGGTTTTGGCCCACAATAACTGATGGAAATCACTGACCAAACACTGATTGCAACCCCAGAGGAGCACAATCAATTTTGTAGAAGATGCTGGTACAATTAAAGAGGACCTGCCACCTCTCCTAACATGTCTGTCTTGATATCCATTTGCATTTACCGTGTAATACCAATTCTGGAGCATCTTTTCATATAAATCTATGATGTAGCATTCCTCCTGAGGTTAGGTCATCAGTTTAAAAAATCCCAGAAAACCACTTTTCAACATGAAATGACTTTGCTCATGCAGCTTGCAGTCGGACTACCCGACTGATACGTCGTCTCCTGCGCCAGCCAGAATGTAAGATTCCCTACGCAGGTCTAGCAGGCGCACATCAAGGCTTTCATAGACCTGCACAGAGAATCCTACTTCCGGCCGACAGAGCAAACACTGTACCAGACTGCGGATGACGCGATCCTGCAATATTGGGAATGGACTCTATTTATGCAGAATAAAGAGGCCGGTAACGGATCAGCAACCTCTGGTACTCCAGGTGTTCTGAAAGTACAACTCCCAAAATGCTCCAGTCACTTCTCAGTTAAAACAACAGCCCGGCATGGTTGCATGCTGGGAGTTGTAGTTTCACAGCAGTAGTTTCACAGCAGCTTTGTTGCCGATCGCTGGCTTTTTACTGTACTTCATTACCCCATTAGTGATGTTACAAAAGGGGGCGCTTCTCTAGATGTTGCCATCATAGATGCCATTTTAAGAAAGGAAACTCGTGTCTTATTTAAGTGTCCATAAAGGGTTAAACCAGTGGAAAACAACGTGTAGATCTTCAAATGGCAGGTCTAGACAGGAAGGGATTCGCTCTCATTGTATGAGATCAATTCAGTCACTGGGCCTAGATCGGAATTTATATTGGGCACAGTGCGCCCTGCTTAAGACTGTCATGAGTATGGGACAGGCAGCCTTCTGGCATCTCTCACCCTGTGTGGAATCATTTAGACACAGTTGTTCACACTGCACAAGTATAATTTATCTTTATATTAAAGTAAATCCCATCTCACACATTAAAGACTGCATTCCGCTATTCTCCACAAGCTGCCTTTCACATAATATATTCTGTCTTCTGTGTGGTCAACAGTACAATGTGCAGAATTTATGGATATACTGATCCTTAAAGGGGTTGTTCACCCCTCAAGATCTTTTCTACAAATGGTAATCATACAAACCTGGATTCCGGCTCCATTGCTGCCCTTCCACTTTTCGGGTCCCGGGTCTCCCTGCATCAACATCCTGTTTGATAGGTGCCACGTGACCTCTGCAGCCAATGACTAGCCGCAGTGGTCACGTGTTGATGTCAGTCATTGGCAGAATGTTGACGTGGAGAGACTCCGGACCTGCAGAGCCGGCGGTGGGGCAACTGAGCCGGAACCCTGTGGCTGGGATCAGTTGAGTATGATTACGACCACACAACAGACGCATCAAAAAGTTGCAAGTTATGGCGCATGCCATTTTGCACCATAATTTGCGACATTCAAAAGTGCAGAGAAAAGGGGGTGGGAATTAGTGAGAGGGGTGGAGCTCAGCACAGACCGCCATATTAACTATAACTTGCATAAGTTATAGCTCAATTATACTGTCCCACATAGAAAGCTTATCAATAAAGTGCAGTCTTTGGGCTTGGACTCCCATATTGTTGAATGGATTAGGCAGTGGCTGAGGGACAGGCAACAGAGGGTTGTAGTCAATGGAGTATATTCAGACCAAGGTCTTGTTACCAGTGGGGTACCTCAGGGATCTGTTCTGGGACCCATATTGTTTAATATCTTTATCAGCGAAATTGCAGAAGGCCTCGATGGTAAGGTGTGTCTTTTTGCTGATGACACAAATATTTGTAACAGGGTTGATGTTCTTGGAGGGATACACCAAATGGAAAAGGATTTAGGAAAACTAGAGGAATGGTCAAAAATCTGGCAACTAAAAATTAATGTTGATGAGTGCAAGATAATGCACCTGGGACGTAAAAACCCAAGAGCAGAATATAAAATCAGTGATACAGTCCTAACCTCAGTATCTGAGGAAAGGGATTTAGGGGTCATTATTTCAGAAGACTTAAAGGTAGGCAGACAATGTCATAGAGCAGCAGGAAATGCTAGCAGAATGCTTGGGTGTATAGGGAGAGGCATTACCAGTAGAAAGAGGGAGGTGCTCATGCCGCTCTACAGAGCACTAGTGAGACCTCATTTGGAGTATTGTGCTGAGTACTGGAGGCCATATCTCCAGAAGGATATTGATACTTTGGAGAGAGTTCAGAGAAGAGCTACTAAACTAGTACATGGATTGCAGGACAAAACTTACCAGGAAAGATGAAAGGACCTTAACATGTATAGCTTGGAAGAAAGACGAGACAGAGGGGATATGATAGAAACTTTTAAATACATAAAGGGAATCAACAAGGTAAAAGAGGAGAGAATATTTAAAAGAAGAAAAACTGCTACAAGAGGACATAGTTTTAAATTAGAGGGGCAAAGGTTTAAAAGTAATATCAGGAAGAATTACTTTACTGAGAGAGTAGTGGATGCATGGAATAGCCTTCCTGCAGAAGTGGTAGCTGCAAATACAGTGGAGGAGTTTAAGCATGCATGGGATAGGCATAAGGCCATCCTTCATATAAGATAGGGCCAGGGGCTATCCATAGTATTCAGTATATTGGGCAGACTAGATGGGCCAAATGGTTCTTATCTGCCAACACATTCTATGTTTCTATGTTTCCAGGGAAGCACAGATCAAGTGATCAGGAAAATAAAAATTTATTAACTTCAATGTTTGTCCTAAGCCTGGGTTTCCACGGTCAGATTTTCTGATGCCCTTTCTGAAGCCAAAACCAGCTATGGATAACCTCTTTTTCAATCCATTCCTGGTACAGCTCTAAAAACTGTATCTGAAAATCTGAACGTGTAAACCCAGCATTACAGCAGGGGTCCCTAAACCTTTGTGGCTCATAACTGGTGTAGCAGATGAGAAACCACAAGCAAGAGGCTGAGATCCGAATGTTGTTGAATATCAAACTAAGGTTGCTTATACACAGTCAGTGTTTGATCAGTTATTTTCATCAGTGACTGTGAGCCAAAACCAGGTGCGGATCCAAAACACGGAACAGATGTAAATATTTTAATTATACCTCATCTCTGTGTAGCCCGCACTCCTGTTTGGAAATCACTGATCAAACACTGATGTGTGAGAGTGGCCTAAGGACCCCTTTACACTGCCCAAACATCGGGCAGATCATCGCTAACAAGAATTCATAGGCACTCTTGTTAAAGATAATCTGCCGGCGTAAAGGTGCAACGATGTTTACCCGATGAATGAGCAAAATGCATGTTCATCAAATAATTTGATCTCTCACGCGGTCACCTAAGTCATGTTTGTCGGCAACAGATCTCTTTAAATAGCCTCTGCTGCCGTAAAATAATTATATATGGGGACAAGCCATGGCATTAGCAATCTCTCCTCCTCATACTGTGGAGGAGATTGCTGCATGTAATAGCAGCGGTCTTCTCCACTGACGAGCAGGTGATTGTTGTGAAGGAACGTTTCCTTCCCTACAACCATCTGCTCAAATTGGGCAATGTAAAGGGGCCTTAAGGTAGTCATAGTCCTTCTGACTCCCCCTTAGGCCTAGTTCACACTTTATTGATTTGGTCAAAAATAAGGTATAATGGAAAGATTTGCATCTGTTCTGTACTTCTGACCCACACCTTGCTTTAGCACACAACTACTGATGGCAATCACTGAAGTCTGAACTAGGAGTTACACATGCATCTCAGATTGCCCGTGTTTGGCATTTCAACAGAAAGACTGGGACCATCCTTTGGCAGGAGTTTACCTCCCTTGAGAACTAACCATAGGGCATGTTAAAATCAAACATGCCCAACCCATATTCCCAACAACATCTACCATGGGATGAGAGTCGGGTTATCCCCACACAGAAGAGACATCAACAGTTCAGACATCGAACTTGAATGGCCACCTTTACACCTTTGGCTGTGCCACCTGTAAATACATTTCAAGGACTTTTCTCATTCACATAAGTGACCTTATACCAGGGTTATTAAGAAGACAATAAAGAGCCTACAGGAGCTGATTGTAAATGTCCACAACCTTTACTAAATATATACAGGGTCTTTAATGTACAAAGACATAAGAAGAGGATGAAAACAAAAAAAAAAAAAGGGGAGACTCAAGTGGAGCTCATATTCCAACAACTGTCCAACGTGATAAATCCAAGCACTTGTTTAATGGGACTTAATGTTCACCTTTTTCTGAGTAACGTAAAGAAACAAGAGGTTAATGATCCGCTACTCCCATGCCAGCCACACACACACACAAACATCCAGTCTGCTAACAATTAAGCATTTCTCTCAAAAGCTGTACTGAACTAACAAGACTAATAAATCAACCAAATCCACATTTTATAATGTTATGAAATGCAATGCCGCTCTTGGATATATTTAACCTGGTTCAGCTTAGGAGCACTCCTCATTTTTCGTTGGAATGTATTCCAACCTCTGCTGCCAGACTTAGGAAAACAACATTTGTTTGGTTACACTTACATTGTATGTGGAGGCGGGGAAAAAGATGGCTGGAAACCACAAGTACTTCACTTGTCACCTTGGCCAACACAACGCTTTGAACAGACTACCAAGGTTTCGCAGCCTTGAAAATTATTGACACAAATGAGGAAGAATCACTGTCCTTCACTAAGAAAACGTGGCTGCTATAATTTAATTCCCTTCATTTTTGTGACTTTATGGCAAATATGAAATTGTGTATTAATGATTAAAAAAAAATGTTTTTTTAACA
Source organism: Bufo bufo (assembly GCF_905171765.1). Lineage (NCBI taxonomy): Eukaryota > Metazoa > Chordata > Amphibia > Anura > Bufonidae > Bufo > Bufo bufo. Next base: position 366,113,557 of record NC_053393.1, on the reverse strand, counting down.
AAAACTACATTTTATTAATTCAGTGTGTGGGCAAATTTCTCAATAAAGGGTATAATAGAAACAAGTACAATACATTTTCATTACCATGAGATATGTAGAAAATGCGTAATTTCAAGGCCTACATAAATGACCTTTTTAACATTACAACACACAAAAAAGGAAAACAAGAGAAAAACAATAGTAACCGTCATAACAATATGCAAATTAGGTCTCTTATAGAAGGGCTAACGCAGTCTCCCTAGTATCATCTATTGGAGGTAGCTACCCTGTAAGTCAACGTCCAAACCTTCAGCAAGCCTTGCGACATAACTAAGCATATTAGCCAAACATGCCTAAGAGGCTATGTACACTTTAAGAGGCAATTTTTGTTTATGTCTGCATTTTACTTATTTTTTGCAAAAAATCTTATTTTCAATTGGCCTTTCTTAAAAATATTGGCCCATTCTGTCACAAAGGGTTAACCGTTTCCTAACTGTGTGACTGGTACTTTCACTTTGTGCCAGTCATCTAATAAACCTCATCTCTAAAGAGGTCATAAACACTTATTTAAGCCACATTCTTATCAGTAATATATGAGTGTTTATTATGTCAAAGAGCAGAGATAAGGAGCCCGTCAGCTCCCCAACGGACGGAAAACACAAAAAATCCACAGGCTGCTACTACAGCCTCTCAGCTCTGTACACAAAAAATGTACACATATTTTTAATAAAGACAAATTGAAAAAAAGATTTTTAGCTCAAAAAAAGTACAATGCAATAATAAAAAAATTGCCCCCAAAAGGTATACATAATCTTTAAAGTTTACTTCCAACCAATAAAAATGGATAGGTTTCTCTTGGTAAATATCAAAGTGTGAGGGATTACACTAGTGTGGGGAAATGTCCCCTAAACAGGAAGCCTCCATACCGCAAGTTAAGCCATAAATATAAGAAGTGTTTTGGAGCTACAACAGGTAAGGTAACAAAAACGGATCTGGAGCTCCAACAAGTAGAAAAACGTATTGATTACAGATAGCGAATCTGCCATACTTTTAGTTAAACCACAGTTTCTCAATTTTCCCCCCTCAAATTGTGAGGACCTAATTTGGGGCTTGAGCAGGTAGTAGAAAACTGAGAAGAGAGAGTTGTTGGCCTGTGCAAAAGAAAGATAAAACGAGGTGTGATTACAAGAGCATGAATTTGGAGCCGCAAAGTAAAAAATTAAAGTAAAAGGTATAGAATAAAAAAACAGAGGTACCACCCTGGGCTGGACATTCGCTCAGAGGTCATCAATGGAAATCAGGATTAAAAAAACATGTCAGACAACGCAAACACTCAGTGTAATATAAAACCAATTATTCCTATGGGAATAAAAATAAGCATTTCTATATCTAAGCACCCAGTACTCCACCAGCCCATAGATGACCACAAGGTCATACGTGCAGTTTGTACAAGGCAATCAGATACTTTTGTTAATAAGAACAACTCACTGATCCACTAAAGAAACAATTTCTCAGAATGTAACCTGAAAATAAAAGACTGCTGCAGACGTAGTGCTTGAGAACAATAAGTGTGACAGCTCCATAGCTTGGAAGGGTCAAACTCTTGCAGGCATGTTCCAAGCCCAATAAAAAAGGTTAATGCTTCAATGGCTGTCAGGAACATGCCAGTCAAAACACAATCCACGCAAAACAAAGCAACCATATAGCACTGAGTAGAAGCAGCTCAATATAATATCCCAGCTGTCACTTCTTTTTTCTTCAAATAGCTTGGCCCAGCTCCAGAGCGAGACAAAAGTCACTGCTGTTTGTGTGGAGTATGCGCTTACAGCAAAATAGACAATTTGAAAGCAAGTGCTTGAAATGCGACTAAATATATCTCAATAAGCAATAATTAAATATCGCCAATGGCTGGAAATATGTGTAATTTTAGCTACAGTGACAAATATAGTCACCTGCTTTTCTGGGCTCTAGGTATAAATATAGATATTACCATCACATAATAGAAAGTGAAAGAAACATGGAAACTGTTCCCGCAGGAAAAGAAAACGAACGATAGGAAACTTATTAATCATTTTTTCCACTACTATTTTAAATCTAAAATGAGGACGTTGGGTAAAAGGCCCAACACCAACATTAAATGGGGTTGTTCAGGCAATATATATTGATGACCTATCTTCAGGATAGCACATGTGGCCAGAAAGCAGTGCTTTTACAAACGCTGCCTTCTCTTTACGATTTACCTGCTCGCCGTCGTAACTGCAGCGGTGAGCCGTGTAATTCCATCTCAGTCATCACATTCACTTCAATGGAACGGTTCCTTCTTATTCAAGTGAATAGGAAGGAGCTGCCCCACTGAAGCGAATGGGATGGCCGAGATGTAATTACACCTGCTCAACGCTGCAGTTGCGATGGCGAGCAACAATAAAGGGAAAACAGCGCTCAAGAGCGCTGTGGTCTCTTCAAACAAGTGGTCAGAGGGGCTGAGGATAGGTCAGCAATCTAAAAAAAAAAGGCGCAAAACCACTTTAGGCCTCTTTCACACAAACCATACCGATTGTGTCCTGATCTGTTCAGGAAAAAAACTGATGGTTTTGCATGCAAGTGCAGTCAGTTTTGTGTCTGCGATTGCATTAAGTGGTTTCGTTTTTTCTGTGCGGGTGCAATCAGCTTTGATGCATTTTTCACACTTTTTTGCCATTTTTTATCAATTGCATATCATTAACATGTGAATCGATCCTCTGAGTTCCATAATTCTTAGACTTTTTCTTCTTGGTACTGTAATTGTAACTTATCTGTTAAAAACCATAGTAATCACGGAAAATCCCCTTAAGGCACATATAATAAGTGTATGTATAATATATATAATAGGTGTGTTTATAAATCCTTTAATCGGGCATTAAAGAATGATGGGATAGAAAAATACACTATATGGACAAAGTATTTTGGCATATCTCAATCATTAAATTCAGGCGTTTTATTCAGTACCATTGCCACTGGTGTATAAAATCCAGCACTTAGCCATGCAGTCTGCCTTTACAAACATTCGTGACAGAATTGGTCGTTCTAAAGAGCTCACTGTTGTATTTATGGATGAGTGAATCGACTTCGGATGAAACATTCGAAATTGATTCGCATAAAACTTTGTTAGAATACTGTACAGTATTAGAATGTATTGGCTCAGGTGAGATTTCGGGTAATAACTTCAGAAATTTATTTCTACTGTTAAAAACCTTTTACCGTACCACTTGGAACCGAAACAGAGTTAGGTAAAAGGTGTTTAACAGTAGAAATACATTTCTGAAGTTATTACCCGAAATCCTGCAAGACTTCACGAAGTAATAACTTCGGCTCATCTGAGCCAATACATTCTAATACTGTATGGAGCGCTCGCTCTGTACAGTATTGCAACAACGTTTTATGTGAATCGACTTTGGATATCTGAAGTCAATTCGCTCATCCCTAGTTGTATTGTAATAGGGTTCTACCATTGTAACGAGTCCGTTTTTGAAATTTCTTTACTCCTAGGATATTCCTTGTAGTTTCCCCTGGTCAAAATTACTGTTACTACGAAGAGTTAAGCAAGTTGAAGATGAAATGATCTCCAAAAGGCATATAGTTTAGGATGACACATTCCCTTTGTATTTTAAGCAAAAACATTTTTTATTTATTTTCAAAATAACAAAAAAGGAAAGCAAAACTTTGGCCACCCTGCATGGTTAGTACCAAGTAGCACCCCCTTTGGCAAGTATCACAGCTTGTACATGTTTTTTGTAGCCAGCTGAAAGTCTTTTAATTCATGTTTGAGGGATCTACATCCTTTCTTCCTTGCAACCGTCTTCCAGTTCTGTGAGATTCCTGGGCCATCTTGAATGCGCTGCTCTTTTGAGATCTATCCACAGAGTTCAGATCAGGGGACTGTGTGTATCCTAGTATGCTTCATAATACTGCCGATTCGACTGTATGGCTGTTACACAATTTAGCCACACAGTAAGGCTACTTTTCACACTTGCGTTCAGAGCGGATCTGTCTGCTGTCTGCACAGATGGATCCGCTCCTATAATGCAGACATTTGGATCCGTTCAGAACGGATCCGTCTGCATTATAGTTTAGAAAAAATTCTAAGTGTGAAAGTAGTTCAGACGGATCCGTCCAGACTTTACATTGAAAGTCAATGGGGGACGGATCCGTTTGAAGATTGAAGATGACACAATATGGCTCAAACGGATGCGTCCCCATTGACTTACATTGTAAGTCTGGACGGATCCGTTTGCCTCCGCACGGCAAGGTGGACACCCGAACGCTGCAAGCAGCGTTCGGATGTCCGCTTGCTGAGCGGAGGCTGAACGCTGCCAGACTGATGCATTCTGAGCGGATCCGCATACACTCAGAATGCATTAGGGCAGTACGGATGCGTTCGGGGCCGCTTGTGAGCCCCTTCAAACGGAACTCACAAGTGGAGCCCCGAACGCTAGTGTGAAAGTAGCCTAAGTTGAACGGCTGTCTGAGTACAAGACACTATTGGATGGAATCTGTCTGCGCATCTGCCCGGCGACCTCCAGCCAAGTACTGTGCGTGCATCAAACATGCTGCCATGAGACTTCAGGGCCAGGAGTGAGTACATCAACAATGCCTGGTCTTGTCACTCAAAGCAGTGGAGGGGCGGTCAGCAAGGAAAATGAGCTGTCGTGGGTGCAACGGCAATGCCCTTGATGTACAAAGGGGCTAATTTACATAAACTTAAAAGCCTTATTTCTCAGAATTGGGGGTACAGATAGGGATGGGACAAAGATGACAAGCGCACAATTGAACATGTAGCTGGTTTTAGTTGCAGGTATGTGGCGATAGAGTCATGTTGCATTTTTGTTTTTTTCTCCCAGCCTTCCAAGACCCATTAATTTTTTACTTTTCTATTCACATAGCCATATAAAGGCTTACATTTTTGCTGTAAAAGTAGCAATTTTTAATGGTACCATTTAATTTTCCATATCTTGTAGCAAAAACAAAACCCTATTCTGCCATGATTGTTTAGGTTTTGTTTTCATGGCATTCACTATGTGATAAAAATGACATAATGACCTCATTCTGCGGGTCAATACGATTGCGGCATTATTACATTTTTATAGTTATATTTTATTTTACTGCTGTTAAAAAATAAAACCCTTTGACAAAATAAAAATTTGGTTTGCATCGCCATATTTGAGCACTCATAACTTTTATTTTTATCTACAGAGCTGTCTGAAGCCTTATTTTTAGCTTGGCTAGTTTTTAGCTTATATGTACGATTTTGGGGTACTATTTTTATTTTATTTTATTTATTTTTTTTTGGGGGGGGGGGGCAAGGTGACAAAACTATTGAGAATCAGGCATTTTTCCTTTCCCCTCCCTCTAATTACAACATTTCCACACAAGGAAAATATTTTCATATTTTAATAGTTTGGACATATTCAGATGTGGCAATACCAAATATATCTATTTTAATGAAATATGTAGAAGACGAAAACTTGCGGTACTCAGCCACAGTGCCCACACCAGCGACCATGTTTTAACTTTGAATAAACAAGCTGCAAAGAAAATTGGGTAAGTGCCGCAAGTTTTTGTCTTCAACATATTACATTTGAATTGTGTCTATACTGCCAAGCACCACCTATAGGGGCCATGGAAATCCCAAATGGTAGCACCTGGAACTGAAAATAAGACATTGTATCTTCAGCTCCACTCAAGTATTTTTGGTGAGCTGGCCATATTGGAAGATGATAGTACGCATCCTTTATGTGTAGAACTACCATGTAACAGTCTTTGTACAAGAGGTCCACCACTGACTTCATTGTCTCCATCTTGAACTTCCTGTAAACTAAAAATTTGTTTAATCCTCTTAAGTTTATAATAGTCCTGTACTCTGCGCTTGGCTTTTTTAACAAAAAAAAAAGGCCGGAGTAGTACCCCGTACCACCTTCTGATGGAGGACAGGAAATAATTGCACCTTTTAGAACAAGCCTTTCTACCTCCTTCTCCAAAGCCTTTTGAGCTCCCCCACCTACCTCTGTAACTAATGATTTTTCTGGGGGATGACTTTTGAACTCTAGTCTGAATCCTTCCCGTAAAGACTCCAAAATCCAGGCACTATTGGTCATTTTTCGCCAAGCTGGGATAAAGTCTAAAAGCCATCTTCCCACCCTTGAGTCATTGGGGGTTGTCTTTTTGGACGAACCAGAATTTCCAGAGCCCCCCTAATTCCTAAACAAGAAACCTCTGGACCTAGAGGAAGAAAACTTCCACTTGGAATCTCTCTTATTTGGGCTTTTTTCTTTCCCGAGAAACCTTCTAATCTGCCGAAAGGAACCTTCAGGTTTACGAAAACTAGAGGGAAAACCCTTCTTCCTGTCTCCTGCCTTTTCAAGAATATAGTCTAAAGCAGAACCGAACAAATATTTACCCTCACAAGGAATATTACAAAGTCGATTTTTAGAAGCCAGGTCCCCTGACCAATTCTTGAGCCAAAGGGCACTACGAGCAGAATTAGCCAGGGAAGATGTATGGGCAGACAATCTAACCACAGCGGCAGGAGCGTCTGCCAGAAAATCTGCAGCTTTGGCAGTAACAGGGAAGGACTCCAATAACTGGTCTCTAAGAGTTTTATCTCTAATTTGATCCTCTAACTGTTTCACCCATAGAATGAGCGCTCTAGCAGTACAATTAGCAGCGATATTAGGCTTAAGGGAGGCCCCTGCCGACTCCCAGGTTAATTTCAGGAAGCCATCAGCTTTCCTATCCATAGCGTCTTTAAGCTGCCCTAAATCATGAAATGGTAGAGACGACCTGCGTGATACTTTAGCAATCGGAACATCAATCTTGGGAGCATGATCCCATAGAATTGAATCTGTATCAAAGGGGTATTTGCGCTTAACCGATGATGGAATAAAATTTTGTTTATCTGGGTTCTTCCACTCATTTGTTATCATGGCCGCCACATTTTTGTGAATGGAAAAAAGATCTCTTTTTTTCTACCTGTCAACCCCTCAAACATTACATCCTGAATAGTGATGAGCGAACTTCTGTTTTAAGTTCGGCGTCTAAAATTCGGCTTCCGGTTAGCGGAGAATCCCGATATGGATTCCGAATTCCGTTGTGGTCCGTGGTAGCGGAATCAATAATGGCCATTATTGATTCCGCTACCACGGACCACAACGGAATTCGGAATCCATATCAGGATTCTCCGCTAACCGGAAGCCGAATTTTAGACGCCGAACTTAAAACAGAAGTTTGCTCATCACTAATCCTGAACTGATCTCACTTCTTTGGGATCCTTAATATTCATAGTGGCCCTGATGGCCTTTAAAAGTTCATCCACATCGTGGAAGGGAAAGAAAGGATCTACCACCCCTATCCTCTTCTGACGATGAGTCAGACAGGACCTCGCCACTTTCTGCCAAAATATCTTCATCTGAACTTGAGACGTCAAAACAATCATGCGCAAAGGGGGACTTATCTTTACTCCTATGGCCTTCCCTTTTAGACTTCAGGGCATTACCCACTTCCTCTCTGATCAACTTTTTCCATGCATTTCAACATTGAAGGGGATTCTTCCGCAATAGTATTCTCTCTGCAGGAACGACAGTAGTTTAAAATAGCAGAGGGCAGTTTGGTCTTACATAGCCCACCCCCCTTATGCTTTGCCTTAGCTGCCACTTTCCTGGGCTTATCCTGCAAGATAATATGACACCATAAACACATGTAAAGGGGGAACCATATACCATACATACCCTCTAAATCATGCCACAGATGCATGGGTAGACGGTTCCTTGTGCGTCTCTGCAGCATTTTCCATGTTGCCAGAGCAAGCCCCGCGGTCTTACGATACCAGGGACAGGGAGGTGCACTCCACGTACTCCCACCCTGCAACTTCCACGTCTTCAGCCTAAGGCTACTTTCACACTAGCGTTTTTTGCAGATCTGTCATGGATCTGCAAAAACGCTTCCGTTACAATAATACAACCGCATGCATCTGTCATGAACGGATCCGGTTGTATTATGTCTTCTATAGCCATGACAGATCCGTCATGAACTCCATTGAAAGTCAATAGGGGACAGATCCGTTTTCTATTGTGCCGTTTGGCTCCGCTTCATCAGGCAGGCAGCGTTTTGGTGTCCGCCTCCAGAGCGGAATGGTGACTGAATGGAGGCAAACTGATGCATTCTGAGCGGATCCTTTTCCATTCGGAATGCATTAGTGCTAAACTGATCCGTTTTGGACCGCTTTTGAGAGCCCTGAATGGATCTCACAAACGGAAAGCCAAAACGCTAGTGTGAAAGTAGCCTAACCGGCCATGCCGAGGATTCATCCAGGAGCCCAAGGTACATACCCTTCAGGGAGCGCGGGGAACTCACCCGGCACGCTCCCCAGCCCAGCCGGGGTTCAGGAACAGGGAGAAAAACTACTCTCCACCGAATACTGTAGGAATCCTCTCACAGGACAGGAAACCAGTGAGGAATGGAGAGGCCCCTCCTTCTTAAATATGTGTGGGTTTCCTGTCCTGGGCAGAGGACCCTCTCTCCTGGTGCTGTCATAGGATGAGGGGAAAATAAAATGTATGTGCCATAAAATCTTCTATACTGCGCTTTCTAAAATCAAGCTACGGCATGTGAACTATGTTTTTACAAACACAAAAGATCTAGAAGCACACTGAAGTGTTCAGTTATTTGGCCACGTTCCCCCAGATGCAGGTGGTCAGGTTAGTGGTGAAGTTCAGGCCTGGCATTGGAGGACATCCAGTTTCAATGCTTATCAGATTTCTTACATTTTAGGGCACACTACAAGCCCATCCCCCTGGATGAAATAGGACAGATTTACTCCAAGATCAACAAATTGAACTTTTCTGAGATCATTCCAGCTTAATTTAGGAAAAGAAAACAGAGTTGAATATCGTTAAAATGCTGAAGTGGCAGAACTTTTACATTACCCTTCTACAGACACTTTGTACAATGACGATCAGTTTACAAGGTTAACAAATGAACACCGGCATGCATTTTAAACACAGATCACTATGTGGCCTGAAAAGCCAGTTTTGTTTTCTTCAATAACCAACCATTGGGATTTTGGCAGGATTGCGTTAGTGGCTGTGGTTCATCTCAGTGACAGTTTTAGAAAGCTGCTACTGTAAGATTGCACATATGAACTCAAGATATCTTTCAAGGAATAGATGGCTCAGTGTCTGGGATTACTACGTGAACAAGTTTACAAAAAGTCTTGTAAAGAGCATTTAATATCATTCAAGCTTCTTTTTATTAAAGGGTTTCTGTCACCCTGCAAAACTCATTTTTTTTTGGGATAGTTAGATTCCTCATAGTGCGATATAGGAGAATATAATGCTCTTACTTACTTTCATGCGGCCGATTCTTTATAAAACGAACTTTTATAATATGTAAATGAGGGCTCTACCAGCAAGTAGGGCGTCTACTTGCTGGTAGCTGCTGCAGAAATCCGCCCCCTCGCCGTGTTGATTGACAGGGCCAGCCGTGATCTCCTCCTCCGGCCGGCCCTGTCAGTAATTCAAAAATCGCGCGCCTCGCGTCATTCGGCGCAGGCGCTCTGAGATGAGGAGGCTCGTCTCCTCAGCACTCCCTCAGTGCGCCTGCGCCGATGACGTCTTCTCTTTCGGTGATGTCATCGGCGCAGGCGCACTGAGGGAGTGCTGAGGATACGAGCCTCCTCAGCTCAGAGCGCCTGCGCCGAATGACGCGAGGCGCGCGATTTTTGAATTACTGACAGGGCCGGCCGGAGGAGGAGATCACGGCTGGCCCTGTCAATCAACACGGCGAGGGGGCGGATTTCTGCAGCAGCTACCAGCAAGTAGACGCCCTACTTGCTGGTAGAGCCCTCATTTACATATTATAAAAGTTCGTTTTATAAAGAATCGGCCGCATGAAAGTAAGTAAGAGCATTATATTCTCCTATATCGCACTATGAGGAATCTAACTATCCAAAAAAAAAAAAGAGTTTTGCGGGGTGACAGAAACGATTAAACAGCACATTACAACTAAAATATCACATTGTGATGCTATTTAGTCATTTTAGTGTATGCATCAATTATATCCCAAGAATAGGGGAAAAAGCTTACTTAGCATGTAATGGTTCTGAATCTTTCTGAAAAGGTCTGTAACCTATAATCTCCAACACTCATGAATGTTTCTTGGTATAAATATAAATCCAGGTATGGGTACATGATATAAAAATTGCCTTTAAACTAAATCACAATGCCTGGTAGGACTGCCGACCTGTATTGTACACATACCTTTTGCTGTCAAACCTGAAATTGGCTCCTAACCTGAAAAATTTAGTCGCCAATTTAAAATACATATAATTACGGTATAATAAAAAAAAAAAAAAAAAAGACGACAATGTCTTACCTAGGGTTGTCACGATACCAAAATATTGACCATTTCGATACCATAAAAAAGTATTGCGATACTCGATACCACGTGAAAAAAATAAAAACACCAAAAAAGCCGCGTGCATTCCACATTTTATGGAACGTCTGGACGATAATAGAACAGTCCGATCCTAATTTTTGTCGGGACAAGGTGACAAAAAAAATGGCAAATTGCAGGTTTGTTTTTTTTCTGTTACAGCGTTCACCGCATAGGAGATATTTTTAAATATTTTAATAGTTCGCACTTTTTTGGGTGTGGCGATATGTAATATTTATGGTTATATATTTTATATGTAAAATTGGGAAAGGGGGTGATTTATACTTAATATTTTGGTGTGTTTTTTGTTTTTGTTTTTTTTACTTTTTATTTAATAACTATTTCCCCCCTTAGGGGCTAGAACCTGGGATCTTTTAATCCCTTGTCCTATTCACCCTGATAGATCTCTATAAGGCCTCATGCACACGGCCGTGTTCCACGGTAACCCGGACGGGATTCCTGCTAATAGCAGGAGTGCACGGCGTCATTGGTTGTTATGACGCCGTGCGCTTCATACCGCCGCTGCTGTACAGTGATACACTGGTATAGATCATACAAGTGTATCACTGTACAGCAGCGGTGTCATGAAGCGCATGGCGTCATAGCAACCAATGATGCCGTGTGCTCCTGCTGTCAGCAGGAATCCCGGCCAGGTTACCACGGACCGCTCTCGGCCGTGGAACACGGCCGTGTGCATGAGGCCTTAGGGTAAATAGGACCTCACACTCTCCGTGCTGCCCAATGGCAGCCAGGGCTTGAGTAGCGTCCTGGCTGCCATGGTAACCGATCGGAGCCCCAGGATTACACTGCTGGGGGCTCTGATCAGAACTGCCACCAATGAGGAGGGGAGGGGGGGACGACCCTGTGGCCACTGCCACCAATGATTATAATAGTTATAATACTGGGGGGGTTTGGGGGCGCACTGCGCCACCAATGATTATACTTTATAATACTGGAGTTTGGGGGGGGGGGGGGTGCCACCAATGAATATAGTTGATGCCTGAATACAAACGCAGGCTGCGGGTGCAGGCCATATCCCATACCCGGCACCCAGCCTCTATGACTGCGCGCTGCGATCCACCGATATTAACCCCTCAGGTGCCGGGTTAATAGCGGCAGATCACAGTGCGCAGTCATAGAGGCTGGGTGCCGGGTATGAGATATGGCCGGCACCCGCAGCCTGAGTTTGTATTCAGGCATCAACTATATTCATTGGTGGCGCAGTGGCCACAGCCCCTCCCCTCCTCCTCCCCCTGCAGCAGCGGCACAGGGGGGAGGGACTGCCTCCTTCTCCCCTGTGCTGTTGAGAAGAACATGGGACGCGCAGAGCGTCCCATGTCAGTGCAACTCCTGTGTGACAGGCAGAGCAGCGGAGGGTCTAGGCGCAAATGGCGACAAGACTACAAAGTCATGTCGCCATTTTGCAATTTATGTCGCCATTTTGGTCGCCATCTGGAGCCCTGCCTCAATGGATGTACGGTGCTTGCAGCCCTATCTACAAGGTATTGGGGGTAGTTTAAAAGATAGTTTTGAAGTTGAAAGACCCCCTTAAGTCTGATTCTTCCCTCTCTAAGGTCTCATGCACACGACCGTATGTGTTTTATGCTCCACAACCATCGCGTGCATACAGCCAACTCCTATACAAATGTTCTATCCTTGTCTGCAAAATTGTAAAAAAAAAATAAATAAAAAATTATCGGACATATTCTTTTTTTGTGGCCTAGCAGAATGGACAAATGGATGTGAACAATGAAATGAATGGGTTCGCATCCAATCCGCAAAAACTGCCAATAGCATGCGGAAAAAAATACAGTTGTGTGCATAGGACCTAATCTTTCTCTCTTTGTCTGAAGAATAAAACATCAGAGTTAAGAAGCGGTACCATTTTCTACTCACCATGTACTGTTTCTTAAATACACTGCTCAAAAAAATAAAGGGAACACTTAAACAACACAATGTAACTCCAAGTCAATCACACTTCTGTGAAATCAAACTGTCCACTTAGGAAGCAACACTGAGTGACAATCAATTTCACATGCTGTTGTGCAAATGGGATAGACAACAGGTCGAAATTATAGGCAATTAGCAAGACACCCCCAATAAAGGAGTGGTTCTGCAGGTGGTGACCACAGACCATTTCTCAGTTCCTATGCTTCCTGGCTGATGTTTTGGTCACTTTTGAATGCTGGCGGTGCTTTCACTCTAGTGGTAGCATGAGACGGAGTCTACAACCCACACAAGTGGCTCAGGTAGTGCAGCTTATCCAGGATGGCACATCAATGCGAGCTGTGCCAAGAAGGTTTGCTGTGTCTGTCAGCGTAGTGTCCAGAGCATGGAGGCGCTACCAGGAGACAGGTCAGTACATCAGGAGACGTGGAGGAGGCCGTAGGAGGGCAACAACCCAGCAGCAGGACCGCTACCTCCGCCTTTGTGCAAGGAGGAACAGGAGGAGCACTGCCAGAGCCCTGCAAAATGACCTCCAGCAGGCCACAAATGTGCATGTGTCTGCTCAAACGGTCGGAAACAGACTCCATGAGGGTGATATCAGGGCCCGACGTCCACAGGTGGGGGTTGTGCTTACAGCCCAACACCGTGCAGGACGTTTGGCATTTGCCATCAAACACCAAGATTGGCAAATTCGCCACTGGCGCCCTGTGCTCTTCACAGATGAAAGCAGGTTCACACTGAGCACATGTGACAGATGTGACAGAGTCTGGAGATGCCGTGGAGAACGTTCTGCTGCCTGCAACATCCTCCAGCATGACCGGTTTGGCATTGGGTCAGTAATGGTGTGGGGTGGCATTTCTTTGGAGGGCCGCACAGCCCTCCATGTGCTCGCCAGAGGTAGCCTGACTGCCATTAGGTACCGAGATGAGATCCTCAGACCCCTTGTGAGACCATATGCTGGTGCGGTTGGCCCTGGGTTCCTCCTAATGCAAGACAATGCTAGACCTCATGTGGCTGGAGTGTGTCAGCAGTTCCTGCAAGACGAAGGCATTGATGCTATGGACTGGCCCGCCCGTTCCCCAGACCTGAATCCAATTGAGCACATCTGGGACATCATGTCTCGCTCTATCCACCAACGTCACGTTGCACCACAGACTGTCCAGGAGTTGGCAGATGCTTTAGTCCAGGTCTGGGAGGAGATCCTCAGGAGCATGCACAGGCGTTGTAGGGAGGTCATACAGGCACGTGGAGGCCACACACACTACTGAGCCTCATTTTGACTTGTTTTAAGGACATTACATCAAAGTTGGATCAGCCTGTATTGTGTTTTTCCACTTTAATTTTGAGTGTGACTCCAAATCCAGACCTCCATGGGTTGAAAAATTTGATTTCCATTTTTTTTTTTTGTGTGATTTTGTTGTCAGCACATTCAACTATGTAAAGAACAAAGTATTTCAGAAGAATATTTAATTAACTCAGATCTAGGGTGTGTTATTTTTGTGTTCCCTTTATTTTTTTGAGCAGTGTATATGGTATGTTCAATATATAAAAGTATGGAAAAGTAGCCCACATACAGCGATAGTATGACAAGATGAACGAGCAAGTGGATTGTTTTGTTTTTTTTAATTACGCACAAGATGCGGAAATTCACGTTTATGCATCTTTGGGCATGTCGGATTATGTTGGTTGATACTGCTTGTGATGCTGCGGATAGTATTTGTGATGTTTTCCTTCAGTTCATCCAGAGTATGTGGATTGTTAGCGCACACTTTGTACTTTAAATTCTTAATTGTTCCCACAGATAAAAATGGCATGTGGCTAAGTCTGGGGAACGTGGTGGCCATTACACCCTTGCTCACAGTTCACTCCTCCATAAACAGGTTATTATGAACCCATGCCAGTGAGTTCCATGAGGTGTGGCAAGTTGGCCCATCTTGTTGGAAAAGACAGGACACTTTTTCTTCTGCAACATCACTGTTGAAAAGCTGTAAGCAGTATCAGCCAATATAATCTGATGTTCCCAAAGATGCATAGACGTGAACGGTGACCACTTTCAGCATCTTCTGTGACCTGTGGGTAATTAAAAAGAAAAACGATCCACTTGTTCGTTCATCTCGTCATACTATCGCTGGAGGCAGGATACTTTTTTTGTGGGCCACCCTGTATAATACATTTTGTAGATCATATATAAAATGTGTATGCCAAAAGACAACGCATATCAGTACTTCTGGAAAGAAAACCCAGTAATAAGAGGTACTTAGGAAAATGGCTATGTGCTCTCATTATCAGGATCATCTGAAAGTTCACATTACAAAATAGCATGAAGGCACAAAAATAGGTATTGTGTGTAACCACCAAAAGTGTGGTTAAAACTAGCAGACTGTCAAAATACATAACTTTTGTTTCCAGGGTGAATTTTGTGAGAAAATAAAACACTTTTCATTTAAGTTCTTCCCGATATCAATGAAAAAGTCTTGTTTGGCCTTTTAAGAGAAAGCTGATAGACATTTTGATTGATGCTCTATAATGTGATGATTTGACAATCATGTATGCATGTGCAAAAAATTCCTTGACAGAAATCCTTTAAACTTTTAAAACAATATAGATGTCCAAGTTTCAACACTCAATTATTTACTGCCTCTCAAAAACCTGCTTAACTTGGCTTCTATTCTTCTAGAATGAGTTCAATGAAATCCCGCAGCATCTAGATATGTGTTTAGAAGTAGCACGCATCAATGGCATGCATTAGAATTATATTATACAGTGCCTCAAGGAACAATATTGATTAGTTCCAGGACAGACACTGTAACTTGAAAATAATTAATCTTGAGACCATAACTATGAAGAACTATTAATTGTGTCTGAAGCCACAAACATGTGAACACAAAATGATGGAAAATAAACTACTGGAAGTTATAGATAACTTATTGAGGGTAGAATCCGCTTTAGGATCCTGTACTGTGCAACCTGTAAAATGGTATAAATATCAGTTCAGTACATGCAATATAGTGTTGTACTGCACCTCAGATGGCTCCATTAGACAGTTGATCAGTGCAAGTATTTTACATCACCCACTGACTGACTCTAGGCGTCCATCATGTAATGGATTAAGTCACAGACATGAGTTGGGTGGATCTACCAGCAATTGCATACACTGCCGATCGACACTCCCTAGGACATTGAAAGTTCAATGTTTCAAGTCAAGATGGCCCAATAAAGGCCAACATGTCGTTTTCTATTTTTATTGTAGATAACGTATTGGTTTCCAAACTAAAGGAATATAAGCAAATCAGCAAGTAATAATAAGCATCTCTATTACATAAATCAAATTCTACATATTCTATACACAGAGAGGTATGAGAGGGCAAGGAAAAAAAAAAAAGAATATTTAAGGGGTCACTAACCTTTCAAAAAATGTTTTATACATCATAGAGTCATACTAAAAGTTTAGACTGGTGAGGGTCTCAGCTCTGAGACCACCACCGATATCTAGAACGAGGGGAAGAGACGCATGCATCGCTGCACAAGATCAGCTTAATAGAAGTCTATGTGCCCGTCTCGATTCCGTCCACTGTAGCAAAGAGAGAGAGATATGAGAGCGTGTCTCTCCCCTCGATCTAGAGATCGATGTAAACTTTTGATATGTCTGTATGAGATTTTTTTAAAGTGACCCTTTAAATAACTTAATAAAAAAGAGGAGGTACAAAATAGAGAAGGGGAAGAAGACCTTAAAAGGGGTCATCAGGGTTATATATAAAAAAATAAAAGCACTGTAAATCTGATGGTCAGAAATATATACATAAGCTAAGCATGTTTTAGGCAAAAAATATATATATTTACTCATTTACCTAGTTCTGTTCTGACCCCTTTGTTTACATGCAGTTGTAGAGCTGTCACGGCCTTTGGTGTGCGCTGTGACACTTATGCCACGCTTGCTGTTGCCTGTGGCAACGTGTTGCTGTTTCAGCATGCGGGGGCAGTGTCATGACGGCCTTTGTGGTGTGTGCTGTGACATAGTTGCCTTGCATGTTGTTGCCGGCGGCAACGTGTAGCTTTTTATGCTGGTGTGTGCACTTCCCCTGTCAGTTGTTTCCTCCTCTGTCTGGTGCTGGAGGGGTTAACCACCTTGTTGGGCGTGGTCACTAGGTGCTTCATCTTACCTGTGGCTAGAGCCAGAGGCCAGGAGTCAGTGGTACTCCAGCCATGGTGTGTGCTGGATTTATGCTCCTGGTCTTCATGTTCCATCTCCCAGAGTGAGGGCCTCCTAGTGGGACATCGAGGTCTCCAGCGATGTCTTCTCTCCCTTTCATGTGTTGTATGTTTGGTGTGGGGTTATGATTTGGTGTGTTGTAATGTCTAGCTTGGTGTTCCTTGTCTGGTATGTTTGGTGATATCTTAGAGCATGGTTGCTAGACTTCCTAGCCTGTATGCAGTGCCACCTGGGGCTGCCATGCACCTTGAGGCATGGGAGTCCTGGCGGAGTCTGGTGTGCTGGATACCTGTGAGTTGCTGGTACGGTGTCCTGTTTGGGGTTAGGGCTCCGGTACGTATTGAGGGGTTCCAGTCGTGGTGGCAGCGGCAAGTAAGTGTGTCGTCTTGTTTTCTTACCTGCCGATTCTCTTGCTGCATATTGTCTTTTCCTTTCCCTGCTACTAGGCCTTTTGAGACTCCTGTTCTTCTGTGTCCTGGACGAACAGGGCACCTCTCCTCAGCTCCTTTGTGAGGGATTCTCAGGGCGACTCAGGGCCTTAGGTATCCAGGGTATGAGCCGTCCTACCATCCAGGTCCGCTCATACGGTGAGGAGTTAGGGATAGGTATAGGGATGCATTAGGAGGTGACCTGCTCCCTTATCCTTGTGTTTAGGCCTAGTTGCTTTCCTTATCCCCCAGTCATCGTACGATGGGGGGTTTTCCCCACTCCCCGCCGTGACAAGAGCTTTGGGGGCATGAAACAACAATCTCTTGAGGGTGTCAACAAAGACTGCCTTTCCCCTCCCCCTGCTCTGCAAAGGAAGTGAATAAAATTGCTGCCCTGGCTGCAGTCTGACAGCTGGGATACTCAGCAGCATTTTGTATGTGTAGGACTACTAGTCCCAGCAGTACAGTACAATGACATTGCGGATACAGACAGGATCTTCCCCCTAACTGTTCTTGTGCAATACTCTGCAGACACTTCCTTACAGCCAGAAGAAAAGTACAGTCTCTGTGTTTGCAGGCTCCTGTGCACCGCATTTGTTTCTTCAGTGCCTGGAGAATGGGAAACCCTGCAGCTGCTCAGTACCTGAAGCAGAGTCTCCAGCCCTGAGTCTGTGCTGTTGATGGTAGAAGGGGTTAAACTTTGCTGAAGAATCCAGTGGGAGGGGAGACACAGGGCAGAGAACTCAGCCAGCAGATCGGCAGTGCAAAGGGGCATGGCTTGTTGCTCCACCCTGCACATCCTTCACAGTGATGTTCCATACACAGAGGCAGACCTGGTCCTCCAGGCTTGTGCATGGAATGTCATCAGAGCAGGGAAAGAAGCTGACATCACAGGTCATGTGACGCTCAGTTAACTAGGAGAACAGTGCCAGTGTAGATGAAGTAAATGAATTGAAAACCACTTACATTTGCTTAGTAAGAAATATACAAAGAACAAAAAATTACTTGGACAAACCCTTTGAAAGCTTTGGACACATTTGGTGGCATGTTTTCTATCACTGCATTTTACTCATTTTAGGCTAAATTAAAATACTTTTTCAGTTAGTAGTTATTAAAATTTTCACCAGTTTTTATTTAATTTTTTATCTACAGGCTACCGCTCTCTGCCTCACACAGAATCCATCAGGGAGCTGCTCTAACAGCTCAATCTGTATCCCTGATCTCTGAACTCCTGACAGCTCAAAGTCTTATTCTAGCTAAATTTGTGTCAAACTGATAAGAATATGGCTTAAATTAGCGTTAATGAACTGTCAGAAGTTCAGAGATAAAGAATACAAATGGAGCCGTCAGCACAGATCCCTGACAGATGCGGTGTGAGGGAGAGTGCAATAGTCTGTAGATGCACTGAAACTGAAACCTGGAGAGGAAAAACTGTTGAAAATGTTTAATAAATACCAATGGAAAAATATATATATTTTTAACCCACAGCGAGTAAAATGCAAAGATAAAAACAATTGTTCCAAAAAGTGTCCAAAGCCTTGAAATTTTTATATTCTGCAGCATATAAATTTTCCATCCCTGGATGGACAATACAATCACTCTATTTTTTATGGCATACCTAAAGCTAAAAGAAGTTTCATAAAACATCTTAATACTTAGTCCATATAACAGCTCATATATATGTAACTGATTTTGCTTTACCCCCTTTGGCAATACATATGTCAATGCATACCTACATTTCTAGAACACTGTCCAGCTTGTATATTCAGCAATGCCAGTTCTGGTAGGTGGGAAAGTGTTAAACCAGTTACTTGTACTATAAAGGTCAAAAACTAGATTCCAAAAACATAATCTGGGACATTCCCACCACATCTATGAATGTACCATCTCTGCCGTATACCCTCCATCTAAGCTTGGAATGGGAAGGTTTGAATAATTTTGATGACAGATGCTATCTGAAGAGCAATTTATGCACATTTTTCTAGAAGATTAATACTTGAAGAAAAATTATTAGATTTTCTTCCAGTAGTGTTTGCCCAAATCTCCTTCCCATTCTGCCATATATAAGCTTGTGTAGTAAGATTACTTACTACATTGGAAAATACTGGGTAAAATTGACATACTGAAGGTCTTAAGAATTGTAATTGACAATAACCAGTATCGGTCAGCTGCTGCCAAGTTTAATAAGACCACGTGGTGCAACACATGGGGCATAAGTGCACACGACACTACCAAAGTTCCACCACATTACTAAGTACTAGTTAGACCACACATGCAATATTTTGCACAGTTTTGGGCCCCAGTGCACAAGAACGACAGAACTTGACTGGGTTCAAATGAGGGCTGGATGGACTACAGTACACAAAAAGATTATCAAAAATTAGGGCAATTTAGCTTAGAAAAAAAGGCAGCTGAGTGGTGAAATAAAACGATGTATAAATATATCAAACGCCAATACAGGGATCTTTCCCATGATCGGTTTATACCAACGAGTGTAACCAAAATAATGGGACATCTTTTATATCTAGAAGAAGGCTGCTAGACCAACATGGAATGAGATTCTTTACTGTAAGAGCAATGAAGCTATGGAAGTCTCTGCCACAGGAGGTTGGGGTGGTGAACTAAAACGGTTCAAAATGGCCCTGGGTTCCTTTGTTGAGAGTATCAATGTCTCAAGTTTTAGTTATTGTATTTCTAGGTCATTAAGCCAGACATTTATTCTGATTGACAGATTTTTTGCCTTCCTCTGTATCAACCAGAGGAGAAGAGGCTGAACGTTCCGTACTTCTTTTTTAGGTCTAACAAACTATGTTACTCCAGATTTCTCATGTCTTAGACACTGGACACAAGTTACTTCCTGTCCGCCATATGAGCTCTCAAGGGGCTGATATCTCTGCAATCTGGCAAAGCAGAGAGGCTATTGGTTTCTTCTTCTCCCCCTTTCTCTGTTAATTTTCCTTTACAGTCGGTCAATGTGCAACAACTATCCCTACTACCCATTGCACTGAGAAGAGGTATACCACATTTTGTTCATTGATGTGAAAAACGAAAATCTTATCTGCAAGAACCCACTGGTAGATCTGTAATATACACTGCTCAAAAAAATAAAGGGAACACTTAAACAACACAATGTAACTCCAAGTCAATCACACTACTGTGAAATCAAACTGTCCACTTAGGAAGCAACACTGAGTGACAATCAATTTCACATGCTGTTGTGCAAATGGGATAGACAACAGGTGGAAATTATAGGCAATTAGCAAGACACCCCCAATAAAGGAGTGGTTCTGCAGGTGGTCACCACAGACCGCTTCTCAGTTCCTATGCTTCCTGGCTGATGTTTTGGTCACTTTTGAATGCTGGCGGTGCTTTCACTCTAGTGGTAGTATGAGACGGAGTCTACAACCCACACAAGTGGCTCAGGTAGTGCAGCTTATCCAGGATGGCACATCAATGCGAGCTGTGGCAAGAAGGTTTGCTGTGTCTGTCAGCGTAGTGTCCAGAGCATGGAGGCGCTACCAGGAGACAGGCCAGTACATCAGGAGACGTGGAGGAGGCCGTAGGAGGGCAACAACCCATCAGCAGGATCGCTACCTCCGCCTTTGTGCAAGGAGGAACAGGAGGAGCACTGCCAGAGCCCTGCAAAATGACCTCCAGCAGGCCACAAATGTGCATGTGTCTGCTCAAACGGTCAGAAACAGACTCCATGAGGGTGATATGAGGGCCCGACGTCCACAGGTGGGGGTTGTGCTTACAGCAGGACGTTTGGCATTTGCCAGAGAACACCAATATTGGCAAATTCGCCACTGGCGCCCTGTGCTCTTCACAGAGGAAAGCAGGTTCACACTGAGCACATGTGACAGACGTGACAGAGTCTGGAGACGTCGCGGAGAACGTTCTGCTGCCGGCAACATCCTCCAGCATGACCGGTTTGGCATTGGGTCAGTAATGGTGTGGGGTGGCATTTCTTTGGAGGGCCGCACAGCCCTCCATGTGCTCGCCAGAGGTAGCCTGACTGCCATTAGGTACCAAGATGAGATCCTCAGACCCTTTGTGAGACCATATGCTGGTGCGGTTGGCCCTGGGTTCCTCCTAATGCAAGACAATGCTAGACCTCATGTGGCTGGAGTGTGTCAGCAGTTCCTGCAAGACTGGCCCGCCGGTTCCCCAGACCTGAATCCAATTGATCACATCTGGGACATCATGTCTCGCTCTATCCACCAACGTCACGTTGCACCACAGACTGTCCAGGAGTTGGCAGATGCTTTAGTCCAGGTCTGGGAGGAGATCCCTCAGGAGACCGTCCGCCACCTCATCAGGAGCATGCACAGGCATTGTAGGGAGGTCATACAGGCATGTGGAGGCCACACACACTACTGAGCCTCATTTTGACTTGTTTTAAGGACATTACATCAAAGTTGGATCAGCCTGTAGTGTGTTTTTCCACTTTAATTTTGAGTGTGACTCCAAATCCAGACCTCCATGGGTTGAAAAATTTGATTTCCATTTTTTTATATTTGTGTGATTTTGTTGTCAGCACATTCAACTATGTAAAGAACAAAGTATTTCAGAAGAATATTTAATTAACTCAGATCTAGGATGTGTTATTTTTGTGTTCCCTTTATTTTTTTGAGCAGTCTATTTCAATTGGCCACTAGCACACACACAAAAAAAAATCTTGCTTTCTTCTGTAGAATGCTTCACTGTTCTACTCAAAGTGCAAAGGTGAATTCTATAAAAACATGTGTGTTACTTTTCCCTTACACAATACTTTTTACAATGAAATCTTAATAACCCAGAAAATTCATGCCAAAGTTTACAAATCAAGAATTGCCTGTTTCCAATTATACCACACAGAACTCAGAAAGTAGCCAGTTACTGAGGGTGCGCATCTCAGATTATTTTATGGATCTTGTTGTACTTGTGTCATGCTGAGAAACATGTAAGGGCACATCATGTGCTCCTTGAAATCCTTTTATGAGAAAGGGCGATTTTTGTGTGAATGCAACCACATGGGAGATCTAAGTTGTTACACATCACTGGGGTTTAGCTGACCTACAAGTCTGGAGTCATTCTGCAATACGGTGCTCTTAGAAGGACATACTGGTGGTAAAGTGTTGTATTTTATATTGTTATTGTCGCACATTGGCAATATGTTTCAGGCCAATTAAAAAACGTTTCCATATAATTATTAAAACAGTGAAATAATTTTTTATAGTAAATCAACTGAAAAAATATCTGGCCTATAATTATACAATAGTTTTATGTGAAATTCTAGAATATACTTTTCCTGATGGGATCACAAAGACTAGCCAAACACAGAGAAGCAAACCAGATAAACCTAATACCTGTAGTCTATATCTCCATATGGCATGCAGGCTATTTAGTCATGAAAAAAGTCAACATTGTCAGTGTCATGAGGACTAAAGACTGGTGGAGGACCTATAATCATCCAAAAATGCTTTCGTTACAATAATACAACCGCATGCATCCGTCATGAACAGATCCGGTTGTATTATGTCTTATTTAGCCATGACGGATCCGTCTTGAACACCATTGAAAGTCAATGGGGGAACGGATCCGTTTTCTATTGTGTCAGAGAAAACTGATCCGTCCCCATGGACTTACATTGCGTGTCAGGACGGATACGTTTGGCTCCGCTTCGTCAGGCGGACAGCAAAACGCTGCAGGCAAAGTTTTGGTGTCCGCCTCCAGAGCAGAATGGTGACTGAACGGGGAGGCAAACTGATGCATTCTGGGTGGATCCTTATCCATTCAGAATGCATTAGGGCAAAACTGATCCGTTTTGGACCGCTTGTGAGAGCCCATGACGGATCTCAGAAACGGAAAGCCAAAACGCTAGTGTGAAAGTAGCCTAATACAAGGGCACTATAACTTTACATCTGTGATGTATATTGGTGATTGGGTAAGAGTTGTCATTTGCCACACGCACTTATGATTAATTCTGAATTTCAATTAAAAGTTAGTACAAAAAAAAAGTTGGGCTTGACGGTGAGAAAAAAAAGTCATTATTTTTTTAGGAACAACTCTTGTCCAAGACTTGACTACAGTTTTGCAGCTCATCTACTCAGCAGATTTATATATATTTTTTAAATTGTAGACAACTCCTTTAAGGCCCGGTATTAAATCTAGCTTGGGAGATGCAGATAAGACAGTTAACCCTTACCTTCTGGATGTTAACTGAATGTAAGGCATTGAAGCCAAGTACG
The DNA here is from genome assembly GCF_905171765.1 of Bufo bufo. NCBI lineage: Eukaryota > Metazoa > Chordata > Amphibia > Anura > Bufonidae > Bufo > Bufo bufo. The sequence goes on along the minus strand of NC_053393.1, from coordinate 366,090,299 downwards.
GTAATAATATACTGTAGTCATACATAAAAAGTAGAAAACAGTTTAATAGCTAAATATTATACTAATGCAAGTTATCACTTACCTAGTATCTGGTATATAATAAATGACTGGTCTTATGATAAAATATATAATCTTAAAAACTTTACCTTTGCAACAAAAGGAAAGAAACTTTCAGCTTTCAAAACAGGAAATATGTTGGGTTTTCCACGAAAAACTAAACAACCGCAGAAGCACAAAAAAGAATTGTACTGCTTCTATGGGTGCCAGGACCTACTTTGCTTAAACAACTCGGTCCTAGAAATTAAAACCTTACAGATCTTAAAAATATATTCTATACATTTCTATGGAGTTTTAACAAAAAGCCCTAAATTAAGACATTTTAGTATGACACTGGGCTTGTTCTGGAGCCCCGTGTAATGCTTTATTTTATTACCAGCCTGTTACATCGCCTTTAGTTTGAACATATGGTCCGCCATATAAGTTACTCCCAGCAATATTAACACTTGCTTAAAGACACAAAGTCCTTTTTAATCTCCACATGTTGACAGAAAAGATAATATGTACCATTTATTCTAAGGTTAGCAGGGCATTCGCTCTAAAAACGTGGTATCATACATTCCTTAATTCATATTAATCTCTTTGGGGCATAAAAAGGACAGTTAAACAAGTAAAACATCAAGCTGACGGCACCCTTTCATTTTATAGACAGATTACTTAGTAAAAAATCTCTTTTATGCCATTCCTACAACATTCTACAGGATTAACTGTTTCAGCTCGTTTCGACATGTAGTCAATATTCAGCTACACGGTTTCCTTATCGAACACGGCAGGAGAATGTTTAAAGGAGACGAAAGCTTGCATGCAAGCTAATATAAAAATATATAAAACAACATAAAAACAGTGTCCCTTTTACTAGACCCTTGTAGCATCGGTTCTCTGCATATCGATTCAGCGCTCACATTTGCCATCTCCTATTCCTACAGTGTAGTGTAGGAGGTTCTGGCTTTTCTCTCCCCGATACCATCCCTCTGCAACCTTTTATCTTCTATCTACAAACAGATACAGACTGTAACTTAAAGATATCTCCAGTCAAATCCTACATTATGTTAACTGGCACTAATAGGAACGGTTACATTTTCTTTTCTTTTTTTACAAACTATTTTTATTTAAAAAAAAAAAAAAAAAAAAACATTTTATGACATTGAAAACATGTAAATGTTGTAACTTGGTCCATTTTCATGGGTTGCAGTTACAGAAATACTGTAGGTTAGGGTGCTAACCTAACAATATATACAGCAACTTACAGCGGAACTAACATTTTTGTTCAATTAAAATAAAGAAAAATGGCTGTGAAATATGCTGCCGGTATAGAAATGAATAAAATACTAATGATAATAATAATAATATTCAGAGTCGCTACCAGCAGGTGGGGCAGTGACTAGGTGCCCGGATACACCAAGGACAATACTACATAACAAAAGGGCACTTTTTTGCCTGAAATTTGTCACATTAGATGACAGACTGGGCAGAATGCTAACAATAACATATCTCATGCACATGACCATATTTTGGGTCCGCATTTTTTGCAGATCACGCAAGGACCCATTCATTTCTATGCGTCTGCAAAAATTTCGGACAGCACACTGATGTCACTTGTGTGCTGTCCACATCCGTGTGGCCGTTCTACAAACGTATTCATTTTTTTTTTGCGGACAAGAATAGCCATTTCTATAAAGGAAACTTCAGCACGCACATGGACAGTATCCATATTTTGCGGATCTGTGGCTAAATGGAGTCGTGTGCAGCAGGTCTTAACTGCACAATCAGTGACACTTTAAAATCCATTCACCTAAACGTACGTTTCTAATTTCCTAACTCTAGAGAATTAAGAGTTAGACTTTTTACTCAGCAGAAAATATAAAAACTTTTTGGCTTCTGAATACGTAACAATTACCTATTATGCTAACAAAAAAAAAATCCAATTCAAATGTCAATTTCTTGTACATTAAGAGCTTTATACAACCTTCTGGGCATATGAAAATAATAAAAATAATAATAAAAGCAATAAAGTAAAAAATTTAATAAAGAGTAATAAAATAAACACTGAAATCATAATTGTTAGCATTATCTAGCCTGAGTACATTGCTTTTAAAACTATAAAAAAAAAATTAACTGTTCAGTGAGGAGAACTCCAGATCATTTCATTATCAATAAACTGAATAGATTACTAACCTGACAGAAAAAAAAAAAGAGTTGACAAGTCATTATTTTTGTGAACACTTGGGACTACTCTTTATTTTACCAGGCGCACTGACGGTTTCAGCTTAGAAGTCATATATCCACACTGAAGCCGCTAGTACAGATGGGATTTCTGAATCCGCATTTCTAATTGATTGGACTAGTCTGTGACACTCTACTGCCATCTATTTGCCAAGCAGAGGTTCATCAACCAGCAGCACATTCACCGTAACCGTGAAACAGTAGCTTAATATTATATCAGCAGTTACAATGTAACCAAGAGTTCCTCTAAGAATACAGTACTTTGATTCGTAAATGTCCAAGTAGTCGACCGAGTCAGGCGATTAGATCCAGTTCACTTGCTATGTGAGACTGTAGTGGTGGCCTGTTAATATTCAACTTCCTGAAAGAAGCTTAAAGGGGTTGTCCGAGGTAATTAAAAATCTTTGACAGCCCCAACGTCGACATAAAAAAAAAGTTAGATACTCACTAGTGATGAGCGAAGCGAGCTTCGGATGCTACATACGAAGTCGACTCGCTGAAAACTTCGGATTGATACTGTACGGAGAACGTATGGGCTCTGATGAGCTAAAGTTAGTTATTCACAAAAGTTGCGCGGGACTTCGTCAAATAACTTCAGTAGTCGAAGTTGGGTTCTAAGGTACCAGTCGGAACCGAAGCCAAGTACGGTTACAAGTTTTAAAGTGGTTTTCCCACTTTAAAAATAAAAAAACAAAGTTATTCAACGAAGTCTCACGTGACTTCGCGAATAACTTACTTCGGCTCATTCGAGACCGTACATTTTAATGCTGTACGGAGATGGATCTCCGTACAGTATTAATCTGAAGTTTTGAGCGAGGTAACTTCGGACGTAGCATCCGAAGCTTGCTTCGCTCAACACTAATACTCACCTGTTTCTCCAACGCCATTTTCTGTAGCACAGGTCCTATACTCCTGCCGCTGTTTGTTTCCAAACAGCAGAGGTGATGTCCCTGGATACGGCACGTGACCACTACAGCCCATCACTGTGTCCTCAGCTGTGTCCATTTGTGGACAGTGATTGGCTGCAGCCTTCAAGTGCCACATTCCTGCAAGTCACAGTGATCGGTGATGTGTACAGGGATGTGCCTAGATGCAGCACTTCATCGCTGCAGCCAATCACGGTCTTCAGCTGTAGACCAGTGAGGATGCAGTACAGCTGTCACATGCTGTATTTTGGCATGTCACTGCTGCTGTCTGAAAACAAACAGCGGCTGGAGTACAGGACCAGTGCCGCAGAGTACAGCACTGGAGAAACAGGAGAGTTTTTTTTTTTTTTATCTTTAAGACATTGGCTGAGATTTTTAAACCTTTCCCAACATCCGCCCAACATGTACATTTGTGGCCAAAAGTTTTGAGAATGACACAAATATTAGTTTTCACAATGTTTGCTGCTAAACTGCTTTTAGATCTTTGTTTCAGTTGTTTCTGTGATGTAGTGAAATATAATTACACACACTTTATACGTTTCAAAGGCTTTTATCGACAATTACATGACATTTATGCAAAGAGTCAGTATTTGCAGTGTTGGCCCTTCTTTTCAGGACCTCTGCAATTCGACTGGGCATGCTCTCAATCAACTTCTGGGCCAATTCCTGACTGATAGCAACCCATTCTTTCATAATCACTTCTTGGAGTTTGTCAGAATTAGTGGGTTTTTCTTTGTCCACCCGCCTCTTGAGGATTGACCACAAGTTCTCAATGGGATTAAGATCTGTGGAGTTTCCAGGCCATGGACCCAAAATGTCAACGTTTTGGTCCCCGAGCCACTTAGTTATCACTTTTGCCTTATGGCGCGGTGCTCCATCGTGCTGGAAAATGCATTGTTCTTCACCAAACTGTTGTTGGAAGAGGTTGCTGTTGGAGGGTGTTTTGGTACAATGTAATAGATCATTTACTTAAAGGGGTTGTCTTATTATGGACAATGGGGGCATATCGCTATGATATGCCCCCATTGTCTTATAGGTGCGGGTCCCACCTATATCGTGAACGGACCCCCGCAAGTGAAGGAGGGCGCACTGCCATTGCGCAGCCGCCCTCCATTCATTTTCTATGGGGCCGGCGAAAACAGTCGCGCGCTGGCTCAGCTATTTCCTTCGGCCCCATAGAAATTAATGGGAGCGGGGGCCGCACATGGGCGGTATGCTCCCATTCACTTCTATGGGGCTCCGTTCTTGATATAGGTGGGGCTCCCATCGGTAGGACCCCCACCTATGAGACAATGGGGGCATATCATAGCGATATGCCCCCATTGTCTATGATGAGACAACCCTTTAATTTACCTAAAATAATGATAATAATAGTTTTTGCCGAAAAAACACTCTATAACAACACATTTTCCCGGTTCCAATTTGCAACAAAGGTTTTTCTAACTGATTGTACAGTGTACTTTTAAGACAGACGGAAATGACATGTACTTAAAAAATACTCTCAAACCACCATAGAAGAACACTGTAGGAAAGCAGCCTTGAAATAAACCAAATCACTGCTGGATCACATGGTCCAAGTTCCCAGCACAACGCAGCACAGAATGTATATTTACACAGGGCTCACGTGATGTCTAGTCATTCTCAGATAAATTGTCTTTAATTATTCTAACAATATTTGCTTTCTTACTCACTGTAATAAAGACAAGCCATACACTAATTAGAAGATGGATGGCACAAGGACAATAGGCATTGCTTTGTGTGGTCTGATATAGCCTGAAAACCACAAGCTCCACCTAAACCTTCATAGACAATCATTTCACACATACAAGTAATGCAGTAGTCTTTGTGGATACCGACAAGCGGAATTTCATGCCGCATTGATTTCTCCATGGATTCAATAACATTTAGATTCCTGTTTTATTATATCAGGCCAGTCTTCTGTTGAATCTATCTTATAATACAAGGAACCTTAGGCAGTTTAAGTGATCTTCATATAAAACTGAGAAACATGGACTCCAAAAAGTAAGCATTTAGGACCCACAATGTCTGCTGTTGTCATTTTGTTTGCCAGTGTTTATGTAGACACAAGTCGCCTCCTTTTAATAGCTTATTGTCCCTGAGAACAAAAGGACTGGGCATGTTGAAACCTAATGGTCCAATCCTTCTATCACCCAATTTCTGCCATCGGGGGAAAGTCAGGACACCCCATACACATTAGATGGCTTAATGGTCCCACTGAAATTGTCAGGTTCAGCCAACACTGAGGCCTCATTCATACAACCGTATTTTCGGTCTGCATCCGATCCACATTCATTTCAATGTAGTCCGCCCAATAATTTTTATTTTTTTTAAATACATGTCTTATTAATGTCCGTTTTGCAGCCAAAAATAGGCTTTTGTAACATAGTGCTCGACTCTGTCCATGGAGTTCTCCTCTCTTCTACAGTCAGCACTAGAATTGAGGACATTTTCCACCCGATTCACCAAATACAATTGGAGAATGTTTTCTCCTACTATATGCCATAAGCACAAGCATAGCAAATTAATTTGAATTCTAATGACTGGTAAATGGAGAGTCCTCACACAAAGAACTTCCTTAGCATTGTTTCCTCAGGTCTTACATCACTCTCCAAAACAGCGCAAGTGCATAACCAAATCCAAGATTTAATTGCCAAATTGTGTTCCAGCAACACTTCCGCCTTTGATGAGAAGTACAACTTTCCTTACGTTACACACTAGATACTCTCTCATAGTATAGTAACGGCATCTGACTTGCTATTACATACCATACATCTTATTTTTAATACAAAGTCCTGTTTTCCAGGGCACGATGCCACAGGAGAGAAAGCTGCATAAACCATTCATACTAAGGTCTCATGCGCACGACGACCATTGTGGGATTTGCAGTCCGCAAATTGCGGGTCTGTGTGCACGGCACGGACAGCCATTGATATCACTGCCTATTCTTGTCCGCAAAATGAACAAGAATAGGACAGGTTATATTTTTTTATGCGGACCGCGGAACGGAGCAACGGATGCGGACAGCACACAGAGTGCTGACCGCATCTTTGGCGGCCCCATTGAAGTGAACGCGTCCGCACCCGAGCCGCAAAAACTGTTAGTGTGCATGAGGCCGAACAATAATAGGCCTTAATAAAGTACAGCAACATAATAAAAGACCAAACAAAGTGGTAAATGTAGCTTTTAGTCAGCATTACATCCAACCCCGCTGTGAATGAGCTACTGTTGTAGTCTTTCCGTGCAGACAGGGATGAATAAAGGTCACCACACTCCTCGTCCACACCCCTAGGAACGGCTAAACCTGCTCAGTGCACAATGTGTTCCTCCAATCACGTACATCGTGAAGTCATGGTCCTAAGACTCGCTATTTTAAGAAAGCCTGAAGAAGAAGTCAGCCTGCTTTCTCCCACATTGCGTCAACCAGGTTACATCAAACCCGTCTCTGTGTAGCATGCCCTGAGTCACAGTGCTTACTATTAATGATTCAGTGTGAGTTCTTCTGTCCGGCCTTCCCAGACCTTGTGTATTCATTCCAAGAACCAATTTCATCTTCATTGGTTTCCTTCAGGAAACCAGACCAACTTCCTATTATTTTATTTTCCTTGCCTTCTGCACAGCCCACATAAAACTGACTGGAAGTGAGAGTGATAGAAAACGTTATTCTGCACAAACATAAGCCAAAACAAACACACACACACAAAAACTGCACCCGTCATCTGTGTACACCGTCCAAACAGATCACATGTTCTTTTTATTCTTTGACAACTTCCAAACAGTAACATTATTTGATGCCATTCTTCAAGAAAATGTTATTTATGCTACCGCTCCTACTACAAGCCCGTAGTAGGTTAAAGGAGGCCCAATGCACCCCCGATCCGAGCACCAGCTGCGACGTGAGTCACAGGCTGGCAAAACCCGACACTACTCCCAGGAAAGCAGTGTTCACGCTGCCATTCCCTCCTTTATGAACATGAAAATGCGCTATATTCCCTGTAAAACATACGATTCACTGGGATTTCATGGAAAATTGACTTCACAAGCACAACTTGTTGAAACAGACAAGACCTCTAATTCTCCGAGAAACGCGGAGTAAAATATTCTAACGTTTTTGCCAAGAGTCATGATCTCTTTCACTTCATTTCGCAGACGCTGTAAGAAGACAGCTCGCAGAGTTCAGCCTGTCACACAAGTCAGGGAAAAGAAGGCTTGTGGAGCCAATGGAATGAGTCAGTAAGAAGCGTTCCCACTGGACAGCCTGTCAGTAGATGTTGCAAGAGTCCTAATTGGGATGGGCACAGAACGGATTCATGTGGAAATACCATAATGTCTGCACTGTGGTTTCCAAAATAACCACACACATTTTGCCACCTCTTGTCCCACGCTTCTCGAAAATTGCAGGGTTTTGGCATTCTAGAAGAAAAAACTCTTAGCAGATCCATACTATCCTATTCACCCGTGACCCTACACATTTCTGTTCTATTTTTTTATTATTATTAATTTATTTTCTCAGATGACAATAAACATACAAATATTTGTTTCTGTTTTTCACTAAATTGTAGGTGACTTACAAACAATTTGTAGCACGGATCAATCTTCTTCAAAGGGGTTGTCCAACCGATAAATTATAGTTTTTTTTATCTTTTAGGCTACTTTCACATAAGTATTTTTACTGGATCCGGCAGGGTTCAGCAAAAACGCTTCCGTTACTGATATTACAACCATCTGCATCCGTTATGAACGGATCCGGTTGTATTATCTTTAACATAGCCAAGACGGATCAGTCATAAACTCTATTGAAAGTCAATGGGGGACGGATCCGTTTTCTATTGTGGCAGAGAAAACTGATCCGTCCCCACTGACTTGCTTTGGGAGTCATGCCGGATGAGTTTTGCTCCGCATCCAAGGACGGAGAGCAAAATACAGCATGTTGCGGTTTGCTCTCCGGTCTGGTAACGCAACTAAACGGAACAGAATGCATTTTGGAGCATTCCGTTCTGTTAAGTTTTGTCCCTATTGACAATGAATGGGGACAAAACTGAAGCGTTTTTTTTTTTCCCCCGGTATGGAGCCTCTATGATGGACCTCAATACCGGAAACTTAAACGCTAGTGTGAAAGTACCCATAATGGAATGGCATAAAATTTTTTTTTTTTTTTAAAAGCAATAATAATTACAATGATCACCTGCTTCTCCCAGTCCAACACCTCCCAGGTCCCCCCGTTGGTCTCGCTTTCCTGGTCCCTCTTGACACACAAAAAATGTGAATGATCAGCCGACCACTGCCTTCAGTGGTGACCTGCCACAGCTTTGGTCAGAGTGGTTATTTCCCTTACGTCTGAAGATACCAGGAAGCAGAGGCCGGCGGATGAAATGCATATAGAGGGCAATCCGTTCACTATGCATCAAGATGTCTTCAGTTCAGTCACTGTAAAGTTTTTGGACGGAGAAAATACTGCAGCATGCTGCTGCATTTTCTCCGTCCAAAATTCCAGAACACTTGCAAGAATGCCGGATCCGGCATTATTTTCCATTGAAATGCATTAATTCCGGATCCGTGACCCGTCCCCAAGTGTTCCGGAAAAACGGATCCGGTTTTGCGGTCTGCGCATGCACAGACCTTTAAAAGTGTGGAAAAAAAATACCGGATCCGCTTTTACGGATGACAACCGGAGAGACGGATCCGGTATTGCAATGCATTTCTGAGACGGATCGGCATCCGGATCGGTCTACAAATGGCGTCCGTTTGCATACAGATTGCCGGAATCCAACAACGCAAGTGTGAAAGTACCCTAACAACAAATGGGTAGATGTTTAGTGTCCCACCGTTGCAGTAGGTGATCCTTTCAATTACATCTATAAAGAAGGCCACGAATATAAGTATACCTAAACCATCTTGAAATGAACATACAGATATATATCTTTATTATAACAAACACAAGTGCGTACCCGAAATACAATCCGCAGGAAATTCACAGCTTACTGTAAATAGCAGACTTATGAAAACATTGGCCAGTTAGGACCACAGGAAATTGTAGCCACGACGTCAGTTCATCCAGTAATTCATAATTACATAGCTATCGGACCACAATAAGAGTCCCTACCCAACATTCCAATCCCACATAGCCGTGCCCCCCAAAACCTTGCTCCTTCCTTCTAATGTCATATAGAAGATTGGTGCCCATTTATTAAATGAAATTGATGAACTGAATGTGATTTATGATGACTGCAACATATATTTTATAGCTATAGGTCACTTATAAATGTCTCCCACTCTTCCTGCACGGCAGCACACGCTCAGAAGCCAATACTAGCAGTACAACCAATATGGCTCCTATTGTTATAGGTTACAAAAAAAATATAAAAAAATCCCAATAACCAAACTTTGACTATTGATGTAACCTCTGATATTTATTTACATTTTGGGAACACTCTAGGGAACCTGTCACCGGGATTTTGTGTATAGAGCTGAGGACATGGGTTGCTAGATGGCCGCTAGCACATCTTGCAATACCCAGTCCACATAGCTCTGTGTGCTTTTATTGCTACGGGGACGGGGTATTGCGCATGTGCTAGTGGCCATCTAGCAACCCATGTCCTCAGCTCTATGCACAAAATCCCAGTGACAGGTTCCCTTTAAAGGGTCACTGAGTTTTCAAAAAACTTTTCATATGTCAAACAAAAGCTTTGACCTGTGGTGATCTGAGTGCTGAGACCCCCACCGATCGCTAGAACGAGGAGAGAGAGGGACTCGTATATTGCGCTCTCCTCACTGCAGGAAAAGGCCTCAATAAAATGTATGGGTCCGTCTCGAATCTGTCCCTTGCAGTCGAGAGAGAGACTACGTTGTGATTGCTTCCATCCCTTCGTTCTATGGATTGGTGGGGGTCTCAGCAGTCAGACCACCAACATTCAAACCTTTTGAAACGTCTCTGACATAAGATATTTTTTTTAAACTCAGTGGCTCTTAAACATAGGAAATGGCATTTTACTCCTTTAAAGCGGTTTTCTAGCATTTTGATACTGATGGCTCAGGACAGGTCATCATTATCAGATCGGCGAGGGTCCCACTACTGGCACCTCCGCGGATCAGCTTTATGAAGAGGCAGTGGCACTCGGTGAGGCTTCTTCCGTAGCCATGTGACATCACATTCAATCGGTCACATGGCCTTTCTGCGTTACCCTGAAAGGTGTTATATAATGAGACTAAATAAGGGCCGTTCCTATTATCACACCATGGTAATTCAGGTTCAAAGCATTGGAGGCTGGCGCATTCAAACACTGTAGATCTGCTTTCTAAGCTGAGGGATCTCGGACAATCCATGGGATGCAGAAGATCTACAGTACAGCACCTACTAAGCAACCGCTAGCACAGGTGTTCTAGGCATGGTATGGGCATTGGTCGAGCGACATTGTTCCATGAAGTATATACAGCAGGGAGCAGACTGACCAGGTATGACAACCCTCATCCTGCGTGTGAACAATTGGTGAAAGATCATACTGTAATATATAGGACAAAGAATGAATGACTTACCTTTACGTGGCTCTGTGCGCCCAAGTTGTAGATTTCAGTGGGTTTCACTTGATTAATTATTTTCACTAGACACGTACTATCAGTCAGATCCCCATAGTGCAACTTCATGTCTAAAAAGTAATAAATAGAAATTTTTATTTTATATTTTTTAACATGGGGATTTCAACCTAAAAAGGTAAGTGACCATATATTAGTAAAACAGTATATACGGTAGTTTGGGTTTACATAAATGCCTACGTCGACAATGCAGTTTTTACCATATAGCTCTATAAGGAACAGTGTGTCCAGCACATGACAAAATGACGGTCATGGGGAATCTATGAAGACCTTCAGTGTACAGGCATGCCCTATTATAGTTTTTATGACTACGGCTTCATGCACATGGCCATGTCCGTATATTGGTCTGCAAAATATATATGCCTTCTGTGCGCATTCGAAATGGGACCTTCATTCTAGAGATCGGTGGGGTCCTCTAATACTTAGTAAAACGCCTTTAGGCCTCATGCACACGGCCGTTGTCTTGGTCCGCATCCAACCCGCCATTTTTGGCGGCTCGGATGTGGACCCATTCACTTCAATGGGGCCACAAAAGGTGCTGTCCGCATCCGTTGCTCCGTTCCGTGGCCCCGCTAAAAATATATAACATGTCCTATTCTTGTCTGCGCTTTGCGGACAAGAATAGGCATTTATATTAAAGGCTGTCCGTGCCGTTCCGCAAATTGAGGAACGCGCACGGACGCCACCCCTGTTTTGCGGATCCGCGATTTGCGGACCGCAAAACACACCACGGTCGTGTGCATGAGGCCTTAAGCACACACGGACTAAAGTTCAGAAACAAATGCGGCAAATTATGTCTATTGCATGGTTAAAAAATGCTTATGTAGGGAGAAAAAGACCTTTTATTTTCCCTGTAATGACAACATGATTATAACAGCAATGTAAAATAGAAATAGCCTTACTTCCTTCTATGTGAGCCTGTGTATTCTTGTATAGATGCTCAATCCTCCCAGTGTTGAAAGAGCTTGATCGACGCACAATGCCATGCACCTGTGAATGACAACCAAAAAACATGGTTCATCCCCTGTGACTGACAAGTCCGTGTAGTAAGTCTTCTTGGAATGTGCGATAAGTCACTCCTGCAACTCCGTTCCAGAAATGTCAATTTGTAAATCCACTAAGAAAGTCTGAAAACTAACGACGTATTGTACTAACACAACAAAGTCTAATTAGGTGTCTGGGGCCGTCAGCAGAATAAAAGGAGAAGTGGCTCTAGCAGTCTACAGTTTTCTGGTATACAGCTACAGATAATTATTTGGCAGTATTATTTCCATTTGACTTGTGTACTAAAGGGAATAGGTCATCTAGTTTTCACTAGTATAACTACCTGCAATGGCCATCAGAACATTGTACAAGCATGCTGAACATACCTCTATGTCATTTGTCTGTCTAGCGAATGTTCCGGAAAAGGTCTTTTAATCCTATGAAAACTGGTTCCCAAGTGTCCAATCGGGTGGCTTGGCTTTTCAAAGTGCCCAGGCCTGCCACTCTACCCAGCTGTGTGCTCCTCCCCTAAGAGCCCAAGGTTTACTGTGGAGAGGAAGCCTTGGGAGCTTAGGAGCGGTGCATACAGCGGAGAAGCGCTGAATCATCGGGATGTCAGGAGAGGAGAGGAAGCCTTGGGAGCTTAGGGGAGGTGCATACAGCGGAGAAGCGCTGAATCATCAGGATGTCAGGAGAGGACACATTAGGAGCTTAGGGGAGGAGTACACAGCAGTGAAGCGCTGAATCATCGGGATGTCAGGAGAGGACACTTTAGGAGCTTAGGGGAGGAGTACACAGTGGTGAAGCGCTGAATCATCGGGATGTCAGAGGAGAGGAGAGGAAGCCTTGGGAGCTTAGGGGAGGAGTACACAGTGGTGAAGCGCTGAAATCATTGGGATGTCAGAGGAGAGGAGAGGAAGCCTTGGGAGCTTAGGGGAGGTGCATACAGCGGAGAAGCGCTGAATCATCGGGATGTCAGGAGAGGAGAGGAAGCCTTGGGAGCTTAGGGGAGGAGTACACAGCGGTGAAGAGCTGAAATCATTGGGATGTCAGAGGAGAGGAGAGGAAGCCTTGGGAGCTTAGGGGAGGAGCACACATGGGTGAAGCGCTGAATCATTGGGATGTCAGAGGAGAGGAAGCCTTGGGAGCTTAGGGGAGGCGCACACAGCAGTGAACCGCTGCATCATCAGGATGTCAGGAGAGGACACATTGGGAGCTTAGGGGAGGCGCACACATCGTTGAAACGCTGCATCATCGGGATGTCATAGGATAGGAGAGGAAGCCTTGGAAGCTTAGAGGAGGAGCACACAGCAGGGAAGTGCTGCATTGTCGTTACGTCAGTGGAGAGGGGAGGAAACATTGGGAGTTTAAGGCTGGTTTCAGACGAGCGGGTGTCCGGCTCCTGACTCGCAACGCAGCACCCGTCCTGAACTTCCAGCATTGCCGGGGTCGCATAGCATTATATTGATTTATGAAGCTATGTAACTAGGGATGAGTGAATCGACTTCGGATGAAACATTCAAAGTCGATTCACATAAAACTTTGTTTGAATACTGTACGGAGCGAGCGCTCCGTACAGTATTAGAATGTATTGGCGTCTATGAGCCGAAGTTATTACTTTGCGAAGTCTCACAAGACGTTGCATAATAACTTCATAAATCAATTTCTACTGTAAAAAAAAAAGATTTCCCGAACTCTGGTTCAGTTCCAAGGTACCACTGGTTTTTTACAGTAGAAATTGATTTATGAAGTTATTATGCAACGTCTCGTGAGACTTCGCGAAGTAATAACTTAGGCTCATAGGAGCCAATACATTCTAATACTGTACGGAGCACTCGCTCCGTACAGTATTCAAAGTATTATGCAAATCTACTTCGGATGTTTCGTTCGAAGTCGATTTGCTCATCCCTATATGTAACCCTTACAGTTCTGGAATGTATTGGATAACACTGACAGCATTATGTCAGTGTTATCTAGTACATTCCAGACCTCTAAGGGTTACATAGCATCATAAATCAATAAAATGCAATGCCACACCGGCAGTGCTGAACGTGCAGGGTGCTGTGATGCGAGTCCGAAGCGTGACACTCGCTCGTCTGAAAGGGGCCTAAGGGAGGAGCAGACAGTGGGGAAATGCTGCATCATCAGGATGTCAGGGGAGAGGGGAGGAAACCTTGGGAGCTTAGAGGAGGAGCACACAGCAGGGAAGCGCTGCATAATTGGGATGTCAGGGGAGAGGGGAGGAAACCTTGGGAGCTTAGAGGAGGAGCACACAGCAGGGAAGCGCTGCATAATTGGGATGTCAGGGGAGAGGGGAGGAAACCATGGGAGCTTATAGGAGGAGCACACAGCAGGAAAGCGCTGCATAATTGGGATGTCAGGGGAGAGGGGAGGAAACCTTGGGAGCTTAGAGGAGGAGCACACCACAGGAAAGTGCTGCATCATCAGGATGTCAGGGGAGAGGGGAGGAAACCTTGGGAGCTTAAGGAAGGAGCACACAGCAGGAAAGCGCTGCATCATTGGGATGTCAGGGGAGAGGGGAGGAAACCTTGGGAGCTTAGAGGAGGAGCACACAGCAGGAAAGCGCTGCATCATTGGGATGTGAGGGGAGGAAACCTTGGGAGCTTAGAGGAGGAGCACACAGCAGGAAAGCGCTGCATCATTGGGATGTCAGGGGAGAAGGGAGGAAACCTTGGGAGCTTAAGGAAGGAGCACACAGCGGGGAAGCGCTGTATAATCGTGACATCAGGGGAGAGGAAACCTTGGGAGCTTAAGGGAGGAGCAGACAACGGGGAAATGCAACAGGCCTGGGAACTTTGAATAGCCAAGCCTGCCCAGCTGGGCACTTGGGAGCTGTTTTTCATAGGATTAAAAGTTCTGGACATTTGCAAAACAGACAAATGACATAAAGGTATATTCAGCATGCTTGTACAATGTTCTGATGGCCATTGCAGGTAGTTATACTAGTAAAAACTATGCGACAGATTAAAGGGGTTGTCTCAATTCAGTAAATGGCATGTATCCTGTAGAGAAATACAAGGCACTTACTAACGTATTGTGATTGCCCATATTGCCTACTTTGCTGGCTGGATTAATTTTTACATCATATTATACACTTCTCGTGTCCAGGGGTTAAGACCACCCTGCAATCCATCAGCAGTGGCCTTTCTTGCACGGCCTCTCGGGTGTTTGGGACTGCAGAAGTGCGCATAGGCTGGTGCCTTTATCTATAGTGGTCAAGCATGACTACTGCTGCTGTTGTATTGCAGGGTGGTTGTAACCATGGAAACGAGCAGTGAATAATGTGATGGAAAAATTAATCCAGCCAAGAAGGGAGGCAATATGGACAATCACAATACATTAGTAAGTGTCTGTATTAACTTTCTCTACATGATAAATGCCACTTACTGAAGTGAGACAACCCCTTTAAGGATATAGAATAATAACTATCTAACTGAATATATACACTGTAGATTAATTAATGTCAATAAGGAGACAATAACCCATTAAATCACATAAATATCATATCACATAAATGTTACCCATTGCTATGAAGAATAGTACACAATGAATATACTGTAGGTGCAATAGACTCAGACACCAGGGAATAACTAAGGAAAGTTTGGCTGTTGGAAACATCTATTTTTCCTTTCAAAAGCCCCGATTAAGTGTTCTCATCTCCTCATGACTGGATTTTGTGTTAGACATTCGGCAATCACGTCCTGAGCAGCCCATGGACTGACACGGTGTATCATCCCCCTGCAATGTGATGAAAGACATCAGCTAGAGTTGACAGCAGGAAAAACCACTCTGCTGGTAGGCTGGCACTGCAGCACAGCATGCTCACAGCAGCGTAGTGTGGTAGCCATCGCATTCTTTCCCTCCTGTTTTGTTCTCTCTCTTTTGAAGGAATGTACATGGAGAAAGAAAAACTTGTCAACTGCTTAATCTGTGACAACAAGTATTAATGTAAGGACTGATGAAAGCTGGGGTTGTCGGCTGCTAATACAGGTGTAATATAAACATTATGACAAGCCCAAATGTGTGCAAAAGGGATAATCTGGTTAAGAATGCGAGATAAGATGATCTTTACGCCTTGACACAGACAGTTAACTGTTTCAAGACAACTCAAAGAAGTCATCACAAACAAATGGGTATTATTTAAAGGATATTTGGGATTTTACGTACATGGTGGTCCAAATATGACAGGTGACAGATACAGGGGGTAAGAGCAGGTATTTTCCTTTGTAAGGCTGCAACCTCAAAGCCTTAAAAAAGTTGCACTTTTATAGTAAAAATAAATAAAGCACCATCTGCAATTACCCAACTTAAATTGTAACTGTAATCTCAGTTTATTTTTAATATAGTGTAAGGGGCAGGGACGTTAAGAAATTTTGTAATATACTTTATTAGCGAAACATATCCTTTTTACTAGAAAACAGTGTGTATACAGCGTTGCTAAGGAGAGTGCATTATCAGTGTCTAATGAATGGAACACACAGAGGCATGGTTCTCAGCCTGCCTCTTATCTCACTAACTCAGCCTTTGGCTCCCTAGATTTGCCCTAATGATCTCCGCTTGTATGCTTGTCTATATGACTTGTTGCCACCGTTGGCAGCTCTGCTCATTTAGCTCTGTGCCTTTTTTGTTAGTTATGAGCACAGAGAAAAGGGAGGAGTATGGGAAGGTCCATGTTTTGGAAAGCCAGTAGTTATACATGAACATAGTACATTTACTGTCAGTGCTAAGCATAGGCAGTCCCATTCTCTTCTCCCTTTCCTGTGCTCAGTAACTAACAGAAGTGCAGGGAATAGAGCTAAATTGGCAGCGCTGCCAACAATAAGCAGAAGCACCAAGTCAGACAGGCAGGGATCCTAGAGATCCTACAGGGATCTAGGAGCTGTGGTAGTGAGATAAGAGGCAGGCCAATGTACGTTCCACAGTAATCTTCAAGGCTCAGCAGAACACTGAAATTGTACTCTCTGTAGCAACACTACAGGCTCTTTAAATGCTGCTTTAGGCTACATGCACACGACCGTATCCGCAAAAAAAATGGATGACGTTCCGTATGTCATTTTTTTTTTTTTTTTG
The DNA here is from genome assembly GCF_905171765.1 of Bufo bufo. Taxonomy (NCBI): domain Eukaryota; kingdom Metazoa; phylum Chordata; class Amphibia; order Anura; family Bufonidae; genus Bufo; species Bufo bufo. Next base: position 366,073,410 of record NC_053393.1, on the reverse strand, counting down.
CGGATCCGTTTTTTTTGCGGATCCATTGTAATAATGCCTATCCTTGTCCACAAACTAGAAAAAAATAGGGCATGCACTATTTTTTTTGCGGAGCAACGGAACGGACATACTGATGCGGACAGCACACGGTGTGCTGTCTGCGTTTTTGGCGGACCCATTGAAATGAATGGGTCCGCATCCTATCTGCAAAAAAACGGATCGGACACGGAAACTAAAATACGGTCGTGTGCATGAGGCCTTAGAGTTGAAAAACACCTTTTACTAATAAAGCATATAAAAACTGTTCAAGACATTTATCCTCCTTTCTGACAAGATGTATTCTTGTATTTTTTTTAGTGCACACATTTTTGAAATCCATAACTAAATTATTTTTTGGGTGATACATGGAGCTTTATTTCTTTGTCATTTTTAATTTTAATATTTTTAGGTTTTTATGCCAAGGAAAAAATAGTCTGTTTTTCCATTTTTTTTTTGTAGCACAAAGTTCAACTAAAGTATATTTTTAAATTATGTCCCCATTGCATAATGGTCATTTTCAAATATGGGAATATATAGCTTATGGTCACCAGGGAGTGGCTAGAAGCTGCAGTGTGGCATGTGGTGGTGTTAATTTATTATTTTATTTATTTCGTTTTTTATTTATTTATTTATTTATTTACATTACATTGTGTGTTCCCTTTAGGGTCAAGACCTTTGGGGGTTATTTAACATTATATATTTTTATTTATTTATGATTTCTCCTGTAACTGGAGCCAACTTAACCCCCTGAGGTTGTTATTATGCTGTTAAACCTCACTGCAGAGCTGATCTGGGTCTGCTAAGATCCAGCAGCTCGTGCATATTACCCAGCCTCCAGAGATTACATTCTTGTGCCAAAGCAGAAAACGGCACTGCTGCTTCCAGATCTGAATACACAGCTCTATATGAGCGATGTGAATGTAGCAATTAAGGCATCATGCACACGACCGTATTTTTTTGCGGTCCGCAAAACGGGGTTCCGTTTTCCCGTGATCCGTGACCGTTTTTTCGTCCGTGGGTCTTCCTTGATTTTTGGAGGATCCACGGACATGAAAAAAAAGTCGTTTTGGTGTCCGCCTGGCCGTGCGGAGCCAAACGGATCCGTCCTGAATTATAATGCAAGTCAATCTGGACGGATCCGTTTGACGTTGACACAATATGGTGCCATTTCAAACGGATCCGTCCCCATTGACTTTCAATGTAAAGTCTGGAGTCCCTTTTATACCATCAGATCGGAGTTTTCTCCAATCCGATGGTATAATTTAACTTGAAGCGTCCCCATCACCATGGGAACGCCTCTATGTTAGAATATACTGTCGGATATGAGTTAGATCGTGAAACCTCATTTCCGACAGTATATTCTAACACAGAGGCGTTCCCATGGTGATGGGGACGCTTCTAGTTAGAATATACTACAAACTGTGTACATGACTGCCCCCTGCTGCCTAGCAGCATCCGATCTCTTACAGGGGGCCGTGATCAGCACAATTAACCCCTCAGGTGCCGCACCTGAAGGGGTTAATTGTACTATCATATCCCCCTGTAAGAGATCAGGGCTGCCAGGCAGCAGGGGGCAGACCCCTCTCCCTCCCCAGTTTGAATATCATTGGTGGCCAGTGCGGCCCCCCCCCCCCCTTCCTCCCTCTATTGTAATAATTAGTTGGTGGCACAGTGTGCCCCCCCCCCGCTTCCTCCCTCTATTGTAATAAATCGTCGGTGGCACAGTGCGCGCCCCCCATCGGCCCCCCCTCCCTCTATAGCATTAACAACATTGGTGGCCAGTGTGCGGCCTCCCATCCCCCCCCCCCCCCGATCATTGGTGGCAGCGGGTTACTAGCAATAGTACAATAGTAAAAGATTCATACTTACCTGGGAGCTGCGATGTCTGTGTCCGGCCGGGAGATCCTCCTACTGGTAAGTGACAGTTCATTTAGCAATGCGCCGCACAGACCTGTCACTTAACAGTAGGTGGAGCTCCCGGCCGGACACGAACATCGCAGCAGCCGGTAAGTATGAATCTTCTACTATTGTACTATTGCTAAGTAACCATGGCAACCAGGACTGTAGTAGCGTCCTGGTTGCCATGGTTACCGATCGGAGCCCCAGCGATTAAACTGGGACTCCGATCGGAACTCCGCTGCCACCAATGATGGGGGGGGGGGGTGAGATGGGAGGCCGCACACTGGCCACCAATGTTGTTAATGCTATAGAGGGAGGGGGGGCCGATGGGGGGCGCACACTGTGCCACCAACGAATTATTACAATAGAGGGAGGGAGGAGGGGGGGCGCACACTGTGCCACCAACGAATTATTACAATAGAGGGAGGGAGGGGCGCACACTGTGCCACCAACGAATTATTACAATAGAGGGAGGGGGGGGGCCGCACTGGCCACCAACCTATTATTACAATAGAGGGGGGGGGGGCCGCACTGGCCACCAATGATATTCAAACTGGGGAGGGGGGGGAGGGTCTGCCCCCTGCTGCCTGGCAGCCCTGATCTCTTACAGGGGGCCGTGATCAGCACAATTAACCCCTTCAGGTGCCGCACCTGAAGGGGTTAATTGTGCTGATCACGGCCCCCTGTAAGAGATCGGGTGCTGCCAGGCAGCAGGGGGCAGTCTTGTACACAGTTTGTAGTGTATTCTAACTAGAAGCGTCCCCATCACCATGGGAACGCTTCTGTGTTAGAATATACTGTCGGTTCTGAGTTTTCACGAAGTGAAAACTCAGCTTTGAAAAAGCTTTTATGCAGACGGATCTTCGGATCCGTCTGTATAAAAACTAACCTACGGCCACGGATCACGGACAAGGATGCCAATCTTGTGTGCATCCGTGTTCTTTCACGGACCCATTGACTTGAATGGGTCCGTGAACCGTTGGCCGTGAAAAAAATAGGACAGGTCATATTTTTTTCACGGCCAGGAAACACGGATCACGGATGCGGCTGCAAAACGGTGCATTTTCCGATTTTTCCACGGACCCATTGAAAGTCAATGGGTCCGCGAAAAAAAACGGAAAACGGCACAACGGCCACGGGTGCACACAACGGTCGTGTGCATGAGGCCTAAGAAGTAGGAAAGGTTTAAAAAAAAAAAAAAAAAAAAAAAAAAACACAAATACAAACAAACAGTCTCTGCTCTCTGATTACTCTTTGAGGCACCCAGTTATCACTGACAGCAGTCGTCCTTCTCTCACAGCTGCACGATTAGCGTGGAGCTGTTAAGTCTACAAGGATGTTCCTAAACTTCAGAAATGCGGACCATCCAGATGTATATATAGTCAACAGGTGGTCCAGAAGTGGTTAAAATAAATGTCCCTACCCAATATTAAAAATGAACTGAAATGACAGTTACACTTTAAAATGCAATATGAACATAGGCTTAAAGGTTTTTTTTTGTTTTTTAATTAGCAGGAACAACATTATAATAAAAAAGAAACTTCTAGGAGAACACTTTTAATATGTCATCTCAGAAGTTGGCGAAATACCGCTAAGATATGCCACCAATGACAGATAGGAACGGGTCCTACGTCTGGGACCTGTTCCCAACTCAAGAACAAGGCCCCGAAAGTGAAAGAGAGCACCACACATGCGCAGGGTGCTCCCCATTCACTTCTATAGGAGTTTCAAAAATAGCTAAGCGAGCATGCTCGGCTATTTCCGTAACTTCGATAGAAGTGAATGGGGAGCGCATGGCACGTGCATGGCCATCTCTCTATTCTCTTCTATGGGAGCACCATACAAAAAAAAATAAAAAATATAACTACAAGAATTTTGTCAAGGTTTTATTCTGCAATTACTTCTGTGGTTTACTGCATAAAGCATTTTAAGGATATGTTCCTTCACCTGCCTCACAACTGCACATGTAAACCGCATAGCGGTGTTCACATCTGGTTTTCAGTGCCATAGTTTGCGGTATAGAAGACTATGGGGCTAAAAGGTGAAAAGACTGATAAGGCATATTATGTTATTTTTTAACAGATTTTATTTTATTTTTTAAAGCTAAAAAAATTAAAATAAATCAATTAGAACATACCCTGTAAGCTATGGAGGGTATTTTAATAAAATCCCTTAATTACCACCATGACAAAACTGGTGAAACTGCTGAATGTGATCATAAACTTCTATGTTCAATTTCTACCTGTTGTGGTATTGAAAGCTGCCCTACCTAAACAGTGGTCTGTGATAAAAGGACATCATTTTCTCAAACCCAGTCATCCTTAAAGGCTATGGACACCGTTGAATCTATTTTTTATTAATGTAATGTACTTACTTTGGGCTTTAGTAAACATTTACACATGTTTGTCTTCTGCAGCTTCCATATATTCCGGTATATTGCAGGCTGCTCTGTCCCTTTGCAGTGATATCCACTGGAGCTGTCTGACGGCTCAACCCGTAGCCCTCATCTCTGCACTCCTGAGATCTCAAACATGTCTCTAACCTAAATTCTTATCAAATTGATAATTTAATTTACATGAGTGTTTATGGGCTCTGTAAAAAGGTACCTCTAAACAAGTTATATAGATCCAGGCAACTCTCCAATACAGATCCTTTTATTAGCCCTATGTGATGTTTTAGCTCAAATTGAACTTTTCTCACTTTCAGCTGAAATGTTGCACTGGGTTAATAAAATGATCCATATTGGAGAGCTGCCTGGATCTACAGTATAATACAGTATTTGGATTATCAAAGACATTTGTACCCGTGTCTGGAAAGGTGTTCACCGCCCATATACCTTTTTTGTTATCTTTTCCTTCCGATTTTTTAAAATTTTACCTCCAAACAAAAATATACTCAGCCTTTACAGGGTTAACTCTTAGGCCTCTTTCACACGGGCGCAATGCGTGAGGTGAACGCATTGCACCCGCACTGAATCCAGACCCATTCATTTCTATGGGGCTGTGCACATGAACGGTGATTTTCACGCATCACTTGTGCGTTGCATGAAAATCGCAGCATGCTCATAGAAGTGAATGGGGCTGCGTGAAAATCGCAAGCATCCGCAAGCAAATGCGGATGCGGTCCTATTTCATGCATAGTTGCTAAGGAGACGATCGGGATGGGGACCCGATCTTTATTATTTTCCCTTATAACATGGTTATAAGGGAAAATAATAGCATTCTTAATACAGAATGCTAAGTAAATTAGGGATGGAGGGGTTAAAAAATAATAAATTTAACTCACCCCATCCACTTGGTCGCGCAGCGGATCTCCTCTTTCTTCTTTCTTCAGGACCTGGGTAAAGGACCTTTGATGACGTCACTGCACTCATCACATGGCGATGGACCATGTGATGAGTGCAGCGACGTCATCAAAGGTCCTTTACCCAGGTCCTGAAGAAAGAAGAAAGAAGAGGAGATCCGCTACGCGACCAAGTGGATGGGGCAAGTTAAATTTATTATTTTTAACCCCTCAATGGACATTTTACGTAGCATTCTGTATTAAGAATGCTATTATTTTCCCTTATAACCATGTTATAAAGGGAAAATAATAAAATCTACAGAACACCTAACCCAAACCGGAACTTCTGTGAAGAAGTCTGAGTTCGGCTCTGGGTACCAAATATGCAGATTTTTCTCACGCGCGAGCAAAACGCACTTAAGCGCTTTGCACTCGCACTGAAAAAGCGCGACGCACTCGCATCCTATCCGGCCCTCACATGCGACGCCCGTGTGAAAGAGGCCTTACATAGCAACTAATTGGCATTTTACATTCACTGAGGATACTGCTGCAAGTCCTTCAATAAGAGGAACAGGCTGCAGAGCAAGGACTCATCTATTTGGCGTAGTAATGGCGCCTATCTTCTGCGGTGATGCTACAGCATTATAATAAGTGTGCTCAGAACTGTTCAATAAAAGAAATGGACAGGAAAAAATGACAGCCCAAACAAACCATGGATGGAGACACAAACTATGCCGGGCGCAATGTAAATGTGTCCCTAAGAAGGAAGACAAATAACTTGCTGAAAAATGTACTTTTCTAACATATATTTTATTGGAGTTGAAATATTACCCCTATTTTGACACCATAGTACCCAATTTTAGTAAGAACACCTAATTTATCTTTACAGAACAGATTAGTGTCCCCCTGCCCTCAATCCAGATGGGAATATTTAATTGTCCAGGAGACAAATCCATCAGCTTGCACAACTTTATCTCTGCTTCAACCTCAAATGAACAGTCATCGTTGCCAAAAGTAGCGATTTTGTACTTTCCCAGCCACTAAGACTCCTAATATCTGATCCTAAACAGAAGCTAGCATACTGGTGAACAACAGAGCTGGCTGCCCTGGATAACCCTATATTTGCTGGAGAAACCCAAGGTTACAGTTCAGCCACTTATTTATTTGTTTTTAAATTTTAAGTGAAATTCTGACTTTTAAGCAATTTTACAGAAGAACTTTAAATAAAAAAGTTGCACAACTTCACAAATACTCTGTCTTAGGGTGCATTCACACAACCGTAAGTGTTATTGCGGATCCGCAAAACACGGATACCGGCCATGTGCGTTCCGCATTTTGCGGACAAGAATAGGACATGCTCCATATTTTTTGCGGGGCCGCAGAACAGAACAACGGATGCGGAGAGCACACTGTGTGCTCGCCGCATCTTTTGCAGCCCCATTGAAATGAATGGGACCGCACCCATTCCGCAAAATTGCGGAACGGATGCGGATCCATTTATACGGTCGTGTGAATGCGCCCTTACTTTATTTTTTTTTACTTCATACCAAGTCCGGCATTTATAAATTTAGCCGTTTTCAATACTTGACAATTCAGCTTGTTTCGTCTGGACCACAGAGCAGTTTGGCTCCACTATATGGCACCTAAGAATGTAGCTCCAACTGTCTCTAAATTTACTTTTCAATCTGAACTACCAATAAAACATCATGTCAATCGGGGTTTACACGGTTTGATGCAGCGGCCGATTGTCGTGAAGATCAGGCGATTGGCAGCACATTCAGACAGACAGATTGTCCCGATAATCTGCCCGATAATTGGTGAGTCTAAATGCACCTAAAGAGGACCTTTCATGGGTCCAGACATTATGAAATAAGTAGGGGGTTGTGTAGGCAAGTAAGATCACTTACTAGCTTATCTGTCCGGCTCTCCGTTCCCCCGCTGTGCCCCCTTTTACTTTTCCCGCCTGGTATGGAAATGAATAGCATCTGCACAGGGAGGAGGAGACGGCCCTGTTTCTCAGTGGGGGAGAAGGTGAGGTTTTTTTCTCCCTGGCTGTGACGCTCTCCGCTGTGATTGGACTGTACAGTAAACGCCGTAATGAAAAAAAAAAATTTAAAACTTTTAAAAAATTTTTGTCATCTTGTTACCCCAAAAAAGTGAATAACAGTGATAAATGAGTCTCTCTCTTACTCCCCTTTCCGTCCCCACATACTTTCTCTTTTGCATTGGTTAAACTGTAATAAAATCATTAAGAAAAAAGGTGACAAAGTGTTTTTGGGGAATTTAATGATCTAGCCCAAGGATGGGTCATCTATATTAACACTTATTTTTAATGTATAGCTAAACTGTAAAATATGTTAAAATGCAAGTCAAAAGTAATGTTTTCCTTCAACCCTTAGGACTGTTTTCTATTAATGTTTATTAATAAGTTTAATAGGCTGTGGGCTGGTCAATCTGTCTCCTAAAGTCAATCAGTCCTTGATTTAAACAGGTATTTCCATCACAGACAATGGGGGCATATCGCTAGAATATGACCCCATTGTCTGACAGGTGCAGGTCCCACCTCTGGGACCAACACCTACACAAAGAACGGAACGCATGCGCAGCCGCCCTCCATTAATTTCTATGGGGCTGCCTAAATTAGCTGAGCACTGACGCGGCCATTTCCATCGGCCCCATAGAATTGAATCGGAGCGGTGGCTACACGGTGCGCTCCCATTCACTTGTATAGGGAGAGCGCTTAGCGGTGGCCAGACCCCAGGAAACCCGGGGTCCTCCAGCCACCACTCTCCCTGCTCCATTCTCAGCGTAGGTGCGGGTCCCACAGGTGGGACCTAGCGATATGCCCCCATTGTCTGTGTTGGGAATACCCCTTTAAGGAGTATCTGCCATTATAAAAAGATAATCCCTCTTCAGGCAGCTATAGATGTGTATTACTGTACAGTCGTGGCCAAAAGTTTTGAGAATGACACAAATATTAGTTTTCACAAAGTTTGCTGCTAAACTGCTTTTAGATCTTTGTTTCAGTTGTTTCTGTGATGTAGTGAAATATAATTACATGCACTTCATATGTTTCAAAGGCTTTTATCGACAATTACATGACATTTATGCAAAGAGTCAGTATTTGCAGTGTTGGCCCTTCTTTTTCAGGACCGCTGCAATTCGACTGGGCATGCTCTCAATCAACTTCTGGGCCAATTCCTGACTGATAGCAACCCATTCTTTCATAATCACTTCTTGGAGTTTGTCAGAATTAGTGGGTTTTTCTTTGTCCACCCGCCTCTTGAGGATTGACCACAAGTTCTCAATGGGATTAAGATCTGGGGAGTTTCCAGGCCATGGACCCAAAATGTCAAAGTTTTGGTCCCCGAGCCACTTAGTTATCACTTTTGCCTTATGGCGCGGTGCTCCATCGTGCTGGAAAATGCATTGTTCTTCACCAAACTGTTGTTGGATTGTTGGAAGAAGTTGCTGTTGGAGGGTGTTTTGGTACCATTCTTTATTCATGGCTGGGTTTTTGGGCAAAATTGTGAGTGAGCCCACTCCCTTGGATGAGAAGCAACCCCACACATAAATGGTCTCAGGATGCTTTACTGTTGGCATGACACAGGACTGATGGTAGCGCTCACCTTTTCTTCTCCAGACAAGCCTTTTTCCAGATGCCCCAAACAATCGGAAAGAGGCTTCATCGGAGAATATGACTTTGCCCCAGTCCTCAGCAGTCCATTCACCATACTTTCTGCAGAAGATCAATCTGTCCGTGATGTGTTTTTTTTTAGAGAAGTGGCTTCTTTGCTGCCCTTCTTGACACCAGGCCATCTTCCAAAAGTCTTCGCCTCACTGTGCGTGCAGATGCGCTCACACCTGCCTGCTGCCATTCCTGAACAAGCTCTGCACTAGTGGCACTCCGATCCCGCAGCTGAATCCTCTTTAGGAGACGATCCTGGCGCTTGCTGGACTTTCTTGGACGCCCTGAAGCCTTCTTAACAAGAATTGAACCTCTTTCCTTGAAGTTCTTGATGATCCTATAAATTGTTGATTGAGGTGCAATCTTAGTAGCCACAATATCCTTGCCTGTGAAGCCATTTTTATGCAACGCAATGATGGCTGCACGCGTTTCTTTGCAGGTCACCGTGGTTAACAATGGAAGAACAATGATTTCAAGCATCACCCTCCTTTTAACATGTCAAGTCTGCCATTTTAACCCAATCAGCCTGACATAATGATCTCCAGCCTTGTGGTCGTCAACATTCTCACCTGAGTTAACAAGACGATTACTGAAATGATCTCAGCAGGTCCTTTAATGACAGCAATGAAATGCAGTTGAAAGTTTTTTTTGGGATTAAGTTAATTTTCATGGCAAAGAAGGACTATGCAATTCATCTGATCACTCTTCATAACATTCTGGAGTATATGCAAATTGCTATTATAAAAACTTAAGCAGCAACTTTTCCAATTTCCAATATTTATGTAATTCTCAAAACTTTTGGCCACGACTGTAGATGCCAAAGAGAGTAAAACTAACCCTAAAATGTTCTTCAATTATATAAATGTCAAAAAGTATAAATCTGAAGGTGTCGGCCCTTTAAAGAGTAAAGAGTAATGAGGGGGGGAGTCGCAGAGAGCGACGAGGAGAAAGCAAAGCTGTTAAATATTTTTTTCTCCAATGTATTCACTGAGGAAAACAAACTGTCAGATGACATGCAGAATGTAAAAATAAATTCCCCATTAAAAGTGTCCTGTCTGACCCAGGAAGAAGTACATCAGCGACTTAAAAAGATTAAAATAGACAAATCGCCAGGATCGGATGGCATACACCCCCGTATCCTAAGGGAATTAAGTAATGTCATAGCCAGACCCTTATTTCTGATATTTGCGGACTCTGTACTGACAGGGAATGTCCCACAGGATTGGCGCATGGCAAATGTGGTGCCAATATTCAAAAAGGGTCCAAAAACATGGCCTAAAAACTATAGGCCGGTAAGTTTAACATCTGTTGTGGGTAAACTGTTTGAAGGTTTTTCTAAGAGATGCTATCTTAGAGCATCTCAACGGAAATAAGCAAATAACGCCATATCAGCATGGTTTCGTGAGGGATCGGTCATGTCAAACTAATTTAATCAGTTTCTATGAGGAGGTAAGTTCTAGACTTGACTGCGGATAATCAATGGATGTCGTATATCTGGACTTCTCCAAAGCATTTGACACTGTACCACATAAAAGGTTAGTATATAAAATGAGAATGCTTGGACTGGGAGAAAACGTCTGTATGTGGGTAAGTAACTGGCTCAATGATAGAAAACAGACGGTGGTTATTAACGGTACACACTCAGATTGGGTCACTGTCACTAGTGGGGTACCTCAGGGGTCAGTATTGGGCCCTATTCTCTTCAATATATTTATTAATGATCTTGTAGAAGGCTTGCACAGTAAAATATCAATTTTCGCAGAGGACACTAAACTGTGTAAAGTAATTAACACTGAAGAGGACAGTATACTACTACAGAGGGATCTGGATAGATTGGAGGCGTGGGCAGATAAGTGGCAGATGAGGTTTAACACTGACAAATGTAAAGTTCTGCACATGGGAAGGAATAATGCAAGTCACCCGTACATACTAAATGGTAAAACACTCGGTAACACTGACATGGAAAAGGATCTAGGAATTTTAATAAACAGCAAACTAAGCTGCAAAAACCAGTGTCGGGAAGCTGCTGCCAAGGCCAATAAGATAATGGGTTGCATCAGAAGGGGCATAGATGCCCGTGATAAGAACATAGTCCTACCACTGTACAAATCGCTAGTCCGACCACACATGGAGTACTGTGTACAGTTCTGGGCTCCTGTAAACAAGGCAGACATAGCAGTGCTGGAGAAGGTCCAGAGGAGGGCAACTAAAGTAATAACTGGAATGGGGCAACTACAGTACCCTGAAAGGTTATCAAAATTAGGGTTATTCAATTTAGAAAAAAGGCGACTGAGGGGAGATCTAATTACTATGTATAAATATATCAGGGGTCAGTACAGAGATCTCTCCCATCATCTATTTATCCCCAGGACTGTGACTGTGACGAGGGGACATTCTCTGCGTCTGGAGGAAAGAAGGTTTGTACACAAACATAGAAGAGGATTCTTTACGGTAAGAGCAGTGAGACTATGGAACTCTCTGCCTGAGGAGGTGGTGATGGTGAGTACAATAATGGAATTCAAGAGGGGCCTGGATGTATTTATGGAGTGTAATAATATTACAGGCTATAGCTACTAGAGAGGGGTCGTTGATCCAGGGAGTTATTCTGATTGCCTGATTGGAGTCGGGAAGGAATTTTTTATTCCCCTAAAGTGGGGAAAATTGGCTTCTACCTCACAGGGTTTATTTTTGCCTTCCCCTGGATCAACTTGCAGGATAACAGGCCAAACTGGATGGACAAATGTCTTTTTTCGACCTTATGTACTATGTTACTAGATGTAGTCAGAAATTGAGCACATTAGGGTGGTGTCACACTCAGTTTTTGCTTCTTCTTTTTTTTTTTTTTTTTTTTTTAGTTTTTGATGAAAACACATAACCTGCATATTTTGAATCTTTTCCTCCCTCCTTGTTTCTAACTGTGTAGAGTGTACAAGCTCTTTCTGTTAAAATTGTGCTCTGACCAATCAGTGCTCATCCACTTGCAGCTTCCCTTCCCCTCTCACAGCATGAGTGTCACAAACAGGCAAAATGATCCTTCTACTCCCTATTACTGTCATCTATAGGTCTTCAGTTACTGTGTACTGCTGAGGCCAGTAACTGCATGCAGTTGTCACCTGTTGCTGAGGCCAGGTAAACAAAGCCTGGTGGGGATAACCAAAGTGGCAGTGCTGAATCTAATCGGGGTATATATCTGCAGATTCTTAAAATGTGAGCCTGTCTGTTTCACTACAAACCTTAAACCCAGAAAACCCTACTACTACCTCTGGTGCATATTAAATGGCAGTAAACCTTCATGCAACTATTGTTTAGCCAACATAATAGGTATAAATAAAAAGAGAACTTGAATGCAGTTTCTGGACACTCTTTACACGGAGGTCTGGATATAGCAATTAGGTGCTCATATAATAATATCACTTAAAGCATACCCGAGTTAAAAAAAAATAAAAAATCATAATTGATGTGCTTCTTTGTAAAATCATAACTGTGAAGTTATGTTTGGGCTTCCCTAAAGTCTCTGTCAGCCATATTAATCCCTTTTTCATCAGTACAGCTAGATGCATTTCTCTCATAAGCATGGGGTGTCTCCCTTCTGCTAGCGCTGTATGCAGTGACCTCACTGCCCTTACTTCACACCATGTTTGTTTTCTTTCACACTGCCCAAAAAGCTGATAAGGAGGGATAACTCACACTTACAGAAAAGCAGGACACTCATGTGATGTTTAGAAGCAGTTATTTTTATCAGGCTCACAAACTCAGCCATCTCTGACACTCCCATACTTCCTCTCAGCCAACTTCTAAATCTCTGTTACCAGGGACAGATCTTGCCTGACAACAGTTTGGTGGAAGTGAGACCCCTAGTGGTCAATTTGCTAGTTACATCATCCTCTATTAAATGAAATGAAATTGTGTGAAAATACAGTGGCTCTTTAAAAATGTTTATAGTTTGAAAAAATGTCATTGAGACCAGCGTCAGAATAAGGGTGCAACATGATTATGGGTTTGGTTAGCAAAATAAATGCATCCAATGTGAGGTATCCACAGGATTCTTTGTGGCATAAGATTGCCCTTTTAGTAAATGTTTCACAGGACATCTGCATACTACTATCTCCCCCCCTTCTACCCTTGTACTGTCATTTCATCTGCAAAGCAGTATGCAAATAAGAAATTTAAGAAAAGTCATGCAAAATGTGATAAAAAGCAATACACATTGGTACTTGGTTTTCACACAGGGCAAAAAAGGTGGAAAAAAAAAAGTGTATGTCTATGGTACAAAAATGCAATACCATTCAATGCTGTGACTTAAAAAAAAAAACAAAAAAAAAAACACATCACTGACCCCACAAAAATGCGAGGAAATGGTCTTAAAACACTACTACAAAAAATGTTTGTGTTGTGTTTAATAATCCCAACAGACTTCCAAATAACATATGAAGCTGGCATTTGCTGCCTAAAAAAAAATAAACAGAAAAAAAGTGCATTGAAAAAAAAAATTTGGGGAAAAAGACTATGAACTATGATTTTTTATTTTTTTTTGCCTAGAGTAATCCAAACACTATGGAGGTCATTGACTAAACTGAAATACATCTTAGGCTAATTAGGCTAATTAGGCTAAATTTAAGGCCAATATGGTGAGCAATGTAAGTTGCGCAGCAATCTGCGACTTCGCCCCACTCACACCAGTTCTAAAGTTGTGGACGTGGCATGGGCGGGGAAAGACTGGCAGGCCCATCTCATTCACCATTTTCTACGCCTATTTTAGGCGTAGAAAATGTCTATGGCCCCTTTCACATGGGGCGAGTATTCCGCACGGATGCGATGCGCGAGTTGAACGCATTGCACCCGCACTGAATACAGACCCATTCATTTCTATGGGGCTGTTCAGATGAGCGGTGATTTTCACGCATCACTTATGCGTTGCGTGAAAATCGCAGCATGCTCTATATTCAGCGTTTTTCACGCAACGCAGGCCCCATAGAAGTGAATGGGGTTGCGTGAAAATCGCAAGCAAGTGCGAATGCAGTGCAATTTTCACGCACGGTTGCTAGGAGACGATCGGGATGGAGACCCGATCACTATTATTTTCCCTTATAACATGGTTATAAGGGAAAAGAATAGCATTCTGAATACAGAATGCAAAGTAAAATAGCGCTGGAGGGGTTAAAAAAATAATAATAATAATTTAACTCACCTTAGTACACTTGATCGCGCTGCCCGGCATCTCCTTGTGTCTCCTTTGTTGAACAGGACCTGTGGTGAGCATTAAATACAGTTACAGGACCTTTGATGACGTCACTCCGGTCATCACATGGTACGTCACATGATCTTTTACCATGGTGACGGATCATGTGATGACCAGAGTGACGTCATCAAAAGTCCTGTAACTGTAGTTAATGCTCACCACAGGTCCTATTCAACAAAGGAGACAGAAGTAGATGCCGGGCCGCGATCAAGTGGACTAAGGCGAGTTAAATTATTATTATTTTTAACCCCTCCAGCGCTGTTTTACTTTGCATTCTGTATTCAGAATGCTATTATTTTCCCTTATAACCATGTTATAAGGGCAAATAATACAATCTACAGAACACCGATCCCAAGCCCGAACTTCAGTGAAGAAGTTCGGGTTTGGGTACCAAACATGCGCGATTTTTCTCACGCGCGTGCAAAATGCATTACAATGTTTACAATGTCGCGCGGAAAAATCGCGTGTGTTCCCGCAACGCCCGTGTGAAACCAGCCTAAGGCTCCATTCAGACGTCTGTAGTGCATTGCGGATCTGCAAATTGCAGATCCGCAATACACCTGGCCGGCACCCCCATAGAAATGCCTATTCTTATCCACAATTGCGGACAAGAATAGGACATGCTCTATTTTCTGGCGTAGCTGTGGACCGGAAGATTGGGGGTGCGCTCCGGAAACGCGGATGTGGAGAGCACATAGTGTGCTTTCTGAATCTCTTCCGGCCCAATAGAGAATGAATGGGTCCGCACCCGTTCCGGATACTTGCGTAATGGATGCGGACCCATTTTACGGACGTTCGAATGGAGCCTAAATGTAAGACAGCTAGGAAGCAGTCTTACAATTAGAACTGGTGGAAGATCCGTCGAAGTTACGGAGAGGCCTGCGCGTCTAAAAAGACAGTATTAATAAATGTGCCCCTATATTTTTGCCACATAAGAGCTCTTTCTTCCGGCATAGAGTTCCGTCATCGGGGCTCTATGCCGGATGAATCCTGATCAGTTTTATCCTAATGCATTCTGAATGGAGAGAAATCCGTTCAGGATGCATCAGGATGCCTTCAGTTCCGGAACGGAACGTTTTTTGGCCGGAGAAAATACCGCAGCATGCTGCGCTTTTTGCTCCGGCCAAAAATCCTGAACACTTGCCGCAAGGCCGGATCCGGAATTAATGCTCATTGAAAGGCATTAATCCGGATCCGGCCTTAAGCTAAACGTCGTTTCGGCGCATTGCCGGATCCGACGTTTAGCTTTTTCTGAATGGTTACCATGGCTGCCAAGACGCTAAAGTCCTGGTTGCCATGGTAAAGTGTAGTGGGGAGCAGGGGAGCAGTATACTTGCCGTCCGTGCGGCTCCCCGGGCGCTCCAGAGTGACGTCAGGGCGCCCCACGCGCATGGATGACGTGATCGCATGGACACGTCATCCATGCGCATGGGGCGCTCTGACGTCATTCTGGAGCGCCCCGGGAGCCGCACGGACTGTAAGTATACTGCTCCCCCGCTCCCCGCTCCTACTATGGCAACCAGGACTTTAATAGCGTCCTGGGTGCCATAGTAACACTGAACGCATTTTGAAGACGGATCCGTCTTCAAATGCTTTCAGTTCACTTGCGTTTTTCCGGATCCGGCGTGTAATTCCGGCAAATGGAGTACACGCCGGATCCGGACAACGCAAGTGTGAAAGAGCCCTAATCAGTTTTTTGTTTGTTTGTTTTTTACTTCAGCACTTTCTTTCCAATGTTTACTTCCTGTTTTTATCAGCGTTCTGCTGTGTTTGCTAACCGAACCAAGCATGCTTTCCTCTGTATTGTTTCACAGGGTTTTGCTCTACCTAACTAAAGACAGTATTACACAGCCCGATGTGGCAGACTATTGTTGGGAGGGAAGCGGTCCCTCCCGGCAACCGCCTGCTCACTAGCGGAGGAGACCGCTGCTATTATAGCCAGCGATCTCCTCCACAAAATGGGGAGGAGCGATAGCTATGCCATCGCTCGTTCCTATGCTGTATAGTGCTGCCTGCAAACAATTTTTTAACACGTCAAAAGATTTGGATTGCCTGATGATCGAGTATGCTCATTCATCGGGCAATCAGCGGCAGTATTACACAGCAAGATGCAGTGATCATAGGAGCGCTTGTTAGCCATCATCTACGGAAAAAAGGCTTTAAATGGACAGGGGAGGTGTAGGGGGCATGACCACTGCAGAAGGAATGGTGTGACAGGTGGAGGTTCAATATATTTATGACCCCTTCCTGCTGAGTTCCTGTGCAAAAGGGTGGTCACACCAAATATTGATTTAGTTTTGATTTCTCTTTTGTTCATTCACTTTGCATTTAGTTAGTTAAAGGGCATCTGTCAGCAAATCTACACCTATGAAACTAGCTGACCTTTTGCATGTGCACTTGGGAGTGGAAGGCATTTGTGTTGGTCCAATGTCTGTATGTGCCCACATTGCTGAGAAAAATGCAGTTTTAATTTATGCAAATGAGCCTCTAGGAGCAATGGGGGCGTTCCCATTACACCTAGAGACTCTCATCTCTCCGCAATGGCTGCTCCCTCTGCACTTTAATTGACAGGACCAAGCAATGAGAACATCATTATGCCTGTCCCCGTCAATCAGAGTGCAGAGGGCATGACAGTTGCAGAGAGAGCTGAGCCTCTAGGATTAACGGCAACATCCCCGTTGCTCCTGGAAGCTCATTTGCCTATATCAAAACAAAAATTTTCTCTGCAAAGCGGGTACATACATGTATAACCATACATGCACACAACATTAAACCGCATAATCACCCCGATCGCATAATCATAAAGGGCTTTTACGCTGCAGGCTCACTTGCTGAGCTCGCTCCATACATGGCAGGTGCCAACTGTATAATACAGCCTGGGGTCTTCTGTATGAACCCCTTAGTGAACACCAATACGCCTTTTTACGGCAGTCACTAAGGGGTCTTAGGCCGGGCCGCCACCTTTTCACGGCGCAGAGCAGAGGCTCTGCTCCCACATGAGAGCCGCACTCCTGCTCAAACAGCCCGGAAAGGCAGGAGTGCTGATCCGAGCTGTTTACCCCTTTACATACTGTGAGCAATGGCGCCCACCACATGTAAGCGGTGAGAGAGGGAGCGGACTCCCTATGTCTCCCATTGGCACCTAGCAAATGCGATGGTGGGGTGCTGATGTGTGTATAGCTGGCTTGGACCTGGTGTAGGCCCCAAGCCTGCCTGTAGTGTTCCCCAGCAGGCTTCACCTCTCCGGAAAAAAATAAAAATATAGCAAAAAGAAAATATCTCTCCCACGTTTGGCATAGTCGCGTCCGTAACGACCCGTACTACACAAACATCATGTAAAATATGGTGACCACTGTAGAAAAAAAAGACAAAAATTGCTAATTTATTCTTAGTCGCCACAGAATTTTTTTTTTTATATAACAAGCGAAAGTGTTATTTACCCCAAAATGACACCAAACTACAAGTTGTATTGCAAAAATCAAGCCCTCACACAACTCTATAGAAAGAAGAAAAAAAAGTTTTGGGACTTGGGATGTGGCAAAAAAAAATAAAAAGGTTTTTATTGCACAAAAGTAGTAAAATGTAGAAAAAAACTATATGTATTTGGTATCACTGTAATCGTACTAACCTAGAGAATAAAGATATTATGTTATTCCTATTATAAGATATTATAACGTAGAAACTCAGTGGCAGCTTTGCTGTTCTTTCCCCATCTCCCTCCCAGAAAGAGTTCATTAAAGTTGTGTGTACAAAATGGCGCCATTAAAAACTACAACTTATCCTGCAAAAACAAGACTACATACATAAATTTAAAATGGAATTTTTCTAGCTTTCGGAAGGCAACTCTTGGTCAGTAAGGCCCAAAGCAGGCTGGTCACTAAGGGGTTAAACACTTCTATTTTTGAAGGCTATTCTTTGCAGCAATTCATACACACCTGCCGAAAACCTTTGCACAGTACTAATATATATATATATATATATATATACACATATACATACATACATACATACATACATACATACACACACACATACACATATAGCACTTTACTTCCAATGAGTCTGCTCTGCATTTAAAACATTTTATTGCTTAGTGCAACTTTCAAATTAAAGTGACTTCATTGGGAACGTGTTTTTTTATGTGCTGGATTACATCATAAATTATTCCGTAATTTTTTTTACAGCTCTGGCCTGTGCAGGTTGCTGCTTATCTGACCTTGCGGGAAATGTACGCCGCAGTAATACCCTGAGGAGACAAGGGAATCCACTAGCGGACCCTCTCTGATAAATAGTACAATAAGTTGGCGCGATTACAGGCCATGTTGCACATTCTTTTTGGAAGCTTTGATTTGTTATCTGGACTTGGAATGGAAAACACAGAGAAAGGACAGCAACAGAGGAAGCGCTGTAGGCTGCTGCATGCTAGTGATTTCATCAGCCTGTGCTAACTCTTAGTCACTTACCTCGTAGCCCTTTTCCAGTAGAAACTCCGCCAAATAAGAGCCATCCTAGGAAAAGAGGGAAAAAAAAAAGAGATTAAAGTATGTGAGAAACGTGCACAGCCACCGTATGGGAGCTGATATTATGTAACACAGCGATATAGAAATCATACTGCAGGAAGGTGCACACACACTTTGCCAACTCAAATGTTTAGCCACATGCTGAGCCGCGGACAGTCAGAGGCAATGTTCTCCAGGGATGGCCTATTTGACAGCTCTACAGAAACCTGATCCTGGTTTTACTAATCAGAGCTGCCCAAGCTAAAATATAAAAGAATGTCGTAGAAAAGGCTGCGGAGATATACCGTGAGGGCACCAATTACATAATACATGTACATTACAATGGATATTAGCAGTTGTTACATTTTGTAAGTTTTAATCAATGTTCCTGACAGCATTTCTCTTTAAAACATGGCATAATACCTTTCAAGCATTTCACCATGCCAGAGTTGCTTGCTCGGCTCTTTCCATAACTGCCAATGACCTCAGTAGAGAAGAATATGGCCACACGCGACCACCTCTCTACTGAAATGTAGGACATATATTTTCCGGGAACTGAGTTGGTTGGTCAGTAGTATCACTTTTCTCCCAATTGGAGAGAGGTTCATAGGGGGGACCCACACCTATAAGGCATTTATGGCATGCGAGGTAAACACAATTAATGCCGTATAATGGACCAGCCCTTACATTAGTAAGTAAGGGTAGAGCTTACATGGTTGAGGAGGGACTGTCCCCCGATGGAGGAAATTCAGTAGAGTACGTAAGGTAAGGCAAGGTGCAGTAAAAAAAAACTTGACTTTTTCATGAGCTTTACTGGTAATTCCATGACTGCTTTATGTCAAAAGTGGGCAAATGATGATCGCATACTAAAACAGAACTTTGCCCGATGAACAACGGAATAGTTAAATCTGAACTTGTGCACCTCTCACTTTAGAAATACATCTTCAGTAACAGCCATAAGTACCTACTGGTAGGGTAGATTACTCCCATGGCCATTTTTAAAATGTTTTTTATTTTTTCTAAAACTTTAATTATGTATTTTTTTTTTAACCATTTATTAATCCCACAAAGGGACCCCGACATGCAATTCTTTTATCGTTGGCACCGTATTACTAACAGGCACTCTATTAGGCTGCATCTCTGGCACAGCTCAATAGGGCTTATATACAAGGCAGATCTGGGGTCCTTCATTGGACCCTGTCTGCCATGTGAAGACGTAGGCACCTTGCAATCTCATTCACGGGGTGCCAATGCCTGACAAAGGGAGCCACCTCCATCCGAAACCACTTAGATGCCACAGTCACTATTGAACACGGCATCTAAGGGGTTAAAAGGCCTGGGATTGGCGCTTCTGCTGATCTGGGCTGTTGGAGCAGAAACCTGGCTGTCATAGTGGAGTTGAGCTGTTGCTATCCATTGCACTGGAGACCTGTCCGCTGTAAAAAGGGGGCCGTCTAGAGTAAGGCTCATTAATGACCACTATAAAAAAGCATATCTGCACCCCAAAAAAAATTTTGCGTTTCCTGACTACTGCGTTTTTTGTGGCACTTTAGTCCCAAAAAACAAAACAGCAACTCCAGATGTTAGCTGAAAGTCTATGAAAAACATGAAATGTAGGACACAGATTTTTTTTTCTTCTTGGTAGTGGCATTTTTATTAATTTCGAGGCTTTTTTTGTGACTGGCCTTTTAAAAACAAAATATATATAAATGCATTATGTTAAGGTAATGGAATTATTTTAAGGTGTTTTCCCATCCTCTATAGGGAAAAACGCCTGAAAAAATGCAATTCTAATGAGTGTCAAAAATTCCACAAAAAAAGTCACAAAAACGCATGTGGTATGCAAAAGATTGCAAGTGGTTTTATGGCTTTTTTTTAGCAGAAAAAAAAAATGCATGTGAAAGAAGCCTAATACTTTCTTTTAGCATCCAAACATATGCAAATCTACACACCCGTCTGAATACATTGGCAGTCACGAGTTTTATCATAATTATCAGTTTTTTAGTACCTAAAAAAAAGGTATCCAAAAAGTAAACCTGCCAAACAGATGCCAAAAAGACATGGTGCAGGTCTGCCCAAATAAGGTGTCCCATTAGAAGTACGTCTGTAAGCTCTTTTAGGATATAGACATTGACAAATGTAACCTGCTACACATTACAGATCATGACACAATTTCTCAATTTATTTGTAAATTAGCTGGACGTCCAATACTTTTACTATTATTCAGTAATAGTTTACCCTGGGAAACACAAATATTAAACTGTAGAAGTGCTAAAGCCATAGGGTAAAAGGGGAGAGGAAGAGCTGTGTGGATTTAATACGCTGATGTGAAACAGACCTGACCAGAATTGAACCCTGTCAATAAGGTCTTGTTCTTCTCACCCAAGCTATTTCTCAGACTTTCCAACCACACTGGAACATTCTGAACTAGCAGTGGCACTCGCTTCCTCACTACTTCCTTTCCAGGTCTATCGAGTGATAGGCCCGGGATTTGCAATGAGATGGAAACAGGCAGCAAGTGCTACTGGTGTCTGGCCGACACACAGCACAGCTGATTTACTGTCTGGCAATGCAACACACGCTACGCAGACTGATGTGGAACTTCGCCGGCACCCATAGGCCACAATTTTGGACTGGGTGTCCGTTTTCAAAAGGGGCACAGCAATGCAGCCATTGTCGATGCCTATAATCGAAGCATTGACTCCAGTCTCTCGCTTGTGCCAAAAGTCGTAATGAAATCAGGGAAGGAGGAACATTCCAGTAGTTCTAGATGTGATAAAGTACACAGCGTTGTTTGTCCAGAGCTAAAGTTCCCTTTTCCGCAAAGGCGATCAACTTTGATGATGTTTGACCATATATATTAGGCCAAGGTGGGTGTACATGTATTCACTAATTTAAGGTAAACACGTTAAACCTGCTGACCTAGAAAAGAACTAAAAAAAAAAAAAAGACTTCTCCAGATGTGGCTTACGAATTAGGAAAAAAAGAAATTACCATTTGAAAGTCTAAAGTTGAAACCCGGGCTGTGGAGTCGGTAAGCCAAAGTTCTGAATCCAACTCAGACTCCTGCATTTTATCACACTCCGACGCCAGCTCCAACAAATTCATAAATGGACGATAATTTTGTAATAACAAATTTACTGTCGTTTTTTCTCACCATCATGTAAGTAATCAGGATACTTAGATAGAACTTAAACCATATTTATTAGAATACAATTTTTGAAATTTTTTACATTCTTTTAAGTAAATGTGCAATGCACTATGCATTTAAAAGGGAATCGGTCACCCACTGTTCACAATTTATACTACCAGCAACATCCAGCAGAACATATAACCACCATTGCCAACAAACTTGTAGGTCACCAGGGTGTGAAGTCATTGCCCAAATAAAGAACCTTTATTGACATCCAAATCCGGCTCCCAGTGCCCAAATAGACAGGCTGTCCTTTTGAAAGGGCCCAAGCCCACCTCTTTTACCCAATTTCAGCTCCTTCCCTATCCTTTCAAACCTTCCTCTCATTTCTCGGCGTCACCGTGCAGCACTTCCAAATCTCATGCAAGCTTTCTGTCTTCCGGCGCCTACACTCTACATTCCCTTCTGTGGACTAGTATGTTCCACAAGGACAAAGGCCCCATTACATGGCATGACATACACTGAGGCACTACCCACAGAAGGCACTGTAGTGGGCAGGCATCGGAGGACAGGGAGAGGGGAGATTTGGAAGTGCTGCACTGTGATGTCAAGGGAGAGGGGAGGAGCTGAAATTTGGTAGAAGAGTGGTGCTTGGGCACTTTCAAAAGGAAAGCCCGTCCAGCTCGGCACTGAGCTGGATTTGCATATCAATAAAAGTTATTTTTCCACACCCTGGGTATGTTGGCAATGGTGGTTACATATTCTGTTGGGCATTGCTGGTAGGACAAAATGTTGAAAAGTGGATGACTCCCCTTAATAACTGGCAAACACTGTTATACTTTATTTTAATTTATGAATTCGTCCACATCCATGTGGTAGATGTCCCATTTGTCCATTTATTTTAAAAAAATAAAAATAAATTCAGGAATCCAATTGATAATAAGGAATACAACGTAAAGGAATTGATCAACTGTCAGACGACTGGCATCATCCATATTTCTCAGTGCCCCTGCTAAAAAAATATATGTGGGTAAAACAATACAATAATTTAGGCGCCGCATCTGTCAGCACATCAGCATCAATAGAATACTAAAGCAGATACTGCAATTTCAAGACATGCTGGACATCACCATGGCAGTAAAATTGGGGCATATGTAGAAAGACACTTGGGGCTAGAAAAGGAGATTTGGACAGAATCCTTTTACAGGAAGAAACAAAATGGATTTATAAGTTGGACAGTTTGAGTCCAAATGGACTAAATGAGGGTTTCACTTATTCTTCATTTTTGTAACCACTAATGGATTGATCCAATGTAGTTGTGAGCTAGAAGAACGCTACAATATATCTGCTCATGATGATTTGTACCTTTTTGATTTAATTGAATAGATGCAAAGTGGGATAATTGATACTACTTGAATTCAAGTACCTATACTTACCTCCATCTTCTATATGTGTTTGCCTTCAGAGTTTTTTTTTGAAACGATCATCATCAAATCACTGTGCAGCCATAGACTATAGTTTCTTGGCATCTATGTCTAACTTTAAAAGTATAGGAATGTCTAATTCCTTACTTATTTGATCTTTCATGCATTATTTCCTTTCACACACGTAGAACCAAGTCTGTGCGCATCTAATGGCCGCGCAGTATATGCGCTCTGCACTGTAAAGTCCGCAACTAGTCTAAGTTCCCAAGCACCGCTATCTAGCGCAGGACATGCGCATTACACAGGACTGAACAGGGGATAAGTCTAGGTATTCGCGCAGCCTCAGTGAATGCTATATGGGAGATTTCAGTCCAAGTCGGTGCGCATCAGGAGGATGCGCATGACGTCATGAAGAACACTCCCACAAACATCATGATTAGCCCAGCGGCATAGAGAGGGCGGTCCCTGAAGTGATGTGATTGGACAAATCTATAGGTTGGAAATACCCACTATAATGACGTCTGTGCAGCCAACTGGGCCACCCACCTGTCAATCAGACTTAGCAGGTTATTTATACTCCGTTTGTAGTGTTCCTTCCTCAATGCTGCCCTATACCCTTGATGAAGCCAGTCTATCTGGCGAAACATGTCGGGGGGCAGTAGTTAGGTTTTAGGATTCTGTCATCTGTCATGAGCATAATCATGAGATAGCAAAATATCAGTTATAGCTATCAAATGGTTATCAGTATCGATGTCGTCATGCTGGTCACCTAAAGCCAGTGAGGTAAACGGAGAGTGCACATCCCTGTTAGTGGAAACAAAACACGTACACACTAGGCATCAATGACGGTTTATTTTTTACCGTTAGATTGTGCTCACAAATCAGTTTTAATATATGCAATTTAAATGCTACGTTTTATAGCAGTGTAAATATCTGGGTCAAGTTGGTAATTAGCCGTTTAGGCTTCTGTGTATTGATAAAGATACTGCAGTTCGCGTAAGAGCGCCGTCTTCTCGTCACCGTTTACATGGTTGCCATCAAGATTGCAGCCATGGAGCAGTGTAATTACAACTCCGCCATCCCATTCAATGGGATGGAGTCTAACTACAACTGCTCCTTCCCACTTAAGTGAATGGGATGGAGGAGCTGTAATTACACTGCTCACGGCTGCAATGTGAACGGCAAGTAGGTAAACCATGAAGAGAACGCAGCGTTCGCATGAGCGCTGTGGTCTCCTTCTTCAAATAGCAGAGATAGCTAGTAATTTTATGTCTAGAAGAAGGAAATGGGTGATTGGGCCAGAAACTCTCCAAATCAGATGGTATTATGGGCGTTTTCAGCATCTACCAGAAAAAGGAAAACTGATAAACTCACAAACAGGATCATGGATACCCTTGGCTCTTTAAGGGCTCATGCACACAAGTATTTTTCTTCCGTTTCCATACCATATTTTTACAGGTCCGTATGCGGAACTATTCATTTCAAAGGGGCTTGAAAAAAAAACAGAAATGACTCCATGTGCATTCCGTGTCCGTATGGCAGTTCCACAAAAAAATAAATGCCCTATTCTTGTCCATTCTGCAGACAAGGACAGGCATTGTTACAATGGATCCACCAAAAAAACGGATGCAACACGGATCCATGAATGTGGGTTGCAAAGGCTAGCCATTCTGTTATGACCCCACAGAAGATCTACAGTACCCCAAATTGCTAAAAAAAAATAAAAATAAAAAAAGTTATTGCTGGCTATGATAGAAAGATGTTAGAATACACAGTACATTGTGTGGACGGTTGGGTGTGTAGCCATCATTTAACAGGATCAGAGATGGCAATGGAAAAAGGCAAGCCAGGAAAGGCATTGGTATGCTCTGGGCAATGTTCAGCTGGGAAATTTTGGGTGCTGGTGTTACACTGACAAGTACCACCTACCTAATCATTGTTGCAGACAAAGTACAGCTTTATTGCAATGATATCCATGACAAATTGGATAACGTGCCCTGCCACATTACAAAAAATGTTCCGGAACATTAAGGCCCCACCTTACATCTTACAGGGAATAAAGGATCTGCTAATAATGTCTTTGTGCAACAGGACACCTTCACAGGCCTTGTAGAGCCCATGCATCGGTGGGTCAGAGCCGACTGGGTGGCACACGGGGGCCAATACAATATTAGGCAGGTGGGTTTAACACTATGGCTAGGATTGATGTTCTCTCTACTATAATATATATATATATATATATATATATATATATATATATATATATATATATATACACACACACACATACACACACATACACACACACACACACACACACACACACTCACCTAAAGAATTATTAGGAACACCATACTAATACGGTGTTGGACCCCCTTTTGCCTTCAGAACTGCCTTAATTCTACGTGGCATTGATTTGCTGATAGCATTCTTTAGAAATGTTGGCCCATATTGATAGGATAGCATCTTGCAGTTGATGGAGATTTGAGGGATGCACATCCAGGGCACGAAGCTCCCGTTCCACCACATACCAAAGATGCTCTATTCTCTATTGGGTTGAGATCTGTTGACTGTGGGGGCCATTTTAGTACAGTGAACTCATTGTCATGTTCAAGAAACCAATTTGAAATGATTCGAGCTTTGTGACATGGTGCATTATCCTGCTGGAAGTAGCCATCAGAGGATGGATACATGTTCTCATTCTGTTTACGCCAAATTCGGACTCTACCATTTGAATGTCTCAACAGAAATTGAGACTCATCAGACCAGGCAACATTTTTCCAGTCTTCAACAGTCCAATTTTGGTGAGCTCGTGCAAATTGTAGCCTCTTTTTCCTATTTGTAGTGGAGATGAGTGGTACCCGGTGGGGTCTTCTGCTGTTGTAGCCCATCCGCCTCAAGGTTGTGCGTGTTGTGGCTTCACAAATGCGTTGCTGCATACCTCGGTTGTAACGAGTGGTTATTTCAGTCAACGTTGCTCTTCTATCAGCTTGAATCAGTCGGCCCATTCTCCTCTGACCTCTAGCATCCACAAGGCATTTTTGCCCACAGGACTGCCGCATACTGGATGTTTTTCCCTTTTCACACCATTCTTTGTAAACCCTAGAAATGGTTGTGCGTGAAAATCCCAGTAACTGAGCAGATTGTGAAATACTCAGACCGGCCCGTCTGGCACCAACAACCATGCCACGCTCAAAATTGCTTAAATAACCTTTCTTTCCCATTCTGACATTCAGTTTGGAGTTCAGGAGATTGTCTTGACCAGGACCACCCCCCTAAATGCATTGAAGCAACTGCCATGTGATTGCTTGACTAGATAATTGCATTAATGAGAAATAGAACAGGTGTTCCTAATAATTCTTTAGGTGAGTGTGCATATATAATATATAATATATATATATATATATATATATATATATATATATATATTCTACATACACACTCATAGTAAGAGCAGCAAACTCAATTATATAAAACAAAAAAGGTCGAAGCTGTTGCTCACAAAAAAAAAAAAAAAAGATTTTTTTGGCATAATAAAAGGTACATTTAAGAGCACTGGTGGGAATGGTTCCTGCTCAGAAGCGAGAACAAGCAGCGCAGTATCACGATTAGAAAAAGCTTCATAACACACACACATTTTATTGACTGGCTGTAAAAAGAAAACAAATGCAGCCTTATTCTTAAGCTGGGCGCTTACTCTCTTGGAGCATGTAACGCAGCAGTAATACAGATATATAATATTTCAAAATACTGGCATCACCAAAGTTCATATAAGTTTGCTCAATCCATATTGCTTTAATTCAGAGGACATAAACCCTGGAGTCAGTTCAGGAAGGCCAAGGGGGGAATGAAGGAGAGAGAGAGAGAGGAAAAAAAAAAAAAAAGCTGAAAACTTTTGCATGTCCTTTTACAAAGAAGTCTTTTAAGTGTCTGGGCGCATTACATTAAGAAAAGTGAAAAGTCCTCACTTTCCCCATTTGCTGCTCCAAATTACCTAGCCACAGATAAATTTTGCTAACTTTATAAGCTGTGGAGAGATTTAACACCATGCACAATATATTATTTAAAGTCGCAGCGTTTCCAGCAGATCTCGGCTTTCTTAAAGAGCCGTTCAGAAATTGCTCCACATCCCGGAAACTCCAGGAAGTACTCAGGAAACCTCCCGCTCTCATTTACTCCTTCCCTCTTTCAGCCTACAGTCTCCAAAGTACTTTTGATCAGGGGAATAACAAAGTGTTAGTGTACTGTAGTGTTCTTGTTCTAGGTTTTCTGCCAATGACTTCATTACCTTCCCTTCAGAAAGCTGTCATTGAAGGGATTCTGCACAGCAAGAATATCATGGAATGAACTCCATTTATTGCTAAATTGTATATATTGGGCAATTTGTTTCAGTGAATGCCCATAAAACAAAAAGGGGTGGAAAACAGCTTTTTAATTGTGCTGTAAATCTTCTGCATACACCACGGCCGGCTCATGCGATCCATCAATATGCACTGCAGACTCCTGTGTATTGGCCTGTAGGGATATGTCGCAGATGACTGCTGCAAAAGACTTAGCGGTATTGTCTTCTAGACTTCTACTCTGCAAGTCACAAGATTACATTCACTTTTACATCACTCTGCACCATATAAACTGCCTTACTATAATGACTGTGTAACAACTAGAAACAGCACATTAAAGCGCAACCTATTTAAATACAGTGTCGCAACGGGAATTCTGGGAGTAATCCAGTTAAAGACTTTTGAAAAAAGTCAGTATTCCAACAAATTAGAGAGAGTCCTTTATATACCTCACGGCATGGGAACAATGAATATTCAGTCTCACAATGGCATGGTGAACAATAGTGAAAGCTGTGTACAAGGTAAACTGCATTAAGAATATTACAATTTAAAGGGGAACGGGTCATATTTAAAGGGGCTATGATAGGCCAGATGGGTGCGGAGCCCAGAAGTGGGACCATTACCTATCTATAGAATGGGGGTGAAGAAGAGTGCACTGAGCATGCACGGTGAGCTCTCCATTCACTTCTATGGTAGTTCCAAAAAGAGATGAGTGAACATGCTCGGCATTGGTGGCATATCCTACCAATACCCCACAAATCTGTGAGATGGGCCAACCTCTTTAACATGGTCTCTAATCTGAAAGCAGCATGTAACAGAGCAGAAGGCACTGAACAGATTGATATGTACTTTTGTGAGAAAATATAAAAAGGTATAACTTCCAATTCCTTGAAATCACTACTTTCGAGTCTATTAGGCTTTCCTGCTCAGTGATTGACAGTAAAGATGAGTAAAGCGTACGGAATACCCTGTACAGTATTAGAATGTATGGGCTCCGATGAGTCGAGGTAAGTTATTCACGAAGTTGCGCGAGATTTTATTTAATAACTTCGGTAATTGATTATTACAGTGACAAAAGACTTCAAAACTAGGAACAGACCTCAGCTTCGGTTCCGAGTGGTACCTTGGAAACGAAGCCAAGTTCGGTTCAAAGGTTTTGCACTGTAATAATCAATTACCGAAGTTATTCAACGAAGTCTCGAGCAACTTTGTGAATAACTTACGGTACTTCTGCTCATCGAAGCCCATACATTCTAATACTGTATGGAGAAGAATCTCCATACAGTATTATAACAAATTTTTTAGCGAAGCAACTTCAGATGTGGCATCCGAAGTCTCTTCGCTCATCTCTAATTGACAGCTATCTCCGTATGCACAATTAAACAGTGAAGACTGTCAATCAAGTGAGACCATCCCCTGGACTCCTAAACCAAGAATGAGTAGAGAATTAAAGGGGCATCCCCATCTCAGACTTTGGATATGTCATAAAAGTCCAATAGAGGAGTGTTCCACTTCTCGAGATAAATCTAGGACACAGAACAGGGCCCGTTTGTTGGCTGCAGTGTTCAAAGAGGTGGCTCTGCATGCATGGCTTTCTCCATAGAAGTACTGTGGATATGCCATACAAAATCTGAAATGGGATGACCCTTTAAGTTAATAAAATCCAAGTTATTCTGAATATTTTCCTTAAAACAACACATCAATCTGCTCAGCTCCTCCTGTTCCTGCAGACTGAACAGAATGTTCAAGGTGAAATATTCCCTTGAAAGCACATCTCTACCCAAATCATAACTGTTCTGTGGGTTCATGAATATTATGGACATCTTCAAGGCAATTTTGTTTTACGATAGCCTTTTACTCATTTTGAGTTAAAAAATAATTTTATCAATTGGTCTTTATTATTTTCAGCAAATTTTGTGATACATGCAGATAAAAATCAGTCTGTCTGTTAGCAGACTGTCCCTTGTGAGTTTCGTCAGCTGACGGCTTATGTAGAGCTCCTATCTCTGATCTCCTGACCTCATAAAAACTCATTATAGCTAACTCTCATCAAACTGATAAGAATATGGCTTAAATGAGTGTTTATAAGGTCAGGCGATCAGAGATAAGGCTTTACATGAGCCGCCAGAACTCATGAGAGAGTCTTCAAAACTCATTTTACAGGCTACTCCATTTCTTTCGGGAAGGCCATGTGGGGTATGGGGTCCCTATTCTCGTGATCAAACCATTGACAGAACATGTAAATAAATTTGCAGTGCATTGTGGATAGGCTATTTGGCTATGCTGCTACTAGCGTAAAAAATCCCACCCTGTGCTGAACAGTGGGTTGGATCCAGCTTGTATACTTTTTTTTTTTTTTAAATAGTTTTAAATAACTTTAGATTTCATGTTATTCTAAATCTAAAAACAACCGTGCCATCTTCCAGTGATCAAGCAGCAAGGCAGATCAACAGATGTCTGGAAAATAGTTTTCCAATATAAGAATTTCATTTGGCAAAGAAGTTTTCTAGAGTGGAGGAGTCACAAAGACCTTTTTTACCATTTCTATAAATACCGTTCTGCAGATGTTGGGCTGCCTTTTCTCGTGGGAGTGCTTTAAGCCTGTCTGCCTGTCACCGAGCTATTTGCGATCACCAACTTAATTGACAAATCGAGCAATTAATTTGTTTTATTTCCTGTGTCATTCACATCTTTTTTCCAGGTAAAAGTGCACTTGTATGATTCATGTCCTAATGTATGTTTTTAGCCTTTTTATGTCTTCATGCTTCGGCAAAAGCTTCAGCTTGGTTATAGATTTACTTTTATGTCAAGTTCACACATCCAAGTCTACAGCTACAGCCAAGAGGCTGCCAGCATTCTGTGGTTGGCAGTGGAAGGGCAACCATGATCGTTTTGCATGGTCCAATATTTGGGGGAAAAAGTGTAGCTCCGAGGTGGAGCAGTCATTTTAATCACTAAAACAGAACCCACACAAAACCTGGAATCAGATTTTTCACACTGCAAAAAAAATTTATTTAAAAAAATATGAAGCTTCTTTCAGACAACAAAATTTCTGTCAAAAATGCAATGAGTTATCAAGAACGCCTCCCTAATTCACAGTTATTCAAAAAGCTCTATTTTATAGGAGACACAAACTCTACATAAAAGATTGAGAAACAAAATACTCAAAAATATCCTGGTTTTGTGTCAGGCTGTGTTCACTGCAGATTCTGGAAAGTTTGACAGGAATAAGTCAATGGGTTCCTGGGCACCAGCGGTAATCACTGTCCCACAAAGATAACAATGTGGATGTGAACAGAGCAGTGCATTGTGGGAGCTAAAAGGATAGTTACTATCTGGTGGCATTAGAGGTAGAGCTTGCCAAGAGCTCATTTGCATACCATCTTCCCAGAATTCCAGAGGAGCGTTGCCTGGCCTATAAGACTCTTCATGCTGATGAGGTGTTCTCCATAAGGAGATATAGTATCCCCTGGTATCCAGCGCTTTCGTTCATGGAGCACTTTCCAGGTACAATAAATTTGTTGCCATAAATACAGATCTAATCATAAAGCTCAATTACATTTTGAGCTCCTAAATATGCAACAAATGGCTATATGTCATATTATTTCATTTTAAATATTTTAGTTGAAATGTAAAATGTAGGTACAAATCACCCAACTGCCCCCTCTCAGGGGTTTAGCAAACAGTAGGCTTGCATAACTGAAGTGAAACGAATATACAGTTAAAAAAAGAGGAAAACGTGGTAGAGTTTCCCCGGCAGGTTAGAGACCACTGACATCTAAGTATGTTATCAAAGGTTGCCTCGTTTTCAAGAAGCCCTACATAGCGTCCGTCCTGAATGCATCAATTGTCTCACAAGTCAGAATTTTGGTTTTAATCATGGCAATTAATAGGATGGGAGACTTCGCTTTTAGCTGCAATACAAATACAAGCTGCCATTCAGAACTGTGAACGTTTTGTGGGTTTGATTAGTGCAACCAAAAGCTTTGTCCACTAATGGAGGAACGGAGGGATTCCAAGGAAACAAGACATTAGTGACATTCAATATTAGGAGGGTGAGAGGACTCCAGAAAAAGGCCACAATGTGACAGGTCCGCCATGTATGTAGCATGGAGCCTGGTTTGGGGCACCCTCTAAAACAGAAAGGCGAAGCGGTTGGGAAAAAATGGTGGATCCTAGTTGGGACCAGATATGTTCTATAGAGGGTTTTAATATAGAGAATTCCACCAGGGTGACTGGATGGCTTGCTTTTGCATTCATGGTACAACAATGCTGCCAATGTCATATTTCTAAAGGCTTTTCTGCTTATAATTTTGTTTCATATTTCAGGTAAAAAATGACTTTCTATTAATCCACTCTTGAAAGTGTGAAGCTTTGACAATCATAAAACAGATATAATGTACAATAAATGAGCTTTTATCTTATCTTTTACTTGTCTGAAACCATTAAATGCTGTTTCCCTCTGATTATACCAAGGGACAGGAAAGCGCACATAGTGAAGGAACTCTTACTAGAGCAAACCCTTACACAAGTTTGGCAATTGATGAAGGGTCCTGAATCCTGGATAGTTTCCAGAAAAGTGCTGAACTTCCATAGTTCATAGCAGAAAAGAATTAAAATCTGGGTGGATGTCCTGTGTTAGGAAACCTTGAGACCTGTGATCTGAACCTTCAGTGGACAGCTCCTTGAAAATGTCTCCCCAAACGCTCAAGAGGAAGCATCTTACATCCTTTATTCTAAGAGATCCGAATGTGACTTTTCAACCTACCTGTGTCCTGTCTGACAGAGGAGCTCAAAGCGGATTCCAAATGGTTCAAGTGATAGCAGACAAAACACATACAGCAATAGCTGGGGGATATCTGCTTTTTAAATTAAGTCAGCCCCTCTGGGAAAATCAAAAATTGTCTGCTAATTCCTTTTCACCCAATCTTTGTCCTCTAACCTTCTGTAACTGGTCAATTAGCCAAACAAAAAGAAAGGAAAATGCGGCAGAGACACAAGGAAACCAGAAAGAGTACAGAAGGAAGCCTACTACTATTAACACTATAAAGAATACTGTACATGTGTAGAATCAAATAGCATATCATTTGTATTATTGCCATTATACTTTATAGCTACAATTAGACATTTACAACGTACAGAATGTAAGGATTTTTATTTTCATAAAGGCAGGTAACAAGCAATTATATAATTAATCAACTTAATTTTGTTTGTTTCCATTTGTCTTTACAAAAAATATTGAGGGCCGACTTCAAAAGAACTTGCTGTTGTCTCATCTCAGACAATGGGGGCATATCGCTAGGATATGCCCCCAATGTATTATAAGCGAGGGTCTCGCTCCTGGGACCAACACCTATATCGGGAACGGAGCCCTGCACAATGGTGACTGGAGGACTCTGGTCCGGCCACCACCAAGCGCTCTCCCCATAGAAGTGAATGGGAGCGTACCACGCATCACCAGCCACCGCTCCCATTCACTTCTATAGGTCCGAAGGAAATAGCTGAGCCAGTGCTCGGCTATTTTCGGCACCCCATAGTAAATGAATGGGGGGCGGCTGCGCATGCGCAGTGTGCCCTCCACCACTTTCGGGGCTCTGTTCTCGATATAGTCCCACAGCTGGGACCCGGACATATTAGACTACGGGGGCATATCCTAGCGATATACCCCCATTTTCTGAGATGAGACATACCCTTTAAAGCCGGGTTTACACATGACTGGAAATCCAGAGGAAAAATCTGTTGCAGATTTTGCTGAGCAAAAACCGCAACAAAATCACATGTATTACCTGCGGTTTTTGCAGTGGAAAAAGGCAGCGGATTTCTCCCTCTGCACTGCAAAGGTTGAAATCCGTAGAGGAGATCTACAGCATAAATTGACTTGCTGCAGATTAAGTCCACACCAAAGGCCAATTTACACTGCGGTTTTTGTATGTTTTTTAAAATCTCATCCACTTTGCTGGTACTGTACAACGCTGCGGATTTGCCACACGAAAATCCGCAATGGCAAATGCACAGCTTTCATGTGTGAACACGGGCACAGGGTAAGTCCACAGGTAGGGGTATTTCTGTAAATTTATGCAGGTAAAATCCAGGGCGGATTACAGTACCAGACAAGGAGGAGATGACATTTGGCAAAATCCCATTTGTATGCTGCAGAAATTTCCTATGTAGAAAATGACCTCTGGAGTGGATTTCAAAAGCCGAGGTGCATCAATTTCTATTACGTAATGCTGCAGATTTTCCTCAAAGTTTTCAATGAGAAAGTCAAAATCTGTAATATAATTTGCAAGCAATCCACATAGTGACTTTTTCTTTCCTATTGAGCTTCTTAAAATTCCTAAGGCTCCTTGCACAAAGTACAGACTTGTACGCAGAAAATTCCCATGAATACCACATAAAAAACACATATAAATCTTCACTATTTTCTGTTTGTTTTAAAAACCCCATTGAAGTCTAAGGGCTCATGCACACGACTGTATGCTCTCCGAGACATATGGTCCGTGAGCGGGCCATATGTCCCAGAGCGGCATACATCGTGCGCATGGGAGCGCACAGCATCATAGATTACAATGATACTGTGCGCATCGGGCCGCCTGCGGGGTTATTGTCCCGCACTCATATGATATTATGAGTGTGGGACAATAGCCCCGCAGGCAGCCCGATGCGCACAGCGCGCTCCCCTGCGCACGATGTATGCCGCTCCGGGACATATGGCCCGCTCACGGACCGTATGTCTCGGAGGGCATACTGTGGTGTGCATGAGCCCTAAGGAGAAAACCATGCATAAGGTGCGGAATGGCACAAACAATTAGCATGTGGTGGAATTTAAAGGGGTTGTCTCTTCTCACAGTTACTAAGGCGAGATGAGACACAGTCCCGACCACCTCCCAGCTGGGGAAACAGCATGCACGGCAATGAGAGCTACTAAAGCAGCAGAGCTACGGAGCGCACAGCTTTTTCCAGGCCGGGAGGTGGTCAGGACTGTATCATCTCACCTTAGTAACAGAGAAGAGACAACCCCTTTAAAATCCGTACGGCATGTCACTTTCCATGCATACAGAAACCTAAGGTGTACAGGAGATTTGGTAAATCTCTCACTTTGCTGGTACTGTATTATACTGCGGTTTTTGTGCACTAAAAGCTCTGTTTACAGGTAGCCTAAGAGGCAAATCTGCACCCAATACATACCAAAATCCACATGATTTGGTGCCGATTTGTCTTGCAGATTGTCATGGAGGATTTCAGTGGAAATAATCAGCAGTAAACCTGACCCATGTAGACCTACCCTTACTGGGGCATCTACCGATCTTTCAGAGTAAGCGACATGTTTTTGTCTAGAATAGCGAGATATCCCATTAACAATAGACTAAACCTCACATTGACAAGTACAAACTACTCTTTTTTTGTAAGACACACTGTACAGTCCAAGAAAGTTTTCAAATCAACTTCAATTAAAAACTCAATAATACATCTGCAACAGATACTACCCGCGCCCAACACACTCCACTGACTAAGGGTCCATTCACACGACCATATGAATGGGTCTGCATCCGTTTTGTGGAATGGGTGCGGACCCATTCATTTCAATGGCACCGCAAAAGATGTGCTGTCCACATCTGTAGTTCCTTTTCGCGGCCCTGCAAACATATAGAACAGGTCCTATTCTTGTTCGCAATCGCGGACAAGAATAGGCATTTTCTATACAGCGCCGGCCATGTGTGGTCCGCAAAATAAAGAACTCCTACGTCCAGTATCCGTGTTTTGGGGATCCGCAATTTGCGGACCGCAAAACACTTATGTCGTGTGAATGTAGCCTTATGAGGTCCATCAGCTTCCATTATGGTGTCACTGTTTTAACAAAAAGACTAGTCCTAGATGCAGCGCCATTCTTTCTATCATATCTAAAGGAATTTGAGGCAAAGACCCCAAATGCAGGTGAAAACAGCCTGAAAAATCTTGGCACAAAGGATGCCTGCTACATTATATTCAGTGTAATGAGCAGAGATGTGTACTTATGACACTTTAAAGGGAATCTGTCAGGTTTTGCAAGCCCTATGAAGTACAGTACTACTTGAGTAATACTGCACTGACTGACCTCGGATCACTAATTTATATGTCCATACTCATCCCCATTGTGTTACTGCAAAAAGTGCTGGAATACACGAGGGTATATAAAAAGTATTATTCTCTGACCTGTCAGAAAGGTACATGATGTAAACTGTAGTGAAGGTAATCTGCTTACCAGTGACTGTATTTGTGAGTTATAACCTCCCCTCTGATCCTAAGCTGTGTCATATGACCAGCAATCTGCCAACTGACACAGTACAGGAAGTCAGTTACTTCTCTGTTCATTCCTATGAGACTGACATTGAGGCTCCCATAGGAATACAGTACATGGAGAAACTGGCTTCCTGTCCACACATAAGATGCTGTGTTATTTAGAGAGTCAGTGTGTGGTCATATGACACAGCTGAGGATCAGAAGGGAGAGGATAACTCACAACTAATAAGAACACTGGTAATAAGATTACCTTCATTACAGTTTATATCATGTACCTTTCTAACAGGCCAGGAATTAAACATTTTTGTGGGAGTGCTACTTTAAGTTCCATTATGTGTCCATGCTGCGAGGTCCTCGCAATGTATTCTAGTGCTGGCTTGCGGGGGAAAGAGGGCAATTACAAAAATTTTAATTAGTGATAGGAGGTTAGTAGGAGCAGTATTATTCAGTGGTTGGGAGGTGATCAATTCCCTTTAATAAGCATCAGTTACGTACGCCATCTGTTCTGTTCCTGTAGAACAGGGATGGCCAACCTGCGGCTCTCCAGCTGTTGCAAAACTACAACTCCCAGCATGCCCAGTCTGCCTACAGCTATCAGCCTACAGCAGGGCATGGTGGGAGTTGTAGTTTTACAACAGCTGGAGAGCCGCAGGTTGGCCAGCCCTGCTGTAGAACATAACCCAGGCATCCACAAACTGCGGCCCTCCAGCTGTTGTAAAACTACAACTCTCACAATGCCCTGCTGTAGGCTGATACCTGTAGGCTGTTCGGGCATGCTGGGAGTTGTAATTTTGCAACAGCTGGAGGGCCGCAGTTTGAGGATGCCTGACATAACCTGTAGCAAGCACGTCCCATGGAAGCTTTTACATACGATTGCTGGAGCTGTTGTGTCAACCTGTCAGTAGAGTTACCTGCTCCTCACGTCACAGTCAGTACACTGAATATCTCCTTTGTGATCGGGTTTGGCATTTCCTCATTTCTGAGCTGGGCACTGCAGACCGCCACCCTTTAACAATGTGACAATTGTACGCAGTATGACACTCATCTTTATAGCTGACGAGAAGCCGATATTTTAAAAGATGAAAAGCTATATTGCCCAACTTGATGGAATCCTCCCACAGAGGTAAAGCTGGCAGCGTATAGAAGGGCTGGAGCCCACATGTACCACAAGAAGGCACTCCACACACTACATAATCTATGACTCTCCAGAACAGATCTCCCCATGCACATTAGGCCATGTTAAAACCTGCCTGCCTTGATTCGGCTGTAACACACAATTGTTCCTGTGATAGTAACTGTAACACAAACAAACCACAGCCCCAAAACCACATCAAGCCCCTGTTTAATTACAAGAAACCCACAGCTCTGCTCTGCTATGTTCAAGTCCAATTTATAAGAAAAAGAACATCATTTCTTTGGTGGAACATTTAGCTTTATTACGACTCTACACAGAAGACCCTCTGTCTGGAGAGAACTTCTTGTATATAATAGTGAAAGAGGTAGAAGCTGAAGATTAAATGTTCTGCTCTGTAATTTCACATGTTCCCCATTTTACAGCAGTAAGGAGATCTTGTGGAATGAGGCATAATAGTTGATGGCTAATCAGATAAATGGTATAAAATTAGACATGCAAAATCTACAAGCTGAATAGGGAGTCTGCAAGCTGCTGCTAACGCTGGGCCAAAGACGTGTCCGCCCTTACCTTAGCTGGAATTTGGTTAAGGGCGCCACTTTCTCATAAAACAAATTCAACACACTATTGCTAGCAAAACCCTTGACAAACTGCAAACAACAACACAACCACTGGGTGGCCACAGAGAGAGAGAGAGAGAGACACATGACCTAGACATCTCGTGACACAATATCGCAAAGTCATGTATTTTTTTTAAACAGCTGGTCATCTCGTGCTACACATCTGAAGATATTTTGAGCGAAGACGAAACGTAAAGAAATACACAACTGTATTATATGTTCCCCATTTTATCCTTTGGGTTCCTCTGGGTTGAATAAATGTCCTAAAATAGCTGTAAATGTCCTAAAATAACAAAAGAAGCAATACTTACCACTTTTCTCCCCCCACCGTTTCTAGCGTCACATCTGGTCCTCCAGACTGCCGTTGGTTTTCCTGGCTGCAGCAGTGACGTTCTACATAGGACATCACTGCTGCAGCCAGTCACTTGCTTCAGCAGCGAGTGGCCGCATAGTGTCCTGTGTGCACGGAATGTCACCGCTGCAGCCAGAAAGAGGTCAGTGGAGCAGGACCAGAGCACAACGCTGGAAGCAGCAGGAGCGAAAACGGTAATTGCCTTTTTTTGTTTTTGTATCACATTTCCAGCTGCTGCCCGCGTTTTTATTTGATTTTAACTTTGTTTAACACGTGTCTAGGAGTCAAAGATCCAAGCATAATGGCCAAATCAGGGTTGTGAGCAGGAAGAAGGTACAAAAATTACACCATCTAAACCAGGAGACAGAAAGTACTCCCCTCCACCTACCCCTTGTTAAAGAAACAAAAAAGTGTGTGCCAGGTGTGCCCACAAATAGAAAATCCATCAGCAATTGTAAAAAAAATAAGGAATCATTATCTTCTAGTCTGTTGGAAGATTATTGTGCTATACATACTACTAGCCCGCATTCTAGGATGCCATTGCACCATAAATAGATTTTTTTTTAGAATCGGAGGAACCCAGAAATTAATTTTTCCCTCTTAAGGAGCCCCCTTTGACTAGCTCATTTTCACTGTTACAGTGAAACTTCTAGCTGCTTCTGTCATCAAGAGGACCCCTAATCAAGTTTCAAGGAACCCCAAGGAAATTATGAAAGGAAGTGCAACAAAACACAGAAGCAACACTGCAGAAATTCTAGTAAATGACACACAGATGTGTCCTTCTTCACCCTTCCTCTTGGCTTGACATATACAGAGATGAGTGGTGCAAGATGATCTTCGGATCTGGAGCCATTTTTGCTATGTGTCCTTACAGTGGTTGTGATACAATTTGCGGCCTGTGGAGGGCGTTGCCAGCATGTTGCGATTATGTTTATTATATTTGAATTTGTATTGTAAGAAACAGAGTTATTTAATGAAATTAAAAAAATAAAAAAAAAAGGTAAGGGTGGACACATCTGTACACTTCCACTATCTCCTGTGCTAGATCTGCCCCAGTCAACTGTAAGTGCCATTATTGTACACTGGTTCAGTCTCCAAGTGGCAGTGCTGAAGCAAGTAGCATGTAAACATCACTTATCCTCTTTAGCGTCACTCAATGCACAGATACTTCAAAAACAGTCTTTGGACGCGACATAAGCTCCATGAAATGGGTTTCAATGGTTGAGCAGAGGCACACATGATTGCCATGCGCAATGGCAAATGCCAGCTGCAGTAAAGAATGCCATCACTAGACTTTAAAGCAGTAGAAACAGGTTCTCTGGAATGATGAATTATGTTTCACTAGCTGGCAGTCTGATGGATGAATCTGGACTTGGTTAGTACCTGGAGAACACTACGCACTTGAAGGAACAGTGTCCACTGTAAAATCTGGTGATAATGATATACAGTAAGGTTGATCTGCAGGGTTTGGGCTATGTTCCTTATTTTCAGTAATGGGGAATGTTAATTCTACAGCATACGAAGATAGAAACATAGAATGTGTCGGCAGATAAGAACCATTTGGCCCATCTAGTCTGCCCAATATACTGACCCTATCTTATAGGAAGGATGGCCTTATGCCTATCCCATGCATGCTTAAACTCCTTCACTGTATTTGCAGCTACCACTTCTGCAGGAAGGCTATTCCATGCATCCACTACTCTCTCAGTAAAGTAATACTTCCTGATATTACTTTTAAACCTTTGCCCCTCTAATTTAAAACTATGTCCTCTTGTAGCAGTTTTTCTTCTTTTAAATATTCTCTCCTCTTTTACCTTGTTGATTCCCTTTATGTATTTAAAAGTTTCTATCATATCCCCTCTGTCTCATCTTTCTTCCAAGCTATACATGTTAAGGTCCTTTAATCTTTCCTGGTAAGTTTTATCCTGCAATCCATGTACTAGTTTAGTAGCTCTTCTCTGAACTCTCTCCAAAGTATCAATATCCTTCTGGAGATATGGTCTCCAGTACTGCGCACAATACTCCAAATGAGGTCTCACTAGTGCTCTGTAGAGCGGCATGAGCACCTCCCTCTTTCTACTGGTAATGCCTCTCCCTATACACCCAAGCATTCTGCTAGCATTTCCTGCTGCTCTATGACATGGTCTGCCTACCTTTAAGTCTTCTGAAATAATGACCCCTAAATCCCTTTCCTCAAATACTGAGGTTAGGACTGTATCACTGATTTTATATTCTGCTCTTGGGTTTTTACGCCCCAGGTGCATTATCTTGCACTTATCAACATTAAATTTTAGTTGCCAGATTTTTGACCATTCCTCTAGTTTTCCTAAATCCTTTTCCATTTGGTGTATCCCTCCAGGAACATCAACCCTGTTACAAATCTTTGTGTCATCAGAAAAAAGACACACCTTACCATCGAGGCCTTCTGCAATTTCGCTGATAAAGATATTAAACAATATGGGTCCCAGAACAGATCCCTGAGGTACCCCACTGGTAACAAGACCATGGTCTGAATATACTCCATTGACTACAACACCCTGTTGTCTGTCCCTGAGCCACTGCCTAATCCATTCAACAATATGGGAGTCCAAGCACAAAGACTGCAATTTATTGCTAAGCCTTCTATGTGGGACAGTATCAAAAGCCTTACTAAAGTCTAGATAAGCGATGTCTACTGCACCTCCGCCATCTATTATTTTAGTCACCCAATCAAAAAAATCTATAAGATTAGTTTGACATGATCTCCCTGAAGTAAACCCATGCTGTTTTTCATCTTTCAATCCATGGGATTTTAGATGTTCCACAATCCTCTCCTTAAGTATGGTTTCCATTAATTCCCCCACTATTGATGTCAGGCTTACTGGCCTATAGTTGCCCGATTCATCCCTACTACTTTTCTTGTGAATGGGCACAACATTTGCTAATTTCCAATCTTCTGGGACGACTCCTGTTACCAGTGATTGGTTAAATAAATTTGTTAATGGTTTTGCTAACTGTTATGATGGTCGCCCGTGCCTGCCGCTGTCCCGCTTCTCCAGGTGGGCATGAGAGCCTCACTCTTCCTATGCTGTTGGTCCGGGCCTGCTGTCCCTCCTCTGCAATCCTGCAGTTGGTCCAGCTACCAGAGCTCCATCTCTCAGCAGCGTTTCCTTACCTGACCTCTTCAATCTGCACGATGGGCACGTGTGCTTCCCAGCCTTCAGAGGGCCAACCGCGTGCAATCCCTAATCTTCACCAATGTATGGATGGCCACCTCAGGATATTTAATGCACTTTCCCATAGAAAAGGATGCCTGAACTTTACGTTGTCTAGCTTGCTAGTTCCCTGCAAAGGTGCAATGTTCTGTTTGTCTGCCTGTGTATCGACATCTACCTGTTTACTCCTCTGACCTTCCGCTGCCTGACTTGACTACTGCCTGTTTACCGTATTGACCATTTTCTGCCTGCCCTGACCTCAGACTTATTTTAAAAGATAGCCATAGCCCAAAGTCAAATCGGTTGGTTGGCGCACTGGCCCCAAACACACTGTGACAACAACTGTATGCTTCTAATTATGTGGAAACAGTTTGGCCCTTTTCTTCTCCAGCATGAACTTTTCCCATGGCACAAAACGAGATACATATAAGACATGGTTTGATGGGTTTGGTGTTGAGGAACATGAGTTGCCGTCAGATAGCTTCATGAATTAGAATTCTGACAGAGTCAACATTACTACCTGAACTCACCAATGATCTTTTGGCTGGATTAGCACACATACTCCCAGACACGCTACACAATTTTGTGGAAAGAAAAAATGTAAATGGTGGCTATACTTTAATTGTTGCAACCATTTTAGGTTGTGGAAGTGGCTCCAGAGCCATCAGCGCCTCCACTTTTAAGTTCAATGACGTAATTTACCCCTGCGCACTAGGGATCTGTGCTCCTCGGCAAGCAGCAGCAGAACTATAGCGCAAGCGCAGAAGATATAGCACGATGAGATGTCTTGCCTGT
Organism: Bufo bufo; assembly: GCF_905171765.1. Lineage (NCBI taxonomy): Eukaryota > Metazoa > Chordata > Amphibia > Anura > Bufonidae > Bufo > Bufo bufo. Next base: position 366,031,515 of record NC_053393.1, on the reverse strand, counting down.
GAATCAACTGTCGGGGGGTTGGGTCGCTGTAGCGGTGTTTAACGCACTACAGTCCGCCCCTTGGTGCTCCTAATACTAATTTGCATATGGATAAAAGTCCACTTATCTCACCAACGCCAGGTACAGAGTAAAGTAATACATCATTTTAATCAGCATGCCTGGTTTAATAGGGTTGATCATGCAGACAGGTCCACTTTAAGGAGTACTATGTTCATACTGCATATATGAAAGCCATCTAAAAATTTAACTATATACATATATATCAATTTTTCTAATCCTTAATCCACACAAGGCTTGTCAATTGTTGCTGCAGCATAATATAAAGGCTAGATCTGTCATTGTGAAGTTATGCCCTTTTGACACTGATCAAATTATACCATAACTGTTGCAAGCAATAAAAGTAAGTTACATTTTCAAGTAAAACAAATGACAAGTTGAATGTCATTTAGAGATGTAACTACAGAAGGACTATTATTTCGGTGTTACCGTATGATGAATCAAACATGCTAACAGTCATTTAAAAGGTTAGTAAACACTTAAACTAGATATTTGGGACCACTCCTAAATGCCTCTGGCTCTTTCCAGGAGTGCACACTGAGGTCCATTGTTACTGTTCTTCCTCTAACCACTCTGTGAAACAAGTACCGAGAACCTTAAACAACCTACACAGTTTCACTTATCAAGATGTGACTAATCAGAGAGTGGGACTGAGATGACGGCATACGTAGGAATTATTAGTGCGCGAGATGCGCTGTCATTTCAAATCGTCTAACTAAATTAGTACTTCCACAGTTTAATTAAGCCCTGGAGCGCTGCAATGCATATTACATCAGTTTATGATATTATACATAAACTGCATATAAAAACACTGTATTAAAAAATACTTGGTTTTTATAACTGAAAAATAAATCTAGGAAATGTCTAACGATATAAGGACTGCTTATATGTAAACCCTAGCACATAGGCATAAGTAAGACCAATTTACATATATAATCTGCATGCAAATAAGATTGACAATATAGCATTATACCAGTGCTCATATGGGGACAAACAATCTTTTGCACGATCATTTGTTTCGTACAGCCTGCATATTGTCGGAAGCACTGTCCACACGAGGGGGTACGAAGCCTACACAATGGTTTCTATGGCCGGACAAGAGATATGGTCAGACTTTTGGGGGGGGGGACATGTTTACACAGGGCAATGATCAGGAGAAAAAGGTTTATTCGGCCAATCCTCTGCCAGGGTAAAAAGGCCTTAAAAGGGGGTTGTCCCACAAAAAATATTCAACATTTTTCAAACCAGCACCTGGAGGTGAAGACTTTTTTAATTAAAAATTTAGTATATCAGTTGAGTTACTCACTGTAATTTTTCTGTATAGCGCCACCTGCTGTTTGCTCTTTTACAAAAGTCCAGCTCACTGAGATAGGGCTCATGCACACGACCGTTGTGTGCACCCGTGGCCGTTGTTCCGTTTTCCGTGATTTTCTGCGGACCCATTGACTTTCAATGGGTCCGTTGAAAACTTGGAAAATACACCGCCTCCGTGATCCGTGTATCCTGTCCGTCTAAAAAATATGACCTGTCCTATTTTTTTGACGGACAACGGTTCACGGACCCATTCAAGTCAATGGGTCCGTGAAAAAACACGGATGCACAAAAGATTGGCATCCGTGTCCGTAGGCTACTTTCAATCCGACAGTATATTCTAACACAGAGGCGTTCCCATAGTGATGGGGACGCTTCAAGTTAGAATATACTAAGAACTGTGTACATGTGCCGCACCTGAAGGGGTTAATTGTGCGTATCATAGCCCCCTGTAAGAGATCAGGGGCTGCCAGGCAGCAGGGGGCAGACCCCCCTCCCTCCCCAGTTTTAATTTCATTGGTGGCCAGTGCGCCCCCCCTCTATTGTATTAATATCATTGGTGGCCAGTGCGGCCCCCCCCGGCCCCCCCTCCCTCTATTGTATTATCATTGGTAGCCAGTGTGCCCCCCCCCCGGCCCCCCCTCCCTCCCTCTATTGTATTATCATTGGTGGCCAGTGTGCGGCCTCCCCTCTCCCCCCCCACCCCCAATCATTGGTGGCAGCGGAGAGTTCCGATCAGAGTCCCAGTTTAATCGCTGGGGCTCCGATCGGTAACCATGGCAACCAGTACGCTACTGCAGTCCTGGTTGCCATGGTTACTTAGCAATATTAGAAGCATCATACTTACCTGCTGCGCTGTCTGTGACCGGCCGGGAGCTCCTCCTACTGGTAAGTGACAGATCATTAAGCAATGCGCTGCACAGACCTGTCACCAGTAGGAGGAGCTCCCGGCCGGTCACAGACAGCGCAGCAGGTAAGTATGATGCTTCTAATATTGCTAAGTAACCATGGCAACCAGGACTGCAGTAGCGTCCTGGTTGCCATGGTTACCGATCGGAGCCCCAGCGATTAAACTGGGACTCCGATCGGAACGCTCCGCTGCCACCAATGATGGGGGAACGTGATTTTAACAAGGGGGGGGGGGAGAGGTGAGGCCGCACTGGCCACCAATGATGGGGGATTCGAAACGTGATTTTAACTGGGGGGAGGGGGGGCCGCACTGGCCACCAATGAATATAATATTGGGGAGGGAGGGGGTCTGCCACCTCCTGCCTGGCAGCACCTGATCTCTTACAGGGGGCTATGATACGCACAATTTACCCTTTAGGTGCGGCACCTGAGGGGTTAATTGTGCAGATCACAGCCCCCTGTAAAAGATCGGGGCAGTCATGTACACAGTTCGTAGGATATTCTAACTTGAAGCGTCCCCATCACTATGGGAACGCCTCTGTGTTAGAATATACTGTCGGATATGAGTTTCACGATCTAACTCAAATCCGATGGTATATTCTAACATAGAGGTGTTCCCATGGTGATGGGGACGCTTCAAGTAAAAATATACCATCGGATTGGAGAAAACTCTGATCCTATGGTATATTAACTCCTGACTTTACATTGAAAGTCAACGGGGGACAGATCAGTTTGCAATTGCACCATATTGTGTCAACGTCAAACGGATCCGTCCCCATTGACTTGCATTGTAAGTGAGGACGGATCCGTTTGGCCCCGCACGGCCAGGCGGACACCAAAACGACTTTTTTTTTCATGTCCGTGGATCCTCCAAAAATCAAGGAAAACCCACGGACGAAAAAACGGTCACGGATCACGGACCAACGGAACCCCGTGTCGTTACTGTCGTGTCGTGTGCATGAGGCCATAGGAGCACATGCTTCGGTCCGTCCTTCAACTGGCACCAGTTGCAGCAGAAAGGACACCCCCTTGGGCTGCCAGCTTGAAATGAATCTAGCAGAGCAATTGGATCATTGAATGGTAGAAGCTCTGGATCCATGTGAGGTACAGGGCTTGCTCAAAAGTGAGGCGGTCATGTTTTAGATGTCTGATTTTTATTTTTTACATTATTTATGGGATAACCCCTTTAAGATACAATTCCAACCAACCACACCATTTGAGGCCAATAGAGATGAAACTACAACACACTGCAATATGACTGCACAGCCTAGGCACCACGCCAAAAGGGTCTGGTCCTGCTGCACAGAGCACATATGAACTGTATTAAGTCAGCTTGGGTTTTGATCTAGAACCGTTGTAGCATAATGACAAATAACCATGGTCCCCATCATCACCATCATCCTCTCACTCCCTCTCTATAGTTAATATATACTGCTTGTGGACCAACTAGTTCCTTAGGAAAAAAAGGATCCCGTCAATTAGGGCCACCGCTGGAGCACATGTTTTTGATCTGCCATGGCAGGTGGTCGTATTTCACACATTTTATATAGAAATTGTGGGGTAAGGGTAAGCAACTGATACAGTAAACGTGCTTCATGCTCAGCTGCTAAGGCGACTGCAAACCTAGTCCGCTTTATGACGGGACAGACATTTCTACACACCATAACCTGCCCCTGGGGTAGCAGAGACTTTATAGGATTACTGGGAAGAGCATTTTTAACCATTTCATTACCAGAGTGTCTAACCCCCATCCCCCCACCCCCCTTTTAAATTTTAGCAATGGGCCCATCTACTGCAAACTATTTAATTTCTGAGCCATTCTCCCAGGACATATTAGAGCTTTATTTTGTGCCACTAGATATAAAATAAAATAAATATATAATAAATAATAATAATATTATATATATATATATATATATATATATATATATGGAGATTTATCAAACTGGTGTAAAGTAGAACTGGCTTAGTTGCCCATAGTAACCAATAAGGTTCCACCTTTCATTTTCCAAAGGAGCTGTGAAAAATGAAAAGCTGGATTCTGATCAGTTGCTATGGGCAACTAAGCCAGTTCTACTTTACACCAGTTTGATAAATGACCCCCTTCCCCCATAGTTTTCTTTTTTAACTTTTTTTTTTTTCTTCTTACTTTTTTCCTAACTACAAAACATTTCTAAAACCATTACTGTACATTTGTACTGTGAAAATGGATGCTACTTGCGTAATGTCTCTACTGGCTGCGCCTACCGCAAGACTTCAAAGGATTGGAGCACATTTTGACGGCCTGTTTTTCGACTGTTGGTTCTATGGCACCATACTGCCAGAACAGATGTTGTAAAATATCAGAAGCTCCTTCAAAGGAGTTTTTAATGTTGACCCCCTATGGTATTCATCTTGGGAAAACTTGGACATTTTAACTTTTTGTTTTTTGTTTTTGTAGAAATGAAAAAATAGTTACAAAAAAGCTAGAATAAATATAGCCAAAACAAATACCTATATTTTAAAAAAATTATGAAAAAAAGGAGAGAAAAAAAAGTGTGTACGTTTGTATATTTTACACACAAAATGTATGCTATACTATTGCTAAAACTATAGCTATAATTTTTATTTTACAAATTTGTGTAGTTTATTTTTATTTATTTTTTAAAGTGAATTAACGTTCCGATCTATCCCTTGTTTGAACTTGATGGACTTTCTTTTTTTTTCAACGTATTAACTATGTAACTCCTTCCTGCAACAGTCAAGTTGTTTCACAATAACAGCAGGATCACAGTTAAAGGGGTATTTCCATCTTGGACATTCAGGACACATGACTAAGATATGCCGCCATGTCTGATATGTGTAGGTCACACCCCGCACATGCACGCCCACCCTCCAATTATTCCTATGGGAGCACCGAAAATAGCCAAGTGCCGGCTCGGCCATTTCCGTACATCCCATAGAAGTGAATAGAGAGGTGGCCATGCTTGCTTTTCCATGGGACTTCTGAAAATAGCTGAACGCACTGCTTGGCTATTTTTGGCGCTCCTATAGAAATGAATGGAGGGCAGTCGGGCATGCGCTGTGCGCCCTCCGGCACTTTGCGGGCTATGTTCTAAGTATAGGCAATATGCCTCCAATGTCCAAGATGATACAACCCCTTTAACTTTATAGCCAGCAGGGGCCTCTCTCACATCAAGACGATGTTAGCAGAAAGAGGCTCTGTTGGCTTTATACTTTTCTTCACAGTGGATAGTTGCGACATCCTGTCACACCGATCACATGCCCAGAGACCAGTTTGGCTAGTCTCCTGGTTCTTCACTGTGACCGCAGCAGTTTAATAACAGCGCAGTCTCAGGGAACTGCAGCACTGCAGCCCTGTGTTACTCCCTTCTATCTGCCCCTTGTGTTTACTACATACAGACAGCAGAAGAGGGGACAGGATAAATGGGGTAACACATGGTTGTTGGATCTGACTACGCACAATGTTTGTTTGTAGTCGGAAACAAAAATTTTGCTAATATGGAGGGGAAAAGTGGGGGGGAAATTGCAGTGCGTCTTATAAAGCGAATGGTGAAATTTTTACATGGCTCACACGGATATATCTCCGGCCACTATGCTGCACAGCGCGGCCTGCGAAGTATCAGTTACAGTAAGCGGGGTGGGAGGAGGGGCTGGAGGTGGCAACTGCTGTTGCACTCGCAGCAGGGCCCGATGCAGCCACTGTACTCCATTACACCGGGCCCCGCTCACAGCAGTCTTTATATGTAACGCTGCCGGCCTGACCGCTGCTTTGAGTGAGCTAGAGAGTACTACTACAACGATTAGGGTAGCTTAACAAAGAGGGAGCCACTGCTTGAGCATTAAATAAATAAACTTTACATATAAAGACTGCTGTGAGCGGGGCCCGGTGTAATGGGGTCAACATACACAGGGACATGAGGGGACATATTAATAATTACTGTGACACATAGGGCCATGAGGGGACCAGCATAAGATGCTATATGTGTGTCATCCACAAATATCCCTCATAACAGTGCATCATCCACAGATATCCCCATATCAGTGCATCATCCACAGATATCCCCATATCAGTGTGTGATCCACAGATCCCCCCATATCAGTCTGCAATCCACAGATCCCCCCATATCAGTCTGCAATCCACAGATCCCCCATAACAGTGTGTCATCCACAGATCCCCATAACAGTGTGTCATCCACAGATCCCCATAACAGTGTGTCATCCACAGATCCCCATAACAGTGTGTCATCCACAGATCCCCATAACAGTGTGTCATCCACAGATCCCCATAACAGTGTGTCATCCACAGATCCCCATAACAGTGTGTCATCCACAGATCCCCATAACAGTGTGTCATCCACAGATCCCCATAACAGTGTGTCATCCACAGATCCCCATAACAGTGTGTCATCCACAGATCCCCATAACAGTGTGTCATCCACAGATCCCCATAACAGTGTGTCATCCACAGATCCCCATAACAGTGTGTCATCCACAGATCCCCATAACAGTGTGTCATCCACAGATCCCCATAACAGTGTGTCATCCACAGATCCCCATAACAGTGTGTCATCCACAGATCCCCATAACAGTGTGTCATCCACAGATCCCCATAACAGTGTGTCATCCACAGATCCCCATAACAGTGTGTCATCCACAGATCCCCATAACAGTGTGTCATCCACAGATCCCCATAACAGTGTGTCATCCACAGATCCCCATAACAGTGTGTCATCCACAGATCCCCATAACAGTGTGTCATCCACAGATCCCCATAACAGTGTGTCATCCACAGATCCCCATAACAGTGCGTCATCCACAGACCCCCCTAACAATGCATCAGCCACAGATGCCCCCATAATAGTGTCATCCACAGGCCACCATTAGTTCAAAACCCACCAAAAGCACACCTTTTGGTTCAAAATATTTTTTCTTTTTTTCAGCCTCAAAAACCTAGGTGCATCTTCTAAAGCAAAAAATACAGTAGCTTTTTTCACTATTTAAAATGCACTAGGCAAATAAAGAGATATTGGTTGCAAAAGTGTACATATTGCACCAGTTGATTTGAAATTTTCTAATTTTTCCAAGCTTGTATACTCTGTGTGTGTGTGTGTGTGTGTGTGTGTTCGTTCATTTTGGATCACAGTGGACCACACAAAAAGGTATAAAACACCCATGTGAGCAATCCAGAAAATGGGGCTCCCTGTCCTGGAATTTAACTTATTCTGGAAAATTCTTGCTTTCAGAGCCTTGTTGAAACGCCTCATGTGCTCATTTGAATAAGTATCCCATAAGGACTACCACAACAGAAATAGAGAAAAAGCACAAATAGCATGGAAACCACCGTTATGCAAGATTAACAGGAATGCTAGTCTCACATTCACCAGAAAAACACATGGATGACCCACAAGATAAAGAATGGTGCACAGACAGATGAGTCAAGAGCGGAGCAGTGGACAACACAAGTCCCATTGTGTCTACAGTAAATCAAATACAGCATTCTACCGAAAAACTATACTGAAGGAAGTTGCGGTGGTCGTAGTACGTTAGTTGAGATGTTTTGCTTACTCAGCACCAAGAAAACGCGCCATTATTGAAGGCAGAATGAAATCTGCACCACGCCAATTTATGCAGCCTCTATCAGGATACAGACAGGCTTGTCCGTTTTCTGACAGTTCAGAAAGAGATGGCGCTCAGCCTGAGACTGGAACATCGTCATTAGGTGGCGGCTACATTTTCTCTTCCTTGCATGCGACATACCGTAGATAGTGTCTGTGTACATATATCTACCAAGACAGAAAGAAAAGAGGCTGTGAGGGCTGCACATGGCGCTGGAGCAGGTGAGGGCAAGAGCTTTGTGTCTGGCACTTTGCTGAGGGCCACTGTGTGACTGGCACTGTTAGGAGCGAAACTGTAGGGCTTTGGAACTCTAGAAAGGATGCGCCCCTAATGTCTCAAACCAAAATATCCCTTAAAGGGGTTATGCCATGATCGATGTAAAACATGAAAATCAGACATTATATAGTACATGACAACCTCTTTCTAAGGCTACATGCACACGAACGTTATTTATTTCCGTGTCCATTACGATTTTTTTTGCGGATAGGATGCGGACCCATTCATTTCACCGTGTGCTGTCCGCATCAGTATGTCCGTTCCGTAGCCCCGCAAAAATAGAACATGTCCTATTCTTGTCCGTTTTAGGCACTGATACAATGGATCCGCAAAAAAAAAAAAAAAAAAGAGAAAACGGATGGCATATGGATTGCATCCATTTTCATTTTTTTTTTTTGCGGATCTGCAATTTGCGGACCGCAAAACACATACGGTCGTGTGCATGTAGCCTAACAAAGCTAGAACCTCACATGGATCCAGAGATCTCCCCATTCATTGCTCTGCTAGATTATCTTCAGCCTGGCAGTTGAAGGGGAGTGTACTTTCTGCTGCAGCTCTCTGCCTAGAACTGCCACAGCTTCTAAGGCCTCTTTCAAACGAGCGAGAGTTCCGTGCGGGTGCAATGCGTGATGCGAACGCAATTGCGCCCGCACGGAATCCGGACCCATTCATTTAAATGGGGCTGTGCACATGAGCAGTGGTTTTCACGCATCACTTTTGCATTGCGTGAAAAATCGCAGCAAGCTCTATAGTCTGCGATTTTCACGCAACGCAGGCCCCATAGAAGTGAATAGGGATGCGTGAAAATCGCATCACATCCGCAAGCAAGTGCTGATGCAATTTTCACGGATGGTTGCTAAGAGATGTTGTTTGTGAACATTCAGTTTTTTATCACGTGCGTGAAAAACGCTGTAAATCGCATTGCACCCTCGCGATAAAAACTGAACGCGATCGCAAATTGTTTGCGAAATCGCGCAGTTTTCACTGAACACATCCGGACACGCTCGTCTGCAAGGGGTCTAACTGAACATATGGCTGGTGGTAGTTGAAGATTTAAACTGAGCACGTATGACCAACTCAGTGATATGAAAAAAAAAAAAAAAAAAAAAAAAAAGGAAAGAACAAACAGCAGGTGGCGCTATACAGATACATTTTATTGACCAACTCACTGATTATACAAAGTTTTTAATTACATGCAATTACAAAAATATTCAGATTCAGGTGCTGGTTTGGAAGATGTAGATTATGCTTCATGACACAACCCCTTAAAATTTTTAACGTGCTCCTTGGGAGTGGTAAAATCTGACAACGTGGACCTCAAGTCACTCCTGCTCTACAGTAATGGAAGGATACCTGCTAAGTTTAGTACATAACCATAACTCCTGTTTACTCCAGTTCCTTATTAGGGTAGCATCAGGATCTAAACCCTTCAGTGTTAATACTCGCAATCCATTATGGCCTGGATGCACAGAATAGTACACTATGGGGCACTATTAGATTGGTTGGACTGATACCATAGTGTTAAATCTCTGACCCCTAGTGAGTCCTGTGCCCTTCACTATAATGGGACACTGCTTTATGGGTAGGCAAATCTAGTATTATTATAAAAATAAATAAATAGGAGAAAGGGATTATTAAACCACCTGAAAACGATCACATATATGTTCTCACAGGCAGACATTTGGCACATCTAAACAATATTACAACAAGCACTTACATTAATTGAAATGTGCTGTATGCAATAGCACAGTACATAACACCATACACAACTAGTACACTGATGGTGCCATCTGCTGGATAACCGTGGAACAGCAGCATGTACCTGAAAACACAAATGCCATCACCATCCAGGCAAGGCTATGTCACATTTGTTGGTTCTGGTGCAGAGTACCGTCAAAGCACTACCTAGAAAAATCCCTACTAAAATATCAGGTCATGTACATGCTGCGATTGCCACAGGCAACCATCAGTAGGGCTAGTTATAATGGGAGTCACTGACAGAAGTAGGAATTCAGTGGTACATCTCTGTTGCACGTTTCAAATACGCGATGTCAGGACTGAATGTGATAAGAACAGAATTTTAAACCATTTCAGGTGAAATTCCATTAATGTGGTATCTGTAAGGGTACTTTCACACTTGCGGCAGGACGGATACGACAGGCTGTTCACCATGTCGGATCCGTCCTTCCGCTATTTCGCCGTGCCGCCGCTCCGTCCCCATTGCCTATAATGGGGACGGAGGCGGAGCTCCGGGGCAGCACGGCGAAAGCCGCCGGACTAAAAAGTCCTGCATGTCCGACTTTTTAGTCCGGCGGCTTTCGCCGTGCACCGCCGGAGCTCCGCCCCCGTCCCTATTATAGTTAATGGGGACGGAGCGGCAGTCCGGCGGCACGGCAAGATAGTGGAAGGACGGATCCGACATGGTGAACAGCCTGTCGGATCCGTCCTGCCGCAAGTGTGAAAGTACCCTAAGACATAAAAGATGCCAGATGGCCAAATGCGGTGGATTACCTGGCAGTCATAGAAAGTACACAAAAGTGAGGTAGAGAAAGAAGGCCCAAAATAAAATGTAAAACTGTATTTTTCAAATCAGAGGAATTTCGTAGCTGAATAGCAGTCTACTGCGGTGTAAAATTATACTGCAGTTCAATAGAAGAAAAGGATGGATTAGCAAGTTTTCTTGGATTTAAGGAATTTTGCTGCATGTATAAAAATGGACTGTTCTCTTTACACAGATACTTAATGGGGTTGTCCCACAAAAAATATTCTACAGTTTGCAAACCAGCACCTGGATCTGAATACTTTTGTAATTGCATGTAATTAAAATTTTAGCATAGCCGAGTTATTCAATAAAATGTATCTGTATAGCGCCACCTGCTGTTTGTTATTTTTCTTATTTCTTTGTCCTGCTCACTGAGATGGACGCACATGCTCAGTTTCATCCTTTAACTGGCTCCTGAGCTGTGATAGGCAGAACTGAGACACACCCCCTGAGCTGTGATAGGGAGAGCATAGACACGCCTCCTCAGCTGCAGCAGATAATACACTCCCTTGAGTTGTTATAAATCTAGCAGAGCAATGAATGGGGAGATCTCTGGACCCATGTGAGGTACAGGGCTGGTTCTAGCTTTGTTAGAAAGAGCTTGTCATATGTTCTATGTGATGTCTGATTTTCATCTTTTACATTAGTCATGGGATATCCCCTTTAAAGAATGACAGGGGAGCCTTTACGTGGCTTCTCCTTACCTGGCTCAGCTCAATTGACAGGTTCCTCTCGCTAGCTTAGTTCCCATGAGTGTAGCCGATCCAGGTAACATGCTCTGTCATGGCTGCATTTCCTGGACCGAACACTGCTCCTCTAACCCGAACGCACAGCATCATAATGATCTATGATGCTGTGAGTTTGTGCCTGACCTCAGGACCACTTGCTGTACTCACCTAATGCCGTGAGTAAAGTACAAAAGACCCGCAGCCGGGCAGGAACTTATGAGGCTGTAAAGTTCTGCTCAAATGATTTGGTCTAAGAAATGCAGCCATCACATGGAGCATGATTCTCTGGATCAAACACACTCATGTCAAACTAGCCTATTTGTGTATCGGGAGGGACTTAAAGGGGTTGTCTCACTTCAGGAAATAGCATTTATTATGTAGAGGAAGATAATACAAGGCAGTTATTAATGTACTGTTATAATCCACATTGCTTCCTTTGCTGGCTGGATTCATTTTACAATTCCATTATATGCTGCTTGTTTCCACAGTTGCGACCACCCTGCAATCCAGCATCAGTGGTCTTATCATCACACTAAGGGTCCATTCACACGTCCGTAAGTGTTTTGCGGATCCGCAAAACACGGACACCTGCAATGTGCGATCCTCAATTTGCGGACCGCACATCACAGACACTATAATAGAAAATGCCTTTTCTGGTCCGCAATTGCGGACAAGAATAGGACATGTTCAATTTTTTTCAGGAACTAAATTGCGGATCCCGAAAAAACGGATCCCGAAAAAAGGGATGCGGATCCCGAAAATGCGGATGCGGATCCAGGAAATGTGGATTTGCATCTGTTCCAGCCCCATTGAAAGTTAATGGGTCCGCAAATTGCGGAACGAACGCGGACCCAAATTACAGACGTGTGAATGGACCCTAAGGCCCCTTTCACACGGGCTAGTTTTCCGCGCGGGTGCAATGCGTGAGGTAAACGCATTGCACCCGCACTGAATCCGGACCCATTCATTTCTATGGGGCTGTGCACATGAGCGCTGATTTTCACGCATCACTTGTGCGTTGCGTGACAATCACAGCATGCTCCTCTTTGTGCGTTTTTCACGTAACGCAGGCCCCATAGAAATGAATGGGGTTGCGTGAAAATCACAAGCATCCGCAAGCAAGTGTGGATGCGGTGCGATTTTCACGCACGGTTGCTAGGTGACGATCGGGATGGAGACCCGATCATTATTATTTTCCCTTATAACATGGTTATAAGGTAAAATAATAGCATTCTGAATACAAAATGCATAGTAAAATAAGGCTGGAGGGGTTAAAAAAATATATTAAAAAATAATTTAACTCACCTTAATCCACTTGTTCGCGCAGCCGGCATCTCTTCTGTCTTCATCTGTGAGCAATAGGACCTTTGGTGACATCACTGCGTTCATCACATGGTCCGTCACATGATCCATCACCATAGTGATGGACCATGTGATGAGCGTAGTGACGTCATCAAAGGTCCTATTCCTCACAGAACAAGACAGAAGAGATGCCGGCTGCGCGAACAAGTGGATTAAGGTGAGTTAAATTTTTATTTTTTATTTTTTTTAACCCCTTCAGCCCTATTGTACTATGCATTCTGTATTCAGAATGCTATTATTTTCCCTTATAACCATGTTATAAGGGGAAATAATACAATCTACACTACAACTAACCCAAACCTGAACTTCTGTGAAGAAGTTCGGGTCTGGGTACCACAGTCAGTTTTTTTATCACGCGCGTGCAAAACACATTGCACCCGCGCGATAAAAACTGAACATCGGAACGCAAAACTGACTGCAATTGCGTTCCTACTTGCGCGGGTTTGCCGCAATGCACCGGGACGCATCCGGACCTAATCCGGACACGCTCGTCTGCAAGGGGCCTAAGGTGTGGAAGTATGACCACAGCTGCTGGATTGTGTGGGGTGGTCGTAACTATGGAAACGAGCAGTGTATAATCCAATGGAAAAATGAATTAAGCCAGCAAAGGAGGCAATATGGAGAATCACAATACATTAGTAAGTGCCTTGTATTAACTTTGGCAACATGTTAAGAGCTCTGGAAAATAAAAAGGTGGAATCTTACCGGCTGCTTTGGGCAACTAAGGCTACTTTCAGACTCGCGTTTGGTGCGGATCCGTCATGGATCTGCACAAACGCATCCGTTCAGATAATACAACCGCCTGCATCCGTTCAGAACGGATCCGTCTGTATTATCTTTAACATATCTTTAACAAAGCCAAAACTGATCCGTCTTGAACACCACTGCAAGTCAATGGAGGACGCATCCGTTTTCTATTGTGCCATATTGTCTCAGTGAAAACGGATCCGTCCCCATTGACCTATTGTGTGTCAGGACGGATCCGTTTGCCTCTGCATCGTCAGGCGGACACCAAAACGCTGCAAGCAGCGTTTTGGCGTCCGCCTCCAAAGCGGAATGGTGATGGAACGGAGCCAAACTGATGCATTCTGAGCGGATCCTTATCTATTCAGAATGCATTAGGGCAAAACTGATCCGTTTTGGACCGCTTGTGAGAGCCCTGAACGGATCTCAGAAACGGAAAGCCAAAACGCCAGTGTGAAAGTAGCCTAAGCCAGTTTTCCTTCACACCCATTTTGATAAATCTCCCCCTAAGTGCTGCTCGTCATTTGGGCAGCATGAAACTCCAGACAGGTTCCCTTTACATGATCTTGTTGGACAATAAAGAACACTGTAATAATAGTTAAAAATGTAGATAACACATATACCTGGACTGCATGGTTTAAAAGGCAAAAGATTGTCGAGAAGTAAGCGTTCCTTCCTGAAAACTACCTGCTCGTCATTTACATGCAGCGATCTCCTCCACAGTATGGGGAGGAGCAATTGCTAATGCCACCGCTCATCCCCATATAGGACCATTATTTGCCGGCGACAGAGTGATGATTACACAGCACGATCTTCTGCCAGGAAACAATGATTTAAGTGTCTCCACAATTATCTCATTACCCGATAAACAAGCGTTTCACTTGTTCACCGGGTAATCGGTGGCACTTTATACCAGCAGATATCGCTAATGAGCCAATGCGTCTATGAACACTTGTTAGCGATTAACTGGCTGAAACTCGGGCAGTGTAAAGGAGCCCTAGTCCTGTGCAAGTTTTGAAGTGCACCCATCTTTATAATTGTTTTTTTTTAAATAAAATCAGTAAAATGTGGGAATATCTGAAACTTTGTATACTTCTGTATTACACTGTATAGGGTTATTTACCAATGGTCAATTACATCCTGTTAATAGCAGGATGTAATAGCAGCCTGAATATGGCAGACCTGGGCTCCGGCTGACATAACTACTTGGCAACCCACAACTTCATTCGCAGGGTGCTGATGAGAGGACAAAGAGAGAGCTCCCTCTGTCTAACCGCTCAGATGTTGTCACCACTGACCATGGCATCTAAGGGGGGTTTAAACTGCTGGGATCTGAGTTATCTTCAGCAGTGAGAGCAGGATGCCAGCTGTATTATACAGCTGGCACCACACACAAAAAAAACTATTAAAATAATATCCCATTTCCCTGGAATAATACCTTTAACACCTTCCCTGTGAAAAGAACTTCTATCCTGGCCATTCAGCCCCTTAGATACCTTAGTCAACAGAGGCTGCAGCATCTAAGTGGTTAGGTAGAGGCTCCATTTGTCACCTCATAAGGCTGGGTTCACACGAGCGTGTCCGGATTAGTTCCGGATGCGTCCCGGTGTGTTGCGGCAAACCCGCGCGAGTAGGAATGCAATTGCAGTCAGTTTTGACTGCGATTGCGTTCCGATGTTCAGTTTTTATCGCGCGTGTGCAATGTGTTTTGCACGCGCGTGATAAAAAACCGACTGTGGTACCCAGACCCGAACTTCTTCACAGAAGTTCAGGTTTGGGTTCGGTGTTGTGTAGATGTTATTATTTTCCCTTATAACATGGTTATAAGGGAAAATAATAGCATTCTGATTACAGAATGCTTAGTAGGTGATCAATTGAGGGTTAAAAAATAAAAAAAATTAACTCACCTTCTCCGTTTGTTCGCGTAAGTCCCGGTCTCTTCTTTACTTCTCAAAAGATGAACTATGGGCTAAAGGACCTTTGGTGACGTCAGATCACATGCTCCAATCACAGGGTCCATCACCACGGTGATGGACCATGTGATTGGAGCATGTGATCTTACGTCATCAAAGGTCCTTTAGCCCATAGTTCATCTTTTGAGAAGTAAAGAAGAGACCGGGACTTACGCGAACAAACGGAGAAGGGGAGTTAATTTTTTTTATTTTTTTTAACCCTCAACTGATCACCTACTATGCATTCTGTAATCAGAATGCTATTATTTTCCCTTATAACCATGTTATAAGGGAAAATAATACAGTGTATAGACAGTCACCTAGCAACCGTGCGTGAAAATCGCACCGCATCCGCACTTGCTTGCGGATGCATGCGATTTTCCCGCAACCCCATTCACTTCTATGGGGCCTGCGTTGCGTGAAAAACGCAGAATATAGAGCATGCTGCGATTTTCACGCAACGCATAAGTGATGCGTGAAAATCATCGCTCATCTGAACAGCCCCATTGAAATGAATGGGTCCAGATTCAGTGCGGGTGCAATGCGTTCACCTACCGCATTGCACCCGCGCGGAAATCTCGCCCGTGTGAACGCAGCCTAACAGGGTGTCAATGGGTTATCATGGCAGCCGGGGGCTTAAAGGGGTTATCCGACACTAAAAATATGTTCCCCATATGCCAAGGCCCCCCACACAATCTACTTACCTGACTCCCCGCGCCGCAGCTTCTCCCCGTGTGCGGATAAAAACATCCGGTGACGGGTAGGGGGGGAGCAACCATTGGCAGGCGGTGACGGGGACGTGCCTCCATAGCGTCACCAGAGATGCTAGGGAGGCTCGTCCCAGTCACCGCCTGCCATTGACTGTTCCTTCCCGCCACCGGATGTTTACATCCGCGCACGGTGAGAAGTAACAGCGGCGGTGCGGGGACCAGGAGCGGCCTCCATGTCTGCCATCTTACTACACCTACTAGGCAGTGCTAAAAGCAGGCCCTAATGGGATGTCTACAACTTCACTGAAAGCAATACAGAAGTATTGAAGTGTATTATATGAACGATGAGGTTCAAGTCCCCGCAAGGTTAAAAAAAAAAAAAAATAGAACTACAAAATTATTATGCAAGCTGTAAAAAAAATAATACATCACATACCAGCGTTGCTGTTTTTTGTTAATTCTGCCCCCAAAAACACAATAAATGAAAGTCATATGCACCCCAAAATGGTACCAAAGAGAACGCCAACTCTTCTGAAAACACAAGACGTCGCCCAAGTTTGCTAACAGAAAAATAGTTATTTCTCAAAAAACACACATTTTTAAATATTGCAAAAGTAGCAAAAAAACATAAAATAACAAACCAGATAAATTTGTAATTGCAAAGACACACAGACTAAAAAGGTACAGTAACTTGTTATTTATAATAGTGGTGAACAGCATAAAAATAAAACTCTATAAAACGAATCCCAAAATATTGTAGAATTGCCTTTTTCCTCTCCCCACTACTAGAAAGAAAATTAAGAAACATTTTTGAATACTCATCCTGCAAAAAACAAGCCCTCATATGGCTGTTGATTGAAGAATAAAAACAAAAACTAAAACAGGCGGCAGCAAGGGGTTAAACTAAATAAGTGCCCACATAATTTTTGAAATGGCTTTCAGAGGGCCTCAAATCAAGGACTGGCCCTGCCTCTGCAAGTTGCTAAACAAGCTCTGACAGACTAACATCCGTCCCTGGTAACAGAGACACAGAAGATGGGTGAGAGGAACTGGGGTGTGTCAGAGCTAGCCGAGATCCTGAACCTGATAAAAGAACTGCTTCTACACTGCTTCTGAACATCACAGGAGCCTCCTGCCTTTCTGTAAGAGCTCATGCACACGGCAATTTGCAGTCCGCAATGCACTGGCACCGACCGTGGGGCAGCCGTGTGTGGATCGCGGACCCATTCACTTGAATGGGGTCCGCGATCCACATCCGACGGTCCGCACTACATTTTTGCGGTGAGGAGGCACGGCCAGAAACACCACGGAAGGGTTCCGATCAGTGCTTCTGCACCGCATCTCCGGGTTTGCGGAGTGAATGGGTCCGCATCCGTGATGCGGGGTGCACACGGCCGATGCCCCATGTATTGCGGACCCGCCGTATGCGGCAACGGCCGTGTGCATGAGCCCCAAGTGTGATTTATCCCTCTTTAGCTGTTCTGTGAGCTGTGGAGCTGAAAGCAAGCTTATTTGGAAGTAGGGGAAAGGATATCACAGTGGTACAGTGCTGGCAGAAGCGAGATGACCCCCTACTTCTGAGTGAAATGAATCTAGCTATGCAGCTGAAGCAGGGAATAATATGGCTGAAAAAAGGAAGCCCAACCATAACTGTTCCTTCACAGTTATGATTGTACAAAAAGCACAGCCAGTAAGCAAACTATTTTTAAAAACTCTGGTATGCTTTAATGATTCCCCTCATGATAAATCTCCCCCACTCGGTCTGTCTTTTGATTGTTGGGACTTTACTACTAAGCTACTTGTCATGGTTGGAAGCAACATACAACTCAATGCAATTAGTGACTAAGGGCATACTGCAAAAAAAAATAAAAAATTGCTTGAAGCAGGTGCATACACATAGCCAGCTACACATTATTTTTAAGGTTTTCACTGTATTCGCAAACTCCCATAGCTGAAGGGAATTTTCTTTATTAGTCAACAGTCATAGAGCAGGTACAAGGTGTAACAAAACAGCCTCGAGACATGGAGAATAGACATCTGCTGGCAAAATCCCAAATGCAAACAGCAGTGCTTACCTTGTATGCTGGAAGCTTACAGTGCAAGAAAGGAAAGTCATTTAATGAAAAGTGGAATAGAAGCACAGAAGATGTAGACAAAGGCAAAAAACAAGCAGTTTACCATAAAGAACTGAAAATGTGAAGCTATAGATTAAAAGGAAAAAAGGCAGGGCTCAATAGCAGCTACAAACTAGTCGGCTTCCAAGTGAGATGCACTTTCATTACTGCAGTTACATTTTATAGCTCCCTGTTAATCAGAACCAGATGTGGCCGCTTCTACAAATGCACAAGAAATGTTTCCACGTTCCATGAATAGAGCGGGGACTGTGACGTAGGGAGAGCACAATGTAAGACGAGCGTACAGCGGAAAGATAAATCTTTATGTGCACCCATGCGGCCTTACACATCAGCAGTCATAAAGCCAAGCCAAATTAATCGGGCGGCACAATATTACTGCCATTCCGTGACCTTGTAAGTCCACACATGTTAGAAATGTCTGTGATCATCACAAGTCCCATACATACAGAACAACAGAAGTCACTGTGTTGTGCTTGGACTGGCAGAAATCCTGCGTCAAAATATCATACGAGGGCATGTTCGCACAGCGGATCTTTAACAAGAATCTGGTGCATTTTCATAGCAATATCTGCATTCCTAAAGGGAGTCAGAAGCTTTAACCATGCTAACCGGTTGACAGCTGGGAAGAGGAGGACAAACATACCTATTGTGGAGCTTCTCATCAGGAGTAGTGTGAATATCAACTTTTATTCTGCCAGATTCTGCTCTTACAAGTGCCCAGGAGGTGGAGCTTCACTGTGAGTGCTCTCTGAATTAGGCTTCTTTACAGCTCTCCCGGTCTGAGTGACAGATGTAGTGATCTCATGGTTGGATACTACAGCTATCACTCAGGGCAGAAATGGAGGAGGAGCTGGAAAGTAACTCAACGCTGCTTTACAGGCCCCAATGATCCACAAAGAGTTTGTACTGCTCTCCCCAGCACGGTCAGCAGTTAAGTGTTGTCAAAACTGCTAATAGGCCTCTTTCACATGGTAAGTATTTGTTCAGTACTTTGCATCAGTATTTGAAAGCCAAAATCTGGAGTGAAACCTACAAATCAAACCACAAAGGGTTCTGGGCAGCTTCACTGTTTGGGAGAATGGCTCTGCCCCCATGACACCTTACTGGCAATGGAATACAGTGATCAAAGTTACTTTCTCCATTATGCCAGATCTGCCAGAAGATGGAAGATCATCACTGGTGGTTTTGGGGGCCCAAGTCCTGCCGAGAACCTCCATTTAAAAGGGGTTGTCAGTGTTCAGAGCAGAACCCAGATATATCCCCATTTTCAACAAGGCAGCCCCCCTGATAGGAGCATTTCATGCTCTGATGCTCTCCATGGGTGGAGGCTTCCACCTAGCAGTGAGCCCAGTGATGTCACTGGCACTGATGCGCGGGCTTCAGCGCCGCCATACCCTGTACAATGGCTAGGACATCGCTAAAGCCCGCCCATCAGTGCCAGTGATGTCACCGGCAACACTTAGCAGTGTAAAAAGTATAAACAAACAGCCCTTTCCCTGCACGATACAGCGCAGGGCATGAAATGCTCCAATGCTCATATCAGGAGGACTGCCTGGGTGAAAATGGGGAAATAACATCTTTAAACATGATATAGAAATAATAATAGTATAATATAAATAATAAATAATATACTATTAATTTTAAACATGTTCCAGTATGAATGTATATTAAGATCTATACCTGTTGTAAGTGGATGGGAACAGACCAAATACTTTGCTACAATTGTATCCAGTCTGGCAGTAGTATCCATTCCTCCGTGAAATGTATATATCAGAAACGACACAAAATCGATCTCCTGCTACAATGTATCAACCAAGGCTGTTACGCTGACGAACGATCACCTACACTAGACTGGATACTACGTCTGCGTTTTCAGCCTCAGGATGTCGACAAGCATGGTCCTCATCCACTGACAGCAGAAATCAACGTGTTGAAAATGTTGACAGACTGAAACATAATAGATCATTCTATGGGAAATAAAGGGGTTCTCTGGGACTTTTATACTCATCAGAATTAGATCAGGAGGGTCCAAGTTGCGGCACCCCCACGATCAGCTGTTTTTCAGTAGGCAGCTCAAGCGCCTAAACTACACAGTGGATGGAGGCGGTTACTAAAGCGTTGCCCCCATTCACTTGTATGGGAGCCACACTGCAGTAACCAGCTCCATCCGCTATACAGTGGGCAAAACCGCGTAGATCAGGCACCGGAGGTTCTGCAAAACAGCTGTTTGGCAGGGGTGCTGGGAGTCAGAGCCCTGCAGACCTTCCCTAATCCCTAACCCCCTTAAGATTTATTTACCAACTGAACGAAGTCCTCATTACAGTGGGGTATCCATGAAGTCAAAGTCACCCCAATGCACGGCCAAGCCATGTTCTCCATGGGAAGAGACACACCGTGTAGGTGGTTCATAGAAGAAGGTCAAAATAAAGTCCCGTGGGGGCAGCGCTATATCTTCCCCAGTATACATCATAGGGTCTGAAAGACATCCTTTGTGTAGGTGTTATGTTTTCGGTGGCCTTGCATTTTATAGCGTTCTACTTGACTAAAGCTGGGCACCAGGAAGCAGTTCACCTCTCACTTAAAAAAAAAATAAAAGCCGGAGAGCAGCCAACTACTTTCTGTTCTCTCCTCGCCAATTGTGGCACCCTTTCTAGTTTTCTTTACTCATGCAGCTGTGCTTCGGATGAGCGATTTTAAAAAGCAGTTACTCAGCATTCACATCTAATGTGGGACGCATCAAAATTCTGCCTAGGACCACGTTATTCTTCTTACCAAAATGTAGCTGTTGGCAAAACACTGTTCCAAAGAAAGAAACACAAGACGTAGCATCTGATGCACAAAGAGATTGGGGCTGGCTGGGTTTCTAGGCACTGCGCATTAAGAAGCCTCCTGCAGTTTTTGGCACTTTCCCGGTCCCGGGAGAGTTCAGTAGCTACCTGCACATAATAGTGTTTGAAAGTCACGCCATCCTACCTGAAACATCTCAGCAGTATGCTCCGAGGGCAGGCCGGTCAATACGAGCCTGTCTAGACACCCAATTTAGAGCACAGCGAGCCCATTTCAACTTCTATTAAACAATATGCAGAGCAGAAATTGGTTTATTGTGC
The DNA here is from genome assembly GCF_905171765.1 of Bufo bufo. Classification (NCBI taxonomy): domain Eukaryota; kingdom Metazoa; phylum Chordata; class Amphibia; order Anura; family Bufonidae; genus Bufo; species Bufo bufo. Next base: position 366,010,063 of record NC_053393.1, on the reverse strand, counting down.
AGCTTTGGATACTGCACAGTCTTTTTATTCACAACCCTAAACCTGCAAATAGGAGCGGTTTTCCCCTTCAACTGTGACAGAATATTGCTCTTAACAAGCGGCTTTCTATATAATCTCTTAGCGTAATTTTCGCTTCACTCTCTGGGTTCATGGTTACAGAAATATTTATTTCCATCTAATTTACTATGTGCTGTAAACGTTCTCCCTTGCATTAGTGAAGGTGCTATATTTATGCCACAACTGAGATTTTCCTTCTGCCTTGGCTGGAAAGTGAACATTTTATGGATAGGCAGAGAAGAGTTGAATTAAATGGCACATGCAGGATTTTGGCTCCGAGCCCGTTTGCCAAATTACCCTTCGCAGAAGTATTCCATGAAAGAAAACGAAGCTTTGCTTGCGCATGTGGCATGGAGATTTTTTTTCTTTTTCTTTTTTTTAAAATAAATTATAAAACACTCAAATCAGTCAAACAGTGGTTTGTGCCTTTTGGCACAACATTATTTCAGGAAATCAGAAAAAAAAAAAAAAAATTGGCCAACCAAAGTTTACATTATTTTATCACATTTCTGAAGAAAATTGCTTTGGCGTAGGAAACGTAACCACTCGAGTAAACCTCAGCTAATAGATGGCTATTCAGGGTAGCAAATACTGGATATGGCTTTTTGCGCCTAGCTCTATGGTTTAAAGTCTTGGGTTTTACTGCCAACGTGGATACTGCCCACACACAGGATATACTAGACTTAAAGGGGCTGTCTCACTCGAGTAAGTGGCATTTATCATGTAGAGAAAGTTAATACAAGGCACTTACTAATGTATTGTCCATATTGCTTCCTTTGCTGTCTGGATTCATTTTTCTATCACATTATACACTGCTCGTTTCCATGGTTACAGACCACCCTGCAATCCATCAGTGGTGGTCGTACTTGCACACTATAGGAAAAAGCATCAGCCTCTCTTGTGGCCGGGACCATGGGAGCGCACATAGGCTGGTGCTTTTTGCTATATTGTGCAAGCATGGGCACCACTGATACATTGCATATTTTCTATGCAACCGTCAGAGTGGCTCACAGTGTTCCATGCACGTCATGACCAGCGCGGGCTTCCAGGATCTCTCCAGCAGCACAGTTCAAATCAGTGAAAAATTTGTAGGCACCATAACTGTGAGCTTAGGCTGCATGCAGGGGTGTAACTACCATAGTGGCAGACCATGCGACTGCTAAGGGGCCCAGGGCAAGAGGGGGCCCAGTCTTAGTTAGGCCCCTTTTACACGGGCGAGTTTTCCGCGCGGATGCAATGCGTGAGTTGAACGCATTGCACCCGCACTGAATCTGGACCCATTCATTTCTATGGGGCCATGCACATGAGCGGTAATTTTCACGCATCACTTGTGCGTTGATTGAAAATCGCAGCAAGCTCTATTTTGTGCGTTTTTTCACGCAACGCAGGCCCCATAGAAGTGAATGTGCGGATGCGGTGCGATTTTCACGCACGGTTGCTAGGAGACGATCGGGATGGGGACCCGATCTTTATTATTTTCCCTTATAACATGGTTATAAGGGAAAATAATAGCATTCTGAATACAGAATGCATAGTACAATAGGGCTGGAGGGGTTAAAACATTTTTTAACTCACCTTAATCCACTTGTTCGCGCAGCCGGAATTTCTTCTGTCTTCTTCTTTGAGGAATAGGACCTTTGACGTCACTACGCTCATCACATGGTCCGTCACATGATCCATCACCATGGCGATGGATCATGTGATGGACCATGTGATGAGTGCAGTGACGTCACCACAGGTCCTTTACCCAGGTCCTGAAGAAAGAAGACAGAACAGATGCCGGCTGCGCGAACAAGTGGATAAGAGTTAAAAAAAAAAAAATTATGTTTTTTAACCCCTCCAGCCCATTGTACTATGCATTCTGTATTCAGAATGCTATTATTTTCCTTTATAACCATGTTACAGGGGAAAATAATATAATCTACACAACCTTGAACCCAAACCTGAACTTCTGTGAAGAAGTTTGGGTCTGGGTACCACATTCAGTTTTTTATCACGCGCAAAACGCATTACACCCGCGCGATAAAAACTGAACAACGGAACGCAATCGCAGTCAAAACTGACTGCAATTGCGTACATACTCGCGCGGGTTTGCCGCAACGCATCCGGACACGCCCGTGTGAAAGAGGCCTTAGGATCATCCCCTCTTCTACTGGGGGTAAAAACTTGGTTAGGATTCTACCCTCTAAAAGGAACAACTTTGAACAAATGAGGCAGCGGAAAAAATGGCCCACGGGTCATAGAAAGGGGTTTAGGCGGAAACTCTTCTGTCCTGTGTGGGGGGCCTGGTTTGATCCTTGCTATGGGGCCCTTACTTCTCTATGTACGCCACTGGCTGCATGAATGTATTTTGACCAGCGTTACATTCTACCTAATGTACTAAAACAATCATGCATAAATATACTGGGGAGCACAAGGCCACTCATGATTCTTGATAAAATGACAACAGGAGGGTTGCTTTAACCCCTTCTTGACGGAGTGATTTTCCATTTTAAACTCCCTGCCCTCCCAGAATAACTTTTTTTCATTCACATAGATGTATAAGGGCTTGTTTTTCTTTTTTAGAAGGTCAGGTTATACTCTCTAATGGCACCATTTAACAGTGCACCATTTAACATTGTGCCGCCATCTGCGCCTGAAATATGCCTAATTTAGGCATATTTCAGCTTAGTAAATGACCCCCCTTAGTGTTTTTTTAGGAAAATTTTGTGTCGCCATATTCTGACCCATAATTTTATTTTTTTCTACCGAAGGAAGGCAAATTTTTTGCGGGTTGATCGCTTTTATTGATACCATTTTGTGATACATGTGACCTTTCAATTTTTTGGGGGAGACAAGGTCAATTCTGGCATTGTTTAACTAATCTGCAGGTTAAGGTCTTTAATTCAGTATTTACCATAAAAATAGAGAGAGAAAAAGAGTAAGGCTGGTTTCACATCTGTGGCATGGAGATCCAGCCGGGAATCGGCCAGACAAACCGCTGCGTGCGCGATTTTGCCGGACTGCAGCTGGATCTCATTCCATTTGCATCCGGATCTAGAGACTTCCAGCAGGCAGTTCTCTGCCTGAACAGCCTGCCGGAATCCATGCCGCAGATGTGAAACTAGCCTAAGGTAAATTTTTAAAAAAGTATAATAAAAAAATCGTAATATGAAATCTGGTTACTACATGTGCATTATAATGTTTATTTTTATCATAGATACTGTATACAAATAAGTCATAAACCTCTCATAACCTTTCAAAAAGTAAATTGATTCTATTTGAAAGCGGTGAATTTACCATCGATATACATTGTGTTTAACACAAATATACTTCCAGATTAGTCTCATTTAATAGGAAGAAACAGTTTAGGTAACCAAACAACATTCGCACATGGCTCCCACAGCGAGTCTACTGTGCTCTGTCTGCAAAACCTTGGCATTTCTCTCAAGCAAGTCAATAACAGGAACTTGATCATAAATGCCCTGGTTTCCGGTTAATACAGCGCTTCAGCTACTCAGCCAGTGGTGCATACGAAGAAATAAAACTGGCATGAAGGCAGCCAGGAAAACGCTCCAGTGTTTCTGAATACATTTGTTTCTCAGTTACCGAGGCTTTGGCTCTAGCTTTATTTTATCGTGTTCCTCACAGACTTCATATCGTCCTGCTGTCAAGTTAAGGCATTTATGAAGCTGTATGTTAGGAAAAATATTAAGACACTACATATGAATATCATGTCGTCCGATTGCTCAAAATTACATGGTTTCCTCGTCACCAAGGCTGACATGCCAAGTTTGCTATTTTTTTGATTAACCAGGGCATTTTCTGACATGGCCATCTGATCCCTGCCTGCACTCACCCATATCCCTTTTTCAAGAATTATTTAAAGAGGACCTTTCATGGAAATTTTTCGGTTTAATGGAATACCTTTCCTTGCAGGGTAACCTCCACTGATGCTGCCACCCTGGTTGTTTTTTTCAAATACCCCTCGCATGCCCCTCTACTATTTTCAGGCCCAGCATGTTAATACTTAGCATTAGTACAGGGAGGAGGAGACTCCAGGGTTTCTCAATGGGCGTCTCCTTCTCCCTGGCTGTGCCACGGTCCAATCACAGTGGAGAGCTTCACAGCCAGGGAGAAGGTGAGTTGTTTTCTCTCCCTGGCTGTGATGCTTTCTGCCATGATAGGACCGCGGCACAGCCAGGGAGAAGGAGACGCCCATTGAGAAACCCTGGCGTCTCCTCCTCCCTGTACCGATGCTCAGTATTAACATGCTGGGCGCCAAAACAGAAGAGGGGGCACAGCGGGGCATGCGAAGGGTATTTGAAGAAACAAAACAACAGGGTGGCAGCATCAGTGGAGGTTACCCCGCAAGGAAAAGTATTTAAACAAAAAAATTTCCATGAAAGGTGCTCTTTAAAGGGAACTTGTCATCAACTTTGTGCTGACCTCACTGACGGATGCATACAATAGTGACAGAAATGCTGATGTCAGTGGTGTGTCACTCATGAGCTAAACGTAAGTGGTTGCCGAGAACCAGCATCATAATCACTGCAGCCCAGGCCTGAGAAGAGTCCTGGTTATTCCTAATCTCCTGCACCTCACCCATCTGCTGATGATTGGCAGTTCTCTCCTAGAGAGAAAGGGGGAAAACTAGGTAGAAGCCGGTCAGTCATCAGCAGGTGGGCAGGAGAGCAAGAATTTATGAATAACCATGACTCTTCTCAGGTGGCCGGGACTCTTTTCGCAATGATTGTGATGTTAGTTCTCGGCAACCACTTACTTTTAACTTATAAATGATCAACTCACCTGTCTCTACTTTTTGCTGCCTTTAGTATGGGAAGCATAAAGGTGATGACAGGTTCCCTTTAAACCCTGGCAATCTGGAATCAAAGTGTACCGTTTAACAAATAAAATGCTTATAAAATGGGGTTTGTGGCTAAAAGTCAAAGTAAAGCAGCACCCGGGATGTACAAAACCTACTAAAATTAAAAGTTGTAGATGTGTAGAGTTCAGTCTTCAAATGGACTGATCAGACATTCAACTACACATCTTCTCACCCCTAAAGATAAAAAAAAAAAAAAAAAAAAAAAAAAAAAAGGGACAACCTTTCCACTGTCAGAGAGTACATTCGTTCTTACTGGTAAGAGGGATGATAGCATGAATAAAAGTTTCTGTATCCCTGGAAGTTACTCAAAGACAGTACAGGTGAGATGACAGAAAGAGCTATGATAGGTAAGAGGGGTGATAGCATGAAGAAAAGTTCCTGTCAATAACAAGCCGTGATGTTTCTTCCTGTTGTCACTTGTAGCTTCTCCCCTCTTACATACACACAAAGGGGAAAATTCAAGAAGGCTTTTAAGGTAGTTTCTTTGCATAGTAAAGCATAGAAATCTTACTGTATGATGTAAAAAAAAAAAAAATTTTTAAAAGACGACAAGTCTATCCAATGAAGTTAAAAAAGGTTATGCTAATGCACACTGCCCTGTCATACACCAAAAACATATACAGACATAGCTTTAATACATACACTCACCTAAAGAATTATTAGGAACACCATACTAATACGGTGTTGGACCCCCTTTTGCCTTCAGAACTGCCTTAATTCTACATGGCATTGATTCAACAAGGTGCTGATAGCATTCTTTAGAAATGTTGGCCCATATTGATAGGATAGCGTCTTGCAGTTGATGGAGATTTGAGGGATGCACATCCAGGGCACGGAGCTCCCGTTCCACCACATCCCAAAGATGCTCTATTGGGTTGAGATCTGGTGACTGTGGGGGCCATTTTAGTACAGTGAACTCATTGTCATGTTCAAGAAACCAATTTGAAATGATTCGAGCTTTGTGACATGGTGCATTATCCTGCTGGAAGTAGCCATCAGAGGATGGATACATGTTCTCATTCGGTTTACGCCAAATTCGGACTCTACCATTTGAATGTCTCAACAGAAATCGAGACTCATCAGACCAGGCAACATTTTTCCAGTCTTCAACAGTCCAATTTTGGTTAGCTCGTGCAAATTGTAGCCTCTTTTTCCCATTTGTAGTGCAGATGAGTGGTACCCGGTGGGGTCTTCTGCTGTTGTAGCCCATCCGCCTCAAGGTTGTGCGTGTTGTGGCTTCACAAATGCGTTGCTGCATACCTCGGTTGTAACGAGTGGTTATTTCAGTCAACGTTGCTCTTCTATCAGCTTGAATCAGTCGGCCCATTCTCCTTTGACCTCTAGCATCCACAAGGCATTTTCGCCCACAGGACTGCCGCATACTGGATGTTTTTCCCTTTTCACACCATTCTTTGTAAACCCTAGAAATGGTTGTGCGTGAAAATCCCAGTAACTGAGCAGATTGTGAAATACTCAGACCGGCCCGTCTGGCACCAACAACCATGCCACGCTCCAAATTACTTAAATCACCTTTCTTTCCCATTCTGACATTCAGTTTGGAGTTCAGGAGATTGTCTTGACCAGGACCACATCCCTAAATGCATTGAAGCAACTGCCATGTGCTTGGTTGACTAGATAATTGCATTAATGAGAAATAGAACAGGTGTTCCTAATAATTCTTTAGGTGAGTGTACATCTTCCTGAACCTGTTCTACACAGCTGCAAAGCCCAGTTATTACAGCCAATGCCCGATGTGCCAAAGAAAGAACACAGCCTGTATTCTGCCGCCAAACCTGGGGGGCAGGGACAGGACTACTTTCCTTGCTAATACTCTGCTCTAGTATCACAGCACTCTGGCTTGAAAGGAGTAGTTCTAATTATACATGCATCTTAAGGAATTGCTACAACTGTAAGTTCAATGGTGAACAAAACCTTAGCAATAAAAACACCCTTACAAACAAAAACATAGCACAAGCAACCATCCAGTAACTACTATAGATGATGCCGACTTCTTCACCAGTTTTAGTTGGCATAACCGGAAACATAACCAACGCTTTACCACAAAGGCTATACCACTAACTACCTCTAGATGGCGCACTTAGCTGAGGATTCCCTGAAAGTCTATTTATTTGTATACATTACAAGGTGTTGTTGCATTCCATTCGAAAGAGGAAAAAGACACTTACATTTGTCACAGCTCATTGGTTAAAGCTAAGTCCACATGTACTGGACTTTTTTGTTGCAGATTTTGCCGCCAATGTCACTGTACTGAAAAGAGTGAAATCCACATTGAAAATGCACGCACTATGGATTTTCAAATCCGCAGTATGCTCATATTTCCACTTTGATTTTTTTTCTGCAATGCATGGAAAGGGTTTTGAAAACCCAATCCTCACGTATTATATAGTAAATTTGCGACGATCCTTCCAACACATCTGAACACACCATAGGTAAACTTCCTAATGCCATTTTATACTGTAGCTGCCGTGCACCAGTCTCTGCACATACAGAAGGCCCCAAATATGTTCGACACAATCATGTTGTCCAGCCCGTGTGAAGCACCTTTCATTCCCCAAATCTGTCATACATGTTCCAAATCATGTGTCACAGCACATTTTTTTCTGGTTCCGTTATACAAGGAAGTCACGGCTCAGAGTCTAAATCCAATAAAAGATTTTAAAAAAATTTAAAAAAATTTAAAAAGACTTCCTAAAGCTTTTGCAAATGACTTGCTAGAATTGGCATTATCTGAATGGTGTATAGAAAAAACTGCATAAAAGGAAAGTGCCAGAGAAATGGATGTGCTGAATATCTTTCAGGCTTAAATCAATCTTTTATTGCTCCAATGCATCAAACATAAAAAAAATGAAGCACTTTTTGCAAATAGTCTTGATCCATCCATCTGTACCCTGCTTATAGCGAACCAGAAAACAAGCTGTACTTCCAGGTTTCATACTTGGCTGCAAAATGTGGTTCACAAACCCACTGAAGTCAATGAGTCCGCAAAAACAAATGCAACACGGACACAACACAGACGTCTGGATCTGGATTTTGCAGACCCATACCCATAACAATCCCCTGCTAATCAGGTGCCCACGCTTCTCTGTTCCCCGGCTCCAGCAGTAATAGCCCCAGAGGTCGCACTACATTTTTTCCAGAAAAGTAAAAATACTCCTCTTTTTTAGGAGTTTTTTTTACCCGAGGAGTAGTACGAAAGTTTCAGTAATACAAATACATAATACGTAGGCTTACACTTGCCCACATCTGTGTTGGAGGCTCCGTCCAGGGCGTCTGTCACAGATTCTGTCAAAAAGAGAGGACAAAAAAGCCTCACATGTAGGATTTTTTTTGCCTGATAAAAAGACAAGATCCTGAACGAACTTCATTATAGTCAATGGAGACTGCTCAGCTCCGTTCCGGTCACTTAGGTGCCCGATCCAGCGCTTCCGTTATTTTTGTTGTTCTGCTCATCTAACAGAGCAGAACAACAAAAATAAATAGTGGCGGTGTGAACGCGCCCTCCCGTCAACTTCTCCAACATACAGTCCCATGTAAATAACATCATTCACCTCTCTCCAAGATAGGGTTAATAAGCCCCTGGGGGGGGGGGGAAGGGGTTTCTTGAGCAAATGCACAACAGGTTATTATAGCCAGGTGGAAAAGTACAGGGAAGATCCGCTATATTGGACTGTACTTTAGCGCTTCGCGATAATAGCCTGCGGTGCATTCACTCCAGACCCCACTGCATAGGCGGTCTTCAGTGTTAACTGTAAGGAAGCTGGGGGCCAATTAGTCGCTCCATGTGGCCATACCCTAATACAACTCTGTACACCTGGGGGGTTCCATGGTGCCACCTATATATTTTTATTATTTTTTCACTGCGCTGATGAATGGCAGGAAAAGACTAAGGCGTATTGGTACGCCTGGACTATTTCCAGGAAGTAAAATGGCCTGAACAAGCGTCTATGACGCTTGTACAAGAGTTATTGCGACCTCTGAATGGCCCAGATTTACTAAGCCTGCAGATGGTGTAGACAGACAGAGACCAGATTTATCACAGGGGCTCAGGCTGGATGATATCAGGGACAGACACTTTTCTCCGACTCTACACCAACTATTGGTTGGCTGCTTTTTACAGCAGAATTGCACTGAAATTTTGGCACAAAATGGAGCATCTTTAAAGTGTGAAGATGTCGTTTCTGATCACTTGGACTACATTTTGTGTTATAAGTGTTCTTATGGAAAAGGGAAAAGCTTTAAATTAATGATATAACATGTAGAAAGCCGAGTACATTTGCAAACAAAATATAAAAGGGTGTAAAGCGCAGGGTAAACTAAAATACAACACTGGGTATCAGTGGTGGGTAGATCTCTGAATAAATGTGATATTAACAGTGTTGAGTTTTATTATTAACTTTTAAAAAAAGATTAAAACAAAATTTATATCACAGAAGATTTCAACAAAGGAAAATATATCAAAACAAATGTGTTTTCCTTCTACACCACAATGTGTTATGAGTATACAGATATAATAAAACTAACAGGAAGCGATATAGGTTACATTGTTATCACGTGACAAAGGCCATCCAAGACCATTGAAAAAATATTGATTGCCATTGTTTATTTAAAGTGTCGAGAATGAAGATGAAGATCACCATGAAGTATAAATTACTAAATATATCAGTTTGTTTAGTATTTTTTTTTTTATGGAGTATTTTATTGAGTGGAGCTTAATATACAGACAAATACATAAGATATGGCGTTTAGACAGGGGACCTTTACAGTTCCATTGGGCAATGTTATTTAAAAGCAGTGTTGGACCGATGAAGGTCATAACGGGACATTTGTTTTGTTTAATCTATTTGACACAGGGGTGGTGCGAAGTAAATGACACACAAGGAACTTCTGAAACGTACTCCGCCCCATCAACGGCCTAAACTGTCGTAGACCGAGTTATACTGAATGGACTTTAGTTTGAAACAGAGTTATTTCTTCTGGAATATATGGAACTGTTCAAGTCTTCCCTAAGTGCAGGCTGTGGTTCAGTTAAGAATCTCTCTTTAAAGAGTATTCAAACCTCAAGTCTTGCTCTTATCAGCAAAACAATCTTAGGCCCCGCTCCCTAGGCCCGAAACCCCACCCCCCCTTGTTGAGCATGTTGTAAAAACCATAATAGTGATTGCCTGTAGCAACACATCATACATCACTGCGAGGGGCCAATGAACAGAGGCCGTGGAGTGACTCGGGCAGCATTGCTCAGCCCGCTTCAGACTGGACCATACATAGATGGTCCATATGTGCCACGTTTTCCCACAGACAACACAGGCAAATATAGAACATGCTGAGATTTTTTCAGCAGACTGATGGTCTGTGCGGAAAATCACTCATGCGATAAAACCAATTTGATTAAATGTTTAATGATAGGGTACCCATGTGCTATGCCAGCATCTAGCAAACCTCCCGGAGGCACGGGCAGCAATATGCATTCCTGCCCGTACTCCCTGCGTTGCGGCACCATTAAGAAAATGTGTTCTCCATACTCTGTACACGGGTGAGCGGTGTACTGAAAATTGGATTTTTGTACTTAATGTAAAATCTCTTTCTCGTTCAATGCATTGGGATAGCTGTATTAGTAGCTAGTTATCAGCCCTTCCAGACTGTTAAATGTAAAGACTTGTTTTATCTGTCTTAGTTATCTGCTTATTTTTCTTAAATCTTCATTTTCTCTCATCTTGGATGACATTTTGGGGCTGTGGAACCGATTACTCAACTTACAATGGTTTCAACATACAATGGTCGTCCTGGAACCAATTAATATTGTAACTTGAGGGACCACTGTATATGTTTAATTGTTTTGGTAAATAAATTCCATTAAACCATTCACAATGTCATGCTCTTCCAGAGATTTTTGTAAGATTATTGGGCAGTTTCTCTGCCTACAAGATATTGTCACAGATGCTTGGTTTACTTTTGCAGTTCTCAAAACTGAATTTGACTCAGCAGAGATCACATGCCTCTTCTTTACAGCAAAAATGTTATAATATGAACAGAGTTGAGAAAAAGACCTTAATCCTAACTTCTACAAGCCTATGAATACAGAATCAACCTAATCAAACTAATATGAAAAGTTGTTATACTAAAAATCTTCATCTACTTGCAAGAATTAGTCTTTATGTAGAAAACTATGATTTAAATCAGTTTGATTTTCAGTTTGATTTTCTCATTAATGGCATTGGGGAACACAGCACCATGGGACGTCCCAAAGCAGTTCCCGAGGGTGGGAAAAGAACAGCAATGCAAACGGTTAGGTGAGAAGGTGCAGGAGAACCATATGACAGGACGAGGAGAGGCCATAGCATGAAATGGAAGTTCGGAAAACAAAGGAATGGGCCGAGAGGCTCCAGGACCAGGAAGAATCCAAAGAGAAAATAGTGGGAGACTGCCAGAATCCCAGGATAAGTGCATGGTAGAAAATCCCAAATGCAAGAAAAAGGCAAAGGGAAACACCCAGCTCAACCCAAGGCTGGGAAAAATAAAAATCTGGAGGAGAGAAAGCAGGGCAGATGTCCTGCGTAGAAACAGAGGTGAACAAATGCACACTGGGGAGCCAGAGGAAGGAACTGGAAGATCCCCTGCTCCAGATTGATAAAACAGGAGCGCATCACCGCCGGAAAGAGAACGCTGGCAGTGACCTAGCCAAGCTACATATAGAAATATGCCCTAGAAGGATCTATAAGACAGATCCAACAAGAAGATATGGTGGTCCCAACGAGCCAGCGAGGGAAGCTGTCAAAGGAAAAAATGCCTGGGAAAAGACAGAAGTCCTGACCAAGGAAAACATCTTCCTGGAGGGCAAGTAAATTCTGTAAGGCCTACAAACAAAAAGAACCCAGCCAGAAAAAAAGAACTTGGCAAGGAAAAACCACTCAGTATGGTCACAGACCCAGGACATGCCCTGCCGTGGCAAATGCCATGTGAAAGCACAGGAGCAGATGCCAGTGTAGAGAGGAAACAGGAAGGCACAGGTGACTGAATGCTTCGGAGAGAAGGAATCACAATAGTCACCATGGGAAGAGAGCAAGTCTCCTTCCACCACGAAACAGGTGAGGGGACACCCGATGAGAAGAAGGTTGGACCCCATCCCACCCAGGAATGCAGCCACCCCCTTGGGGAGGAGGGAGAACCTGGAAATGGCTAGGACGAGGGCACGGATTCTCCAGCGGAAGCCGGAAGAGGCTACACTGACATGTAGAAACCAGCTATCGGCCGAGCACAGTGAAAACACCCCCAAGTGGGGGAAAAGGATCAGCCGCGGCATACAAGAAAGGCAAGGCCAAGAGAAAGGAGAGACTAGCAGTAGCCAACTACTCCGAAAACAGAATGCAGTACAGAGGATGCCTGTATATGGAAAAACCCAAGGGACTGTATCTGATACGGGAGCCAGCAGAGGAAAACTCACCCTACCTAGGCAGGTGTGTGGTGCTAACCAGTCCTTCCACGACCATGTCAAAGAGGACGTCCACTGACAGCAGCTGGTGCTCACATCGCGGCGAATCCCTGTCGCATAGAGCATGCAGTGATGATCCAGGTACTCCACCAGGATTGGAGCCTACACGTCTGTGAAACCAAGCAGAAAGATAGCAACAACAGTGTGTATACCCCATCAACGAATAGGCTACGTCCTATGGTTGTCGAACAACACACCTAGTATAATAGCTGACAACCAGCCCAAGGTGGAGGAATGTGGTTTCTTGGTGCATATCAGGGCCAAGAGGTCTGGTTAGATAGATAATGCATCATGCAACGAAGAAAAACCATGCCCAGTATAGGGGCAATGAGAGCCCTACACACACCACTAATGAAGGTGCTAACAAGAGGGCTTTTGGCACACAGGAGGTGTGACCGAGACAGTGTCCCGCACACACCCGAAAATGAAAGGGCTAAAGAGAGGCCCTGGTGCAGGGATACCGCACAGGCTGTCAGACATTTCAGCCAGCACTGCCATAGAGAATTCTCCTAAAGGAGCAAGGCGTGACTGCGGGAGTCTAACGGACACAGAACCCCGCAATTGTGTACTCACAATGCAGGGATTCCCGCTGGCACAACTACTCCCCCCCCCCCCCCCCCAAAAGGGGGAAGAAATCAATGATACCAGGTACATACCGCAACTGGGACAGTTGACAGATAAAAGTACATCACTGGAGGGGGACGGAGATGGGTTTCCAAAGTATACTGGAACAGGAAGGAGGGATGAATACCGAGTTGGGGATGGTACTATGAAGAAAGAGCAACATGATGCCCAGCCCACAGTAAAACTAGAAAGGGCCATGCAAGAGATGGTAGACCACAGTTTGCACGAACAGGGCACAGGGCTGGAGATAGTCCAAAAACTCACCTGATGAGGGAGTAAAACTGCTATGTGGTGCACACTAGAACCAGAATGGTGTCATGGCGACAGTAACTGGAGAAGGTACGGATCCAGGAATGTGTGTCGAATAGAGCCCCTGCATAGAGCAGTTACCCTGGCTGAAAATGGAGACCTGGCAACCAGGAAGGTCTGCTGGATACATCATGTAGAAGTGGTATGAGAGCCTCCCCCAGAAGGGGAAAGCGTACGTACCCGAGGCACCATTTAGGTGTGCAAAGGGCCTGGCAAGGGCTCCACCACACACTGGAGAGTCGGCAAACTGGCGTAACCCAGTGAATGGGAAGTACCTTTACAACCAGAGGAGTTCCACCAAAGAATTCACAAAAGGGGAAACCAACCACGGACAGGAACGTCTCTCAGTGGACCTTTGTCTCTGACCACCCAGATACTTCTGTATGGTGGAAGACAGCCTGGTGCTCTGCTCTGAGACAGAATCGGTGCAGAGGAATCCCCGATGAGGCAAAAGGTACCCTAGGTAATACCCTCAGAGCTAGTCCTGTTCTGTAGGAAACCAGGAAGTAGAGCGGGTAAGGCCCAAACCCACGGCTCCCCAGCTGTCCAGCTGCCGCAAAACCACAAACCCCACCATGCCCAGCCAGAGGCCGATAGCTGTAGGCAGTCTGGGCATGCTGGGAGCCGCAGCCCCGCAACAGCCAGAGAGCCCCAGGCCGGCCACCCCCCGATGTAGAGGATGAGCTGGACCTATGAGGGAGAGACCCTAGGCCGTATGGTTGCAGACAGGATCGTGCTCTGCCCAGATCCAGAATCTGAGTCAGAGGTATCCCTCGAGGCGGCGGAAAGACTGCGGACAACCTGGTTAGGAGAGGAGTCATTGCCAGCCTCAGATCTGTCCTGGGGGTGACACGAGGACACAGAAGAGGAGCAGGACCTAGTTGAGAGAACCCGAGGTAGAATGGGAGATGGTGTCTGAGCGTAAGCGTACCCCGTTAGGAGAGGAGACCCTGGGGGGGCAGAGGCGGATGCCAGTGTCAGCCTCCTAGTGGCAGCTGGGCACATACCCACGGTGCTGTGTCCCCCCAATGCCATTAACAAGAAAAGTAGATTCTAAGCACACAGGGAAAAGTGCACTTTAGGGAGGGAAAAGTGTATTAAAAATACAAAAACCATTAATAAAGTATACTACAAAAACTGTTATTAGGGCATTAGGGACATGTTAACAAAAATGTATTCAAAAGTTTAGTTACTCTTTAATTGAAAGGACGCCGAGAAGCTCATTTGCATCTTTTTAAAAATCAGCAATGCGGACACATATGAACATGGGACCAACACAGATGTCCTCAGGTGCCAAGTGCACATGTAACAGGTCAGACAGTGTCATGGGTACAAATCTGCTGACAGATGATCTTTAATAGACACTGGTTACATCTTGCGCCAGCAGACTTTTTACTGTGACTGGAATATGAAATGCCAGCGTTTAGTAAATGATCCCCATCTGCATATTGTTCCTCTCCAACATCTACGCCCAGAACTGCCACGTATTGTTTCCTGATTTAGAACAGGTTAACCTGACCTTACAAGTCTTGTAAGTTTAAGTATGTCAATACTCAGAGATAATTATCTAACAGTAATGACTAAGTAGTGTGACAACATGGGCAAACATGCAGCCAAACCTGGAAAATTACTTTCTACATTTACTTTCTTGTAAGGCTGGGTTCACACGAGCGGATGCCGTGCGTGGCATCCGCTCCGTGAAAGAGTGCCAAGACCCGATGCAGACTGCAGAGGCACAGAGCATTAACATGACTGATAATGCTCCGTGCCTCTCTGTGATCTCTTTACTACGAAATCACAGTGACAACTTTATCTCATTGTGATTTCGTAGTAAAGAGATCACAGAGAGGCACGGAGCATTATCAATCATGTTAATGCTCCGTGCCTCTGCAGTCTGCATCGGGTCTTGGCACTCTTTCACGGAACGGATGCCACGCACGGCATCCGCTCGTGTGAACCCAGCCTAAGGCTACTTTCAGACTCGCATTTGGTGCGGATCCGTCATGCATCTGCACAGGCGGATCCGTTCAGATAATACAACCGTCTGCATCCGTTCAGAACGGATCCGTCTGTATTATCTTTAACATTGCCAAAACGGATCTGTCTTGAACACCATTGAAAGTCAATGGGGGACGGATCCGTTTTCTATTGTGCCAGATTGTGTCATAGAAAACGGATCCGTCCCCATTGACTTACATTGTGTGTGAGAACGGATCAGTTTGGCTCAGTTTTGTCAGACGGACACCAAAACGCTGCAAGGAGACGGAACGGAGGCAAACTGATGCATTCTGAGCGGATCCTTTTCCATTCAGAATGTATTAGGGCAAAACTGATCCGTTTTGGACCGCTTGTGAGAGCCCTGAACGGATCTCACAAACGGAAAGCCAAAACGCCAGTGTGAAAGTAGCCATTTCACACTGGTGTTTTGGTTTTCCGTTTGTGAGAAACATTTTGCTGAAATGGCACATTTGCATGCAGCTAAGGCAATCGAGGGTCATTAATATCAGCTTAGGCTACTTTCACACTAGCATTTTACTGGATCCAGCAGGGTTCAGCAAAAACGCTTCCGTTACTGATAATACAACCATTTGCATCCGTTATGAATGGAACCGGTTGTATTATCTTTAATATATCTTTAACATCCATCATTAACTCCATTGAAAGCCCATTGACTTGCATTGGGGGTCATGACGGATCCATCTTGATCAGTTTCCCAGAACGGAAAGCAAAATACATGTTGCGGTTTGCTCTCCGGTATGGGAACGCAACTAAACGGTACGGAATGCATCTTGGAGCATTCCGTTCTGTTCAGTTTTGTCCCCATTGAAGCGTTTTTTTCCAGTATTGAGCCCCTATGACGGATCTCAATACCGGAAAACTAAAACGCTAGTGTGAAAGTAGCCTTAGGTGGAGCGCAGTTAACAGGTTGTTCCCAAAGCTCCAAAACCTCATTTGGCTGATGTCACACACGGGATTTCTTTTTGCGCTTTTGGCGGATTATTTTGCTCGTTTGTGTATGTAAAATATTAAAGGGAGTCCTAGCCACGGTTCAAGCCCACCACTGCTCCTCTCCTGCTGGCGGGCACAGCCACCGCCTTGCTTAACCACTCAATAGCTCCAGGACTCCAGCAGTCTGGTCCCACCTGTATCCCTCTCTTCCGGTCCGGTGATCACCCTTGCTGGCTAAGGTCTGTTTCTTGCCTACAACGCCTCTCATTGTTCGTAGGGTGCAAACTGTCTCCAGCTGCAGCCTAATTTTTCCAGCCAATGGTTGGCTACTTTGCGGTACTTACGGCATTTTCCCTATGGGAAGATACTTGTGCAATAGGTTCTAGTATGCTAATGTCCTGCTAACGTGTGCAGTTAGCGTGTGTGCACGTATCATGTACCGACTTCTGCCTGACTACTGGATCTGACCTGACTCTTAGGCCTCTTGCACACAAACTTTTTTTTTCCCCGTTTACGCTACGTCTTATGCGTTCCGTATACGGAACCATTCATTTCAATGGGTCCGCAAAAAAAATTAAAAATAACAGAATGTACTCCATATGCATTCGATTTACGTATTTCCGTTTCGTTCAAAAATAGAAAATGTCCTATTATTGTCCACATAATGGACAAGGATAGTACTGTTCTATCAAGGGCCAGCTGTTATGTAAAAAACGGTATGCATACGGACGTCATCTGTTTTTTTGCGGACCGCAAAATACTGAAAAAGCAAAACGGTCGTGTGCAAGAGGCCTTAGGCTACTTTCACACTAGCGTTTTTGCAGATCCGTCATGGATCTGCAAAAACGCTTCCGTTACAATAATACAACCGCATGCATCCGTCATGACCGGATCCGGTTGTATTATGTCTTCTATAGCCAAGACGGATCCGTCTTGAACACCATTGAAAGTCAATGGGAGACGGATCCGTTTTCTATTGTGCCAGATTGTGTCAGAGAAAATCGATTTGTCCCCATTGACTTACATTGTGTGTCAGGATGGAAACGTTTGGTTCCGCTTCGTCAGGCGGACAGCTAAACGCTGCAGGCAGCGTTTTGGTGTCCGCCTCCAGAGCAGAATGGTGACTGAACGGAGGCAAACTGATGCATTCTGAGAAGATCCTTTTCCATTCTAGGGCTGAAATGATTCATCGATTAAGGCTACGTCTACACGACGACATTTGTCGCGCGACATTTTGTTGCACTAATGTCGCACGACAATTTTTATAATGGCAGTCTATGATGTCACACTGCAACATGCTGCGACGCAACAGTCGCAGAAATTCCATTCAAGATGGATTTTTCTGTTGCGTCGCAGTCGCAGCATGTTGCAGTGCGACACCATAGACTGCCATTATAAAAATTGTCGTGCGACATTAGTGCAACAAAATGTTGCGCTACAAATGTTGCAGTGTAATTGTGCCCTATCTGTCGCGCGACAAATGTCGTCATGTAGACGTAGCCTAAATCGATGAAATCTAATCAAAAAAAAAATTCTGCATCAAGGAATCGTTTGAATCACATGACCACAGAGCGGGAGTGAAATCAAGCTTCTCACTCACCGCTTTGTGGTCTCCAGAGTCTCGACTTGACACTGCGCTGCAGGGCCTTGCGTACACCGCACTGGCTGACAATGTGTGTGACGTCAGGTCCCAGTGCATGCTCAGATAAAAACGCGTCTCCTGCAGACTCCATGTGCCAGCGCACGCCGCACTGCCATTAAAGGTAAGTATAAAGTTAGCAGCACCAGCGGCGGGCCTGGGGGGAAACGGGGGCACCTGTGAATTGACAATAGCACGTTATTGGCGGCGGGGAGGGGAGACGGGTCAGGCTACTTTCACACCTGCGTTTAGGTGCGGATGCGTCTGGTATCTGCACAGACGGATCCCCACCTATAATGCAAACGCTTGTATCCGTTCAGAACGGATCCGTTTGCATTACCATGAACAAAAAAAATATTTTTAATTTTTTTTTGTTCATGATAATGCAAACGGATCCGTTTTGACTTACATTGAAAGTCAATGGGAGGCGGATCCGTTTTTAATTGCACCATATTGTGTCAGACTTACATTGTAAGTCAGGACGGATCCGTTTGGCTCAGTTTCGTCAGACGGACATCAAAACGCTGCTAGCAGTGTTTTGGTGTCCGCCTCCAGAGCGGAACGGAGGCAAACTAATGCATTCTGAGCGGATCCTTTTCCATTCAGAATGCATTGGGGCTGAACTGATCAGTTTTGGGCCGCTTGTGAGAGCCTTGAAACGGATCTCACAGGCGGACCCAGAAACGGCAGTGTGAAAGTAGCCTTAATTGGGGCACCAGGCTGTGATTTGGCATGTATAAAGAGATATTAGAGGGAGGTCGGGGGATGGAGAGGGGTTAATAGGGGCACCTGTGATTTGGCAATGGCATGTATAAAGCTAATGGAGGGGTTAAATCGGGGCACCTGTGATTTAGCATGGAGGGGCTAATCTGGGGGAGTGGGGGACATTGTGGATGGCATGGAGGCACAGGGAAAGAGGGACATCATGGCAATCTGGATGGCATGGAGGGGATGATGGCAGTGCCATCATGGGGGCACTGGGGGACATGGCATGGAGGGGCTGTTGATCTGATGGCACTGGGGGAGTGGGGGACATGCCAATGGATGGCACGGGGGTCTGGCTCTGATTGCACTGCAGCAAGGGAGGGTGTGATCATGGTGGCAGGCGGTCTGATCATGGGGGTCTGCTTGTGGGCTTGCGGCATGAGGGCAAGGCTGACTGACTTGGGGTGGGGGCTTATTTGTGGCTGAGATCTGTGATAGTCTGATTTTAAGGGGGGGGGGGGGTGTAGTTTGATCTGATGATCTGTGTTCTGATAAAAACCAGATGTAATAACAAAAATATTGTTTTTATAAAGCAATACGTTATTTTAAGAAGGTTTTTCTTATTAGATTACTCGAGTAATCGCAAAAAATAATCGATAGAATACTCGATTACTAAAATATTTGTTTACTGCTGCCCTATTCCGTTCAGAATGCGTTAGGGCAAAACTGATCCGTTTTGGACCGCTTTTGAGAGCCCTGAACGGATCTCACAAACGGAAAGCCAAAACGCCAGTGTGAAAGTAGCCTTAGCTGTTCTCCATACTGACCCTAAGCTGCCTGCCTTGGACTGTTTATTGGTCTGCACGCACTCTGCCTGCCCTGACCTCGACCTGTCCCCGAGTACAGTTTTGCCTGATCCCAGGGTGCTCTGCACTGCTGCCTCTCGAACAAGAGTCAAAGGGGTTATCCAGGAAAGGATAATGATGACCTGTGCTCAGGATATGTTATTATCATCACATCAGTAGGGATCAGAGTCCTGGCATCCCGATTGATCAGCTGTTTAAGGGGGCTCTGGTGAGCACGATGGGCTTCCAGCAGCTCACCAAGCACAGGGCCGTACATTGTATAGCAGCTGCACTTGGTATTGTGACATCACTTGGCCTAGGAAGGGGACACGGCGCTCAACACTGTGTGCTGTGTTTCTTAATGACATTTCTGTACAGTATTTTTTGCACCAATGTATGTCCCATATACTGCACTACAATCAAAGTGGCATTACAAAAAAAGTGGCATTTATAAAAAAAAATAAAAAATAAAAAACAACATACGGCATACAAAAAATGTCATGGAAAAATGCCAGGTAGTAAAACACACAATGAGGTCATTTATCAAGACCCTGGGTAAAGCACCTAAATATACACAGTACCAGTAAACTCATTTTGCATAGAAGGCCTTATGCACACGACCGACTCTGTATTTTGGTCCGAAAACCATGGACCGGCGACATACAGCTGCCTTCCTTGTGCATTCCACATTCTTCTCACTTCCATCAACAGATGTGACTATACTAGTCCGCAATGCAGACCAGAATACGCGTTCTATGGTTTGCAGAACAGGCACCTGGATCCCCAAACAATATGGATGTGTGCACGGCACCAGAGAAATGAATAGGTCAGTGTGCTAGCCGCAAATCATGCAGATATCACACGGCTGTGTTCAGGAGACCTAAGGGTTAGACCAGACAGAGTGGCTGCAGTGTTTGGTTCTTACGCAGTCTTTGAAGTCAAAGTCAGGAGTGGATTCAAAAACAGAAGACTCAATTTTTCCTTCATTCATGTCCTCCGTTTAGGATCCATTCCTGGCTTTGGCTTCAAAAACCGCATACATTTAAAAAAAAAAAAAAACCTGAACCTGGAAACCCAGCTTCAAGTACAAAAGTTTGGTAATGCTCACCAGCTAGCTGGGCACCACAGAGACATATTACCTGTATGACGTCAGTGCGATAAATTACACACAATTATTATCGTACTAATACGGTCACAGTAAATATAAAAATGTGTGATATATTCTTAAGATGTCAACTAAAAATCACAAGCGAACACACGCCTGCATGATCATACCATAACCAACACCATTTTGATCCCATTAAATTAAAGGGGTTGTCTGGGATAATGATACTGATGGCCTATCCTTTGGATAGGTCACCAATATCAGATTGGTGGGGGTCTGACTCCCAGCACCCCAGGCCCATCAGCTGTTTGAAAAGGCCGCGGCCTCCTCACAGGTTGCCAAGGACAGCACCATATATTATATAGCAGTTGTGCTTGGTGTTGAAGCTCGGCCCCATTCATCTGAACGAGATTGAGCTGTGCCTAGGACATGTGACCGATGAGCATGACACTGCTGGTCTAGGAGGCCGCTGAGCTCACCAGACCTCCATGACTTTTTCAAACAACTGATTGAATAGTGGGGTATGAGTTCTGCCACACACTGAAGACTATGCTGAGGATAGGCCATCAATATTAAAATCCTAGACAACCCCTTTAAACAATATAGGTTACTACTGAAGGATGGCAAGCAGAGATCTATGCCTGGTAGTATAGTTTAATATGCCGGACAAATCCGCATTGATGATCTGGTGCTGCAGTGAAGGGACTCTTAGATTTTGCCAATTGATGGGGACAGCAGTAGGCCTATCTTAAGAATAGGACATTAATGCCAACTCCCTGCACCTCAATATTTTTACCAGTGTGACACCAGCAATACAAATCTACATTATTCACACCCAAAGGCATACCTCATAAATTAGACCTAAGACAGCCGTCATAAATCCTGCTTCTTGTCACTACTTTTGTAAATATGGCTGTCTCCATTTTGGTTGTGTACTTCTGACCAGTGATGGCCAGTTCACAGTGTTCGCCAGCGAACACATGCGGGCTGCCATCTTGACTCACAAGTCCGGCGATGCACAGGTAAGCCCTTACCTGTGCCGGGAGCCGGTCTGAAACAAATGCGTTCACCGGGAGCAGGCAGTTCCGAGAACAGCCCGATGAAGGCTCTCGGAACTGCCTGCTCCCGGTGACCGCATTTGTTTCAGACCGGCTCCCGGCACAGGCACAGGTAAGGGCTTACCTGTGCATCGCCGGACTTGTGAGTCAAGATGGCAGCCAGCATGTGTTCGCTGGCCATCACTGCTCCTGACTAACCCATCCTTTCCACAGGCTGTTTTTATTGAGTGCAATGCATGACAGTAGTCTGCTCCCCTCTGAATTCAGAGGCCCATCCAGAGAGGTCACCTTGCAGTGGTGGATGGGCGCAAATGATTTTGATCAAAATATATTTGCCAAGTACCTTATATTAATTTTATATAGTAAATATAGCATTAGTTCATATATTCTATGTTTGCAGAGTGCTGATGCATTGCGTTTGCATTTTCTTTTGTAGCTTTAGCCATGGCCACTCACACCTGGGCATTTACTTCATTTTACAGGATGTGCTGACTAACTTTTGCAAAAAGTTATGTAGGGAAGCTCCTAGTTTTCTTTACCTCTACAAATGTCTGTGATATGGAGTTATGTTCACATTGATAAACTTGGCTTCCTATTACCACCAGCCAACTGGTAATTTCAGCCCGCACCGCAGATGATCAGATATTGATGGCCAATCTTGAGGTAGTAAAATCCTTGATAACCCCTTTAAAGGGGTTGTTACCATAACACACAATTTAGGTCAAAAGTATCTGATCAGTGGGGGTCTGATCACTTGGACCTCACCAGTTGTAAAAACTTTAATAAGAGCCTTCTTGTGTTCTAACGATTCCATGACCTAAGAAGAAGCGTTACCTAGATTGTGGTATTAACCCTGTCAATGCTAGCAGTTATAGAGAGTACTTGGGCGCTACTTAAAACTAGGTGCCTCGTCAGCCTGATATGACGAGTGGTGGCAGCCAAGACTGATTAGTTTTGGATGACGGAGTGCTGACAGAGGGAGGTCCAGTTGACCCTGCAGGCTCCCATCCTGAACCTAAGTCCCTGATCCTAACCCCCATTGCAAAACAGACAAGAATAGGGCATGTTCTATCTTTTTTTTTATGGGGCTGTGGAACAGACGTACAAATGCCGACCACACAGTGCGATGTCCGCATTTTTTTGTCCCCATTGAAATAAAAGAGTCCACATCTGCAAAAAAAATGTGGACCAGATGCAGAGCAGAGCAAAAATACTGTTGTGTGAATGGGGCCTAAGGCCACGTTCACATCTCACATCAAGTAAACAGAGTCTGGCATTGCTGGATTCTACAGATCACCACCGGATGCCTATTGACTATAATGGGGCCTGGGGGTGATCCATCGACTTTCCCGCATAAATGCCAGGCATCAGCTGGAAACATACCACTGCACGTCAGCTTTTGTCCGGCTGACAGCCAGCATTTATGCTGCAACATCCCGCCGGATCAGCCATTTAGGTGACACTGTCTTACTGCTAGACTGATGCACAACAGCAATCTACATGGACAATATGGACAATATGGATGAGGTGTACGCTGTGCACAACTGAAAAGGCCTGCAGGTCAGGCGTGATCAGTATACGACCACTATCGCCAACAAATGGCTCCCTAACTGTACCTGATCAACAACGGTAGGGGGCTAAGGATATAGTCACATGTAGTGGTTGAGGTTAAAACTGCATCAAGAGCGCATTTGAAAGAAAATCCATGTGTTGTTTTCCATGGGGTTGCAGTTTTTACAGGTGAATCACATTTATTTAGCATGTTTCACATGTAAAAGCCGCGACCACACTGAAAACTGCAGCAAAAAGCCATGTATTTTTTCCAATACAGTTTTGATGTAGTTTTAACGGCAGCTCAAACACTAAACATGAACGCACCTAAGGCCTCATGCACACGACCGTATTTTTTTGCGGTCCGCAAAACGGGGTTCCGTTTTCCCGTGATCCGTGACCGTTTTTTCGTCCGTGGGTCTTCCTTGATTTTTGGAGGATCCACGGACATGAAAAAAAAGTCGTTTTGGTGTCCGCCTGGCCGTGCGGAGCCAAACGGATCTGTCCTGAATTACAATGCAAGTCAATGGGGACGGATCCGTTTGACGTTGACACAATATGGTGCCATTTCAAACGGATCCGTCCCCCATTGACTTTCAATGTAAAGTCTGAAGTCCCTTTTATACCATCAGATCGGAGTTTTCTCCAATCCGATGGTATATTTTAACTTGAAGCGTCCCCATCACCATGGGAACGCCTCTATGTTAGAATATACTGTCGGATATGAGTGAGATCGTGAAACCTCATTTCCGACAGTATATTCTAACACAGAGGCGTTCCCATGGTGATGGGGACGCTTCTAGTTAGAATATACTACAAACTGTGTACATGACTGCCCCCTGCTGCCTAGCAGCATCCGATCTCTTACAGGGGGCCGTGATCAGCACAATTAACCCCTTAGGTGCCGCACCTGAAGGGGTTAATTGTACTATCATATCCCCCTGTAAGAGATCAGGGCTGCCAGGCAGCAGGGGGCAGACCCCCCCCTCCCCAGTTTGAATATCATTGGTGGCCAGTGCGGCCCCCCCCCCCCCCCTCCTCCCTCTATTGTAATAATTCGTTGGTGGCACAGTGTGCCCCCCCCCTTCCTCCCTCTATTGTAATAAATCGTTGGTGGCACAGTGTGCGCCCCCCATCCCTCTATAGCATTAACAACATTGGTGGCTAGTGTGCGGCCTCCCATCTCCCCCCCCCCCCCCCCCCCCCCCCCCCCCCCCCCGATCATTGGTGGCAGCGGGTTACTAGCAATAGTACAATAGTAAAAGATTCATACTTTACCTGGGAGCTGCGAGGTTCGTGTCCGGCCGGGAGCTCCTCCTACTAGTAAGTGACAGTTCATTTAGCAATGCGCCGCACAGACCTGTCACTTACCAGTAGGTGGAGCTCCCGGCCGGACACGAACATCGCAGCAGCAGCCTGGAGCAGGTAAGTATGAATCTTCTACTATTGTACTATTGCTAAGTAACCATGGCAACCAGGACTGTAGTAGCGTCCCGGTTGCCATGGTTACCGATCGGAGCCCCAGCGATTAAACTGGGACTCCGATCGGAACTCCGCTGCCACCAATGATGTTAATGCTATAGAGGGAGGGGGGGCCGATGGGGGGCGCACACCGTGCCACCAACGAATTATTACAATAGCGGGAGGGAGGGGGGGGGGCGCACACTGTGCCACCAACGAATTATTACAATAGAGGGAGGGGGGGGGGCCGCACTGGCCACCAATGATATTCAAACTGGGGAAGGGGGGGGGAGGGTCTGCCCCCTGCTGCCTGGCAGCCCTGATCTCTTACAGGGGGCCGTGATCAGCACAATTAACCCCTTCAGGTGCCGCACCTGAAGGGGTTAATTGTGCTGATCACGGCCCCCTGTAAGAGATCGGGTGCTGCCAGGCAGCAGGGGGCAGTCTTGTACACAGTTTGTAGTGTATTCTAACTAGAAGCGTCCCCATCACCATGGGAACGCTTCTGTGTTAGAATATACTGTCGGTTCTGAGTTTTCACGAAGTGAAAACTCAGCTTTGAAAAAGCTTTTATGCAGACGGATCTTCGGATCCGTCTGTATAAAAACTAACCTACGGCCACGGATCACGGACACGGATGCCAATCTTGTGTGCATCCGTGTTCTTTCACGGACCCATTGACTTGAATGGGTCCGTGAACCGTTGGCCGTGAAAAAAATAGGACAGGTCATATTTTTTTCACGGCCAGGAAACACGGCTCACGGATGCGGCTGCCAAACGGTGCATTTTCCGTTTTTTCCACGGACCCATTGAAAGTCAATGGGTCCGCGAAAAAAAACGGAAAACGGCACAACGGCCACGGATGCACACAACGGTCGTGTGCATGAGGCCTAAGGGTGATTGCACATTTAGGTTTTTAATGGTGTTTTTGTGCACCTTTGTGCATTGTTGCATCTGTGATTATGGTGTATATTTTGATATAAAACGTCTGCTCTAGAAGTTACCTGAAGGTCTATGCTACTGCCATTTTGGTTAGTTAGGTGGCGTTTTTGGAACAACGCGGCATGCTGAAGCTCTTGGCATTTTGACATCTCTTCTACAGGGAAATGTGGTCCACAAATCATTTGGAAAAAATAAAAAATGCCACTAAAAAGCACCATAAAAAAACCACACGCAGTATGGAAAAAACAGCAAGCAGATTTTATGGAATCATGCGTGTATTGGGCTTTACAGTCTGAGAAGCATTGGGGGAAGGTTTCCGGTTACTACCTGTTAAGAGAGGACAGGAGGGAGGATTTGCTGTGAGCACATAGAGAAGGGGGGCTGCTGAGATTGCTATGGAAGTAGGGGGCGCGAGACAACGGCCCAGATTTACTAATGTATCTGCTCCAAAAATCTGTCTAAAAAAAGTGTCCGTCCCTGCATGAGATTTATCCTCCAGCCTGAGCCCCTACTAGACAGCCTGTCTACGCCATCTACAGGATTAGTAAATCTGGGTCAATGTGTAGGGTGCCATCGATTACACAGGGCGGCGATGGTGCTGCAGGGGGCTCGCTCTGAAACAATTGTGAAAAAAGAAGAATACACGAATCCTTACAAAAGGGAATTAGTTGCAGAACCAGTTCCTATAAAAAAAAAAGTAGTTCTTTCTGTTACTGGGATGTTTAAATGTCAAATGTTCTCCCCCAGCGGCGCATCCCTTTGCTGAATGACTACATTGCGGCTCTCAGGTTACTGGGACAGGAAGTGATGACATGGCACATTCACTCTTGGCTCCTGTATCTACAAGGCAGTTATCACATTCTGCAGCTGCAAAGTGTGCCATGGATGCTAATCATGGCACCTTACGGTATACCTGGCTGAGAGACCTTCCTGCTCGTTAGTGGAGGGGACCGATACTATTACAAGCAGCGATCTCCTGCACAGCAATCACCAATACCATTGCTCGTCCTCATACTGACTGGTTGTAGATGCTGGTTGCACAGCACGATCTGCTCCGGGCAAACAATTTTTGTGACCGCCCAAATGATCTATTCCCCTTTTTACTTGTTCATCGGATAATCGGCGGTACATTTACACCGCCAGATAATCTCTAACTAGTGTTTTTTTTACGAACGTTCGTTAGTGATGATCTGGAGAATTCTTGGCTCGTGTAAAGGGCCCTTTAGTTTGCAGGTTTACCCTGTTCTCAGGATAGGGCATAACTAACTGATCGCTGGGGGTCTGACCGCTGGGACCCCCACTGATCCAGAGAACAGGGTACAGTTCCCCCGATCTGATGGAGTGGCAGGTTGGGCACGTGCCCTGCTGCTCGATTCATCCGCCATGAAACCGCTGGAAATAGCGGAGTCCGTACTACACTATCGCCGACAGTCCCTTAGAGAAGGAATGGAGCAGCAGGACGTATGCCCGACCTGCCACTCCATCAGATAGGAGAACCGCACCCCATTCTCGGGATCGGTGGGGGTCCCAGAGGTCGGACCCCCAGTGATCAATTAACTATTCCCTATCCTGTAGATAGGGGATAACTTGCAAAATTGGCACTACCCCTTTAACTAGAACTGCTTCTTCTGGAAACCCACAATTACTATACCACATGTAGAAAAAGCAGAAAAATGGGAACAAACTGTGGGAATAACAACAGTTTTGATAAACCTCGGTGCGTTTGGTTGGCACGAATCTAAAGCTTAAGGGGGCTGGCCAGCTTATATTACTAATAAGCATTATCAAACTATTAACACTGATGTCCGATAGTATAATATGCATAACCCATATTTAAAACAGGTCCCCTGACCAAAGAACTGCCTGACAAAGCTATCTGGTGCCGGCATTGGCGGATATTACCAGAATGCTCGCCGGCCTCATTGACTATAATGGAGTCCAGCAGAGCTACGGCCGATACCCGACAAACATGGTCCCAGATTTTTATTGCAAAATGGGTTCCTGTGACGTCCTTTTCCGCACAGGGGATAACTATTAGATTGGTGGGATCGGGCCATTGGGACCCCCACTGTCCATGAGAGTGGGGGCCCTGTATAAATGAATGGCGCGGCAGGTCAAGCATGCATATTGCCACTCCGTTCATCTCTGTGGTATTGCCGGAAGCAGCAATGTGCAGCAGAATGCATGCTCGACCTGCCGCTCCGTTCATTTCAGGGGTATTGGACCCCTGTTCTCAGGATTGGGCCAATCAAATAGTTAGCCCCTATCAGGATAATATTGTCTAACCAAAAGCAGGATAGCTCTGTAACGCAGCGTACGCTGGAGCGAGCCACGTTTTTTGTTTTTTTTTTTCCTTACAGATTCTCACTGAATCTGAACTCTGACAAAAAATATATTTTTTAAAATCCACCTGACAACTGGATTTGTGTTGTCCAATCCAAGTGTTTCCGAGTCTCCTTACAATGAATATCCGTGCTCGTCAAAATAATCATACTAAGACATCTTACCGTATGTGCGGAACATCTTAGCTAACTGTAACTACTAACTGGATGTAAGCAGCAATACTTGGGAGAGGATACGTAAGCAGTGATGCTCAGCCTATGGGGAAAGCCTAAGGACTCATGCACACGTCCGTAGTTTTGGTCCGCATCCCACCTGCAATATTTGTGGATCGGATGCGGACCCTTTCATTTCAATGGGTTCTGCAAAAGATGCGAATAGCATACTGTGTGCTGTCCGCATCTGCAAGTCGTTCCGCGCCACACACAAAAATTAAACATATCATATTCTTGTCCGTTTTGCGGACAAGGATAGGACATTTCTAGAGAAGTGAAAAAAAAGGAAAGTGGCATGCAGCCGGCCAGGATCTGCGTTTTCCGTATCCACGATTTGCGGACCACAAAACACTCACGGCCGTGTGCAGGAGTCCTAAATGTGGGAATAGCGGCAATTTCATGTCTCTGGGTCATCCTTGTTCTGGGAACCCTAAAGAACAGTAAGGGCTCATGCACACGGCAGTTGCCCGGCCGTACCCGTACTGTGGCTCGCAATATGCGGGCACCGTTCTATTTTTTTTTTTTTTTGCGGTGCGGACGGATCATGAACCGTATCAAGTTGAATGGGTCTGGGTCCATCTGCGGAAACCGGCTTTCTGCTTCGGCCAGTCCCGCCAAAATCTAGTGTACATAGTGAACTGAAATCAAGAGGTCAGGTGTGCGTCCTGAAGGGCTCTTACCTGTCCGGTGATCCCTGTGACGAGGGCCACTTTTCGTGACTTGCCGTTATTTGAGGGGGACTTGGATCCATTTCCCAGGTTGAGGGCCATGCTGTCAGTGGTGGTCTGCTGGTCGAGGAGATGGCTGTGTGCTCTCAGCGCAGGTCAGTCACACTGTAAGTAGAAGGAAGTGACAGGTAAGACAGGTTATACTGCAGCTGCCTTAGGATTCAAAGAGTAAAGGAGGGCGTGGAGGGGACGGCCCTCACCTCCGTCACAGGTGACACCCTTCTCCTCCTAGGAGACAGCAATTATAGGGGGTGGGGTATAGGAACATTACACAGCAGGTGCCATCAGATACCAACCACATCCTGATACGTGACATCAGGAAGCAGCACATGTGGCGGAGGATGCATGTACATAACTGGGGGATCCCCTCTGTACCCCCATAAATGAATGGAGGGAGCAGCAGGTCAAGCACATGCATGCACACAGTATGGGATGCTAGGTGGGAGGACACATGTAGCATCCTGTGCTTTTATTAAATGTGTGTTGTATACAGTGCGGGCTACCATTACTGGGTGCAGCAGGGCGGTCACCGGGCTGTCAGGCTTCAGCAGACGGAGAAGGGGACACGGACACATCCGGCAGCGGCTAGTTCCCCTTCGATGCAGGCACCTCCTGACGTCGGAACGGTCACGTGACTTCGCGGTGTCACGTGATGCCGGTTTCTCGGCGGGCTCTTCCTGGCTGCTGTGAGGCGGCTTCTGGCGTTTATTACGCCGTATCTCAGGGGGGGACGGGTGAAATGGCGGCACTGGGGAGACGTGTGTGCTTATATGAATGGGGCTAGTGAGGGGTTGGGAAGGCCTGCAGGTGAACATCTCATTGAGCTGCTGGCCTCTTGTTTTTTAGGACATACTGTTGGAAGCTCTTCAAGGGATTGTCCAATTGTATATGGGGCCACAGGTGCTGCAATGGCCGATGACTAGCCACAGCAGTGTCCACAAGTGACACAGTGACATACTATCTGGGCAGGGGCGGACACAGACAGCAGAGCGCCCCTGTGCAAAGAATGTGCCTGCCCTCCCCCGAAGCCAAATTCTCAACCTAACCTATTCCGTCCTAGCATTACTTATAGCAATACAAAACATACAGGGTAAGGCCTCTTTCACACCTGCGGCACTACGCTCCGGCAGAGAATGTATGGAATTGGCGGACACAAACTCAGGCATGCAGCGGTTTGTGTCACGGTGAATCTTTGCATTTTTGCCAGATTGTGGCTGGGTCTCTGCCGTACCCCATTATAGTCAATGGGGCCAGCGGGTATTCTGTCTGCATCCAGCAGTGCTGGAACCAGTGAATTCCAGCAGGCTGTCCTCTGCTGCTACAGCCTGCCAGAATCACTAACGCAGATGTGAAAGTAGCCTAATACAGCGCCACATACCTCTTCCATCCAGTGACGTCTCCTTTGATGTAGATGTTCTCTCTCCTCATCTTCTCCTTTCAGAGTAATAAGGTCCCCACTGTGTCCCAGAAGTAATAATGCTCCCATAGTGCTCATACTAGTATTCATGTTCCTCATAGTCCCTCAACTGTAATAAAGCCCACCATAATGCCCACGGTAGTAATAATTCTCTTTATAATGTGTAACTGTAGAAAAATGCCCCCTTATAATGTGCACCAGTACATAAAAATGCCCTGTTGTATGGCAGTATAAAAAATACCTCATCTTAGTGCCCCCTGTAGAGCCAATGTCCCCATAGTACCCTCATAATGTGTGCCCAAAAAACACTCTTAGTGCCCCCAGTTGAGCCAAGGTCCCCATAGTGCCCTATAATTTGCGCCAGTATAAAATACTCCAATATCGTGCACCTCCCCTTGTCCCCATTGTGCCTGACAATGTGCCAGAATAAAATGCCCCCATAATGTGTGCCAGTTTATAAGATAGGGTCACCAGTAAATGCCGCCATAGTGCTCCCCCTTCTCCATAGTGCCCCCCATGTGTGCTAGCATATAAGATAGGGCCCCCATAGTGCTCCTCCCTCTCCATAGTGCCCCCTCATGTCTGCCAATATATAAGATAGAGCCCCAGAAGATGCCCCCATAGTGCTCCTCTCCCCCCTTCTCCATAGTGCCCCCCATGTGTGTCAGTATTTAAAATAGGGCCCGTCCATAGTGCCCCCCATGTGTGCCAGTACATAAGATAGGGCCCCCAGTAGATGCCCCAATGAGTGCCAGATAGGGCCCCTAGTAAAGTGTAAATAAATAAAAAATATAAACTCACAAACTTACCTCCTTGCCGCTTTCAGCGATGCGATGCAGACCTCTTCCGGCCTGTGTCCTGCGCTGTATGGCTCAGGCGGCGTGATGACGTCACTGCTCCGCTTGCGCCGGCCTCTGATAGGCTACAGGCACTAGGCCTGCAGCCTATGAGACGACTGGGGAAGGGAGACGCCTCCCCTCTGCCCCGTGGCAACATCCATCTGTATCGCCGTCTTAAGGATGGCCATACAGATGAATATAGAGAGAAGAGCGCTTCCTCAATGGAAGCATTCATCTCCCCCTGCCGCCAGTAAGAAGGGGCCCCCTCCTGCACTGGGCCCCTGTGCAGCCGAACCGGTTGCACAGGTGGTATGTTTCCCCTGAGTCTGTGAGCTCCTATGCCCAGCATTTGTCTCCTCACTGCCTGCAGCTACTCAGTAAAGCCTTCAGCCGTGAGTCTGTGCAGCTGAAGGGGTTAAGAATCCAGGGAGAGAGCAGACGGCAGTGAAGGTGGGCGTGGCCAGCACAGTGACACTGGTGTACAGACACACATCTGCTCTTTCAGGCTTGTGCACAAATCATCAGAGCAGGGAGAGAGGCTGACATCACAGGTCATGTGACCCTCAGTGAAATCTGAGAAATCAGCTACCGGAGATAAAGTGAGTTAATTGGAAAGCTGTTACATTTGCCTAGTTAGAAACATAGAAAGAATTAAAAAATTACTCGGACAACCCGTTTAACCACCTCAGCCCCCATAGCTTAAACACCCTGAAAGACCAGGCCACTTTTTACACTTCTCACCGTTTATTGCTCGGTCAACTTACCACCCAAATGAATTTTACCTCCTTTTCTTCTCACTAATAGAGCTTTCATTTGGTGGTATTTCATTGCTGCTGACATTTTTACTTTTTTTTGTTATTAATCAAAATTTAACGATTTTTTTGCAAAAAAATGACATTTTTCACTTTCAGTTGTAAAATTTTGCAAAAAAAAACGACATCCATATATAAATTTTGCTCTAAATTTATTGTTCTACATGTCTTTGATTAAAAAAAAAATGTTTGGGTAAAAAAAAAAATGGTTTGGGTAAAAGTTATAGCGTTTACAAACTATGGTACAAAAATGTGAATTTCCGCTTTTTGAAGCAGCTCTGACTTTCTGAGCACCTGTCATGTTTCCCGAGGTTCTACAATGGCCAGACAGTACAAACACGCCACAAATGACCCCATTTCGGAAAGTAGACACCCTAAGGTATTCGCTGATGGGCATAGTGAGTTCATAGAACTTTTTATTTTTTGTCACAAATTAGCGGAAAATTATGATTTTTTTTTTTCATACAAAGTCTCATATTCCACTAACTTGTGACAAAAAATAAAAACTTCCATGAACTCACTGTGCCCATCAGCGAATACCTTGGGGTGTCTTCTTTCCAAAATGGGGTCACTTGTGGGGTAGTTATACTGCCCTGGCATTCTAGGGGCCCAAATGTGTGGTAAGGAGTTTGAAATCAAATTCTGTAAAAAATGGCCGGTGAAATCCGAAAGGTGCTCTTTGGAATGTGGGCCCCTTTGCCCACCTAGGCTGCAAAAAAGTGTCACACATCTGGTATCTCCGTATTCAGGAGAAGTTGGGGAATGTGTTTTGGGGTGTCATTTTACATATACCCATGCTGGGTGAGATAAATATCTTGGTCAAATGCCAACTTTGTATAAAAAAAATGGGAAAAGTTGTCTTTTGCCAAGATATTTCTCTCACCCAGCATGGGTATATGTAAAATGACACCCCAAAACACATTGCCCAACTTCTCCTGAGTACGGAGATACCACATGTGTGACACTTTTTTGCAGCCTAGGTGGGCAAAGGGGCCCATATTCCAAAGAGCACCTTTCGGATTTCACCGGTCATTTTTTACACATTTTGATTTCAAACTTCTTACCACACATTTGGGCCCCTAGAATGCCAGGGCAGTATAACTACCCCACAAGTGACCCCATTTTGGAAAGAAGACACCCCAAGGTATTTCGTGATGGGCATAGTGAGTTCATGGAAGTTTTTATTTTTTGTCACAAGTTAGTGGAATATGAGACTTTGTAAGGAAAAAAAAATTAAAAATTCATAATTTTCCGCTAACTTGTGACAAAAAATATAAAATTCTAGGAACTCGCCATGCCCCTCACGGAATACCTTGGGGTGTCTTCTTTCCAAAATGGGGTCACTTGTAGGGTAGTTATACTGCCCTGGCATTCTAGGGGCCCTAATGTGTGGTAAGTAGGTAAATGACCTGTGAAATCCGAAAGGTGCTCTTTGGAATGTGGGCCCCTTTGCCCACCTAGGCTGCAAAAAAGTGTCACACATGTGGTATTGCCGTATTCAGGAGAAGTTTGGCAATGTGTTTTGGGGTGTCTTTTTACATATACCCATGTTGGGTGAGATAAATATCTCGGCAAAAGACAACTTTTCCCATTTTTTATACAAAGTTGGCATTTGACCAAGATATTTATCTCACCCAGCATGGGTATATGTAAAATGACACCCCAAAACACATTGCCCAACTTCTCCTGAGTACGGCGATACCAGATGTGTGACACTTTTTTGCAGCCTAGATGCGCAAAGGGGCCCACATTCCTTTTATGAGGGCATTTTTAGACATTTGGATCCCAGACTTCTTCTCACGCTTTAGGGCCCCTAGAATGCCAGGGCAGTATAAATACCCCACATGTGACCCCATTTTGGAAAGAAGACACCCCAAGGTATTCAATGAGGGGCATGGCGAGTTCATAGAAATTTATTTTTTTTGGCACAAGTTAGCAGAAATGGATTTTATTTTATTTTTTTCTCACAAAGTCTCCCTTTCCGCTAACTTGGGACAAAAATTTCAATCTTTCATGGACCTTGGGGTGTCTTCTTTCCGAAATGGGGTCACATGTGGGGTATTTATACTGCCCTGGCATTCTAGGGGCCCTAAAGCAGATATATTGGGCAGACTAGATGGGCCAAATGGTTCTTATCTGCCGACACATTCTATGTTTCTATGTTAAGAAGTCTGGAATATAAATGTCTAAAAAATTTTACGCATTTGGATTCCGTGAGGGGTATGGTGAGTTCATGTGAGATTTTATTTTTTGACACAAGTTAGTGGAATATGAGACTTTGTAAGAAAAAAAATAATAATTTCCGCTAACTTGGGCCAAAAAAATGTCTGAATGGAGCCTTACATGGGGGTGATCAATGACAGGGGGGTGATCAATGACAGGGGGGTGATCAGAGAGTCTATATGGGGTGATCACCCCCCTGTCATTGATCACCCCCCTATAAGGCTCCATTCAGACGTCCGTATGCGTTTTGCAGATCCGATCCATCTATCAGTGGATCCGTAAAAATCATGCGGACGTCTAAAGGGAGCTTTACAGGGGGGTGATCAATGACAGGGGGGTGATCAGGGAGTCATTGATCACGCCCCTGTAAGGCTCCATTCAGACGTCCGTATGCGTTTTGCGGATCCGATCCATCTATCAGTGGATCCGCAAAAATCATGCGGACGTCTAAATTGAGCTTTACAGGGGGGTGATCAATGACAGGGGGGTAATCAATGACAGGGGGGTGATCAGGGAGTCTATATGGGGTGATCACCACAGTCATTGATCACGCCCCTGTAAGGCTCCATTCAGACGTCCGTATGTGTTTTGCGGATCCGATCCATCTATCAGTGGATCCGTAAAAATCATGCGGACGTCTGAATGGAGCTTTACAGGGGGTGATCAATGACAGGGGGGTGATCAGGGAGTCTATATGGGGTGATCAGGGGCTAATAAGGGGTTAATAAGTGACAGGGGGGGGGTGTAGTGTAGTGTGGTGCTTCATATTGCTGAGCTATCTGTGTCCTCTGGTGGTCGATCCAAACAAAAGGGACCACCAGAGGACCAGTTAGCAGGTATATTAGACGCTGTTATCAAAACAGCGTCTAATATACCTGTTAGGGGTTAAAAAAATCACATCTCCAGCCTGCCAGCGAACGATCGCCGCTGGCAGGCTGGAGATCCACTCGCTTACCTTCCGATCCTGTGTGCGCGCGTTCACAGGAAATCTCGCGAGAGGACGCGCCGGCGCGTCCAGGCGGAATCAATCAACCACCTCCAGGACGCGTCGCTGCGTACGGCGGTCCGGAGGTGGTTAAACAGTTGATCGGTGGGGGTCTAGTGTGTCGGACCCCCACCATTCAGATACTGATGACCTATCCTGAGAAATGGTCATCAGAATGAAAACCCCTTTAAAGAGGACCTTTCACCTCTCCTGACACGCCTGTTTTAATAGCTACCGTACTTGCATTCCACATGTAATAACAATGCTGGAGAATCTAATCTTATGACTCTATTTTGTGCCTTTCCTTTATAATTCCTACTAGAAGTTATGAATTAATTGCTATTAGCCTTCAGTAAGGGTACAGAGGGGAGGAACCAGTTGGGGGGGGGGGTCCCTGCACAGTCTGAAAATGGCAGCACTGATTGGATAGAGTGAGTCTGTGCAGGTACACGCCCAACTGGTTTCTCCCCTCTGTACCTTTACTGAAGGCTAATAGCAATTCATTCATAACTTCTAGTAGAAATAATAAAGGAACGGCACAACATAGAGCCATAAGAATAGATGTTCCTGAATTAATATTACATGGGGAATGCATGAAGCTATTAAAACAGACTTGTGAGGAGTGGTGAAAGGTCCTCTCTAACCCCTTATACACTGCTCAAAAAAATAAAGGGAACACAAAAATAACACATCCTAGATCTGAATTAATTAAATATTCTTCTGAAATACTTTGTTCTTTACATAGTTGAATGTGCTGACAACAAAATCACACAAAAATAAAAAAAAATAGAAATCAAATTTTTCAACCCATGGAGGTCTGGATTTGGAGTCACAATCAAAATTAAAGTGGAAAAACACACTACAGGCTGATCCAACTTTGATGTAATGTCCTTAAAACAAGTCAAAATGAGGCTCAGTAGTGTGTGTGGCCTCCACGTGCCTGTATGACCTCCCTACAACGCCTGTGCATGCTCCTGATGAGGTGGCGGACGGTCTCCTGAGGGATCTCTTCCCAGACCTGGACTAAAGCATCTGCCAACTCCTGGACAGTCTGTGGTGCAACGTGACGTTGGTGGATAGAGCGAGACATGATGTCCCAGATGTGCTCAATTGGATTCAGGTCTGGGGAACGGGCGGGCCAGTCCATAGCATCAATGCCTTCGTCTTGCAGGAACTGCTGACACACTCCAGCCACATGAGGTCTAGCATTGTCTTGCATTAGGAGGAACCCAGGGCCAACCGCACCAGCATATGGTCTCACAAGGGGTCTGAGGATCTCATCTCGGTACCTAATGGCAGTCAGGCTACCTCTGGCGAGCACATGGAGGGCTGTGCGGCCCTCCAAAGAAATGCCACCCCACACCATTACTGACCCAATGCCAAACCGGTCATGCTGGAGGATGTTGCAGGCAGCAGAACGTTCTCCACGGCGTCTCCAGACTCTGTCACGTCTGTCACATGTGCTCAGTGTGAACCTGCTTTCATCTGTGAAGAGCACAGGGCGCCAGTGGCGAATTTGCCAATCTTGGTGTTCTCTGGCAAATGCTAAACGTCCTGCACGGTGTTGGGCTGTAAGCACAACC
Source organism: Bufo bufo (assembly GCF_905171765.1). Classification (NCBI taxonomy): domain Eukaryota; kingdom Metazoa; phylum Chordata; class Amphibia; order Anura; family Bufonidae; genus Bufo; species Bufo bufo. The sequence goes on along the minus strand of NC_053393.1, from coordinate 365,973,302 downwards.
CCCACCTGTGGACGTCGGGCCCTCATATCACCCTCATGGAGTCTGTTTCTGACCGTTTGTGAAGACACATGCACATTTGTGGCCTGCTGGAGGTCATTTTGCAGGGGTCTGGCAGTGCTCCTCCTGTTCCTCCTTGCACAAAGGCGGAGGTAGCAGTCCTGCTGCTGGGTTGTTGCCCTCCTACGGCCTCCTCCACGTCTCCTGATGTACTGGCCTGTCTCCTGGTAGGGCATCGATTCTCTGGACACTACGCTGACAGACACAGCAAACCTTCTTGCCACAGCTCGCATTGATGTGCCATCCTGGATAAGCTGCACTACCTGAGCCACTTGTGTGGGTTGTAGACTCCGTCTCATGCTACCACTAGAGTGAAAGCACCGCCAGCATTCAAAAGTGACCAAAACATCAGCCAGGAAGCATAGGAACTGAGAAGTGGCCTGTGGTCACCACCTGCAGAACCACTCCTTTATTGGGGGTGTCTTGCTAATTGCCTATAATTTCCACCTGTTGTCTATCCCATTTGCACAACAGCATGTGAAATTGATTGTCACTCAGTGTTGCTTCAACAGTTTGATTTCACAGAAGTGTGATTGACTTGGAGTTACATTGTGTTGTTTAAGTGTTCCCTTTATTTTTTTGAGCAGTGTATGTACGGCGGAAGTCCGGTCCATAAACATGGCGCATGCTTTCACGTGAAGCGGGCAACATAGCCACCCGGTTTCTGCTATTTTAAATAGCAGAGACTTGCGGCATAAGGCTGATCGCATTCATTTTCCTCTTCAGATGCCGTGGTCAAATGTGACCACGGCATCTGATCAGCCTGGAAGCGGAAGTCGCGCGTTTCCGTTCCGGTAACAGCATTCCCTGGCTGAGATCGGGGAACCTGTTGCATTGCTGAAATAGCCCGAAGCTTCAAGCAGGCTTCGGAGCCTATTTCATGAATATAACAATACAGGCCACTAGGTGGCAGCATTGTATTGGTATAGTGCAAATTAAGTGTTTAACGATGGCTATATAGCCATCAATGAACAAAATGGGCAATCTAATGAATGCCAGTTATTGTCACCCAAAGTGACTTAAAAAAAGTTTTTACAAATATAAAAAAATAAATAAAAAAAAAGTTCAAATCACCCCCTTCCTTAAAATATAAAAAAATAAAAATAAACATCATGGGTATCGCAACAATATTAATGGCATAACGGGAAAAAAAATAAAAACAGCTAATTTGCAATTTTTTGTCACTTCAACTAACCAATCATTTTTTTATAAAAAGTGATAAAAAAGTCGCACACACACTTCAAATTGGTATCACTGAAAAGAACAGATCGTCCCACAAAAAACGAGCCCTCAACCAGACCAGTACACATAGCTACAAAAAAGTTATAGGGGTCAGAATATGGTTATAAAAATTTTTTTTTTTAAAGGTTTAAAAAAAAATTCTCTATTAAAATGCAAGAAAAATTATACAAGTGTGGTATCGTTGTAACCGTACTGACCTGGAGAATGAAGATAACAGGTCAATTTTGCCGCATAGTGTACAGTGTAAAAAAAATAAAGACCTTTATCAGAATTGCGTTTTTCCCAATTCTACCCCATTTGGAATTTTTTTCCGCTTCCTACTACATGGTATGCAACCGTAAATGGTGCCATTAGAAAGTACAATTTGTCCTGCAAAAAATAAGCCCTCATAAGGCTATGTGAATGGAAAAATAAAAAAGTTAGGATTATGGGAAGGCGGGGAGTGAAAAACGAAAACGCAAAAATGGAAAATCTGAGGGTCCTGAATAGGGTTGTTGCGGGTATCGAAATTTCGATACCCAATCGATACTTTTGTCCCGGTATCGATACGATACCGGGATTTCCGTTTTTTTCGATACTGGGCTGCGCTTCTGCGCAGTCTAGTATCTCTGAACATGAGCGCGCTGCTATCGGCGCGCTCATGTTCTCTCAGCAGCACGGGGAGAAGGAAGCAGTCCTCCCTCCCCCTGTGCTGCTGCCGCTGCCACCAATGAGAAGAGAGGGGCGGAGGAGGGGCGGCGATGAGAAGAGAGGGGGTGGAGGAGGGGCGGCAATGAGAAGAGAGGGGCGGAGGAGGGGCGGGCGCACTGCGCCACCAATGATAGGATTACTATCGGAGCGATGGGAGGAGACATCAGCTTCACTAGTGGGCGTTCCTTCTTCCTGCGCTGCGATTGGACAGCGCTACAGCCAGGGAGAAGGAACGCCCACTAGTGAAGCTGATGTCTCCTCCCATCGCTCCGATAGTAATCAGCAGCATGTGGAGCAGGAGAGGAGACAGTAATGGGGCACTGCGGGCGAACGGAGCGGCGCCCAGGACTAAATGGTGAGTGCTGAGACATCGCTGGGCGCCGCTCTGTGTGGCCTAATAGTGAAAGTCTGGACTCATATACAGTAGTCAGTCTTTAACACATACAGGAGGCGGGTGCCGGCAGCAGAATCGCATTGCCGGCACCCTGCCCCTGACAGGGAGCTGCGATCAGCGGCAGTTAACTGCCGCTGATCTGCTAGTACCCGCCTCCTGTATAAAGGGGTAAAATCATTGGTGGTGCAGTGTGCCCCCCCCCCCTCAATCCCCCCATCCCATTAAAATCATTGGTGGCACAGTGCGCCGGCCCCTCTCAACCCTCCAGTATTAAAATCATTGGTGGCAGTGGCCACAGGGACCTCTCCACTCCCCCTCATTGGTGGTGCAGTGGCAGCTTCTGATCGGAGCCCCAGCTGTGTAAGCCTGGGGCTCCGATCGGTTACCATGGCAGCCAGGAAGCCCTGGTTGCCATGGTAACATCCCTGATGCTGTGTGCACAAAGCACAGAGCAGCAGGGACAGTGTGGAGTCCTATTCACCCTGATAGAGATCTATCAGGGTGAATAGGAAAAGGGATGAAAGATCCCAGGTTCTAGCCCCTAAGGGGGGAAATAGTTATTAAATAAAAAGTGAAAAAAAAAAAAAACACTAAAATATGAAGTATAAATCACCCCCCTTTTCCCAATTTCACATATAAAATATATAAATAAACATATTACATCGCCACGTCAGAAAAGTCCAAACTATTAAAATATAAAAAAAAAATCTAGGTGGTGAATGCCGGAACAGAAAAAATAAAATAAAAACTGCGCGATTCGCCATTTTTAAAAATGAGGAATGCACGTGGCTTTTTTTGTTTATTTTTTTCGCGTGGTATCGAATGGTATCGAGTATCGCAATACTTTTTCATGGTATCGAAACCGAATCAAAAATTTGGTATCGCAACAACTCTAGTCCTGAAGGGGTTAAGCACTTTTACCTTTGTAAACGTGTTGAAATTGCTGGGTTTACTAGAAGGGTGAAAAAGGTCATGAAGCCGCAGCATGCTGCTCTCCAGATGTCATGTGGGTGGCATGGAGCTGTGATGAGTCACTTTACCCTTTATGTTTACACACCAACTCTGCCTTGGCGAGTGATATGCCAAGGTGATCAGGGAGGGTGACATGACTAGTCACTGCTCCAGCACCGCCATCAAGATGACTTGATTAAGGCCACACAGAAGTTTGTTTTTTTTCCCCTTCCTCTTCCATCCATAATATGACTGCAGACAGAGGGGCATGTGATACGTCATCCACAGACCGCCATTAGTTCAAACCCACCAAAAGCACACCTTTTGGTTAAAAAATATTTTTTTCTTATTTTCCTCCTCAAAAACCTAGGTGCGTCTTATGGGCCGGTGCGTCTTATAGGGCGAAAAATACGGTAATAAAAATTGAACACAATTAGAAATTTTTGCATTGGAAGTTTTCTGCTTTTAAAGGGGTATTCCCATCTTGGATATCGGGGGTATATGTCTGATAGGTGCGGGTCCCAGCGCTGGCTTGGCTATTTCCGTAAGCTCAATAGAAGTGAATGTAGCGGTGGCTGTGCGCTTCCAGTTCATTTCAATGGGACTTCCAAAAATAACAGAGTGTGCTGCTCGGTTATTTTTAGCGCTTCTACTGGAATGATTGGAGGGTGACCGCACATGCGTGGTACTCCCTCTGGCACTTTGTGGGCTATGGTCTAAGTATGGGTATCAGTCCCAGAGATCCTAGCTATATACCCACAGTGTCCAGGATGGGAATAACCCTTTAAGACAGTCATAACTTATAAAATAGTAGTTAGTATTTAGCATACGTCTCCTTGTTGGTGTTATTTGTCAAACAAACTTTTATTTTTTGGAGACTTTTAAAGACTTCTTAATAGTAATTTTTCATGAAGAAATTCTAAAGTCCTATTTTTTTTCTTGAATGTGGCATCTAAGGGATTAAATCTCCAGGATCTGAGTTGGCTTCAGTCTTGACCATTGTAGCACGGTGTCAGCTGTATGTTCCAATAACTGACATCCGCTGCTGATGTATGGCATGGTGCACAATCGTATTCACAATTGAATGATGCACGAAGGGGGTAAAACAGACAACGTAATGTTTTGTAGTTATGTGGCTCCATAGCCAGCATGCGGTGATGCACTGTGCTCTGTCACCTTTCTATCATAGCCAACATTAACTTTTTCCCTTTACCCATGATGGCACCAGGAGATGGAGGATCTGCCACCAGGGAGAGGAGACACTCCTGGCGAATTTCATAGGAGTGAGTTCTTTGTCCGGGTGTGTGTAATGAATGGATAGCATATAGACTGAATCCTGACCCATTCATTTCAATGTGCGTCATTTTTCACAGATCATCTTTGCATTCAGGAAAAATCGCAGCATGTTCTATATTGCACGTTTTTCAACCCTGGCCCCATAGAAGTGAAAGGGGCTTGCGTGAAAAATGGAAAACATTTGGATGCTATTCTTCTGTTTTGCTTCACGTGTGTGAAAAACATAAAAAAAACGATTGCATCCACGCGGAAAAAGCGCTCACGCTGAATGCAATCGCAGACAAAACTGATTTAATTTGCATGGGAAACCATCAGTTTTAGGGCTCATGCAAACGATCTTATGTATTTTGCAGTCCGTTTTTCACGGATCCGTTGTTCCGGATTACATTTCGGTAGTGATTCTCTTTGATTGCCGTATCCGTTCCGTGTTTCCACAAAATCATGACCGTATTGTATCCGTATGTCATCCATGTTTTGCAGATCGCAAATGGAAACAGGATATAGTCACAAATTTGGCACATCCCCTATATAAAGATGGTCACGTGATTGCACAGATGTCATTTTCTTCAGCTTGTTCCAGCATTGAGAGCTTTGTGGGAATCCTGTGCTTGGCAGGCATTGGTTTCTGGTGGATGAGGATCTCCTGTGCTGGCTGCTTTCTCTGCGAAATGGACTGCTGTCATCTATCCTGAATGTGGAACCGAGAAGGATGATGCATTGGGTTCACCCGCTTGTCTCTCAGCGGTGCAGGAAGGGCCATTACCACACGCTGTACATGGATCTGCAGCCGACGAGCCCGTCGGTATGTTGACTGTGCCTTTTAAATACTTACCAACAAGTGGAGAGTATTCCTGTCATCTTTACAGATGGCACCTAAGAATGCCACCTTGGTTATTCAAGCATGTGTGATTCTCCATAACTTTGTCAGGATTCATGATTCTACATTTCAAAATGATTGTGCGGTGATCATTGTCCCGTACTAAACAATGCTTAGTCAAACAATTATTACTGCCTGATAATCAATACAGTCATTTCAGTAAGCATGTTTCATATGTTATAGTATTATTATCTATATTGGTTTTACAAAAAAGGTCACTTACAGTCGCAGCTCAAGAACAGGCCACAAATGTTTTTTTTTTTAACGCATTCTTCTAACCCCACTATGGCCCTTCGCCTGCACCAACTCCCTCCGAAATTGGTCACGACATGACAGTATAAAACATGTACTAATGTGAATTCATTTTACAATTGTGAGTTTAATGGCTTTCAAGATAAGCATTACATATTGTATACAGACACCTGCCATTTATAACAAGGAAATATAGAGTAGATGGGGACAGAATGAGAACAGACACTCAAACTCAGGTGGCATCTCATATATAAGATGATGCAAACCTACACAAATGCTATTCTGGATGGAAAATATGCTGACAATAGTTTAGGTGACATACAAATAGTTTGTTGTCAACATCAGGCGTGAGGTAGGTGTGCACATTCAACAACAATACATGTGATTGTGTGGACATAAAAAGTGATTTCAATAATTATATCTTGGCACATGCTGCAGAAACTCTGGTCAGCAAAACTTGTTGTACATACACAGATCTGCATGGGTGTACACTTACCAAATTTGGGGCAGTGTGTCACTTTACATGTGTTCCATAGGCTGCCCACCATTAGCCTTGCCACCTTCTCCCACAACCGCTCCTTCTTGACGCGATGTAATACTCGTAATAAGTGTCATAACGTGTGTCCCATAGCTCAGGACTTCCTTGTATGAGAGAAATTAGCCTCCCAACATCTATAGAAACCATATCTGGCACTCCTGGCAAACGCAAAACCCGGTCATTTAATCCCTCAAATGTTAAGGTCAACAGTGATCACAGAATATATGGAGTTAGGCAGAGGCCCCTCACTAAAATGGAGAGAAGTTCACTTAGTCTTTGCATTGTGTATCTGTGTGCGCCACACTAAGCATGGACAACAGAAAGAGGAGAAGAGAACTGTCTGAGGACTTTAGAACCAAAACTGTGGAAAAATATCAACAATCTCAAGGTTACAAGTCCATCTCCAGAGATCTACATTTGCCTTTGTCCACAGTGCGCAACATTATCAAGAAGTTTGCAACCCATGGCACTGTAGCTAATCTCCCTGGGCGTGGACGGAAGAGAAAAATTGATGAAAGGTGTCAACGTAGGATAGTCCGGATGGTGGATAAGCAGCCCCAAACAAGTACCAAAGATTTTCAAGCTGTCCTGCAGGCTCAGGGAGCATCAGTGTCAGCGCGAACTATCCGTCGACATTTAAATGAAACGCTATGGCAGGAGACCCAGGAGGACCCCACTGCTGACACAGAGACATAAAAAAGCAAGACTACATTTTGCAAAAATGAACTTGAGCAAGCCAAAATCCTTCTGGGAAAACGTCTTGTGGACAGATGAGACCAAGATAGAGCTTTTCGGTAAAGCACATCATTCTACTGTTTACCGAAAACGGAATGAGGCCTACAAAGAAAAGATCACAGTACCTAAAGTGAAATATGGTGGAGGTTCATTGATGTTTTGGGGCTGTTTTGCTGCCTCTGGCACTGGGTGCCTTGAATGTGTGCAAGGCATCATGAAATCTGAGGATTACCAACGGATTTTGGGTCGCACTGTAGAGCCCAGTGTCAGAAAGCTGGGTTTGCGTCCGAGATCTTGGGTCTTCCAGCAGGACAATGACCCCAAACATATGGCAAAAAGCACCCAGAAATGGATGGTAACAAAGCGCTGGAAAGTTCTAAAGTGGCCAGCAATGAGTCCAGATCTACAGGTGAAACTCGAAAAATTAGAATATCGTACAAAAGTCCATTTATTTCAGTAATGCAAATGAAAAGGAATTGCATTAATGCAGCTTAAAATTAGAATTTTGTGAAAAGGTTCAATATTTCAGGCTCAAAGTGTCACACTCTAGTCAGCTAATTAATCCATACCCCCTGAGCAAAGGGTACCTCTAAATTGATACTTTGGGGTTTCATAAGAGGTAAGCCATAATTATCCAAATTATACAAAAGGTTTGAAATATCTCACTTTGTATGTAATGAGTCTATCTCATAGATTAGTTTCACCTTTTAAGTTGCATTACTAAAATAAATGAACTTTGCATGATATTCTAATTTTTCGAGTTTCACCTGTAAATCCCATTGAACACCTGTGGAGAGATCTTAAAATTGCTGTTGGGAAAAGGCGCCCTTCCAATAAGAGAGACCTGGAGCAGTTTGCTAAGGAAGAATGGTCCAAAATTCCAGTTGAGAGGTGTCAGAAGCTTATTGATGGTTATAGGAAGCGAATGATTTCAGTTATTTTTTCCAAAGGGTGCGCAGCCAAATATTAAGTTATGGGTGCCAATAGTTTTGTCCAGCCCATTTTTGGAGTTTGGTGTGACATTTTATCCAATTTGCTTTTTTCCCTCCCTTTTTTGGTTTTGTTCCAATACACACAAAGGGAATAAACATGTGTATAGCAAAACATGTGTTACGGCAATAATTTTCTGTGAGAAATACTTCATTTTCTTGAAACATTTCAGGGGTGAAAACATTTACGGCCATGACTGTATATCTGTACACACTGCATCTATTATACCTTGTACCTCACATATCAGTACACTGCTGTATATACTATATATCTGTACACACTACATCTATTAGACCTCGTACCTCGCATATCAGTACACTGCTGTATATACTATATATCTATACACACTGCATCTATTATACCTCTTACCTCACATATCAGTACACTGCTATATATAAAATATACCTGTACACACTGCATCTAGTATACCTCGTACCTCACATATCAGTAAACTGCTGTATATACTATATATCTGTACAAATTGCATCTATAATACTGTGTAATATATGGAATATATTGTGGAGATTCGCTCTGGTAGTTTGGACTAGCGGATGCAGTATAGAGGCAAAGTACACAGTTCTTGAATCAAACAGCGGTGTTTATTCACACATTGGTGTAGAACAAAACGCAGGTGGCTTGGTGTTTGTTCACACACAAGGAAAGTCCATAAACAATAAGTCACATTTTCTCCTGGGTGTTAATTCATACCCTGTTAGCCATTCAGCCTCATCAAGTACATAGGCGGCCTGTTCACATTTAGAGGGGCCTGAGTCCTTCAGCCCGGCTCAAATCCCAGCACAGCCCTCAGTTCACATCACACAGACTCCTGAGCTCCACTGTCAGAAGGAGGTAAATCCACACACCTGGCAGTGCTGGCTGGTTTTTATGCATGGCAAAACCCGGCCTGGAACATAGCAGTAGTCACCCACCCAGCACTTTGACTACTCCCAGTAAGAGCCGTCCCGGATCAGCTATAACAGCCATGCTAAATCTTTAGGTGTCAATTAGCAATAGCTGCTGCTGACACATAAAATACCGGTTCTTACTTCACCGAGGCCAGGAACCTCAGTGACATATACCTTACATCCACGATGATTCCAGGTACCTTCTTACAATATATATATATATATATATCGTGACACAGTGAGGGGTTGTGTCTGGCAAGGCAGGTATTTTCCTCCCAGCATGTGCGGCTGGGCTGGTTTCCAGCCAGGTGAGATCAAATACCGGACCAGAGTTTAAGTGCCGTTCTAGGTTTTGGCAGCACCTGGCTCTAACTCCACAATTGGTTGAGGATGCGTGCAAGAGCAGTGAGGCTGGCGTGAGCGCCAATATTTTTGGTTTCTGCATTTTTCAGGCACGGTTGTATGTACATTAAACCAGCTGTATTACAACCAGTGCCCCACGACAAAATGGAGGCTGTTGTGAAGGCCCTCATGGAGGCTAATCTGCAGCAGCAAGAGACAAACCTGCAGCAATGCGAGGCTAATAAGCAGAAGCAAGAGACCAACCAGTTCCTGCTACAACACGTGATGGCTTTGCAGGCAGCAGGAGCAACCCCAAGCGTCCACGATGCCCGGAAAGCAGTGCGTGCTGCGATTCCTAAGATGACCCCCGCAGACGACATCGAAACCTACCTGGCGATGTACGAGAAGTAGGACATCAGTGAAAAGCTACCCTGTGACCAGTGGGCTGAGGTCGTCGCTCCATTCCTGGCATCTGATTCCCAGCGGGTGTATTTCGACTTGCTGGACGATCAAGCGGCCGACTACCAAAAAGTAAAGGGTGAGATTTTGGCAAGACTGGGGGTACATCATTGGGGGTTTAAGCCGACTGAGCCTGCGAGGACCCAGTATTATGACATACTTCACCTCTTGCAAAAGTGGCTACAGCCTGATGTGCTGAGTCCCACGGCTATGCTGGATAGACTATTGGCTTATATTTTTGGAGGGCACTGCTACCTCCTCTCCAGCACTGGATCAGCAAGTTGTCTCCTGGTAGCGCCCTAGAAATGGTGGACCCGCTACAAGGCTACTAAGACTGTTACAGAGGGTTATTTTGTGAGGGGGGCAGTCAAACCCCGCAAATCTCCATCCCAGACCCGACGACTTTTACCAACCAAACCCACCCGGGGTGTACCCTTTACGGACCTGGCTCCAATAGTCTGATGGCGGTGTCAGGAGCCGGGCCATGTAAGAGCTGACTGTCCCCATCAGGTGGAACCCATGGATACTAACTATGGCTACCACCAGTCGCTATATGCCAGGAAGCTGTGGGCAGCAGGTACCCCAAAAACTCTAAACCACCTGTGCCAGGTGGTGGTAGGAAAAAAAGAAATCCTGCTCCGGCGCTTTATACCCAATTCAGATAGTCTTGGATGTAGAAAGGTTTCTTTATACCATAAAAAATGCGCACAAGTAAAAACAACGCGTTTTGGGGAGTTCAGATCCCCTTCATCAGGTTGACATTAATAGCTGATACAGTGTGGGGTATATATACACATAAAAACTGCACCTGTGGGTGGCTACCAACACATGGAACCACCCACAAGTGCTGCCCAATTAGCATATGTGACAGGTATATAGTTCATGGTTTAAATATGTTAAAACAGCACACGTCTGGAGGAGGAGGGTGGTAGTGTAATTATACTACAGATCATGGTAGTGTTTTCCTATTATTTAATATTAGTTTAGTTTAGATTGAACTACAAAGGACGATGTGATACTGGGTTGGGTCATGTGATCGCAAAGTCAGCGATCACATGACCATCGCCATAGTAACCAGCAATGCTTGAAAGCGGTCTGACCTATCGTGTGGGGTCACGTGTCCTAAGGTGGTCACGTGACCGGAGAAGGGAAGGAGTCAAAGGACCTGCCACTTAGGCCAACACGTGTAAGTCACATGGTATGTTCCGATCATGTGACTCTGGGACTTGGAGAATATTCAGTATGCAGAAAAGGCTGTGGGTGGTGCCCGTGGTGCTTGGAGTCACGTGATGCGTTGTCATGGAGAGAACAACGCTCATCCTACCTTCAGGCACCGCAGCCAATGTAACTTACATTACTTAGGGGCAAAAGGGTGCGGATATACTAAAACTTAGGAGGGGGGACCAATAGAATGTGTAGGCAATACAATAAATACATAAAAATGGGGAACTGAAATAAATAAGTTACATAGACAATCTGATTAAATGCACGATACATAGGAAAAAAAAGAATGAATGTATAGGTAATACAATATAAATACATAAAAAATGAGGGACTAAAATGACTAATGTGAACAGTACAATTAAATATATAATACATAAGAGATGATACCAAAAGGAATATACATAAAAAAGTTTTTTATATGTAAAACAAAAAGGGGGGGGGGTGAATGCATGCGATGTATTACTATTGAATATGGTAATCTGATACTGTCTAGACTTACATGAGTACTCAGTGTCACTATTCGGTGTAATAACCTATATGAAGAGTTGTAGGGTGAAAGGGAGTGTATAGGATCTTCCTAATTCATTGCCGCCGCTGGTCCCTGATTGGTGTAGCGCCGAGCCTGCGCAGAACGGTGTACACAACACCGAGTAGCTGCATGTAATGTGTCTCCTGCCTGTTCGGTATGTCTGCGCGATCGCTTCCCTGCTCCTCCCCCTGCTTTTCACATGTTCACTTGATATATATTTCGATCAGTTTTTTGCATCTGATCGACAAGCTTATGTCACATGATTAACACTATATGTATAATATGCGACATGTATGATTATGTCTCTTCCCTCACATGATGTTTTATATTGCATCCTCACTGCCACCACTTTGCTTATTGTATCTTTATTGTCATTATGTTATTGACACATTTTGTAACACACCCACGGGGTGGAGTGTGGTCACATGATTTGTATCTTGAATGATTCACCTATATAATTGCCATCACTTGTATTGTATCTCTGCTTGAAAAAGGCTCTAGTTTGGAGCCGAAACGTTGCACCGCATGGGTGAATAAAGGAATCACTTGTTCTCAACCTACCGGAGTGCCGCTCATTTTCTGGATTTAATTGTTGGGGTAAGGAGTCTATTCCCCTGGAACGTGCACTTTCAATTTAAAGATCCAGTACATTTCTCGTCTTCTTATATATTGGATATCTTCCCACTGGCATATGGGTATTTGCTCGATTTTAGGTTCTAGACATTCCAACTGTGTTAGTTCAGTTGCCTTATCCTGTGCCGCAGTGATTATATTCTTTGGATAGCCCTTTTCCTGGAATCTTGTCGATAGTATTTTACTTTTTGGTTTAAAGTCTTCCTCCAGTGTGCAATTTCTTCATATTCTTTTAAATTGACTGAAGGGTATATTCTGCTTCCATTTTTTGAAATGTTGCTATCGACTTTTTAAAAAAACTTTTTGTTATAATTTCTTTTCCCTTGGAAGAAAGCTCAAGGTCTAGGTATTAAATTTATTGGGGAATTGTAGGTCCCTGAGAGGGATATTCCCCAGTCATTTGTATTTAGATGTGAGATAAAACCTTCAATGTTTAACAAATCATCGATATAGCGCTTGTATTATACAAGGTTTTCTTCCTGTGGCGAAAACCGACCTCGCCACTGGGTTTTGGAGAGGACTGGCTGCTGGCCTCTTGCCCCAGGATTATGGGCCATATACTAACTTTTAAACCCCTGAACCGATTCAAGTGAATTTTGGATAGGTTTGTCCCCAAGTTATACTGTTTAAATTGATGTTAGTTAGATGTATGGCCAATGTAAACTCACAAAGTTGTAACAATTTATAATAAGTGTAACTTGTCAGCTTGGGAGGAAATGCTGGGTGTGTTTCTATTGTGCCATTGTCCCATTGTGTGTTTAAAGGGTGATGTCTGTCCTATTGTCTGCACATGTGTATTGGTGACTTCTCTTTGTCTTGAGAGATAATTGGATTACGCCTCGGGTGTCTCGAGGGCAGAGAGGAGGAAACCATGATGCATTGTGGGGATGTGTTGTGTCTGTGTGTCCTAAGTGCTGTTTATCTGTCCTATGTCACAGTCTTCATTCTGGTCCCCTAGGGGCGTGTACACCAGATGGGCTGTACTTACATTGTATGTGTTGTAAATTACTGATTGGTTGCATTTCAAACCCCTGTGGGCAGTACTATGTTTGTGGTTTATGAATAAAAGAGGCTGTACGTGAAGTACAGTCAGACCACTGCTTGACCGTCAACACGGAGCCTTGTCTCGTTATTGGGGGGATTCACTGTATGCTGTTAGAAGACCGATTGCTAGGATTGTATGCTTTTCCTGTTCGTCTGCTAGCAGCTATTCGTGAGGTTCCAGTTTGGAGTGCTACTTTGTATCCAGTTCGGGAGTTGGTGTTCTGCAGTAGCTGTGCCTGTCTCTCAGAAAGGGGCTTATCGCCTGAACGGATTTTAACCCCTTGTCTGCGGAAACGTTCCGTTACACTTCCCAATAATGTGACTTGTATATGTAGGATTCTTCAAAAATACCTATAAAAAGGTTTGCAAAACTCGGCGCAAAACGAGTCCCCATGGCGGTCCCCCGTATTTACTTATAGATTTTGCCCTGGAACTGAAACACGTTGTGTGTGAGTATGAAATTGATCACTCTTTTAATGAATTATTTTTGTTCTCTGGGTATTGTGGGGTCTGTGAGAAATTTATATGTGCATTCTGTCCCAAGTTTATGCGAAATATTTAAATATAGGGCAGATACAGCTAGGATGAGCCACTGAAGGTAAGAGACACTCCAGCAGAGGCTCTGCTGGACTCAGGGAGTCTGGTGTCCCTAGTAAGGGCTCCTCTGGTGTGGTCAGCGGAGTATACTGGCTGGAAAGTTGGGGTCATGTGCATCCATGGAGACTTAAAAGACTATCCCACCGCCCTGGTGTCTCTAACCACAGGGGCTGGCAGATGGACTCACTAAGTGGCAGTTGCCCCAAATTTACACTACAAACTTATAATAGGGAGAGGCTTCCCGGCACTGTGGCCTGTTATGAGAGTAACTGATACCCATGAGACAGGTGTAACCCTAGCAGAGTGGCCTGGCTCAGGGGGGGGACCAGAACCCTGGGAACCTGAAACCGAAGGGCCAGCAGTAGGGATGACCGCTACTTCGGTGGAAGAGGGGGAGACAACCCCACTAAGTGTGATAGTAGGGGAATTGGAGAACTTGTCGCCGGGTCCTGGATTGGCAGACCTCAATAACGCCGGGATAATTTTGCTACCGCCCAATGTCGGGACCCAACCCTATACCGCGCCTGGGAAAATGTGTTGTTAGCAGATGGTGAACCACAACAACCTGGGGGAAAGTCAGTGTTTCCCCATTTTGTGGTTCATCAGGATATGTTGTATCGGGTAAACCAACTACGGGGTGAGCCTATTGAACAGTTGGTGGTCCCCAAGGCTTATCACAAGCTTGTGTTAGATCTAGCCCACCAACACGTTCTCGGGGGTCACCTGGGGCTGCAGAAAACTCAGGATCGTATTCTACAGCGGTTTTACTGGCCCAGCATATTGAAAGAAGTGGAAGAGTTTTGTAAGTCTTGCCCGACCTGCCAGATAACTAGCCTCCAGCCACATTTCCGTAGTCCCCTAGTACCTCTACCGATTATCAAAGGACCGTTTGACCGAATAGCTATGGACCTCATAGGCCCAGTACCGAAGTCTGCCAGAGAGCATCAACACATCTTAGTCATTCTAGACTACGCCACTCGGTACCCGGAGGCGGTGCCACTGCGACATACCTCGGCCAAACTCAGGAGTTAATTGGAAGATGTTTTCCCGAGTAGGACTATCTAAAGAGGTTCTGACTGACCAAGGGACCCCTTTTATGTCCAAGGTGATGAGAGAACTTTGTAAGTTGCTGCACATAAAACTACTACGGACGTCCGTTTACCATCCGCAAACGGACGGTCTGGTAGAACAGTTTCGCCAAACATTAAAAAATATTTTGAAAAAGGTAGTGTCTAAAGATGGGAAGGACTGGGACCTTCTTCTGCCCTATCTCATGTTCGCAGTGCGAGAGGTACCCCAGGCCTCTACTGGGTTCTCGCCCTTCGAACTGCTATAATATGGCAGACACCCTCTTGAACTATTGGACATAGCCAAAGAGGCGTGGGAACAACAACCCACTCCACATAAAAGTGTCATTGAGTACGTTATCCAGATGCAAGATGAGATAGAGGCAGTGTTGCCTCTTGTTAGGGAGTATATGGAGACAGCTCAGCGAGCCCAGAGTCGGGTCTATAATCTGAAGGCTTGGGTCCGGATCTTTAACCCGGGTGATCGGGTTTTGGTTCTGGTGCCAACCATGGACAGTAAGTTCCTGGCAAGGTGGCAGGGGCCCTACGAGGTACTCAAGAAAATTGGAGATGTAAACTACAAGGTACACCAGCCAGGGTGGCGAAAGCCGGAGCAGGTTTACCATGTGAATTTACTCAAACCATGGAAAGATAGGGAAACCTATCTATAAGACAGCCCGCGGCCGGGTTTTTTAGGTGAAGAGGTACCAGTCCCTCTGTCTGATGCAAGAGAGGCGTCTGCCACAGTAAAAATTGCTGACAGCCTCTCCTCTAAACAGACTCAGGAGGCCAGGGAGTTTGTTTGTCGGAACACAGATGTGTTCTCAGACCTCCCTGGAGGCACTTCCATAATCCAGCATGACATTGTCACTGAGCCTCAGGCAAAAGTTCGATTAAAACCATACCGGGTACCCGAAGCTCGGCGACAAGCCATATTAGAGGAGGTGCAGCTAATGTTGCAGCTAGATGTCACTGAGGAGTCAAAAAGTGAGTGGGCCAGTCCTATAGTATTGATACCCAAGCCGGACGGGATGTTGCGGTTTTTTAACGACTTTCGAAAACTTAAAGAGGTTTTCAAGTTCGATGCATATCCTATGCCCCGGGTGGATGAGCTCATAGAGAGGTTAGGACAAGCCTGGTATTTTTCTGTTTTGGACCTCACGAATGGGTACTGGCAGGTGCCCTTAACGGAGGCTGCCAAAGAGAAAACTGCCTTCATCACGGCTGGGGTGACAATCCAGCATGACATTGTCACTGAGCCTCAGGCAAAAGTTCGATTAAAACCATACCGGGTACCCGAAGCTCGGCGACAATCCAGCATGACATTGTCACTGAGCCTCAGGCAAAAGTTCGATTATAACCATACCGGGTACCCGAAGCTCGGCGACAAGCCATATTAGAGGAGGTGCAGCTAATGTTGCAGCTAGATGTCACTGAGGAGTCAAAAAGTGAGTGGGCCTGTCCTATAGTATTGATACCCAAGCCGGACGGGATGTTGCGGTTTTTTAACGACTTTCGAAAACTTAAAGAGGTTTTCAAGTTCGATGCATATCCTATGCCCCGGGTGGATGAGCTCATCGAGAGGTTAGGACAAGCCTGGTATTTTTCTGTTTTGGACCTCACGAATGGGTACTGGCAGGTGCCCTTAACGGAGGCTGCCAAAGAGAAAACTGCCTTCATCACGGCTGAGGGGCTGAATCAATATAAGGTCTTACACTTTGGTCTGCATGGCGCCCCCACCACTTTTCAGTGACTAATGGACATTGTGCTTCGTCCACATCGTCGGTAAGCTTCGGCTTACCTGGACAATATTGTCATCCACAGTACCGACTGGGAAAGTCACCTACCCAAAGTGCAGGCCGTAGTGGACTCCCTTCGGAAAGCTGGCCTAACCGCTTACCCCAAAAAATGTGTGATAGGGTTAGAAGAGACTAAGTACCTGGGGTATGTCATTGGGCGCAAAGTCATCAAACCCCAAGTGAACAACATAGAGGCGATACGGAATTGGCCCTGACCTGTCACTACTAAGCAAATAAAGTAATTCCTGGGAATGGTGGGCTATTACATGAGGTTTGTTCCCCACTTTGCTACTCTAGCCGCGCCCTTGACAGGGCTCTTGAAGGGCTGAAAATCAGTGATGTTTCACTGGGATGATCGGGCGGAAGAGGCTTTTGCTGCTTTGAAGTCGGCCCTGTGCGGTTCACTGGTTTTGGTGACGCTCGACTTCATAAGGCCTTGGTCAGTGGTGTACCTCCAATTGAGGCAGACCCCGCAGCTGCTATGGGGCCCCTGGGGGAAGGGAGCCCGCAGTGGAGGATAGGCCCCGCCCACTAATTACACTTGTATGGCTACCTGAGAATGTAAGAGGTGGAGAAGGACCTTTGGTGATGTCATCAACCATGTGACCAGTGCAGGAAGCCAATAGCACAGCTGTCACGGGGTTCCGAAGGTGCACTCGGTCCCCCATTGCCCGCAGAACTGTTGCTTAGCTTTTGGAATGAGGTTCTGTGTTTGACCTCATTCCCAGGCCGGCTTTACTAGCTGGGTGGCTCCTTGCTCCTAAGTCTGCCTTGAGCGCCGAGCTGATCACTCGGTGCTCGACTGGTTGGTCTGTCGGTCATGTGACGCTGGCCACGTCACATGACCCTCACTCCCCACTATAAATACAGGCAGCCTGCTGGCTACAGGTTGCCTGTTAATTTCTAGGTTCCTGGTATTTGTTGGACTGCTGAATACTTACCTGATCCTGTTCCTTGACCATCCTTTTGCCTGATCCTCCTGTACTGCGCATCCGTCCTGGTATTGTGACCTCGGCTCCCACCTGACTACTCTCTTAGGACTCCTCTTGTACTTCTCTGCTCTCCTGGTATTTATGACCCCGGCTTCTCCTGACAATTCTCTGCTTGCTCCATTTGTACTTTGCAGCTTTCCTGGTATTGACTCGGTCCGTTCACGTCCTGTTGTTTGTCTGTCTGTCATCCCTGCACTTACTCCAAGTTAGGGATTGCCGTCCAGTTGTCCCCTGTCATTAGGACTCGCGAGGCAAGTAGGCAGGGCCAGGGGTAAGGGTGGAGCGCAGTGGTCACTTCCCTCCCCCCTGTGTGTGTGTGTACGCGACCGTTACAGATTAACAGGCCCAATAACCACTGTATTATGAATCCTCTGGTGACCCTGACTGACTATGTCTCTAATCTGACGCAGATGGTGCAGGAGTTAGGGGAAAAACTCAGCTCTTTTGAGTTAGGGCAAGGCTCTTCCACTCCTCAGGCCTCCAGTCCGCATTTTGAGCCCCAGATTAAGCTCCCAGAAACCTTTTCTGGAGACCGGAAGAAGTTTCTCTCTTTTAAGGAGAGTTGTAAACTTTACTTCCGTTTGCGCCCCGTGTCCTCTGGCCCCGAGAGTCAACGCGTGGGCATTATCATTTCCTGATTACAGGGTGATCCCCAGGACTGGGCGTTCTCTTTACCTGCTGGCGCCAGTTGTTTATATTCTGTGGAGGGGTTCTTTCAGGCCCTAGGTACCCTCTATGATGAACCAGACAGGGCTCTAGTAGCCGAGACGGCTCTAAAGGCACTGGTTCAGGGCAATTTACCAGCGGAGGATTATTGCACCCAATTCAGAAGGTGGTGTGTCCCCTCAGGATGGAACCAACCAGCCCTGAAGAGTCAGTTCAGGTCAGGTCTGTCTGATAAATTAAAGGATCTTCTGGTCAGTTATCAACTTCCAGAGACCTTAGAGGAGATGATGACCCTTGTTGTCCGACTTGACCGACGGGTTAGAGAGAGACGACAGGAACAACAGTTCTCTTCCCAGATGGTGGTCCAGCCAGAGGCCTATCCCAGAGACAATGCTGAGGTCTCCACCGAGGAACCCATGCAGGTTGGCATGACCCGAGGGAATCTTCGCCGCAGACGTGGAGAATGCTTTTACTGTGGAGATTCTGACCATTGGATCAACCAGTGTCCTAAGAAGGTCCTCTCTGTCAAGTCTCCTAAGGCAAGGCAACCTAAAGACCAGGTACACCCTGAATTTTCTAAATGTAAGCTTTTGGTACCCATTACGATTTCTCTGGAAGTAGATAAATGGGCGGGTAAGGCCTTTATTGATTCTGGCTCAGCAGCTAGCTTTATTGACTCTGAGTATGCTGTTAGATTGGGTATTCCTATGTTTGCCTTACCAACTCCTATCCATGTCATGGCTATTGATGCTACTCCTCTTATTGGTGGTACGGTGAGCTTATGTACCTCGGAGATTTCTCTAACCGTAGGTGTGTGCCACTCAGAGAGATGTTCGCTTCTAGTCCTGGAGAACCTACCTGCTGAGGTGGTACTAGGGTTGCCTTGGCTCCGACTACATAACCCCACTATAGATTGGTCCAATAGGGAGTTGGTGAGATGGGGGCCTAAGTGTGACTCGTGCCTGTCCGTGGTACAGGCTGGGGTCTCAGTAAAGTCTGATACTTTACCCTCTGTTGTTAGAGAATATTCTGATGTATTCTCATCACCAACCCCAGAGGTTCTACCCCCCCATAGACCTTATGATTGTACCATAGAGCTAGTAGAGGGGGCCAAGTTTCCTAAAGGACGAATTTATAATCTTTCTATGCCCGAACGCAAGGCCATGGAAGATTATATTAAGGAGAGCCTTGGTAAAGGGCATATTAGACCTTCTGTCTCTCCTATGGGGGCGGGGTTTTTCTTCGTTAAGAAAAAAGATGGTGGTCTTAGGCCATGTATCGATTACCGGAGATTAAATAAAATCACTGTCCAGAATAGATACTCCCTCCCATTGATTCCGGATTTATTTAACCAGGTCCTGGGGGCAACCTGGTTTTCCAAAATTGACCTGAAAGGGGCATACAATCTAATCCGAATCAAGGAGGGAGACGAATGGAAGACGGCGTTCAATACTCCGGTAGGACACTTTGAATATCAGGTGATGCCTTTTGGACTCAGCAATGCCCCAGCTGTGTTCCAAAACTTCATGAATGACATTCTTAGGGAATTCTTAGGTAAATTTGTTATTGTCTATCTTGACGACATTTTGATATTCTCTCCTGACTTCAAATCCCATGTGTCTCATGTTAGACAAGTATTAGAGGTGTTGAGGGAGAATCAGCTATCCGCTAAACAAGAGAAATGTGTCTTTGGTGTGCAGGAGATTCTGTTTCTAGGGCATGTTCTGACTCCTCACGCCTTCAAGATGGATCCTGGTAAGGTACTAGCAATTAAGGAATGGGTAAGACCTTCATCCTTAAAGGCCTTACAACGGTTCTTAGGTTTCGCCAATTACTATCGTAAATTTATTATGAATTTTTCCGTAATTGCTAAACCGTTGACCGACCTTACTAAGAAAGGGGCGGATTTGGAGAATTGGTCTACTGAGGCCATTTCTTCATTTGAAAAATTAAAAAAGGCATTCAGTAGCACTCCCATTCTGATCCAGCCTGATCAGGAGAAACCTTTTATTGTGGAGGTGGATGCGTCCGAGGACGGCGCAGGAGCAGTCCTTTCACAAGGTCCTGCCAGCCTCACTAATCTGAGACCATGTGCCTTCTTCTCCAGGAAATTCTCTCCCACGGAGAGAAACTACGACATAGGGAATAGGGAGCTGCTGGCCATTAAATGGGCATTTGAGGAGTGGAGGCATTTTCTGGAGGGGGCAAGGCATTGTGTAACTGTTGTCACTGACCATAAAAACCTTATGTTTCTCGAGTCTGCTAAGAGGTTGAATCCCCGTCAAGCCAGATGGGCTCTGTTTTTTACTCGTTTTGATTTTTCCATCACGTTCAGGCCGGGAAGTAAAAATGTGAAGGCGGACGCATTATCTCGGAGCTTCCAGGCTTTTCAACCTACTGAGGTACCACCTGAATCCATCCTACCAGCAAAATCTTCTTAGCAGCTCTTACCCAGGATATCTCAGCTCGCATTAGGTCTGAACAACATCTGGCACCGGTATCCACCCCAACAGATAAGTTGTTTGTTCCCGTACAATTTCGTCTCCAGCTGTTGGGTGAGTGTCACGATTCTGCCTTTTGTGGACATCCGGGTGTTGAGGGCACTAAGGATCTGGTTTCTAGATCTTATTGGTGGCCCACTCTAACTAGGGATGTCAAGTCCTATGTGTCAGCCTGTGAGGTTTGTGCCAGGTCCAAGACACCTAGGACTCGCCCTGCTGGTAACCTACGACCCCTACCCATTCCCAGTAGACCCTGGTCCCATATCTCGATGGACTTTATAACTGACCTACCGCTGGCGGAGGGTAAGACTGTAGTGTGGGTAGTGGTGGATAGGTTTAGCAAGATGGTCCATTTCATTCCCCTGTCTAAACTCCCGAATGCCAAAACCCTGGCGTCTATTTTTGTGAAAGAAATTGTTCGATTGCATGGTATCCCGGAAAATATTGTTTCGGACAGGGGTGTGCAGTTTGTGTCCAAATTCTGGAGAGCCTTCTGTCAAAGATGTAAAATTTTGTTGTCTTTTTCTTCCGCCTACCATCCTGAGAGTAATGGGCAGACTGAACGCCTTAATCAGTCTGTGGAACAATTCCTGAGGTTGTATGTTGCTGATGACCAGCAATTATGGGTCAAATTCCTTCCATTGGCTGAATTTGCTCTGAATAACCGTGTCAATTCTTCTGCTGGGGTCTCCCCTTTCTTTTGTAACCATGGTTTTCATCCCCGTTTTCATTCTGGGTCGTCCGTCTCCTCCTCTAACCCTGAAGCTGATAAACTCTCCTCCGAACTGTGCACAGTTTGGGCCCGGGTTCAATCGAACCTAGAAAAGGCTCAATGTTCTCAAAAACTCAAGGCCGATAGGAGACGTTCAAGGGGGGTAAACTTTCAGGTTGGGGATAAAGTATGGTTGTCCTTCAAGAATCTATCTCTCAAGGTAACTTCAAAAAAATTTGCTCCTCGTTTTATTGGACCATATAGGATCACGGAAGTGATTAACCCGGTATCTTTTAGGTTGGAGCTGCCTGAGTCATTCCACATTCATAATGTGTTCCATAAATCTCTGCTTAAAAAATATTTTGAACCGGTAGTACCATCAAAAGCCTCGCCTCCGCCAGTTCTTGTTAATGATGCTGTCGAGTATGTGGTGTCTAAAATAGTGGATGTCAGGAAGGTGCGTAATTCCTTGCAGTACCTGATTCACTGGAAGGGGTATGGACCTGAAGAGAGATCTTGGGTACCTGCCAGGGAGGTTCATGCTCCTAGACTTGTTCGTAAATTTCATTTAGAACACCCTGAAAAGCCATCGCCTGAAGTCTTGGGTCCGGTGGCCCCTCGTAAAAGGGGGGGGTACTGTCACGGGGTTCTGAAGGTGCACTCGGTCCCCCATTGCCCGCAGAACTGTTGCTTAGCTTTTGGAATGAGGTTCTGTGTTTGACCTCATTCCCAGGGCGGCTTTACTAGCTGGGTGGCTCCTTGCTCCTAAGTCTGCCTTGAGCGCCGAGCTGATCACTCGGTGCTCGACTGGTTGGTCTGTCGGTCATGTGACGCTGGCCACGTCACATGACCCTCACTCCCCACTATAAATACAGGCAGCCTGCTGGCTACAGATTGCCTGTTAATTTCTAGGTTCCTGGTATTTGTTGGACTGCTTAATACTTACCTGATCCTGTTCCTTGACCATCCTTTTGCCTGATCCTCCTGTACTGCGCATCCGTCCTGGTATTGTGACCTCGGCTCCCACCTGACTACTCTCTTAGGACTCCTCTTGTACTTCTCTGCTCTCCTGGTATTTATGACCCCGGCTTCTCCTGACAATTCTCTGCTTGCTCCATTTGTACTTTGCAGCTTTCCTGGTATTGACTCGGTCCGTTCACGTCCTGTTGTTTGTCTGTCTGTCATCCCTGCACTTACTCCAAGTTAGGGATTGCCGTCCAGTTGTCCCCTGTCATTAGGACTCGCGAGGCAAGTAGGCAGGGCCAGGGGTAAGGGTGGAGCGCAGTGGTCACTTCCCTCCCCCCTGTGTGTGTGTGTGTACGCGACCGTTACAACAGCAGCAGAAGTCTAAAGACCTTTGTTGATGTCATCATCATGTGACCAGTGCAGAGGACTGGTGAAAGACCTGTGGCATATCCCTGTGAGGGGGCTGAGCTTCTGTGTGGTGCCTGGAGGAGAGGTTAGTGGTGTTCTGGGATAACCCATAACATCCTAGAAAAGCTGGGAGTTGTAGTTCTGTCCTATTATATCCCTCTCCATGTAATTTAAATGTATGCCCTAGTACAGTCTGGTAATGCTGGGAGTTGTAGTTCTTCAGCCCTATTGTATCCCTCTCCATGTATTTTCAATTTATGCTCTAGTACAGTTTAGCAATGCTGGGAGTTGTAGTTTTCTCCTCTTATACCCCCTCTCTGTCATGTATACTGATGCCCCATAATAAGTCTGGCCATACTGGGGGTTATAGTTATTTCTTTTTAAAGCTCTCACTTGGTACAACTAGATGATGTCCTATAACAATCTGGACATGCTGAGAGTTGTAGTTCTCTCTTCTTAGGCTGGGTTCTCATCACTGTTTAGTTTTCCGTTTTGCGTGCAGGACTTTTTTCTATCTAAAATAACGGATCTCCGACAGAAATGGCATAAACAGATGCAAAATGTGCAGAACTGATGCTTGAAATACAGGATCCGTTTTTTTCTTTATTTTTCTGTTCATCTGACGAATCAGAAGAACGGAAAACGAAACGGTGATGTTAACCCTGCCTTATACTCTCTCTGTGTAATATCTACTTGTATCCAATAATAACAGCCTGGACATGCTGGGAGTTGTAGTTCTCTCCATTTTACCTCTACCTGTGTTGCTCCCTAATTTCCAATAATAACAATCTGGTGATGATGAGACTTGTAGTTCCCTTGTCACTATTATAATGTTCTGCAGCCACTGAGGTGTGTATTAGGCTTTGTTCAGATCTGTGCTGGTGACGGTCGCTGTTCTGCCGTCATATGAGCACAACAATGAAAATCACTGCAGCTCCAGATCTGGCGCTTCATGGACGTCAACACCTGACGTCTGCAGCAGCTGAGGTATGTATTAGGAGGTTCTGCAGCAGCTAAGATGTGTATTATGACGTTCTGCAGCAGCTGAGGTGTGTATTATGAGGTTCTGCAGCAGCTGAGGTGTGTTTTATGAAGTTCTGCAGCAGCTGAGGTGTGTATTATGAGGCTCTGCAGCAGCTGAGCTGTGTATTATGAGGTTCTGCAGCAGGTGAGGTATGTATTAGGAGGTTCTGCAGCAGCTGAGGTGTGTATTATTAAGTTCTGCAGCAGCTGAGGTATGTATTTGGAGGTTCTGCAGCAGCTGAGGTGTGTACTATGATGTTCTGTAGTGGCTTAGGTGTGTATTAGAAGTTCTGCATCAGCTGAGGTCAGTGGCGTACTGCCCATATAGGCGCAGCGACGTCACCGCAGGTCCTGCTGAATGAAGATAGAAGAGGATGCCGGCTGCGCGATCAAGTGTATGAGGTTTTTTCATTATTTTTCACTATTACTATTTAAAATGTGGCTAGCTGCCAAAAGTGAATATATCTAGATGGGGACTTTCACCCAGCCATGGATACTGTGCAGCATACAGTTATAGCGCTATAGCTCAGTGATATATATCGAGACATTGTCCCCCATTTGTTGGAGGGTGGGGATGTCAGGTGCGCCTTATTGAGATATAGCATTCAGTAATCCCCTGAGCCTAACATACGGCTCACTGGGGTTCCAACTTTGAGGTGTGCTATACAAAGAGGTGCCACCTGCTTAACAAGCCCTATACCCTCCTTTGAGGCTAGCTACAGATATACTGATTCCCTAACTCCCATCCTGCTCGACGCGTTTCTCTGCTGGACATAAGCCAGCAGTTCCTCAGGAGTCAAGCGCGGCAAAAAGAGCACCAAACAAACAATAATGGATGCTGCACGCTGCTGATATTGAGCATACAGCGAGACGGCCATCATAGTGCTGGAGGTTACGCATCGATGTACGTTCAATATCAGCAGCGTGCGGCATCCTTTATTGTTTGTTTGGTTCTCTTTTCCCCACGCTTGACTCCACACAGAAGAGCAGACACAGTTCATAAGGCAAGGGGGGCTATGGTGGCACTAGTATACTATTGTGCCAGCACCACCATAGCCCCCCCCCCCCCTCCCCATGAGCTGTGCCTGTGTGCTGCTTATAGTGGACAGTGCCCTCAGACAATGAATGGGGCCAATCAGAAGCGTTTTTTTTTCCAGTATTGAGACCCTATGACGGATCTCAATACCGGAAAATAGAAACGCAAGTGTGAAAGTAGCCTAATACGTACCCCGCTCCCCGACACCTGCGTCGCTCCTAATGCCTACTACTGTCTCAGGAAGTCAACAGGGAGGAGCATCCCATTGTCTTCCTAAGCCGCAAGCTTACCCCAGCCGAAACCAGGTACAGTATAGTGGAGAGAGAGTGCCTGGCTATCAAGTGGGCACTCGAGTCTCTCTGCTACTATTTGTTGGGGCGAAAGTTCCGCCTGGTGACTGACCACTCCTCTCTCAAGTGGATGAGCCAGGCCAAAGACAGAAATGCCCGGGTCACCAGATGGTTTTTGTCTCTGCAGAACTTTAAGTTCTCCGTAGAACACAGAGCAGGCCGGTTGCAGGGAAACGCGGATGCCCTCTACTGGGTGCATTATACCAAGTAACACCAAGACTGCAAAGTTACGTGCAGTTTTGTGCAATTGCCTCAAGTGTGAATAAACACTGATGTTTTGAGTTAAGAATTTGTACTTTGCCTCTGTACTGCGCCCGTTTATCCTATCTACCAGAGCGAAACCCCACTATATAATATATATACATATATATAAATGGAAAAGATGGCAGCACCAATGACCAGGTAATACGTTGGGTGCTATGTCCAAGGGTGTAGCTCCTTACCCAATAAAATAATCCAAAATACGGACAGCACATCCAGTAGCAAAAGCGGTGGTTTATTCACCCATGTGGTACAGTGAGGCAACGTTTCGGCTCAAATAAAGCCTTTCTCAAGCATGAAACACAAGTGAAGTGCAAAGTATAAATAGCACATACAATTCATAAAGAGTATGACTACATGATTAAAAGGTGGAGCAATCAAATTACATAATAATATTCAAAAAGGATCATGATATATAATAAAAACAAGTGAAAAACAACATAATGTGATACATGATTATAGTCACAAAAACATAATTGTATATAAAATAAGTTGATTTTGAGTATATGTAAATAAAACACTAAAATCGATAAGTGAGACCTATTAGACACAAGTGCTGTGCATCATAATAATGATAATAAAATGTCAGGAGGTGGGACATAGGAATGAAACATAAACATACCCATCAGATATACCGTGAATCCAAATGCGATCGGCCGCCAAACTCGGCGTGTAGTAACTTACAATGCGCAGGCGCCAGGTTGCGTCAAGAGTATGTTGCGTCAAGAGTATGTGACTCAATGCCGTCAGTGGAGCATGCGTATCGCCTGCCTCCCCCTTCTCCGCAGCAAGTCACAGGAACTGAATCCCAACGCGCATGCCCGTGTCATGTCATAACGGGCAGCGCCATATTGGATATTGGCAAGATTGCCCAGATTTATTTTACATTATGATAACGGCATGCAGGAGGGCAGAGGTAGGGAGGGGATACTCCTTGTCAGGGGGTACACCCTCCTCACCAATGGGCATGCAATGTAAGCACGATCCGCACTACCATGCAAGTCGCGCAATACAACACCGCCCCATATGCACCTCCTAACGCAGCCAGAAACAGGGTTCTCCTGACACCTCTGGGACATTATAATATATATCTAGTGACACAACCTGGAAAATGGCAAGAATAAAAGTAAAGCAATCCATTCACGATAGCATGGGAACACAATATTATTCCATGGGGCATGTATGTACCTTCTCCATATGATTCCACCTCAATTATCCAAAATTCTGTAAAAACAAAGAAAAGACCATAAATATGCACCTGCATACAGGGTTGTACTGACTGAATCCCCCACCATAAATATATGTTAATATGGCTTACTTGTGTTCAAAAGAGCATCTACCCATTCAGGATGTAGAAAAAGACATATACACATTGTCATCATGGGGCAAATCAAACCTCTATGCATACAACCCAGGGTTATAGTCAATATTAAGACTATTCAACGTATGAATCCAGAACAGCTCCTTTTTCTTTAATAGCAAAATTCTATTGCCTCCTCTGGAGGGGAATGTGGTTGGGGAATGTGATCAATAATCCAGCATTTTAACTCCTCTCCGTATGATTAAAATCAGAAAAATGTTTAGGAATGGGCAAATGGGCAAACGTTTTTTCCTGATAGTATACCGATGGTTGTTCAGGCGAGTTTTCAGATCTGTAGATGTCTCGCCCACATATAGTAATTTGCAAGGACAGATCAATACATAAATAACAAAGTTGGAATTGCACGTAAGGTAAAAAGGTATCGAATACCTAACATCTGTAACTGGATGTATAAAAAATCTGCCCTTGCAAATATGTCTACAATTGAGACAAGGAAAACAACCCTTACTCCGCTGGGTCAATGTACTCTGTGTCACTCTGGGACCAGGACCAATGTCTGCTCTCACCAACTGATCACATAGATTTCTTGATCTGCGATAAGAGAAAAGGAGATGGGACCTAAATTCAGGAATTTGACCAAGTCAACCTCCCAAAATACCCCAATGTTTCTTGATGATACGGTTAATCTCATTACTGTGTTCAGTATATCTAGAAATAAATGGAATCCTGGTATGGGACTCCTTCACTTCTTTCCTCATTAATGTTTTCCTCCTATCAATCGCATATGTTTTATCTATTTAAGACTTCAATAGCCTGGGGGGATAAACCCTTTGTACAAATTTATTGACCATGACATTTAGTGTATCATCAAGTACATCAGGGTCAGAGACAATCCTTTTAGCTCTCAAGAACTGAGAAAAAGGTAGATGTTTTACTATGTTACGTGGGTGACTGCTGTCAAAATACAGAAGGGTATTCTTATCCGTTGGTTTGGTAAATAAGTAAGTATCTAATTGCCCTTCATGGTATCTGACAGTAGTGTCCAGGAATTGAATCTCAGTATCTGAGGGATCTAATTGTTAAAAGGTATCAGTCAGGAGAAGGGTACAATAGAATTTCCAAGGCATTAGATATGCCATAGAACACAGTGAAGACAGTCATCATCAAGTGGAGAAAATATGGCACAACAGTGACATTACCAAGAACTGGACTTCCCTCCAAAATTGATGAAAAGACGAGAAGAAAACTGGTCTGGGAGGCTACCAAGAGGCCTACAGCAACATTAAAGGAGCTGCAGGAATATCTGGCAAGTACTGGCTCTGTGGCACATGTGACAACAATCTTCCGTATTCTTCATATGTCTGGGCTATGGGGTAGAGTGGCAAGACGAAAGGCTTTTCTTACGAAGAAAAACATCCAAGCCAGGCTACATTTTGCAAAAACACATCTGAAGTCTCCCAAAAGCATGGTCTGATAAAACCAAGGTTGAACTTTTTGGCCATAATTCCAAAAGATATGTTTGGCGCAAAAACAACACTGCACATCACCAAAAGAACACCATATTCACAGTGAAGCATGGTGGTGGCAGCATCATGCCAATGGGCTGTTTTTTCTTCAGCTGGAACTGGGGCCTTAGTTAAGCTAGAGGGAATTATGAACCGTTCCAAATACCAGTCAATATTGGCACAAAACCTTCAGGCTTCTGCTAGAAAGCTGAACATGAAGCGTAACTTCTTCTTTCAGCATGACAACGACCCAAAGCATACATCCAAATCAACAAAATGAATTGCTTCACCAGAAGAAGATTAAAGTTTTGGAATGGCCCAGCCAGAGCCCAGACCTGAATCTGATTGAATATCTGCGGGGTGATCTGAAGAAGGCTGTGCTCAGGAGATGCCCTCGCAATCTGACAGATTTGGAGTGTTTTTGCAAAGAAGAGTGAGCAAATCTTGCCAAGTCAAAATGTGCCATGCTGATAGACTCATACCCAAAAAGACTGAGTGTTGTAATAAAATCAAAAGGTGCTTCAACAAAGTATTAGTTTAAGGGTGTGCACACTTATGCAACCATATTATTTTATTTTTATATTTTTTCTTCCCTCTACTTAAAAGATTTCAGTTTGTTTTTCAATTGAGTGGTACAGTTTATAGGTCACATTAAAGGTGGAAAAAGTTCCGAAATGATTTATCTTTGTCTCATTTTTTTACAACACAGAAACCTGACATTTTAACAGGGGTGTGTAGACTTTTTATATCCACTGTATGTATGTCCGCTAAAGGAATCCGCACCGTCGCATTTACAATCACAAAATTTTGCACAGCCGCCTCCTGTGACTCGGGGAACGTCATAGACTATGTTTTGAATGGAAATTTTCACCCTGCACTTTCCAATTATTTGTTTAAAAAAAATACATTTAGTAACCTAACCGCCAAACTACAGAAGCCATTGTCTGTTGGCTGCTGTGGCAGTTAGCCTGGATATTCATCAGGTTGCATATAGCAACCAATCACAGCTCAGCTTCTGTTTTGCTATAGGTCATTTTATAAGCTCTGATTGGTTGCTATAGGCAACGAAGGACATTCTTAGTATAAGACAGCTTATGTGTGAGTTAATATGATTTCCATTGCGACACTTACCCAACGTCATTGTAGAGGCTGATGTAACTCACATGACCTTAAGAGTATACTAATTCTGTGGGGTTTTATATACTGTCAATTAAAGACAATGATGCCCCATGAAAAAAGGAATTTGATTGGACGATTGTCATCAGATGCTAAGAGAAAAGCCGTATAATGGGGTGGGTTAGGGTACTTTCACACCAGCGTTTTTGTTTTCCGGTATTGAGTTACATCCTAGAAGCTCAATACCGGAAAAAAAATGATTTGTTTTATCCTAATGCATTCTGAATGGAGAGCATTTCATTCAGGATGCATCAGTTCAGTCCTTCTTACGGCATTTATTTACATTGAAGTGTATTAGTGCCGGATCCGGCATTAAGTGTTCCGGCAAAACGGATCCGCAGACCTTTAAGAGTAGATTTTTTTTTATACTGGATCCTTTTTCCAGATGACACCGGAGAAACAGATCCGGTATTGCAATGCATTTGTCAGATGGATCTGCATCCAGATCCGTCTGACAAATGCCATCAGTTTGCGCCCGGATTGTCGGATCCGGCAGGCAGTTCCGGCGACGGAACTGCCTGGCAGAATCCTCTGCTGCAAGTGTGAAAGTACCCTTATTATGGAAATCACTGTTAACGAGACGGGGCACTGTGGCGATCATAAATAAAGAGCGGGCTGCTGTGGAGGTCACAAATAAAGGGCGGGCCGCTGTAGAGGTCACTGTTAAAGGGGCGTTCGCTTTGGATGTTACTGTTAAGGGGGCAGGCCGCTGTGAAGGTCACTGTTTAAGGGACGGGCACTGTGGAGGTCACTGTTAAGGGGGCAGAGGACTGTGGAAGCCACTATTAAAGGGGCAGCTGCTGTGGAGGTCACTGTTAAGGGAGCGGGGTACTGTGGAGGTCACTGTTAAGGGAGCGGGGTACTGTGGCAGTCACTGTTAAAGGGACAGGCCCCTGTGGAGGTCACTGTCAAGGGTGTGGGGTATTGTGGAACTCACTGTTAAAGGGGCGGGCTGCTGTGAAGGTCAAAGTTAAGGGGGTGTGCTGCTGTGGAGGTCCCATTTTAAGGAGGCAGGGGGCTGTGGAGTTCACTGTTAAGGGGGTTGGCTGCTGTGGAGGTCACATTTTAAGGAGGCGGGGCACTGTTGGGGGGGTCAGTGTTAAGGGGGGCTGTGGAGGCCACTGTTAATTAGGCAGGGTGCTGTAGAGGTCACTCTTATGGGGATACTGTCGATATCTTTCAATGACACAAAGAAACATTAAATGAAATATACCCGTGTCTTTCTGCTAATACACACACAGAGCAGTGTATTGATGTGATACATAGAAGGTATAATCGGTGTAGTGTGTACAGATATATGTGGTCAGTTATTCATTATGGTCACTGTGTGTGAGGTACATGAGGTAGTGGTCACTGTAACTGTCTGAAGTATTATATATGAGTGAGCAATGAGTAAAAACAGGGCATGGGTGGGGCAAATGAAGAGAAAAGTGGAGGAGCTCCTCTTATGACTCCATTCCAGGCTGTATGGATCAATGCAGAGCTCATTGTAAACTTCTATACTTGCTGTTAGGGATTGAAGGACCTGTGATGATGTCATCACAGGTCCTGGCAGATGTACCTTTCAAACCTGGGAACTACACCATTTTTGGTGCAGTTCCTTTGCTAGATCCTGCAGGACCTGTGATGTTGAAGATGATGTAATTACAGGCCCTGGCAGATGTACTGTTCTAACCTGGGAAGTACACTTTAGACTGTGAAGTGTCCTTACAGGACTTGTGATGACATCATCAAACGTCCTTTAGCTTTAGGAAGATAGACGGGAGCAATTAGGGGGCGGAGCATCTTCTCCACTGCGGGCACCCCTTCCTCACGGGCCCCATAGTAGCTGAGTCGTCTGCCTA
This sequence comes from Bufo bufo, assembly GCF_905171765.1. Classification (NCBI taxonomy): domain Eukaryota; kingdom Metazoa; phylum Chordata; class Amphibia; order Anura; family Bufonidae; genus Bufo; species Bufo bufo. Next base: position 365,941,920 of record NC_053393.1, on the reverse strand, counting down.
TATGGTAGGCATGCCACTGGTACGTGTGCAGTCCACAGAAAATGCTGATAGCACATTTCCATGAAAAAATAAAATGTGAACGAGGCAAAAAAAATGTGAACGAGGCCTTAGGGCTCATGCCCACAAACGTAAGGGCTCTGTGCCATTATTGCGGACTGCAAATGGCGGGTCCACAATATATGGGCACTAGCCATGTACAGTCCAAGCTGCGGATGCGGACCCTTTGACTTGAATCAGTCCGCGATCCGCAAGAAACAACCGAAGATACGACATACCCTATATTTTGAGTAGCGGAGGCACCGATCGAAAGCCCACAGAAACACAGTGACGCACTTCCGTGTGCTTTCGGGTCCGTGTCTCCGCACCGCGAAATATAGGACATGTCCTTTCTTTTGCTGTATCTTGCGGATAGTGGACTGATTCAAGTCAATGGGTCCACATCCGCAGCATGGACTGCACACGGCCAGTGCCTGTGCATTGCAGACTGCTATTTGTGGTCTGCAGCATGGGCAGAGAGCCCTTATGTTCATGGGCACGACACACAGTCGGGCCTAGTCCAAAGTTCTGTGATTTCCATCAGTGATTGTGAGCCGAAACCAGGTGCACATTTTCACATTATACTTCATCTCTGTGTAGGCGTCACTCCTGTTTTGGCTCACAATCACTGACCAAAACACTGATGTGTGAATGAGGCTTTAGGCCAAAAGCAGAAGTGGAGCCTCCACAGACATAAGGTATAATAGAAAGCTCTGCACCTGTTCTGTATTTAGAGCCGCACCTTGTTCTGACTTACATTCACTGATGGAAAGTACTGGCTAACACTGACTGTGTTAAAGCGGCCTTAGAGCGCACATATTGGCGGAGATTTATCAAAAACTGGTTTAAAGTAGAACTGACTTAGTTGTCTATAGCAACCAATCAGATTCCACCTCTGAAAGGTGGAATCTGATTGGTTGCTATGGGCAACTAAGCCAGTTTTCCCATGCACCAGTTTTGATAAATCTCCCCCATTCTCTGTCGTTAGTATAGGTGGAGTGTAGACATTGGGTCTCATTTATCAAAACTATTTAACAGGAAAACAGTCTTTGTTGCCCATAGCAACCAGAGCCCCCCTTTTATTTCTTAAAATGTTCTGAAAAAAAGAAAGGTGACCTCTGATTGGTGTTATGGGCAACTAAGAAAGTTTTCCTGTTAGACAGTTTTGATAAATGGGGCCCAGTGTCTGGTTCTTTATCCTCTACACACAGCAAGAAAGGAAAACTTTTTATTCTGCTCCCTGCCTTCCGAGTGCAGCACCCTATTTTTTTTTTCTTTTTTTAACTTTAAGTATATTTGGTAGTGTTGAGCGAAGCGAACTTCGGCTGCCTCATCTGAAGTCACTTCATTCAAAACTTCGGAATAAGGCTCCATTCAGACGTCCGAATGAATGGTCCGGATCCGTTCCGCAATTATGCGGAAAGGGTGCGGACCCATTCATTTTCAATGGGCCCAGAAATGATACAGACGGCACACAGTGTGCTGTCTGCATCCGCACTTCCGTTCCGCGGCCCCGAACTTCCGTTCCGCGGCTCCACAAAAAAATAGAACATGTCCTATTCTTGTCCGCAATAGCAGACAAGAATAGGCATTTTCTATTATAGTGCCGGCCATGTGCACGCGGCCAGTGTCAGTGTTTCGCAGATGCGCTAAACAATTACGAACGTGTGAATGGACCCTAATACTGAAGGATTTACTTATACTAGTCAGCTGATAGTTTTAATAGTTTTACTTTTTCCTCACATATAGAGATACCACTATTCTTTATAATTTTTGTAAATAAAGGTTAAGTTTTAACTTTTGTTTGTGAGGATCCCTAGTGGGATTTTTTGTGGTCTAATTGATTACTTTATATACAATAAGAGCTCAGTACATTTTACTGTTAAAGCCTGTCAATGGTAGACATTATCAGTGTTTCCCAATTAGGTATAATTAGATGTGATGACCTTTGTGTTCTTCAGGCCTATTTCAAGATTAGACAGGCGTGGGTTTATGTAGAACAAAAGGTAATACTAGGTGTGTGAGACAGGATTTAGGGGCTTCCATCGTAGATGTCCTTACTTCAATATATCCAATCAGCCACTCCCGTCTCCTATCCACCTTAAATGATGCAATTACAATCCATCCTCTCCTTCTCTTTCAATTGTCAGGATAATAGTCATTTACAATTCTTTAATAGCTCAGAATGGCCTAATATTAAATTACTTGTAAATGTATTTACTGTAAGTGCATCTGTTGCTACAGAGAGCAAATGGGCATCATGTAGGTCTAATATACCTTTGTTTCTAATGAGGTTAAGGCCTCCTGCACACGAACATGTGCACCCCATGGCTGTGCTGCGCACGCAAATTGCGGGCCGCAATGCACAAACACCAACCGTGAGGCAGCCGCAGCGGGTTGCGGACCCATTCACTTGAATAGGTCCGCGATCCAGCTGTTCCGCAAAAAGATAGGACATGTTCTATCTTTCTGCGGAACAGAAGTACGGGACGAAACCCCACGGAAGCACTCCGTAGTGCTTTACGTAGGGTTCCGTTCCGTACTTCCGTTCCGCACCATTCCGCATCTCCGGATTTGTAGACCCATTCAAGTGAATGGGTCCGCATCCGTGATGCGGAATGCCCACGGAACGGCACCCGTGTATTGCGGATCCGCAAATGCGGTCCGCAATAAGGGCAACAGAAAGCACATGTTCGTGTGCAGGGGGCCTTAAGCCTGTATTTGTCATGCCCTGCTCAGGCTATGTGCGGAGGTCTGCCAGGTTAGCAGCACGTGTGTAGCTTTTTGTTTTTGTTTTGGAGTTGAGCTATATCCGCCTCCCACCCTGCACTGGGTGGGGTCGTTGGTTTGAGTTTAAATTACACCCACTCCCAGTATCCTGTGCGGGTTATAGCTTCTGACTGGCTCAAAGGAAGGAAGGAAAGAAAGAAGGAAGGAAGGGTTTGTTTATCTTGTGGTTGTCTGTCTAGGCTATAAGAGAGACGCCTGCCCCCTCCAGGTCTGAGGGAGCAGGCTGCCTCTCTCCCCCTTTCACCATCTTAGGGATTCTAGGGAATCTTCAGCCTAGGCATGAGGACACGTTTATTCCCACCTTCATGGTCTGAACGTGGGCATAGAAGTCTAGGGAGAGCTGGTAGGGATTTGTCAGGAGGTCACCTTTATCCCCAGCTTCTTGCCTAGATACTTGTTTGTTTATATTCTGTGTATCTTGTTTCCTGTCCGCCGTGACAGTATTAGACTGGTCAGTTATCGACCAGTTCATCAGCAGTGATCTGACCGTCTAATACTGCCGCCGATTACCCGATTATTGGGCAATCCAGATTTTTAAGCCTGCTTAAAAATCATTGTTTGCCGGCAACAGATTGTGCTGTGTAATCACGATCTGCTACAAGCAAACAACTGGACAGCATGGTAATGAGCACTCCATATGCTGTGAAGGAGATCGCTGCATGTAATCACCTGCCTGATCTGGCTGTAATGCAGCCTTTAGACAAAAGTGCCTATCCCTGCACCACATTTATCATCCAGCCTGAGCCACTGTGATAAATGTCTACTTTCACGCCTCGGATGCAGCAGCCTTAGGTTTTAGTATTATTTTAAGCTCGTCTTTAGGGTATTTGATGTAATTGCCCTGTATTGCACTAGGCACTTTACTAACATTGGTAGTTATTTTATTGAACTTGTTTCTGGATAGGTTTACTTATATACAGCATTGAAATTGCAGCACCAAGAAGGACAAGCTGCAAGGTTATGCAAATTGAGGAAGCAACAGGTGTCACTAAAATCTGCAGAGCAAAATTTCAAGCACCTAGCTCCAATCTGTGGCATGTGGGAAGGACTTGAAAGCCAGAACTGAAACCTCAAAAATTGGATAAAGTTGTGTGGGATGTTCAGAGTTGCATGGTTGGAAGAACGATGATAAACTAGAATGACTGCAAGAGGTGCACAGAGGTGAACCTCTGAATGGACCGATCGTTTGATTAAAAGAATGGCACTTAGTAATCCATTCTGTACTGCAAGTGAGATTTAATGTCACATCCCAAGCCTAGGGTGGTAAACAGTGTCTCCAAAAACCATCTGTCACAAACTCATTTGTCCAGGTTCCAGTGGCGCAATCTCTGGCTTCAGTGAGGCCGCATCGGGAGAGGCCAGAGAATCCTTAGCAACAGGATGCAGTGCTCTGTTTCTCACCACAGCGGGCATGTGCTGGAGGATATAAGCAGTGGGCTGATTGCTCCGCTGCTCTATTCTTATGTACTAGTGTTTCTGACTAATGGAGCGCTGAGTATTGACCTATAAGGCTACTTTCACACTGGTGTTTTGGCTTTCCGTTTGCGAGATCCGTCATGGGCTCTCACAAGCGGTCCAAAACGGATCAGTTTTTCCCTAAAGCATTCTGAATGGATAAGGATCCGCTCAGAATGCATCAGTTTGCCTCTGTTCAGTCACCATTCGGCTCTGGAGACGGACACCAAAACGCTGCCTGCAGCGTTTTGCTGTCTGCCTAACGAAGCAGAGCCAAACGGATCCATCCTGACACACAATGTAAGTCAATGGGGACGGATCCGTTTTCTCTGACACAATAGAAAACGGATCCGTCCCCCATTGACTTTCAAAGCATGCGGTTATATTATTGTAACGGAAGCGTTTTTGCAGATCCATGACGGATCCGCAAAAAAACATTAATGTGAAAGAAGCCTAGCGTTCTGATCCTGGAACCCCTTCCTGACCATACACCAGTGCCAGTGATAGTCTCTGACTCACTAGCTGTGTTCCTGTTTCCTGCGCTTGTTGGATTGCTCGTTCCTCTGACCCCGGCTTCTCTTCTGAACACTCTCTGTCTCTCGTTTGGTACTGCGTTGTCTGTCTGGTTCTGATCTCGGCTTGTCTTCTGAACACTGGGCGTTCAGTTTCTGATTTAGAAGAAAGTGGCTGGCTCACAGCATACTTTCATACAATTTTTTACTCAACAAACAAACATGAACAATACAATATTATGTAATAGTATGCAATCACCGTCCCTTATAAATTCCATGAAATACAGAGCTCTTCCATATAGGACTATTGTATTTGATCTAAAAGACAGTTAAGTTGATGTCTAAAATTAGTGTCAATTCACATTAGTGCAATTTCAGTATTAGTATGTCTTTGTTTCCCTTAATAATATAGCAATGTCCAAATGTTGTAAGGTGCATATATTATAATTATATTTTCACTAGTAGGTTATGCTGCAGGAACGTTCATTAGATACAGACCAGGCAGTAGATAATAAGGTTGCGCATCCGCGCTTCTCACCCCTCCTTGCAGTCTCTTTAGGTAGGCTGGGACTTGCGGTACTTCAGCAATGGGAGTTCAGTAGCAGATCAAGCGCTGGTGTACATTGATCGCACGTCTCCCCTCTACACAGTCATTTGCTCAGCCCGCTGTTCTCCTATGTGCCGGCTTGTCTTCACGCACGTGCTCTTAAGATGTGGAGACGCCGGACTTGTTATAATGTTGCAGGTTTAATATCTTCAGTTTCCAGTTGCACCAACGATTCTTATTCAATTAGTGTTCAAATACTGGCTATGCTGTCAATACCAGATGCGTTTTGGAACTAAGGCAAGCTAGACAGATTTTGATAACGTGATCTGTTATAGTGCTATCTGTTTTGTCTGTCACCCCACTAAACAGTTTTTTTTTTTTGGCTTCTGTCACCCCACTAAACTGTTTTTTTTTTTTTTTTGTGTAATCCCTATCATGCGATATTGCTATACCTTATGTTATTAATAATTTTCGTTCAGTAGATTCTGCAAAAAACGTACTTTTATAATATGCTAATTACCTTTCTACCAGCAAGTAGGCGCACTGAGCGAGTGCTGAGGAGCCGAGCCTCCTTATCTCAGAGCGCCTGCGCCGAATCAACACAGGCGCGCGATTTATTAAATGCTGACAGGGCTGGCCGGAGGAGGAGATCGCGGCTGGCCCTGTCAATCAACAAGAGGAGGGGGCAGTTTTCTGCGGCTGCTACCAGCAAGTAGACGCCCTACTTGCTGGTAGAAAGGTAATTAGCATATCATAAAAGTAAGTTTTTTGCAAAATCTACTGAACGAAAATTATTACTAACATAAGGTAAAACAATATCGCATGATAGGGATTATAAGTACACAACAACAAAAAAAATCAGTTTAGTGGGGTGACAGAAGCCCTTTAAGGTTTTGGAGGAATCTCATTGCTCGGTACTGGCAGGTCATCCGGGTATTGCTGGGAGTAAACATCTGGTCTCCAGAGCCTACTGGTGGCCTTCTTGTTTACACTATCAGAAGGCATTTGCAACACATTGGTCTTTGAGCCAGACGTCCAGCTACAGGCATTCCATTGACCTCATGCCAGTTCTTTCAAAGGTTGTCATGGTGCAAGAAAGATGGCAATGGAGGTCTGTCCTCTTCAGCAATGAGTCCCACTTTTGTCTCAGACGCAAAAATAGCTGGAGATTGGTTTGAAGACCGCATTGGCAATGCCATGAAGAGGCTTTCACAAGGGAACATGACACTGGTCCTACTTCTGGGATTATGGTGTGCGGTAGCATAATGTACGTTAGCCAGACCTCTCTCGTTGTCACGGCTTGTGGTGTGCGCTGTGACACTGTTGCTACACTTGCGGTTGCCCGCGGCAATGTGTTGCTGTGTGAGCATGCGGTGGCAGTGTCTCGGCCCTCTGGGTGATTGCCATGACATGGTTGCCACGCATGTTGTTGCCTGCGGCAACGTGTAGCTTTCTATGCTTGTGTGTGCACTTCCCCTTTAAGTGGCTTTCTTCCCTTGTCTGGTGTTGGAAGGGTTAACTCCCTTCCTAGTGTTTTGTGAACACTGGGTTTATGTGTGTGTGGGTGTGGCTGCTTGGGCTATTTAGCCTCTGCTGGATGCCTGAAGCTGGGGGGTACTCCAGCCATGGTGTATGCTGGAGCTGTCCTCCTGGTCTTCATATTCCATCTGTCCAGTGAGGGCCACCCTTGTGGTCATAGATGTTAGATGTTTTTATGGTGTCTCACGTTTATTGCAGCTATGGAGGTCCTGGGTTCCTGTGTGTTTGTGGTGTGTGCTGTGTCCTTTTAATGTTGGTGGGGACACCAGCACTTGTTCCTTGGTGAGGGATTACCAGGGCGACTTAGGGTTTCTAGGAATCCTGAGTATGAGTCGTCCTACCATCGGGGTCCGCTCATACAGTGAGGAGTCAGGGAGAGGATTAGGGACGCGGTAGGAGGTGACCTGCTCCCTTATTACTCCTTTTGGCCAGGCTGATCCCCTTTATCCTCTGACACCGCACGGTGGGGGGTTTCCCCCACTCCCCGTCGTGACACTCGTCTTCATTTAAGGTACATTAACAACTCAGTGTTACATTGATTTGGTTGTAGAACCAGTGGTACAGCTATTTGTGCAAAACATACCAGAAACCGTTTTTCAACAGAACAACGCCAGGCCGCATGTTGTTCCTGCTACAGTGACTGCACTACAAAATAAATACTGTATATGGGAAAATCCACACGTATATAATTCATTCAAGAAAAATAGAATTAAAAACTAAGTGGTCATAAGATCTAACGGGAGCTGAGCAGCCTGCATGGCTTAAACATGCTTCTATGGCTTGTAGTGTCTCTGGACTTGTCTCCCATCAAGCACATCTGGAACCTCATTGATCAGCAATTGCAAAGGGAGCCATCAGCAGCTAGTCTTGATGATTTGTGTGCTCAAGTGCATTCAGAGTGGCAGAATGTTCTTCAGATAGCCATTAATAACCTCACTGATAGCATGCCAAGTCATGTAATGCAGGAGGAACTCATACTGGATATTGAAGAAATTGAGATGTTTTGAATATTTTTTTTCAATTTTTTTTATAATTTGCATATTATTATCAATCTATTGATCCTGTGATTTCCATAATTACACGACTTTTCTTGCTTAGTGTTGCAAATTTCAATGCTGTGCTATAGTATATATAGAGCTGGGTCACAATCTGTGGGGTGATGATGGGGGCATATTGATTGATTATATTAAATGCACACAATACCACCCCCCCCCCCCCCCGATATGCTGTGTGTGTGCATTTATCATATGATTTTAGGGCAACATAATCTATTGTCACCAATGCAGCTGCATAGTGTTGTCACCCAGCTTTTCCAGGACCCTGAACAGCAAGCTGGTCTGGCTATATTAAGGGATTTATCAATACCTAACTAGGCAAATTTGGAAAGCTGGGTAATAAATAGCCTCTGCAGAGATGTAATGGAGCCATTACATTTATACTTACGGTACCTGCTCCCCGCCAGTCTGGTCCTCTGTGCTGCCTCTTCTGTATCCTTGTTCTGATCCGTCCTACACTGCATGGGCATGGTCACATGCTCTGCTGCAGCCAACCACTGGCTTCAGCAGTGATGTGCTGCTTGTGGTCCGCAAAATATGGATACCTTGCATGCATTGCACATTTTTCTCACTCCCGTCAATAGGAATGACTATTCTTGTCTGCAATGTGGACTAGAATAGGACATGTTCTATAATTTGTAAAATGGCCACACGAATCCAAAAAGTGCAGATAACACATAATGGAAAAATGTGTTCATGTGCATGACGCCTAAGAATTTGTTCACCTCTAGTGCCTAAGGTGCACCCGCAATATGTCAAATTGCCATGTTTTTGCAGGTAATCAGCATATTTGCCAGAGCAAAAAACTGATCTTTAACAGTTGGTATAAAAATATGCACCAATCTGTGATGAAATGGCATGACAGGGTGGTTTTCCGTCACATTTGCAGCTGCACCGCTAATAAACCTTAGTGGTTATGTATGATCTCACTCTAAGGGCAGGGTTACACATGATGTAAACTTTGCTGATTTGTCACCACATATTTGCGTCCAGCAAAGTGAATGAGAGTTTAAGAAATGATGCTGCTGCATAAATTGACTTGCGGTGCAGATGTCAATTGATCCTACAGATATCCACCCCAGATTTCACCCTTTGTAGAGTTCGTAATCTTCAGCAAAAACCACAACAATCTGCAGTGGAACGTGGCCCAGCGTGACTATACGCTAAACAAATTTTTATTTTTTATTTTTTCTTAAAGGATTCCCCAGGATTTTGATATTGATGGCCTATCCTCAGCTTAGGTCATCAATATCAGATCGGCTGGGGGCTGACTCCCGGTATCCCTACCGATCGGGTGTTTGAAAAGGCTGCGGCACTCCTGTGAGCTCCACTGCCTCTTCATAGGCCATATGATCGGACAGCGCTGTGCTTGGTAAGCTGTGAGCAGTTTTGGTTGCATTTTTTTTTTGTTCATTTTTACGTGATTTCATTTTTTTTTTACATATGAAATAGGTTAAATTAATGTATTTTATCTGTAAGAACTGCATAGTCTATTAAAGCACTGCAAAACCGTGGCAGTCATAGTAAGAAAGCTTGCATTTTATTACTGTGCGCTTTTGTCACAATGAAACGTGTATACCCACCCTTTGGCCTTGTGCACACGAATGCATGAACACCGTCCATGGGGCAGCCGCATCGGATCACGGACCCATTCTTTTTAATGGGTCCGTGATCCGGCCGTTCCGCAAAAAGATAGTAGTGCTCCCTTAGGCCTAGTTCACACGATGGTTTTTTTGCGACTGTACGGGCCGTTTTTTTGTGTTCCATATGCGGTCTGTATACGGAACCATTCATTTCAATGGTTCCGTATTAAAAACGGAATGTGTTCCGTAAGCATTCCGTTTCCGTATTTCCGTTTTTCCGTTCCGTTGAAAGATAGAACATGTCCTATTATTGCCCGCAAATCACGTTCCGTGGCTCCATTCAAGTCAATGGGTCCGCAAGAAAAACGGAACACATACGGAAATGCATCCGTATGTCTTCCATATCCGTTCCGTTTTTGCGGAACCATCTATTGAAAATGTTATGCCCAGCCCAATTTTTTCTATGTAATTACTGTATACTGTATATGCCATACTGAAAAACCAAACGGAAACGGAAACACAACGGAACTCAAAAACGGAACAACGGATTCGTGAAAAACGGGCCGCAAAAAACTATAAAAGCCATACGTTCGTGTGAACTAGGCCTTAGGGTTCCGTTCCGTGCTTCCGTTCCGCACCATTCCGCATCTTCGCATTTGCGGACCCATTGAAGTAAATGGGTCCGCATCCATGATGCGGAATGCACACGGGACGGTGCCCGTGTATTGCGGATCTGCAAATGCGGTCCGCAATACTGCAACGGGAAGCTCACGTTGGTTTGCAGGAGGCCTTTGTCTCTGTACCTGCGTATCACAGAGTGAATTTCATAGACTTGTAGATTTGTTTGTCTTTCCAGGCTTGTCTCCACATTGCGCCAGGATTACATATCATCTGGGCAGGAATTGTATCCTGGTTGTGGTTTCTGAGTTTCCTTGAACCTGCAGCCTGATTTAAATGCATGCTGATGTCATGTGTGTGCAGTCTGTTAACACTCTGATGCATCTGGGAGATTTTTTATGTAAATCTCCTTCTTCTGACCTTCTGTAGGCTTAGATGACGTAATACTATGAACACCTGCTCTTTGTACAGGTGGAACAATTTTTTTAAAACAATGTCTGGTTTAAAACTAGCTGGACAAGAACCAAAGGAAAAATATACAGAATTTGGTGCCGCTAACGCTTTTCTAGTAAGGCCTGAGTTTTATCAGGATTTTCGCCTTGACAGGTTCTTTAAACACTGTTCAAGTGCAAGTTAATATTTCACAAAATCACTGGTCTTCTTTGTAAATTCTAGTACTGATATTTGGAAGGTTTGATGGGGCAAGCAGCCGCTGTTTTAGATCTTCACTGATGCAAAACAGGGGTATTAAAATGTAGCTTTTATCTTCAGTCTCTTGAATAATAGTTGGTTAGACCGTTAAGAAAATTATTAGGGTCATTTATCAAACTGGTGTAAAGTAGAACTGGCTTAGTTGCTCATAGCAACCAATCGGATTCCACCTTTCATTTTGACAGTTCCTTTGGAAAATTAAAGGTGGAATCTTATTGGTTGCTATGAGCAACTAAGCCAGTTCTACTTTACACCAGTTTGATAAATGACCCCCTATGTGTTGCTAGCTGTGTGCTTTGTGCATGTAACAATAGACTAGCAGCTTATTGTATATTCTACGGGAATTCAACTACAAATTGTATGGGACATGAACACCTATTCACTTTAGCTCATATACAGCTACATAAGAACTGCTTAAAGGGGTTATCTCATGAATAATGTAAAAAAAAAAAGAAAATGAGACATCATATGGTACATGACAATATCTATCTAACAAAGCCAGAACCAGCCCTGTACCTCACATAGATCCAGAGATCTCCCAATTTGTTGCTCCAATTGTAACTTATACAGTCATGGCCGTAAAAGTTGGCACTCCTGAAATTTTTCAAGAAAATGAAGTATTTCTCTCGGAAAAGTATTGCAGCCAGTAACAGATGTTTTGCTATACACATGTTTATTCCCTTTGTGTGTATGGAACAAACCCAAAAAGGGAGGAAGAAAAGCAAATTAGACATAATGTCACACCAAACTCCAAAAATGGGCTGGACAAAATTATTGGCACCCTTTCAAAATTGTGGATAAATAAGATTGTTTCAAGCATGTGATGCTCCTTTAAACTCACCTGGGGCAAGTAACATGTGTGGGCAACATAAAAATCACACATGAAAGCAGATAAAAAGGAGAGAAGTTCACTTAGGGCTCATGCACACGATCGTATGGATTTTTCAGTCTTTTGCGGTCCGTTTTTTACGGGTCCGTTGTTCCGTTTTTTGTTTTCGTTTCCTTTCCGTTTTTCTGTATGCCGTATACAGTAATTACATAGAAAAAATTGGGCTGGGCATAACATTTTCAATAGATGGTTCCGCAAAAACTGAACGGATACGGAAGACATACGGATGCATTTCCGTATGTGTTCCTTTTTTTTGCGGACGCATTGACTTGAATGGAGCCAAGCACCGTGATTTGCGGACAAGAATAGGACATGTTCTATCTTTTCACGGTACGGAAATACTGAAACGGAATGCACACGGAGACACTTCAGTATTTTTTGCTGAACCATTGAAGTGAATGTGTACCGCATACTGAACTAAAAAAACGGCCAGTATACTGAACGCAAAATACTGTCGTGTGCATGAGCCCTTAGTCTTTGCATTCTGTGTCTGCGCCACACTAAGCATGGACAACAGAAAGAAGAGAACTGTCTGAGGACTTGAGAACCAAAATTGTGAAAAAATATCAACAATCTCAAGGTTACAAGTCCATCTCCAGAGATCTACATTTTCCTTTGCCCACAGTGCGCAACATTATCAAGAAGTTTGCAACCCATGGCACTGTAGCTAATCTCCCTGGGTGTGGACGGAAGAGAAAAATTGATGAAAGGTGTCAACGCAGGATAGTCCGGATGGTGGATAAGCAGCCCCAAACAAGTTCCAAAGATACTCAAGCTGTCCTGCAGGCTCATGGAGCATCAGTGTCCGCACGAACTATCCGTCGACATTTAAATGAAATGAAGCGCTATGGCAGGAGACCCAGGAGGACCCCACTGCTGACACAGAGACATAAAAAAAGCAAGACTACATTTTGCAAAAATGAACTTGAGTACGCCAAAATCCTTCTGGGAAAACGTCTTGTGGACAGATGAGACCAAGATAGAGCTTTTTAGTAAAGCACATCATTCTACTGTTTATTGAAAACTGAATGAGGCCTACAAAGAAAAGAACACAGTACCTACAGTGAAATATGGTGGAGGTTGAATGCCTTGAATGTGTGCAAGGCCTCATGAAATCTGAGGATTACCAACGGATTTTGGGGTCGCACTGTAGAGCCCAGTATCAGAAAGCTGGGGTTGCGTCCGAGATCTTGTGTCTTCCAGCAGGACAATGACCCCAAACATACATCAAAAAGCACCCAGAAATGGATGGCAACAAAGCACTGGAGAGTTCTGAAGTGGCCAGCAATGAGTCCAGATCTTAATCCCATTGAACGCCTGTGGAGAGATCTTAAAATTGCTGTTGGGAAAAGGCGCCCTTCCAATAAGAGAGACCTGAAGCAGTTTGCTAAGGAAGAGTGGTCCAAAATTCCAGGTGAGAGGTTTTAGAAGCTTATTGATGGTTGTAGGAAGCGACTGATTTCAGTTATTTTTTCCAAAGGGTGTGCAACCAAATATTAAGTTATGGGTGCCAATAATTTTGTCCAGACCATTTTTGGAGTTTGGTGTGACATTATGTCCAATTTGCTTTTTTTCCTCCCTTTTTTCGTTTTGTTCCAATACACACAAAGGGAATAAACATGTGTATAGCAAAACATGTGTTACTGCAATACTTTTCTGTGAGAAATACTTTATTTTCTTGAAAAATTTCAAGGGTGCCAACATTTACAGCCATGACTGTATCAAGCCAGCAAGCTCAAAGGGAGTGCCATTTCTGTTGCAGCTTAGGAGGCATGTCCTTTCTTCTGCATCGCCTTCCCTATCACAGCTCAGCAGGCAGTTGGAGGATGAAACTGAGCATGTGCGGCCATTTCAGTGAGCTGGACAAAGAAATAAAGGGATTTTCACGCAGCCCCATTCACTTCTATGGGGCCTGCGTTGCATGAAAAACGCACAATATAGGGCATGCTGCGATTATCACGCAACGCACAAGTGATGCTTGAAAATCACCGCTCATGTGCACAGCCCTATTGAAGTGAATGGGTCTGGATTCAGTGCGGGTGCAATGTGTTCACCTCATGCATTTTACCCGCGCGCAATTCTTGTCCGTGTGAAACAGTTAGGCCCCTTGCAGACGAGCGTGTCCGGATTAGGTCCAATCCCGTGCGTTTTGACTGCGATTGCGTTCCGATGTTCAGTTTTTAACGAGCGCAATGTGTTTTGCACGCGCTTAATAAAAAACTGACTCTGGTACCCAGACCCGAACTGCTTCACAGAAGTTCATTTTTGGGTTAGTTGTAGTGTAGATTGTGTTATTTCCCCTTATAACATGGTTATAAGGGAAAATAATAGCATTCTGAATACAGAATGCATAATACAATAGGGCTGGAGGGGTTAGAAAAATATAAAAATTAATTTAACTCACCTTAATCCACTTGTTCGCGCAGCCGGCATCTCTTCTGTCTTGTTCTGTGAGTAATAGGACCTTTGATGACGTCACTACACTCATCACGTGGTCCGTCACATGATCCATCACTATGGTGATGGATCATGTGACGGACCATGTGATGAACGCAGTGACGTCATCAAAGGTCCTATGTCACGGATGGTGTACAGGAAACAAGACAATACCATATAAACAATGTCTCTCTGGATCCACAACTAAGGAACAAAGGGAGACCCCTGCAATAGACCTGCCGCTCTCCCTCACTGCTCAGCCTATGCGAACACCCCAAAGGTGGATGGCCGCATATCCACGTTTCTCGGCTATCTATTACCTGAAGACCCTACAATAGTGAAGGGACACGACCACCGGCTCCCTACACTGACACAGAGAGAGTCAGGGTCACCTGGATCCAGAAAAGACAAAATCATAAATACATAAACAGCACTTATCTTGCAGACGACTGGGGACTGGGGACTGGGAACAGCATGCACACACACTCCAGGAAGTTGTATCAGCCGCACACTACTGCATTATGGGGAGGAACTTAAAGGGTAGCAATCAGTCCAACTGCATGACAGCTGAGATAGACTAACGAGATGAGAAACTAAACCAAAACAAAGAAATTCAAGGAGGAGGATCTGAGAAGCTCCTGTGAGCGCTTCTCAGCTGTCTGGCTGTGACAGTACCCCTCCCTCTAGGAGTGGACTCCGGACACTCAGAGCCCACCTTCTCAGGATGGGACCTATGGAAAGCCCTGATGAGACGAGAGGCCTTAATGTCCGTCACTGGGACCCACATCCTCTCCTCAGGACCATAACCCTCCCAATGAACGAGGTACTGGAGGGAACCGCGGACAAGACGAGAATCCACAATCCTAGAGACCTGAAATTCAAGATTTCCATCAACCATAATCGGAGGAGGAGGCAAAGGCGAGGGTACAATAGGTTGAACATAAGGTTTCAATAAGGACTTATGAAAAACATTATGGATCTTCCAAGTCTGAGGAAGATCAAGACGGTAGGCAACAGGATTGATGACAGACAGGATCTTGTAAGGCCCAATAAACCTAGGACCCAACTTCCAGGAGGGAACCTTCAATTTGATATTCTTGGTAGACAACCACACCAGATCACCAACATTCAGGTCCGGACCAGGCGCACGTCTCTTATCCGCCACACGCTTATATCTCTCACTCATGCTCTTTAGATTATCCTGAATCTTTTGCCAAATAGATGACAAAGACGAGGAGAATCTGTCCTCATCAGGCAAACCAGAAGAGCCCTCTCCCGAGAAAGTCCCAAACTGCGGATGGAACCCATATGCACCAAAAAATGGTGACTTATCAGAGGACTCCTGACGACGGTTATTTAAAGCAAACTCAGCAAGGGACAAAAAAGAACACCAATCCTCCTAATTCTCCGCCACAAAACAGCGCAGATATGCCCCTATCAGAGACTATGTCTGAAGGAATCCCATGCAATTTGACAATGTGGTCAATAAATGCCTGCGCCAGCGTCTTAGCATTGGGCAAACCAGGAAAAGGGATAAAATGCACCATTTTGCTAAAACGGTCCACCACCACCAGAATCACAGACTTCCCCGAGGAACGAGGCAAGTCCGTTATGAAGTCCATGGACAGATGTGTCCAAGGACGGGAAGGAATGGGCAAAGGAAGGAGAGGACCTGATGGCCGTGAATGAGGGACCTTGGCACGAGCGCAAGTCTCGCAAGCTGCCACAAAACCCTCAACCGACTTACGAAGCGCAGGCCACCAGAATCTCCGAGCGATGAGATCCAGTGTGGCTCTTGCCCCCGGGTGCCCAGCAAGGACCGTGTCGTGGTGTTCTTTAAAAATCTTGTGTCTCAAAGCGAGAGGCACAAACAACCTCCCAGGAGGACAAAGATCAGGAGCTTCTGACTGGGCTGCCTGCACCTCTGCCTCCAATTCAGGAAAAAGAGCAGAGACCACCACACCTTCAGCCAAAATGGGACCCGGGTCTTCAAAATTCCCACCTCCCGGAAAACAACGTGACAGGGCATCTGCCTTCACATTCTTAACCCCAGGGCGGAACGTAACAACAAAATTAAACCTTGAAAAGAACAAAGACCATCTGGCCTGTCTCGGGTTCAGACGCTTGGCTGACTCCAAGTAGGCCAGATTTTTATGGTCAGTAAACACGGTAATAGGGTGTCTGGCTCCCTCTAGCCAATGGCGCCATTCCTCAAAAGCCAACTTGATGGCCAACAATTCCCTATCTCCCACATCATCATTTCTCTCTGCGGAGGAGAGTTTCTTTGAGAAAAAGGCACACGGTTGCCATTTGGCAGGAGAGGAACCCTGAGACAAGACCGCACCCACCCCTACCTCAGAAGCATCAACCTCAACTATGAAGGGTAACGAAATATCAGGTTGTACTAGGATGGGAGCGGAAGCAAAACTCTCCTTGATATTAGAAAAGGCCTTACGCGCCTCTACCGACCAGGAAGAAAAATCTACCCCCTTTCTGGTCATATCAGTGAGTGGATTAACAACAGAGGAATAATTCTAAATAAATTTCCTGTAATAATTGGCAAAGCCCAAAAAACGCATCAGCGCCTTCTGATTCTCAGGAAGCTCCCACTCAAGCACAGCGCGGACCTTCTCGGGGTCCATGCGAAAACCAGAAGCGGAGACAAGAAACCCCAGAAATTGGATTTCTGGAACCGCAAACACACATTTTTCCAGTTTCGCGTATAATTTATTCTCCCGCAGGATGAGCAAGACCTGACGTAAGTGTTCCTTATGAGTCTTGAAATCAGGAGAAAAAATCAAAATGTCATCCAAATACACTAATACAAATTTTCCCATTAAATGATAAAAAATGCTGTTGACGAAATGCTGAAAAACGGCTGGGGCATTCATCAAACCAAAAGGCATAACCAAATTCTCAAAATGGCCCTCAGGGGTATTGAAAGCCGTCTTCCATTCGTCTCCTTCTCTGACCCTAACCAGGTTGTATGCCCCTCTTAGGTCTAATTTGGAAAATACTTTAGCCCCAACAACCTGGTTAAACAGGTCCGGGATCAGAGGAAGCGGATAAGGATCACGAATAGTGATACTGTTCAGCTCCCTGAAATCCAGACAAGGTCTTAAAGAACCATCTTTTTTCTTAACAAAGAAAAAACCAGCGGCAACAGGTGACTTCGAGGGTCGTATGTGTCCTTTTCTCAGTCTCTCAGAGATATAAGCCCGCATAGCGACCCTCTCAGGTTGGGAGAGATTGTATAAACGAGATTTAGGCAGCTTGGCGCCTGGGATGAGATTAATAGGGCAATCATACTCCCTGTGCGGAGGTAAACCCTGAACTCCACTCTCAGAGAAGACATCCAAAAATTCAGAGAGGAAAGGTGGTACAGTCTTAGTAGAAACCTCAGAAACAGATGTCATGAGGCAATTCTCTTTGCAAAAGTTACTCCAACCATTTATTTGCCTCGCTTGCCAATCAATGGTGGGGTTATGTTTAGTGAGCCAAGGTAGCCCCAACACTAGAGGAGTAGGCAAACCGCTAAGGACGAAACATGACACATCCTCAACATGAGCATCACTCACAATTAAACGGATATTGTGAACTATGCCCTTTAATGATTTCTGAGAAAGTGGAGCTGAATCAATAGCAAAAACAGGAATATCCTTTCCCAAAGTGCATACCTGGAAACCATGAGTTATTGCAAATTGATTATCAATGAGATTGACAGCTGCTCCACTATCCACAAAAATCTCACAAAAAATGCTCTTGCTCTCTAGCGCCACCCTAGCAGGCAGGACAAAACGGGAACTACAAGCAAACGGAAAACCTTCAATTTCCGCCTCAACCCTGCCAATAGTAACAGACGGAACATTTTTAAAAGATTTTTTCCTTTTTGTCTCTTTATTACTCCCAGAAAACTGCCTGAATCTCCTAGAGGGACAAACATTTGCCAAATGATTTATACCTCCACAACAAAAACAAACCCTCCCATGCGGGCTGAATCTTCTATTGTCAGAGGCAATCAACCCCAGCTGCATGGACTCCTGCTCAGAAGGGGCTGACAGCGACTGAGACTCCTGCGCACAGAATGAGACCGCTGCACTGTTCCGGGACTGAGTAGGACAGGAAGGAGAGATCTCTCGTCTCTCTCTAAGACGCCTGTCAATACGAACGGCCTGAGACATAGCAGAGTCCAAGGAGATAGGCCTCTCATGAAAGGAAAATGCATCTTTCAATCCCTCTGAAAGACCATGGCAAAATTGACTTCGGAGTGCAGCATCATTCCAACCAGTATCAGCTGCCCATCTCCGAAATTCTGAGCAGTATATCTCTGCGGATTGTTTACCCTGGCATAACAGACGTAGTCTAGACTCAGCCAGAGCAATACGATCCGGATCATCATATATCTGACCCAGGGCTAAAAATAATTCATCGACTGAGCGGAAGGGCCGTGCCCCCTCCGGTAGCGAAAAGGCCCAAGACTGAGCGTTACCCCGGAGCAGCGATACAATGATCCCCACCCTCCGTTCTTCATCATCAGAAGAATGGGGAAGAAGGCGAAAATGGAGTTTGCAAGCCTCTTTAAAACGCACAAAATTCTCACTACCCCCAGAGAACGTATCCGGGAGCGAGATCTTGGGCTCAGCACAAACTCCATGAACGCAAGCTGAACCGGTCACTTGAAACTGAGAAAAAATCCTACGGAGATCAGCTACCTCCAATGAAAGACCCTGGAGGCGTTCAGCCAAAAGTGAAACCGGATCCATGCTTGAGACGGTTTTGGCGGCTGATAATGTCACGGATGGTGTACAGGAAACAAGACAATACCATATAAACAATGTCTCTCTGGATCCACAACTAAGGAACAAAGGGAGACCCCTGCAATAGACCTGCCGCTCTCCCTCACTGCTCAGCCTATGCGAACACCCCAAAGGTGGATGGCCGCATATCCACGTTCCTCGGCTATCTATTACCTGAAGACCCTACAATAGTGAAGGGACACGACCACCGGCTCCCTACACTGACACGGAGGGAGTCAGGGTCACCTGGATCCAGAAAAGACAAAATCATAAATACATAAACAGCACTTATCTTGCAGACGACTGGGGACTGGGGACTGGGAACTGGGAACTGCATGCACACACACTCCAGGAAGTTGTATCAGCCGCACACTACTGCATTATGGGGAGGAACTTAAAGGGTAGCAATCAGTCCAACTGCATGACAGCTGAGATAGACTAACGAGATGAGAAACTAAACCAAAACAAAGAAATTCAAGGAGGAGGATCTGAGAAGCTCCTGTGAGCGCTTCTCAGCTGTCTGGCTGTGACATCCTATTGCTCACAGATGAAAACAGAAGAGATGCCAGCTGTGCAAACAAGTGGATTAAGGTGAGTTAAATTATTTTTTTTATTTTTTTTAACCCCTCCAGCCCTATTTTACTTAGCATTCTGTATTCAGAATGCTATTATTTTCCCTTATAACCATGTTATAAGGGAAAATAATAATGATCGGGTCTCCATCCCGATCGTCACCTAGCAACCGTGCGTGAAAATCGCACCGCATCCGCACTTGCTTGCGGATGCTTGCGATTTTCACGCAACCCCATTCATTTCTATGGGGCCTGCGTTACGTGAAAAACACACAAAGAGGAGCATGCTGCGATTTGCACGCAAACACACAAGTGATGCGTGAAAATCACCGCTCATGTGCACAGCCCCATAGAAATGAATGGGTCAGGATTCAGTGCAGGTGCAATGCGTTCACCTCACGCATTGCTCCCGCGCGGAAAACTCACCCGTGTGAAAGGGGCCTTACAGGGAGAGAGCTACAGCAGGAAAGACATATCCCCTGAGAAAGAACCCCCCCCCCCCTTAGTGCCAGCTTGAAATAAATCTAGCAGAGCAATTGGAGCAGTAAATGGGGAGAGGTCTGGATCCATGAGGTACAGGGCAGGTTCTAGCAGGTTCCTAATCAAGGGATTACCCCTTTAGGCTCCATTCACACATCCGCAAATGGGTCCGCATCCGTTCCGCATTTTTGCGGAACGGGTGCGGACCCATTCATATTCTATGGGGACGGAATGGATGCGGACAGCACAGAGTGTGCTGTCAGCATCCGCATTTGCGGAGCGCGGCCCCGATCTTCAGGTCCGCAGCTCCACAAAAGATAGAACATGTCCTATTCTTGTCCGCAGCTTGAATAGGCATTTCTATAGGGGTGCCGGGCGGGTGTGTTGCGGATCCGCAATTTGCGGGTCCGCAACACACCGCGGACGTGTGAATGGAGCCTAAATAAAGACATTCAAAATTTACAACACACAAGAAATATATCTTATGGACACAAACTGGGTGACCCACTATAGTTCTCTCTGTACTGGCAATGGTGGCATGTGGGCAGAGCACAGTATATTGCTTTTATACATATGCTTAAGTTTTTATAATAGCAATTTGCATATACTCCAGAATGTTATGAAGAGTGATCAGATAAATTGCATAGTCCTTCTTTTCCATGAAAATTAACTTAATCCCCAAAAAAAATTTCCACTTGCTGTCATTAAAGGACCTGCTGAGATCATTTCAGTAATCGTCTTGTTAACTCAGGTGAGAATGTTGACGAGCACAAGGCTGGAGATCATTATGTCAGGCTGATTGGGTTAAAATGGCAGACTTGACATGTTAAAAGGAGGGTGATGCTTGAAATCATTGTTCTTCCATTGTTAACCATGGTGACCTGCAAAGAAACGTGTGCAGCCATCATTGCGTTGCATAAAAATGGCTTCACAGGCAAGGATATTGTGGCTACTAAGATTGCACCTCAATCAACAATTTATAGGATCATCAAGAACTTCAAGGAAAGAGGTTAAATTCTTGTTAAGAAGGCTTCAGGGCGTCCAAGAAAGTCCAGCAAGCACCAGGATCGTCTCCTAAAGAGGATTCAGCTGCGGGATTGGAGTCGCACCAGTGCAGAGCTTGCTCAGGAATGGCAGCAGGCAGGTGTGAGCGCATCTGCACGCACAGTGAGGCGAAGAGTTTTGGAAGATGGCCTGGTGTCAAGAAGGGCAGCAAAGAAGCCACTTCTCTCATCAGCGACAGATTGATCTTCTGCAGAAAGTATGGTGAATGGACTGCTGAGGACTGGGGCAAAGTCATATTCTCCGATGAAGCCTCTTTCTGATTGTTTGGGGCATCTGGAAAAAGGCTTGTCCGGAGAAGAAAAGGTGAGCGCTACCATCAGTCCTGTGTCATGCCAACAGTAAAGCATCCTGAGACCATTCATGTGTGGGGTTGCTTCTCATCCAAGGGAGTGGGCTCACTCACAATTTTGCCCAAAAACACAGCCATGAATAAAGAATGGTACCAAAACACCCTCCAACAGCAACTTCTTCCAGCAATCCAACAACAGTTTGGTGAAGAACAATTCATTTTCCAGCACGATGGAGCACCGTGCCATAAGGCAAAAGTGATAACTAAGTGGCTCGGGGACCAAAACGTTGACATTTTGGGTCCATGGCCTGGAAACTCCCCAGATCTTAATCCCATTGAGAATTTGTGGTCAATCCTCAAGAGGCGGGTGGACAAACAAAAACCCACTAATTCTGACAAACCCCAAGAAGTGATTATGAAAGAATGGGTTGCTATCAGTCAGGAATTGGCCCAGAAGTTGATTGAGAGCATGCCCAGTTGAATTGCAGAGGTCCTGAAAAAGAAGGGCCAACACTGCAAATACTGACTCTTTGCATAAATGTCATGTAATTGTCGATAAAAGCCTTTGAAACGTATGAAGTGCGTGTAATTATATTTCACTACATCACAGAAACAACTGAAACAAAGATCTAAAAGCAGTTTAGCAGCAAACTTTGTGAAAACTAATATTTGTGTCATTCTCAAAACTTTTGGCCACGACTGTACATTCAGTATTGAATCCTTGTAACAATCCTCATGTACTGTATCCCTCTTATTTATGAGCCTTGTTCTGAGTCCATACAAAATGCAAATAAAGAAAAAAACTGTCATTGGTCAGTACTTAAATGATCGTTACTATAATCAGACTTTATGAGCTTAAGTAACTTTCCTGTTTTGCTCTGGCCATTCCATTCAGTACATTTCCATGTGGTGTGGTCTGGCAGGGCTCAAAAGTGTGGCAGCCGATTACTGCAACTACGGAACAAAGAGCCAGTCCCTGCTGTTGGCATACCTGAGGACCACATATATAGATATAATTGGACACATCTGGTGCCCACGCTTGCCAGGTTTAACAAGCTCTTATGTGTGTGTATGAGTATAAACATTTCATAACCATTTCTGAAAAAAACAATAATACTAATATTACGATATTCCGCTTGTGTATATATTTCTTTAGCTGCTTTATTTGGGTTACCAAAAATAAGAATGTTACGGAAATCCATGGTTGATTCCACTGAGGACAGAAAATTATTCGACATGGCTTACCAGCTTGAAGATTAAATGTGAGCAAATGGGGAACGTTAAAAAGATGTTTAACGACAATACCAGATACTCAATTCAAATTAGTTTGTGATCCTCATTGGGGACAGCAAGATGCTAATATCTGTAAAGCGCTGCGGAATGTAGTAGCGTTATATAAGTGTGTAAAATTAATTTAAAACAAAAGTATCCTCTTTTGATATACAGGGTGGGCCATTTATATGGATACACCTTAATAAAATGGGAATGGTTGGTGATATTAACTTCCTGTTTGTGGCACATTAGTATATGTGAGGGGGGAAACTTTTCAAGATGGGTGGTGACCATGGCGGCCATTTTGAAGTCGGCCATTTTGAATCCAACTTTTGTTTTTTCAATAGGAAGAGGGTCATGTGACACATCAAACTTATTTTTCACAAGAAAAACAATGGTGTGCTTGGTTTTAATGTAACTTTATTCTTTCATGAGTTATTTACAAGTTTCTGACCACTTATAAAATGTGTTCAATGTGCTGCCCATTGTGTTGGATTGTCAATGCAACCCTCTTCTCCCACTCTTCACACACTGATAGCAACACTGCAGGAGAAATGCTAGCACAGGCTTCCAGTATCCGTAGTTTCAGGTGCTGCACATCTCGTATCTTCACAGCATAGACAATTGCCTTCAGATGACCCCAAAGATAAAAGTCTAAGGGGGTCAGATCGGGAGACCTTGGGGGCCATTCAACTGGCCCACGACGACCAATCCACTTTCCAGGAAACTGTTCATCTAGCTGGCACGTTCCCTGAGTTTTTCCAGCAAGATGGTGCACCACCACATTATGGGTGTCAGGTCCGAGCATTCCTAGATGAACAGTTTCCTGGAAAGTGGATTGGTCGTCGTGGGCCAGTTGAATGCCCTGGAGGCTGGTTTTAAAGTCAGTATAAAACTGTGTCTGTCCTTACAGCGCCTACCAGTAGCCATTTGGCTCCGGGAGAAGTATATAGTGGGCTCAGCATGCATGTTGGTACTTGCATCCCTGGATCCGATGAAAGCTGTCACGGCACCGGACGGGGTTAAAAGCAGAGTGTGCCTGGCATGCATGCTGTACCTGCGCTCCCTGGACCTTGTGTGGCTATCATGGCCCATAACAGGTAGGTACTAGTGTTAGGGACCACTCATAGAGGCGACCTTGACGTGGTGAGTGGCTTATTACGCTTTGTCAAAATGTACACCAATGCCTCATTTAACATCCAGCATGGAGGCAGGGCAGAGTCCTGGTTGCAGAGTGCTATTGCATTTGTATTTTGCATTTGTATATGTCCCATTTGAAGCCCCCCTGATGCACCCCTAGAGTAGAAACTCCATAAAAGTGACCCAATCTAAGAAACTACACCCCTCAAGGTATTCAAAACTGATTTTACAAATGTTGTTAACCCTTTAGGTGTTCCACAAGAATTAATGGAAAATAGAGATACAATTTCAAAATTTCACTTTTTTGGCAGATTTTCCATTTTAATATATTTTTTCCAGTTACAAAGCAAGGGTAAACAGCCAAACAAAACTCAATATTTATGGCCCTGATTCTGTAGTTTACAGAAACACCCCATATGTGGTCGTAAACTACGGTACTGGCACACGGCAGGACGCAGAAGGAAAGGAATGCCATACGGTTTTTGGAAGGCAGATTTTGCTGGACTGTTTTTTTGACACCATGTCCCATTTGTAGCCCCCCTGATGCACCCCTAGAGTAGAAACTCCCAAAAAGTGACCCCATTTTAGAAACTACGGGATAGGGTGGAAGTTTTGTTGGTACTAGTTTTGGGTACATATGATTTTTGTTTGCTCTATATTACACTTTTTGTGAGGCAATGTAACAAGAAATAGCTGTTTTGGCACAGCTTTTTTTTTGTTATTTACATCATTCATCTGACAGGTTAGATCATGTTAGATCAAGTTTTACACAATGATTTCATTTTTGAAACAAAAAAAATCATGTATCTTTTGAGGTAGGTAGCGGATCTGGAGAAGTCCCATAAGAGCAGTCTGGATCTTGGAGTGTTTCAGGAGCTCTGCGACACTAGAAGTGCGTTGCGGAAACTCATTGACCAGAAATATTTGGGGGCCAGGGACAAATTGAAGAGTTTGTTCTACGGCTTAGGTGATAAGAGTGGTAGACTCCTGGCGAGGGCGTTGAGACCACGCACGGCTTCCGGGTATATTCCCTCTCTCAACTGTAGAGTAGGGGGGAAGGTCCATGCTACGGAGGACATTCTGAGGGAGTTTCGGGCCTATTATGAGGAGCTTTATAGCTTAAAAGGGAAATATGCTGATTTAGCCTCTGAACTTAAAGCCCAAAAGATAAGACAGTACCTGAATGAGCTAAAGGGACCTAAACTCTCATCTATAGATAGTTTGGACTTAGAGAGGGAGGTGACGGATCAGGAGATAAAGGGGGTGGTGAAGTCATTGGAGGTAGGCAAGTGCCCAGGCCCTGACGGGTTCACACCTCGTTTTTATAAAAAGTTTTTGACGGAGATATTGGGGCCTCTGAAGGATATGTGCAATTCTCTAGATCAGGGGGATGTGTTTCCGGCGCAGGCAGTTACGGCACACATATGTGTCATCCCTAAGACGGGGAGGGACCCCCTGGCCTGTTGTAATTACCGGCCGATTTCTTTAATCAACGTGGATGTGAAAATCTACGCGAAAATACTGGCAAATAGGCTAAGGGGGCATATTCCTTCCCTGGTTTCGGCAGATCAAGTGGGGTTTGTGCCCGGCAGGGAAGCTAGGGACAATACCATCAGATCCTTGGCTCATATCGCAAAGGCTAGAGCTGACAGATCGCCTTTGTGCCTTCTCTCAGTCGACGCGGAAAAAGCATTTGACCGCGTCGACTGGGATTTCCTCAGGGAGACCTTGTTGGCGTTTGGGCTGGGCCCTAATATGTTGCTCAGAATAATGGCGCTCTACAATAAACCACGAGCTCAGGTGAGAGTAAATGGCGCATTGTCTTCCTCTTTTGAGATACACAATGGGACTCGCCAGGGGTGTCCGCTATCGCCATTACTATATATTCTGGTCATGGAGTTTCTGGCAAGGGCACTGAGAGCTAATGCTTCAATTAGAGGTCTGTGTTTTGGTACATTAGAATCTAAAATCGCAATATATGCAGACGACTTACTGATATACTGTACAGATCCAGTTGTTAGCTTACCAAATATTACTAAAGAATTCTCTATATTTGGAGACTTGAGTAATTTTAAGGTGAACTTCTACAAATCTGAGATATTGAATGTCACGGTTCCACACACCACAATGGAGGCTTTGAAACAAGCCTTTCCATTTCAATGGAAGACAGATCACATTTCATACCTGGGGGTGTCCATCCCTACCCGTTTAGAGGACTTATATCAGCTAAATTTCTCTACGTTAATAGAGGAGATTAGGAAGGATCTGGCGGTCTGGAAGGGATTACCCCTGTCATGGTTTGGCAGAATACACGCGTTAAAAATGAATGTACTCCCTAGGATTCTTTATGTTCTCAGGACTATTCCCATCCCGCTGCCAGGCGTGTTCTTCAGGACCATAAGATCCTTGTTTATAAACTTTATTTGGGCCGGTTCTACTCCTAGGTTGGGGATCAAGTTCCTCTTTAGGACTAAGGATAGAGGCGGAGTTGGGGTCCCTGATATTAAATTATACCATAGAGCAGCAGTTCTGGCATACATATTAGACTGGTTTCACAACAGCTCCAGCAAAAGATGGGTTGGATTTGAGAGGAGCGAGATGGAAGTCCCCCCTCAAAATCTTTTGTGGATACCAAAAAGTTTGCGTGGCAAGGTAATCCCGACCATTACAGCTGGGGTACTACAGGTGTGGGACAGATGTGCGGCTGCACTCGGTTGCTCATCTTTCCCGAGCCCTATGACATCGATATTTGATAATCCAGCTTTTCCGCTGTGTAAGGGTAGGAGAGAAATACTGGGTTATCGTAGAGAGGATGGACTTAGGGTTCGACAATTGATCTTGGGAACCTCTATCCGTACTTTAGATGACTTGCCGGGGTGTAGGAATAGAGGGGCGTGGATTTTATATAGAGGACTGAGAAATTACATACTATCCTTAGGTCCGACGGAAGCCCTGGCTAGGGATCTGACCCCCTTTGAAGCAGTGTGTTCACAGTCATCTCCTCCTGCGCATTTGGTGTCTCTGGTGTACGGGCTGCTACAGGAGAATGCTGGACCGGCCTCTTCCTTGCCTTATGTTCGGGCTTGGGAGAAGGAAATGGGAAAAGTGTTCTCTAAGGAACAATGGGAGAAATCATTTGTATTATCTCACAAGTCCTCCATATGCTGTGGGGTGCAAGAAAATAATTTTAAAATACTTTCTAGATGGTATAGGACCCCTGCTATTTTGCATTCCTTTTTCCCGGAGTGCTCTGACCTGTGTTGGAGATGTTTGGAGGAGGTGGGTACAATGTCCCATATCTGGTGGCGGTGTAAGAAAATTGTTCCCTTTTGGTCGGCCCTGAATGAATTGTACAACAGTGTGGTGGGTACGACATCTGTTTGGACCCCGGAGGAAGCTTTGTTATCAATGTTTGCCAGTCCCACTCTGGTAGTCAAAAGAGGCCTCCTGAGATTTTTCATGCAGGCGGCTCGTTTGGTGTTGCCTAGACATTGGAAGTCACAGGACGCGCCGAAGATGTCAGAATGGCTAGAGACGTTTGAGAACTTACGTAGAATGGAGGAATTGATAGCAGAGGATGCGGGACTAGACCAGAAATACTTGAAAATGTGGATGCCATGGATTTTGTTTAAAGGGTCTCAGGGATTTTCTGAATGGATGAATCGGTACAGTGTGTCTCCGGTTGTATAAGACTGTAGATGCTTGCTTTTATGGAAGATACCTAGTAGTTTGTCTTTTTCCTTTTGTGTCTATCTGTGTTGTCTGTGTTTGTCTCCCCCGTTTGTCTCGTCTCATGTTTATGCATAGGCTTTTGGAAACACTCTTTGTTGTGAATCCTACAGATGCAAGGTTTACTTGCTTAAGTTCTGTAACCTACTGATGTCATTTTAAATATGATGTGTTTCTCGCTTTGTACTGATTCATGTTGTTACATTTTTTTTTATGCCTAAATAAAATAATTGAACAACAAAAAAAATCATGTTTGAGTGTCTCCATATTCTGGGAGCCATAGTTTTTTCAGTTTTTGGGCGATTATCTTAGCTAGGGTCTAATTTTTTGCGGGATAAGATGAAGGTTTGATTGGCACTATTTTGGGGTGCATATGACTTTTTGATCACTTGCTATTACACTTTTTGTGATGTAAGGTGACAAAAAATAGCTTTTTTTACATCGCTTTTTTTTTATGGTGTTCACCTGAGAGGTTATTTCATGTGATATTTTTATACAGCAGGTTCTTACGGACGCGATGATACCTAATATGTATACTTCTTTTTATTTATTTATGTTTTACACAATAACAGCATTTTTGAATTTAATAAAATTGTGTTTCAGTGTCTATATATTCTGAGAGCCATAGTTTTTTTTATTTTTTGGGCGAATGTCTTAGGTAGGATCTAATTTTTTACGGGATGAGATAACGGTTTGATTGTACTATTTTGGAGTGCATATGACTTTTTGATCGCTTGCTATTACACTTTTTGTGATGTAAGGTGACAAAAAATGGCTATTTTACACCGTTTAATATTTTTTTTTACGGTGTTCATCTGAGGGGTTAGGTCATGTGATATTTTTATAGAGCAACTTATTACGGACGCGGCGATACCTAATATGTATATTTTTTTATTTATGTAAGTTTTACACAATGATTTCATTTATTAAACAAAAAAAATCATGTTTTAGTGTTTCCATAGTCTGAGATCCATAGTTTTTTTTTGTTTTTGGGCGATTATCTTGGGTAGGGTATGATTTTTGTGGGATGAGATGACGGTTTGATTGGCACTATTTTGGGGTGCATATGACTTTTTGATCGCTTGCTATTACACTTTTTGTGATGTAAGGTGACAAAAAATTGTTTATTTAGCACAGTTTTAATTTTTTACGGTGTTCATCTGAGGGGTTAGGTCATGTGATATTGTTATAGAGCCGGTCGATACGGACGCGGCGATACCTAATATGTATATTTTTTTATTATTTATGTAAGTTTTACACAATAATATCCTTTTTGAAACAAAAAAAAAATCATGTTTTAGTGTCTCCATATTCTGAGACCCATAGTTTTTTCAGTTTTTGGGCGATTATCTTGGGTAGGGTATGATTTTTGCGGGATGAGATGACGGTTTGATTTGCACTATTTTGGGGTGCATATGACTTTTTGATCGCTTGCTATTGCAGTTTTTGTGATGTAAGGTGACAAAAAATTGTTTATTTAGCACAGTTTTTATTTTCTATTTTTTACGGTGTTCATCTGAGGGGTTAGGTCATGTGATATGTTTATAGAGCCGGTAGATGCAGATGCAGCGATACCTAATATGTATACTTTTTTTAAATTTATGTACGTTTTAAACAAACACAGCTTTTTTAAAACAAAAAAAAATATGTTTTAGTGTCTCCATATTCTGAGCCATAGTTTTTTTATTTTTTGGGAGATTGTCTCAGGTAGGGGCTCATTTTTTGCGGGATTAGGTGACGGTTAGATTGGTACTATTTTGGTGGGTGTACGCCTTTTTGATCGCTTGCTGTTGTACTTTTTGTGATGTAAGGTGACAAAAAAATGGTTTATTTAGCACAGTTTTTATTTTTTTATTTTTTACGTCTGAGGGGTTAGGTCATGTGATATGTTCATAGAGCCGTTCTATACGCATGCGGCGATACCTAATATGTGTATTTTTTTTGCCCCTATTTTTTGCCAATTTTTTTTTACTTTATTTGGGGAAAATGAAGTTTTTCTTTATTTTTACTTGAAACTTTAAATTTTTGGGGGGAAAAGTTTATTTTTTCAAACTTGTTTTTCACTTTATTTTTTGTACCACTATGGGACTTCAAATTTTGGGGTCTAATCCCCTTTACAATGCATTCCAATACTTCTGTATTGGAATGCATTGGCTGTATGAGTAATACTGTGTGTATTACTCATACAGCTTCCGGCCTGTGAGATGTCATAGGGTCCTCCCTACAGCCACATGGGGACCCGATGGCACACCCGCCGCCGCCTGCTACATTAAAAGCCGCAAACCGCAGGTCTGAATTGACCTGCGGTTTGCGGCGATCGCGGACATGGGGGGGGGGTCACGGGACCCCCCTGCGCATTTAGCCGAGGTGCCTGCTCAATTATTTGAGCAGGCACCTTGTTCCGATCGCCGCACGGCGGTGATCGGAAATACACAGGGCGTACAGGTACGGTACTAGGACATTAGGGCGTACCTGTATGCCCTGTGTCCTAAAGAGGTTAAAGAATTTTTAAGGATGTTATTTTTAATTTTCCATGTCCATATCTATATTTAAACTAGGGTTGTTTCGATACCAAAATTTTGATTCGGTTTCGATACCATAAAAAAGTATTGCGATACTCGATACCATTCGATACCACGCGAAAAAAATAAAATTCCAAAAAAAGACACGTGCATTATGCATTTTATGGAACGCCCGGCCCATAATCGAACAGTCCTATCCTATTTTTTGGGGGTACAAGGTGACAAAAAAAAATGGCGAATCGCGCAGTTTTTCTATTTTTTTTTTCTTTTACAGCATTCACCGCCACCAATGATAATTAATGTTTAATATACAAATGCAGGCGGAGGCAGAAACACATTGCCGGCACGCGACCTCTGACAGGGCGCTGCGATCAGGGGTTAATTACCGCGGATCGCAGCTCCCTGTCAGAGGCAGGGTGGCGGCAATGTGTTTCTGCCGCCGCCTGCATTTTTAATGTATTAAACGTTAGTTATCATTGGTGGTGCAGTGGCCACAGCCCCTCCCCTCCTCTGCCCCTCTGCGCTCTCATCGGAGGCAGCGGCAGCAGCACAGGAGCGAGAGAAAGACTGCTTCTTTCTTCCCTGTGCTGCTGAGGGAACATGGAGCGCGCTGAGAGCAGCGCCATCCATATTCACTGATACTGGGCTGTGCAGCAGCACAGCCTAGTATCGATAAAAGACAAATCCCAATATCGTATCGATACCAGGCTAAAAGTATCGATAGGGTATTGAAAGTTCGATACCAGAAGCAACCCTAATTTATACACAAACCATAAAATCCTGCAGTTTTCGCACTGGTCACTAAGCCTAATAATAGATGCCATTTCTTGGTCTGTACAGATCAATTACTAATAACACCTCTACTCTGTACAGCTTTTAGTGATTGACAGTTTTCTCTGTATACACACTTACACAGAGAATGCTATCAATCACTGATGACATCTCCCACATGTACAGCTATCAGTGACTGACAGCTATCTATGTATACACACTTACACAGAGAATTGTATCAATAACTGATAACACCTCCTTCTGTACTACTATCAGGGACTGAAAGCTATCTCTGTATACACACTTACACAGGGAATGCTATCAAACACTGATAACACCTCCTCCTTTATGTACAACTATCAGTGACTGACAGCTATCTTTGTATACACACTTACACAGAGAATGCTATCAATCGCTGATAACATCTCCCCCATGCAGTGGCGTGCATAGAGAAGTAAGGGCCCTATAGCAAGGATCAAACCAGGCCCCCCACACAGGACAGAAGGGCCACTTTTCCACTGCTTCATTTGCTAAACGTTGTTGCTTTAGAGTGTAGAGTCCTGACCAAGTTTTCACCTCCAGTAGGAGATAATCCCAACTAAGACTGAGCCCCTTCTTGCCCTGGGCCCCATAGCAGTCGCATGGTCTGCCACTATGGTAGTTACACCCCTGCCCCCATGTATAGCTATCAGTGACTGGCAAATATCTCTGTGTACACACTTACACAGAGAATGCTATTAATCACTGCTAACACCTCCCCTATGTATAGCTATCAGTGACTGACAGCTATCTCTGTATACATACTTACACAGAGAGTGCTATCAGTCACTAATAACACCTCCTCCATGTACAACTATCAGTGACTGACAGCTATCTATGTATAAGAACAAAGAAGACTGGCACTCGCTATATTGGATGAAACCTTATCCTTTTAATTCCCAGATAGAGGAACAAATGACGTGTTTCGAATCAACACAAGTCTTTGTCAAGCTGCTTGACAAAGACTTGTGTTGAGTTGAAACGCGTCATTTGTTCCTCTATGTGGGAATTAAAAGGATAAAGTTACATCCAATATAGCGAGTGCCGGTCTTCTTTGTTCTTGGATTAATGGGACGCCGACCCTGGACGCGCACACCGCTCACCATATACACGGAGTGCCGGCTGATTTTTCTTCTGAGCTATCTATGTATACACACTTACACAGAGGATGCTATCAATTACAGATAACACCTCCCATGTGTACAGCTATCAGTGGCAGCTATATCTGTATACATATTTACATAGTGAATGCTATCAATCACTGATAACACCTCGCCTTTGTACAACTATCATTGACTAACAGCTATCTCTGTATACACACTTACACAGAGAATGCTATCAGTCACCTCCTCCATGTACAACTGAAGTCAGAAAGAGGAGAGATTTAAATAATTAAATTATGAGTCTTACTTAATCTTTTACCACAAAACTACAGTATATTTTAATCTGCTTAGCTCCTCCTTCTCTATAATTTGCTGCCTGCAGATTACACTGCGTTTTGTGGTGACAGGTCCTCTTTAAGAATATGATTCAGATCCGCTTTAAAGAAGACTAGGCACTGAAATGTATGGTAATTTCTGTTCTAATAGACTAGTTTTATTTAAAAATGCCAAAGATTTATTTTTACAAAAGTGGATCTTTTCACGGGTCTTCCAGGAGTTTAACTAAGATTTAATGTGGCTAAAAATGGAAAACCAATTGTAATTTATTGTTTCCCTGTTCTATGATGTCCACCTGTCACGGCCTATGGTGTGCGCTGTGACACTGTTGCTACACTTGCAGTTGCCCGCGGCAACGTGTTGCTGTGTGTGCATGCGGTGGCAGTTTCTCGGCCTTCTGGGTGATTGCCGTGACATGGTTGCCACGCATGTTGTTGCCTGCGGCAACGTGTAGCTTTTATGCTTGTGTGTGCACTTCCCCTTTAAGTGGCTTCCTTCCCTTGTCTGGTGATGGAAGGGTTAACTCCCTTTCTAGTGTGTTAACCAGGCATCCTCAAACTGCGGCCCTCCAGCTGTTGCAAAACTACAACTCCCAGCATGCCCGAACCGCCTACAGGTATCAGCCTACAGCAGGGAATTGTGGGAGTTGTAGTTTTAAAACAGCTGGAGGGACGCAGTTTGAGGATGCCTGGTGTTAACACTGGGTTTATGTGTGTGTGGGTGTGGTTGCTTGGGCTATTGAACTTCTGCTGGATGCCTGAAGCTGGGGGGTACTCCAGCCATGGTGTATGCTGGAGTTATCCTCCTGGTCTTCATATGCCATCTGTCTAGTGAGGGCCACCCTTGTGGTCATAGAAGATGTTAAGATTATGTTCTTGTGGTGTCTCACGTTATTGCAGCTATGGTGTTCCTGTGTGGTTTGTGGTGTGTGCTGTGTCCTTTTATGCACGGGTTCCTGTCAGTGTGTCTGTGGCAGGTAAGTGTGTTATTAGTCTCGCTTACCTGCCATCTCCACATGCTGTATGTGTTCCCCTCTCCTTGCAGCCTGGCCTCAGATAGAGACTCCTGTTCCTCCATTACTGGGATGAACAGGTTGTCTCTCCCCAGCTGCTAAGTGAGGGATTACCCGGGCGACTTAGGGTTTCTAGGTATCCTGAGTATGAGTCGTCCTACCATCGGGGTCCACTCATACAGTGAGGAGTCAGGGAGAAGATTAGGGATGCAGTAGGAGGTGACCTGCTCCCTTATTACTCCTTTTGGCCAGGCTGATCCCCTTTTTCCCTTTGACACCGCACGGTGGGGGGTTTCTCCCACTCCCTGTCGTGACACCACCAGATGCCATATGAGAGAGCTACAGCCATTCACTGCTGTATAACATGACATTAGTATAGATGGTCATCGCTGCAGGACTCAATTGGCCATTACAATCACTTGACATCTCATGAGTGTCATGGCAAATAGATATTAAATAGGAGGAACGGAACACCAGGGAATTACTAAGGCAACTATATTATAATTTGGTTCGTTTTTTTTTTTTACTTTTGGCCATATTGAGACTTAAAATTCCAGAAAATTCCTTGAAAGTGACCCTCTGGTTCAAGAAAGAAATTCACATTAACTGGAAATCAAGCAGAATACCTCCATGATGACCTTCTTTTCAACTTCTTAGTTGCAGAACTGTTAATTTTTGGACACCTCTCTCTGCAAGCCAAACAGCAGCATCGTTTCTCAGACTACCTGATACACATTGTGCATCAGTAGCCCAAGACACTTCCTACTTCTCCAGCTCTGCTCTTAGATTGGCCAGAACTGCTCACGTGTGCAGTGCTGGCCAATCCAAGGGCAGCAGAATGTGTCTTTGGCTACCAAATGCGCAGTATTCATCAAGCAGTCTGAGAAGCGGTGTGGCCGTCTTGGATAGCAGAAAAGTCAAGGAATCAGTGGATCTGCAGCTAAAAAGATGAAGATTATTTTGTGAACTAGAGGGTCACCTTAAAGGGGTATTCCCCATTGTCTGATAGGTGCGGGTCCCACCACTGGGACCCACACCTACGCTGAAAACGGAGCGGGGAGAATGGTGGCTGGAGGACCCCGGGTATACAAGTGTATGGTGAGTGCACAGCGCTTGCAAGGCCACCACTCACATTCATTTCTATGGGGCCGATGGAAATGGCCGAACTAGTGCTCAGCTATTTTCAGTGGGCCCATAGAAATTAATGGAGGGCAGCTGCGCATGCGCAGTGTGCCCTCTGCCAGCTCCCCCACTCCGTTCTTGGTGTAGGTGCGGGTCCCAGAGGTGGGACCTGCACCAATCAGACAATGGGGGCATATCCTAGCGATATGCCCCATTGTCTGTGATGGGAATACCCCTTTAAGCATGAATTAGATTTTTTTTACTTCACTTACTGCATTTCCTTTTAAACCTTAGGATACCAACGCCGTACATGTACGGCGCAGAAATGCGGGACAGAAATCCCAGCGCAGTACAGGTACGGCGCCCTGATCGGGTGGGTGCCGGAGCTATCGATGACAGCCGGACCCCTGCTGTATGCTCCGGCATCGGTGAAAACACTGATGCAGTCGCATTAACCCTTGCACGGCCACGGTAGCACGTGCGGTATCCTCACAGGTGCCGATGTCCATGGGGTCCCCGCACTTCTGTGACGGGGACCCCATGGCAGGGAAGGCAGCCCGATGCCTTCCTTAGGCATCGTGGCTGCCTTCCGGGAGAGCCTGTGAGATCCAGCCCCCTGGATCTCACAGGCAAGCAGGCTGTAAGCGTATTATAGTGGTAATACACTTACAGCCAATGCATTGTAAAGACCCCCAAAAGTTGAAGTCTCAGAGTGGGACAAAAAATAAAGTTAAAAAAAGTAAAAAAAAAGAATAAAGTTTAAAGTAGAAAAAAAAAAAAAAGCGTCCTTTTCCCAAAATAAAGTAGAATTTTTTTTGTAAAAAATAGGGAAAAAATTGAAAAGTAGACATATTAGGTTTTACCGCGTCTATATCAACCGGCTCTATAAAAATATCACATGACCTAACCCCTCAGGTGAACACTGTCAAAAAATTTAAATAAAAACTGTGCTAAAAAAACATTTTTTTATCACTTTACATCACTAAAAGCGATCAAAAAGGCATATGCCCCCCAAAATAGTACCAATCTAACCGTCACCTTATGCGGCAGAAAATGAGCCCCTACCTAAGACAATCGCCCAAAAAATTAAAAAACTATGGCTCTCAGACTATGGAGACACTAAAACATGTTTATTTTTTTCAAAAATGCTTTTATTGTTTTAAATGTAAAAAAAATAAAAAAGTAGGCATATTAGGTATCGATGCATCAGTAACTACCTGCTCTATAAAAATACCACATGACCTAACCCCTCGGGTGAACACCATAAAAAAAAAAATATAGAAACGGTGTGAAAAAAAGCCATTTTTTGTCACCTTACATCACAAAAAGTGTAATACCGAGCGATCAAAAAGTCATATGCACCCCAAAATAGTGCCAATCATTTATTCGTGGTCGGTAGATGTGCTTAAAGCCTTTTCTACTATCAAAAAGGTTTTGCTTCCGCTCCCATTTTGGTACAACCTGATGTCTCTCTACCGTTTATTGTTGAGGTGGACGCTTCTGAGGTGGGTGTGGGTGCGGTCTTATCTCAGGGTCCCTCTCCTGCCAAATGGCGACCGTGTGCCTTTTTCTCAAGGAAACTCTCCTCTGCAGAGAGAAATTACGATGTGGGAGATAGGGAGTTGTTGGCCATCAAATTAGCTTTTGAGAAATGGCGCCATTGGTTAGAGGGAGCCAGACACCCTATTACCGTGTTTACAGACCATAAGAATCTGGCCTACTTGGAATCGGCCAAGCGTCTGAACTCGAGACAGGCCAGATGGTCTTTGTTCTCATCAGGGCTTTCCATAGGTCTCATCCTGAGAAGGTTGGCTCTGCGTGTCCGGAGTCCACCCGTAGAGGGAGGGGTACTGTCACCGCCAGTTCTGTGAGAAGGTCTGTTAGACGTTCTTCTCTATCTCTTGCATGAGGTTCTTTGTTTTGGTTTCACTTTGTCATCTCCTTTGCTTCTCCCAGCTGTCACCTATTTACACTAATTGTCTCCCTTTATATTCCCTCCCATACTGCCTCACTTTGCGGTTTATACTTCTTCCTGGATGAGTTGTTCACTGCTGGAGGCTGCTACTGCTGATTCCTCAGATAAGTCCTTTTCCTTTATTTGTGTTTCCTTGCTGGCTTGATTCTAGGTGACCCTGACTCCGTCCGTATTAAGTGCAGGGAGCCGGTGGTCGTGTACCCTCACTATTATAGGGTTTTCAGGTGTCACACAGTATAAGGTACGTGGTCATGCAATCATCTACCATAAAGACCTTTGCATGGGCATAGCAGTCGGAGAGCTCTAGGGGTTTTATAGTTTAGTTTGTAAAATATTTTATTGTACATATCATAAAGAATGTCATACTTTGAGGACAAATATGGTATCATATTGTGCTTCCGCACAAGGCAAGATAATATTGACATCTACATAGACAAATTTCTGTGAGTTTGTAAAGCAGTAAGAAACAACTAACATTAACATACGACACAGAATAAAGTCATATCAGTGGCATCATATACCTTCTTAGTTATACTCCTAGGTGTTAATCAATATAATAGGCTGAATACCTCACAAAGCGGAAGGCTGTTACACACAAACAACATGTTTGGTCCAATTAGGTAAATTCCCTAAGTTTTTTCCAAACTCCCCAGACTCTGTCAAACAGAGGAGTGTTGCCAATCTCCCAATGCTCTATCTGCTCTAACCTATACACTTGGTCACAGCGAGCCATCCATTGAGGGATAGTAGGCACACTCCTCGACTTCCAATTTGAAGCTATGAGGAGTCTGGCTACTGCCAAGAGGTGTTGTTGCAGGCGGTTAGTATGTGGAGAACGGCAATTTGATGGTCTTAAGCCAATTAGACAATGTTGTGGTGAAAGTGGGAAGGTCTTATCCTGCAATTTGGAAATAATATCACATACTCCCTTCCAGAAGGGTTCTATTAGATGGCAATCCCACCATATGTGCTTGAACGAGCCTTCAGTGTCAAGGCACCTCCAACACAATGGCGAGGAGTCAGGAAAAATCCTGTGCAGCTTTGCTGGGGTGTAGTACCACCTAGTAACCATCTTAAAGTAATTCTCTTGCAGTCGCACACATCTGGATATTTTGTTGGTTTGTGATAAGATTATTCTTATTTCATCTGAAGAAAACGTGGTGCCTAGGACTTTCTCCCAACTCCTGATGAAAGGGGGTACAATTGTTTGGGGAGATTCGAGTAGGGAGGCGTATATTTTGGAGATTCCCCATGGACATTTGTTCAAAATGAGTGGGGGTGTTCCGAACCTGTGATAGTCTCCCTGCAGTGGCCTTTAAAATGTGGGCATATTGGAATTGGGATAGATTCTTAATTTGGGGTTGACCAAGAGTCACATCATCTCCCTCAGGAGGATTGCTCAATAAGTCAAGTATTGGGGTAGAATTCACTTTAGGCCCTTCACCCAACGTGGATCTGAACTCCGGGGAGGAATCCCATAAGACGTATCTAACTTGCAAAAGTGGAGAGATCAGCCCTGGGACCAGTTTCTCCGATATTCCCACGAACCATACTTTGATAGTGTTGCGAGTTAGGGGGTTAGTTATATGCTTCATGATTGCCTGCCTGTGGTCTGTGAGTAGTGCTAAAGAGCGCAGAGGGAATCCCACTAAATCCTGTTCCAACCCTACATCCAACCTTTCTGGTGGGCTACGCATCCAATCTAGGACCCTTAGGCCATGGATTTCTTTATATTACAGAAGAAAATCTGGGACACCCAAGCCTCCCAGCTTCTGAGGTTTGATCACTTGGCTGTACGGCAATCTAGGTCTGGCACTGCTCCAGAGGAAACGCGTCAATATCCCTTTCAGTTGAATGAAAAACATTCTTGGTACAAAAATTGGTAAGGCCTGCAGGTAATACAGGACCTTTGGAAGGATCAGTGATTTAATTAAGGTTCTGTGGCCGAACGAAGATGTAAATGGTAGATCTCAAGATGTCATAAGGTCTTTAATTTTCCGGGGTATATTTTTAAAATTTTCCGTACACAGCTGCGAGTAATGGGAAGTAATGTTCACCCCCAGGAAGGTAATACTATTATTAGACCACTTGAATGGGGTACGAAGCTCTAAGAAAGCTTGTGTTTGTATGTCAAGAGATATGTTCAAGACCTGCGACTTGGTAAGATTCACCTTAAAATTAAAGAGGGACCCGAAATACTCCAACAACATATGAATCGCCAGGAAGGCTTCAGCGGGATTCGTAATGATGAGGAGGAGGTCGTCTGCGAATGCAGCAAGTGAGTGGGTTCTCCCTTTGATGGTCATTCCCCGAATCTTTTCATCTCGCCGGAGAGCCTGTAAGAGTGGCTCCATTGACAGGATGAAGAGGAGCGGGGAAAGAGGGCAGCCCTGCCTAGTACCATTACTAATTGTAAAGGGGGGGAGAGTAGGCTATTTACAAGAACTCTGGCGCTAGGGTTGCTGTACATAGCCATTACTACTTCAATAAAGCTTAGGGGTATACCAAAGACTTTCAACGCTGCACACATAAAAGTCCAATCCACTCTATCAAAAGCCTTCTTAGGGGTTTTATAGGGCTCACCCATATGCTCCTTAGTTTGCGATCAAGCCAGTCGGATGTTTATTTATAAGTTCCAGCTTTCTGCAACACCATCCGTGACACATGGTTTGTTTTTTGTTTCAAAAATTATATCGTTGTGCAAAACTTAAATAAAATAAGTAAACATATTACGTATTGACACGTCCATAACGACCTGCTCTATAAAAATATCACATGACCTAACCCCTCAGATGAACACCGTAAAAAAAAAAATTTAAACGGTGTAAAATAGCCATTTTTTGTCACCTTACATCACAAAAAGTGTAATAGCAAGCGATCAAAAAGTCATATGCACTCCAAAATAGTACAATCAAACCGTTATCTCATCCCGTAAAAAATTAGATCCTACCTAAGACATTCGCCCAAAAAATAAAAAAAACTATGGCTCTCAGAATATATAGACACTGAAACACAATTTTATTAAATTCAAAAATGCTGTTATTGTGTAAAACATAAATAAATAAAAAGAAGTATACATATTAGGTATCATCGCGTCCGTAAGAACCTGCTGTATAAAAATATCACATGAAATAACCTCTCAGGTGAACACCATAAAAAAAAGCGATGTAAAAAAAGCAATTTTTTGTCACCTTACATCATAAAAAGTGCAATAGCAAGCGATCAAAAAGTAATATGCACCCTAAAATAGTACCAATCAAATGGTCATCTCATCCCACAAAAAATGAGCCCCTACATAAGACAGTCGCCCAAAAAATATAAAAAAACTAAGGCTTTCAGAATATGGAGACACTAAAAAATAATAAAAAAAAAATGCTTTATTATGTAAAACTGAAACAAATAACCAAAAAAAGTTGTCATATTTGGTATTGTCGCATCCGTAACAACCTTGTCTATAAAAATAGCAAATGATCTAACCTTTTACATAAACTATTTTTTGTTTCCTTGCCTCACAAAAAGTGTAATATAGAGCAACCAAAAATCATATGTACCCTAAAATAGTACCAACAAAACTGCCACCTTATCCCGTAGTTTCCAAAATGTTTTTTTTTTTTGGAGTTTCTACTCTAGGGTTGCATCAGGGGGTCTTCAAATGTGACATGGCAGTTTAAAATTATCCCAGTGAAATCTGCTTTCCAAAAACCATATGGCTTTCCTTTCCTTCTGCGCAATGCCGTCTGCCTGTACAGCAGTTTACGATCACATATGGGGTGTTTATGTAAACTACAGAATCAGGGCAATAAATATTAAGTTTTGTTTGGCTGTTAACCCTTGCTTTTTTAGTAGAAAAAAAATTGATTAAAATGGAAAATCTGCCAAAAAAGTGAAATTCTGAAATTTTTGCTCCATTTTCCATTAATTCTTGTGGAATACCTAAAGGGTTAACAAAGTTGGTAAAATCTGTTTTGAATACCTTGAGGGGTGTAGTTTCTAAAATGGGGTCATTTTTGGTTGGTTTCTATTATGTAAGCCTCACAAAGTGACTTCAGACCTGAACTGGTCCTTAAAAAGTGGGTATTGGAAATTTTCAGAAAAATTTCCAGATTTGCTTCTAAGCCTCCTAACGTCCCCAAAAAATAAAATGGTATTCACAAAATTATCCAAACATGAAGTAGACATATGGGCAATGTAAAGTAGCAACTATTTTTGGAGTTAATACTATCTATTATAAAAGTAGAGAAATTGAAATTTGCTAATTTTTCTAAATTTTTGGTCAATTTGGTATTTTTTATAAATAAAAATGAAATTTTTTGACAAAATTTTACCACTGTCATGAAGTACAATATGTGACGAGAAAACAATCTCAGAATGGCCTGGATAAGTAAAAGTGTTTTAAATGTATTACCATATATATTGACACGTCAGATTTGCAAAAATCGGCCTGGGATTTAAGGTGAAAAATGGCTCGGTAGTGAAGGGGTTAAGCAGCAGTTCTAAATAATATTTTTTAATCATTCGTCTGTGCACATGAGTTATTATGGTACTCTAAGTAACAAGCTGAGCAGAGAAAAGTAAAAAATAAAATAAAAAATGGAAAGTTAGTTGCTGTCTTAGTATTTGAGGTATTTGGCATTACAGCCTGAGCTATTTTGAACTTCTCTTACCACCAGACAGAAAAAAAGCATAGTTCCCCTATTAAAGAATAGCAGATTTGTGCAGAGGTGATTCATGGAGTTCTGGGTTTCTTTAAAACAAATTATCACTCCAGTTCACAGCAAGATTAGCACCCACGACACTGGAGCAATGAACATGATTGGACGATTTACTAAACCCAGACAGAAATTTGATTCTTGTGACCATTATGGTGAGACATGAACAGAAAGTTGGATCCATGGGCAGGGTAATCAATCTTGAGCTCTGACATAAAGCCATAGTCTGATCTGTGCCAGTTCTCATACACTGTGACAGACCCCTCAGACGACAGGGAATTTTCTGCTAGTTGTTTCACTCATGGTATGAGGAAGACTCCAGTGTTTTCCCAACCGTTTATAAAATATTGAGGTGAACAAAGTAAAACTACCGGTATCCTGTATGAGTCGACTTGCAAGATGTATCTACTACAGTGTATAAATACATATAACAAATCAAGTGAACTGGAGCACATAATTGCCCGTTATGGACTTAAAATAGCCCAAAACAATACATTTCTATTTTTTCTATGCAAAAATAAATTTTAATCTGGACCTAAATAATAAGTATCTGACTGACAATTTAATAAACTACACGTATATATTAGAGTTGTGAAAATGTCCTATGTTTTAGTATATTTGTTATACTGAAAAGTTTCCAATGTGTAAAAAAATGTAATATTAGGGAAACACACAATGCGGTTCTTGAATTATTATGTTAACCCCTTTCAGCTCACCATCTTTATGTATACATTGTAGTTATTGATGCACCACTTTTATATGTCCACTGCTTTTATGGCAAATGTGTAGCATTTCAACATTAAAGACTTTGAGAAAGCACTGTGTCTGTCGTTGATGAGAAGTTAAAATGATCATCTCTCAAAACAAGAAGTGCTGGACATAGCATTCAAAACAAGCCCTAATGGCAAGAGACACACAAAAAATGAGGACTTTTCTGGTATTACAGTGATGATATAGACTGGACACCGTATGCATATTTGGTATCATTCTACATGGTAGAATGATATTAATTTTTTTTTTATATAAATTTAATTAAATTATTACAATGAGTTACAAATGGAAAAAGAAGAAGAAAATGTGTATACAATACAACTGATTGCAGTTTTTCTATATAAAACCGAAATGTAAAGCCAAATCTAAGATACAAAAGATAATATAAAAATATTCATCCTTAGGGTACGGCCAAATGGGGAACTTCCTTTGCAGATTTTGCT
This sequence comes from Bufo bufo, assembly GCF_905171765.1. Classification (NCBI taxonomy): domain Eukaryota; kingdom Metazoa; phylum Chordata; class Amphibia; order Anura; family Bufonidae; genus Bufo; species Bufo bufo. Next base: position 365,899,603 of record NC_053393.1, on the reverse strand, counting down.
ATGGATTAGCTATGGGTTTAGCCCCATGCATTGCAATAGAAATCCGCAGGATAAATGGACATGGTGCAGATTTAAAATCTGAACCACAGGTCAAATTATGCTGTAGCATAAATTCTTAAAATCTCATCCATTTGGCAGGTACTGTAAAGATTGCAGATTTGCAGCAAATCCCTAGTGTATTTCTCCCGTGCGTACGTACGCTTAAAATGCATTGTTTTGAAAAGATGAAAATTTGTTGTGAACCTTTAGGCACCAAGGTTCTTAGTCCTGGAGGGGTTAATTAACACAGTTATGAACCAGAATATCACTCATGTGAAAAAATAGCTTCTTCCCATAAGTAAAAAAAACACTTGTCTCACTTTTGCTTCTCGATTTAGTCCAAAGAACTGATTTGATCTGTACTCACAGCAGCAGATTATCCCTACACTATCACACTTTCACACAAGTATGTTTAGTCTGGTCTGTGTGACGGTTGCATTTACCGAACCGACCGTGGTTCAGCTGATCATAAGGATCTCTGTCACTATGTTGTTCCAGCCCAAACATTGGTCTACTGTCTTCCACTGGAGGTCAGAGCATCAGAGATCACTATGATGTATTGAGTTTGGGTCATCTGAGTCGAGGTTAGTCCAGGAAATGCACAGACCTAACACGCTTGTCAGACTAAGGGTTCATGCACACGACCATTGTTGTTTTGCGGTCCGTTTTTCACTGATCCGTTGTTCCGTATCTGAGATTTTTGTCTCTGATTTAAGTCCTCTTCCGTTCCGTTATTGCACAAAACATATCCGTATGGTTTCCGTATTTGATCCATTTTTTGCGGATCGTATACTGAAACAGTAACTTATTAATCACCAAACACATGAGCAATATGGGCTGGGCATAGTATTTCTACAGTATGGATCCGCAAAATACGGATGAAATATGGATGACATACGGATGTGTTCCGTGTGTGTTACCTATTTTTTGCGGACCCATTGACTTGAATGGGACCTCGGACCGTGATTTGCAGACAATAATAGGACATGCACTACTTTTTTGCAGAACGGCCATGCGGACAAAAGGAAACGGAATGCACATGGCGTAAATTCTGTATTTTCTACAGCCCCATTGAAGTGAATGGTTCCGCATACGGTCCGCAAAGAAAACGGAACAGAAGCGGAAAGAAAATACGTTTGTGTGCATGAGCCCTAACTCTTCTATGAGCTCCACGTTTACCCACTCTTTCTTACTGAGGAGCCATAGGGGCCCCTACACATATATCCGGCAATCCTGTTCAGTTCCCCTCCAGTGTGAAGCAGGAAATGCCTGAGGGGAACTGACATTAGAACTGGTCCCATAGATTCTGTGGGATTGTTCTCATACATCCAACACATCAGTTGCGATCAGGGTTGCCAAAAGTCTAGAAATTTCTGGACAGTCTATAAAAATAGGCTACTTTTTTTCCTGTGTCCGTGAAAAAAAAATAGATGTGTCCATGATTTTTTTGAGGCTGGTGGTACTTGTCTAGATTATTTAGGTGGTAATTATCATTATTTACAGCTTACAGTAAATGCAGTAATGAGTTCTTATCAGTATATTGATCTATAGACATGTAGTACTTATAATCTTTATCATTCGTTACGATTTTCCAATTTGTCAGTAAAAAGTGTTGTCCGTGTTTTTGGGATAAGTTGTCCTGAAAAAAAGAAAAATTCTGGTTGTGATGCTGAATGTCAAATAGTGCCTGACAGAAAAACGCTGCACGCTCAGTTTTTCGGTCTGGCGCTATCAGTGTACAGACGCCGGATCTGCACTGACTTGCAGTACACATCCAGCAGTTGTGCCTGGCTCCAGCATAAAACAACTAGCCGGGCACAACTGATATATGTGAACCGGGCAGCACGGTGGCTCAGTGGTTAGCACTGTTGCCTTGCAGCACTGGGGTCCAAGGTTTGAATTCGACCAAGGACGACATTTGCATGGAGTTTGTATGTTCTCCCTGTGTTTGCGTGGGTTTCCTCCGGGTACTCCGGTTTCCTCCCACACTCCAAATACATACTGATAGAGACCTTAGATTATGAGCCCTATTAGGGATAGTTGGATGCTAATGTCTGTAATGCGCTGCGGAATATAGTAGAGCTATATAAGTGCATAAATTAAATAAATAAGCCTAGTCTTAGAAATGTCCTTAGTTGAGAGTGCAGTTCATAGAATGTCCTCTGGGCGGAGCAATGTTCATCCTTAGTCATTTTGAAAGTATGTACATCAGTGTTCTGTATATAATGATAATTGGACAAATTCATTAAGACTCACTTTTCATATGCCTGTCTGAAAGAAAGATAGTTGGAGTGAAGATATTCATGTTTATTAAAAGGCTATGATAGATTTGGCACATTTAAAGGTGCCTATCTGAGGGGCTGTTCACATTTTATATTTGCTGTACGTCAAGCAGATACATTTGTAAACTGAAAAAACGTATAGAAACGTATGGCTTGATCACAGACTATAATTGGGCAAAGGTAGTTCAAAAGTGCCTACTTTTTACTCCATTTGTCACTGTTTACTTTTCTGTAGGTTTTTTTGGCAGAATAGAATAACATTGCATACAACGCTTTTCTGTCCTGCAAAAAGTATAGAAATGTATCATTTCTTTTCAACATTGCAGAGAATAAGAGATGGATGGAAACGCAAGACAGTACGTTTATCCTCCTTTAAACGCATCAGTTTTCATCCAGATACTTCCTACTTCCTTTAATGCATTTAATGCAGGTATTGAAACGTATGCACATCCATTAAGCGTACAGGTGAAACTAAAAAAAATTAGAATATCGTGCAAAAGTTCATTTATTTCAGTAATGCAACTTGAAAGGAATTGCATTAATGCAGCTTAAAATTAGAATTTTGTGAAAAGGTTCAATATTCCAGGCTCAAAGTGTCACACTTTAGTCAGCTAATTAATCCATACCCCCTGAGCAAAGGGTACCTGAGATTGTGACTTTGGGGTTTCATAAGCTGTAAGCCATAATCATCCAAATTATAACAAATAAAGGCTTGAAATATCTCACTTTGCATGTAATGAGTCTATCACATATGTTAGTTTCACCTTTTAAGTTGCATTACTGAAATAAATGTACTTTGCACGATATTCTAATTTTTCGAGTTTCACCTGTATATGTTAAAAAAGGCTAGATAATCACAAAATTGCATACATTTGTGTACCTTTTTTTACGGTACGTCTAAACGTATCTATCTGACATACAGCAACATCGAGATGTGAACAGGCCCTAGTTTACACTGTCTATATTCATGTGTCTGAGGAAGCCAGCGGTGCACTAATGAATTGCGTCACACAGTTTTATTATTGTATTATTTGTTTTAATAAATCTTTGAGCGCCCCTTGATCTGCTTCCTCCTATTTTTCTTCACATTGTCTACATTCTAGACAGGATTAGTAAATCTGCCGCATAGTCTTTATTCCTAGTACCATTTTTATGCAAACACTCTGGTTACCAGTATAATTGCAGTGTTCTATGATTTTTGCGGACATTTTTTTATAGCCAAGTAGGAATGAAATAAAAAAGAGCAGACTCTTTAAGGGAGTGCTCCAGGCTACAGATATTGATAACACATTCTCAGGATAGGTCATCAATATCAGATCCTTAGGGGTCTGACAGATGGCACCCCCCACCGGGCTGCCACGGCCTCGGGAACTAGAAGTGTACTTAGTGGAAGCAGATGCCTTCATACATTGTGTAGTTTTCCAGCCCCAGCCTACTAAAGCTCATATCCCATTGACTTGAAAAAGAGCTGAGCTGCAGTACCCCGGCATGACCACTACATAGTGTATGGAGCTGTCTGCTTCAGCTCTGCATACTGTATAGTTTCTGGCACCATGGCAGCCCGAAAGCTAATCAATGGACGTGGCTGGTGTAAGCTTTAGACATGCATTGATTGCAATGTCCATTGTCAAGTCAGCACTGGGCACCAAAGTCATGTCCCATTACTTCTGCCAGATTACACTTCCTCCAGGAACATTCAGTATTGTGAATATATAATAGCTATAAATATTCTGTATTGTCAGGTAAAAAAATATATATTATTTTAATATTAGAACGCTTTTATTGTATCACATGCCTTTCCCCGATGGTAACATCTAAAAATTGTAGCACACTGGCAAAATAACAGGTCATTATTATTTTCTTCAGGGGAGAGAGGAAGTAAAGAATGACAGTGTCTTGTTATAGAGGAATGCATTTTAATGACACGTATATTATAAAAGAAATATATAAATCTGCTGCATTAGCACAATCATACACACTTTTTAATATTGATGCTACATATCGCCAAGCGTCAGTTGAGTCGAAACATATTTCTAGATATGAGCAAAGAATCAACGGGATTATAACTTTTTGATTTCAAAGTAGTGTGATACATACTGTATGTATGCCAGAAACAGACAGGGGTGCACCTAGCCTTTCTGCTGCCAGAGGCGAAAACTTAAACCTAACCCCTTTGCCACAATGAAAGCGCTCATTGCCCATGGCCCTTCCGCTGCCCCCTCTTGCCCCTGCCTGGTGCTGCCTGGGGCAATTGCCTCACCTGGCCTCATCGGTGGTTTACCCCCGGAAACAGAACTCATATGTAATGACAAATATGAAAACACAGCAGTGTTATTGTTGGAATGGTACATCCAGGCAAACTTCAAAGCACTCCAGCACTTGTGTGGAAAAAATATAGTTAAAGACACTAGTTTTGTGGTCAATCCATTAAAAACATGACACCGTCCATTGGTAAAACGACGCTTACGCATTTTGAACCAGTGTACATCAGTACTTATTAATAGCATGCTATGAATAAGAACTAGTGCACATTGGTCCGAAACGTGTAAGTGTTTTTTTTTTTACCAATGGACTGTGTCATTTTTTTTATGGACTGACAAAAAAACTATTGTTTTAAACTATATTTATTTCCACGAGTGCAAGAGTGTTTTCAAGTTTGCACAGAATACCCACTACCAACATGGTGTCTCTTCACACACAGAAGCAGCCTATGGATTAGGTTGAGTTCACACTTCAGCTAGTTGGTCAGTTATTTCAATCAGTTATTAGTAACATAGTTTATAAGGCTGAAAAAAGACATCTGTCCATCCAGTTCGGCCTGTTATCTTGCAAGTTGATCCAGAGGAAGGCAAAAAAAAAAACTGTGAGGTAGAAGCCAATTTTCCCCACTTTAGGGGAAAAAATTCCTTCCCGACTCCATTCAGGCAATCGGAATATCCCCCTGGATCAACGACCCCTCTCTAGTAGCTATAGCCTGTAATATTATTACACTCCAGAAATACATCCAGGCCCCTCTTGTGAGCCAAAACCAGGTGAGGGTCAAAAACACAGAATGGGTGCAAGTCAAATCATTACACCTGATGTCTGTGTAGGCTTCCCTACTGGTTTTGGCTCACAATAACTGATGGAAATAACTGAAGTGTGAACTCTGCCTTACTGGTGAGCTGAACTCTTGCTTTCTTTCTTATCATTCCCAATAGTATGTCAGGGTATTCTTTATGCATAATTTACCAGCAGAACAATAGTTCAGTGCAATCCCGAGCTCTGATGAAGGTGGATGCTCATTGTGCAAGTGCCAGGCACTGGCAGTGGATCGGAGGAGCACCGTCAGAGAGCCAGAAGATCTCAGTCTCAGAGAGCCAGAAGATGTGGACGTGATGTCAGTGAAAGTAAAATGGAAGGGGGTCATGTGACCAACATGGGAATCGGCTAAACAGAGCCAAAACGGCCATTATTGTAAATGACAGAATGTCTTATTATCACACTTGTAGTTGATTGAGATCAACCTGTTAAATCCTGGACAACCCCTTTAATCTTCTTAATGGTTGATGAACAGAAAATGTCCCTTTCAATGTTACATACTTTTGTATCACTCTGAGGTTTGACACCACAAGTATTTTAACTTGTAATTCCCTCCAATATTCCTGGGCATACTTCACTGTTTGGATTTGCAATATTAAATGTAGCCGTGGTTTGGGGAGGTCGTATTACTGTTTTAGCTACTTGTTAGAATACTGAAGTCTGCCAAGATACACAGGGTGACCATGGAAACAAAGTATGAATCTTATGGTTCCTCAGTGTGGCATGGTACTTCATAATGAAATATAACATGCATCCTAATGAAAAATAGTCTGAAGTAGAAATTGATATCCAGTAAATGCGTTACTTAGAACAGCGCAGCATTGTCATGGAAACCTTGTAGTGACCTGTTATATATCACCAGCCTGTCTGTAACGTATTTGGCTCACCCAAAACACAGTGGGCTCAACTTTGCTATGGATATCATGCTTGTCAGGTTTTAAAGCTTAAAACCGGCTTTTTAGCACCTTCTAAAATAACATTTTTCATACAACATGAATAAGCCGTGCATTTTTACTTTCGCCGAGTGAATAACGATGAGTAATAAATGCATTTTTGAAATGCAGGTTTAATAAGGGTAGTCTGAAATGAGAAGTAGGCTTCTTTTTTCCAGATGCCATACCCCTGCTGGTTTTCCAGCCAATCCTTCAGATTTTTATGTAGAGATAATGAAACCTACACTCTGCAAAATGAAGAACATACATAAAATAATATTGTATATAATAAAGCACAAACAAAATGCAGTTCTTACTTCAGAGTCTTGTGCGGCCAGGGGCCGACGCTCTCATGTGTATTATATTTAGATGGAACTTGGGTATTTTCTACAATTGAATTATTATCCTATAGAATTTAAAATGGAAGCTTTAAAATCTAACCTAGAATAGATTAGAATTACATTTTCCATGGGCTGGCCTGTAGACCTTTGTCTATTCATCTAAGCAAGTTTAAAAGGGTTTTTCGAGATTTTGATACTGATGACCTATCCTCTGGATAGGTCATCAGTATCTGATTGGTGGCAGACCGACACCAAGGACCCCCGCTGATTAGCTGTTTGAGAAGGCACCGGTGCTACCAGTAGTTCCACAGCCTTCTCTCAGCTTTGCCTAGGTCATGTGACGTCACGTTCATCGGTCACATGGCTTAGGTGCAGCTCAGCCCCATTGAAGTGAATAGGGCTGAGCACGGCACTGTGCTTGGTCATCTGAGAGAAGGCCACGGTGCTACTACAAGTACCAGTTCCTTCTCAAACAGCTGATCAGTGGGGGTCCTGGGTGTCGGATCCCCATTGATCAGATAGTGATCACCTATCCCCTTTAAGTGCAGTACTGCATGCAAAGTACTACTGGAATGAGCTCTAAGGGGGTCATTTACTAACCAGAAATATGTCTATATTAGACGTATTTCTGATGCAGATTGCGGCGCAAATATATTTGTGCCGCAATCTGCGACTTTTACCCACCCATCCCAGGTCTAAAAAAGGGGGCGTGGCATAGACGGGGAAGGGGACGGGACAGCAGGCCAGTCTCATTCAATATTTTGTATGCCTGTTTTAGGCATAGAAAATGGTCTAATTCTATGCCAGCAAGAGAGTTGGTGTAGATTTAGAAGTGGGGGTGGATCCGCCGAAGTTATGTAGAGGCCGGCGCCTCTACATAACTTCGGCGGGCCACCATCAGCACAGGGCCTTATTAAGACTGGTGTCTAAACAAATTTTAATTGCTGATTTCTCCTGTAACTGGGGCAGATATATTAGCCCCCGTTACAGGAGGAATACAACCCCCAAAGTCTTTGCGATCCTTGGTCTCTGGTGTAAAACTCTGTGATCTCGGCTGTCTGGAAACAGCAATGGTCATGAAGGTGCTGCAGGGTTATTGTGATCTCCCTCTCCAAACAGCACTGAGGAGAGGGAGATCATTCAAACACTTGTGAGCACTGAGACTGTTTGTTAAAGCTCTCACATGCCCTAAGGTCATACTGATTGGTCTCCAAGGTAAACCTCTGTGATCTCAGCTGTCTGGAGACAACAGGGTCACAGAGGTGTTCTATGCATGTACCAATGCCCCTCTCTGACGTCGGTAAGGAGAGTGGGGCAGTACTAGGGGCGCACCAATGATGAGGCAAATTGTGCCTCTGGCTTCTGGCAATGCTCTGCTAGGACTGCAGGCAGGCAGCAATTTAGCCTCCAGCCCTGTAGTCTTGCACAGCACTGCACACATCATATGGTACATCACAGATTTATTGCAGGGTTTTGCCGCAATTCACAGCAAAAGCTTCAATAAAACTGCAATTTAGAATATCCTCTAGGCATTGGGAGAGGGTAAAAGACCTTTGGGATATGATGATGTCGGCATGTCACATGACTGTCTCTCAATGGTCCTTAAGCCTTCGAGGAGGAGAAGGAGAACCTGCAGCAGCCTGCAAGCAAATAAGTGTCTGTGTGTTTGTCTCTATCTGTGTGTGTCAACGTCTGCTGTCATATCTGTATATGAGAACTTCACATCACAACTAATCATGTCCATACTTAGCAATGTTTAGGTTGGTAAAGTCATGGCATCCCAAACCTTGACCCTGGGAATGCCCCAACTCTACCTGGAAACGCCAGCTTATGGTCGGTGTTATCATTATCCCCACCCATTTCTGGCCCGGGACAGTCCCTGAAAATTCGGGACATTTGGCAACTATGCATGTCCAGTGGGTGTAATTCTCAATGTCTGGACATTAGTAGTAGTGCCCCGCCCCCCCGCTCCACTCAGTCAACAATATGAGGAGCCAGGAAAACGCCCTTAAACGATTAAGAAGAAAGCACACCAGCTTCACAACGAGCACGCAACTCGCTCATGCCGCCAGGGTTATAGTTTCTTGGGCTTCGATATGAAAGCACGTGTAAACTTCTTAAGGCATTTTCAACTCTTGTTCACTAGATTTAATCTCATTACAATGAATACAAGACTTCCAATACGTTTTTGTCGTTTGCCCAACCCCACGTTTCATTTAGCGACAATCAATTTAAAACATTCTTTTCTGCAACATATGAACCTTCTCAAGTTCTCAAAAATGTTCAATAAAAACAATACTTCTTTGCTACAAAATCAGACATCTCCAAGGTTAAACCACTGTAAAATAAGTGAAACTTTGGAAACTTTGGCAAAGTACACTTTCAAAAAGTGAGGCGCTGAACCAGCCCTCTGAGAATAAAAGGGATATTTTACAGTTAAGCACATGATTTGGGAGGGAAACAAAAAAAAAATATGTTTTTCTGGAAATGACTGCATGGTACGAGAGTGCCGTTAATATTCTTCCTGGTCTTCTGGGGGTGCGCCTTCATCTGGTATGACAAAGCCATCATCTGTGGCATAAAGAATCTCTATGATCTTCTGCAGAACAGGGTCACTCTCTCCTTCGTTCTCTTGGCAGATCAGTTTAATATTCCTTAGCTTGCCGAAATAAAAGTCTCTTTCTTTCTCTAAGTCTTCAACAGTGATTTTCAGGACGTTTACCTGTTGAATTAGTTCTGCAGATTCCTCTTCACCATTGCCCATGGCAGCAGGCTTTCTGGCAACTCCCTGGGCAGGTTTGTTTGCTACTGCTACTGAGGTCCCCGAAACGCGTCTGGCGTAACCAGCTGATAGCTCCCATTTCGTCTAAGGCCTTTTTACAGATGACACAAAGTCTGTGAACATTTCTTCAAAAATTGGAGCGCTCCAGTAAAAAATCTTTCTACATAGAAACCGCCGAGCACAGTTCCTGCGATACCTCGATATGGTCACGGACTAGAGGCACGTCACAGATCACGTGAGACGTGGGCGTCCTGGGATACGAACAGTCCGGTTACTAGCTCTCACGATACCTCGCTACGGACTAAGCCAGGAGCACGCCATAGACCACGCTACCTCGGCGTTCATTCAAACAACGCGAAACCGTGCATATCACAGAGGAATCACAATCAGGTATGCGGTATCTACATCCACTTTGAATATCATCTGGGCCAAGGTAAGATCTATTTTTACCTTAGAGCACACAGCACTTTATCCACCTATTGAATTGGATCGCAACTAAAGTTTTTTTGGGAACCTGTTTTTTCAAAGTCCTCTTCAAATCACGGACAGGATTCACAACCGCACATTCAAGCGGCATTCCTCCCTATATAAAGTACTTGAGAGGAAGGACATTTAACCTGCTTTCTTTTCCTACTAAAAGAATCTTATATGTAGGAATATTATTGAATACTATTGGATATACATGATTCCAAGAACGCATTAGGATTATATTTCATGAACATTATATGAACAATATACTATTGTTATTGCATGTTTATTTTATACAGGATTGCCGTGCAGCGTTCATTTTTTAAGCCATGTATTTTGGTGATTTTATTGCTATTTGAATTAAATTGTGTGATCACTCTACATTGCATTCTATATTTTTTATTTTATCTTTTATTGATATTTTATTGCATTTTATCCGTATTACGCCACACATACAGAGTGCCAGTCCAGTTTATTTATCTATTTCCAATATTTTTCTCTGTACGGGTGATACAGTTTTCTGGCCTAGAGCACCTGGTCCTGATCGCATAGGAGTGAGCTATTCCTGTTATTTCTTTGCCATCATAGTTTGCATCAAAAAACTTTTTAAACCACTGTACAAATTCAAAGTTGTCCTGGAACTTTCCCTTCACCAATTTGTCCACTGGAATTATTTTGTCCACACCCATTTTCTTGAAGCCGGCTTGTAGCACTTTGAAGTTCTGGATGTACTCGTGTTCAAGTTTGGCTTGAAATTTCACTTTCTTTAATGTGACTGATCCAGGAAACAACATATCTACAGTCGTGGCCAAAAGTTTTGAGAATTACATAAATATTGGAAATTGGAAAAGTTGCTGCTTAAGTTTTTATAATAGCAATTTGCATATACTCCAGAATGTTATGAAGAGTGATCAGATGAATTGCATAGTCATTCTTTGCCATGAAAATTAACTTAATCCCAAAAAAACATTTCCACTGCATTTCATTGCTGTCATTAAAGGACCTGCTGAGATCATTTCAGTAATCGTCTTGTTAACTCAGGTGAGAATGTTGACAAGCACAAGGCTGGAGATCATTATGTCAGGCTGATTGGGTTAAAATGGCAGACTTGACATGTTAAAAGGAGGGTGATGCTTGAATTCATTGTTCTTCCATTGTTAACCATGGTGACCTGCAAAGAAACACGTGCAGCCATCATTGCGTTGCATAAAAATGGCTTCACAGGCAAGGATATTGTGGCTACTAAGATTGCACCTCAATCAACAATTTATAGGATCATCAAGAACTTCAAGGAAAGAGGTTCAATTCTTGTTAAGAAGGCTTCAGGGCGTCCAAGAAAGTCCAGCAAGCACCAGGATCGTCTCCTAAAGAGGATTCAGCTGCGGGATTGGAGTGCCACCAGTGCAGAGCTTGCTCAGGAATGGCAGCAGGCAGGTGTGAGCGCATCTGCACGCACAGTGAGGCGAAGAGTTTTGGAAGATGGCCTGGTGTCAAGAAGGGCAGCAAAGAAGCCACTTCTCTCATCAGCGACAGATTGATCTTCTGCAGAAAGTATGGTGAATGGACTGCTGAGGACTGGGGCAAAGTCATATTCTCCGATGAAGCCTCTTTCCGATTGTTTGGGGCATCTGGAAAAAGGCTTGTCCGGAGAAGAAAAGGTGAGCGCTACCATCAGTCCTGTGTCATGTCAACAGTAAAGCATCCTGAGACCATTCATGTGTGGGGTTGCTTCTCATCCAAGGGAGTGGGCTCACTCACAATTTTGCCCAAAAACACAGCCATGAATAAAGAATGGTACCAAAACACCCTCCAACAGAAACTTCTTCCAACAATCCAACAACAGTTTGGTGAAGAACAATGCATTTTCCAGCACAATGGAGCACTGTGCCATAAGGCAAAAGTGATAACTAAGTGGCTCGGGGACCAAAACGTTGACATTTTGGGTCCATGGCCTGGAAACTCCCCAGATCTTAATTCCATTGAGAACTTGAGTGGTCAATCCTGAAGAGGCGGGTGGACAAACAAAAACCCACTAATTCTGACAAACTCCAAGAAGTGATTATGAAAGAATGGGTTTCTATCAGTCAGGAATTGGCCCAGAAGTTGATTGAGAGCATGCCCAGTCGAATTGCAGAGGTCCTGAAAAAGAAGGGCCAACACTGCAAATAATGACCCTTTGCATAAATGTCATGTAATTGTCGATAAAAGCCTTTGAAACGTATGAAATGCGTGTAATTATATTTCACTACATCACAGAAACAACTTAAACAAAGATCTAAAAGCAGTTTAGCAGCAAACTTTGTGAAAACGAATATTTGTGTCATTCTCAAAACTTTTGGCCACGACTGTATAAACTGTCAATACATCCTACCTGAACACATATGCTCTATCTTGGTCAGCTGGAGTTGTAGGGACTCATTAATCTAAGCAAGCATGTCATGACGACTTAGATTGTCACTGGTTACTGATGTGGAATAAACATTCACTGCCATTGTTCTTTTTCTGTCTCGTTCAAACCGGCCTCACCCGTGCTGATGTCACACGCCTGTAGAAGAACGTGCCGAAGAGCTGGAGCAGTTTTGTAAGGAGGAATGGGCAAAAAAGTCAAGGGGAAAGGGGGGTGAATACTTTTGCAAGGCACTGTATGTGTGTATGTTTTTCTGGTTCATCGACCAGATGGATGTTGGCAGTTCAGATTAGAAACATCAAAAGAAAAACACCCTGCAACCCTTGCCGGAAGAACAGAAGTTGGTGGTAGCAGCATTAGTCAGAGGAATGTTTTCTTGGCGTTCTCTGAGCACACTCATCCATGTGAAAGGCGCGCTCAACCAATTTGGGTATGAATCCATCCTTGCAGATCACGTACACCCATACATGCTGATTGTCTTGCCTGGGGCAGATGGGATCTTCAAGCAAGACAATGCAACATGTCATGCTGCTAGAAATGTCCGGCACTGTTTGGAAGAAAATGACCAAGACTTTCAAGTACTACCCTGGCCAATTGAACATATGTGGGACCACCTTAATCGTCATGTTCGCTCTATGAATCCTCCCCCATGTACCTTCCAGCAGTTGTGGGATGCACTGCAATCATCATGGCTCTAGAGATCTGTGACAACCTACTAGAACCATATTGAGTAACTCCCAGTCCATTTATTTGCTGTCTATGTTGCATATGGCGGTTACTCTAGCTATTAGCTGGTGTTCATAATAATGTGACTGGACTGTGTATATGCTGTGTATGTATGCTTGTGCTAGGTACAAGTGTATGCTTGTTGTTGACTCTTTCTCTGAGTGTTAGTGTTCTCACACCTATTCCTGGTTGTCTATACAGCAGAATGCCTGGATTCAGTTCCTTCCTGCCTAGTTGTGGACCAAGGATTGGAGCACCAGACAGCACTGGAGCCGAAGGAGGTGAGTAACCCCTGGACTCCAGGTTCTTCACTCATTTCAAACACAAAAGATAATAATACACATAGTGAAATATTTTTGCTAAAGACAAGCCCCCACTCCCCATTTGCAGAAAATCCAAATGTTTGACCACAGATTTTACCTGTCAAATCTAAGGTCAGATCTGCAACATTTTGTGCAGTAGGAGCAGAAAGGCTAGATGCACCCCTAGGTTTGTGCTGTGACAGCCCGGACATATATAGTCAACAGGCAAGCAGGAATGGGTTAACATGTTGATGTCAGCACCATTCCCCCTCTGAGATGCCGTAAAATGCCACTGAAATACATTGAGAGAACTTGCAACTGAGCTTGCACTCAGGTAGTTCTTTTCCATTTTGAGTGCAAGCTCAGGAGTCCTGTCAATGTATTTCAGTGGCACTTTAGTCAGTACAGAGGGAGCATGGGGGTGAACTATCAACATTATTAACCCTTTCCTGCTTACCTGTTGACTATATACATCTGGGTGGTCGTCCTTCATCTGTGCAGGTCTAGACAGTCAGCCTCGACTTATGCCATCTACAGGCTTTTTAAATATGCCCCATTATTTATCCTGTACAGTGAACAAATAAAGGGTGAAAATTGCTGTTTATTTATTTGTTTAAACAACCCATCCCCCTATCCTCCAGAATTCTGGTTTCAAAAGGTCGCACAAATAGGATTTTGCAGCATTTAGACTTAACTTGAGCCAAAATCTTCTGACATTTTGCATTTTTATACCAGTCACTCCTGTTTTGAAAAGTTAACAAAAAGAGAAAATCCGGCTCTTGAACAATAACTATACCCTGCCTATGAGGATTGGAAGTTTTACCGCTAAATAAAGTGTCTCCTGTTGTTCAAGAGCCGGATTTTCTCTTTTTGTTGATTTGCTGTTACGGCCATGTCCAGGCTAGTACCGTGCTCACTACAGGTGCAGCAGGTGAGAGCTGCTCAATCTTCTTATTTATTCCTTCTAGTTTTGAAAAGTTGGTTGAAAAGTGGTTGTGATTAGCTATGTTAATTAGCTTTAATCCATGAATCTGTAATTTATCACTGTGACTTTTTTTTTTAAAGTTGCAAAATAAGATGCAAACTCAGTCCTGTAGCTGGGACAGTATTTCTTAACAAAAGTATCAGGTTTAAAAATGTACCATGCACTACCCCTATGATAAATTCTAACTACAGTGTTTTTACGGTAGAAAGGTAGAAAACCATATTAAAAATAAACACATCTTGTACACAATTGTACTGATTTGCCAAATAAAGTTATCATGTTACTTATACTGCATAGGGAATGCCATAGAAACAACCCTCCTCCCTCAAGACCCCCCCAAAACACAGTGGAATTGTGTTTTTTCATGTTGGCTCCCCAATTAACACATTGGATGTACCCCAAAATTGTTCCATTTAATACAGCTTGCCCTGCAAAAAAAAAAAAAAAAAGCCAACAGAAAAAAAAAAAAAAAAAATAGGCTTTTTAAATCTGGAGATGAAAAAATAATGAAAATAAAAATCACCCACGGCCTGAAGTCCAAAATAGACTAGGTGTTATCTATGACATAAAGTCTTATTTGGTTGTTTAGCACATGTGATTCAATAAAACTTACTAATTATATACTAATTAATATACCACACCCATATAGAAATGTTAGATTGCTGCAAAACTCTGAATGGCAGATATGTTATATCCTGTGTATCTTGTATCCTCTCTGCCGTGACATTATAACCCGCCAATACTTTGTCTGCCATTTTTCAGCTGTTTTGAGATGGAGTCAATTGATGCGCTAGTTGATCGCATGCAGGGATTATCCCTAGAGGTTGCGGATCTGCGTATTTCGGTCACACGGTGTCAGAATGCTCTGGAGGGAGTCAAATTTATGGGGAGCCTAAAGTCGCTCTCCCTGATAGATTTGCAGGGAGTGTGGATGACTTTATCCACTTTAAAAAGTCATGCAAGTTGTATTTTCGGCTGCGTCCATCTTCGTCTGGTGATGAGAGTCAGAGGGTAGGGATAATCATTTCCCTGCTTAAAGGGAACGCGCAATCCTGGACCTTTTCTCTGCCGTCCGGTTCTCTGGCCCTCCAGTTGGTGGAAGAATTTTTGAAAGCCTTGGGATTAATTTATGATGATCCAGATCGGGTCTCGATGGCGGAATCTAAATTGCGTAATTTATTACAAGGTGAACATACTGCAGACACTTACTGCGTTGAGTTTAGGAGATGGGCTACTGAGTCAGAGTGGAATGACCCCGCGTTACGTAGTCAGTTTTGTCAGGGGTTATCAGAGAGATTGAAAGATGCCCTAGCTTTTCATGAGTACCCGGATACATTAGAGAATGCTATGTCTTTGGCAGTACGGTTAGATAGACATATTAGAGAGAGGTGTAAGGTTCCCTCCGCGCAAGGGATCCCTTCTGTGAGTGGTTTCGTCTCACCTGCTCCCCAGGGTGATATGACATGTAACTCTGGGGTAGGGGAGGAACCCATGCAGTTGGGTCAGGTATCTATCCGTTCTGGTAGTAGGAACTTTAGGAGGTTGCATAAACTTTGTTACTACTGTGGAAAAAGTGGTCATTTTATTTTTGGTTGTCCTTTTGTTAAACCGCATGTTGAGAAAAAATAACAAAGAGGTTTACTTAAAGAGAAAAAAGAAACATCCCTGACTCTTGGTAGTGTGAATGGGGTAGTAGAGCATGCAGGTATGCAAGCTCCCTGTAATACTCGTTTTCTCCCTCCAGCTATGGTGGCGCTAGACTCAAGAATTTTTTTTGTTGAAGTATTCATTGACTGTGGTGCTGGGGTAAACCTTATTGATTTTCTTTTTCTTCAAAATCTGGGTCTAAGTACTTGCACTTTAGAAAGAGAGATTCCGGTTTTCGCAATTGATTCTTCCCCTCTTTCTCAAAGGAGTCTCACTCATATTGCTCATGGTATTCTGTTAAGGGTGGGTGATTCACATGTTGAGCTCATGTCTTGTTTTGTCATGAAGGACTTGCCCGCTCCTATAGTCTTAGGGTTACCGTGGTTGACAAAACATAACCCAATTATAGATTGGCAAGCAAGACAGATCATTGGTTTTAGTGAATTTTGTTCGGATAATTGTCTGGGCACATCTATCTCTGGTGTGTCTACTACGGCTTTACCTCAGTATCTCTCAGATTTTGCGGATGTCTTTTCGGAGGGTGGGGCTCAGGAATTGCCCCCTCATCGTGACTATGATTGTCCAGTTAATCTCATCCCAGGAGCTAAGTTGCCAAAGTCTCGGCTTTACAATCTTTCTCAACCTGAAAGAGAGGTCATGCGGAAGTATATTGCAGAGAGTTTGGCAAAAGGTCATATTAGGCCATCTAAGTCTCCAGTGGCAGTGGGTTTATTCTTTGTAAAGAAAAAGGATGGATCACTGAGACCTTGTTTGGATTTCCGGGAATTGAACCGTATTACAGTCCGTGATCCGTATCCCCTTCCTTTGATCTCCGATCTTTTTGATTAGATTGTTGGAGCCAAGGTGTTCTCCAAGTTGGATTTAAGAGGGGCCTACAATCTGATCAGAATCAAGGAAGGGGATGAGTGGAAAACGGCCTTCAACACGCATGAGGGTCATTTCGAGAATTTGGTTATGCCTTTTGGGTTAACTAACGCACCAGAAGTATTTCAGCGATTCGTCAATAAAATTTTCCATCATTTTGTGGGGAGGTTCGTGGTTGTTTACTTGGATGACATTCTAATTTACTCTCCTGATCTGAAGACCCATCGGGATCACGTGAGGCAGGTTTTGACGATCCTTCGGGAGAATAAATTATATGCCAAATTGGAGAAATGTGTGTTTGCTGTGCAGGAGCTTCCGTTTCTGGGATATCTGCTTTCTGACTCTGGTTTTCGTATGGATCCCGAAATGGTCCGGGCGGTTCTGGAATGGGACCAACCGGAGAATCAGAAAGCTTTGATGCAGTTTTTGGGGTTTACTAATTATTATAGAAATTTATCTTGAACTATTCTATCATTGTGAAACCTCTGACCGATATGACTAAGAAGGGCGCCGATGTCTCTGTCTGGTCAGATGAGGCATTGCAGGCCTTTTGGGCAATTAAGGAATGTTTTGTGTCTGCTCCCATTCTGGTGCAGCCCGATGTGTCTGAGCCATTCGTGGTGGAGGTTGATGCATCAGAGGTGGGGGTTGGAGCAGTGCTGTCGCAGGGTTCATCCCCTGGCAAATGGGTTCCGTGTGCTTTTTTTTCCAAGAAGCTCTCGGTCGCCGAGAGGAATTATGATGTAGGAGATAGGGAATTGCTGGCCATCAAATTGGTCTTTGAGGAATGGCATCACTGGTTGGAGGGGGCGTCTCATCCCGTTACTGTATATACGGATCATAAGAATTTGGCTTACCTGCAATCTGCCAAGCGTCTGAATCCTAGACAGGCCAGATGGTCACTGTTCTTTACCAGGTTCAATTTTGTGGTTACTTTTCGTCCGGGGGTTAAAAACGTCAAGGCTGATGCGTTGTCTCGCAGTTTTCCTGGGGGATGTGATTCCGAGGATCCTGCTCCGATTTTGGCTGATGGGGTGGTGGTCTCCGCTCTGTACCCCGAATTGGAAATTGAGGTGTTGGGAGCCCAGGAGGGGGCTCCTGGTTCTTGTCCCCCAGGGAGGTTGTTTGTTCCTGATGGACTGCGATACAAGGTATTCAAGGAACATCACGATACTGTCCTTGCTGGACATCCTTTGATCTTGTGTCCCAGAGGTTCTGGTGGCCCAGGTTACGTAAGAGTGTTGAGGATTACGTAGCAGCTTGTGAAACCTGTGCATGATCAAAGGTTGCTCATACTCGACCTGCTGGTTCACTTCTTCCTTTGTCTATTCCGTCTCATCCTTGGACACACTTGTCTATGGACTTTATAACGGATCTGCCGAGTTCCTCCGGGAAAACAGTAATTTTGGTGGTTGTTGACCGTTTTAGTAAAATGGCTCACTTTGTATCGTTAGGCTACTTTCACACTTGCGTTAGGAGCGGATCCGTCTGGTGTCTGCACAGACGGATCCGCTCCTATAATGCAAACGCTTGCATCCGTCCAGAACGGATCCGTTTTTTTTTTTTGTTCATGATAATGCAAACGGATCCGTTTTGACTTTACATTGAAAGTCAATGGGGGACGGATCCGTTTGAAAATTGAGCCATACTGTGTCATCTTCAAAACGGATCCGTCCCCATTGACTTCTGCAAGCAGCGTTCAGGTGTCCGCTCACTGAGCGGAGCGGAGGCTGAGCGCTGGCAGGCGGATGCATTCTCAGTGGATCCGCCTCCATTGAGAATGCATCAGGGCTGGACGGCTGCGTTCGGGACCGCTCGTGAGCCCCTTCAAACGAAGCTCACCAGCGGACACCTGAACGCAGGTGTGAAAGTAGCCTAAGCCAGTCTGCCTAATGCCAAGACTCTTGCTCAGAGTTTTGTGGATAATATCGTGAAATTACATGGCATTCCCTCGGATGTGGGTTCTGATAGGGGCACGCAGTTTGTCTCCAGGTTTTGGAGGGCGTTCTGCTCTCGGCTTGGCATTCAACTTTCGTTCTCTTCGGCTTTTCATCCGCAGTCGAATGGGCAGACAGGGCGTACTAATCAAAACCTGGAGACCTACTTGAGGTGCTTTGTGGCTGAGAATCAGGAGGACTGGTCCTCATTCTTGTCCCTAGCAGAGTTTGCTTTGAATAACCGTAGGCAGGAGTCCACGGGTAAGTCGCCATTTTTTGCGCATACGGTTTTCATCCTTAGTTTGGTACCTTTTCTGGGACTAGTTCCTCTGGGATGCCAGAGGAGGAAAGATTTTCTTCTGCCTTGTCTTCTATCTGGCGGAGGATCCAGGTGAATTTAGAGAAGATGGGTGAGAGGTATAAGTGAATGGCTGACAAGAGACATATATGACTGGTCCAGACCTGTGTGTGGGTGATCTGGTGTTGTTATCTACTAAAAATATTAAACTGAGAGTACCATCTTGGAAACCGGGTCCAAGATTTATTGGACCTTACAAAATATCTGCGGTGGTCAATCCAGTAGCGTTTCGTCTGGATCTTCCACAGACTTGGAGGATCCATGATGTGTTCCACAAGTCTTTACTAAAGAAATATGTGAAACCGGTGGAACCATCGCCATTTCCTCCTCCCCCTGTTCTGGTTGATGGAAATTTAGAGTTCGAGATCTCCAGGGTTCTCGACTCAAGAGTTCTTCGGGGTTCCCTTCAGTATCTGGTACACTGGAGGGGATACGGCCCTGAGGAGAGGATGTGGGTTCCGGCTGTGGATGTTAATGCCAGCCGACTGGTGAGGGCTTTTCACAGATCCCACTGAGATAAAGTTGGGCCGGAGGTCACCCGTAGAAGGGGGGGTACTGTCATGCCCTGCTCAGGTCATGTGCGGAGGTCTGCTAGTTTAGCAGCACATGTGTAGCCTTTTGTTATTGTTTTGGAGTGGAGCTGTATCCGCCTCCCTTTAGGTGCACTGGGTGGGGTCATTGGTAAGAGTTTAAATTAAGCCCACTCCCAGTGTCCTGGGCGGGTTATAGCTTCTGTCTGGCTCAGAGGAAGGAAGGAAGGATTGGCTGTTCGTGCTCAGCAATAGATAAGTTGGTTTTGTTTTATTGTGGTTGTCTGTCTAGGCTGTTAGAGAGATGCCTGTCCCCTCCAGGTCTGAGGGAGCAGGCTGCCTCTTTCCCCCTTTCACCATCTTAGGGATTCTAGGGAATCTTCAGCCCAGGCACGAGGACACATTCATTCCCACCTTCAGGGTCTGAATGTGGGCATAGTAGTCTAGGGAGAGCTGTTAGGGATTTGTCAGGAGGTGACCCCTTTCCCCAGCTTCTTGCCTAGACACTTGTTTGTTATATCCTGTGTATCTTGTATCCTGTCTGCCGTGACATTGGTAGGAGATCATTGACTGGTAGACATGCCTCTACGACTCATTCAAAGATATTTTGCCCAGTTGACAGACTTTGAGAGAGGGTGTATCATTGAAGAGAAGCAGGATGGATGTTTCGACTAATTGCCCACCATATAGGCCATTCTGACCTAGCAGATAGGTGATGTGAGCAGTGGTTATGTGAGGCAACCATGAGCAGCTCCCACAGCTTTGTTGTCCACCATCCAGACACAGGTGGCACCTTTATTACACACATCTGTCTCTGCCCAGACCATTTCCAGGTGCTTAGCAGAAGGAAATCTGGTGCCATGGCTTCCATTACAAGTCCTGCCATTGGCAGCCACCAGCTCCTTTGTTTGCAGTGTTGTTGTAAAAGACAAAACTAGACTGCTACAGATTGCAACTGTATTGTCTTTTGCAACAAATACAGTCATTTTTTCAGTACGATAATGCCAGATTGCAACACTTCCGTGGCTTGCTTGAATGCCCGATTTATTGCCAATCTAGCATTTATGGGACCAGGTAAGATGCCAGCTTTAGTAACCTATGAGTGTGCAGGATCTCCATGCCCAGCTGCAAACATCCTGCAGGATACTATAATAACCTGTATACCTCCATGCTCAACCGTATCTCATCTTGTATCCAGGGGGTCCAACAAGGTACTAGAGCCTTCTTTCTATTCCGTTTTCACCAATAAACGTATCCTTTCCGACTACTTCATTAACTAATCTATTCCACTTCGCCCCTGCTGATGGAGAGACAGGGACGGGTTCTGTCTTAGCTAATGAACTGTTTGGGGTTTTTCTTGCAGAATGAGTTCTTTCAGTGACATAATTCTGGGGTACATTTAATTTATTAACTTTTACTAGCTAACTTTACATTTTTTATGCCATGTAGTTTGCAGTGTAAATAATTAATCTTTATCCTAAAAGCAAAAATGTATACAGTTTTCTATGTTTTCGTACTTTTCCTGAATAGAAACTTTCTACCATTGATGTAGCTCTATGAGGGCATTTTAAGGACATATTGTTTATTGTTTAACCTTTATTTATTTTTACAAGGGGATGAGTTAAAAACAGCACTTTCACTATAATTTTTACACGCCACACATGATGCATTATAAAAAAATGTGTTATATTTTTTTAAATTTTGTAACAATTTTTTTAATTATATTTTTAATTTAGAAATGTTTTGATTCTCTTTATTTATGGGGGACATTTTTAGTTCATTACATTTTATTGATCTTAATTTCACTTTTTTGGACCCAAAGGGAATAGAAGCTGCAGTCTTTTGATTGCTTCTACAATGCTTTTGGCATACTTAGCATTCCAGTGCACTAATAGGCTTGTACCTTTGGCAGACCTGTGGACCTTTGCTAGGCCTCCAGCTGTGTCAGCTGGAGCCCACTCCTTCTGTCAAACTGCTTAGATGCCGCAATCGCTCATCTAAGGGACTACATTACTAGGACCGGAAATATCTCTGATTCCAGAAGTTGAGCGCAGACGATTGGCTATGACCTTGTCCAATACAAGTGCTTATGCTTCATGTATCACCCCTATCTCCTCATAGATTGTAAGCTCTTCTGAGCAAGGCCCTCATTTTTGTTGTCTGAATTGTTTACTTTTCAATCTGTTATGTCAACTTTGTTTGCACATGTTCCCTCTGAACTGTAAAGCGCTGCGGAATATGTTGGCGCTATATAAATATGTATTCTTATTATTATTGGGTGGCTATTCCACAGTAGGCAATGCCTCATAAGTCATAGGGATGTTGCAGGGCAAGTTCGCCAGCTCTTCCTGAACCGGGTAGCTAGCGCCAAGTCTGGCAGTGAGTGAGCCGTTTGCTGGACAGGTTACCTTTATCCTGTCAGTTCTTGTAACGGTCACGTCCACACACACACAGGGGGAAGGATAGTGACCACTGCGCTCCACCCTCACCCCTGGCCCTGCCTACTTGCCTCACGAGTCCTGATGACAGGGGACAACTGGACGACAGTCCCTAACTTAGGATATGTGCAGGGAAGACAGACAAGACAAAATACGGAACATGAACGGACCGGGTCAGAACCAAGAAAGCTACGCAGTACAAAGGATTAAGCAAAGAATGGTCAGAAGAGGCCGGGGTCAAATACCAGGAGAGCAGAGAAGTACAAGAGGAGTCCTAAGAGAGTAGTCAGGTGGAAGCCGAGGTCACAATACCAGGACGGATGCGCAGTACAGGAGGAGCAGGCAAAGGATCGTCAGGGAACAGGATCAGGTAAGTATTCAGTAGTCCAACAAATAACCAGGAACCTAGAAATTAACAGGCAACCTGTAGCCAGCAGGCTGCCTGTATTTATAGTGGGGAGTGAGGGTCATGTGACGTGGCCAGCGTCACATGACCGACAGACCAACCAGTCGAGCACCGAGTGATCAGCTCGGCGCTCAAGGCAGACTAGGAGCAGGGAACAACCCAGCTAGTAAAGCCGCCCTGGGAATGAGGTCAAACACAGATCCTCATTCCCAAAGCTAAGCAACAGGTCTGCGGGAACTGGGGGACCGAGTGCACCTTCGGAACCCCGTGACAGTTCTGTTACAGTGAACATCAATCACATTTGGTATGTAATTTATGGTTCTTGCATCTTCCAGGAAATTTCTCTTCTCTACTTTCTCGAGTCTGCTTTGTACATGAAACACACAAAAAAATACATTTCACACAGGGGTGGATTGGCCATAGACCTTACAGGGAAATTTCCTGGTGGGCCGATGTCCAGTGGGACATCCAAGCCCTCCTTTCTGCCGCTGGATGGGTACATAATGAGCTATAAGCAGTAATTAACTCTGTGAGAATCAGGTACTTGTGTCCACGGCCAGTGACTGCGCTCCTGTATTCAACTGTTGTGGCTACATATCACCTCCTAAGCTCATGTCTCAAGATCTAAGGGTACATTCACATGACCGTATAAATGGATCCGTTGTTCCGTTCCGCGGCCCTGCAAAAAATATGGGGCATGTCCTATTCTTGTCTATAGGCATGCCCCATTCTCTATATAGCGCCATGTGTGGTCTGCAAAATGCGGAAAGCACACGGCCGGTATCCGTGTTTTGCGGATCCGCAATTTGCGGACTGAAAAACACTTACGGTTGTGTGAATGCACTCTTAATTAGAGGCAAATTGAGGAGGAGGACAGAAAATGGCAGCTATCGATGGCTACCACATAGGGACAGCTTTTGTGGCAATATGTTGTGCTGCATTGTGGTTCATGGTTCTGCTCGAACGGTATTTTGCGTTGTGGTATTGCTGACCCTGCCTAGTTGTGTTGCCCCACCTTATTCAATGTACACCCACCTATAACATAGGGCCACTTAGTTTTTTTTTTCCCATGGCCACTTTAATTTCCCACTCCGCCCCTGATTACACTGTATCACTGTTTACTCATAGAACTATGAAAGGCAAAACAGACTTTTGGGAAAGACCGTGGCTAACTGGGGCTCAGTTGTGCTCCACAGTCATTAGGCTAGTTTGAAAAGACTTTACGTATCACCATCATCTGCAATAAAGATCCCGCAAGCATTAGTCTAAAGAAAGCAAAGCATTATCTAGTTACTATGTAATATAAAATGGTAAAAAAAAATACATGGTGGGATTTGGTTGTAAAAATTTATGATCAGGTATTTGTGTAACGAAAGCTCAAGGGCAAAATATAGAACCTCATTTAAGGCCCCGTAGCAAACAAGGAATGAAAATGTGGTATTAAGGGTCAGCGGGATGTTAGGCACTTCTTAATCTATTTCATACAAAAATATTGGCAGAAGAAAGAAGAAATGCAGCAACTTCACACATCATTTCTAAGCAGCAACACAAGCTAGAATGCATACAAGTTGTAAAAATGAAACGCACCTTGGGTTTTTAAGGCAAAATGAGTTATTTCTCACCTTGAGCTTGCAATCATTAAATCACAGTGAACAGTAAAGGTCACGTTTTGAAACAGTCAAGAGTTTGATTATATTGTGAGAAAAAGATGAGCGTTTTAAAACCTAAAACAAAATTAGACAATTTTTTTTAAAAATTGCCAGCCTGGCTTTTGAACTGTTAAGGTAATTTCCACAATAATTAAGAAAACAAAGTTGCAAACAGGACCACTTGCATGTTTCATAAATGAAAATAAATTATAATTTAGTTGATAGATTCCTGTTTAAAAGGTCTAAATCTTTATAGAATATTCCTTAAAGGGCATTTGTCGGCAGATTTGTATCTATGCATGTGTGCTTGGTAGCTGAAGGCATCTGTGTTGGTCCCATGTTCATATGTGCTCACATTGCTGAGAAAAATGATGTTTTAACATATGCAAATGAGCTTCTAGGAGCAACCGGGGCGTTGTCATTACTCCTAGAGACTCAGCTCTCTTCTGCTCCCTCTGCACTTTGATTGACAGGACCAGGCAGTGTAAACGTGATCACGCTTGGCCCTGACTTCTCCTAAAGTCATTGAAAGTGGAGAGGATGCAGCAGTTGCAGAGTGAGCAGAGCGGAGTAACCCTTTAATTGTGACTTGCAAAAAAACAGGAAGCTCTGGGTAGCATTAAAGCATTAGTATTGTATAGTATTAGTATGTAAAATATAATCTTATGTTTAATTCAACCCCTACATGAATGGAGGAAGTGGGGTTTTTAAAGATGGTCCCCACTCCTGATTAGAACAAGCACCATAACTGCCGGGTTTCTGCTGTTTCACACATCAGACACCTGGAGCTAATGTCTAGAATTAGTGATAACACAGATTACAGACATTTAACACCTCAGATGCCAAGGTCAATTGTGACTATAGCACCTGAGGTGGCTTTCCATGGGAGTAATGTGCATAGGCACGTATTGAATGTCCGAGAAGTAGTAGTTGCAGTCTAGTGTAGTCTAGACTTAATATAAGTGTAATAAAAAAAAGTCAAGAAAAAGTTTTAAAAAATATTAATAAAAGATAGAAATGTATTTGTACCGCTGCACCCCTAAGTGCCTGTACTATTAAAATATAACTATAAATGTATTTATCCCATATGGTGATAGCTGTAATGGAAAAAAATCAAAATGGCCAATTTGCCATTTTTTCATCGCTTTCCCTACCAATAAAATTTAAAATTTAATAAAAAGGAATAAAAAAGCAATAAACACACCAAATGGTATCAGTAAAAACTACAGACCACCCCGGAAAAAATTTGCCCTCACACAGCTCCGTAGATCTAACTAAGTTATGGGGGTCAGAATATGGTAATGCAAATAAAATATTTTTTTCTAAGTATTAAAAGACCCCCCAAAAAACGAATAACTGTCTCCTGCTATATAAATCTATGTGTAGTTCCAAACAGATAGCATACACCAATATTATACCAAATACCAACACGCCGAATGACAAATTCTGGAATAATCAAAGAACTTTATTAGTACATATTAAATCGTCATAAAATAAATCACAACAGCGGCATACATATACAGCAAATAAGAAGATACACTGGGCATGTAGTAATAAAAGCTTCATATCTCACAGGGCTTAGTACATCATAATGTAGCATGTGTAATCTGGTCGTTTTCCCGGCCAGATCCATCCGTGAAAACATTTGTTCGTTCTATATTAGGGCAAGACAAGCAATCACCACAGGGTCCACAACCCCACTTGGGCCCTTTAGACCCAAAGGTTCTAGTAGGGCTCATACCCTCATAATGACTGAGAACAAGAATATCTCGTTGATTTTTCTCCCGTCTGTACGTCACGGCAGGATGGACAGGTAAGTATTGTTTCAAAACATCATCCATAAGTAAGATATTCCAATATTTCCTTAGAATTGTTGTAACATCTTTGTGACCCGGGTTAAACGAAGTGATAAACCTGATTCTATCACCATCCATTTTCCTAGTTATTATTCGGTTTTGTAATAAGGCCTCCCTCTTTGTGTTCTTTGCTCGCAGATAGCTCCTTGTCAATGGGGTATCACTGTATCCTCTTGCCTTCAATCTGCCGTTCAATTCTCTAGCCTGTGTTTCAAATGTTTCATCACTGGAACACAATCTTCGTAACCTTAGGAACTGACCTGTCGGAATACTTTCAATAAGCCTTTTTTTTTTTTTAAACAAAGTTGAGTATATATAGGTAAAGCATGCCTTAAATGGACAAAGGAGTAGGAGTGCTTCAATTTCATCACGTATTTCCTCACGGGAGCTCAAGAGACGAACTAGAGAACACATTTTTGGTATTGGGGCAGCTAGTAAAGAGGAAGATATTAATATGCACTTGGGGCAGATTATACTTACTCTTCCTTGCATCTACTTTTGATCATCATAGAGAATACATTAAGGGGCCTTTTTGTTACATTGATATCTAGGGAGTAAATAACATCATGCGTTCCACATTGGAACGCACACCTTACAAACAGAGCAGAAACATGTAGGTCAAGGTATAGCCATTTATCCCCACTTGATTTTAATTTGAGGTCATTAACAGTGTATAAATAGGTTAGTAGCTAGCAATTTGTTATCCCCTGAGGAAGCTTAAGAGGAAACGTGAGTTGGGGTTGGAGCCACTCTGGTCTGTATTTTCATTATACACTCCCTATGGGCTATGTTTAAATTTTATACTATCTGATCCTATTTTGGTTTTCCCCTTAGAGGTTGCTTCTTATCTTCTACAGATTTGCTATACTTATTGATTATTTTTTGTTTTTGGGATTGCACTAAGCACTTTACTTATATGAATTGTATGTGTTAGGATAATACGATAAGGCGCCACATTATGATGTACTAAGCCCATGTGAGATATGAAGCTTTTATTACTACATGCCCAGTGTATCTTCTTATTTGCTGTATATGTATGCCGCTGTTGTGATTAATTTTATGATGATTTAATATGTACTAATACATTTCTTTGATTATTCCAGAATTGGTCATTCGGTGTTTTGGTATTTGGTATAATATTGATGTATGCTATAAGTATTAAAAGAGAAAAACTATATAAATGTGGTATCGCTGTAATCATACTGACCCAGAGAATGAACAGAGAAAGTCAGTTTCACTCCAAGTTGTGGTGAAATTTTATTTTTTTCCAATTGGAACTTTATTTTGAGCTTCCGAATACCTTGTATGCATTAATAAATAGTGCCATTAGAAAGTACAACTGGTCCTGCAAAAAATCAAGCCCTCTTGCAGCTATTTGAATGGAAAAATAAAAATGTTATGGCTCCCAGAAGGCAGGAAGTGAAAAACGAAAATGCAAAAATATCTATCTATCAATCATTCATACAGGCAGCAAGTTTCACTAAAGAGCAGTGCAAAATTATTTACCTAATATGTTCTCCCACTTTTCAGGTTCTTGGAACCACTCCCATAATGTGAATCCATGCATTGGGTAATCCTGTTTATTGAACAAGTCTGAGAAGCGTTTATGAAAGCTTCATCTGGATTACCTTATATTGCCTCCACTTTAACATTCTGCTCTTGGCATGGTAGATTTATTTCTCTACATCTGTCACATTTTGATGTTTTCCTAGTTGCTAATGAGCTCCCAGTAGTGTTAAAAATAAGTCAACTTTAATACAGCACAACATCTCTCTTTTAATGATTTCCTATCTATATGATCCTAGAAAATTTTCGCATACTTGCATAACCAGTCATTTACCATTCACAAAATGTAAAAGATGCAAAACATTTTACAGAACAGTTCCATAAAAACATACAGTAATGTATGTCTAAAACATTCAACAGAATACAGCATAACTTTAAAAATTATATGAAGCTTTATTCAAGTATACCTCCTACAAAAAATATGAAAACATGACAGTGCTTCAAATTCTTATGCACCATAATTGTATTGTATGTAGTATTTCTGTATAACCTCAGATTTTACTATTTAGACTCTGTCGCCACATCCTCGCCGCCATATTAGTTGTTATAGTGCTAATATAGGATTCTTCCAAATTCTGTTTTGGGTGGCAGCTACATTTCCTGCTGCTTCCAAGAACATGACTACTCAGATCAGCATATTTTTCAATGGAGGGAAGGTAATTGGTCACTGCCAGGCAAATTTGATTCACTTATTCTGGCCATACACCTTAGATAGCTGTTGGCTAAATGCTTGACAGCTATACCTCCTGAGCTCCATATATACATACACGCTTAGGGCGAGCATGCATGTTTTCTCAGTAGGGAGAGGAGAATAAGCAACTGCCAGACACCATTGGCAGTGGCTTATTTAATTTGAAAACAAAGAATTAGGGATTTTGAAAATCAACATGATCAACTCTTTCCCCTGTCATCTGGAGTTGTGGGGAGGATCGGAACACCATCCTATATATTAGATGGTTTGCTGGTCCCACCAAAATTGAGGTTTAGCTAACATTCATCAAATTTGTATCTTAAGTGCTATGAACAACTTTGAATGCATTTTATATTATTACATTGTGATTATTTTGGGTTAAAATATTTTTTCAACTAGCAGTTTGTTAAAAATGTGCAGCTGTTTGTCTTCTGCAACCTGCATCTTCCCACAGAAAACGGCTGCTCCCTTTACAGTGAAATCCATCAGATGAGCTGTCTCATGGCTTGATCTGTAAGCCATATCTCTCTATTCCTACAAGCTCATAAATGCTCATTTAAGCTAAATTCTTATAAGTTGATAAGAATTCAGCTTAAATGAGTGATGTCAAGGTTGATGGTTGAATAGTAGGTCATCCAAAAAGAACATCAGTTAATTATTAATTATGTACATTTTCAGCAGTAGCGCCTGATACCACATTTCACTAGGAAAGCCTGATATCAAGTGTAAAGTATGGTGGTCGTGATGGAAATATTATTGTTTTGGACCACCTTGCTGCATCACAGCCTGGGCAGCTCACTATCATAGAGCCCACTTTGAATTTTTCATTGAAACAGAGGAATTAAGTAGAAATGAAAGATCAAGTTATTTCCAAGAGTTGAATTTGCATTTGATACATAAACTCTCAATATACAGTCCAGAGAGGTGTCAAGCAAATTAAGGAGGCCTTCACTTTAGGAGTGACCAAATTAACAATTACTGTAGATACCTTAAATCATAAAAAAATATTTAAAAAAATAAGGAAAGCATGGGTGAGCTCAGTAACATCAAAAGGCCTGGGAGATTACTGAAAACAGTCAAAGTGGATGATCTTTTCTTGGCAAAGAAGGATCTATATACAACATCTAACCATCTCAAAAACATTCTTGTGGAGGTAGTCATATCATTATCAAAGTCTAAAATGAAAACATATCTTCTTTAATTTATATATAAATGATATATCTCAAGATGCAAACCACTGGTAACACTCAAGAACAGAAAGGCAATAGAGTTTGTGTGTTTTCCCCGTGTTTGCGTGGGTTTCATCCAAGTAATCCAGTTTCCTCCCACACTGCAAAGACATACTGATAGGGACCTTAGATTGTGAGCTCCATTGGAGACAGCAAGCAATAAAAACATCTGTAAATTGATGCGGAATATGTCAGCTATGTTAGTGAGTACAATAAATAAATAAAAATTAGACTTAGCTAGAAAACATTTAAAAAAGTTGCCCAGTACTTTTACAAGATTCTTTAGACAGGTGAACCCAAGATTAACTTGTATCAGGATGATGGGAAGAGAACAGTATGGAGAATAAAAGGAAGGGCTCATGATCGTAAGCATACCACATCTTCTCTCATGCATGTATGGCTACCAAGGAAACTGAGTCACTAGTGTCACAATGTGACTGTGGATAGATGTAGCAGGATAGATTTGGAAGTGTATAGAAATATACTTTTTGATCAGATTCAGTCAAATGCTGTTCAGCTAATAGACACAGATGGGTAATGGATGAAAGCATATCACAAAAGCAACCCAAGAGCTTCTTAAAGGGATTATCCCATGACTAATGTAAAAAAAAAAAATCAGGCATGATGTAGTTTAGGACAATCTCTTTCTAACAAAGCTTGAACCAGCCCTGTACCTCACATGGATCCAGAGATCTCCCCATTCATTGCTTTGCTAGATTTATATAAAGCTGGCAGCTCAAGTAGACAGTTTTTTCTACTGCAGCACAGGGGGCATTTCCTTTCTGCTGTGGCTCTCTCCTTATCACAGCTCAGGAGACAGTGGAAGGATGAAACTGGGCTTATGCAGCCATCTTTGTCACGGCCCCCAAAAAAATAAGAAAAAAACAAGCAGCAGGTGGTGCTCGACAGATACATGTTATTGAATAACTCAACGGCTATGCAAAATTTTTAATTAAATGCAAATACAAAAGTATTTAGATCCAGGTGCTGGTTTGAAAACCGTAGAATATTTTTTAAGGGTGTGGGGATTTGCTCTGTTAGACCGGTTAGCGGACGCAGTATAGAGACAAGGAACCAGGTTGTAAATCAAACTTCAGTGTTTTATTCACACTCAGCAAATCATAACAGTCTTGGTGCTTGTTCACACACAGCAAAAACAAAACAATGTTCACCTGGAATCCTAGGTGTCGGTTCACACCTGGCTGAATGCTCAGCCACAGAAAAGTTCACTGGCAGGCTTCCAGGCGGCCTGCACGCCTGTTTGCAGTCTTCAGCCTAGGGGACTCCACAGCTTCACTGTCAGATGGAGGAAAATCCACACCACCTGCTAGTGCTGACTGCTTTTATAAGTCTGCCAAGACCCGGCCTGGAACGTGGGGAGTAGCCACCCACCCAGCACTTTGCTACTCCTAGTAAGAGCCGTCCCGGATCAGCTTTACAGCCATACTAAACAGCTGAAGTGTCAGACTGCAATCTGCAATATTGACACTTCAGGAAAAAGAATTGGCTCTTACCTCACTGAGGCCAGGAACCTCGGTGACACGTACGGACCATCAATGATGGCCTCTTGTACCTTCCTACAGGAGACAGCCCCTTTAAGGCAAAGAAATGAAATATTCTTCAGTTGCCAAATTGGTCATCTGACCTCATCTCAGTCGTTTTTACTTACTGACAAAAGTGAAATCATAAAGAACCACAACCAGGAAGCAACAGAAGATAGCTCAAGTAAAGGTCTGGCAAAAGAATAGCAGAGGAGAAAACGTTTGGCGATGTCCATGTACTACAGACTAATCCTTATGTTCGTAATTATAGAAGTTTGTCCAATTACTGTTAGAATGGAGGTATGTTAAAAATGGGTGTAATTTCCAAACAGTAAAGGGGTTGTCTGAGTGTTTGATAAATGAGGAGCAGCAAATTCTCTAAAATAATAAGAAAAAAAACTACTCCCCTCTTCAAGCCCCTTTCGATCCAGCTCAGAAACTTTGGTGGTCCCACTGCAGTCTTTGTTTCTAGGCTACTAGCGCTTATGTGCTTTCTCAGCACTTGACATCTGCGCTGGATCGGGATTGAAAAAAGGAGTACTGTATTTTTTTGTTAGTTTAGTTTAGAACAGTTTCTCTTTGTTTTCCTCTTTTAGGCTTCCTTCACACATTTGAGTAGATTTATCAAAATTGGTGTAAATGAAAACTGATTTAGTTGCTCAAAGCAACCAATGAGATTTCTCCTTTCATTTTCCAAAGAAGCTCTGAAAAATGAAAGGTGGAATTTGATTGGTTGCTATGGACACCAGTTTAATAACTCCCCTAATAGTATTTTTTTTTTTTTTTTGGTGGGAACAAACGACATGCGGCTTTATAATTTTCTCCCATTTTTCTCAGTTTTTAGTGTTTTTTTAATTGTATAAACAGTTTTTTTGTGTGTTTTTAAACTCCTACAGAGATTCCTAATTAAAAAACGACACAGCAAGACTAAAATGCTTAATGGCTCTGTCTATAATGGCTTTGTTTCAAATCCATCGTGGTGGTGGTGGTGTACAGAGGGTAAATTGTGTCACTGGTCAAATACTTTGTATAAAAAGAATTCTATCATGTTTCCAGAAACCTTTGGTGGTCTGATAATTAGTATAATCTTTAGAAAAATATACTGTGTTTTATATACTCTAGGGTCTGTATTCAACTATCAGCAGACAACAAATTATAAATAAAATTTCCGTATATTATGATGTATGATTTGCTGCTACATAAAATACTGAGTGTATTAGTTCAGAGAAATAATGCCCTGGCAGCTTCAGCGTTTTTCATAAAGGCGCTCTTGTTATATAATGTATCAAATCATTAGAAAGTGTGCATTGTAAGTTTGTTCAGCTGCAGGATGCCAGGTACAATTCACGTATTAATGAAAATGTAAGATGAATGGTGCATATAGGTTTCTGAATTTTTGAAAATATATAAGCAGTTATATTCCCTTCATGCAATATATTCCCTCATTCAGTTGGCTATTTATAAGACTTATAAAGAGAAATTGAAGCAAATAATGGTCAGGTTACCTCATGTATACATAATGGGTTTATAGCCAGTTTGTAATAGATTTGGCTCTCTCTGGTTCCATCTGGTGTAAGTGTACACTCTGCATCACACCAAGTAGTTTTACAATATCTAGAAAAAAAAGGCACATAGGGCTTTACAAATAATGAACGGGCAATGATTACCTGATGATTACATATATTTCATTGAATTAAAGATGTATCTTTTAGGCGTCATAGAAAGTAGGAATGCTAACTGCTGAATTCCTGTGGGTTTAACCCACCCCCTCCCTTCGTTACCAGACCTATTTTGACAGATTTTTTTTCATTTTAGTGTTTTTGAATTGCCACATTCACAGAGCAATACCTTTTTTATTTTTCCATTGAGTTTATAAAAACTGTATAATTTTAAAGAACAAATAACTTATTGTTTCATTTTTATTAACTTTTATGTGGGACAATGAATGAAAAATGCATAAAATTATATATTTTTTGCATTTAAACCATTTATGTTGTTCACCATGCAGCATATATAACATGTCACCTTTAACCCTTTCCACCCAGCTTTGGGCATGTCTTTAACCCTTTAATGACTGGGAAATCTTCAATTTGTTCGTTTTTGTTTTTTCACTCCCAGCCCTCCCAAAGCCATAACATTTTTATTTTTCCATTAACATAGACATATGAGTGCTTGTTTTTTGTGGGACAAGATGCACTTTCTAATGACACCATATACGGTTGCATAAAATGTGGTGGGAAGCGGAATAGAAAATTCCAAATGGGGTGGAATTATTAATAAAAACATCATTCTGCCACAGTTTTTTTTTTTACCATTTACTATAAAACTGATCTGTTACTTTTATTCTCCAAGTTATTCTGATTATAGTGAGCCCACATTTGTATAGTTTTTTCAGTACTAAAAAAAAATAAAAACTTTGAAAATGTTTTTTTCTTTTCATCGCCATATACTGCCCCCTCTAACTTTATTGCAGGGCTCATTTTTTGCGGGCGATCTGTACTTTTCAATGATACCATTTTGGGGTGTGTACAATTTTTTGATCACTTTTTTTTTGTGGGAGGAGAAGTGACCAAAAAAATATGCAAATCGTAAATTTTATTTTATTTTTTTTCATTTCGCCGTTTGCTGCATGGGAAAAAATATTTTTATATTTTAATAGTATGAGCATTTTCACACGCAGCAATGCCCATGATGTGTATTTTTTTTGCCAATGATATTTATTTTTTATATATTTTTATTCACATTTTGGGGAAAGGGGGTGCCGTTCATGGATATTAGTGCCGGTTGTCTGCTACTTAAAATAGCAGACACCCGGAAGTTATTTTAAATTCCTGGTGGCCAACATAAATTTACATTGAGTGGTCTGGAAAGAGTGGGCGCCATAGCTGCAGAATGCCTGCTGTTTTTTAGCATCTGGGAACTAAAAAGGTGCATCAGGTGTCCGGGAAGGTTTTAGACCGGGTCTCAGCTCTCTAGCACGTACCATTCCTGAGATATTCCCAAAAAAATGCATTAGCCAATAGAAGCCTGGTCACATGACCCTTACTAGCCAATAGAAGCTCGCAGGCCCTTAGTCTCCACATACACACAGTTTTACACCAGCTTTCCATAACAACCCAGCCATTTTTCTTATTTTTTTTTATTTTTTTTATTCTTTATTGAATCACCAAGAGTGAAGCAATCAAACGGGTTACCATTTTCATATGACATCATCATATAAGAGAATGAACAATAAAAAACATGTAAAGGGACATTTAGCGAAAAAGTTGTCCCATAGAAGTATTTTCGTAAACATGACACCATAAAGTACAAGCGCTAGGTGTGTTCCATCAAAACCGATCAGATATACTATTAAGAGCACTTTGTCAACATTTGACAGTATTTGGATTAACCAAACAAACAGAAGAAGCAGACAAAGACAGAACAACAAGGGGGAAGATTAGACAGAAGGGGGGAGGAAGGGTCAGTGTGGGGGGGGAATAAATGCCTATTGTGTCAGTAGGTCTTGGTACTCCTGTGTACCCTGGAAGGTAAGCCATGGGGTCCATGCCTTGACATGGGCAATAGTAGCATGCCTTAAAGCCGACATGAGCTCCTCCATTCTCCGTATCTTCCCAACCTTCTGAATCCAGTAACTAATCTGTGGGGATGAGGACGACCTCCATCTCGCCGGGATGCATGCCCTTGCGGCTATGACTAGGGAGCGCAACCAGGATTTACGCAACACCGTCAGCGGGAGGTCTGAGTAAAATAGCAAGAAGAATCCTGGTGTATTCGGTATAGAGAAGGGAAACGTCTTGGCCAATGACCCATGAACCCTGTTCCAGAACGCTCGTAGCTTGTGGCATTAGCAAAAGTGAAAAGTTGTTCTCCTAAGCGGCCTTTGACGAAGAGGTATCTACCATTGTCATCTCTACGAGTATCAATAAGTTCCCATGGGGCAGATCTGGCTATCAGGATACTAACCCTCCTTGATTCTGAATAGCAACTGTAATACATATCAGTGTATCTTAGGGATTTGAAGGACGGCATAGCATCACAGCAAAATTGCGTCTCCTGGATAAAAGCAACCTGTACCTTTTTACTCCATAGGAGCCGGAGAATGGAGGAGCGTTTTTCAGGGGTGTTCAACCCGTTGGCATTGATCGAGGCGAAGTTGATAGTGGACATGTTTCCAATCTGGAAGACAAAGATGTGAGGAAAGGAACACAACAGAGGAAGGGATAGACACAACCAGGACAGGGAAGACAAAACACACAGCACAAGCTACTAGAGCTATGTACCCCAACCGGCTAACCCAGAAAGGGTAGTAATAATGAAGGAAATAACTCTGAGCAAAAGTAACAAAAAGGGTTCTAGAGGAACCCTAAAGAATACTGTGGGAACCAAGCCCACTTTGCGATTCTTGGCAAACTGTAACAGAGCCAGCCAAGACTCACTACACTATGTCGGAGGAGGGAGAGCAAATCGAAGCGTCTCCCTTTCCCTGGGTCCAGCATATGCTAAACATATGGGAGATTGGTGACAAAACTGCCAAAAGGCGGCCCACACGCCAGGACCACATAGATCTGCATCTGCTGAACTGCATAAAAAGGAACTAGGGTAAACATATAAGCCTATCCTACAGTTAAGCTAGACTGAGAGGTCAGTCCATTGGTCCAGCGATCGTCTCGACAGCCAGTGGCAGGGCGGCAGAAGTGGATTCTCACTGGGGATCCTGATGTGGTCCTACATCTGGATGTGCGGAAGGACCAGACATAGGGAATTAAGAAATCGGGACATCAAACCAGCCCGGCGATTGTAAAGATGGAATGTCCAAGAACCGTCCCAGGTCACCTGCTTGGTCTGGAGTATGGAGAGCAAATGAGGATCCATTCTTGCGGACGATGAGATGAAATGGGTGACCCCAGCGGTACGTGGCCCCCGCTTCCGTGATGATCTGTAAGAGCGGCTTGAGAGATCTCCTCATCAGTAAGGTTCATCTGGAAACGTCTGGGAGGAGCTGGATTTGGGAGTTGCCGAACATCACGGGACCATGCCTCCAAGCCTTTTGTAGAATATCTTCTTTAATGCGGGAAAAGTGAATTCTGCACAGAACGTCGCAAGGATTAAGATTCCCAGGGCGTCTCGGACCCAGAACTCTGTGAACTCTGTCCAATTCAATCTCTGCATCAGTGGGTCTGGACAGGAGGGTATTAAATATGGAGGTAGCCACCTTGCATAGATCAATGGCTTGAACCTCTTCCGGTATTCCACGGAGTTTGATATTGTTTTGGCGACCGCGGTTTTATTGGTCGTCAAGCTGCAGTAGTAGGTGTCTGTTCAAAGCTTTCTGGGACGCAATACTGTTTTCTACTATGGTGAGGCGAGAGTCCAGGACACCAGACACCTGAGCCTGTGATGTGATTTGAGCAGAAATACTCGAAATGTTGGCTTTCACCTCTGCTATTGCTTTATCCTGTTTGAATTTTACCTTCCTTATCAAGGTCTCTAAGTCGGATTTGGTGGGAGGAGAGCTTAATAGCGACCATATATCTTTGAGCCTCGGTCTTTTGGACTTTCTGGATGGAGAGGTCGAGGCAGAGGTGGAGGCCTCCGTTTCCTCTGAAGGAGACTGAGTGCTGAAGATCACCGGAGCAGATGAAAAGTCTCCTGATATGTTTCGTGGAGATTGGATCAAATAATCAGACTGAGGGACAAATTCCTGTGCCATGGGGGAGAGTCTACCATGTGGAATCAGGTGGGGAGAGGAGATATGGCTCTCCCACAAGTCCTCTGCAATCTGTCCCCGTGATGTGATCTCTGCGTTCCCGCCGGGTTTATTCATCTCTATGACCCGCCCTATAGTCTCCCCTATGGGAGATGTGTTTAAATGCTCCATTCCCTGTGTGCTCAGGGCCAATGATATGGGGCTTGGGGCAGGAGGGTGAGTGAATGGGGGCACTGCTGCTGTCTGGGCATTCAGGCCCGAGGGGCCCCATGGAGGCTGCGCTGCCGTTGTTGGGTCCTGCAGCGGGAGAGGACCCGAGGTAAGAGCTGACCTCGTGTAGGAGGGCTGAGAAGATGAGCTCTGTGGTGCGGGCTCCGTCTGCTCTTCACTGGTGCTCAGAGCGAGGAGGGGCTGTGAGCCAAGGAGCGGCGTCGTAGTCTTCCCTGCAGGTTCCACTTGGAAGCGCCGGGCGCGCGCTCTGCGGTCAGAGTTTGGGTGAAGAATCTCCGAATGTGCGGCTCAGGGGCGAGGTAAGTGGATCCCCGTCATCCTGAGCGCCTGACCATGGCTTTGTGCGCTGTTTGTAGGCTCTCTGAGAGGCAGAAAGGGTAGGTTAAAGGGCCCAGGGTCCGGAAGCTCTGAAAGGTATGTGTTCACGCGTCCATGCTCCCCCAGCCATTTTTCTTCACTGCTGTAGGTCAGCTTTAAAGGAGCAGGGCGCTGTTAAGGGAGCGGAGTGCTGTGGAGGTCACAGTTAAGCGGGCAGGTAGGGTGGATATTCAGGCCACCCTCAAAAGATCAACATAAAAACCCCACCCCAAGGGCCCTGCTAAGCCAAGTTTCTGACCCGGTTAGGTCACACCCCTTCCCACTCGCAGCTGA
The DNA here is from genome assembly GCF_905171765.1 of Bufo bufo. Taxonomy (NCBI): domain Eukaryota; kingdom Metazoa; phylum Chordata; class Amphibia; order Anura; family Bufonidae; genus Bufo; species Bufo bufo. Next base: position 365,861,933 of record NC_053393.1, on the reverse strand, counting down.
GGGGATTGAAAAAATTATGGTAAAAATCAACTTATGTCAGCTGCAGGGGTGGGATGGTGACTTTCTCCCTGCAGCTCACGCTCAGACAGCAAAGTGCTGCTGTCTGAGAGTGAGCTGTTCAAAAGGACATCCCTGTGTCCATCCAGACCCTGCACCAGACGGAGGACAGGGAGTCTGAAAGCCGTACTGTCCGGCCTAAAACTGGACCTCTGGCCACCCTAGGGGCATGTTGCTGTGGAGGTCACAGTTAAGGGGACAGTCCGCTATGGAGGTCAGTGTTAAGGGGTAGATTTATGTAGAAACCACTTTTAGGGGGACACGGTGTTGTGGAAATTACTGTTAAGGAGATGGGGTACTGTGGAAGTACGTAATAAAGGGGAGGTCGCTGTGGAGGTCAGTGTTAAGTGGGTGGGATGCTGTGGAGGTCACTGTTAAAGGGGTGAGTTGCTGTGGAGGTCACTGTTAAATGGGCAGGCACTGTGGAGGTCTCAGTTAAGGGAGCAGGGAATGGTGGAGGTCACATTTAAGGGGACGATCCGCTATGGAGGTCAGTATTAAGGGGCAGATTGCTGTAGAGGCCACTGTTAAGGGGAGGGGGTGTTGCGGAAATCACTTTTAAAGGAGATGGGGTACTGTGGAAGTACCTAATAAAGGGCAGGTCACTGTGGAGGGCAATGTTAAGTGGGTGGGATGCTGTGGAGGTCACTGTTAAAGGGTCAGGCGCTGTGGAGGTCTCTGATAAGGGGGCAAGGAACGGTGGAGGTCACAGTTAAGGGGACGGTCCTCTATGGAGGTCAGTGTTAAGGGGCGTGATGCTGTAGAGGTCAAATTTTAATGGAATGGAGCTCTGTGAAGGTCACTGTTAAGGGGGCGGGTTATTGTGGAAATCACTGTTATCAAGACGGGGTACTGTGGAGGTCACTAATTAGGAGGCAGCCACTGTGGAGGTCACTGTTAAAGGGGAGGGCGCTGTGGATGTTACTCTTAAGGGGGAAGGCCGCTGTGGAGGTCACTGTTAAAGGGGCGGGGTACTGTAGATGTCACTGTTACAGAAACATTAAATGAAATAGATTAAATATAACCGTACAAAGCTGGGTCCTTCTGCTAGTTAAAATATAAAAATATTTATCCCATACGGTCATTTTTGGTTGCTTAACCTCCCTCCAAAATTTTTATATTTTAGTAGAATGGCGTATGTGGAAATAGCCTTTAAAGGGAACAGGGACTGGCCATAGACCCTACAGGGAAATTTCCCAATGGGCTGATTCCTAGGGGGCTGCGCAAACCCTTCTTTCTGCCGATGGCCAAGTAAACAAGGATCTGCTGCTCTTGGCAGTAATTAATGCTGGGAGCATCAGGTACTCATATACCTGGTCGGCGGCTGCAGGTGCCACCTGAATTCTACTGTATAGCTGTCCTCAGGACATTGATACAGTTCCTTTTACTGCTGTATGTTGGGTATTGGGTGATCTTGCCAAGGTGGGTTGTCAGCAATATAAAAAAAAATCTTTTGTTTAAGATAATGTTTCTGGCAAGACTCCTAATAGCACGTTCTTGGTTTGCGCGAGATGCTCCCAGTATGAATACATGGCTAAATTTGGTAAATACTAATAAGAGATATGAATATATTTTGTATAAGCAAAGAAATATTGAGATAAAATGGCTTAGAATCTAGGGAGATTGGAATCCCTAGAGCTTCCTCCGTTTTTTCCATCCTTCTCCATCTCTCCTCGGTCTGGTTACGAAGGGATGGTGGTGAAGGGAGGACGCATCATAGGAGGGGAGGGGGAGTGATTGGGAGGGGGTATTTTGGTTGAAAAAAGATATTAATATTTATATGTTTTTATAAAACTGATTGTTAATATTGGAACTTTAATAAAGAAAGTTAAATAAAAAAATATATATACTGCAGCAGGGAATGGGAGTCAGTGGCTCCATTACTTAATCAGAGACAACTGGAGGACAGAAAGTACAGCTACTGATCGCCACCAGAGAGGGACAGCTTCTGGGGCAGTATCTAGTGCTACACTGAGTTATTTAGTTCTGCTTGGGTGGTATTTTGTGCTGCGCTATGGTATTGCTGACTCCGCCTACTTGTGTCAGCCCTATCTACTTGTGTTGGCACTGCTTACTTGTGTTGTCCCGCCTTCTATCATTTTGGATTTGTCTCCACGGCGACTTTAGGTTCCTAGTGGGTTCCTAGTCCCCCTCTGAAAGAGAACCTGTCACATTGAAAATGGTGTTTGAGCTGCAGACTGTATGTTATAGAGCAGGAGAAGCTGAGCAGATTGATATAAAGTTTTATGGGAAAAGATTCAGTAAAACATGTAATTTATTCAGTTAAATTCCTGCTCATTCTGGGCTTTGAAGTCAAGGAGACGGTCCTATCAGTGACTGACAGCCTTCCCTCTATGACTGTGTACACAGAGATAGCTGTCAATCACTGATTGGACCTCCTGACTTCACAGACCAGAATGAGCAGGAATTTAAATGAATAAATTACAAGTTATGCAGCAGCTTGTCTGATAAATCTATACAGCATGTCAATCTGCTCAGCTCCTCTTCCTTTATAGCATGGTGCCTGTAGCTTACATGTTGACAGGTTCCCTTTAAAAGTGACATCAGCACTGAAGAAAGTAACGCTTAAAATTTGCTTATGCTTGCCTTTGTTGCATCATTCACTACAGAATTTAAAGCAGTCTCTGGAAGTGAAATCAGCACAAAATTTTGTGTTGGGATTCGGGAACCTCATGAAATGGGTTTTCATTGGTGTGCAGCTACACACAAGCCTAAGATCACTGTACAATACTAAGCCTCTGCTGCAGTGGTTTAAAGCACCCTGACACTGGACTTTGGAGCAGTGGAAACCTTCTCTCTGGAGTAATAAGTTGGAGTCTAAGCTATGTGAAATCAGCACAAACATTTTCTGTCGGGAACCTCATGAAATGGGTTTTCATTGGTGTGCAGCTGCACACAAGCCTAAGATCATCGTAGACAATACTAAGCCTCTGCTGGAGTGGTATAAAGCACCCTGACACTGGACTTTGGAGCAGTGGAAACCTTCTCTCTGGAGTAATAAGTTGGAGTCTAAGCTATGTGAAATCAGCACAAACATTTTCTGTCGGGAACCTCATGAAATGGGTTTTCATTGGTGTGCAGCTGCACACAAGCCTAAGATCATCGTAGACAATACTAAGCCTCTGCTGGAGTGGTATAAAGCACCCTGACACTGGACTCTGGAGCAGTGGAAACCTAAGCTATGGCTATATACATGCATCAACATTATGTATTCTAATAATTCTGGTATACCTCAGGATACTACTTACATGCACTATTTATGTCCTTATGCATCACTAATGATCTGCTGATCTCTGATAAATATGCAGCGATTCTGCCTAGACAAGATACAGTAAGTGAAATCTTTAGGAAAGTTATATATGTACAGACACATGAGAGCTGACTATAAAGAATAGGAAAACATTTATATTTCTTTGTATATCTGGCATTGATGATAAAGGAAACTTTAATAACCATGGATCTGGTTTTATGTTTACTGCCATGTGTATAATTATAATTTTAACATTTTGATGTAACTAATTTTCTTCCTTTCTGATCTTTCTTAACCTATGGTCTCGCCTGGAGGACTTTTAACATTTCACATTTCCACTCCCATCTCCTCTTGTGGGGCAGAAAAGGTCATCCTTGGATATTCATTTTTCTCTAATTGAAGTAAGACTGCAAACTGTGCTCTCAGCTGCAAAAATACATTGGACAATGAGTTATATACTGTACACTGGCATCAAGTATCAGCCCCCAGCAAGTACAGACACCTGACTCTACCTTTGTGTTCTACCTCCCACCATTTCATCTGGAATTATTTTCTGAAGGGGAATAGGAAACAGCAGGAGCTAAGGATGTCAGATGTTCTCAAGATGGAACCAGCCTTATGTCACCAGTCAGACAAACGTTTCAATATAAATATACCTGTAAGGCATAGTGGATTCTTGTGAAAAAGATGTTCTAATAAGAATCCACTGGGATCCAGATGGTAAAGTCTGCAAAAGGTCAAGCTTTCCCAGCATCATATTCAGAGCAGGTGTTAGATGGTAGATATTCACATGATGAACAGATGAACAGTAGGGGTAACCCATAAGTTATTTTCTGAACTGCACTTTTTAATGTCAAAATATTTCATATCATAACAACTTGGCTATCAATGTGGACTTCTCAGTGATAAAATATAAGTGATCCTATAATTAGGAAAACATGTTTTTTCTTGGACAAAGATGCTTGAAAATATGGATATATATGTATAAAAAAGGTTTTCCTACTGTGTGATATTACATAACTACCTTATTAGTTGGGTCCAACAATTACTGTCTCCGTATTTTCATAGAGTTCATAGAAGAATGGTGGCACATACAGTATGGCCAACTCTCTGCTTCTCTGCTGGAAATGGGAGATTCGGCAACACAATCTCCATGATCTCAAGAAGTCCCAATGGCTGGATTCCCTGCGATAAGATATTTATGGCATGCAAAATTAATGTTAATTGGGGAAAACCTCCTTTAAGGTTTGTGGAAATCGCCCACCTAAAGAAGTTTTTACTGCTTTGAAGATCTACTGACATACAATTGGGATACTGTATGTAAGGCCGTCACCAGTGGCATGTGGCGTGACCTTGAGACCTACAAGGGAATGCTAGAGCTTATTTATGAATATAATTAATGGTTCTATTGAACTTTGCTGATTCTGAGCTATGGAAATATCAGATAACTGATAAAGCAGTTTGCAGCCACGACCAAGCACTACTGACTTTAATTTACTGTATTAGTTGGGATCTTTTATCCCAGACCCCAGTAATGTTGTGTTAAAGGGATTATGCAACCTTTGAGAAAAGAAGCAACAGCAGCAAATGTTATAAAGTAACAAAAAACATCTCCAATCCCTGCAATCCAGTACAGACGGTCTGGCAGTCATGTTCTGGTTACTCATAAACAAAGACCCACTGGACCTCCCCATACACATGTGTGCTTGGCTGAGCATGTGTGGTGAAGGTCCTAAGCCACTGCCAGACAGTTTATCTTCCCTGAGAAAATAATCCGGTGCTGAAATTAATATTACTTGCTGGATCCCTCCAGTGATTTCGAGGGAGAGTCAGGAAGACCTCAAACACATCAGATAATCTGCAAGTCCCACCAGTATGGACAGGTTCAAGTGTATGGGGGCCAGCGTAGAAGTACTTCTTTGCTTGAGCTTAAATATAGACTAATCATTCACTAAGTAATAAGCCTCTTATCAAAGAATTAATGAAAATAAATGAGTCACATGAGTATCATTTCAGTATAATCAGGCCTCTGACACAAATGTGTTATGTGACTTATTTTTAGCTTAGGAGATAAAAAGACAATCTACACTCAGCCTGTGAATATTGGCATGTGCTGCCTAATGGATCTGATCTCATTGGTCTGGCAGGATTGTAATATCCACTTTCAACATTATCCCAACTTAAACAGCCAAAATAAATATACTTACAACATTTTTTCGAGACATTCTAATGAAACAGGATATCTATTGACTAGTATGAACCAGTTCTTTACCTTTAAAATACATCAGAGAGGAGGCGGCCCTGCCTTTGTCTCCCATAGTGGGTTGTTTATCCATTACAGTATATACCAGTACATTTCCAGTGCAGGCCTTTAAAAATGCAAAAATAAATAAATACCGGATCCGTTTTTCTGGATGACACTGGAGAGATGGATCCGGTATTTCAATGCATTTGTCAGACGGATCTGCATCCGGATCCGTCTGACAAATGCCATCCGTTTGCACCAGGATTGTCGGAACTGGCTGCCGGAATCCTATGCCGCACGTGTGAAAGTACCCTTAGATGTTCTCTTTCCTCATCTTCTTTATATGGAGCAGACCGCCATGATGACATCTTTTATCCACATCTCATCTCTTTCAAGATTGCTACACAGACATCTTAGATTCTTTACTTTTCCATCACCACCTCCTGTCTACCCCCAATACTGAGCCTGCTGTGTTCCCCAATGCCCCCAAGTACGATACTGAAGAAATAATAGTACCATACATATAGTCCCCCACATACTAATAGTGCTTCCAAAATTCCCACCTATTATAATACTCTCTCAGGGTATCTTCATTAGTAATAGTTTCTGGTACAGTGATACTGCTCCCTGAGAGTGCCCCCATTAGTGTCCCCCAGTATAATGGGTACCTAAAGACTGTAACACACAGGAACATGAGAGGACACATTAATGATTGTGATATAAGAGGAAATGAGGAGACACTAATGACTGTGACACATAGAGACATGAGGGTACACTAATACCAGCATAAGGTGCCATATGTGTGTAATCAACAATGTCATCCACAGATCCCCATAAGTGTATCATCCATAGATCTCCCTTAACAGTGTATTATCCACAGACCCCCCATAACAGTGCATCATCCATAGAACCCCATTCGTTCAAAAACCCACCAAAGGTGCACCATTTGGTTCAAAATATTCTTTTTCTTTTTTTTTTTTCTAATAAAAATCGAAGTGCATCTTATCATAAGGTACGTGGCCTGGCTATGGAGGAGTAAAGACGTGCTGAACTTCGGCTCCTGCTCCTTGTCGAAATGGACAGACCCCTATGCACGATACAAACATCGCTATCCTATCCACCATGGGCATAAGAAAAAAAGAAAAGTATGCCACCGAGCACGAACCAGCTGGAAACAACGCCATCGCACAGTATTGAGAGGTTTCTCTCCCCGGGCTCACAGCAGGCGCACCTTGCGCCATCTTCCCAGGTAGTGGAGACCGCAGGGACACAGTCACCATCTGCACTCCTGGATACAGACCACCGAAGCCCTATGGGCACAGCTCAGGATCCAGGGGAGACAGCTGACACAGAGCAGGCAAACAGCTTACCGAATATATACCCAGCAAGTGTCCATCACTCCGCGTCGCCATGTGGTGCAGCAGCTGAAGCGTGGGAACCCGCCATGGAGGCGGCAACAACTAGTGAGTGGGGAGACAGAGAGTGGTAAAATTCTCCCTTATTTGAACACCATCAATCTAACCCTCCATTCCCGGATCCCCTAGTGGGTAAATCGCAGTCTGCATCAGCCATCACCATGAGGGCAGACATGGAGAACCCAACCCTTACTGAATTAAGGGACTTAAGCGCACGTATTGCCACTATCCCAACCAAAGATGACATGGAGACTTACATCTCCAGATTAGAAATGTCCCACAGGGCAGAAGTTAACAACATAAAAAATGAAGTCCTCTCTATGGGAACTAAGGTGACTTTTATGAAACAATCTATAGCAGTAGTGGCTAACAAACAAACCACACAGGAGGACAGCATTGAGGCACACATTTTTCAAATACAATACCTGGCAGACATGCTGAATGACGCTGAAAATAGAGAAAGGCGAAATAATATTAGAGTGCAAGGCCTCTCTGAAAAAGTAGCACACAGAGACTTAGAGAGAGCACACTACGCTCCATCTTTAATGGTCTCCTGGGGGTCCCATTAGATACTCCCCTGGAGCTGGACAGAGCGCACAGTGCCCTGGGACACAGACCTACCTACCCAGATAGGGTCAGAGACGTTATATGCCGAGTACATCAATACCAACAGAAAGAAGCCATAATGAAGAAGGCTAGAGAGACTGGCCAAGTGCAATATGGAGGCTCCACCATACAACTCCTGTCTGACCTTTCCCGCTATACTTTATTAAAAAGGAAGGCCTTGCGCCCCTTGCTCTCTCTTTTGCAACAGCATAAAATTGCATACACCTGGGGATTCCCTTTTCGTCTGCAAGTTCGAATCAATGGTCAGTCAGTAATTCTCCGGCTCCACAGGGACCTACCAACTTTCCCATAAGCACTAGATATTTCTTTAGTCAAAATCTCAGATTGGCCCTCCTTATCTGACGCGGTTATGAGAGAAGCAGCACCATTACCTCAGAGGGAATCCAGATCATCCCGTAGAAAAGTGAGACAGTCAGCCAGAAGTCAAGATGCACTGACCAATGCCTCCACAGAAGAAGGTATCCAAGACACATAGAAAATTGCAAGCAGATGAGGACACTTATGTTACTAATCTTATCTAATTTTGCTTTAAGGCTCTCTTAGAGTCCTACAGTAATAATGGTGGTTGTATATTAGATTTGTGCAGTTAGATTCTACCATACGGCTACAATAGCTAATTGGAGCATTTGAATCACACGTGTCGGTCTGCCCTCTGGGATTTGGCTCCTCCTTTAGGGGAGCAGAGGTCCGGGTGGAGATGGCTCTTTGTAAGATATTATGAATGCTTAACTTTATGATTGTCATCCCCAGTGGGGTGACTTCGTAGTAGAGGATTAATAGCTGATATACATAGGAAGATGGTGTAGTACCCTCAAATTACTAGTGATCCTAGCCGAAAAATCTTGATATAATCACAACTGTTGATAGTTAGAATAGTTTACTTTTGAAGTTGTCTTTGAATTTCTGAAAATAAGAGCAGACACTAGTTCATAACCTTGACCTGCTGATAGTAAGATTAGAATGGAGAAGCATTCATGGTGCGAGGTCACATTAGGCCTTAGATAGATATGAGGACACATTAGTAACTCACTTAGGATATTTAACCCGATGTTTTCTTAGTATATTACAATTGAGATTTGGTGTTAATACATAGCCCAGGGCTGATTGATTTTTATTCAACCATGGAAGGGAGTTGGATGGTGGACCTGCATGGGCACTGCTTCAGTTAAAATATCAATGATACTATTTCTTGAGATACCAATACCTAGGTGAGGTGTCTCTGAGTCTACGAGCCCATAGCTCACGAATGTTTGTTACTTTAAATAGTAATGTTTGTATCTTTTCAGCATTTTTTAAGATTATAACTTGGGACCCCTCCTGACTAGGGGGGTAGCTCCTCCGTTGAAAGTTTGCTTCCGCTTAGGAACTCACGTCTCTCTTGATGTGAGATATATTCTTTCTCTTCCTCTCGTCTTTCCAGTCTTCCTCCTCCTTGCCTTTTACCTGCGCTTTATTCCCCCTTTTCTCTCCATCTCACCCCCTTTCTTCTTCATTCCTTCCTTCCCAGGTCCCGGCGCCCCCCCCCCCCTTTTTTTTTTCTCTTTCCTTCCCGTTATTGCATTTTTTTTACGTTCAGGAAGAGATGTCCACTCTAAAGATAGGTTCCCTGAATGTACGGGGATTTAGTATACCCCAAAAAAGGTCTTAAATTCTCTACCACATGCACAAGCAGAAGGTGAAAATACTACTTCTGCAGGAAACGCATTTTAAAGAGGGGTATGTCCCGGTGCTACGTGATAGTTATTATACGGTGTGGCACCATACCCCGAGTTCTAACTCACGATCCAGAGGAGTATCAGTGGGTTTACATAAATCCTTACAAGGGACGGTGGGTGATGTCAAAATGGAGGGAAAGGGGCGCTATATATTCCTTAAAATGAGGTTTTATTCCACATTGGTTACTGTGGTCAACTGGTATCTTCCTAATCAGAGACCGCTTTCTACTTGCAGATCTTTCTTACACCAATTATCTTGTTTTGCGGAGGGACAGGTGATTCTCAATGGAGATTTCAATTTCACTTTGGATCCTCTTCTGGATTCTATCACAGGCCAAGGCACTGCTCCCCGCCAACAACTGGGATCCCTACTATCCCACCTCCATTTGCTTCAGTTGGTGGATATCTGGCGGACTCCTCACCCACAAGGTAAAGATTTTAATTTTTTTTCCCCACTGCACCAGTCTTATAGTCGCATAGATATCTTCCTCGTAAGCCATCACAGACTAGCTTGGAAACCACAAGCCTCTATCGAAGACATACTATTTTCTAACCATGCCCCGATCTATTTTACAATAGAGCTTCCTGATGCAACACCTAGGCCATGGAATTGGAGGTTGAACGACAACCTGCTTAAAGATATAGTATGCGTAGCAGATATTGAACAGACAATTAGCAACTTTCTACAGTTACATGCCTCTGACGACACATCCTTACCCACACAATGGGAGACGCTAAAGTGCGTACTTAGAGGAGTTTTCATAAAGCACAGAACCCGGTTGAAAAAATAAAAAGCAAATAAGCTCAATAATCTTCTCGCTCAGGCCCATAACTTAGAAATACAACATAAACAAACACTCTCCCTGGCCACACATGTTTAATTACTTAAAGTAAGAGATTCGATTAAAGCTCTAATTGACAAACAATGCTAAAAATTTTGAGATGAGGGAAAACGCTTTTTCTACATTCCAACAAATGCGGCAGACCATTGGCCCGTCTCTTACATCCTAGAACGTCGCAAACCTTCGTCCCTCATATACCGGATCGTCCGGATGTTATCTCCAGAAAAGCCCCCAATTTTCGTAATCATTTAGTCCATAGCGCTATCCCATTGGAAGGTAAGGAGAAAGGTCAGGAGAAGTTCACATGGTGCGGTTTTTCTCCCCCATGTAAAAATATAATAAAAAAAGAGAGGTATGTGCAAATAGTACATTTGAATGCAAGCAACAAGGATTTTAAAGTGAAGAGAGAGATTACCTGTGAAACTTCAGGGGTGGTCTACATGCTGGAGTGCCCGTGTGGCCTCCAGTATGTGGGCTGAACAACCAGGAAGCTTAAAGTTCGGGTGCAGGAGCACATGAAAAATATAAAGAAGGGTCTAGAATCGCACGGGGTGTCTCTGCATTTTAAAAACAAACATCAGAAGAACCCAAAAGGGTTAAAGTTCACGGGGGTTGAAGTAGTGAAAAGCAATTGGAGGGGAGAGAATATTGTTGCAAAGATAGATCGATGCGAAGTCAAATGGATTTATGAATTAGATACGCTTCAACCAAATGGGCTTAATGTGGAGTTCGATCTCGCGCCCTGCCTTTTAGATTGAGTGGAGATATCATGGAAGCATAGTTCCCCTACACCAGGGAGGATTCTGCAAACACATACCTTGTAGCGAGGTATGAACTATGTCATCTAAGGTTAAGAAGAGAGGTGGACCTCTGAAGATTGGATGCTGGAGTAAGCAGGAGAGGGTGTGTGCGCTGGCTGGTATAGGATAGGTTAGAATAGGACATGTGACCCTGACTAGTGTGTAAAATCTAGTATATGAGGATGAATGAAATAGAACATGTGACTTGGATGGGTGCGTACAAAAGAATATTTGTGGATGAATGAAAGGAACATCTAAAGAAATTGCGGTTTATAGACAGGGTATTAATGTGGATAGGTGGTTTTAAGAAGAGGAAGAATTTTTATTGTTTTAAGATTGAAATGGGGGAAGGGAGGGGGTATTTAAAGATGCGATGTGGGATTTTAGGTTACGCCCCCGATGAAGCTTTGGAGCGAAATCCGGGTCGGCAGGAGCAATAGGCTGCTATTTGTATTATTCGCTTGTGTTGTCACGGGGCGCCAAAGGTGCACTTGGTCTCATATCAGCCACAGACCTGCTGCTTAGCTTCGGGAGCGAGGATCTGTGTTTGGCCTCGTTCCCAGGGTGGCTTTGCTAGCTGGGAGGCTCCCTGCTCCTAGGTCTGCCTTGAGCGCCGAGCTAATCACTCGGTGATCGACTTGTCTGTCTGTCTGTCATGTGGCGCTGGCCACTTCACATGACCCTCAACCCCACTATGAATACAGGCAGCCTGCTGGCCACAGGTTGCCTGTTAATTCTAGGTTCCTGGCTATTTGTTGGACTACTGAATACTCAGCTGATCCTGTTCCCTGACGATCCTTTGCCTGCTCCTCCTGTACTGCGCATCCCTCCTGGTATTGTGACCTCGGCTCCCACCTGACTACTCTTTGCAGACTCCTCTGGTATTTCTCTACTCTCCTGGTATTTGACCCCGGCTTCTCCTGACCATTCTTTGCTTAACCCTTTGTACAGCATAGCTCTCTTGGTTCTGACCCGGTCCGTTCACGTTTTCCGTATTTTGTCTTGTCTGTCTTCACTGCACATATCCTAAGTAAGGGACTGTCGTCCAGTTGTCCCCTGTCATCAGGACTCGCGAGGCAAGTAGGCAGGGCCAGGGGTGAGGGTGGAGCGCAGTGGTCACTATCCTTCCCCCGTGTGTGTGTGTGTGTGTGTGTGGACGTGACCGTTACAGATTAACAGGCCCAATAACCACTGTATCATGAATCCTCTTGTGACCCTGACTGACCATGTCTCTAACCTGACACAGATGGTGCAGGAGCTAGGAGAGAAACTCCGTTCTTTTGAGTTAGGGCAAGGTTCTTCCACTCCTCGGCCCCCCAGTCCACATTTTGAGCCCCAGATCAAGCTCCCAGAACCCTTTTCTGGAGACTGGAAGAGGTTTCTCTCATTTAAGGAGAGTTGCAAACTCTACTTCCGTTTGCGCCCCGTGTCCTCCGGTCCCGAGATCCAACGCGTGGGTATTATCATTTCTATACTACAGGGTGATCCCCAGGACTGGGCATTCTCGTTACCTCCTGGGGCCAGTTGTCTAACTTCTGTGGAGAGGTTTTTTCAGGCCCTGGGTACCCTCTATGACGAACCAGACAGGGCCCTGGTAGCCGAGACGGCTCTTAGGGCACTGGTTACGGGCCATCTCCCTGCGGAGGAGTATTGCACCCAATTCAGACGGTGGTGTGTCCCCTCAGGATGGAATGAACCAGCCCTGAAGAGACAGCTTAGGTTCGGTCTGTCTGATAATTTAAAAGATCTATTAGTCAGTTATAAAATTCCAGAGACCTTAGAGGAGATGATGAGCCTAGTTGTCCGACTTGACCGACGAGTTAGAGAGAGACGTCAAGAACGACAGTTCTGTTCTCAGATGGTGGTCCAGCCAGAGGCCTTTTCCAGGGACAACACTGAGGTCTCCACCGAGGAACCCATGCAGGTTGGCATGACCCAGGTAATCTTCGTCGCAGATGCGAAGAGTGCATCTAATGTGGAGATCCTGACCATTGGATCAACAAGTGTCCTAAGAGGGTCCTCTCTGACAAGTCTCCTAAGGCAAGACAACCTAAAGACCAGGTACACCCTGATTTTTCTAAATGTAAGCTTTTGGTACCCATAACAATTTCTCTGGGGTTTAATAAGTGGCCGGGTAAGGCCTTTATTGATTCCGGTTCAGCGGCCAGCTTTATTGACTTTAAATATGCTAGTAAATTGGGTATTCCAATGTTTGCTTTACCTACACCTATCCATGTCATGGCTATTGATGCTACTCCCCTGATTGGTGGTACGGTGAGGTCATGTACCTGTGAAATTTGTGTGTGCCACTCTAAGAGATGTTCTCTTTTAGTCCTGGGGTTTCAGTAAGGAGAACCTACAGGTTGAGGTGGTACTAGGGTTGCCTTGGCTCCGTTTACATAACCCCACAATAGATTGGTCCAAAAGAGAGTTGGTGAAATGGGGACCTAAGTGTGACTCATGCTTATCCGTGGTCCAGGCTGGGGTTTCAGTAAGGTCTAATACATTACCCTCAGTTATTAAGGAATATTCTGATGTATTCTCATCCCCTACTCCAGAGGTTCTACCCCCCCCCCTAGACCTTATGATTGCGCCATAGATCTAATAGAGGGTGCCAAATTTCCTAAAGGGCGAATTTATAATCTTTCTAAGCCCGAAAGCAAGGCTATGGAACATTATATGAAGGAGAGCCTTGCTAAAGGGCATATTAGACCTTCAGTCTCATCTATGGGAGAAGGGTTTTTCTTTGTTAAGAAGAAGGATGGTGGTCTTAGGCCTTGTATTGATTGCCAGAGATTAAATAAAATCACTGTCCAAAATAGATACTCTCTCCCATTGATTCTGGAGGCAACCTGGTTTTCCAAGATTGACCTGAAAGGGGCATACAATCTAATCCGAATCAAGGAGGGAGACGAATGGAAGACAGCGTTCAATACTCCGATAGGACACTTTGAATATCAGGTGATGCCTTTTGGACTCAGCAATGCCCCAGCTGTGTTCCAAAACTTAATGAACTATTTTCTTAGGGAGTTCTTAGGTAAATGTATTATTGTCTATCCTGACGACATTTTGATATTCTCTCCTGATTTCGAATCTCATGTGTCTCATGTCAAACAAGTATTAGAGGTGTTGAGGGAGAATCAGCTATCCGCTAAGCAAGAGAAATGTGTCATTGGTGTACAGGAGATACTGTTTCTAGGGCATGTTCTGACTCCTCACGCCTTTTAAGATGGACCGTGGTAAGGTTTTGGCAATTAAGGAATGGGAAAGGCCTTCATCCTTAAAGGCCTTACAACGGTTTTTGGGTTTCGCTAATAACTATCGTAAATTTATCATGAATTTTTCTGTAATTGCTAAACCATTGACTGACCTTACTAAGAAAGGGGCGGATTTGGAGAATTGGTCTACCAAGGCCATTTCTTCATTTGAAACATTAAAAAAGGCATTTAGTAGCGCTCCCATTCTGATCCAGCCTGATCAGGAGAGACCCTTTATTGTAGAGGTGGATGCGTCCAAGGACGGCGCAGGAGCAGTCCTTTCACAAGGTCCTGCTAGCCTCACTAACCTGAGACCATGTGCCTTCTTCTCCAGGAAATTCTCTCCCACGGAGAGAAACTACGACATTGGGAATAGGCAGCTGCTGGCTATTAAATGGGCATTTGAGGAGAGGAGGCATTTTTTGGAGGGGGCAAGGCATCGGGTAACTGTTGTCACTGACCATAAAAACCTAATGTTTCTCGAGTCTGCCAAGAGGTTGAATCCCCGGCAAGCCGGATGGGCTCTGTTTTTTACCCGTTTTGATTTCTCCATTACGTTCAGGCCGGGAAGTAAAAATGTGAAGGCAGATGCATTATCTCGGAGCTTCCATGCTTTTCAACCCACTGAGGCACCGCCTGAATCCATCCTACCAGCAAACATCTTCTTAGCAGCTCTAACCCAGGATATCTCGGCTCGCATTAAAGCTGAACAACATCTGGCACCGGCATCCACCCCAACAGATAAGTTGTTTGTTCCCGTACAATTTCGTCTCCAGCTGTTGGGTGAGTGTCACGATTCTGCCTTTTGTGACATCCGGGTTTTGAGGGCACTAAGGATCTTGTTTCTAGATCTTATTGGTGGCCCACTCTGACCAGAGATGTTAAGTCCTACGTGTCAGCCTGTGAGGTTTGTGCCAGGTCTAAGACACCTAGGACTCGCCCTGCTGGTAACCTACGACTCCTACCCATTCCCAGTAGACCCTGGTCCCATATCTCGATGGACTTTATAACTAACCTACCGCTGGCGGAGGGTAAGACTGTGGTTTGGGTAGTGGTCGATAGGTTTAGCAAGATGGTTCATTTCATTCCCCTGTCTAAACTTCTGAATGCAAAAACCCTGGCGTCTATTTTTTGTGAGAGAGATTGTTCGTTTACATGACATCCCGGAAAATATTGTTTCTAACAGGGGTGTGCAGTTTGTGTCCAAATTCTGGAGGGCCTTCTGTCAAAGATGTCAAATTTCATTGTCTTTTTCTTCCAACTACCATCCTGAGAGTAATGGGCAGACTGAACGCCTTAATCAGTCTGTGGAACAATTCTTGAGGTTATATGTTGCTGATTACCAGCAATTATGGGTCAAATTCCTTCCGTTCGCTGAATTTGCTTTGAATAACCGTGTCAATTCTTCTGCTGGGGTCTCCCCTTTCTTTTGTAACCATGGTTTTCATCCCCATTTTCATTCTGGGTCGTCCGTCTCCTCCTCTAACCCTGAAGCGGATAAACTCTCCTCCGAACTGTGCACAGTTTGGGCCCGGGTTCAATTGAACCTAGAAAAGGCTCAAAGTTCTCAAAAACTCAAGGCCGATAGGAGACATTCCAAGGGAGTGAACTTTCAGGTTGGAGATAAAGTATGGTTGTCCTCCAAGAAACTATCTCTCAAGGTAGCTTCTAGAAAATTTGCTCCTCGTTTTATTGGACCATATAAGATCAAGGAGGTGATTAATCCGGTATCGTTTAAGTTGGAGCTGCCCGAGTCGTTCCACATTCATAATGTATTTCATAAATCTCTACTTAAAAAGTATTTTGAACCTGTTGTACCGTTGAAAGCCTCGCCTCCGCCGGTTCTTGTTAGTGATGCTGTTGAGTATGTGGTGTCTAAGATAGTGGATATCAGGAGAGTGCGTAATTCCTTACAGTACCTGATTCACTGGAAGGGGTATGGACCCGAAGAGAGATCTTGGGTACCCGCCAGGGAGGTTCATGCTCCTAGACTTGTTCAAAAATTTCATTTAGAACACCCTGAAAGGCCATCGCCTGAAGTCTTGGGTCCGGTGACCCCTCGTAAAAGGGGGGGTACTGTCACGGGGCGCCAAAGGCGCACTCGGTCTCCCATCAGCCGCAGACCTGCTGCTTAGCTTCGGGTGCGAGGATCTGTGTTTGGCCTCGTTCCCAGGGCGGCTTTGTTAGCTGGGATGCTCCCTGCTCCTAGGTCTGCCTTGAGCGCTGAGCTGATCACTCGGTGCTCGACTTGTCTGTCTGTCGGTCATGTGACGCTAGCCCCACTATAAATACAGGCAGCCTGCTGGCCACAGGTTGCCTGTTGATTCTAGGTTCCTGTCTATTTGTTGGACTCCTGAATACTCACCTTGACGCAAAAAGGCATTTGCTTACGGAGATTCAGCCCACTTATCCTGGCCTTCCCTGCTAGTGAAGGTAGAGACTCCTTTCTCGGTTTGCGAGCCATAGAGGACCCTCACCTTCACCATATTCTATCTGGAAACCCCCTGCCCTCGCTATCAGCGTTGGATACAAAATTCCCCAATTCACAGATTTCGTGGTTGGAATATGAGCAATTGAAGTCCTTTATCTACTCTGGAGGAGAGCAATGCGCTTTTGGGACATCCCTGACAGAGATAAAAAAACAGTTCAATCTGTCTTCTCCACCGGCTCACCTAAGCTCTATCAGAACTTACTGGCTGATTCTCATAAAGACATTCCAAGCTTTGTCTCGAAGTGGGAGCAGGAATTTGGAACTGCCATAGAACGCTCTGACCAACAAAAAGCTTACTTATTCTCTCATAAGCTTTCTATGGCATGTTCAGCACAGGAAATAAAATTACAAGATTTTATCACTCTGGTACAGATACCCAGTTAGACTACACAGGATATATCCTATGGTCTCTGAATATTGTTGGCGTTGCGGTAAAGAAAAGGGCACAATGCTACAAGTGTGGTGGGGATGTGAAGGAGTCAAACCTTTTTGGGACAAGGTATTTGAAGTATTCTGCAGTATTACCCAGAAAACAGTAGTTAATTCTCTGCAAGTGGCGCTCCTCTCCATCCTACCTGGCTCTATTGCATCCCAAAAAAAGAGTCTGCTAAGATTCTGTATCACAGCAGCTACAGTAGATCGGTAATACCTAGACACTGGCGTACGACAACCCTTCCTAACATGAGAGAATGGTACCAAGAAATGCTACACATTGCCAGAATAGAAGAGATTTCCTCTGAAACAAATGACTAGTCTTCCAAGTACCGTAAGTTTTGTTCACATTGGATAGATTCTCAGAATTCCCCGGACTTCCTCACACTTCTCTCATCTTGAGTGACCTCTGAGGTAAACCTAAGTATCGGATGGAGGGTCGGAGAGGGGGGGGGGGGGGGCTTTAGGCTGAGGGAAGAGAAACATTTTTTTTTCCATCTCTTTTCTTTCTTCTCTTCTTCCTCTCCCTTGTCTTTTATCCTTTCCGTAACTTACACTTTCTAATCTCACTCCTGTACACTGTTCGTATTTACAATTTATATACCTATCTACGAACAATAACAATTGCAGACAGTTACTTGTTATGACTCTTGTTCATATATTTTATAGCCAATAATGAGACTGTTATGCTTGGCTTACTGATACCTTTATTGTACTGTACATTTACAATTATGTACGGTTATACTATTTGTAAAAGCTCAATAAACAATGTTTAAACATAAGGTACCTTGGAATTGAAGCCACATTCGGTTCCAAGTTTTAAAGTGGTTTTCCACTTTAAAAATCAGGGTGTGTATGCTCAGTGGCAATGTTGTGAATTTAGGAATACACCGGCGGAGGCGTTAGTCTACATACCTTGAGTAGTCCACGTACCTTTGGGTCATCATCACCCAGTGGACCCCAAGCAGAGGGGTTGACTCACAGGCAGTTTGTCTGTATGACTTCATCACTATCACCCCTCAACACCGCCCCCCTGCTATCAATAGTTGCTGGTGCAGTATACATTATTATACAATACAGTATACATTTTGGCACAGCATTTTGATTTATCCATTCAGTGTCTCGTGTGTATTTGTTTATGTCGTATATAACCCTGTGGGTGGCGTTTATTGAACCTAGCCACCTCACAATATATTGACCCCCTGAGGAACCCAAGAGTGGGAGAAACACATTGGGGTACAGGGACCCGTGAGGGCCAACTAGGGTTGTTGACAGTATAGGTACGAGGAGAGAGAGTCCCCACCTTCAGGAGTTGTCTCTGGGCTGAGTGACACTGCAGGGATATCACAGGGAAAGTTTTCTCTTCACTGCATTGTCCCTATGATTGACATACATACTAGATTACTATCTTGGGACATAGATATATATGTTTCTTCTTGACCATTAATATAATTATGTATTGGGAATATTTTAGGTTTATTCTTAATCGGATTAATTAAAGAGTGTTTTAAAGGGTCTTCTTTTCTGCTGGACTTTATTTTGATATTTGTCTAAAGACTCATTTATATTGATGTGGATATATATGTCTGCTGGAAGTGGAATTTAGGAATAAATAGCTTATTTTGCTATTAGAACATTGAAATTTGGATATTTGTATTTAGTTTGTCATCATCTGCTAGTTTTATAAAGCATGTGAGTGTACTTTTGGCATCAATTTTAATATGTCCCTGAAAACCATTCATAATGTGAAATGCTGATGCTATATATCTCCAATAATGGTCTAGATAATTGGAAAAGATGAGCACCATAAGGACAGTTTACTATAACTTCAGGTTCCTTGACTTACAAGGTTCCTTAACTTTCACATGGTACCAGAATTATAAGGAGACTTGTATAAGCTAAATATATAAAGTTAAGTTTAACTTTCTCAAGGTCCCAAGAACATTCTTCTCTATGATGTTATTTGGATCTTTGGATTACAATGAACCCCCTAGGGTTTTAGTTATCCTCTATGTTTCTGATGAAGAGGTCCCCGACTGACACTTTCTCACAAATCTATTTTAACACGTGTTGCAAATAAATAAACACTATGACTTTTTTATTTTTTTTATTTGATACTATCAATCTTTTGTAGAAATAGTGTTTTGCTCTGCAATGCTATTTTGGTCACAACTCATGATACTCATGATACTCATCTTTAACTACACTATATAAATTATACCACACATGAATCTGTATACAGCTGTTAGATGTAGTGTTCATAAAAATTGCACAGCCAACCTGTATAGACTTTGGCCCACCAGGGAAATTCAGTCAGAGAGTTTCTGTCTATTTTTAACCCCTTCCAGCCAAAGTCATTCTGACCCAAACTCCAAAGCCCCATTTTTCAAATATAAAATATGTCACACTATGTGGTGGTTATCATTTTAGAATGCTTTTATTTATTCCAGCGATTCTGAGATTCTTCCAGCCACAACTTCTTCCTGTCTGCAGAGTGTAACACACAAACATCTTTGGCTCCTTGCTATTGAACACCCTTCCTTGCCTTTTCCCCACCTCTACACTTGCCATCCATACTGCCCCAAATGGTAATGATACCCTCTTTTGTGCCCCACACAGTAATGAATGCCCCTTCTGTGTTCCGTATATGCAGTGATTCTCTTTACCATCACAAACCTTTATGATGAAACTAAGGTTATCCTGGCTAGTGATGAAAGGGACAGGAGCCCCAGAATGCGTATAGCCACTACTATATTTTACACGAGTACCTCTATGAGTTTGAAATTATAGGCTAAATTATTCTTGATCATCATTCATTTAAGTTGTCCACCACCCTTCACTAACTCTGAGACAGAAGGAACTCATCATCAGATGGCTTAACAGAGTCTGCAGATGTGACTTTTCTCTCTCAACATTGGCCTGTGGGTCTCTGTGGAACCGAGCGGCACAGTGTTATGCAAGCGGGTGTGGACCCACTGTGCCACTTACTGGCTATACCCTGGAGGGGCATGACTAAGTAACTACCTGGTATTCACTAGAGCCTCTGATGGTGAGGATAGGCTTGGGCCATTAGGGTAGTCACCAGGTGCCACTCCAGAGCAGTCCCCGAGTCAGTGAAAGCTGACCTGTGGGGTCAAAGATACTGGTGCAAAGCACAGAGGGAAAAGACATAGTCAGGAAGTCCGGAGTCAGGGCAGGCAGTGAGCAAGCAATGTCCATAATTCAAAGCAGAACTTAAAAACACCTTCACACAAGGAACTAGACAAGTGTAACAGTCCAGGTCTGGTTCAGAGTCTATTATTGCAACTACTTGGGGTAATTGCAAGGCCGATATCGTAGTCAGGAGAAAGCCAGTGGTCGATGCACAAGATGGAGTGTCCGTATTAGCAGCAGAGCAGGAGAGACTAGCTTAATTACAGGCTGAGAGCACAATAATCTCGCAAGGCAGGAAGTGCAATGCTGGGCTTAAAGAGGACCTTTCACCACCCCGACATGCCTGTTTTAATAGCTTCATGCATTGCCCATGTAATAACAATTCTTTAGCATCTATTCTTATGTCTCTGTGTTCTGCCATTCCTTTATTATTCCTGCTAGAAGTTATGAATGAATTGCTATTAGCCTTCAGTAAGGGTACAAAGGGGTGGTATCCAGTTGGTCCACAACAACAAGGTCCACAATAAAATCTATTGGAAATTGATCCCCAAGGCCTAGATGGAACTGGAAGTGGTTGAAGAAGACCTAGAGGGGGAGATCGTGGTGTCTTGTTTCGTGCACATGTTAAACAGGAAAAATATATTTTCTCACATCGTTCTTACAATTAGGCCACCAAAATGAACAAAGCAGTAGGTCATAAGTTTTCATGACTCCAAGATGCCCTGCAAGTTTAAAATTGTAAACCAGTTTGAGGACTTCAAGTCGAGCAGATTCAGGGACGTATATTCTGTGTTCCTGCTTCCAAAAACCTTCTTTAAAGGAAAGGTCCACATCTTTAAAACGATGGTTGAGAAAAGAGTCATTCTGGTATCCCTCTCTGAGCATGGTTAAAAGTTCTTTGGAATCCAGTATTACTACAACATTTTTGGAAGATAAAATAGTAGACTCTGTTTTAGACCCTTCCTGTGGTTCAGCAAGATTCCTGGAAAAAGCCTGGCCATTTCTTGAACCTGGCCGATAAGAAATAATGAAATTAACTCTAGAGAAAAACAATGCCCATCTTGCTTGTCTTGCAGACACTCTTAGCTGTACGGATGAACTCAAAAATTTTGTGGTCAGTAAGGACAGTCACTGGATGATTAGCTCCTTCCAAAAGATGTCTCCATTCAGAGAAAGCAACTTTAATGGCCAACAGTTGTTTCCTGTGTCGTAATTTCTTTCTGCCGATGATGTGGTATGAGAAAGAAATGCACATGGATGAAGTTGCATCTTGTCTGCAACTCGTTGAGACAGGACAGCTCCCACAGTAGAGTCTGAGGCACCTACTTCAACAACAAAATGCATTTCAGGATTTGGATGGACCAGTATGGGTATAAAGAGAGTCTTTAGTTGGTCAAAAGCAACTTGTGCATCTGGAGACCATGAAAATACTTGTTTTTTCTTTGTGAGTAAAGTGATTGGTAAGATCATTTTTAGAAAAGTATTTTATGAATCTCCTGTAGAAATTTGCAAACCCTATAAATCGCTGAACATCTTTAAGATTTCTTGGAGTGGGCCAATCCATGATAGCTTAGATTTTTACTAGGACCCATACTCAAACCTTTTGGGGAGATGATATATCCAGGAAATGGGATTTTTGTTTGTTCAAATTCACATTTTTACAGTTTGATATAAAGATTATTCTCCTGTAGACGTTCCAAGGCTAACTGAACATGTCTGCAATGTTCCTACAAGGTGTCTGAAAATATAAGGATGTCATCAAAGTACACAACAACAAATTGGTCTAAGAAGTCTCGAAACACATCATTAAAGCGAACCTTTCACCTCATTTTCACTTTATAAACTAGCAACAGTACCTTATAGATTATCTTCAGTGTGTTCTTATACATGTTAGTGCCGCTTTCCTGCGATGTTTATTCTTGAAAAAATCATCTTATAAAGTTCACATTTCCAGCTCCAACAGTCACGCAACAAGTCAAGGGGGTATCCCTTCCCTCACCTCTGGCTGTACCTCCCCTGCCCTAACCCCGCCTCTATGCTCTGTAATTGACAGCCGGCTCAGTCGCCGGGACCGCGCTTGTGAATCCACAGGAAATGACGACTGTGATGCGTTCCACAGTGGAACGCATTAGAACTCTATTATAGGATTGTTACTATGCGTTCCGTGGATTGAAGCAGGGGGAGGTGTGGACTCTTGAGGGGCCGCTGTGTGCTGGTGAGTTTGGGCAGACAAGGCAGAGGAGGCGTGTTTGATGAGAGGGCAGGGTATACTGGGAGGCGCTAGTTCCAGCATGTAAGCTGGTGGGTGGAGCGCACCAGGGAAGGTAGTGCCGATGCGTTCCAATGTGGAGCGCATCGGGAAGGAAAGGGGGCGTGGTGTGGAAGGCGGACTTCCTATATGGGCGTTACTGTAGATAGGGGAGCGCGCGGACGGGAGGGAGAGCAGACAGGCAGGCATTGCGTACGGCGCATGCGCGATTCTGTTACAGGATCGCGCTTGTGTCTGCAAGAAAGACGGGTGGCGAGTGAGGAGGACGGCGCATGCGCAGGATTCACAAGCGCGGTCCCGGCGACTGAGCCGGCTGTCAATTACAGAGCATAGAGGCGGGGTTAGGGCAGGGGAGGTACAGACAGAGGTGAGGGAAGGGATACCCCCTTGACTTGTTGCGTGACTGTTGGAGCTGGAAATGTGAACTTTATAAGATGATTTTTTCAAGAATAAACATCGCAGGAAAGCGGCACTAACATGTATAAGAACACACTGAAGATAATCTATAAGGTACTGTTGCTAGTTTATAAAGTGAAAATGAGGTGAAAGGTTCGCTTTAACAAAATGTTGAAAGGTTGCAGGGGTGTTACAGAGGCCGAATGACACAACCAGGTATTCAAAATGTCCGTATGTAGTTCTAAAGTCTTCCACTCATCCCCTGGATGAATGCGTATGAGATTATAGGCCCCTCTCAAATCTAGTTTTGTAAAAATGTTAGCAGAGCGGAGTCCTTCCAGCAACTCAGGAATCTTATTTAGTTCTCTGTAGTCAATACATGGTCTCAAGGTTGAGTCTTCCTTTTCTACAAAGAACAAAGGTGCCCCAGCTGGGGATGAGGAGGGTCGAATGATGCCTTTCTTTAAATTTTCATCCAAGTGTTCTCTGAGCACTTTTAATTCTGGTTCAGAGAGATTGTAATTTCTGCCAAAAGGAATAGTAGCTCCAGGAAGCAACTCAATGGGACAATCATAAGGACCAGGGCCTTCTTTAACCACCTCCCGTCACACTAACGCCGAAGGGTGTCATTGCTGCGGCGCTCCCAGGTCACACTAACGCCGATTGGCGTCATCTCGCGTGAGCCGAGATTTCCTGTGAACGCGCGCACACAGGCGCGCGCGTTCACAGGATCGGAAGGTAAGCGAGTGGATCTTCAGCCTGCCAGCAGCGATCGTTCGCTGGCAGGCTGTAGATGCGATTTTTTTTAACCCCTAACAGGTAGATTAGACGTTGTTTTGATAACAGCGTCTAATATACCTGCTACCTGGTCCTCTGGTGGTCCCTTTTGCTTGGATCGACCACCAGAGGACACAGGCAGCTCAGTAATAAGTAGCACCAAACACCACTACACTACACTACACCCCCCCTGTCACTTATTAACCCCTGATCACCCCATATAGACTCCCTGATCACCCCCCTGTCATTGATCACCCCCCTGTAAGGCTCCATTCAGACGTCCGTATGTTTTTTACGGATACATGGATCGGATCCGCAAAACATGATTTGGCCTGTCAGTATCCCTTTAATATTGATTGGACCCTGGGCAAGAATTTACTTGGGCCCCCTGGATCCCGCCTTCACACACCCTAGCATGCAATCACGCCCTCCACCACAACACACACAAAAAATAATAATCCACACACCTCGTAGAGTAAACCGCGGATCCGCAAAAAACGGAAGCCGCCCGTGTGCCTTCCGCAATTTACGTAACGGAACGGGCGGCCCATTGTAGACATGCCTATTTTTGTCCGCAAAATGGACAAGAATAGGACATGTTCTATTTTTTTGGCGGGGCCATGGAACGGAGCAACGGATGCGGACCCAAACAACGGCCGTGTGCATAAGGCCTAAGCACAATGCAGTCTCATGAGTGGTCCCCACCACACCCCTGCCTTGCAGCCTCACAGGAGTACAGGACCAGTATCTGTACACGTATGTATGGCATAATTGGGATGCACATCACACATGACATGACACAGGTCTTTACCAGGCTGCAGGCCAGCAGACACATTATTATTGCCACATGTGTCACATGCCACTACTGACTGTACAGTCGTTCAGAGTTCAGACAGTTAACAGTTCCACTTCCTTCAGAAAAGCGAACCTGCTGTGCACTCCAGCGACTTACAGATAGAGGCAGTGGCGTTGCTATGGCTGGTGTCACCCTTTGCTCAGGGGGGCCCTCATGGTGTGGTGTGGAGTGGTCATTTTTTACTAAGGAATATAGTTTAACCGTTTATGTGCACTTTTGGTCTATGTGCAGATATCTGATTGGAGATGACTTAGTGACTTATTTTTTTCTCTTTTGCACATAAACGGTTAAACTATATTCCTTAGTAAAAATGACCAGTCCACACCACACCATGAGGGCCCTCCTGAGCAAAGGTTAGTAAATGTGGCCGGCCGGGTGGCCCCAGTTCAGCAGACAGAAAGAACCCAACCCCTTATGTTTCCCGTCTCTATAATAATCCCCCACTAATGGGGTTATTTAAATTACTGGTGGATTTTTAGAGAGACGAGAGACTTAAGGGGTTCTCTCTGTCTGCTTAATTGTGGGCTGGGGCCAGATTTACTAATCTTTGCTCAGGGGGGCCCTCATTTTTACTAAGGAATATAGTTTAACCGTTTATGTGCAAAAGAGAAAAAAAAGGAGTCACTAAGTCAGCTCCAATCAGATATCTGCAGCACATAGACCAAGACTCTTGGTCTATGTGCAGATTGATATCTGATTGGAGCTGACTTCTTACTTTCTCTTTTGCACATAAATGGTTAAACTATTCTTCCTTAGTGAAAATGACCAGTCCAGTCCACACCATGACGGCCCCCCTGACCCTGAGCAAAGATTAGTAAATGTGGCCGGTGGTGGGGCCCCAGGCCACAGTTCAGCAGCAGACTGCAGACAGAGAGAACCGAACCCAACCCCTTATGTCTCCTGGGGCCGTCTGTCTCTATCTCCCACTAATTTATGAATGGAACTGATCATCTGGGGTTAATTATTAATTCGGGGTGACCTGACCGGCCTAAATTTCTAATATAAAATAAAATCAATATGTGGGCTGCTTTTTGCTTAACCAAATCTCCTCCCCTCCAGGCACGGCAGTGGCAGGTCTCAGGTCTGGCTGTGTAAGGTAGGTACTAGGTGAGTGAGTCACTGGTGCCTTGGTCTGGTCACGTGAGGCCGTGAGTGACTCACCACCCAATCCCTTTAGCTCCGGACCGGAGGCGGAGACTTAGTCCCTGGACTCCCTGCTGCTGGCCTGGCTGCTCCGCCGTGGCGCCACTCACCAGGCTGCGGTGAGTGAGTCACACACACACCCCCTTTTACCACGTGATGGCGGGGCGCCGACGTGCTTGCTAAGCAGCGCTTGTAAGTTGTTCTGAAGACTGCTGCTGGCGCTGCGCATAGTGTGAATCAGAATGGGATGGGACTGGGAGTCGGGACTCTGGAAACGGAGCTCCCTTTGGCCCCCAGGAGCAACTGGGCCCGGGGCAGCTGCCCCTTTTGCCCTGCGGCAAAGACGGGCCTGATAAGGACGATGAGGAGGTAGTTGATCAGCTTTTTTCTTGCTGCAGATATCACTAAACTGTTGATACTGAGGTGGCAAATTATCATAACTCTCATGAGGAATTTTGGAAACTTTTATTTGTTTTTGGATGAATAAACAATTGTCCTTGCAGTATTCAGAAAGAAATGTAACAGTCCTTGATTCCCAGTTAATAGAAAGATTATGGATAGCAAATCACGGAATTCCTAAAATAACCGGAAAGTTGGGAAAGAAATCAGATGAAAACTAATAGTTTATGATGATCAGGTTCAATACAGATTCCAAGTTCAATTGTCTCGTGAGTTACAGGTCCAGATGATAAAGGTGATCCATCAACAGTTTCCATGTCAATTGGCATGGATTTTGTTCTACGCGCAATGTTATTATCAAGCGCAAATTGTAAGTCTATGAAAATTCCCCCTGCCCCAGAATCTAACATGGCAGAGCATTGCAGTTTATGGCTCCCAACAATGACCTGTATTGGAATGACAAAATAAGAAGATGATGAATACATTTTGCTTTTGTTTTGGGTTAGAAATGAAATGGTCTGCATTACTGAATCCAGCAGTTCAGAAAAGTTCAAAATTACTATCTGCCTTAGCAATAGTGCAGGTTTTAGACCTTTGAAACTTGTTGGGACAATTAATGGCATAATGTCCTGAGCCCCCACAATTGAGGCACAGATTTTCTGTACGGCCCCTCTTTGTCTACTGCACTAAGAAGTTTTATGGTGACATCAATCTGCATAGGTTCTGGTAAGGATTCAATCTTTTGCTGTGTGCTCAATGCTGATTGATTGAAGGAGTAGGTAGGTTTGTTTCCAAATATCCGTGGTCTCTCTTTTCTATGTTTAGTAAGTCTTTGATCAATTCGGATGCACAGTTGTATAAAATCCTCCAAATTATTCAGAGCCTCAACTCTGGCAAGTTCATCCTTCACTAGCTCTGATAACCCTCATCAAAATTGACTCCTTTGGGCTGCTACATTACATGTGGTGTCAGCTACCCATGATGAAATTCTGCTGTGTATTCAGCAACTGAGCGCCGTCCTTGTCGAAGATTATGCAATTTGGTCTCAGCTGTAGCATAATGATTAGGGTCTTCAAAAACGTAATCCATAGCAGTGATAACGTTATCTAAATCATTGAGGAGGTCATAGTTCTTTTCCACATAAGGGGAGGCCCATGCAAGAGCTTCATCTGTCGCTGTTGCATTTGGAAATATATGCGGTATTGATTAAGGAATCCTCTGTAATGGTGACGATCCCCACTGAACTTTGATGGCAGAGGCATACGGGTATTTAAATCTGAGCATGAGTTGCGCATATCCAGAAGTTGATTTTGCCATTCAATTATTTCTTGTTGTTGATCCAGCACCAGGGTTTGTAACTTAGAACATTTTTCTTGGTAAATAGCACCAAATTCTTGAAGCTCAGCCACTTGTTGCCTCAAGGTGGTCACAACAGACTCCATTTTTGGGTGAGATTATTCTGTAATGGTTCGGGTCTGGTTCGTAGTCTATTATTGCAACTACTTGGGGTAATTGCATGGCCGATTTTGTAGTCAGGAGGAAGTCAGTGGTCGATGCAAAAGATGGAGCGTCAGTATTAGAGGAGTAGGCAAATACCGTAGTAAGGACGAAGCCAGTGATCGATACACAAGATTGAGCGTCCGTATTAGCAGCAGAGCAGGAGCGACTAGCTTGATTACAGGCTGGGAGCACAATAACCTCGCAAGGCAGGAAGTGCAAGGCTGGGCTTAAATAGGATGTTTACTCAAGGAACAGGTTGGAGTAAACCAGGGAGGCTGGAACTGAAACTAGAGGCACAGGGAACTAGGATTCAGTTCAGCACAGGAGCAGTGCAGAAAGCTGAATGGCTCAGTTGGAAGAGCTGCGGCCTGGGATACAGGAGTTCGTGGGTTCAAGTCCTGACAACAAGTTACTGACCAAGATTGCTCAGGCGCCTTTCTGGGGGCAGGAAGCGCCTTTAAAGGGTTTCTGTCATCAGAAAAATGGGTATTAACCTGGCTGACATTAGCGATGTGCTAATGTCAGCTGAACATAACTACACTGCTCAAAAAAATAAATGTGCTGACAACAAAATCACACAAAAATAAAAAAATGGAAATCAAATTTTTTAACCCATGGAGGTCTGGATTTGGAGTCACACTCAAAATTAAAGTGGAAAAACACACTACAGGCTGATCCAACTTTGATGTAATGTCCTTAAAACAAGTCAAAATGAGGCTCAGTAGTGTGTGTGGCCTCCACGTGCCTGTATGACCTCCCTACAACGCCTGTGCATGCTCCTGATGAGGTGGCGGACGGTCTCCTGAGGGATCTCCTCCCAGACCTGGACTAAAGCATCTGCCAACTCCTGGACAGTCTGTGGTGCAACGTGACATTGGTGGATAGAGCGAGACATGATGTCTCAGATGTGCTCAATTGGATTCAGGTCTGGGGAACGGGCGGGCCAGTCCATAGCATCAATGCCAGTCCATAGCATCACACTCCAGCCACATGAGGTCTAGCATGGAGGGCTGTGTGGCCCTCCAAAGAAATGCAACCCCACACTATTACTGACCCAATGCCAAACCGGTCATGCTGGAGGATGTTGCAGGCAGCAGAACGTTCTCCACGGCGTCTCCAGACTCTGTCACGTCTGTCACATGTGCTCAGTGTGAACCTGCTTTCATCTGTGAAGAGCACAGAGCGCCAGTGGCGAATTTGCCAATCTTGGTGTTCTCTGGCAAATGCCAAACGTCCTGCACGGTGTTGGGCTGTAAGCACAACCCCCACCTGTGGACGTCGGGCCCTCATATCACCCTCATGGAGTCTGTTTCTGACCGTTTGAGCAGACACATGCACATTTGTGGAGCTCATTTTGCAGGGCTCTGGCAGTGCTCCTCCTGTTCCTCCTTGCACAAAGGCGGAGGTAGCGGTCCTGCTGCTGGGTTGTTTCCCTCCTACGGCCTCCTCCACGTCTCCTGATGTACTGGCCTGTCTCCTGGTAGCGCCTCCATGCTCTGGACACTACGCTGAGAGACACAGCAAACCTTCTTGCCACAGCTCGCATTGATGTGCCATCCTGGATAAGCTGCACTACCTGTGCCACTTGTGTGGGTTGTAGACTCCGTCTCATGCTACCACTAGAGTGAAAGCACCGCCAGCATTCAAAAGTGACCAAAACATCAGCCAGGAAGCATAGGAACTGAGAAGTGGTCTGTGATCACCACCTGCAGAACCACTCCTTTATTGGGGGTGTCTTGCTAATTGCCTATAATTTTCACCTGTTGTCTATCCCATTTGCACAACAGCATGTGAAATTGATTGTCACTCAGTGTTGCTTCCTAAGTGGACAGTTTGATTTCACAGAAGTGTGATTGACTTGGAGTTACATTGTGTTGTTGTTGTCCCTATGTGCCGCCGTTATTTAGAAAAATGAACTTTTATAATATGCAAATGAGCCTCTAGGAGCGCGGGGGGGGGGGGGGGGGGTTGCACCTGCTCCTAGAGGCTCCGTTTGCTTACCTCTTTACCTCCGTTTGCTTACCTCTTGCTTACATGTTTTTATATTTTAGGCTATTTTATCTTTTAGGCTAGGATTGTCTGATATTTTAATTATACCAACTAGTATAGTTTAAGGTCTGTGTCAAACTCGGCTTGCAAAAAACTCCACCTGAATGGTCCCTAATACATAACACCACTACAGTATTACTGCCACTGTAAGGGGAACCAGCTGGGGAAGTGGTTAGTGGGAGATCTAGTAGGCATTCCAAAACCAGAAGAACAGGAGAGCCAGCTGGGAGAGTAGTGAGTCAGTGGGAGCTCTCGGGGGTGGACCTAAGCCTGCAGTGCTGAATAAAAAGCATGTTGTCTGCAAGAGGGGTGGTAGTGCAGTATGAAGGTTAGGCCAAGTTCACACTTCAGTTATTTGGTCAGTTTTCAGGAGTGGGTCAAAAACACAGAACAGGTGCAAATCTTT
Source organism: Bufo bufo (assembly GCF_905171765.1). Classification (NCBI taxonomy): domain Eukaryota; kingdom Metazoa; phylum Chordata; class Amphibia; order Anura; family Bufonidae; genus Bufo; species Bufo bufo. The sequence goes on along the minus strand of NC_053393.1, from coordinate 365,831,833 downwards.
ACATTACACCTGATCTCTGTGTAGGCTTCACTACTGGTTTTGGCTCAAAATAACTGATGGAAATAACTGACCAAATAACTGAAGTGTGAATTTGGTCTAAGTTATTTGCTGTCTGTCCAATCTGATTGCAAACTACAGATTGATATCTGTGGAAAATCTATTCTCAGTTCTTGAGATTCGGGCCCCCCAAGCAACATTCAGAGAAGTTGCACCATCTGCACCAGGGTTAATCCAGCCCTGCCCTGAGGTACCAATACAATGGAACCCCTAAGAAAGACCCAGTTTTGGAAATTACACCCCCAGGGAATAAAGCTAGAGTGTAGTGATGGTTGTGTGTTTCATTAACTTTATTAACTTTGCACTGTGAAAATAACATTTTTTGCAACATTATGTTGCTTTAACCAAGATGTAAGGGCTAACAGGATAAAAAACACCCTACAGCCATTTCTCCTTAGTAAGGAAATACTTCAAAGGTGGTCATATACTGCTACTTGAGCAAATAACAGGGCAGAAAAGAGAAAGAGTGCCATTTGGATATTAAATCATTATATTGCTGGAATGAGTTATGGGCACCATGTTGCAATTACAAAACCCCTGAGGTTTAAGTACAGTGCAAACCCCCAAATAATTACCCCTTTCTGGAAACTACACCCCCAGGAATTCATCTGGGAGTGATGGTCTTTCTGTCATTGTAGTACAGTTCTGTATCCCTTGTTGGAGATCGAAGCCTGCATCTGGTTGCTAGGCCTCTTTCCCTGACTCATGGGGTGTGTGTGCTCTGTGGCTATTAAAGAGCCTGTGCACCTGTACACCAATCTTCATCAGCCAATGGTGTCTGTGTACTGACCTCTTCCTGATTCCAAGATTCTGACCGTCTGCCTCTTGAGTTGACCTGTGCCTATTCTCCATTCTGACCCTGTGATGCCTGCCCTTATCTTTAGACTGATTTTTGCATTTGCATTATCTTTGCCTGCTCTGACCTCAACCTTACACAGACCACAAGTTTTGCCTGATCCTTTGGTGCTTCACTCTGCTGTCTCTGACCCTGTGGATCAGCAGTCAACTGCATTGAGACTATTCCAAGAGGTAGAGGCCTGGTGGCTCCCCTGCAGCTAAGGCCAGATTCCTGTACAGAAGTTAAAGGGTGAAAACCAGGGGACTGCCAGGATAACACCCTCAGGACTAGCCCAAAGTCAAATTGGTTGGCACAGTGAATCCACTGTCCTTAATAGTTTCATAGACTTTATTAACATTTGACCATGAAAAATATTTTTTTTTTCCAATTGTCTGTTGCATTATCCATACATTTTTCATTTAAACAAGGGTTAAAGTGGTTTTCCGAGACTTTTATACTGATGATCTATCATCTGGATAGGTCATCAGTATCTGATTGGTGGGGGTCTGACACCTGGGACCCCTGCAGATTAGTTGTTTGAGAAGCAACGGCACTCGCAGTAGTGCCACTGCCTTCTCGTAGCTTAGCCTAGGCCATGTGATGTGATGTTCATCTGTCTCATAGCATAGGCACAGCTCAGTCCCATTGAAGTAAATGGTTCTGAGCTGTGATACCATGTGCAGTTTCTGTACAATGTATGATGACGCTGTGCTTGGTAAGCTGAGAGAAGGTAGTGCCTTCTTAAACAGCTGATCGGCGGGAACCCCGATCAGATACTGATGACCTATCAAGAGAATTTTTTTCCCCATCTCCATATTTTAATTTTACTTTTTCCATTGAGCTAGCTGTATGAGGGCTAGTTTTTTGTGGGAGAGATTGTAGTGTTTAATGGCACCATTGTGTGTTACAAATTACTTTTTGATTGCATTTTATGTTATTTTTTGGTAGGTAAAATAAACGAAAAACGGCTATTCTAACAGTGTTTTTATTTTTTATTTTTATGGGGTTCATCGTGAGGTATAAATGACATGGTCGTTTTATTCTGTGGGTGGATACGATTATAATGATATGAAATTTATATATATTTTTTTAAGTTTTACTTACACATGTAGCCGAGCTAAAATTGACTCTGATAGCTCTGTTAACATGTCAGTGTTATCTCGTGCCATTGTTGACAAAAGCCATTGAAATACATTGAAAAAGTTAGTGCACCTTTTTGTGGCATTTTTAATGCATTAACCATCAAATTTAGCCTGGTTGCATCTGTACTTTTAGAACCATATTCTATCATCCATAGCACATTTGAATATTTCTGTCAAGGTATCTATATGAGGGCTTTTTATTGTGGAATAAGCTGCAGTTTTTATTGGTGCATATAGCTTTTTGATGACTTTTATATATTTGGGGAGGTGAGGTGGCCAGATAATAGCAATTCTGTCAGTGTTTTTTTTATTATGGGGTTCCTGTGGGGTAATAACATGGTAACAAATATATAAAGGCTTTTTTTTTTTTTACTACTTTTACACCGTTAAATCACTTTTTTTAATTATTGTATTTTCTATTGATGGAGCTGTAGGAGTGCTTGTTTTTTTGCGGGATCAGGTTTAGTTTCCATTGGTGTCATCCATTTTTCAGAAGGCAAGGGGGCTAAATAGTATACATTCTGTAAATTTTTTAAAATTTTTCATGGGTTTCAATGTGTGGGTTATATAACGTTAATTTTCTGCTGGTTCATATGATTATGATACCAAATTTATATGTCTTTTATATATACATTTATTTTATTAAAAATCTTTTGTATTTTACATTGCCATTGTTTTTTTTATAGTTTTTTTTTAACTTTTTAGTGTGTTCACTTTGCAGGATAAGTAACATACCAAATTTATTTGTCTTTTATATGTACATTTATTTGATTAAAAATCTTTTGTATTTTACATTGCCATAGTTTTTTTTATAGTTTTTTTTTAACTTTTTAGTGTGTTCACTTTGCAGGATAAGTAACATACCAAATTTATTTGTCTTTTATATGTACATTTATTTGATTAAAAATCTTTTGTATTTTACATTGCCATAGTTTTTTTTCTTTTTTTTTTTTACTTTTTAGTGTGTTCACTTTGCAGGATAAGTAACATGATAATTTTATAGATTGGGTTGTTATGAACATTTTTCATTTTTTTAAGTCACACTCGGGACTTGAAATGGTATTGTCCTAATCAGTGTTATAATATGTGGCAATGCTTATCAATTACATGGTATTGTACTTGTTTTACATTGACAGTCATAGTGAGCCTATTAGAACTTGCTTGTGGCAGGGTCTAATCGGCTTCCATAGCTGGCAGACCTGTGGGCCATTGTTTGACTTCTGTTTGCCATAGAAAACGTAGGTACCAGTTTTGCAATGACAGTGACAGTAAGCCTATTAGACCCTGCCTGTGGCACCCTGTGATCACATCGTCGGCGCTGATGGCCAGACGGAAGAAGCTCCCTCCCTCTGTCAACCTCTTCGATGCTGTGGTTGCCATTTTTTGTAGCATGTAAGGGGTTCAACTTCTGGGATCGGAGCTAGCTCTGATCTCGGCAGTTGCAGCAAAGTGTCAGCTGTGTGTCACAGCTGACATCTGCAGCAGATGGCACTGTCACAGCTCCTGAGCTCACCCCATCCACTCAATATATACTGGATTGCAGTAAATCACTCTGATCTCGGCAGTTGCAGCAAAGTGTCAGCTGTGTGTCACAGCTGACATCTGCAGCAGATGTCACTGTCACAGCTCCTGAGCTCACCCCATCCACTCAATATACAGGGAGTGCAGAATTATTAGGCAAGTTGTATTTTTGAGGATTAATTTTATGATTGAACAACAACCATGTTCTCAATGAACCCAAAAAACTCATTAATATCAAAGCTGAATATTTTTGGAAGTAGTTTTTAGTTTGTTTTTAGTTTTAGCTATTTTAGGGGGATATCTGTGTGTGCAGGTGACTATTACTGTGCATAATTATTAGGCAACTTAACAAAAAATAAATATATACCCATTTCAATTATTTATTTTTACCTGTGAAACCAATATAACATCTCAACATTCACAAATATACATTTCTGACATTCAAAAACAAAACAAAAACAAATCAGTGACCAATATAGCCACCTTTCTTGGCAAGGACACTCAAAAGCCTGCCATCCATAGATTCTGTCAGTGTTTTGATCTGTTCACCATCAACATTGCGTGCAGCAGCAACCACAGCCTCCCAGACACTGTTCAGAGAGGTGTACTGTTTTCCCTCCTTGTAAATCTCACATTTGATGATGGACCACAGGTTCTCAATGGGGTTCAGATCAGGTGAACAAGGAGGCCATGTCATTAGATTTTCTTCTTTTATACCCTTTCTTGCCAGCCACGCTGTGGAGTACTTGGACGCGTGTGATGGAGCATTGTCCTGCATGAAAATCATGTTTTTCTTGAAGGATGCAGACTTCTTCCTGTACCACTGCTTGAAGAAGGTGTCTTCCAGAAACTGGCAGTAGGACTGGGAGTTGAGCTTGACTCCATCCTCAACCCGAAAAGGCCCCACAAGCTCATCTTTGATGATACCAGCCCAAATCAGTACTCCACCTCCACCTTGCTGGCGTCTGAGTCGGACTGGAGCTCTCTGCCCTTTACCAATCCAGCCACGGGCCCATCCATCTGGCCCATCAAGACTCACTCTCATTTCATCAGTCCATAAAACCTTAGAAAAATCAGTCTTGAGATATTTCTTGGCCCAGTCTTGACGTTTCAGCTTGTGTGTCTTGTTCAGTGGTGGTCGTCTTTCAGCCTTTCTTACCTTGGCCATGTCTCTGAGTATTGCACACCTTGTGCTTTTGGGCACTCCAGTGATGTTGCAGCTCTGAAATATGGCCAAACTGGTGGCAAGTGGCATCTTGGCAGCTGCACGCTTGACTTTTCTCAGTTCATGGGCAGTTATTTTGCACCTTGGTTTTTCCACACGCTTCTTGCGACCCTGTTGACTATTTTGAATGAAACGCTTGATTGTTCGATGATCACGCTTCAGAAGCTTTGCAATTTTAAGAGTGCTGCATCCCTCTGCAAGATATCTCACTATTTTTGACTTTTCTGAGCCTGTCAAGTCCTTCGTTTGACCCATTTTGCCAAAGGAAAGGAAGTTGCCTAATAATTATGCACACCTAATATAGGGTGTTGATGTCATTAGACCACACCCCTTCTCATTACAGAGATGCACATCACCTAATATGCTTAATTGGTAGTAGGCTTTCGAGCCTATACAGCTTGGAGTAAGACAACATGCATAAAGAGGATGATGTGGTCAAAATACTCATTTGCCTAATAATTCTGCACGCAGTGTATACTGGATTGCAGTAAATCACTAGCAATCCAACATACACTCTGTTGTCCTTGTTTTTTCCCCTGATGACGCTAATTCAGCAGTTAAACATGTTGGGAGGACAATCATTTTGTGTTTCTGTGTTCTAACCAGCATGTGATCCCCTTTTAGAGAAAGCAATAGGCAGGGGTCTAAGAACCTTGCTAATACAAATACAAATTTGCTGTTTGGGTACAAAATATACAATTAATACATATCAAAAGTAATACAGGTGTGATACAGGGGTCACGTGTAGTTTTTTTTAATGAACACTAGGGCCACAAGCCCTGGAGGAGTGGAGTAGAGGATGGGAGTGGTTGTGGCTCTGGCTGCAATAATTAGTCACAGTGTCAATCCTTACACTGGGCAATGATAGGAGGGCACCCCCTTTCTTCCTTCAGGGCACAGCCTAATGTTGGGGTTCCTGCTCCTAATGGTAGTTGGGGTGCCTTTTGGTGTTATGAGTGCTGTACGTATGCAAGGCAGGAGGTGTAGGTGCTGTGGCCAGAGTCAGTAACTGATGATACAGAATAAACAAGTCTCTCTTTACTAAAGCACAGAATGGGAGTTGAAGTACATCCAACGATATAAGGGCACAGTTCCAAGGTAAATCACAGTCTCTTTACCAATAGCTGTATACAGGCAAACAACAAGAGCGATGATAATAGGAGCAGTATACCCTAGACTCCTTCTAAACATTTTGCAACATTTCCAAGAAGATTGCAGGCATGCAAAACTTTTAAAAATAAGTATTGCAGTCCCACGGTGGGGTGCAAATCCTACAAATGGTCGGCCAACCCGTTATGAGTCTGAAAGGTGCCATTGACTGTTAATCCTTCCACCATGAGCAAAGTCTATTGGCCATAAACAGCGAATACCTTGTTAGCACACAGACTTGTTATACTGGAAGGTCTATGAATGTCTTCTCCAGGTCCTCAAGGTCTCCAATGTCTTCTCCCCTCAGGCTGCACATCATACTGCTGGATGTGTCAGAGGAGCACTGAAAGCCCAGGAATCAGCATCCTGTACAGCCAGCAGTGGTGATATGTGTGGGAGCACGTCGTCAGGTCAGGGAAGCAGGTAAGCATTTTTTTTATGGAGCTGGAGAGGGCACTGGGGGCCAAAGGGGGGGGGCCCACAAGGAGGACATAACTACTGTGAGGGGGCACAAAAGTGGGCATAACTACTGTGAGGGGCACATATCTGGGCATAACTACAGTGAGGGGGCAGAAAAGGGGGCATAACTACAGTGAGGGGGCCCAAAGGTTGGCATAACTACTGTGATGGGCACAAAGGTGAGTATAACTACTGTGACGAGCACAAAGGTGGGCATAACTACTGTGAAGGGACACAAAGATTGGCGTAACTACTGTGACTGGCACAAAGATGGGCATCACTACAGTGAGGTGCCGCAAAGAGGACATAACTACTGTGAAGGGGCACAAAGGTTGGCATAACTAATGTGAAGGGGCACAAAGATGGGCATAACTAATGTGAAGGGGCCACAAGGTGGGCATAACTACTGTGAGGGTGGCACAATGTGAGCATTTCAACTGTAAAGGAGGCACAAAGATAGGCAGGACATATGTAAAGGGGCACAATGTGGGCATTAGTTCTGTGAGTGGGCACAATGTGGGCATAATTGCTGTGAGGGGACACAATTTGGGCATTAGTACTGTGTGGTAGCACTAAAGGGAAATGCCTCAGATTAACCTGTTATACATTAGGATGGCTCAGTCATACAGGACCAGCACAGCACCCCGTCCTACGGGTACCTATTTAACAGGGGCAGTCACCATCCCTTCCTTATGTGAATACTCTTTTTGCTCTATCACCACAGAGACCTTGTTCCGGATCCAGCGGACATCACGTCGATGCCAGCGACACCCAGGATGAGGTAGGACCAGTTGGTTCTTTCGTTTATTGCAAGGTGTATTGGTAGTCCTAGTGTAGGTGTGCTTTTTATGTCCATCTACCTGTGTATGACCTCTGCCTGTTTACCAACCCTGATACCCTGCTGTATGCCATGACTTCAGCTTTGTTTTACAGATACATAGAATGCTGCCTGCCCTGATCTTGGCCTGTCTCCTGACTACGAGTATTGTCTGCATCTTCAGTGCTTCAATCATTGTCTTTGACCCTTGTCAACTACACCGGGACTATTCCAAGAGGTAGTGGCCTGGTGGCTCCCCTGCAGTAAAGACCACATCCCTGTATAGGGGTTAAAGGGTGAATATTGATGTTGAGCGAATTTCTGTTTTCAAGTTCGGTGTACAAGGTTCGGGTTTGGGATATTTAAGAATAACGTTATGGATTCCGCTACCATGGACCATAACTTATGGTCCGTGGTAGAGGAATCCATAACGGAATTCTTAGATAACCCGAACCTTGTATGCCGAACTTGAAAACTTGAAATACCAAGGGACCACCAGGAGAACACCTTAGATCTAGCCCAAAGCCAAACTGGTTGGCACTGTGGGTCCAGACTCTATGCCTATTGCATATTACTATGGGTGTCCAAGACTTAAATGATGCGTGTGGTTGGCGAAGGCTCGCCCCCTTTTTGATCTGATCGCACAGAAAAGCAAAAAATTGTTAATGCTGGCTATGATAGAAAGTTATTAGAACATTCAGCACATCACAGCTTGCTGTGTATGGGTCTGCATAGCCATAGACTGGTCAGAGTGTTCATGCTGTTACCTGTCCATCATTAATATTGACCATAATGGTCACATGAGTATTAGAATTGACCATGGAACAATGGAAGAAGATAGCTTGGTCTGATGAACCACATTTTCTTTTACATCTTGCGGATGGCCAAATGTGTGTGATGGTTGGCAGAGCCAATGTAATGTGCATGTTACTTTGACACACACCACCTACTTAGGCTACTTTCACACTAGCGTTCGGGTGTCCGTTCGTGAGCTCCGTTTGAAGGGGCTCACGAGCGGCCCCGAACGCATCCGTCTGGCCCTAATGCATTCTCAGTGGAGGCGGATCCACTGAGAATGCATCCGCCTGCCAGCGCTCAGCCTCCGCTCCGCTCAGTGAGCGGACACCTGAACGCTGCTTGCAGCGTTCGGGTGTCCGCCTGGCCGTGCGGAGGCGAGCGGATCCGTCCAGACTTATAATGGAAGTCAATGGGGACGGATCCGCTTGAAGATGACACAATATGGCTCAATCTTCAAGCGGATCCGTTCCCCATTGACTTTCAATGTAAAGTCTGAATGGATCCGCTCAGGCTACTTTCAGACTTAGAAAATCTTCTAAGTTATAATGCAGATGGATCCGTTCTGAACGGATGCAAACGTCTGCATTATCGGAGCGGATCCGTCTGATGAAACATCAGACGGATCCGCTCCGAACGCTAGTGTGAAAGTAGCCTTAAACATTGTGGCAGATGAAGTACCCCCCTTCCTTTGTGCCACACTGCAAAATAGTTCAGGATGGTTTGAAGAACTTGACAAACAATTTAAGGTGTTTACTTGGCCTCCAAACTACCAAGATCTTAGTTCAATCGAGCATCTGTGGTTTGCACTGGAAAAAAATGTCTGATCAATGGAGAACCCACCTTGGAAATTACAGGACTGTGTAACTGTTGACATATCATGTCATACTATTTCTAGTTAGCCTGTCTTCAACTAGCAAGGAGAGACAATGCTTGAATGAGTGGTTTTGCCTCCTTGTTTTTGCAATCGGTGGGTTCTCAGCACCTGTAACCCACTGATCAAAACTTTTGACGTCGCTATCACTTTAAGGGGCCTGTTTGTTGTTAACTTCTTGGTGCCTCCACACAACATCTACAAACATTATGCAGGTGGTTATATTATGGCTGATTAGTGTATAACCAACAAGAAATTTGAAAAATGTTTAATGCTAGCAAACTTCTGCTTCCTAAACTTTTTCCAAAACTTTACCTAAACTACTGATTGAAGTTCCAGTGAGTTATCATACACCCATTTTTGCATAGAAAAGAACCGTTATAAAAAGAACCAGGATTCATGAATACAGTCTTTGAAAACATGTAACATAAGTCTTTGAGTTCTCTCTCATACCATTGGTTTTAGTGAACTCATGACCTGCAGATTAGCCTCTGGAATGTTGTAATTGCCCACAACATAGCATTGTCTATTGCATGTAAATCACAGGTGTTATTGATCATTTGGATAAAACATTGGTTAACTTAAAATTATGATATAATCAACTGCTACTGTCCCAGCTCTTGAGTTGCTCTCCAAAATGGCGCTGTTTCTCTCTAAGCTCCTTGCCCCATACCTGCTTACATTTCTTAACATTATTTATACAGAGCATGTGATGTGTGTTCTAGAATTCCTTGTAGCAATAACTATGAAGCCTACTGATTGTAATAAATGTTACATTTAGCGGACAGTAATTGTGGTTTTGTTTACCTTTTCTGTAACATTTTCCACAAATGCGTTTTTGGAATAGATAAGTACTATTGACTCCTTACCAGGAGTTAGCCTTCACATAGTTTTTCTTCAGAAAATGAAAGCCAATTAATCAATCTATGAAAAATGCCAGAATACTATATACATTATTATTCCTCAGATTTGCAACCAACCATCAAGTGTTTTTGATGTCAGGAGAGATTTTGGGAAAGTTGTGGGAAACTAATTAAGGCTTAATTTTCTTGAGGATAGTCTATATAAAAGGATAGCATACTTTAACATTGTTATTTACAAATGGATTCAGACATTAACGATGTCATTTAAAATAACTGAACAAGCATTAAAATAATTCAGTAGTATGATTAATTATTTCTTGAATTTCTCAAGAGTTTGACTGTATGTCATTCCTTGGAGGAATAATAGTTTTTCTACGGATTCATGAAACCAGTGTGGAATTATTTCTAAGTATATTTTTGCAGCAAAAAACTCTTGAAATATATGCCTTGTTTTCACTTTACATTCTTTTTTCTATTCTGTCCTACTTCCTGTAAATGAACTATGTAAACATTACAATTTATGACATCAATAAAATTGAGATGGACATAAAGCCCCTTTACATGGGCCAGTTATCAGGAACGTACAGAGGAGATGATTGCTGCATGCTTTTATCTCATCTGAAAAGTCGACAGTTATCGGGAACGAAAAGTTTGTTCCCGATAATTGCCTGCAAAGTCGCCTGTGTAAAGGGGCCTGAGAGGTGCAAACCATGAGATCTTTACCTTTTCCTTGCCATAAGGGATGAGTGGTATATGTTTATGAAAACTTATAGGATGTCAAGGGTGTATACAACTGTGCTCGTGCAACAGAAACTCATGCATATTGCTCAGTAGAGTAGTGGCTCCTCTTTAGTGGGGTAAAATTCCCTTATGCTTAAAAAATAAAATAAAAAGAAAAGAACAGGAGCTTCTGTAAACATAATGTGAAAGTGGCCTTAGCTTGATAAACTAGTATGCTTTATACTATATTATTAATTAAGGCGACTAAATGAGTAGTTACTTGTTTCTATATTTTGTGTGTGACATGGAAGAGATGAATTTCATAGCTGTATCCAGAAAATCTATGCAAGAATATGGCCCATATTTACTAATGTAAGTGCTCATAGACGCTGTAAATTGTAACAATTTGGTACATCTATTTTTATTAAATTCACAGTTTTTACCTTACCAATGGGTCATAGATTACTCGAAAAGGGAGTAGTTAAGGGGACATGACCTAAGATATAACATATTGTGTCATAATTTTGCCATGAAATTCTAGTGAGCCAATCAATAGTTGATATAAGCTTACTCAAAAATGTATAGCCATGCACCACGTTCCATTCATTCAGAAAGTCTTCAGAACCTTTTGTCTTTTTACATTTTGTTATGTTGCTGCCTTGTGCTTAAATAAGAAAAAAAATCAAGTTTTCCTCAATTAATCTGCACTCAATACCCCAAAATGAGAAGGTGAAAATAGAATTTTAGAAATTTTAGCTAATTTATTAAAAAAGAAAAACTAAAATTTCACATAAACATCAGTATTCAGACCCTTTGCTGTTACACCTGAAATTTAGCCCTGGGTTATCCCATTTCTTTTGATCATCTTTGAAATGTTTCTGGACCTGTAGTAAATTCAGTTAATTGGACATGATTTAGAAACACATCCCACTGTCTATGTAAGGTCTCACAGTTGACAATGCATATCAGAACAAAAACTAAGCCATGAGGAGGAAAGAACTGCCTGTAGAGCTCAGCAACAAAATTGTGTGGAGGCAAAGCTCTGGAGAACAGTACAAAAAAATGTCTGCTCCACTAAAAGCATAATGGCTTCCACAATTGGAATCTTAAATGGAAGAAGTTTGGAACAACCAGGACCCTTCTTAGAGCTGGCCATCCCAAAAAATGAAGTAATCATGGGAGAAGGCACTTGGTAAGAGAGGTAACCAAGAACATAACGGTCACTATGCCTGAGCTCCAAAGATTCTGTGTGCATATGGAAAACAATTTCCAAAAGGTAGTAAAAGACACATAGAGGCTCGATTGGAGTTTGCAAAAAAAAAAAAAAAAAAAACACCTAAAGGACTTTCAGACTGTGAGAAACAAGATATCTAGTCTGATGAAACCAAGATTTAAAGGGAGTCTTTCACCTATACTGACCGTTTTTGAACACTAACACCATTCTCAGCATTTTAGTACCCATATGTGAATGCTACTTACCGTTTAGCTGTCCGTCGCTTATTTCCTTCAAAAAACACTTTAATCCAATATTCAAATTAGTACTGAAGGTGCCCAGGGGCACATATGAATAGCGAAGAGGGGCCTGGGCACCGGCCGCTTGAACGCCAACCCTGGGCACCTTCAGACCTAATTTGAATGTTGGAATAAAGTGTTTTTTGAAGGAAATAGGTGACGGACAGCTAAACAGTAAGTAGCATTCACATATGGGTACTAAAATGCTGAGAATGGTGTTAGTGTTCAAAAACGGTCAGTATAGGTGAAAGACTCCCTTTAACTTTTTAGCCTCAATTCTAAGTGACATGTTTAGAGGAAACCAGGCATTGCTCATCACCTTCCCAATACCATCCATACAGTAAAGCATGGTGGGAACAGCACCATGATGTGGTGGACAGGAAGACTTGTCAGAGTTTAGGGAAAGATGAATGGAGCGCAGTACAGAGATATTCTTAATGAAAACCTGATCCAGATGGGTCTGAAACTCACATTGGGACAAAGGTTCACCTTTTAACAAGACAAGCACACAGCCAAGACAACATTGGACATTGGCTTGAGGACAACTTTGAATTTCCTTCAGTGGTCCAGCCAGAATCATAACTTGAACCCAAACATTCACTTTATCATTATGGGGTACTGAGTCAGGATGGTGAGCAAAAACGTAATTTTAGCACAAGGCCGCAACATAACAAAATGTGAAAAAAGTGAAAGGGTCTGAAGACTTTCTGAATGCACTGTATATCATCCAGACTGAGCCTCTGTGATAAAGTTAGTCCATGTCTAAATAGCCTGTCTTCATTTATGCAGTGTCTTCTGATATCTGCCAAATTTTGAAATGACCGGTACTTAACTATACAAAAGTAAAATTGCATTTCTTCCTTAGGCTACGTTCACATTACCATTTAAATTCTGGTATTCTGGTTTGGAATAAGAACGCAACAATGCAATTACTGGTCACTGACGTACCGAGACATACGGACCTCCCGGCAACAGTGAGTGGCTCTGTGAGACTGGCAACATGTGGTTTGATCTGACAGGTTTTAATTGTGGATCAATAGGCGTCTGTGTTGTTTCTGGTAATGGCCACACCCCTTGCCTCCAGGTGTTGTTTATGTGGTCATTTAACTTTCCTTATTTATAGTTGCTTCTCCCACTATGCTGTGCGGTTTATAGCTTCTGTGCCTGTGGATTGTTTGTGGTTGGATCTCGGCTGAGTTCCTGGTGCTTCCATAGCTTCTTTGACGTTAAGTCTTTCCTTTCCCTTTTTTTATTTTGTTTGGGTTCTGTGTGTTGCATTTCCCTATTGTTTATATTAGGCCTGAAGTAGAATCCTGTTCGTCTTTCCTTTTGGAGGAACAGATAGTCTCATCCCTGCCATTAGTACCGGGGTCCTATAGGGCTAGACAGGACTCTAGGTATTCCTGTGTATGAACTCACGTACCTTTTGGGGTCTGTTCATACTGGTAGTTAGTCAGGATTTTGATAGGGTTTTCACTAGGAGTGTCCATCTTCCTTCCCTAGTTCTCAGGCCTGATTCCCTGTTTCCCCCTTCCCTCCTATGCTCAGTGTGGTGTTTCCCTCCCACACCGAAGCGTGACATTACCAGGTCCTGCCCCCTTTGTGCACTAAAGCCCTAATTTGCATAAATAATAAAAAATTTTCTTCAGAATACTGCATCCGATTTTCAAAAGACAGGTACCATTTTAATCAACAGAATCAACCCTACCAGGCAATATACTTGGTTTAATAGGGTTAATCTTGCTGACTGGTGCTAAGGGTGCTGCCACACAGTTTTGTGTCGTGCATATTTTGGGCAAAAACTGCTTAAAAATTGTGTCTTGAAGCACCTTTTTTTGGCCATTTTGAATAATTTTGGCCATGTAGTGTGTTTTAGCACATCAGTGACAAAAATACCTCCATTCCAGCGTCGCTGCACCAGTCCTTCTGGTCGAGCTTTGGTGTCCTGATTGCAGAGGTGACCTGTCTGTATACTGCACATGACTACTGCAGTAAATAACTGACCTTAGCGGTCTTGCGCTGTATACAGGCACGTCAATGCTGCAGTGAAAATATTTTATTATGGCAGCAGTAGTGGGTGTGATAGGAGCAGTGGAGATGGAACAAAAAGGATTTGAGAGTGCGAGTATAATTTTTTTTTTTTGCTATGCTAGCAGTGTCAATGCTTGATTTTCAATAACTCAAAACATTTAACGAAATCCTTTGGAAAGGACAGAGGTCTCCTCTTTCCCGGCTTGGTCTCTCACTTCCTTGCTTCCTTGTCCAGTAGCTATAACTACAGTCTATTTACAGTACCTCTATTTACCTGGCTTACATACTTTAGACTTGACTTATTGATATACAGTTTTTCTGCTTTACGATGGGTACCTTCAGATTCTGTATGTGAAAGTACTCCAACATTGCAAAATTTTAGAACTACAGTAACAGAAGACTCTCACAGCTTGCTAATGACCAGCTAGTTTCTATCCTTATTTTACAAATTTCTTTACCTGATTTTGAAAGGCTAACTGATAATACTCACCACGCCACACCCCAGTTTTAATGTTATAGAGTTCCATGATACATTTAAAACTACTGAAACCAGGACTATAAGTATATGTGCCGAGGCTAGAAAGGAGCTGGAGTGGAGGATGAGGATGGTATTGACTTTGGCTGCAACAATTTATCACTGTGGCTATCCTTTTGCTGTTGCTCCCTATTACGCACTGTTTCTGTCCTTGGGCACACCTTGGTACTGGTGCTCCTGCCTGATGGTATTTGGGGTGCCCATGATGTAAAGTATCTGTATGAGTGCAAGGCAGGGCATGTGGAGTGAAATGGTCAGTGTATTGTGCAGGAGTCAGAAAACCAGGCCAATGGTAGAACAATAAACATCTCTCTTTACAGAAGTGCAAAATGGGAGTTGTAGTACATCCACTGCTAGAAGGCAACTGTACACAGCGCTATTTTCTCCCGAATAGCGATGTATGGATTTAGGCAAGGATGGGAGTTATGACCGTCTTTCTCTATCTTGCTAATGTCTCTTCCAACAGAACCTATGGCAGGCAATATTATTTGTGCAATAATGGCTGTAGTGTCCACTAAGGTATATGCATTACCCCAGACCTGAGGGTATCTGTCATGTCATGTTATGTATTTTCATTTGTTATGTTATGCTCAGTGCACCAGCAATGATATGCTATGCTAGACATCAGGAATGGGACTAACAATCCCATTCCTCCCCCTCTTGGTAGCAGTGGGCTGGTCTGAATTCCTGCCAGGAAGGGACAGAGCTAGTTAGGCTGAAAGCATCAACATCTTCTTCAGCTCCGAGGGTCTTAAGGACCACAGAATCAGCTCAAGTTTAGTGATATGACTGGCCAAGTTGTGTTCAAGTGTGGAGAGTGTCTTAACAGTGTCCCTCTCAGCAATAAAGTCTTAGCAGCTTTTGGTAGCGGGTTACCTTACTGACTTCAATGTCATGTAAATACTAAGTTCTCTAATTCTCTCTTTGTCTTTCTATCCAATTGCAGATCATGCGGAGATTAGTAAGTCTGGCTTTCTGGGTCTGAGAAGAGGGAGTACAAGACAACAGACTCCTTTCTCCCTGAATTGTAACTCTCAACTTCCTCAAGCTAGGGGTGGAGCCAGCCACTACCTAGCAACTTGCAAGGACTGAGCCAAAATTGTTAACCCTGGCTGTGCCATCCATACACAGCTATATTGGGTACACATTACATAACAATACAATACATTAAATAACAAACCATTTGCAGCTACCCCCTGCTCTGGGATCCTATACATGCATTCATAATTGAATGTAATTTAATGCGGAGGAATGTAGGAAAACTTTTCATGTTTCACAGATGAACACATCTTGGCAAAGAAAAAGAATAAAAAAACATCACTAGGTGGAACAGGTGCCCAATAGATGTTCTTGGAATGTTATAGATGTGTGGCGGTAATGCCATATGGAAAGAAGTTACACAATGTGAAATACCACAAATTAAACGTTTCTGAATTTTTTTTCTACCAGTGTGCAAGGACATTTTTGTTTGGGAAATGGAGATGTTAATGTAAGAAACCCTTCTACAGCCTAATTTTACCAGTTCCAACTTACTGGTTCTGTCAACCAACAGCAATTCATATATAATTTCTACCTTCGGAGTAGCCTATGCTGTTCTTTTCTTGGGTCCGACCATACATTTCTTTGCTTTCATAATCTGCATATTAAGAGAATACACAAATAAAAATTTGCCGTTTCCCCTATTGTTCTTTTTTTTTGTAACTAAATATTCCATTACCTGCACCAAACATTTAAAAAGTAACAAAACCATGGGACAGCATGCAAAAATACATTTTTGTTACAATTTTGTGGACTTTGAGCTTGTTAAAATCGTCTATTGTATGTGGGTGGCAGAAGTATCAGCTGACAGGGGGGGAAATGAACGCGTGAAGCTGGCCACCCAAGACCTGAGGTCACTGCTGACACTTCAGATCTTGGAACTTGGAAGGCACCTGCTCCTTTTGCCAAAACAAACCATCCCCTGCTATGGGCACACTTGGACAGACCTGTCTTTGGCAACTCTGTAAGGGAACAAGACAGCACAAGAGGAGAACAGGCCGTCTTTGGTTTCACTTAAACAATCTCAAATAACGACTGTACAATACTGTGATACTGTTCAGAATTTCAGAAAGAAAAAAACCCTCTCACTTCAGACTTAGTGGTTTGCTGAACATTATTATGCATTGTTCTAGAATTTCATGAGATTCCTTCTATCCCTTGCTCTGGTGGTCCTCCGGCATATTTGTTATTTTTAGCCTTGATAAGTACATCTGGTTTTGATTCCAGTATCCTAGTTAGCCTGAAAGTTGAAAAGGGTGCTTTCTCAAATTGAATTTCTCACAAATATCAAACTGGGATGGGAACCAGAAGAAGCTAGAGCTTGTCACAGCAAAACCTCATCTCTATCTCAGCCTCTGGGCTTGTAAAACCTGGCATAAATCAGTTTCACCTGTTGGCTAAGTGAATACATGTTAAAAGTAATGAAAGCTATTAGTGCAATCAGATATTTCACTGCATGTGCTCTGATGTAAAAATGACTGAACTTCTAGTGACCCAGACGGTCACACACATCTCTCTTTGTCCTATTAAATTAAGAGCAGAAGACTGACGCTTCTCTTAACTCAGTGGCGGTGTAGTGCCTAATATGTGAGTTGGGACTGAGCCATGGGTTTGCTTTGTTAGAGGCCTTATAACAATAGTCCCTAATGTAAGCACAAGCTTTATAGTTCACCTACTGGAGGGTGATTTACACATTTTCACTCCTTAGAGGCTTGTTTTTACACTTATGCTCCAATAATCACAGAAATTGGCCTATTTCCTTGCAAATGGGGAACACAAATGGAAGAATACATTTACTATATTTGCCATGACAAAATAAACAGTCATCATTACTGTAGCAAAAGGACAAGCTAAATAAAACAATGATGCATGCAGTTTTCTGAAACAACAATGTATCGCTTCCCATTGTATTGGCAAGCTTTATATGCAGTCATGTAAAAAGAGCTCACAAGCTGGTGTTTAGATCCACGTTTAGTTCCACCTTTTAACTGCCACCAGCGTATATACTGTTAGAAGCTGTGACAGTTGCAAGGAGAGAGCTGCAGCAGAAAGGACACGCCCCCGAGCTGCCAGCCTAAAACAGAGCTATTGGAGCAAAGAATGAGTACAGGGCTGGTTCTAGATTTGTTAGCAAGAGGTAGTCATATACTATATGATGTCTGATTTTCATCATTCGTGGCATAACCCCTTTAATAAAGAGTATTGTGAAGGACATCACCTAAATTATAGTGCTGACCTATTTTTCTATGTAAAAAATAGGGAGCCCAATGCAATTTTTTTGTTTTTTAACCTAATATAAAATATTTGGCTTTATTTTTTTTTACAAATGAATGAATGCAAAACACAAACATGAATAATCACTTATCTACAACCCCCATTGCAGTTGTCAAAATTCATTATGAAGCCACTAGGACCATTTATCTTCAGAGGTTGCATTTCTCAAATTGCATATATGTGTATATCAACATTGAATATTCATTCCAATAGTATATGATGATGATATTCATTCCAACAGTATATAATGATGATGTAATTATAGAAAATAATCATAATTAATAATAATTTGCACTCATTTACTAAATCATGGTTTCACTAATGTTGCATGCTTATTTTTCCACCAGAAGTTTAGAAATGATGTTGCAGGGAGGAAAAAAGTTATTCTGGTTGCTATGGCAGCTGTTGGGCACTGAAGCGTTCAATATTTTAGCTTTTGAGGTACAGTTTTGGTGTCTGACGGATGCTTTATTATTTATAGACAAGCTATTATACTGAAGATACATTTTCTATAATAATCTGCCCCTAGAGCTATTCTTATATGCTAAGATGTGCTTATATCTGCAAAATAAGTACAGAATGGTCGAGCTAGGTAAAGGCTTGTCCAAAATACTCCCAAAAGTCAAAAGCAACGAACTAGTCTCCTGAGAAGGGGACAGAGGGAATAAAACGTAGCATTTAATTGAATCTAGTTAAAAGAAAATGGCGCACAAAAGAACTAAACAAAATGACATATAAGACAAGCCCGCGTGGGCCTAGACAATTACAAAGCGGTACCAGTATAAATAAAAGGAACACTCTCACCCGTTATGGTCAAGATGGATGGGGCCCATCAAAAGGGTGCCATGACAGGATACCGTGGAGTGCCTCTTCCAATTCTGTGTTGTTGCAAATACTGGAAACCATACAAAAATGATGCCACAAAAAGATTGCTGCAATAGTAGGTAGGTGTCAGGAATAAATTCCCTAGTGAGATCCTAATGCAGGGAAGGGGCTATTGATACCCTATCTACCTATACGGAGTGCTTGCCCTGCAAGGAGCGACCCCGTCCGGATACCAATCCCTAGTGAAGGCCGGTATCCCTAATGTACCCTAAAAAATTCCCGACGTGTCACGTTTCATTACAAAAAACTCATCAGGGGAAGTATGCATTTAAGGGTGGCAGGCAAACCAAGCCTGCAATTAAGGGGAAAAATAAGAAAAATGGCAACAATTAAAGCCGTGAGGCTAAAAACACTGAGCTAGGCCAATAGGGCCAGTATGGCTCAGAAAAAGCACTGAGATACGCCAATGGGACCAATAAGGCTCAGAAGCAATTGCCGGGCCAGTGGGACCAGGCAAAGAATGTATACACAGATGGACCTAAAATGCCGGCATGCCAGTGGGCTATGTCAGCATAATGTTATATAGCATGTAGCATAACAAGGTCCCTGTGGGGCCCAAAATGGTAGGGACGCCCTCTACGTGACGGAGCACGTGATGGAGGCGGGGAGGCGTGGAACACATCGCACGGAGCCGCCGCGCCACAACGCACGCAGGTCGGGAGGAGGGGCGGTTACTCACACACTGGAGGCGGGCTGGTTGCCAAGCAATCGAGACGCCGGGAACTTTACCTCGGAGCCGTCATAGATTGCACAGGAGACCAACAGTCAAATGGATCTCATGTTAACCATAGCAATAAATTACTTGTAAGAGCAGAGCTACATATGTACAGGCTAAGGAGCATAAGGCCTCGAATACACACAGTTAGACTGATGATGAAGCCGGGTTAAGAAGTGTAATGCAAATGAATAGAGCTATAACCAGCAGAAGTCACAAAAAACTACTAAAATTAAGCTGCTCGTTGAGGCCCATTGGAGCCATTGTTTTTAGATAGTAAATCCAGCGGGTCTCGCGCTGCAAAACTGGCCCAGTCCCAGTCCCCCCCCCCCCGATGCCCATGACAGACACACGGGCAGTGCCGTTGAGGTGATTATGAATGTGATTGGCCACTGGTGTATCTTTGGCCTTGGAAATGTCATTCAAGTGCTCACCAACTCGCCTGCGGAACTTTCGGATGGTCTTGCCGACGTATTCCTTGCCTGGGTGTGCTGGGGTAGCTGTCATATATAGAGATATAGTAGATCTGAGTGTGCTGGTGCAGCTGTCATGTGTATTAGATGTAGCAGAGCTGGGTATGCTGGGGCAGCTATCATATATAGAGATATAGCAGAGCTGAGTGTGCTGGGACAGCTGTCATATAGAGATATAACAGTGCTGGGTGTGTTGGGGCAGCTGTCATGTGTATAGATGTACGCTTAGCCAGCTATAACAGTCGAAGTCTCATATTTTTTCAGTCAGTGGCAAGGCAGCTCTTATAGCTGTGTGGTTAAGTGCTTTGCCTTTGATACAGAAGGTCGTGGGTTTGAATCCCAGCAGAAACTTTTCTGAAATACAAGCACTGACTCCATATATGGACATACAGGGCGGGACACAGGAAGAGGCTGCATCGCATCGCTGACATGGAGGTAAGTATAAGTGTTTATTTATTTTTTTAATACCCAACTGTTACTGCCATGGGGGGAGCGGGAGGCACTTGATACTGGCACATGGGGGGAGGGGGGTTGGCACCTGATACTGGTAAATGGGGGGGGGGAGGGGGGTTGGCACCTGATACTGGCACATGGGGGGGAGAGGGGTTGGCACCTGATACTGGCACATGGGGGGGGGGGAGAGAGGCACTTGATACTGGCACTTTTTTTGGGGGGGGGGGGAGATGACACTATGATACTGGGACATGGGGGGGAGGAGAGAGGCACTTGATACTGGCACGTGGGAGGGGGGGTTTGGCACTTGATACTAGCACATGCGTGGGGGGGGGAGAGGCACTTGATACTGGCACATGGGGGGGTTTGGCACTATGATACTGGCACATGGGGGGTGGGAAGGAGAGAGGCACTTGATACTGGCACATTGGGGGGGGAGATGGCACTATGATACTGGGATATGTGGGGGGGGAGGAGAGTGGCACTTGATACTGGCACATTATTGGGGGGCATTATGGAGGACACTAGGCCGGCAGCCTATCAGAGGCCGGACACTGAGGGGCATCTACT
Organism: Bufo bufo; assembly: GCF_905171765.1. Taxonomy (NCBI): domain Eukaryota; kingdom Metazoa; phylum Chordata; class Amphibia; order Anura; family Bufonidae; genus Bufo; species Bufo bufo. Next base: position 365,810,887 of record NC_053393.1, on the reverse strand, counting down.
GGGGCACTATATATGGGGCATTTTATACTGGTACATTATGGGGGGCACTAGCAGGAAGGGGGGAGATGAGCACTATGGGGGAATTTACTGGGGGCACTATATAGGGGTATTTTATACTGGGACATTATGGGGGCACTATGGGGGCATAAGCTCAACTGGGGGCATTACAAAGTGTGCTGGGGGGGCCCTTACAAATATTTGCTGTGGGGCCCAGTCACTTCTAGTTACGCCCCTGCACACCACAGCGCTTTTCGCGCACTCATTGGCACTGTGGGATTTGCGAGAGAAGGAAGGGAACTCTGAGGAGCGTGGGCACAGAGTTCGCTGAGTTAGTGGTTTTTGGTTAAGTGGTAGCCTAGGCAGCTTTACGTCTCAGCCATGTCTGGTCTGAAAGAAATTGGAAGACTGTGCTGGGCTGGCGGTGCTGCTGTTGCTGTGGGCTGTGGCAGGGCCGGGGTGAAAAGGGGAGAAAAATAAGTTATAAAAAAGTCTGATAAATACCAGTGTGAATGAAGGACTGTTAAAAGGGGTTACTAACTACTGAAGGCCCTTCACAGTAGTTATTAACCAGTTTCAGCAGTCCCCCATTCACAGTATTTATTAACCCCTTTCACTAGTCCACTCTTCAGTGAAGGGGGGACTGCTGAAGGGGTTAATAAATACTGTGAATGGGGGACTGCTGAAGTGGTTAATAAATACTGTGAATGGGGGACTGCTGAAAGGGGTTAATAAATACTGTGAATTGGGACTGCTGAAAGGGGTTAATAACTATTGAAGGCCCTTACACAGTAATTATTAACCCCTTTCAAATGTCCCCTGTTCACAGTATTTATTAACCCCTTCACTGAAGAGGGGACTAGTGAAAGGAGTTAATACCTACTGTGAATGGGGGACTCAGGACTGCTGAACTAGGTTAATAATACAGCGCTTTTCCATCCATAGGATAGGACTCAGGAGGGGCCTGGTCCTGTACACGTGGGTGGGGCTTGCGGCTGAACATGGGTGGAGCCTGTAAGGGGGTCCTTGATTTATTTTGCCCGGGGGCCCTGAGGCTTCTCAGTCCGCCCCTGTCTGGATCCATGAGTAAGATGCCCCAATTGTTACGTACAACGTCCCGGACCTCAGGTGCCGCCCGATCAAAGGTACCGATGAGGCGGATGAGGTTCACGGTCTGTGCCTGGTTGGACTTAGGGATTAGATAGAAGATTCGTTCTGTTTTCTTGCAACGCTGACCTAAAAGCTCCTCTCAGAACCTTATCAGGATAACCTCGCTGACGAAATCTAAGACGCAAGTCATCGACCTGTTTAATAAATTCTTTTTTTGAAGAGCAATTCCTCCTCAGCCGGAGGTATTGCCCCTTAGGAATGCCCTTCTTAAGGGTGAGGGGATGGCTGCTCTCCCACTTAAGTAGTGTATTGGTCGAGGTAGGTTTCCTATATACAGACGTAATCAGCTCCCCTTCCTCAGTTTTAGAGATGAGAACGTCTAAGAACGGCAAGCAAACGGTATTGTTCTCACTAGTGAAGCGAAGGCCTATGGTGTTATTATTAAGTGTCTCCACTAGAGATCGAAACGAGACATCATCACTATTCCAAGTGATGAAGATGTCATCAATGTATCGCGCCCACAGTCCCACAGGGTCCATGGTAGCGGATCCCGCATCTGTAAAAACCAAAGTCTCCTCCCACCAGCCCAGGAACTAATTAGCATACAATGGGGCACAAGGGCTCCCCATCGAGGTGCCCCTGAGCTGGTGGTAGACCTTGCCGCTGAAGGAAAACACATTGCGGGTAAGGGTGAAATGCCCTCCAAACGCTTAAGAAGATCTGTGGTATCGCGGGTGTATGAGGGAAGGGCAGTCACGAACGGGGCCAAAATCTGGTCAACATATATTCCTACGTTTTGGCACAGATTCCCCACTCCCGATACTATGGGGCGCCCCTTGAGTGGATTCGTTCCCTTGTGAAGTTTAGGGAGGCAGTAAAAGGTGGCCATGCGAGGACAGGTGGGTAGTAAAAACCTAAACTCCTCATCAGAAATGACACGTGACAACTTAGTCTCCTCAAGAATGGTTTTAAGTTCAGACCTGAAATCATTGGTAGGATCCCGAGGTAACACCTCATATGTAGAAGGATCATGAGATTCGCACATAGCTCTATACTGATCTTGATCCATGACCACTGTGTTACCCCCCTTATCCGAGGGTTTGATAACTATGGAACGATCATTCTCGAGATCAAAAATCACAGTGGCCTGGGTCCGGTCAATATTAGAGAAATGTGAAGGTCTTAAATCTTCAATTTGATGTGAAGCCAGATCAAGGAAAACATCTACGCAGGACAATTCCGCAGACAACGGTGGCATTTTATTACTTTTTGCTTTTAACTTAGTGAAAGGACCCAGACCCTCCTGTTGCTCTGGTTCCCTATCAAGATCGTATAGCAGACGTACGATCTCAAGAGGGATGCCAAGTTCACGGCACTGCTTCCTTTCTTGTAGTTTGAAGTATTTATGCCAGCGAAGTTTACGGACAAACAGATTGAGATCTTTTATGATGTCGAATCTGTTAAAATTGGGAGTTGGTACAAATGAGAGGCCTAGTTGAAGAACCTGGGTCTCAATAGCATTAAGAGGGCGTGAGGACAAATTGACGATTTGAGGTCCTAGGGGTTTTGGAGGGATTGGGCCCGATTGCGTAGCGGGTAGACTTGTGGGGGATTGGGTTGGCCCGAGTATGGGCCGATTCCCCCTAAAAAACGACTGTCCCTCCCATGGGAACCTCCTCTTTGTCGACCACGGCGATTCCCTCCACGAGGGGATTGCCTATTACCTTTCGGTATACTATCAGAATCAGAAAAATCAGTTTCAGTCGAGGAGAGGTCAGTGTGAACACCCCCGGGATCTTAAAGTAAATCTCTGCCTTTTTCATAATGCCATCCTTAGGCCTCTTTCACACATCAATAAATCATGGATGTCTGCTGTCCATGGTCTCCATGGACAGCACACATACCTATTGACTTTAATGTGTGTATTTATTTTCCACAGACCATAGATCCGTGGTGACACCTTGGAGGCATGCCTTATTTTTGTCAGTGAATATGGATCCCTCATACAAACAAGTCCGTGAAGACCACAGTCACAACACTGGTGGCATCTGTGTTTGGTCGTGGTATTCACAGACCTCTGGTAGGAGATGCTCTGGAAACAAATTTTAAGGGTCCATTCACACGTCCGCAAAACACGGACACCGGCCATGTGCGTTCCGCATTTTGCGGACTGCACATGGCTGGCATTTTAATATAAATGCGTTTTCTTGCGGACAAGAATAGGACATGTTCTATTTTTTGCCGAACGGAAGTGAGAATGCGGAACGGAAGTGCGGATGCGGACGTGTGAATGGACCCTAAGCCTAGGAATGACCATGGAATACAGATGACATACGGAGGGCAGAAAATGAACACACGCACCAAACATGGATCCTTCATGGACATCTTCACAGACGAACCACTCACCCACTTGTCAAGGATGTCAACACAAACATGTGAATAAGGCCTCAGATCCAAAATTCTGAATTCAATAATTTCTTAATATATCTTTAGGATGTTGTGAAGACTGATACAGTATACTGCACTGACATCATTTCAGGTTAGCATTCAGCTACCACTAGTCTTATAATTTAGTTTAACATATAACAGTACGTAGAAAGCTTATGCAGTGGATACATCAGAAAAAATGTAGCTGGTATATTGGGAAATTAATGAGTGCAGAATTTGTACATACTTTAACTTAATCATTGGAAAGCAGAGTTATGGGATGCAGCTACGGCCCCCAGCTTGAAAAGGTTGTGCCAAGTTTAAAAATTGTAGAGAATGGAGCTTTACTCCTGTCTCTATGTTATTTTAGACCCCCACTGAGCTGATACTGATGCCCTATTCCAGGGATGGGCAAACTGCGGCTCTCCAGCTGTTGTAAAACTACAACTCCCAGTAAGCCCAGTCTGCCTACAGCTATAAGCCTACAGCAGGGCATGATGGGATTTGTAGTTTTACAACAGCTGGAGAGCCGCAGTTTGCTCATCCCTGCCCTATTCTAAGGATAGGTTATCACTATGTATAAACCCGAAAAACCCTTTTAATCACTAAGTGATTAGTACATAGACTGTTTGTGCAAGGAGGATACCGTAGGACAATACCGTTTTGACCAAATGGTGTTTCGGCTGTGTGACTACACAGGAGGGCTGCTTCTAATGGCTCTTTCTTAAGCTAGAGCCACGGTCTTGGCATACCAACCTAAGCTTTACAACAAGACTAGGATGGTGGTGTTAGCCATAAAAACTGAGATATAGCTGTTAGAAACAGGTCTCATTAAGAGCTGCATAAACCTGCAGCTCTCACTTTTGACCTAATTTCTAAACAATATTGTGGCAAAACCAACCTCGCCACTGGGTTTTGGAGAGGCCTGTTTATCAGCCTCTTGCCTCAGGATTATGGCCCATACTAACTTTTAAACCCCTGAACCTATTCAAGTGAATTTTGGATAGGTTTGTCCCCAAGTTATACTGTTTAAATTGATGTAAGTTATATGTATGGCCAATGTAAACTCACAAAGTTGTAACAATTTATAATAAGTGTAACTTGTCAGCTTGGGAGGAATATGCTGGGTGTGTTTCTATTGTGCCATTGTCCCATTGTGTGTTTAAATGGTGATGTCTGTCCTGTTATATCCACATGTGTATTAGTGACTTCTCTTTGTCTTGAGAGATAATTGGATTACGCCTCGGGTGTCTCCAGGGCAGAGAGGAGGAAACCATGATGCATTGTGGGGATGTATTGTCTCTGTGTATCCTACAGTGCTGCATATCTGTCCTATGTCACAGTCTTCATTCTGGTCCCCTAGGGGCGTGTACACCAGATGGGCTTGGTTGTTTTATACCTCCCTGTGGGCGGACCTGTAATTGCAACAACTGTAATAAAAAACAGGCTGGGTGTGCCAGGACCTCAGACCACTGCTTGACCCTCAACACGGAGCCTTGTCTCGTTATTGGGGGGATCCGCTGTATGCTGTTAGAGACTGATTGCCAGGAGTGTAAGCTGATTCCTGTTCGTCTGCTAGCAGCTATTCGTGAAGTTCCAGTTTGGAGTGCTACTTTGTATCCAGTTCGGGAGTTTGGTGTTCTGCAGTAGCTGTGCCTGTCTCTCAGAAAGGGGCACATCGCCTAAACGGATTTTAACCCCTTGTCTGCTGAAACGGTCCGTTACATTGGTGGCAAGCAGCGGGATCGTTCCTACAGCCAGAAGGACAGCTACAGGAGACACCATTTCTTTGGATTTTACAACTTAAGGGCAACGCATGTCTCAGTACAGCGACCCTAAAAGCACCAGGATGGAACCAGCAGTGGAGTACAGATACTCTGTGGAGGAATTTGACCATATGATGTGGTTGCGGCTGAACTTCTTCGGACCCAATCCAGCTGAGAAATACGTGAAGTTCGTGAGGAGTCTAGTGTTCAAGACCCTACTATACCGGGCAGAAGGTGACGGTCAGCTGCCACGTTGGGTGGACCTCCACCGGAAGTTACAGTTGCGGGACAGAGAGAGCTCAGTCTCCCCTCCCCAGCAGCAGAGTGTCCAGCAGGGAATCGGGAGCCCAGTCTCCATTCCCCAGCGGCAGTGTGAATTGCATGGAATTGGGAGCCCAGTCTCCATTCCCCAGCGGCAGTGTGAAGTGCAGGGAGAGGAGAGCAGCGTCCTCCCTCCCCAGTGGCAGGCTGAGTTACAGGGGGCAGAGGTAGTTGTTCCTGCCTCCCAGCAGCAGAGTGATATGCCAGGAAGGCAGTGTGAAATGCAGGGAGAGGAGAGCAGCGTCCTCCCTCCCCAGCGGCAGGCTGAGTTACAGGGGGCAGAGGTAGTTGTTCCTGCCCCCCAGCAGCAGAGTGATATGCCGGGAAGGCAGTGTGAAATGCAGGGAGAGGAGAGCAGCGTCCTCCCTCCCCAGCGGCAGGCTGAGTTACAGGGGGCAGAGGTAGTTGTTCCTGCCCCCAAGCAGCAGAGTTATTTTTTGGGAATTGGGAGCCCAGTCTCCATTCCCCAGCGGCAGAGTGTCCAGCAGGGAATAGAGAGCCCAGTCTCCTTTCCCCAGCAGCAGGACACTGTATTGGGAGCGGAGACGGTCGGTCGCCCTCCTCAGCGGCTGGAAGTATGTATGGGAGAGGAGCTCGTTACCCCCTCTCCCCAGCGGCAGCTTAACGTACCAGGGGGAGACAGTAAGCCCCACAACAGTGCAGATGGGACCGTGGTCTCTGCACTTACAGCACAGGGGGTAGAGACAGTCGGTCTCACCCTCCAACAACCAGACTCTAAGCCAGGGAGCAACACCGAGACCGGGAGTACCAGCTTCCAACATAACCTTGGTGGACTCACTGGACAGAGACAGGCTACCAAATGCAACAGGTCCAGTATTGGGTTGTGGGTGGGCTGCCAGACTAACTCAGGTACCGACCGGCGTGAGGTCAGGTATCTGGTTAGTCTTCCCTGGGGGGGGGGGGGGGAGATGTGTGGCGAAACCAACCTCGCCACTGGGTTTTGGAGAGGCCTGTTTATCAGCCTCTTGCCTCAGGATTATGGCCCATACTAACTTTTAAACCCCTGAACCTATTCAAGTGAATTTTGGATAGGTTTGTCCCCAAGTTATACTGTTTAAATTGATGTAAGTTATATGTATGGCCAATGTAAACTCACAAAGTTGTAACAATTTATAATAAGTGTAACTTGTCAGCTTAGGAGGAATATGCTGGGTGTGTTTCTATTGTGCCATTGTCCCATTGTGTGTTTAAATGGTGATGTCTGTCCTGTTATATCCACATGTGTATTGGTGACTTCTCTTTGTCTTGAGAGATAATTGGATTACGCCTCGGGTGTCTCCAGGGCAGAGAGGAGGAAACCATGATGCATTGTGGGAATGTATTGTCTCTGTGTATCCTACAGTGCTGCATATCTGTCCTATGTCACAGTCTTCATTCTGGTCCCCTAGGGGCGTGTACACCAGATGGGCTTGGTTGTTTTATACCTCCCTGTGGGCGGACCTGTAATTGCAACAACTGTAATAAAAAACAGGCTGGGTGTGCCAGGACCTCAGACCACTGCTTGACCCTCAACACGGAGCCTTGTCTCGTTATTGGGGGGATCCGCTGTAGGCTGTTAGAGACTGATTGCCAGGAGTGTAAGCTGATTCCTGTTCGTCTGCTAGCAGCTATTCGTGAGGTTCCAGTTTGGAGTGCTACTTTGTATCCAGTTCGGGAGTTTGGTGTTCTGCAGTAGCTGTGCCTGTCTCTCAGAAAGGGGCACATCGCCTAAACGGATTTTAACCCCTTGTCTGCTGAAACGGTCCGTTACAAATATATATATATATTTATTAATAGAATAATGAGCGAGCACTCATACACTTGGCAACCACATTGACATATGCAGAAAATATTTATTAAATCCCCATAAAATACAAGTAATAAAATTTATAAGAACAATGTAGCAATAATATACAACATTACAGTCACATATATTGTGGTAGATATGATCGACACTATATTCATATGACTCAATAGTGTCGATAAATTCAATAATATATATCACACCAAAAAACTTCAAGTATATGCTGTTATTTGGGAAAGAGGGGGCGCTATCTTCTAGCGCTCTATCCCAATTTGGGAAACTGAATGTCACTGAAAATGTTGTAGGTGTATTCACGGGGAGCGCAATATGTTCATAAAGTGTCCACAGGAATCCTGATAATATGAAAAGTCTCTTATAGCATATCCTTTTAAGCTCGATATGAGCTTTGGATTGAAGAAAACTTTAAATCGATGTTTGGCTTACCGTCTAGCGTCTGCTGTCTCCCTATTGCTTAAATGGAGCTTTAAATATTTGCCTGCTTATTCAGTCGCTCCATACAGCAAGCTGGTTTGAATTTCGCGGGAGTTCCAAAGATCGCAGGAGTTGCCACTCTGTTCTGCAATTTCCTTTGGTGCAGCTTTCGACGATAAGAATAGTTAATCCTTTACTGTAGAGATTTTCTTCTGTATGGCCATACAGTATTATCGGAGGCTTTTCAATGCAGGTACATCACTTGTTTCACCATACGCGTTACGGGTAGATTCACTCTCCCTTCCTCAGTGGACCACTGTAAAGGATTAACTATTCTTATCGTCGAAAGCTGCACCAAAGGAAATTGCGGAACAGAGTGGCAACTCCTGCGATCTTTGGAACTCCCGCGAAATTCAAACCAGCTTGCTGTATGGAGCGACTGAATAAGCCGGAAAATATTTAAAGCTCCATTGAAGCAATAGGGAGACAGCAGACGCTAGACGGTAAGCCAAACATCGATTTAAAGTTTTCTTCAATCCAAAGCTCATATCGAGCTTAAAAGGATATGCTATAAGAGACTTTTCATATTATCAGGATTCCTGTGGACACTTTATGAACATATTGCGCTCCCAGTGAATACACCTACAACATTTTCAGTGACATTCAGTTTCCCAAATTGGGATAGAGCGCTAGAAGATAGCACCCCCTCTTTCCCAAATAACAGCATATACTTGAAGTTTTTTGGTGTGATATATATTATTGAATTTATCGACACTATTGAGTCATATGAATATAGTGTCGATCATATCTACCACAATATATGTGACTGTAATGTTGTATATTATTGCTACATTGTTCTTATAAATTTTATTACTTGTATTTTATGGGGATTTAATAAATATTTTCTGCATATGTCAATCTGGTTGCCAAGTGTATGAGTGCTCGCTCATTATTCTATTACTACATTTGCCTTTAAAAGAGGGTGGGGTGATTCCCTCTATATGAGCTTGCAGCACCATACCTTAACTACTTGCTAGTGAGCCACCACAACCTACCACTATTTTATATATATTTATAGCAGCTAGAACATCTTAGATTATCGGCTTTAAAACAAGACCAAGATCATGACTCTAGCGCATTTGTAGAGTGATATATTAAAGGTTAAAGCAGCCCACCCCCTTGAGCTAGCTATTATTTTAGCCAGTGTGGAGGAGAGGTGGTGCCAGTGTGAGACATGCTGACAGGCTGCAGTGAGGAGAGACATAGATCCTCCCTCCTTATGTAACTGTATATGTCCCCAGGGGATGGGTAACATGGACTTGTGTGCATGTTATCAATTGCCCTCATTATTCAGAGACCATATTTGCTTACAGGGGGAAGTCTTTTTTCCCCAGACAATAATTGAGAAGATGAGCGTTTGCTCATCTAGTCAACCCTCTGCGCCTAATTAGGCTGTTTATTGAGTCCATGACCCAGATATTTACCAGTGTCCGAATCACGGTGTCACACCTGTCACTAGCAGATGCAAAGTGGAGCATTTCCACTACACATCTGTTAGTCTACACCTTCTCCAACTCCTCTATACCTGCTCCAATTCCTTTTAATCAGCTGTGACCAAGGACCGGGATGGACCGAACACTAGTGTTGCCCCTCTGATAGTCATATTTGGAGCTCTCTGAATAAAGACAAATTATTTGAATCACAATTCTTGAGTGCCGTGGTTTCACAAATTTTACTGATTGGAGATGGTTTCCTACCACTGAGCACCACCTCCAACAGGGTGCCAACCAGAGACTCTCTGCAATTGAAATGACAATAACCATGAAAATTACTAATCATCCTGCAAAAAACAAAGTCTGCCTGATTTTCCATATTGACATATCAAAGGTTTTGATTGGTGTGGATCCTTTAGGCCCCATCTTATTGCTAAAACAAGGAGATAAAAGAATATAGCCCTGTCTCTTCTCTCTCCTGAAGACAGACTGGAGACAGGCTCTTAAATTTTCTATTGAGCCCGTCTTCAGCCGAGAAGACAGACAATCCGCAAGGGTGTCAGCACTTGGACCCCCATAATCAATACCTATATCATGTCGCTATGACATATCAAATAATTTTTGAAAGTACAGGTACACTTTAAATGAGGTACAATTTCATTACAAACTTTGTAAGCATTGCTTTCCAAACCATAAAGATATGGAATTTTATTTTGCTATGCCCACCTCCAGCAGCACATACCATTGCAACTAATCAGATTCCACCATTCCAAATTTTTCAGAATTTCTTTGAAGAATGAAAGGAGGAATCTGATTGGTTGCTATGAGCAACCAAGCCAGTGCAACAACTAAGAGAACCCACCTTCACCTTTACACCAGTTTTGATAAATCTCCCCAATAATGTTTCGGACATGAAAAGCAATGATTACTTGTGTGTCCACTGTACCATTATCTTCTTTCTTTGGTCTCTGAGTAATCTGCATTAGATTTTTATCAATGTCTCTTCAGTTATTTCCTTCCATCATCCATAGTGATTGGTAACTTCAACTCACCTCTGTGGAGTGAAGGTGGGTTCTCTTAGTTGTTGCACACCATAGCCACTGCAATGCCTGCTACACTGGTTATTACACTCATACAGTATATGGTTTGCTTTTTTATGTAGGATTGATCATATGAATCAACATAAAACAAAATATGTTGTATCCTACCCTATCTATTCTGGTTCAGCACACTCTGCATTACACATTTGAGTAGATTTATCAAAATTGGTGCAAATGAAAACTGGTTTAGTTGCTCATAGCAACCAATCAGATTCCACCTTTCATTTTCAAAAGAAGCTCTGAAAAATTATGGTTGGAATCTCATTGGTTGCTATGGGCAACTAAGCCAGTTTTACACCAGTTTTGATAAATCTCCCCCATTGTGTTGATCTCACAAGGAAACAAGTATAAGATAAGATAAAATAATCCTTTAATAGTCCCACCATGGGGAAATTCTAAGTGTTCGATAATAAAGGCATTACAGTGACAGTAGATTACAGATAAAAAATGTAAAAATAAGGGATATAGATATCACAGCTTATAGAATTCAGTCTCTGGATGGAATGATGTCCAGATAGTGCAGTCTATCTCGGCTTGGGGCGGTGTTGGTTGTACAGCCTAAAAGCAGCAGGGACGAATGACTTTCGAGAGCACTCCTTCTCACACTTGGGGTGAAGCAGTCGGTCATTGACGGTGCTGATCAATGCTATCACCGTCTCATGCATGGGATGGGAGTTATTCTTCAGCATGGAGATCAACTTGGATGGTATCCTTTTCTCACCTACCACCTGCACCTATTCTAGGGGGCTCCCCAGGACGATGCTGGCCCTTCTAATCAGTTTGTCAAGTCTCTTCCTCTCTGGTTGAGATGCAGCTACCCCGAGCAAGCCACTCTGAAAAAGATGGCTGATGCCACCATAGAGTTGAAAAAGGCCTTAAAAAGTGCCCTCTGCACCCCAAAAGCTCTCAGTCTCCTAAGCAGGTAAAGCCTGCTGTGGCCCTTCCTGTATAGTGCGCCCATGTTGTCTGCCCAGTCCAGCTTATTATTAAGGAGTACACCCAGGTACTTATAAGTGCTGACTATCTCAATGTCCATCCCCTGGTTTAGAAGGATGTCTGTACTTGCGGAAGTCCACAACCATCTCCGTAGACTTCCCGGTTTTGGTAGTTCTGCCAGCACCAATCCACAAATTCCCGTGTCAGTTCTCTGTATTCCATGTTATACTCGTCTGTGATGAGACCTACTATTGCGAAGTCATCAGAGAACTTCTGTAAGTAGTAGCTAGATGAGTTGTACCTTAAGTCTTCAGTGTACAGTGTGAAGGGGAAAGGAGCAAGAACTGTACCCTGAGGTGCCCCTGTACTACAGATCACCATGTCTGACAGTTCCGGGCTCTCACATATTGAGGTTGGTTTGTCAGGTGGTCTAAGATCCAATTGAAGAGGTGGTGGTCCACTCCCATAAGATCCAGCTTGTGTCTTAGTAGCCCTGGCTGTATGTTGTTGAAAGCACTGGAGAAATCAAAGAACACTATTCTCATGTACCATAATCCTGCAACTAAATAAATTTACTGTACATTTTTGCTATTTTCTTTATTGATCCTTCACGGTGGTAGGTTGACAAATTCTTCTGTATTTTTAACCCTGTTTTACTAGTTAGCCTGCGTTAATGTAAGATAGTGAAGTGGATCAGTAAAACTATTTCAGATTATCTGAAACATATCCGGTCTGCCTTACAAAATTCCTGTAATTATTAGTTAATTACAGCAAATTACAGTTTATTTTGTTAATTCCGTGTAATCTCAAGGATTGATCTAGTGCTGGATTGGCTACTATAATAATAAACTAATAGTCTAGAAAGTGAACAAGCCAACATTTTGATTTATTTACAGATTTTTTTCCCCTTAGGAACCTTAAACTGTATGCCCACATTTGAACACCAACTATTTTAGCATTCATATATAGAATATTCTACAAAAAATTGATTACATTTGTGAAAACATTTAGGGGGACATTCATCATTCCCCCTACAACATTTTTTGGTATAAAAAAGTCACAAATCCAAGAAATTTGCAACTTTTTAATGCAATGACGACTTTTCTACTTGCAATTAGCATTTTACGTAGTTGTCGACAATTTTATGAAAAGGGGGCATGGTAAGGATGGGATGTGGATGAAGCCATCAGCCTAGACTCATTCACGGCAAAATCTGGAGTAAATTATGACTGCAATCTATGGCAGACTGAACTGCTGTAGATTTCATTCTGGCACATGGACTGCCGGAGGAAGCTGCACCTCATCATAAATTTTGAGTCACAGCCTGTATAATAGTCTCCAGCTACGTTCACAGTTCTGCTGCCTTCAGAGCTGAAATCTTACAGCATCCCTTTCTGGGTCAGTGCCTGCACAGAGCTTTCTCAGAAGAATTGTATTACTGGAAATGATATCTTTACATTAGTCATGTGGGCAAACTCAGCTATAATACTGAGTGATAGATGTCTAGGTTAGGCCTTCAACAAGCTTATCAACTTTTACCAGTCATGACCAGCTAAATTATGAATGCAGCTCTAAATAACACTATTTAAAAGTAGATACAGTACAAGATAAGTAATGTAATGTATTGAACAAGCTATTCAACTTTTTATACGGTTTGTATATACAGTATCCCTGCCTCAACATCTCAATACAGAATTCTAAAGCCTGTATTACACTGGCGATTGTCGGACCAATAATCGCTAATGAGCGTTCATATTACATCTGGCAGTTTAATACTGCCGCTAATTACCCGATGAACGAGTGTTTGCAATCCAAATCTTTTGACAAGTTTAAAAATTAGCATTTGCTAGCGGCAGATCGTGGTGTCTAATCATGACCTGCTGCCGTCAAACAACTGGACAGCATGGGGACAAGTGATGGTATAACGATTGCTCCTCCCCATGCTGTGGAGGAGATTGCTGCATGTACTAGCAGTGGTCTCCTCCGCTACCAAGCAGACGATTGCCGGGAGTGTTACCTTCCTGACAATCACCGGCAGAATCGGGCTGTTTAATACAGCATTAAGGCTACTTTTACATCTGCGCTTTTGCTGTATCCGTCATGGATAACGGATCCGGTTATATTATTTCTAAAATGACCAAGACGGATCTGGCACTAAAACCATCAATGGGCGCCGGATCCATTTTCTTTTGTGTCTTATCTGTCTTTCTCCGTATCCCATGACGGACTCAAAAACGCTGCTTTGCAGCCCTTTTGTGTGCGTCATGGGAACACAACAAAATGGAACGGAATGCATTCTGGTGTGCTCTGTTCTGTTCAGTTTTGTCCCCATTGACAATGAATGGGGACAAAACTGAACCAGTTTCCTCCGGTTTTGAGATCATATGACGGATCTCAATACCGGAAAGGAAAACGCAGATGTGAAAGTAGCCTAAGGGTTCACATGTCCGCAATTTCGTTCCACATTTTGCAGAACGGAATCGCGGACCCATTCATTTCTATGGGGCAGCACGATGTGCTGCCCGGATCCGGAATTGCGGATGCGTACTTCCGGGTACGCAATTCCGTTCCTGAAAAAAATATAACATATCCTATTCTTGTCCGCAATTGCGGACAAGAATAGGCATTTTATATTAAGTGCCGGCGATGTGCGATCCGCAAAATGCGGAACACACATCGCTGATGTCCGTATTTTGCGGATCCACGGATCCGTGGATCCGCAAAACACACACGGACGTGTGAATGGACCCTAAGGCCTCTTTCACATGACCGGATGGCTTTTTCAGTGTTTTGCGGTCCGTTGTTCTGTTTTTTGTTTCCGTTGTGTTTCTGTTCCATTTTTCCGTATGGCATATACAGTATACAGTAATTACATAGAAAAAATTGGGCTGGGCATAACATTTTCAATAGATGGTTCCGCAAAAACGGAACAGATACGGAAGACATACGGATGCATTTCCGGATGTGTTCCATTTTTTTTGCGGACCCATTGACTTGAATGAAGCCACGGAACGTGATTTGTGGGCAATAATAGGACATGTTCTATCTTTCAACGAAATGGAAAAATGGAAATACGGAAACGGACTGCATATGGAGTACATTCCGTTTTTTTTGCGGAACCATTGAAATGAATGGTTCCGTATACGAACCGTATATGGAACGCAAAAAAAGGCCCGTAAACTGAAAAAAACGGTAGTGCGAAAGAGGCCTAAGGCCTAGTTCACACGATAGTTTTTTTTTGCGAGTGTACGGGACGTTTTTTGATGTTCCGTATACGGTCCGTATACGGAACCATTCATTTCAATGGTTCCGCATTAAAAACAGAATGTGTTCCGTAAGCATTCCGTTTCCGTATTTCCGTTTTTCCATTGAAAATGTTATGGCCAGCCCAATTTTTTCTATGTAATTACTGTATACTGTATGTGGCATACGGAAAAACGGAAAGGAAACGGAAACACAATGGAGACAAAAAACGGAACATCTGATCCGTGACAAACGGACCGCAAAAACTATAAAAGCCATATGTTCGTGTGAACTAGGCCTAAGAAAGATGCTCCAGGCTTGTTATTTCATTAATTTACTAAACCAGTAGAAATGGGCGAAGCAGTTCCCTTGGATTAAAGCTATCTTTTAGAGGTTACCCCATGGCAATAGGAATCATGGTCAGCTTTAGAGAGCTCTCATTTGAAATATCTAAATCAGTATTCAGCCCGTGGCAAAGCCTTTAATGTCGTCACTTTTAGTAAATACTCTGATAACTGATTATACAGCAATCAGACAGGTTTACCTAGTGATTAACAAGGAAAACAACAAACCAAAACTTTTCTTCCTCAATGTTAATAATTCCTCTGACATCTGTAGTTGATTTGCAGCAATTTACTAATGCATAATGAAATGCCACAAAATCCAATTGCTAACAGAAGTATGCCACGCACATTAGCCTGTGGTAGACTTGCATTTAACTATTGTGCATTGGATTCTGTGTGATTATCGGTTATAACGTGCTGCCTGGAACGAGTCATGTCAACTGGCATGTTTTCACTATGATCATGGGGGTAACTATAGCATTATCCATACCAGCTGCTATGGGGCCCAGATCCAAGGGGGCTAGCTTAGCTGCAACAAACTTAAGAGGTTGTCCGATTTTTTTATATTGATGACCTATCCTCAGGATAGGTCATCAATGTTAGATCAGCGGGGGGCCGACCTACAGCACCACCACTGATCAGCTGAAGAGAAGGCCACGCTTGTACGAGCACTGTGTTCTCTTCATTGTTTACCTGATCGCCGTCACAACTGCAGCAGTGAGCAGGTGTGATTACAACTACGTTGTCCCATTCACTTCCCATTCTATACAAGCACAGCTTATCAGTGGGTGTGCCGGGAGTCAGACCCCGACAATCTGATATTGATGACCTATCCCGATAGATTAAAGAAATTGAGGGGTCAATGTCACTAACTTTACAAATCTAGGGTAGAGGGGGTTCTACTCTCCTGCTGCATGCACAGTACATGTAAACCCAACTTTGAGGCAAACACATTGGGGGACATTTATCATTTGCAGTTGGTTTTGTGTAATTTTTCTTTGCTTTGTGTGTCTGTGCCAAATTTATGACACGGCAGACCTTAATAATATATTTAGTGTGAGTGCAATGTGGTATACACCTATATGTAGTAAAGTACAGTGACTTTTCTTCAACATTTTCAAAAAGTTGCACGTAGTAAATGTCCCATAATCCAGGTCTAATCTCACTTTTGTCCCTTAAACATTGACCACTTTGAGACGTAGTGAGGTTTAGCAAATGTGTCAAAATTTGACCAAATGTTGCAGCAAACACTGCAATATTATATTTTTAGGCCACAAAACTGACATATCTGATTTGATAAGTGTCCCCCATTATACTGTATGTACACAAAGCTCTGCATCGCACATTATACACACAGCACTACTACCTGCACAATAGATACAAGCACATCACTGCTACTGTACAGTAGATACACACACAACTGCCATGTGCACAATCACATTAGCTACACGCAGTTTTTGCTGAACAAACACCACACACACAGCACTGCTACATGCATAGTAGATACACAGAGCACTACTTCATGCACAATAGATACACACACAGCACTACTACATGCACCTTAGATACATACAGCACTGCTACACTGTAGATACACATACAGCAGTGCTACATGCACAATACACACAAAAACACAACACTGCTACAGTACATTCACATTAGATACGTACAGCAGTGCTGTGTATCTACAGTGTGCGTGTAGCAGCACTGTAGACACACAGCACTGCTACATGCACATTAGATACACACAGCACTGCTACATGCACATTAGATACATACAGCACTGCTACATGCACTTTAGATACACACACAGCAGTGCTACATGCACAATACACACAAAAACACAGGACTGCTACATTCACATTAGATACGTACAGCATTGCTACATGCACTGTAGATACACAGCACTGCTACATGCATGATAGATACAAACACAGCACTGCTACATGCATCAGTAAATGCATACACACAGCACTGCTACATTCACATTAGGTACGTACAGCATTGCTACATGCACTGTAGATACACAGCACTGCTACATGCACATTAGATACACACAGCACTGCTACATGCACATTAGATACATACAGCACTGCTACATGCACTTTAGATACACACACAGCAGTGCTACATGCACAATACACACAAAAACACAGGACTGCTACATTCACATTAGATACGTACAGCATTGCTACATGCACTGTAGATACACAGCACTGCTACATGCATGATAGATACAAACACAGCACTGCTACATGCATCAGTAAATGCATACACACAGCACTGCTACATTCACATTAGGTACGTACAGCATTGCTACATGCACTGTAGATACACAGCACTGCTACACGCACAATAGATACAAACACAGCACTACTACATGCACAGTAGATACACACACAGCACTGCTACATGCACAGTAGATACACACAGTCATACCATATACACACATCTCTGCTGCATGCAAAACACAGTTATACACATTATCCCACAGGCATCCTACACAATATTATCCTCATCACACGTTACAGTGTACAGTACACTACAATACCCCCCTTTTTTTCCTGGTCTAACTCCATGAAAGATCCTCTAGGTCAGGGGTGGCCAACCTTACAGGCACAAAGAGCCAGAAAAAAAAATCGTATGACTGCCAGGAGCCACAAGCTTTCCGTTTACACAAATATGCGTGCACACGACAGTATTAATGCAATTGAGTTATCAAACATTTAAAAGTGCATTTAAACCACCTTTCCTACCTGTAATGTAGACAGCTTTAGTGAGACTTCTGGCAATCTTTGTTTTTCACAATGTGTTTCAAGATTTCTCAGATGACCGCCCCATGCTCAGATGACCGCTCTATGCTCAGGTGACCGCTCTATGCTCAGGTGACCGCCCCATGCTTAGATGACCGATCTATGCTCAGATGATCGCCCCATGCTCAGATGATCGCCCCATGCTCAGATGACCGCCCCATGCTCAGATGACCGCCCCATGCTCAGATGACCGCAAAAGGCTCAGATAACCGCCCCATGCTCAGATGACCGCTCCATGCTCAGATGACCGCCCCATGCTCAGATGACCGCCCCATGCTCAGATGACCGCCCCATGCTCAGATGACCGCTCTATGCTCAGATGACCGCCCCATGCTCAGATGACCGCCCCATGCTCAGATGACCGCCCCATGCTCAAATGACCGCCCCATGCTCAGATGACCGCTCCATGCTCAGATGACCGCCCCACGCTCAGATGACCGCCCCACGCTCAGATAACCGCCCCACGCTCAGATGACCGCCCCATGCTCAGATGACCGCTCCATGCTTAGATGACCGCCCCATGCTCAGATGACCGCCCCATGCTCAGATGACCGCCCCATGCTCAGATGACCGCCCCATGCTCAGATGACCGCTCTATGCTCAGATGACCGCCCCATGCTCAGATGACCGCCCCATGCTCAGATGACCGCAAAAGGCTCAGATGACCGCCCCATGCTCAGATGACCGCCCCATGCTCAGATGACCGCCCCATGCTCAGATGACCGCTCCATGCTCAGATGACCGCCCCATGCTCAGATGACCGCTCAATGCTCAGATGACCGCCCCACGCTCAGATGACCGCCCCACGCTCAGATGACCGCCCCACGCTCAGGTGACCACCCTATGCTCAGGTGACCACCCATGCTTGGACTACCACCCATATGCTCAAACACACTTGGTGTGCTGGGCAGTGGCACCTGTGAAAAAAAAGGCAGAGCAGCAGTGGCAGAGAGACTGAGGCCAGCAGCAGCCATTTCAGTCAGATTAGAGCCAAAGCTGCAGAGTGGCTGTAATCGGACTAAAATGGCTGCTGCTGGCCTCAGTGAGTCTCTTTGCCACTGCTGCTCTGATTGAGTGCCCACTGCCCTGCTGTCCACCATTAACAGTCATTAAAATTTACTATGGAGCTGGAAGCAGGTCCTCCTTGCTTGCTGCGCCACTTCTTGCCGCGCCCATAGCCCCAGCCCGCGGTCTGATGAATCTGGCTGCTGGGCTGGCACTGAGAAGACTGGGGGGCGGGGGCAGGCATTAGGACACAAACACACTCACAGAAGGGGGTGTGGGGCCGTGGGCGGGCACATCGGCGGCTGGTGGCGGGGTTAAGCACTGCAGCTTCGCCCGCTCTCGGCGCTCTGAGTCCTCTCTACTCTTCCACCTCGTTCCAGCGCTTGAAGTTCACTTACGCGCGGCAGAGAGGAGACTGTAATCGCTGGCCGCACCGCTCCCCTGCGAGCCGCAAATGAAGGCTCAAGGAGCCGCATGCGGCTCGCGAGCCGCGGGTTGGCCACCCCTGCTCTAGGTACACTAAGATGGATCTTTCATGTACTGTATCTCCCTGCTGCGTGGGGACCCTCAGCATGAGGAGGGCCGTGCTTCTCTCAGTTCTCTCCATGAGCTGCACATTCAGCCTCCACTCTTTCCTGCACTGATCACACAGATCGTTGTCGGGCAGGGAGAAAGAAAGGTGTGCAGACACACCTAAAAATATGTCTCATGCACACGACCGTTGTGTGCATCCGCGGCCATTGTTCAGTTTTCCGTTTTTTTTTCACGGACCCATCGACTTTCAATGGATCTGTGGAAAAATCGGAAAATGCACCGTTTGGCTTCCGCGTCCGTGATCCGTTTTTCCAGTCCGTGAAAAAAATATGACCTGTCCTATTTTTTTCACGGACAACGGTTCACGGACCCATTCAAGTCAATGGGTCCGTGAAAAATCATGGATGCACACAAGATAGTCATCCGTGTCCGTGATCCGTGTCCGTTTTTCCTATCATTTTCAATGCAAACTTGACTTAGTTTTTTTTTTCTTTTTTCATGTCCGTGGATCCTCTAAAAATCAAGGAAGACCCACGGAAGAAAAAACGGTCACAGATCACGGAACAACGGAAATCCGTTTTGCGGACCGCAAAAAAAAACGGTCGTGTGCATGAGGCCTTATAGTCCAAAAAATACAGTGAATATCAGTAAAGATTTGACCGCTACTTGATGTGAGATTGTTCAATCAAGAAAAATAAAATAAAAATAAAATAAAACAAACAAAATAAAAAATGAAAGTTCACCCCTGTTCTCTTCTCTTTTGGCGTCGCAGACCACCGTGTGAAGCGGGCTTCTTCACATTCAACAAGTCCGTTAAAAAAAGGAGTCGCGCTGCCTCACTTGGCTATATTTCACTAGTCCTGATCAGGATAGGATACAACAGCTTTTTGGTGATGCCAAACAACAAAGTTCCCAATAATCTCGGTCACAAAACCACCCCTCTGTAGATATAAAGGTTAAGGCACATAGTGAAGGTCCACCAATGTTTCCGATGATAATTGATTTTATACTGCACAAGCTGCGGTGTTCCTTTTGAAAGATAAAGTTGAAAATTATCTTTAGTTTTACAATCTGTTTTACAAAAATATTCACAGGGCTCAGTTTACGACTGTGGCATAACTATGCCTTTGGATACCCTTAATTACTTTTTATTATTAATTACTATATTTTTCTTATGATTTTCTAAAACGTTTTATGTAACGGCACCCCGGGCATAAAAGAGGGTAAAAGCCGTTTAAAAGATATTCCCTTTGCAGATGCAAGGGCAGCTACTAAAGACACCCCTCTCCCGAACTGGAAACCACATGAATGCTGCATACATCCGAATAGGAAAAACCATATGAAAGGTTTACACTCCTAGCAGTCGGACTGGAACAGCATACAATCCCCCCAAGAACAAGACCAAGCTCTGTGTTGAGGGTAAAGCAGTGGACAGACAGAGCTGTGTGTTTATTGTTCTTATATACACATTCTTACACATTAGTACCACCCACAGGGCTTTGTAAAAGAACCAGTAACCCCGTACAATACACTCAGACACTCCCACACAAAATCCTCCCCTCTGCCTGTGATACAATTACCTAAGACAATGGGTTAATGTAATTATCACGGGCAGGAGAATACACAGTTTTACACAATGTCTTCTGTCCTGGAGACAACTGGGAAATAATCCAATTTATCTCCAAGGGCAGAGGCAAAACTTCATTAGCCACATGGTAGCAAAAGACAATAAAAGACATAAGAATATTTAACTGTGCAGCTATTGCATAAAACATAGACATTTAACATATCCCCAGATAGCTCAGGTCTGAGCACATATTATTAGGTGAATGGCACTCAGACTAAACAAATACAGTAGAATCGAGCCAAAGTCTTTCACATAGCCTTTGCAGTGGAAAATCACGCGTTTCAACATGGGGCCATAGTCTAAAGGAAGCAGGCGGGCAACCAGGCTTCTCCAATGCAATGTGGCGAGATTGGTCTTGTCACATTTTTTTATGTGCAAGATTAAAGGGAACCTGTAAAGCTGAATATGCAGTCTGATCTGCATGTTTCAGAGCAGGAGATGCTGAGAAGACTGAAACATAATTTGGAATATAATATAATAAAATATTAAAGTATAACTTGTAATTTATTGACTGTGTTTGTTCTTTACATGCTTAGGAGTTCATTGGGTGGTTCTAATTATTGATTGCTAGCAATCTCTGTATCCATACCCAGGAAAGGACTGCCCACTGGACTCCAAAGTATAGTAAGACCAAGGACTTCCATCAACAGGGTAAGTTATACAGACTATTTTTTACATTACATATTAAAGAACTCTGCAACTTATCTCTATGACATGATGCTGGTAGATTGGATATTGTCTTCATACAGACAGGTGCCCTTTCAATTATCTGCTAAAATAACTCCTAATTTCAGTTTGGGATTATAAAACTGCTTAGGCTACTTTCACACCGGCGTTTCTGGGTCCGCCTGTGAGATCCGTTTCAGGGCTCTCACAAGCGGCCCAAAACGGATCAGTTCAGCCCCAATGCATTCTGAATGGATAAGGATCCGTTCAGAATGCATCAGTTTGCCTCCGTTCCACCTCTATTCCGCTCTGGAGGCGGACATCAAGACGCTGCTTGCAGCGTTTTGATGTCCGTCTGACGAAACTGAGCCAAACGGATCCGTTCTGACTTACAATGTAAGTCAATGGGGACGGATCCGTTTTTACTGACACAATATGGTGCAATTGAAAACGGATCTGCCTCCCATTGACTTTCAATGTAAGTCAAAACGGATCCGTTTGCATTATCATGAACAAAAAATGTTCATGGTAATGCAAACAGATCCATTCTGAACGGATACAAGCGTTTGCATTATAGGTGCGGATCCGTCTGTGCAGATACCAGAGGGATCCGCACCTAAACGCAAGTGTGAAAGTAGCCTTATTAAAGGGGTTATCTAAGAAAAGATAGAATCAGGATAGGTTATCAGTAGCCTCAGATCTGTGGAGTTGTGACACCCGGGACCCGCCCCGCCAATCAGCTGTTAGAAAAGGCCTTGCCCGCCGGAGCCTCTTCCTGGGCCAGTGACATCACTGTACATTCGTCACATGGCTTAGTTGCAGCTCAGCCCCATTCAAGTCAATGCAGCTGAGCTGCAATATTTGTTCCCCCTCACAGTATTTATGCCCTCACTACAATTTTCACATTAGTTATGACCACATTGTGCCCCCTTAAAGTACTTATCCATTCATTGTGCCCCCTTCAAAGTTGTAATGCCCTCTTTGTGCCCCCCTCGCAGTAGTTATGCCCTCTCTCTGTCCCTTTCACAGTAGTAATGCTATTTATGTGTCCCCTTCACAGTTGTAATGCCCTCTGTGCCCCTTCATAGTAGTAATGCCCTCTGTGCCTCCTTCATAGTAATAATGCCATTGTGCCCCCTTCATAATTGTAATGTCCATTGTGCTGGCTTCACAGTAAAAATGCCTATTGTGCCCTTTCTCAGTAGTAATGGCCATTGTGCCCCCTTTATAGTAATAATGCCCACTGTGCCCCCTCCATAGTAAAGCCCATGGATCCCCCTCCACAGTAGTAATGGCCATTGTGCTGCCTCCACAGTACTAATGCCCATTGTGCCCCCTTCATAGTGGTAATGCCCCCAGTGCCTCTTTGTAATAGTATTGCCCTCTGTGCCCCCTTTGTAGTAGTAATGCCCTCTGTGCCCCCCTTTGTAGTAGTAATGCCCTTTGTGCCCCCTCCTTAGTAGGAATGCCCATTGTGTCCCCTTCACAGTAACTACTCACCGTGTCCCATTCCTGAAGCTCACATCCAGCTGTCCCCAGCAGGCACAGATCGCTCTGCAGCCCTGTGTGGGAGGAACCCAGGCAGATTCCCGGGCTGTAGGCTCCTCCTACACAGGCCGGCAGAGCGATCTGTGTCTGCAGGCTGAATGGTGAAGCAGGAAGAAGTCTCCCTACTTTATCATTCAGTGCGGGAGAGACAGAGTGCGGGGAGCTGAGAAGTCAGTGAGTGACAGGACCACAGCTCCCGGTGCTCCAGCAATGAGCGCTTCCATATATTGATGGAAGCGCTCATTGCTTCTAGGCTCTGGCACCCCCCGGTGCAGACCGCCCCTCCTTAGCACGCCACTGGATAAGTCATCATTATCATTTCCTGGATAACGCCTTTAAATCTCTTCTATAACTAATGAGGCCATTTTATCTTGTGGGGTGGGTGAGGCTAAGAGGTGTATGTGAAAAATATAAGTATAATTAAAGAGGACCTTTCACTAGATTAAAAAATCAAAACTAACTATACAGACATGTAGAGCGGCGCCCAGGGATCCCCCTGCACTTACTGTTATCCCTGGGCGCCGCTCCATTCTCCCGGCGTCTCCTTCTCCCATGCTGTAGCGCTGGCCAATCGCAGCGCTCAGCTCATAGCCTGAGAGTTTTTTTTTTTTCTCTCAGGCTATGAGCTGAGCGCAGCGATTGGCCAGCGCTACAGCCTGGAAGAATGAGACGGCGTCAGGTTCCCCTGGGTGGAGCCTAACTATGAAGATACCGGAGGCTATAACCGGAGAATGGAGCGGCGCCCAGGGATAATAGTAAGTGCAGGGGGATCCCTGGGCGCTGCTCTCCATGTCTGTATACTTAGTTTAGATTTTTTAATCTAGTGAAAGGTCCTCTTTAAGCTTTTAATGACACGTTTGCTAAAGGTGTTAAAACCTGCCACTACCTAATTTTCTGCACTTCTTACTTATTATACTATGAATCAGAGGCCTAACGTAAAGCATCTGGGCTCACCAGTGTACCATGTGCCATTTGTAATACGGATGTCTTCTTATGTGGCATAGACAAGTACCAAGACTAGTTAGCAACTGCTACCTCTGCACCCAGGTGCGGATTGGCCATAGACCTTACAGGGAAATTTCCCGGTGGGCCAATGCCCAGGGGGCCTCCTGAGTCCGGAAGTTTTTTGGGATGTATTTTGCGCTGCGGGCAGTATTTTGTGATGGACAGTAGTTTTTAGCCCTAGTATAATGTGCCTCAATATGGTATTTCTGTTACCTGCCTTCCATCAATTTGTTTCTGACTACAAAATGGGGCCACTTTTAGTATTTTTTCCAGGCCCACTTCAAGTTCCCAGTGTGCCCTCTCTGTACCCATTATTGAAAAGGTTTGCTACTACATTATATTTATACATTTAGAAATTATTTGAGTTATAAAACATTATTCAATACATATTTTTTCTTAGGCTATGTGTTATTTAGATAATTTGGGAGCATGATATATTTTTCTTTATTTAAAGCCTGCCCTGCATGTATTGTAGGTGCATTTTTTTCATGAATTTTGATCAAAAGATAGAAAAGTGATAGAGCAATGCACGGCATGTGAATGTGCAATCCATGTCTTTTTCGCTCGACAGTTTGGCATCTGTCCTCTCTTTTTTGGCATGCTATCAGCACTCCTCCCATTCGACCCTGGTGTTTTTAATTAGCAGCAGACTGCAAAAGGCTACAGCATCTCACAAAAGTGAGTACACCCATCACATTTTTGTAAATATTTTATTAAACCTTTTCATGGGACAACACTGAAGATATGACACTTTGATACAACGTAAAGTAGTCAGTGTACAGCTTGTATAACAGTGTTTGGTGTGACCTCAAAAAAACTCAACACACAGCCATTAATGTCTAAACCTCTGGCAACAAACGTCCAATGAAAAGATATAGTAAAATATTTTAAAAAATGTGAGGGGTGTACTCACTTTTGTGAGATACTGTCATCTCACATAAATAATTTTTTCCGTTTTTCATATGGACAGCATCTGAACCCTGACTCATTCATTTCAATGGGTTTATGCATTGTTTTTCACTGACCATCTCTCCATTCAGGAAAAATCTCAGCATGTTCTATATTGTTCGTTTTTCACGCAGGATTGGTCCATTCATGTCAATAAGGCCTCATGCACCCTACCGTTGTTTGGGTCTGCATCCGAGCAGCATTTTTTGCAAGATCTCCAGCGCCGGGAGAGACGTGCTGCAAAGCCACGCCCCCTTATGACGCAACAGCATCCCTAGCAACTGGATGCAATGCTCTTTTTTCTCCACAGCGGGCGTGTTCTGGGGGAACACAGGCAGTCCTTGATTACTCAGCTGTTATGTTCCTGTGTGCTGTGTCTGACTAAGGCCTCATGCACACGACCGTATTTTGTTTCCGTGTCCGATCCGTTTTTTTTTTGCGTGTTTTGGTCAGTATTTTCCATCAGTGATTGTGAGCCAAAACCAGGATCAGAGCCTCCACAGACATAAGGTATAAGGGGAAGATCTGCACCTGTTCTGTGTTTAGAGCCGTACCTGGTTTTGGCTCACAATCACTGATGGAATTCACTGACCAAAACACTGTGTGAATGAGGCATAATGGAGCCAGGGCCGGACTGGGGATAAAAACCAGCCCTGGAAAAAGTTGCATACGAGCCCCACAGCATTGCGTCATTATTTACTTGTTTATAAAAGGGGAAAGCATTCATTTTAGAACACGTGTGTAAACACGAATATGAACTTTTCCCCACAATAGCTCTTTTGTAGAACCCCCATTGTTCATATTATCACCGTAGACCAGCTTTTCCCTACCAGGATGCCTCCAGCTGTTGCAAAACTACAACTCTCAGCATGCCCAGACAGCATTTGGCTGTCAGGGCATGTTGGGAAATGTAGTTTTGCAACAGCTGGAGGCATCCTGGTAGGGAAACACTACAGTAGACCATTATCCCATCCAATTGGGTCAGAACTAAGAATAATCAAAGAACTTTACTTTAAAGTAGAGGTGGGACGATTCAATTTTTTTTCTAATCTGAATTCGAATCCGAAAAGGCTCTCGAATCTCTCGAATCTTTCGAATCTTGAATCCTACGAATCTTGTACATAAGAACTGTGTGAACGGTGTAAGAAACAAAGTGATCCAAACTCAATATTTTTTTAATATGAAAAAATAAAGAGTCCTTTTTTAACAAAGTATTCGGATTTGGAATCGAAAAAAAATTGGAAATACAGGGTATACCTCTTACATCCAGTGATGTCTTTTTGACGTAGATGTTCTCTTTCCTCATCTTCTCCTTTCAGACCTTCAGATCAGACCACCAGTTTTCAGCCATTTTCCCTCTCTGCTGTTTGACAAAAAAAAATCTTAGTTTACTACTTTTCCATCATTCTCGCATCTTTTGGACAAATCATCCTACTACCCCCAATACTGTGCCGCTGTGCTCCCCAATATTATACTGCAGAAACAGATAAACCCCCTGATAATAGTAGTACCACACAGAGCCCCCCACATAAAATACCCCTTCTTTGTGGCCTCAGTAGATGCCCCCCTTAGTGCAGCCCAATAATGTGCCAGTAAAAAAGGACCACCATAATGCCCCCCAATAATATGCCAGTAAGTGTCCCCATAGATGTCCCCCCATCATGTGCCAGTATCAAGTGCCTCCCCCCTCCCCCCCACATGTCCCAGTATCATAGCGCCATCTCTCCCCCCAATGTGCCAGTATCATAGTGCCATACCTCATGTGGCAGTAACAGTTGGGTATTTTAAGAAAAAAAATGAAAACTTTTATACTTACCTCCATGTCAGCGATGCGATGCAGGCCTCTTCCGGCCTGTATGTCCATATATGGAGTAAGTGCTTGTGTATTCTAATTTAGCCTGTATTTCAGAAAAGTTTCTGCTGGGACTCGAACTCGCGACCTTCTATATCAGAGGCAAGGCAACACAGCTATAAGAGCTGAGTGTGCAGGGGCAGCTGTCATGTGTATAGATGCAGCAGAGCTGGGTGTGCTGTGGCAGCGGTCATGTATAGAGATAAAGCAGAACTGAGTGTGCTGGGGCAGCTGTCATATAGAGATATAGCAGTGCTGGGTGTGTTGGGGCAGCTGTCATGTGTATAGCTGTACACTGGCTATAACAGCTATAACAGAGTCTACAGTAGAAGTCTCATATTTTTTTCAGTCAGTGGCTGTGCAGCTCTTATAGCTGTCTGGGTAAGTGCTTTGACTCTGATACAGAAGGTTGTGGGTTCAAATCCCAGCAGACACATCTCTCCCTCTCCTGGGGATGGCAATACAGATGACTATGCCTGGGACTTGTTGCATTCGAATCTTGTAAATGAGAAGCGTGCAAGTTGTGACACAGGCAGAGTGTCTATAAAGTAGTAAGGGTGCTTCCAGGAGGTGAGAGAAGGCTGCCGCTGTCCTGCATGTCGTTACAGTGTGTGGTGTTTATGGCAGTCGCTACACCGGCCAAGGAGCCTTCTTGCTATCGGCACAGCCGGCCGTGCGGCAGTTGAGGCTACCGGCCTAATGGGAATTTTGAGAAGATCTGACAGACTTGCTACACGTGAGTCTATCTGACAGATTGTTCTGTTTCTCTTTGTTGTGGTTTTGGGCAGGATCCCACCTCCCCACAGGTTCTGCTCATTAGCTATTTTGTGGTGCTATTTATACCCTCCTCTCACTATAGCCCTTGCGGTTTATATTTGCTTCTGGAGTTCTCAGCTGGTGTTTGGTGGATCTCCTGTTCCCCGTCTGTCTTAAGCTAAGTCCTATTCCTTCCCTTTTGTTGTTTGTTCTGGCTAGGCCTCAGGAAGACACTGGTTCTTGCACCAAGTGCTAGGAACTGGTTGTCTTATCCCCAGCTCCGTAGCTGAGGGTTTGTTACAGTTTCAGCTAGGCTTAGGTTCCGGCGCATGAGCACTTCCACCTTTAGGATTTGCTCATGTTGTCAGCAGTCAGGGAAAGACTCAGGGATTGTCAGGTGGTGACCTTTCTCTGTTCCCTAGCTTTGGGGCCTAGCCTGGTGTGTTGTTGCTTTTGTTGTATTTGGTTTGCTTCCCTTCCCTCACCTACCGTGACACCTTGGCTTGCCTCTGACTTTCCTCTGTCTTGTGATTTTGTACCTTGATACCTGTTTGGTTCTGACTTTGACTTTGCTATTTTGACTACCCTCCGTCCTCTGGTTTTGTACTATATTGTCCTCCCGGTTTTGACCTATTTCCGTATGACCCTTTTCTGTGTGGTTGCGTCTTTGTGTCTGTCTGTCTTGCACTTAGCAGAACAGGGAACATCGACTAGTGGTGGACTTGCTGCTTAGGGCTTACACTGCAAGTAGGCAGGGAAAGCTCATTGGATTTCAGTCAGGGCTTACTGTGTGTGTGTTTTCTGCCTATTGTGCTGACACGAACAGACTGACATGTTCTGTATCTCTTGTGCAAAAGAGGACTTAGGGTTAAAGGGGTTGTCCACTTTCTGGCTACTGTTGACCAATGTGTTTGTAATATCACACTTACTAATATAGTCTTTGGTGAAATTCTGCACCGATCTGCACAAGGTATGGTCCCTTGTTACAAAGTATTTTCTGCTGTCCACACAGAGGTCATGTCCATAAGATGGCTGCTAATGGAGGGTCATGTGATGCCTTCTTCAGTCAAATACATGTACGCTGTACCTGCACTAAACCCCCAACAGAACAAATGCAGATGACAGGTGCAGTGCATTTGAATGGAGGAGGCATCACATGGAGGTGATTTACCTGGTCACATGACCCTCCATTAGCGGCCATCTTATGAACAGGACCTCTGTGTGGACAGCACAATACACTTTGTAAACAAGGGGCCATATCTTATGAAATATAGAAAATGGTGCAGAATGTCAACAAAGAGTATATAAGTAAGTGGCATATAATCATCTTACAAACACATAGTTTAACAATGACCAGAAAGTGGACAACCCCTTTAACACCTACCCGGTCTCAGTCTTATTTCTGAGACCACATGGGAGGTTGAATTTTTTTAATCTGTTCACAGGGGCAGTACTGCATGTGGCTGTTGTTGTGGTGCTATGCATGGGGGTTGGTTGGGTCCAGTGCCAAGGATGATTTAGCCATGGCATGGGTGTTATTGGGCTGCTGGGACTTGCTGCCTGCAAATGCTGTGTTACAGAGGTGGCTGCTGCCATGTAGTCCAAACTACAGTAGGGACTCGCTCAACTTCACATGGGGCTACGCACTGGTGGTGTGTAGTGATGGACGAACATCGGCCGGGACGTTTCGCGAATGCGCGTTCGGGCAGGCCCCATTCACTTAAATGGCAGGCAAACCTAAAAAACCTTCAGGTCATATTTGCAGCCACCAAATACTTACTAGAAGTGCACAAATAGTCCCACAACATGGACAGTGACATACCAGAGGGGGATCAATGGCAAAAATTTCCACAAAAAATATGTATTTTATTCAGGGGCTGTTTTTATGGGTCTTAAAGTGAAACTCTCAAAAATGTGCCTTGCTGGAGCTTAGAAAATTTTTATTTTAGGCCACGGGAGTACAGGCCCCAAAAATTAGGCATTAACCTGACAGAAAAGAACAAGTGCTTATGTGGCTGGAGGTAAGTCCTGATCAAAAGTTTAAGACCACTTAAAAAATGGCAAAAAATCATATTTTACATTGTTGGATCTTAACAAGGTTCCAAGTAGAGCTTCAACATGCAACAAGAAGAAATGAGAGTGAGACAATACATTTTTTGAGCATTCAATTAATTGAAAATAACGATTAAACTGAAACAGGCTGTTTTTCAGCTGATCCAAATTTTAGGACCACATGCCTTTAAAAGGCCAAATCTGTGAAAAGATGTGGATTTATTGTCATTTTCTGTCAGGTAGTCACACATTGTGATGGCAAAGGCAAAAAAAACTCTCCCTTTTTGACCGTGGACGGGTTGTTGACCCAAATTACCCAAATTAAGTCCTTACTGGTGCTGACTGCAGGCCCATAACCATCAGACGGCATCTGAGACTGAAGGGCTTCAAAAACAAAAAACGTCTTCGAAGACCTCGTCTCCTTGAACGCCACAGAACTGCTCGTTTGGACTTTGCAAGAGAGCACCAAACATGGGACATTCAAAGGTGGAAGAAAGTTTTATTCTCTGATGAGAAGAAATTTAACCTTGATGGTCCTGATGGTTTCCAACATTACTGGCATGACAAGCAGATCCCACCTGAGATGTTTTCTACACGCCACAGTGGAGGGGGCGCCATAATGGCCTGGAGTGATTTTTCCTTCAGTGGAACAATGGAGCTTCAGGAAGTGCAGGGGCGTCAAACGGCCACTGGCTATGTCCAGATGTTGCAGAGAGCATTCCTCATGACTGAGGGCCCTCGTCTGTGTGGTAACGACGGGGGTTTTCAACAGGACAACGCTACAGTACACAATGCCCGCAGGACAAGGGACTTCTTCCAGGAGAATAACATCACTCTTTTGGCCCATCCTGCGTGTTCCCCTGATCTAAATCCAATTAAGAACCTTTGGGGATGGATGGCAAGGGAAGTTTACAAAAATGGACAACAGTTCCAGACAGTAGATGGCCTTCGTGCGGCCGTCTTCACCACTTGGAGAAATGTTCCCACTCACCTCATGGAAACGCTTGCATCAAGCATGCCGAAACGAATTTTGGAAGTGATAAACAATAACAGCGGAGCTACTCATTACTGAGTTCATGTTTGGAAGTTGGATTTCTGTTTTGGGGGGGTTTAGTTTTTTTTTGGAGGTGTGGTCCTAAACTTTTGATCAGCTGAAAAACAGCCTGTTTCAGTTTATTCGTTGTTTTCACTAAATTGAATGCTCAATTTTTTTTTGGTCTCACTCCCATTTCTCTTGTTGCATGTTGAAGCTCTACTTGGAACCTTGTTAAGATCCAGCCATGCAAAATATGATTTTTCAAGTGGTCTTAAACTTTTGATCAGGACTGTACATTAGGCGGTCACTGAATAACAATTTTACTGTAGGTCACGGGAGTACAGGCCCCAAAAATTAGGCATTCACCTGACAGAAAAGAACAAGTGATTATGTGGCTGGAGGTACATTAGGCGGTCACTGAATAACATTTTTACTGTAGGCCAGTGGAGTACAGGGCCCAAAAATTAGACATTCGCTTGACAGAAAAGAACAAGTGATTATGTGGCTGGAGGTACATTAGGCGGTCACTGAATGACAATTTTACTGTAGACCAGTGGAGTATAGGCCCCAAAAATTAGGCATGGGATTATAGATTATATTAACCTGTATAAATACTTAATCTACTTAAACCATAAATAAACATAATAAGACACGTGGATACCTGATGTGATGGAAAGATTTGGCCACGGCCAGCTTTATTACAGAACAGCTTAAACCATTAAAACATAAACCATATAAATTATTAACCACAGATTAGAGCAGCCATAAGCTTGGCCTAAATACGAGAATTAACTCGTCCACTCACCATTTCAGTGAGCGACTTTACCCCTCCTTCTAATAAAGCGACCATGACAATATAACATTTACAGGGCGGGCGGGTGGGACGCAGCTTCACTCTTGCGACTTGGCTGACAGCAATAGCACTGTCAAACATCGCAATATATATACACACAAAACAGCTAACCCGCCAAAAGTAACCACCCAATGCCCTAACTGTTGCTGGGCATCAATATTTACTCTGCCCAGCAACGACCTTCCATAGGTAACCTTCTCAGCTAATCTCCCACTACCTACCTCTACCCAGAGACAATGGCTATTTTTAGCGACCTTGACCACCATTCTTGGCGGGAAAATTCCCACCAAAACGGTATAAAGACAATATGGGATGATCAAAATTCCATGAGGATCCCTCCATATAAGAATTTTGGGATCCCATCATGGGATTATAGATCATATTAACCTGTATAAATGCTTAATCTACTTAAACTATAAATAAACATATTAAGACACGTGGACACCTGATGTGATGGAAAGATTTGGCCACGGCCAGCTTTATAAAAGAACAGCTTAAACCATTAAAACATAAACCATATAACTTAATAACCACAGATTAGAGCAGCCATAAACTCGGCCTAAATACCAGAATTAACTCGTCCACTCACCATTTGAGTGAGCGACTTTACCCACCGGACCATGCCAACTAAACAGGGGCCTTGGGCCCCACCCCACCCATAGCTATCTCGATCATAGCCTGAAAGTCCAAATTAAAAATATCTAATCCGATGTCCGAATGGTGAATACCATCTGAAAAATATAGGACGGGCAAACCTCCTTCCAAGTCCATGTGCCGATAAGAAAATCACCAGACTAAGGGCATAAATCGGGCCATAATTCTGTTTATGCGAATACTAATCCTATCCAGATATTTAAGATTCGCATAGGATAGCCACAATAAACGTGGAACCATTTTAGAAAAAACAAAACGGGAGTCAGGAAACAATCGCCTCGTGCGAATCATGGTACGTTTCATGCAAAAAAACAATTCAATGGTACCTAACTTTTCCACATCATTGGCGCCTGCATGAAAGACAATAATATCAGGATCCGGATGCAGCGTATACATTTCCAACACTACATCCATCAAACCCTCCCAACGAAGTTCTCTAACTCCATTCCAATAAACTCGTACATCGTCCGTAGACCATGAAAGGTTATCACTGTATGATCTTTTTGATGCTCTCAGCTGGGCCCAATGAACGAATGGCCAACAATCCATATGGTGATCCCCGTGAAACCTAATAAAACAATCAGCATTAGATAACATCAAGAAATGGACGAACATAAAGCTTATAGCGACTAGAGGACCACCTACCAATCCTTTTAATCAGTGATGTACCCAATCCAGATTAAGCTGCCGTAGTTGCAGCTCCAATCCTGAAAGAGTGTGAAGTAAAGCGGAAACCCTCCAAACCCAATTCCTGAAAACATTTAGACAAGACTGACCAAAATTGGTATTGAGTTAGCGGGGAAAAATCTAAATGAATAAAAAACAATGAACCACCCGCCGGTCTGCAATACCAAAAATAATCACCGGGCAGAGATCACCTGACCTGATTCTGCCCACACGTATCCAAGAACCCCTTCTAGTCTGATCTGTCTTAGAATTAGGAAGAAAAAACAAAACATAATTAGAATGAATGTGCACATTCTCCAACATTAAGCCCTGGCCAGACCTTCCGTTTCTCGGTAAAAGCTCACTAATCCTAAAAGCCCCAAAAAACATACACAGAAAGAAAGTAGAAAAAAGCAAAGCTTCATATTCAGTCAAACAAACAGCAGCTGTAACCTTACACAAAGACGCCAACAAACCAGGAGATGTCGGACATCTACTATTAGGAGAACAATTACCTCTCCTATAACCCATTAAGACTTGCTTCACCATTAAATAATCCAGGATAGAAGGAAAACCCAATACCTTACGAAAAAAGGACACATCCGACAAAACCCAGACAACAGTTTCATGAGCTAAACGTTCCTCAAAAAGCATCAAACAAAAAGCTAATGCAGAAACCTCACTGCCCATAAAAGGAGACCAACCACTACATTCCGCAAAGCGACACCACCGACTCCAAGAGAGTACATAATCAAACCACGTGGACAGGGCTACTGATGGTTGCAAATAAGACATACCTAAGACCACATCAGATTCCACAGATGCGGAGGGCAATTCCCCTTTCATGTCGGCCCCTCTCACCAATGTGCGAAATCTCTGAAACTGAAAGCTATTAAGTGCATCAGCAATAGAGTTATCTATGCCTGGAATATGACGTGCTTTCAACCAAATATTCAGTTTTAAACAAAGAAAAACTAAATGACGCAACAACTTAACAACTAATGGACATTTGGACGACAAACAGTTAATTGCGAACAAAACTCCCTTATTATCCATATGTAGAAAAATCCAAAACAACAATATTTCTTGTCACACCACTAATCACCCACCTTGGGTGCCATTCAGAAGCACACCAATGCCCAGTCCAATAAGTGCCAAATCCACAAGTGCCAGATGCGTCTGTGAACAATTCTAAAGAAGGGGCAAACACGAAATGCTCCTGCCAATAAAAACGACCATTATATTGTTGAAATAAATTCTTACCAGATCACCAAATCCTCCTTGATGTCCTTACACAGCCGCACATGCAAAACCGGATTACGCACTCCAGAGATTCGAGAAGCCAACTGCCTACAAAAAAAACGGCTCATTGGCATAACTCTAGATGCAAAAGCCAAGAGACCGAACAACGATTGAATTTCCTTTACCTTCGCTATCCGTCTACCTAACAGATCAGTAATCACAGAACATATTACAACAACCTTATGCAAAGAAAGACGAAACTCGCCCTTAACAGAGTCAATAACAATACCTAAATATTCTAAACAATTAACAGGGTAAACAGTTTTGTCAACAGCCAAAGGAACACCAAACTCAGAACAAATACAGAAAAAGGAATCAAACAGATCAGAACAAACTGAGGAGTCAACAGGACCAATAAACAAAAAATCATCTAAATAGTGTGTTACTACACCTGGCATGGTCCTCACGGAGACAACCCATTCTAGAAAAGAGGAAAAAGCTTCAAAATAAAAACAAGACAAAGAACATCCCATTGGCAAACACTTATCAAAATAAAATGAACCCTGAAAATGAAAACCAAGAGAATTAAAACAGGAAGGGTGCACCGGCAATAAACGAAAAGCCGACGAAAAAACAGCCTTAGTCATCAGTGCTCCTTTACCAAAAGAGTGTACCAAATCAACTGCTGAATCAAAAGTAGCATATTTTTGTCACCGCCAGTTCTGTGAGAAGGTCTGCAGACGTCCTTCTCTACCTCTTGCATGACATTCTTTGTTTTGGTTTCACTTTGTCATCTCCTTTCCTTTTCCCAGGTGTCACCTATTTAGACTAATCGTCTCCCTTTATAGTCCCTCCCATACTGCCTCACTTTGCGGTTTATACTAGTTCCTGGATGAAGTGTTCACTGCTGGAGGCTGCTGCTGCTGTTTGCTCAGATAAGTCTTTTCATGTATTGTGTTTCCTTGCTGGCTTGATTCTATGTGACCCTGACTCCGTCCGTATTAAGTGCAGGGAGCCGGTGGTCGTGTCCCCTCACTATTATAGGGTTTTCAGGTGTCACACAGGTACGTGGGCATGCATTCGTCTACCGTTGAGAACCTTGCATGGGCATAGCAGTCAGGGAGAGCTCTTAGGGTTTTATAGGGCTCACCTATATGCTCCTTAGTTTGGGATCAAGCCAGTCGGACGTTTATTCATAAGTTCCAGCTATCTGCAACATCATCCGTGACAATTTTACAGAACACAATGCGCTATCGATTTCATCATTTAACGATGCCCCATAGGGAAAAGACAAATGATGAATCAAACAAAAGGCACTCCTTTTTTGGTACCACACCTAATGGAGAAAGACGAAAGTCAACAAAGGGAGGGGAAGGGAAAGGACCAGAAATCCTATCCGCATCCAACTCCTTCATCCTTCAACGGAAATTGAGCAACTGACGATAAATTAGTTACCCACTCACACCCTGAACCAGAGAATGAAGGCAAACGAAAACCGACAGAAAAACCTTCAAGAAGCAATTCCGCCATCTTGCGATTTGGGTATTGCTCTAGCTACGGACGCATGCTGACCAACTTTACAGGCGTCCAAGCTTTTTTAAACAAATTCTCTGGTAGACCGTTCGGTCGGAAAATTTGCTCTTTTAAAACAGCGAACCATGGGGTGGCTGCCTCCACAGAACGTACATTCGTGACGATATTTACATGAGAAAGGCCGTTGACACTGCGCTTCGCTGAATGTAAAGCAGGTGCCCCTCCGGAAAACAGATGACTGAGAGACCGTCGATGATGACTGCTGTCTGGAGGCGGAAAAGGATGCAAGCTGTGGCACTAACAAATTCTGCCACAAACCCACATCCTTTGTGCCCCAATGCATGCTAGGATATACAGACAGTCTTTGTCTGAAACCCTCATCATACGAAAACCAACCTATTCCTCCAAAACTCTTATAGGCTTCCAAAACATTGTCTAAATGTTGAAACAGACACGAACATTTTTGAGGGAACTTTTCCCCCATCACGCTACAGAAAATACAATAAGCCTGC
The DNA here is from genome assembly GCF_905171765.1 of Bufo bufo. Lineage (NCBI taxonomy): Eukaryota > Metazoa > Chordata > Amphibia > Anura > Bufonidae > Bufo > Bufo bufo. The sequence goes on along the minus strand of NC_053393.1, from coordinate 365,774,612 downwards.
AAACAATTATTAAAAGGCAGAGGGATCGGACGCCGTCTGACCTCCTCAGATTTTTCTTCTCGTTTATCTAATTTTGCTAAAAATTCTTTAGATGCAGGCAACAGGGATAAAATATCCACAAATTCATTTCTCCATATCTTCTCTTTCATAGACATGGACAAATGAAAGCCCAAAGGAGATATATAGCAAAAGAGCGTTTCTTTATAACATGTTTCCACCACCCTTTTCTTTTTAGAAAATAATGGCGAAGGGAGGGAATCTTCACTATCAGAATCCTGACTCTCCCTCTGCCCGTCCGAGCGCCATGCGGAAGAAACATCATCCACAAAAGCAGACGGACCAGCAGATGGAGAAACTGGAGGAACCATACTTTTCAACGAAGAGAGGACAGAGGACAAAGACGCAAGGACAGGGGCCTAGCCACTAAGGCACTCACCATCAGAAGCTGACCCAGTCCGGAACACAAGGGAGGATGTTGGAGCTTCAAGCGGCGTAGAGGAATCTTCCTGGCATGCGCCCTCCCGCTGCTTAACACAGGAGTGGAGCTGCTGGGTTGGGCACTGCAACTGCTGACCACGATTTCCGTGCCTGCGTCCTTTCCTATGTCAGGAAGAAGATGTCTCCCCCGCTTGTATCCCATCCAGAGGGGCAGGCAGCGAACATCCATGGTGAGGGGGACAGCCGGAACCAAAAGGCGCATCAAAGTGGAGTGGAGAACAAATGGGAGGAGAGAGGAGAAGGAGAAAAGGCAGGAGGTGGAGCGCCGGGAGTGTGGCTTTGTGGGTTCTGACGGCGTTGCTCCCACTGGGCTCGGAGATGGGAGGCCAGGTGCCTTCTTAAGGTGATCGTCCCTAGGTGAGTGTTGGGCTTACCGCGACTTATGCGTTGACAGCACAGGCTGCAGATGGCAACACTATTGTCAGCAGCTGAGACGTTAAAAAAAGCCCACACTGCGGAGCCATGTGCCGGCTTCCTGGGAGCGCAAGATGTGACCATGCATGGTGGATGGCTCGCTCCAGATACATTTGCAGTCTGCTTTTTGCCTCCTGTGCACTGCAAGTTCTGTCTGCTTCTCCTCTTTCTCCTCCCTATCTGCTGCTCCGTCTCTCCCTCTGAACTACCCTCCTCTTCTTCTCTAGTGATGAGCAGCATGGGCAATATTCGAATTCGCGATATTTTGCTTATTTTTGGACGAATATTCGCCATAAATTTGCAAATTCGTGAATTCGTGATCTCCAGTCATTATTTACTTGATTGCAAAAATCGGCAATGTTATATATTCGCGATAAAAATTTGCGATTAGAAATCTCGCGATCAACACTAAGGGGTAGGCAATTTTCCTATTCGTTGCTAGGGATTTTTCTAAGTGCCGATATTCAAGATAAATTCACAATTAGAATATTCGCGATCAACACTATTTGCGAATACGAATAGTATATAGCACTATATTCAAAATATTCACAAATTCTCAAAGTGGCGATATTCGCAATTAACCCCGTCCCGACCCATGACGTACTACTACGTCATGGAAACCACTGAGTTCCCGCAATTTGACGTAATAGTACGTCATGGTGATCGGGTGGGCACCGGAGCAGGGGCCCAGCAGTCCATGGTACTGACTGCAACATAGAAGTGGTGAAGGAGCCCAACGATGGGTAAGAAGGCAGTCCAATGCCGTGCAGAGGCTGCCCAATGCCTTGCACGGCATCGGGACCTGCCTTCTATGGGTGCCGAGGAGATCCAGCCTCAGCATGGGTCTCCTAGGCAACCTGTTTGTGTACTACTCACTGTAGTACACGAACAGGCAATGCATTACAATACAGATGTATTGTAATGCATTGCAGAGAGGATCAGACCCCCAAAAGGGAACATCAGAAATAAAGTAAAGAAAAAAAGTTAAAAAAAGTGTTTTCAATAAAATTAATAAAGTAATAAAATTAAGAAAGTAAAAAAAGAAGAAAAAAAAAACGGCCCTTGTCCCCTTATTTTATATAAAAAAAAAAACACCCCCCACATATATTAGGTATCGCTGCGTCCGCCTCTATAAATATATCACATGATCCACCCTATCTGATAAACACCATAAAATAAAAAAAACGGTGTAAAAAAAAGCCATTTTTGTCACCTTACATCACAAAAAGTGCAACACCAAGCGATCAAAAAGGCATATGTCCCACAAAATGGTATCAATAAAACCGTCACCTCATTGTGCAAAAAATTTGCTCCTACCTAACATAATCACCCAAAAAATAAAAAACTATAGCTCTCAGAACATGGAGACACTAAAACATCATTTTTTTGTTTCAAAACTGCTAGTATTGTGCTAGCCCTCAGGTGAACGCCCTCAGGTGAACACCCCTCAGATGAACACCGTAAAAAATAAATAAAAAAAAACTGTGTAAAAAAAGTCATTTTTGTCACATTACATCACAAAAATTGCAACAGGAAGTGATAAAAAAGGCGTATGCCACCCAAAATAGTATTAATCATACCGTCACCTTATCCCGCAAAAAAATAGACCCTACCTAAGAGAATCGGTCAAAAAATAAAAAAGCTATGGCTCTCAGACTATGGATACACTAAAATATTATTATTTCGGTTTCAAAAATGCTATTATTGTATAAAACTTAAATAAATAAAAAAAAGTTGACATATTAGGTATTGCCACATCCGTAACGATTTGTTCTATAAAAAAGTCACATGACCTAATTTCTCAGGTAAACGCTGTAAAAATAAATAAATATAAACTGCGCCAAAACAACCAATTTTTGTGTCACCTTGCCCCATAAAGTGTAATAATGAATGATTAAAAAATCATATGTACCGAAAAATGGTACCAATAAAAACATCAACTCTTCCTGCAAAAAACTAGCCTTTGCACAAGACGATAGGCAGAAAAATAAAAAAAAATAGGCCGTTCAGAAAATGGAGATACAAAAACCAAATTTTTGTTTTCAAAAATGCTTTATTATGTAAAACTGAAACAATCATCATAGAAAGTAGACATATTTGATATCATTGCATCCGTAACAACCTGCTCTATAAAAATAGTGCATGATCTAACCTGTCAGATGAATGTTGTTAAAAATAAAAAATAAAAACGGTGCCAAAACATAAATTTTTTGGTTACCTTGCCTCACAAAAAACGTAATATAGAGCAATTAAAAATCATAAGTACCCCAAAATAGTATCAATAAATCTGGCACCTTATCCCGTAGTTTCCAAAATGTGGTCACTTTTTTGAGTTTCTGCTGTAGGGGTGCATCACGGGAGCTTCAAATGGTGCATGGCATTTAAAAACCAGTTCAGCTCAATCTGCCTTCCAAAAACCATATGACGTTCCGTTCCTACCACGCCCTGCCGTGTGTCCGTACAGCAGTTTACGATCACATGTGGAGTGTTTCTGTAAACTGCATAATCAGGGTAATAAATATTGAGTTTAATTTGGCTGTTAACCCTTGCTTTGCTACTGGAAAAAATGGATTAAAATGTAAAATCTGACAAAAAAGCGAATTTCTGAAATTTTATCTCCATTTTCCATTAATTCTTGTGGAACACCTAAAGGGTTAACAAAGTTAATAAAATCAGTTTTGAATACCTTGAGGGGTGTAGTTTCTAAAATGGGCTTATTTTTGGGTGGTTTCTATTATGTAAGCCTCACAAAGTGACTTCAGACCTGAACTGGTCCATAAAAAGTGGGCTTTAGAAATTTTCCCAAAAATTTCCAGATTTGCTTCCAAACTTCTAAGCCTTCTAACGTCCCCCAAAAATTTAATGTAATGATCCAAACATGAAGTAGACATATGGGAAATGTAAAGTAATAACTATTATATGAGGTATCACTATCTATTATAAAAGTAGACAAATTGAAATTTGAAAATTTGGGAATTTTTCAAAATGTTTGGTAAATTTGGGATTTTTTCACAAATAAAGGTGAAATATATTGACTCAAGTTTAAGACTATCATGAAGTACAATGTGTCACGAGAAAACAATTAGAATAGCTTGGATAAGTAAAAGTGTTCCAAAGCTATTTCCACATAAAGTGACACATGTCAGATTTGCAAAAAATGGACTGGGCAGGAAGGTGAATACAGGCCCGGGGTTGAAGGGGTTAAAATTCGCAATTTGAATATCTGCGCTCAACACTATTCCTCTCTTGTGGGCACCCACGTGACGCCCATCGACACGTTATCATCACCTTCACCACCACTGACATTAGAGATCTCGGAGTAGGCAGCAACAGCGGTGACCACCCTCCTTGGGCTGATCTGGGCACTGTCGTCAGTCCGCTGAGTGGCGGCCGTTGCTATGGGTGGCGGCCGTTGCTACCTCATCTTCCTCATCCGATGCCAAGAATGGCTGCGCATCGGTAAGGTCTGGGGATAAATGGGAAAATAATTCCTCTGACTCGAGTGGAGGGGCTATGGTGGTGGTGGTGTCTTTGGGGTGTACACAGCAGAGAGTGAGAAGGATGCAGATACAGAGAATGAGGAGGGTGCAGGAGCGGAAGGCTGAGTGAGCCACTCAACCAACTCTGGTGCGTCCTTTGATGTAATCGCAAGCAACTTCTCCAACTTCCCACTTAGGCTCTGGCCTGGTGCACCTGCCCGACCCTTACCACCCCTGCGGAACGGCCTGCCTCTTCCTCTGCCTGTCATTTTCAAAAAGACACTGTGACAAAGTCCTTAAAGAAGACCAATTTTGTGGAGGCAGGTATATCGCAAGCCTCAATCAGTATTTGGTGGAAGCCAGTATATCGCACCCCTCAATCAGTATTTTGTGGAAGCAGGTGTTTTGCAGGCCTCAATCAATATTTGGTGGAAGCAGATATATTGCACCCCTCAATCAGTATTTTGTGGAAGCAGGTGTATCGCAGGCCTCAATCAATATTTGGTGGAAGTGGGTATATCAATCCCCTTAATCAGTATTTGGTGGAAGCAGGTATATCAAACGCCTTAATCAGTATTCTGTGGAAGAAGGTGTATCGCAGGCCTCAATAAATATTTGGTAGAAGCAGGTATATCAATCTCCTTAATCAGTATTTTGTGCAAACAGGTATATCGCACCCCTCAATCAGTATTTTGTGGAAGCAGTTGTATAGCAGGCCTCAATCAGTATTTGGTGGAATCAGGTATATCAAACCCCTTAATCAGTATTTTGTAGAAGCAGGTATATAGAACCCCTTAATAAATTTTTGGTAGAAGCAGGTATATCGCACCCCTCAATCAGTATTTTGTGGAAGCAGGTATATCAAACCCCTTAATCAGTATTTTGTGGAAGCAGGTATAGTGCACCCCTCAATCAGTAATTTGTGGAAGCAGGTATATAGAACCCCTTAATCAATATTTGGTGGAAGCAGGTAATCTGTATTTTGTGGAAGCAGGTATATAGAACCCTTTAATCAATATTTGGTGGCAGCAGGTATATCGCACCCCTCAATCAATATTTGGTGGAAGCAGGTATATCACAACCCTCAATCTGTTTTTTGTGGAAGCAGGTATATCAAACCCCTTAATTAGTATTTTTTGGAAGCAGGTATTTCTTACCCCTCAATCTGTATTTTGTGGAAGCAGGTATATCAAACCCCTTAATCAGTATTTTGTGGAAGCAGGTATATCGCACCCCTCAATCAGTATTTTGTGGAAACAGATATATAGATTCCCTTAATCAATATTTTGTAGAAGCAGGTATATAAAAACACCTTAATCAGTATTTTGTGGAAGCAGGTATATTGCACCCCTCAATCTGTATTTTGTGGAAACAGGTATCCAGAACCCCTTAATCAATATTTGGTGGAAGCAGGTATATCGCACCCCTCAATTAGTATTTTGTGGAAGCAGGTATATCACAGGCCTCAATCAAAATTTGGTGGAAGCAGGTATATCGGACCCCTCAATCAGTATTTTGTGGAAGCAGGTATATCAAACCCCTTAATCAGTTTTTTGTGGAAGCAGGTATATTGCACCCCTCAATCAGATTTTTTTTGGGGGCAACCGGTATATCACACCCGTTGCAAATAGTTGTTCCAATAACGCTTGTCCCTCTATATACCTGCGGTATCGCAGCAGAACCGCGCACAACTACTGCACAATACAAATGCACTATAATATACTTTCTATGTTAAAAAGTATATCATAAGTATATCATACCCCTCAGTATATCTCACCTATCGATAGCACACCTATACCAGTCCTTAAAAGACTCTAGACTCTATCAGGCATGACAGCAGAAAACAAGATGACAAGGAGACATGAACCTGCAGGTTTTCTGCCCCCTCTCTCTGCTGCTGCCAGGAGACCCCAGGCACTTCCACCAAGAATGCAGAGGTCAAGTGTCTAGGGGTGTTTAGATCTGTGTTTGATGCCTGCTTGTGCCAAGAGAGGATGAGGGGGCTCTATAAGCAGTGGGGTATGTTGCAGTCTTACAATATGTCTCCTGTCACATGTCCCTCCATCTGTGTCCATTTTATATATACATGTGTGTGTATTATGTGTCTGTATGTATGTGCACATAAACACACACACATACTGGCACATACAGGATGTGTGGTGAACAGGTCCCAAATGCAAAATTCAGATGTTTTATAGTGAATGATAACCTGATCCCATGGTCGGGCTCCTGCAAGGCAATTCCCCTGTCAGCTTAGATTGTATCTGCAATGTATTGTATGCTAAGACTCTGTAGCTCGGCTGTGCCATTGGTTTTAATTGGTGCTCCCTCCATGAGCCAGTGCTTTGGATCGCCTAGGGGCCCCCAAGGCCAGACTGGGATGACAAAGTCCACATATGATATTTTTATATTTTGTAAACAGCTTGCAGATTGTAAACCCTCACGGGCAGGACCCTCTCTCCTTCTGTACCAGTTTGTAACTCGTCTTGTTCATGCTTAGTGTAATTGTCTGTATTGTGTATGAGCACCCTTATGATATGTGCAGCGCCATGGGATGAATGGTGTTTTAATAATAAATAATAGTAGTGGTTAATGCACACTGCGTCAAATTTTGTTATACTTGCTCATGCCTCTAGGTAAATCATTAATACTTAGGTGGAACACAGAAATACCTAATCACATACAGTCAGGGACATACAGTCGTCGCCAAAAGTTTTGAGAATGACACAAATATTAGTTTTCACAAAGTTTGCTGCTAAACTGCTTTTAGATCTTTGTTTATGTTGTTTCTGTGATGTAGTGAAATATAATTACACGCACTTCATACGTTTCAAAGGCTTTTATCGACAATTACATGACATTTATGCAAAGAGTCAGTATTTGCAGTGTTGGCCCTTCTTTTTCAGGACCTCTGCCATTCGACTGGACATGCTCTCAATCAACTTCTGGGCCAATTCCTGACTGATAGCAACCCATTCTTTCATAATCACTTCTTGGAGTTTGTCAGAATTAGTGGGTTTTTGTTTGTCCACCCGCCTCTTGAGGATTGACCACAAGTTCTCAATGGAATTAAGATCTGAGGAGTTTCCAGGCCATGGACCCAAAATGTCAACGTTTTGGTCCCCGAGCCACTTAGTTATCACTTTTGCCTTATGGCACGGTGCTCCATCGTGCTGGAAAATGCATTGTTCTTCACCAAACTGTTGTTGGATTGTTGGAAGAAGTTGCTGTTGGAGGGTGTTTTGGTACCATTCTTTATTCATGGCTGTGTTTTTGGGCAAAATTGTGAGTGAGCCCACTCCCTTGGATGAGAAGCAACCCCACACATGAATGGTCTCAGGATGCTTTACTGTTGGCATGACACAGGACTGATGGTAGCGCTCACCTTTTCTTCTCCGGACAAGCCTTTTTCCAGATGCCCCAAACAATCGGAAAGATGCTTCATCGGAGAATATGACTTTGCCCCAGTCCTCAGCAGTCCATTCACCATACTTTCTGCAGAAGATCAATCTGTCCCTGATGTTTTTTTTGGAGAGAAGTGGCTTCTTTGCTGCCCTTCTTGACATCAGGCCATCTTCCAAAAGTCTTCGCCTCACTGTGCGTGCAGATGCGCTCACACCTGCCTGCTGCCATTCCTGAGCAAGCTCTGCACTGGTAGCACTCCGATCCCGCAGCTGAATCCTCTTTAGGAGACGATCCTGGCGCTTGCTGGACTTTCTTGGACACCCTGAAGCCTTCTTAACAAGAATTGAACCTCTTTCCTTGAAGTTCTTGATGATCCTATAAATTGTTGATTGAGGTGCAATCTTAGTAGCCAGAATATCCTTGCCTGTGAAGCCATTTTTATGCAACGCAATGATGGCTGCACGCGTTTCTTTGCAGGTCACCATGGTTAACAATGGAAGAACAATGATTTCAAGCATCACCCTCCTTTTAACATGTCAAGTCTGCCATTTTAACCCAATCAGCCTGACATAATGATCTCCAGCCTTGTGCTCGTCAACATTCTCACCTGAGTTAACAAGACGATTACTGAAATTATCTCAGCAGGTCCTTTAATGACAGCAATGAAATACAGTGGAAATGTTTTTTGGGGATTAAGTTAATTTTCATGGCAAAGAAGGACTATGCAATTCATCTGATCACTCTTCATAACATTCTGGAGTATATGCAAATTGCTATTATAAAAACTTAAGCAGCAACTTTCCCAATTTCCAATATTTATGTAATTCTCAAAACTTTTGACCACGACTGTACATTATCTCCCCAGTAGCATCACATACCATGATAATGCTCAAAATATCCCCCCAAAAGCGCCAAATAAATACTACAGTGCAGCACAAAATATCTTCCCAACTGCGCCAAATGAATACTGCCATGTAGCACAAAATATCTCTCCAACAGCGCCAAATAATTACCACAAGACTGCAGGGTTTGCACCGTTAATGCAGTACTGTGTGTACGTATTCAGAAATTATGTTAAGCAGCAATACAGTAGATCAATGCGTAGCGTGTGGATGTGCAATCCATGTCTTCTTTCTGCAGTTTGTCATTTTTTCATAATTTTAAGGCTACATTCACACGACTTTATGTGTTTTGTGGTCCGCAAAACACTGTACCGAAAAAAATACAGACTAAGTCCTTTTATAGAACCTACCAGTAGCCATTTGGCTCCAGGAGAAGTATATGGTGGGCTCAGCATGCATGTTGGTACTTGCATCCCTGGATCCGATGAAAGCTGTAATGGCACCGGACGGGGTCAAAAGCAGAGTGTGCTTGGCGTGCATGCTGTACCTGAATTCCCTGGACTTTGTGTGGCTGTCATGGCCCATAAACAGATAGGAACTAGTGTTAGGGACCACTCCATAGAGGCGACCTTGACGTGGTGAGTGGCTTATTACGCTTTGGCCAAAATGTACACCAATGCCTCATCCAGCATAGAGGCAGGGCAGAATGCTGGTTGCAGAGTGCTATTACATTTGTATTTTAAGTCCTTTTGGCATCCGTTTTTTTTGCCGATCTATTGTAACAATGCCTATCTTTGTCCACAAAACGGACAAGAATAGAACATGCTCTATATTTTTTACGGGGCTACGGAACGGACATACGGATGAGGACACAGTGTGCATTTTTTGCAGACCCATTGAAATGAATGGGTCCTTATCCAATCCGCAACAAAAACCGAAAGGACACGGAAACAAAATACGTTTGTGTACATGTAGCCTAATAAGGAAAATACATGTAAAGAATTGTTTGCTGCAATGCTTCACCATTTTTGCTTGCATTTTTTTGCTGTGACTTTCCTAATCATACCATATTTTTCACTATGTTTTTGCTGTGATTATGAAAATCACACTAAAATAATATAGGAAAGATGGTACGTGTTTATGAACCTTTAGGACTGCAGGCAAGTCCCAGGTTGCATTGTTGCTTCTTGTGGAGTGCACCAAACCAGGTGAGGAGCTGTCATAGAGCTGTTATTATGCTGTCAAAGACCAGGCGGTGCTTCCTGGCAAAAATGAATATTCAGATTAGCTCTCTTCCAGCAGAATGAAAGCTGTTGTGCAAACTACTACTTTCATCAGGGCAGTACAGGTACAGCTAGTACTGTTGTATGATGCCCTTGGTTTACAGAGCCTGGCTGCTTGATACAATTCCCCCACCATCCAAAATCATTATAGCCTTAAATGCAGATAGAGGAAGGTAGAACAGGAGAGCAGGAGGGGCTAGGTGAGATCCTGCTCTCCAAGAGCTATGATAAAAGCATACCTCCCAACCGCCCTGGATCTGGCGGGAAAGTCCTGGATTTCGATGGCTGTCCCGCGGTCCTAGAACAGCTGAGGTATGTCCCGCTCTCAGCTGTCTCTGCTTCCATAGGATACAGAGACAGCTGATTGGAATAGTGAAGCAGGAAGCCATTCGCTCCCCGCCTCACCATGCAGCTCAGCTGCCGCCAATCCACAGCAGCAGCACAGTACCCTCACATCTCTTACCCTCGCGTCATGCTACTGGTCTGTGTAGGAGTCGGGAATCAGACTCTGTACTCCTCTTCCACAAACCAGCAGCGCAATGTCTAGCAGCTTCCTGCTGCTGGTGACCACCGGCATGTGAGCATCGGAGGAACTAGGTGAGTATTTACTGTTTTGTTTTTTTTAAAACTTATCTGGCGCAACCACTGTGTTGGGGCACATATCTGGCATATCCACTGTGAGGAGGCACATATCTGGCCACAACTACCATGAAGGGGGCATATCTGGGCATAGCCACTGTGAAAGGGGAACGTTTGGGCACAACTACTGTGAAGATCATCTGGGCCTAACTACTTTGAGGGGCACAGTATGGGCATTACTACTGTGTGCTGGCATAAAGGGGGAATAGTTAGGCCTCTTTCACACGGGCGTTGCGGAAAAATGTGCGGGTGCGTTGCGGGAACACCCGCGATTTTTCCGCGCGAGTGCAAAACATTGTAAGGCTACTTTCACACTTGCGTTCGGAGCGGATCCGTCTGATGTTTCATCAGACGGATCCGCTCCGATAATGCAGACGTTCGCATCCGTTCAGAACGGATGCGTCTGCATTAAAACTTAGAAAATTTTCTAAGTGTGAAAGTTGTCTGAGCGGATCCGTTCAGACTTTACATTGTAAGTCAATGGGGAACGGATCTGCTTGAAGATTGAGCCATATGGTGTCATCTTCAAGCGGATCCGCCCCCATTGACTTACATTGTAAGTCTGGACGGATCCGCTCGCCTCCGCACGGCCAGGCGGACACCCGAACGCTGCAAGCAGCGTTCAGGTGTCCGCTCACTGAGCGGAGCGGAGGCTGAACGCTGGCAGGCGGATGCATTCTCAGTGGATCCGCGTCCACTGAGAATGCATTGGGGCCAGACGGATGCGTTCGGGACCGCTCGTGAGCCCCTTCAAACGGAGCGCACGAGCGGACACCCGAACGCTAGTGTGAAAGTAGCCTAATGCGTTTTGCACTCGCGTGAGAAAAATCACGCATGTTTGGTACCCAAACCTGAACTTCTTCACAGAAGTTCGGGCTTGGGTTAGGTGTTGGGTAGATTTTATTATTTTCCCTTATAACATGGTTATAAGGGAAAATAATAGCATTCTGAATACAGAATGCATAGTAGGTGATCAATTGAGGGTTAAAAAAAAAATAAAATATTAACTCACCTTCTCCTCTTGTTCGCGTAGCTCCCGGTCTCTTCTTTACTTCTCAAAAGATGAACTATCGGCTAAAGGACCTTTGGTGACGTCAGATCACATGCTCCAATCACATGGTACATCAGAATGCTATTATTTTCCCTTATAACCATGTTATAAGGGAAAATAATACAGTGAATAGACTGTCACCTAGCAACCATGCGTGAAAATCGCACCGCATCCGCACTTGCTTGCGGATGCTTGCGATTTTCACGCAACCCCATTCACTTCTATGGGGCCTGCGTTGTGTGAAAAACGCAGAATTTAGAGCATGCTGCGATTTTCACGCAACACATAAGTGATGCGTGAAAATCACTTCTCATCTGAACAGCCCCATAGAAATAAATGGGTCGGTATTCAGTGCGGGTGCAATGCGTTCACCTCACGCATCGCATCCGCGCGGAAATCTCGCCCTATGTGAGGACATTAAGGGGACTGTGTAGGACTGGGTGTGTATAATTATGAGTTAGAGAGGAGTTAGAGGCATGGCCTAGTATGAAAAAATTGCTGTGCACCTTTCATCCTTCAAGATCACTATAAGTCCTTATTCAGATGGGCGTATTTTTCATCTGCATGATATCCATGAGCACAAGAGACTGCAAGCGCCAGCACATGGACTCACAGAAGTCTGTGGAGCAAATTACACCTCCGTTTTTCTGCACAAACAGGGTCAATGCACTACTTTCGTCTGTATCCCATGGAACATAAATCTAGAGACCTGAATTATTGCTACTACAAGTTTATTAATAAATTTGCTCCATAATTGTTATTGCATGGGTAATGCAAGTAATTACTAAAACAGACATGTCAGAAGAGATGCTAGGGAGGCTCGTCCCGGTCCCTGCCTACAAATGACTGCTGCCCCCAACGCTGGATGTTTTCATCCGTTTGCAGGGAGAAGCAGCAGCGGCGGTGCGGGAACCAGGAGCGGCGCCGGGAGCGGGGTAAGTATATTACCAGTGAGGGGCCCGGCACATGTGTTTGTATTTAATTTGCCAACTTTAATTTTTGACCCAGAAATTAGATTTTTACAGCGTGTTGAGTCTGATATTTTCTTTTCTTTTTTTCCTGTGGGATTTTTGAAGTTTTGCTAAATGCACTATTATATTACCATACTAGACTGTAGAAGATACTATACAGATAAAATGGAAAAGCAAATACTGGAATGTAAAAACATCCTCACCATGTTATTTGGTAGTTGGAACTATCCTCGACCCCTCTTTTTCCTAAATTTTCTTATTGCATAAGGAATGTAAGAAACATAACAGACATCAGTTGAAGACAACTCATTTTTGTAGAATAACTCTCTTAATGATGTTGGCCTCATCAAACTGACTGAACTCCCACTGACTCAAAGCAGTGTAGAAACAGACAGATTTAGTGTTCTTGTGTAACTGTGCCTTCCTGTGACCTGAGCAAAACCTTTTGCCTCTTTCCCACATCTCAGTGTTAAAGCCCAGTTACAGTTCTCAGTTTATTTGTTCAGGTGAGTAAACGTTGTATCAAATACTAGTTTCTCAGTTGCTTCTAATTACCCTTCTGGAATCCACTCTTTCATCTAGTGGAATCTGCGTCACTTCAGTCCATCTATTTTCAGTCCTAAAGCTGTGGGTTTTTCTTTTATGCAGCTAATTGAAGGCATGCAGGAAAGCGGCAATGGCTAATCCCAATAACCTGAGATGTTTTTAAGGTTAAGATAAAACCACAAATTTTTATAACTACTTTCTAAATTTTATTCCACAACCACTTCCCTTGGGGCATATGAATATTATAAACCAAAAATGCAGCATCCTAGTTAATTTGTGCCTTTTTTGTTCTACTTTCTTTCAGGAGGCAGCTGAGGAATCTGGTAAACAAATTTTTGATTGCATCTTTTTCCATGAATTAAATATATAAATGCCATATAATTATGAAATCTTTAATTTTATAGTACACTTGTACTGTACTAATAAACAACAATACACTGCTACGACAAAGTATACAAATCACTGCTAATTTTTTTTTTAAACTTGCAAGGCTCTCCTTGGCTAAAAGATCTGGCTTTGTCAAGGGACAGTGGCACTTGTTCACCATTTTTGTGCTTTTCTACAGACCACACAGTGATCACACTTACCTGATCCCCCTTCTAGGTTCCGGCTCCATTGCTGTCTCACTGGCTCTGCAGGTCCCAGCTTTCCCTGCATCAGTATCCAGTTTGCGGATACGTGTCCCCCATGCGGCACATGACCCATTGACTTTGTGTGAAAACTATGGGGGAGATTTATCAAACTGGTGTAAAGTAGAACTGCCTTAGTTGCCCATAGCAACCAATTAGATTCCACCTTTCAATTTCCAAAGGAGCTGTCAAAAATGAAAGGTGGAAATTGATTGGTTGATATAGGCAACTAAGCCAGTTCTACTTTACACCAGTGTGATAAATCGCCCCCTATGTGTCTTAGGCCTCATGCACACGACCGTATTTTTTTGCGGTCCGCAAAACGGGGTTCCGTTTTCCCGTGATCCGTGACCGTTTTTTCGTCCGTGGGTCTTCCTTGATTTTTGGAGGATCCGTCCTGAATTACAATGCAAGTCAATGGGGACGGATCCGTTTGACGTTGACACAATATGGTGCCATTTCAAACGGATCCGTCCCCATTGACTTTCAATGTAAAGTCTGGAGTCCCTTTTATACCATCGGATCGGAGTTTTCTCCAATCCGATGGTATATTTTAACTTGAAGCGTCCCCTTCACCATGGGAACGCCTCTATGTTAGAATATACTGTCGGATATGAGTTAGATCATGAAACCTCATTTCCGACAGTATATTCTAACACAGAGGCGTTCCCATGGTGATGGGGACGCTTCTAGTTAGAATATACTACAAACTGTGTACATGACTGCCCCCTGCTGCCTAGCAGCATCCGATCTCTTACAGGGGGCCGTGATCAGCACAATTAACCCCTCAGGTGCCGCACCTGAAGGGGTTAATTGTACTATCATATCCCCCTGTAAGAGATCAGGGCTGCCAGGCAGCAGGGGACAGACCCCCCCCCCCTCCCCAGTTTGAATATCATTGGTGGCCAGTGCGGCCCCCCCCCTTCCTCCCTCTATTGTAATAATTCGTTGGTGGCCAGTGTGCGGCCTCCCATCTACCCCCCCCGATCATTGGTGGCAGCGGGTTACTAGCAATAGTACAATAGTAAAAGATTCATACTTACCTGGGAGCTGCGATGTCTGTGTCCGGCCGGGAGCTCCTCCTACTGGTAAGTGACAGTTCATTTAGCAATGCGCCGCACAGACCTGTCACTTAACAGTAGGAGGAGCTCCCAGCCGGACACGAACATCGCAGCAGCCGGTAAGTATGAATCTTCTACTATTGTACTATTGCTAAGTAACCATGGCAACCAGGACTGTAGTAGCGTCCTGGTTGCCATGGTTACCGATCGGAGCCCCAGCGATTACACTGGGACTCCGATCGTAACTCTGCTGCCACCAATGATGGGGGGGGGGGGGAGATGGGAGGCCGCACACTGGCCACCAATGTTGTTAATGCTATAGAGGGAGGGGGGCCGATGGGGGGCGCACACTGTGCCACCAACGAATTATTACAATAGAGGGAGGGAGGAGGGGGGGGGCGCACACTGTGCCACCAACGAATTATTACAATAGAGGGAGGGAGGGGGGGGGCGCGCACACTGTGCCACCAACGAATTATTACAATAGAGGGAGGGGGGGGCCCCACTGGCCACCAACCTATTATTACAATAGAGGGGGGGGGGCCGCACTGGCCACCAATGATATTCAAACTGGGGAGGGGGGGAGGGTCTGCCCCCTGCTGCCTGGCAGCCCTGATCTCTTACAGGGGGCCGTGATCAACACAATTAACCCCTTCAGGTGCCGCACCTGAAGGGGTTAATTGTGCTGATCACGGCCCCCTGTAAGAGATCGGGTGCTGCCAGGCAGCAGGGGGCAGTCTTGTACACAGTTTGTAGTGTATTCTAACTAGGAGCGTCCCCATCACCATGGGAACGCTTCTGTGTTAGAATATACTGTCGGTTCGGAGTTTTCACGAAGTGAAAACTCAGCTTTGAAAAAGCTTTTATGCAGACGGATCTTCGGATCCGTCTGTATAAAAACTAACCTACGGCCACGGATCACGGACACGGATGCCAATCTTGTGTGCATCCGTGTTCTTTCACGGACCCATTGACTTGAATGGGTCCGTGAACCGTTGGCCGTGAAAAAAATAGGACAGGTCTTATTTTTTTCACGGCCAGGAAACACGGATCACGGATGCGGCTGCAAAACGGTGCATTTTCCGATTTTTCCACGGACCCATTGAAAGTCAATGGGTCCGCGAAAAAAAACGGAAAACGGAACAACTGCCGCGGATGCACACAACGGTCGTGTGCATGAGGCCTTAAAGGGGTCTTTCAGTTTTTAAAGTGATCGCATATCATTAAAGAATGGACCAGTATTCATTCCGAGATTGCAGGAGAAGCAGTGCTGATTTAGAGATGTGTCTCCTTCTAAGTTTTACCCGTGCAGTGGCACTCCTGGCCACTCAGCTGTGCAGGGAACTGCAGCATAGCCACATGCACTTGACCGTGCTACAGTTCTTCTACAAAGTTGGTGGCAGGGTTGGTGGCCTCAAGATTCAGAGATTGGACTCCCACCAATCATAACATCATGGTATGTCCTAGCGATATTCCATCACTGTTTCCAATGGATATAACTCTTTAAAGGTGTTATCCCATGACTAATGTCATCAGATATATAGAACATGACAACCTCTTTCTAACAGAGCTAGAACCAGCCCTGTACCTCACATGGATCCAGAGATCTCCCCATCCATTGCATTGTTAGATTTATATCAATCTGGCAGCTCAAGGGGAGTGTCTTTTCTGCTGCAGCTAAGGGGGCGTGTCTCATCTCTTCCTATCACAGCTCAGGGGGCAGTTTAAGGATTAAACTGCGCATGTGCGGCCTTCTAAGTGAGCAGGTCAAAGAAATAAGAAAAAACAAACTGCAGGTGGCGCTATACAGATATATTTTTTTGATTAACTCAGTGGCTAGAAAAGTATTCTTATCTGGGTGCAGGTTTGAAAACTGTAGAATATTTTTTGCGATACAACCCCTTTAAGGAGAACATGGTTGGTAATATTTATAAGGGTCAGGCTGGCCCACCAGCATGCCAGAGTAGTTTTGGTGGGCTCAGCCTCCAAAATAATGAACACAACACAACCCAATTTGTAGACAGACTCTATTTGAGTTTTACAAAAATGAATGTAGAGGTGATTTGTGGTAATTTAAGTGATGGCCAGGTACATGCTTCCAAAGCAGGAAATGGACAGTCAGTTTATGATAGAAATGCATGCGCCATGTAGTAACATGGGTGATACCTAAAATATTGTTGGAAGCTAGTTTAGCTGGAGCTCATACACAGTACCCTGTCTCGTTAACAGTGATATCCACAATAACCTGCCCCCTTAACAGTGACCTCCACAGAGCTTCGTTCCCTTAAAATGTGACCTCCAGCCCATGGATTTTGTCAATTGATGGTGGAAAACATGGATTTGGAAAGTAAAAAATAGGGCTAATCAGAAAGAGTCCCATGCTGGATCCTCTTTGTAGGTGCCCTCTTCTTCAGCCAAGGGATGTGAATCTTGATGACCCTATTATTAATTCATTTCCTAATAGATGTCCCTTTAAAGGAATACTTCCATCAAAAATATTTTTGCACATATTATAAACCTACTAGCAGAAGGAGCCGGCTACACACAGGTATATTTCATCTATTTCATTTAATGTTTGTGTGTGTCGTTAAAGGATATCGACAGTATCCCCTATAACAGTGACATCTACAGTACCCCGCCCCCTTAACAGTGACCTCCACAGCCCCCACCCCTTAACACTGACCGCCAGTGGCGACTCTAGGATCAATATACAGGGAGTGCAGAATTATTAGGCAAGTTGTATTTTTGAGGATTAATTTTATTATTGAACAACAACCATGTTCTCAATGAACCCAAAAAACTCATTAATATCAAAGCTGAATATTTTTGGAAGTAGTTTTTAGTTTGTTTTTAGTTTTAGCTATTTTAGGGGGATATCTGTGTGTGCAGGTGACTATTACTGTGCATAATTATTAGGCAACTTAACAAAAAACAAATATATACCCATTTCAATTATTTATTTTTACCAGTGAAACCAATATAACATCTCAACATTCACAAATATACATTTCTGACATTCAAAAACAAAACAAAAACAAATCAGTGACCAATATAGCCACCTTTCTTTGCAAGGACACTCAAAAGCCTGCCATCCATGGATTCTGTCAGTGTTTTGATCTGTTCACCATCAACATTGCGTGCAGCAGCAACCACAGCCTCCCAGACACTGTTCAGAGAGGTGTACTGTTTTCCCTCCTTGTAAATCTCACATTTGATGATGGACCACAGGTTCTCAATGGGGTTCAGATCAGGTGAACAAGGAGGCCATGTCATTAGATTTTCTTCTTTTATACCCTTTCTTGCCAGCCACGCTGTGGAGTACTTGGACGCGTGTGATGGAGCATTGTCCTGCATGAAAATCATGTTTTTCTTGAAGGATGCAGACTTCTTCCTGTACCACTGCTTGAAGAAGGTGTCTTCCAGAAACTCGCAGTAGGACTGGGAGTTGAGCTTGACTCCACCCTCAACCCGAAAAGGCCCCACAAGCTCATCTTTGATGATACCAGCCCAAACCAGTACTCCACCTCCACCTTGCTGGCGTCTAAATCGGACTGGAGCTCTCTGCCCTTTACCAATCCAGCCACGGGCCCATCCATCTGGCCCACTCACTCTCATTTCATCAGTCCACAAAACCTTAGAAAAATCAGTCTTGAGATATTTCTTGGCCCAGTCTTGACGTTTCAGCTTGTGTGTCTTGTTCAGTGGTGGTCGTCTTTCAGCCTTTCTTACCTTGGCCATGTCTCTGAGTATTGCACACCTTGTGCTTTTGGGCACTCCAGTGATGTTGCAGCTCTGAAATATGGCCAAACTGGTGGCAAGTGGCATCTTGGCAGCTGCACGCTTGACTTTTCTCAGTTCATGGGCAGTTATTTTGCGCCTTGGTTTTTCCACACGCTTCTTGCGACCCTGTTGACTATTTTGAATGAAACGCTTGATTGTTCGATGATCACGCTTCAGAAGCTTTGCAATTTTAAGAGTGCTGCATCCCTCTGCAAGATATCTCACTATTTTTGACTTTTCTGAGCCTGTCAAGTCCTTCTTTTGACCCATTTTGCCAAAGGAAAGGAAGTTGCCTAATAATTATGCACACCTAATATAGGGTGTTGATGTCATTAGACCACACCCCTTCTCATTACAGAGATGCACATCACCTAATATGCTTAATTGGTAGTAGGCTTTCGAGCCTATACAGCTTGGAGTAAGACAACATGCATAAAGAGGATGATGTGGTCAAAATACTCATTTGCCTAATAATTCTGCACGCAGTGTATAGGGGGGGCACAGAAGATACACAGTCAAAAATGGGGGGGCACTAATAATTTTCACCAGCTAATCATACTACTGAAAAATACAATATACGTTTTAGTTCATACACCATGCTGTACAGTATATAGGATTATTATACATATTGTATAGCATGTTTATGAACAATACTGTATATTATACTGTGGCATGGTGTATGGATCATAATGTATATTGTATGGCATGGTACAAGGATTATAATGTATACTGTACTTCAAATGTATGGAGGTTACACCATGCCGGACAATATAACCCCTGCGCCATGCTGTACAATAAAGAGTATAACCCCTACACAGTGTAGCGGTATACTGTATATTGTGTGGCACAGTGTATGCTATATGTGTATAGCAAACATACTCCACATGAAAACTTACAATTACTTGGCTTGACCTTGGTGATCTGTGATGCGACTTTAACACTTTGGCTGGGGGGGCTAGGTGTAAGAAAATGCCGTCCCCTGGGCAGTATGGTTTTTGGGTTCTTCCTCTTCGGACTCTGTACAAGCTGTAACACATAAGAAAGGATGTTAAACGTCTAGATCCATCTGCTCACTTACATCTATATTCGCTTCATGGAAAACTATGGAAACAATATAGTATAGGTTTCTACACAAATTGCAGATGCTGAGGCAAACAGCATGGTTAATGTATGTTGCCCCATAACAACCAGATGCCTGTCCAGCCAAACCGAGGGACGGTCACGGACAGAAATGTCCCAGTCCCCATGGCTAGTTAATCACATTACATGAACAGGCCCGGCAGCTGTTCCATCCTTTTCCTACTCTGTCTGTACTATCTGTATATTCTTTCATAGTGTAATACTGTTGAGGAGGCCCTGACAAAATCTTTTAGTCCTCCTCCTCCTGGATGGGCCCCTTCTAGGTCAGGGCCCCAAAGCAGCCGCTTTCCTTGCAGCTACGCCCCTGGCGTCGAGGTACTATAATTGAGGGGTAACAGGGTACATTGGGTGTAATATAACTGAGGAGGGCTTTCAGACATTATAAAGGGGTAATATAGCTTACATTACCCCTGTATTACGTCCCTGATAGGATAGCACTCCTCAGTTATGTTACCCCTGTATAATGCACCCTGATACTCCTTAGTTATGTTATATAACTAAGGGATATCAGGGTACATTACACAGGGGTAATATAACTGAGGGGTATCAGGGTACATTATACAAGGGTAATATAACTGAAGAGGGCTATCATGGGACATTATACAGGGGTAATGTAAGCTATATTACCACCGTATAATGCCTGATAGGCCTCCTGATTTATATTACCCCTGTATAATAATGTACCCTGATACTCCTTAGTTATATGACCCCGCCGGGTATCCGGGTACATAATTATACAAGGGTAATATAAGTTACTCAGGAGGCCTATCAGGCATTATACGGTGGTAATATAAGTTATATTACCCCCTGTATAATGTACCCTGATACCCCTTGGTTATATTACCCCCTGTATAATGTACCCTGATTACCCTCAGTTATATAACTGAGGGGTATCAGGGGACATTATGGGTAATATTATAACTAAGGGGTATCAGGGTACATTATACAAGGGTAATATAACTGAGGAGGACTCAGTGCTATCAGGGGACATTATACAGGGGTCCTTAGTTATACACTGCTCAAAAAAATAAAGGGAACACAAAAATAACACATCCTAGATCTGAATTAATTAAATATTCTTCTGAAATACTTTGTTCTTTACATAGTTGAATGTGCTGACAACAAAATCACACAAAAATGAAAAAATGGAAATCAAATTTTTCAACCCATGGAGGTCTGGATTTGGAGTCACACTCAAAATTAAAGTGGAAAAACACACTACAGGCTGATCCAACTTTGATGTAATGTCCTTAAAACGAGTCAAAATGAGGCTCAGTAGTGTGTGTGGCCTCCACGTGCCTGTATGACCTCCCTACAACGCCTGTGCATGCTCCTGATGAGGTGGCGGACGGTCTCCTGAGGGATCTCCTCCCAGACCTGGACTAAAGCATCTGCCAACTCCTGGACAGTCTGTGGTGCAACGTGACGTTGGTGGATAGAGCGAGACATGATGTCCCAGATGTGCTCAATTGGATTCAGGTCTGGGGAACGGGCGGGCCAGTCCATAGCATCAATGCCTTAGTCTTGCAGGAACTGCTGACACACTCCAGCCACATGAGGTCTAGCATTGTCTTGCATTAGGAGGAACCCAGGGCCAACCGCACCAGCATATGGTCTCACAAGGGGTCTGAGGATCTCATCTCGGTACCTAATGGCAGTCAGGCTACCTCTGGCGAGCACATGGAGGGCTGTACGGCCCTCCAAAGAAATGCCACCCCACACCATTACTGACCCAATGCCAAACCGGTCATGCTGGAGGATGTTGCAGGCAGCAGAACGTTCTCCACGGCGTCTCCAGACTCTGTCACGTCTGTCACATGTGCTCAGTGTGAACCTGCTTTCATCTGTGAAGAGCACAGGGCGGCAGTGGCGAATTTGCCAATCTTGGTGTTCTCTGGCAAATGCCAAACGTCCTGCACGGTGTTGGGATGTAAGCACAACCCTTACCTGTGGACGTCGGGCCCTCATATCACCCTCATGGAGTCTGTTTCTGACCGTTTGAGGAGACACATGCACATTTGTGGCCTGCTGGAGGTCATTTTGCAGGGCTCTGGCAGTGCTCCTCCTGTTCCTCCTTGCACAAAGGCGGAGGTAGCGGTCCTGCTGCTGGGTTGTTGCCCTCCTACGGCCTACTCCACGTCTCCTGATGTACTGGCCTGTCTCCTGGTAGCGCCTCCATGCTCTGGACACTACACTGACAGACACAGCAAACCTTCTTGCCACAGCTCGCATTGATGTGCCATCCTGGATAAGCTGCACTACCTGAGCCACTTGTGTGGGTTGTAGACTCCGTCTCATGCTACCACTAGAGTGAAAGCACCGCCAGCATTCAAAAGTGACCAAAACATCAGCCAGGAAGCATAGGAACTGAGAAGTGGTCTGTGGTCACCACCTGCAGAACCACTCCTTTATTGGGGGTGTCTTGCTAATTACCTATAATTTCCACCTGTTGTCTATTCCATTTGCACAACAGCATGTGAAATTGATTGTCACTCAGTGTTGCTTCCTAAGTGGACAGTTTGATTTCACAGAAGTGTGATTGACTTGGAGTTACATTGTGTTGTTTAAGTGTTCCCTTTATTTTTTTGAGCAGTGTATTACCCCTGTATAATGTACCCTGATACCCCTAAGTTATAGGGGTATCAGGGTTGAGGAGGGGCTGGGCGTAGGCAGGCAGGCCATGAGGCGAGGTAGTGGGGGTACATATTTTTTTTTAAAACTTTTTATTCTTACTTTGTTTTCTCTAGGACCGGGGCCGGCCAGGCAGGGCCAGGCAGAGTTAGGAAGTTGCCACACACAGTCACAGTCAGTAGTCCTCCTCTCCTGTCCGACAGTCTGAAGCTGGGGCCTGGGCTAGGCAGTGGGCACAGACAGAGACAGGCTCACTAAGTCACTAGTAGCAGAAGATGAAGCAAACGTTTGCGCGGGTGGGCAGGCACGCAGTTTTACGTTGTGACGTCAACTCGTCTCTGCGGCTGCCGCACTCCCAGCCTGCGACCGCCCTGCAAGCTCTGCCTCCGCTGGGTCCGAACGCCGCCCCCACCCCCATCTGTCATGTGACTCATGTCTGTGTATCTGTGTTGTCTGTAGTGTGTACTTGAGTCACTCAGTAGTGCGGGCGGCCGGCTGGGCGCAGCAGCGATTAGCGAATCAGCGGGGTGGGCACCCGGGGGGCAAGGAATGACCTGGGGGGAAAAATTGCCCCCCATTGCCCCGCTGTAGCGACGCCACTGCTGACCGCCCCCATAGTGCCCCACCTCCTTAAAATGGGACTTCGACAGCAGCCCACCCCCTTGACAGTGACCTCCACAGGGGTCCACCCCCTTAACAGTGACCTCTACAGAGCACCTGCCCCTTAACACTGACCATAGGTTACAGTCCCCTTAACTGTGACCTCCTCCATTCCTGGCCCACTTAACAGAGACCTTCACAGTGATTGCCCTTTCACAGTGACTGCCACAGTACCCCGGTCCATTAACAGTGACCTCCACTGTACCCCGCTCCCTTAACAGTGACCTTACAGTATCCTGCTGTCTTAACAGTGACCTCACAGTACCTCTCTGCCCCTTTAATAGTGGCCTCCACAGTATCCTGCTGTCTTAACAGTGATCTCTACAGTGCCCGTCCCTTTAACGATGACCTCCACAGTGGCCACCCCTTTAATAGTGATCTCCACAGTCCCCTGCCCTCCTTAACAGTAACCTCCACAGCGCCCACCCCTTTATCAGTGACCTCCACAGTGGGCGTCCCTTTATTTGTGACCTCCACAGTACCCCATTTTGTTAACAGTGACTTCCACAATAATCTTCCCCCTTAACAGTGACCTCCACAGAGCTCCCTTCCCTTAAAATGTGACCTCCACAGCACCCCACCCCTTAACACTGACCTCCATAGTGGACCTTCCCCTTAACTATGACTTCCACCATTCCCTGCCCCCTTAACAGAGACCTCCACAGCCCCCACCCCTTTAACATTGACCTCCACAGCATCCCACCCCCTTAGCAGTGAGCTTCACAGCGGCCTGCCCCTTTACCAATGACCTCCACAGCGGCTGCCCCTTTTTAGTGACCTCCACAGTACCCCATCTCCTTAACAGTGATTTCCACAACACCCCTCCCTCTTAACAGTGGCCTCTACACCAATCTGCCCCTTAACACTGACCTCCATAGCAGACCGTCCCCTTAACTGTGACCTCCACAGCAGCCTGCCCCCTTGACTGTGACCTCCACAGCACTTTGCTCCCTTAGCAGTGTCATCCACAGTGCCCTGTCTCTTTAAAGCTGACCTACAGCAGCGAAGAAAAATGGCTGGGTAGTTATGGAAACCTGGTGTAAAACTGTGTGTATGTTCTACAGTAGCTCCAGCATCATAAGTTGTTGTTCGACCAACATAGCTCCATTGTATAGTGGATGGATTACTGCAGCACTGTTTCAATTACCTTCAATGGGAGCAGTGCTGCAGTAAGCAGCTCAGTCCACTACACAATGGACAGAGTTGTGTGGTTCCAATGCATTTTCCTGGAGCCAGAGATACTGCAGAACATTTAGGGCTCTTTCACACTTGCGTTGTTGTGTTCCGTCATAGAGTTCCGTCGTCTGGGCTATATGCCGGAAGAATCCTGATCAGGATTATCCCCATGCATTCTGAATGGAGAGAAATCCGTTCAGGATGCATCAGGATGTCTTCAGTTCCGGAACGGAACGTTTTTGGCCGGAGAAAATACCGCAGCATGCTGCGCTTTTTGCTCCGGCCAAAAATCCTGAACACTTGCCGCAAGACCGGATCCGGAATTAATGCCCATTAAAAGGCATTAATCCGGATCCGGCCTTAAGCTAAACGTCGTTTTGGCGCATTACCGGATCCGACGTTTAGCTTTTTCTGAATGGTTACCATGGCTTCCAGGACGCTAAAGTCCTGTTTGCCATGGTAAAGTGTAGTGGGGAGCGGGAAAGCAGTATACTTACCGTCCGTGCGGCTCCCGGGGCGCTTCAGAGTGACGTCAGGGCGCCCCATGCGCATGGATGACGTGATCGCATGGATCACGTCATCCATGCGCATGGGGCGCTCTGACGTCATTCTGGAGCACCCTGGGAGCCGCACGGACTGTAAGTATACTGCTCCCCCGCTCCCCACTACTACTATGGCAGCCAGGACTTTAATAGCGTCCTGGGTGCCATAGTAACACTGAACGCATTTTGAAGACGGATCAGTCTTCAAATGCTTTCAGTTCACTTGCGTTGTTACGGATCCGGCGGGCCCCTCCGGCAAATGGAGTGCACGACGGATCCGGACAACGCAAGTGTGAAAGAGGCCTTAATTACCAGTGATACGGGGTGTTGGAACCCTGCCAATCAGATAATGATGATCTATCTGAGGATAGGCCATCGGTATAAAAGTAACTTAAACTTTTTCAGTCAGACCATCACTGTAAGAGGGAAGGGGGTGAACGACTCACTTACAGCAATAGACTAATAAATACAATGCAAATCTGTCGGCATCAAAAGAATAATAGAACTGTCATACTGTTATGCCAATTCTACACATACCTTTAGAATGAGGATTATCCTTCAGAATACATCTTCCCCTCACAGCAGCAGTAAACTGACATTTGAGTACCTATCTATACAGCAGGTCTAATTTGTGTTGACTGTTACAGAAGGACAATATTTTGTATTTAATTTTCAATGGTATAGTGCTGCCGAAATAAAAAAGGAATAAAAAGCCAATAATTAATTTCTAGGAATATTGAGTTTATTAAAATTCCCCTTTGATAGAAGTGTGCCTTTAAATACTGGATAATTTTTTCCTAAAATCTGATTTGCTTGCTTATATGTGGGCTGTATGGGACATTCATATGTAATATTGGAATGTTTTCTCCACAGGTGTTTAGCTTGCAAGAAGTCAGTGTGCCGCTTCATAATGGAGCTTTCATTGGAGCAGTGAGATTTAGCAGATGCTGATGTACATACATCTGTCAGTCTTCAGTAGCTTTGGGTGAAAGAAAGATGGCACATTTATAATAAGAAAATTACACACAAAGTGTTTGCTTAGAACGAAAGCAAATTTTTGCAATTTCTTTATTTCAAATATTTTTTAATTGCATGTTCCTTGAAAAGTAACTACACACAACCACTTTTTTTAATTTTAACAACAATAGTTTGTAAATTTTTTGGCAAAAAAATGTATAAAATATTTTTCCAATTGGTCTTTGGTAAAAATTTTCAACTGTTTGTCTGATAGAGCTTACAGTTTCACTGCATCTGCAGACTGCTTGTTCTCCTCAGCAAAATACATCAGAGAGCTGCTCTGATGGCTTGATCTATAGCCATAATCAGTGATGGTCAGTTCGCAGTGTTCGCCAGCGAACACATGCGGGCTGCCATCTTGACTCACCGGTCCGGCGATGCACAGGTAAGCCCTTACCTGTGCCGGGAGCCGGTCTGAAATCAAATGCGGTCACCGGGAGCAAGCAGTTCCGAGAACAGCCCGATGAAGGCCAGCGGCTGTTCTCGGAACTGCCTGCTCCCGGAGACCACATTTGATTTCAGACCGGCTCCAGGCACAGGTAAGGGCTTACATGTGCATCGCCGGACGGGTGAGTCAAGATGGCAGCCCGCATGTGTTCGCTGGCGAACACTGCGAACTGACCATCACTAGCCATTATCTCTAGTTCCCTGACAGGTCATTTAAAGGAATCTGTCATCAGAACAGGCCTATCAATCTATTGTCCACACTGTACAAGCTGCACTCTTTTAGAAACTGGTTCAGTTGAACCTCACTATTACGGTGTTTTTGTGGAAAATTTACTTTGAAAATGAACCTGACATCATCAAAACATAATTGCTGGAGTCACTGAGGCGTTTCATACACCTCTGCTCATTGTGCATATCATAATCCTATTGATGGAATGAGGTCCTCTGTGCCTGCACGAGGTTTCATACAGCCAGGTGCTGATGTAATGGAGGAAAGGGGAGGACTGTGAGAGCGAGGTGGGTGGGATAGTGGGGATAACTCGATGACTCGCTGCTTGCAGCAATATGTCCCAGGGGCTCCAGCAATTACATTTTCACGATGTCAGGTACATTTTCAAAGTCGATTTTTCACAAAAACACCATGATTGTGAGCTTCAACAAAACTCGTTTCTGAAAGAGCACAACTACAATGGAGAAGACATGTAAATAGTTAAGTAGGCCTGTTCTGTTGACAAGTTCCCTTTAAAACCCATTTAAGTTCCATTTTTATCAGTTTGATCACAATTTACATGAGTTTTTATGAGCTGTTAGGAAACTAGGTTACAGATCAGACAATTGAGCTTTCTGACATAGTTTACTGAGAAGCAGAAGGAGGTAAGTTCTAGACTTGACAGCGGCGAATCAATGGATGTCGTATATCTGGACTTCTCCAAAGCATTTGACACTGTACCACATAAAAGGTTAGTATATAAAATGAGAATGCTCGGACTGGGAGAAAACGTCTGTATGTGGCTAAGTAACTGGCTCAATGATAGAAAACAGAGGGTGGTTATTAACGATACACACTCAGATTGGGTCACTGTCACTAGTGGGGTACCTCAGGGGTCAGTATTGGGCCCTATTCTCTTCAATATATTTATTAATGATCTTGTAGAAGGCTTGCATATTAAAGTATTAATTTTCGCAGCTGACACTAAACTGTGTAAAGTAATTTACACTGAAGAGGACAGTATACTACTACAGAGGGATCTGGATAGATTGGAGGCTTGGGCAGATAAGTGGCAGATGAGGTTTAACACTGGCAAATGTAAAGTTATGCACATGGGAAGGAATAATGCAAGTCACCCGTACATACTAAATGATAAAACACTTGGTAACACTGACATGGAAAAGGATCTAGGAATTTTAATAAACAGCAAACTAAGCTGCAAAAACCAGTGTCAGGCAGCTGCTGCCAAGGCCAATAAGATAATGGGTTGCATCAGAAGGGGCATAGATGCCCGTGATAAGAACATAGTCCTACCACTTTACAAATCGCTAGTCAGACCACACATGGGGTACTGTGTACAGTTCTGGGCTCCTGTAAACAAGGCAGACAAAGCAGAGCTGGAGAAGGTCAAGAGGAGGGCAACTAAAGTAATAACTGGAATGGGGCAACTACAGTACCCTGAAAGCTTTTCCTGACTATTCTCTGCTCATTCCTTAGTACTGCGTAGCTCTCTAGGTATTGACCCGGTCCGTTCACGTTCCGTTATTTGTCTTTCTTCCCAGCACGTATCCTAAGTTAGGGACTGCCGTCTAGTTGTCCCCTGTCATTAGGACTTGCGAGGCAAGTAGGCAGGGCCAGGGGTGAGGGTGGAGCGCAGTGGTCACTATCCTCCCCCCTGTGTGTAGTGTACGTTACCGTCACAGATTAACAGGCCGTAACCTAACCACTGTATCATGAATCCTCTGGTGACCCTGACTGACCATGTCTCTAACCTGACGCAGATTGTGCAGGAGCTATGGGAGAAACTCTGTTCTTTTGAGCTAAGACAAGGTACTTCCATCCCTCAGGCCTCCAGTCCACATTTAGAGCCCCAGATTAAGATTCCTGAGCCCTTTTCTGGAGATCGGAAGAAGTTTCTTTCCTTTAAAGAAAATTGTAAACTTTTTTCTGTTTGCGCCCCGTATCCTCTGGCCCCGAGAGTCAACGCGTGGGCATTGTCATTTCCCGGTTACAGGGTGATCCCCAGGACTGGGCATTTTCTTTACCTGCTGACGCCAGTTGTTTAACATCAGTGGAGAGGTTTTTTCAGGCCCTGGGTACCCTGTATGATGAACCAGACACGACAGTGGTAGCCGAGACTGCTCTAAAAGTTCTGGTTCAGGGCGATCTACCTGCGGAGGAGTATTGCACCCAATTCAGAAGGTGGTGTGTTCCCTCAGGATGAAATGAACCAGCACTTAAGAGTCAGTTCAGGTCAGGTCTGTCTGATAACTTAAAGGATCTTCTATCAGCTTCCAGAGACTCTAGAGGAGATGATGACCCTTGTAGTCCGACTTGACCGATGGGTTAGAGAGAGACGACAGGAACGACAGTTCTCTTCTCAGATGGTGGTCCAGCCTGAGGTCTATCCCAGAAACAACGCTGAGGTCTCTACCGAAGAACCCATGCAGGTCAGCATGACTCAAGGGAATCTGCGCCGCAGACGCGGAGTGTGTTTTTACTGCGGAGATCCTGACCATTGGATCAACCAGTGTCCAAAGAAGGCCTTCTCCGTTAAGTCTCCCAAGGTAAGGCAACCTAAAGACCAGGTACACCCTGATATTACGAAATGTAAGCTTTTGGTACCTAGAACAATATCTCTGGGGGCTAATAAATGGCCGGGTAAGGCCTTTATTGACTCTGAGTACGCCATTAGACTGGGTATTCCAATTTTTTCTCTTTCTACACCTATCCATGTCATGGCTATTGACGCCACTCCCCTGGTAGGTGGTATGGTGAGGTCATGTACCTCAGAGATTTCTTTAACCGTGGGGGTGTGC
The DNA here is from genome assembly GCF_905171765.1 of Bufo bufo. Taxonomy (NCBI): domain Eukaryota; kingdom Metazoa; phylum Chordata; class Amphibia; order Anura; family Bufonidae; genus Bufo; species Bufo bufo. The sequence goes on along the minus strand of NC_053393.1, from coordinate 365,745,374 downwards.
CACTCTGAGAAATGTTCCCTCTTTGTCCTGGAGAACTTACCGGTCGAGGTGGTACTAGGGTTGCCTTGGCTCCGATTACACAACCCCACTATTGATTGGTCCAGGGGGGAGTTGGTGAAATGGGGACCTAAGTGTGACTCGTGCTTGTCTGTGGTACAAGCTGGGGTCTCCTGTAGAATCTGATATATTACCCACGGTCATTAGGGAATATTCTGATGTGTTCTCATCACCTACCCCGGAGAATCTACCACCCCATAGACCTTATGATTGCGCCATAGAGTTAGTAGAAGGTGCTAGGTTTCCTAAGGGGCGTATTTATAATCTCTTTCAGCCCGAACGCAAGGCCATGGAGGATTATATTAAGGAAAGCCTCGGTAAGGGGCACATTAGACCTTCTGTCTCTCCTATGGGAGCAGGGTTTTTCTTCGTTAAGAAGAAGGATGGTGGTGTTAGGCCTTGTATCGATTACCGGAAATTGAATAGAATGTATTAGAGGTGTTGAGGGAGAATCAGTTGTCCGCTAAACAAGAGAAATGTGTCTTTGGTGTACAGGAGATACTGTTTCTAGGGCATGTCCTGACCCCTCACGCCTTCAAGATGGATCCTGGTAAGGTACTAGCTATTAAGGAATGGGTAAGGCCTTCATCCTTAAAGGCCTTACAACGGTTCTTAGGTTTTGCCAATTACTACCGTAAATTTGTTAAGAATTTTTCAGTAATTGCTAAACCGTTGACCGACCTTACTAAGAAAGGGGCGGATTTGGAGAACTGGTCTACTGAGGCCATTACTTTGTTTGAAACACTAAAAAAGGCATTCAGTAGCGCTCCCATTCTGATCCAGCCAGATCAGGAGAGACCTTTTATTGTAGAGGTGGATGCGTCTGAGGACGGCGCAGGAGCAGTCCTTTCACAAGGTCCTGCTAGTCTAACTAACCTAAGACCGTGTGCATTCTTTTCCAGAAAATTTTCTTCAACCGAGAGAAACTACGACATAGGGAATCGGGAGTTGCTGGCCATTAAGTGGGCATTTGAGGAGTGGAGGCATTTTCTGGAGGGGGCAAGGCATTGTGTAACTGTTGTCACTGACCATAAGAACCTTATGTTTCTCGAATCTGCTAAGAGGTTGAATCCCCGTCAGGCTAGATGGGCACTGTTTTTTACTCGTTTTGAATTCTCCATTACTTTCAGGCCTGGAAGTAAAAACGTGAAGGCTGATGCATTATCTCGGAGCTTCCATGCTTTTCAGCCTACAGAGGCATCGCCTGCATCCATCCTACCAGCAAATATCTTCGTAGCAGCCTTAACCCAAGATATCTCGGCTCTCATTAAGGCTGAAGAACATCTGGCACCGGCAACCACCCCAACAGATAAGTTGTTTGTTCCCATACAATTTCGTCTCCAGCTGTTGGGTGAGTGTCATGATTCTGCCTTTTGTGGACATCTTGGTTTTGAGGGCACTAGAGAGCTGGTTTCTAGATCCTATTGGTGGCCCACTCTATTTAGGGATGTCAAGTCCTACGTGTCAGCCTGTGAGGTTGGTGCTAGGTCTAAGACACCCAGGACTCGCCCTGCTGGTAACCTACGACCCCTACCCATTCCCAGTAGACCCTGGTCCCATATCTCGATGGACTTTATTACTGACCTGCCGCCGGCGGACGGTAAGACTGTGGTTTGGGTAGTGGTCGATAGGTTTAGCAAGTTGGTTCATTTCATTCCTCTGTCTAAACTCCCGAATGCCAAGACCCTGGCATCTATTTTTGTGAAAGAAATTGTACGGTTACATGGTATCCCGGAAAATATTGTATCTGACAGGGGTGTGCAGTTTGTGTCCAAATTTTGGAGGGCTTCTTGTCAAAGATGTCAGATTTCGTTGTCTTTTTCCTCCGCCTACCACCCTGAGAGTAATGGGCAGACTGAACGGCTTAATCAGTCTGTGGAACAATTCCTAAGGTCGTATGTTGCTGATGACCAGCAATTATGGGTTAAATACCTTCCGTTGGCTGAATTTGCTTTGAATAACCGTGTTAATTCTTCTGCTGGGGTCTCCCCTTTCTTTTGTAACCATGGTTTTCATCCCCATTTTCATTCTGGGTCATCCGTCTCCTCCTCTATCCCTGAGGCGGATAGGCTCTCTTCTGAACTGTTCACAGTTTGGGCCCGGGTTCAAATGAACCTAGAAAAGGCTCAAAGTTCTCAAAGACTCAAAGCCAATAGGAAACGTTCAAGGGGCGCAAATTTTCTGGTTGGGGATAAGGTGTGGTTATCCTCCAAGAATCTCTCTCTCAAGGTAGATTCTAAAAAATTTGCTCCTCATTTTATTGGACCATATAAGATCATGGAGGTGATTAACCCAGTATCGTTTAGGTTGGAGCTGCCCGAGTCATTCCACATTCATAATGTGTTCCATAAATCTCTACTTAAAATATATGTTTAACCAGTAGTACCATCGAAAGCCTCGCCTCCGCCATTTCTTGTTAATGATGCTGTTGAGTATGTGGTGTCTAAAATAGTGGATGTCAGGAAGGTGCGTAATTCCTTGCAGTACCTGATTCACTGGAAGGGGTATGGACCTGAAGAGAGATCTTGGGTACCTGCCAGGGAGGTTCATGCTCCTAGACTTGTTCGAAAATTTCATTTAGAACACCCTGAAAGGCCATCGCCTGAAGTCTTGGGTCCGGTGGCCCCTCGTAAAAGGGGGGGTACTGTAACGGGGTGCCGAAGGCGCACTCGGTCTCCCATCAGCCGCAGACCTGCTGCTTAGCTTCGGGAGCGAGGATCTGTGTTTGACCTTGTTCCCAGGGTAGCTTTGCTAGCTGGGAGGTTCCCTACTCCTAGGTCTGCCTTGAGCGCCGAGCTGATCACTCGGTGCTCGACTGGTCGGTCTGTCGGTCATGTGATGCTGGCCACGTCACATGACCCTCACTCCCCACTATAAATACAGGCAGCCTGCTGGCCACAGGTTGCCTGTTAACTTTAGGTATCTGGTGATTGTTTTGTTCCTGCATACTTACCTGATCCTGTGTTCCCTGACCATTCTCTGCCTGCTCCTCCTGTACTGCGCATCTCTTCTGGTATCCTGACCCCGGCTTCCACCTGACGATTCTTTGCGGACTCCTGTTGTACTTCGTTTCTCTCCTGGTATTTGACCTCGGCTTTTCCTGACTATTCTCTGCTCATTCCTTAGTACTGCGTAGCTCTCTAGGTATTGACTCGGTCCGTTCACGTACCGTTATTTGTCTTGTCTGTCTTCCCAGCACGTATCCTAAGTTAGGGACTGCTGTCTAGTTGTCCCCTGTCATTAGGACTTGCGAGGCAAGTAGGCAGGGCCAGGGGTGAGGGTGGAGGGCAGTGGTCACTATCCTCCCCCCTGTGTGTAGTGTACGTTACCGTCACAGGAACTCTCTGCCTGAGGAGGTGGTGATGGTGAGTACAATAAAGGAATTCAAGAGGGGCCTGGATGTATTTCTGGAGCGTAATAATATTACAGGCTATAGCTACTAGAGGGGGGTCGTTGATCCAGGGAGTTATTCTGATTGCCTAATTGGAGTCGGGAAGGAATTTTTTATTCCCCTAAAGTGGGGAAAATTGGCTTCTACCTCACAGTTTTTTTTTTTGTTTGCCTTCCTCTGGATCAACTTGCAGGTTAACAGGCCGAACTGGATGGACAAATGTCTTTTTTCGGCCTTATGTACTATGTTACTATATAAGTGTGCAGAGACAGTGAAACTGAAAGCTGTAAAAGAGAAACAGTTTTTTTTTACATTTTTTTTTTTATAAAGACCAATTGGAAAAATAATTCTAAACCAATATAAGTAGTATGCAACCAAAAATTCCCCCATATCTGTAGCTTTTATTGACTCGTTTGGTACTTAAAGGCCATGGGTATCTTTGGCATGGAAAATATACATTTTACTTATGTTAGTGGTTGCTTTGAATAAAATAAAGTTTTATTAAATTTCAGTCTGCAGTCTTCATTTCTTCATTTTTAACCCATCCAGAGGCTTACATAGTAGAAACCACCCATAAATGACTCCATTTTGGAAACTACACCCCTCAAGTTATTCAAAATTGATTTTGATTTTACAAACTTTGTTAACCCTTTAGGTGTTCCACAAGAATTAAAGGAAAATGGAGATGACATTTCTAAATGTCCAATTTTCGGCAAATTTTCAATTTTTATAATTTTTTTTCTCTAACACATCAAGAGTTAACAGCCAAACAAAACTCAGTATCTATTAGGGTCCATTCACACGTCAAAAAAATTGATCCAGATCCGTTCCGCAATGTTGCGGAACGGATCCGGGCCCATTCATTTTCAATGGGGCCGGAAAAGATGCGGACAGCACAAAGTGTGCTGTCCTCATCCGCATTTCTGTTCTGCAAAAAATAGAACATGTCCTATTCTTGTCCACAGACACGGACAAGAAACGCACATGGCTGGTGTCTATGTTTTGCGGAGCCGCAATTTGCGCACATTATAAGGGGGCTTTATTACAACTGGGGGCAGTGGCGGATCCAGAGCCTGGTCTCGGAAGGGGCACTTCCAGATTATTTTCTGTCCGCCACCTCAAAACAATGGTGCTTATAGAACAGACTACACAGTGTAGAGGTATACTGTACATTGTGTGGCACAGTGTATGCTATATGTGTATAACAAACATATTTCACATGAAAACTTACAATTACTTGGCTTGGTCCTTGGGGATCTCGAACACCACTTCAACACTTTGGCTGGGGGGCTCGGCGGAGCTGATGTGTTTTATCCTAATGAGAAAGATTTCATAATAAGGATTTGGAGAAGGGGCAGAGGGATAGCAGAGCAGGGAGAGGCTGGTGCTGCTACTAGGGGGCTCATACCATGGAGGAGTAATAAAGCCCACCATAATGCCGCCCCCCCCCCCCCGTAAAAATAATTCTCCTTTTAATCTGACAGTGCAAAAAATACCCCCTTGTAATTCCCCCAGTTGAGCTAATGTCCCCATAGTGCCCCCATAATGTGCCAGTATAAAATACCCCTATATAGTGCCCCCAGTAAATGCCCCATAGTGCTCCTCCCCCCCCTTCCTCCTAGTGCCCCCCATAATGTACCTGTATAAAATGCCCCAGTAGATGGCCTCAGTGTCCCCCATAATTTTCAAGTATAAAATACTCCTTCTTAGTGCCCCCCGTAGATGACCCCATAGTACTCCTCTCCCCCTTCCCCATAGTACCCACCATAATGTGTCCCAGTATAAAATTCTACTGTACAGAGCCCCCCATATAAAATACCCCTTCTTTGTGGCCTCAGTAGATGCCCCTATAGTGCCCCCCAATAATGTGCCAGTAATAAGTACCCCCAATAATGTGCCAGTAAGAAAAGCACTCCCCCCATCATGTGCCAGTAATAAAAGCACCCCTCATCATGTGCCAGTAACAAGAGCAACCCCCCAATCATGTGCCAGTAACAAGAGCCCCCCCATCATGTGCCAGTAACAAGAGCCCCCCATCATGTGCCAGTAATAAAAGCACTCCCCCATCATGTGCTAGTAATAACAGCCCCCCCCATCATGTGCCAGTAATAACAGCACCCCCATCATGTGCCAGTAATAACAGCCCCCCCATCATGTACCAGTAATAACAGCCCCCTCAATGTGCCAGTAATAACAGCCCCCCCAATGTGCCAGTAATAGCCCCCCCAATGTGCCAGTAATAGCCCCCCCATCATGTGCCAGTAATAACAGCCCCCCCAATGTGCCAGTAATAACAGCCCCCCCAATGTCCCAGTAATAACAGCCCCCCCAATGTGCCAGTAATAACAGCCCCCCCATGTGCCAATAATAACAGCCCCCCCCAATGTGCCAATAATAACAGCCCCCCATCATGTGACAGTAATAACAGCCCACCCCCCAATGTGCCAGTAAAAGTATTGTGTATATATATAATAAAAAAACACTTATACTTACCTCCATGTCAGCGATGCGATGCAGGCCTCTTCCGACCTGTGTCCCGCACTGTACGGCTCTGGCGGCGCGATGACGTCATCGCGCCACCTGTGCCGGCCTCTGATAGGCTGCCGGCCTAGTGCCGGCAGCCTATCAGAGGAAGGGAAAGGGACACGCCTCTCCCTCCCCTGCCGCAGCACAGCCATCTGTATCACTGTCCTGAGGACGGCGATACAGATGACTGTGGAGATGAGCGCTTCCACAATGGAAGTGCTCATTTACCTGTGCCCCACCGCCACCACCCCCCACTTCTGAGCAGGGCCGTGCGCCACCATCTCGGGGGGGCAATTGCCCTGTTGCCCCCCCTGGATCCGCCAGTGATGGGGACTATGGGAGCATTATTACTTCTGGGATATAATTACTGTTGGGAGCACTGTAGGAGCACCACTACTACTAAGTGCACTCTGGCACAGAATTATTACTATTGTTGGGATTTTGGGGAGCACTATTACTGTGGGGTGCTCTGGCACAGTATTAGTTTAGCACAGTTATTTTTGGAGGACATTATGGTTACACTATTAGTGTCAGGGGCACTATTTGCTGGGTGCAGTTATTTTTTAGGGAATTGTGTTCCAATAATTATTGAAGGGGGCGCTATCTGTGTGTAACTAGTATTTTCAGGGGGTTTATCTGTTTCTACAGTATAGTTTTGGGGGGCACAGCGTCTCAGTATTGGGGGTGCATAATGGGATGTTGAGAAGGTGGGAGGAAAAGTAGGAAACTAAGATGTCTGTCTGTCTATCAAACTCTGCAGAGATGAGAGATGACTGAAAGAAATCATCATGGTGGTCTGGTCTGAATGGAGAAGATAAAGAAAGGAGACGTCACTGGAAGTAAGAGGTATGGGCGTGATATATGGGTGGGGCTGTGTGTGGGTGTGTCTTGATGGTGGATGGGGACACAGGGGCCCCATAATCTCCTATTGCCCTGGGAAGTGCCCCTCCCGAGACCAAGCTCTGGATCCACCACTGAACCCATAGCAACTGCATGTTGGACTTTTCAGATGTGTGTTTCAATCATGTGAACATATCCTAAAGAAAACTGTTCTTACAAAATGACAATTTATGAAGGACACTATAGTAAAAGATACTACCATGAAAAGTATCACAAATCTTAAAGAGGACCTTTCATGTTTTTTTTTTAGTTTAGATAAATACCTTTCCTTGCAGGGTACCCTGATGCCACCCTGCCTGTTTTATTTCAAATATTGCTCCACCGCCCCACTGTGCCCCCCTGCAGTTTCCCCGCTCAGTATGTTAACACTGAGCATCGGTACAGGGAGGAGGAGACGCCAGCATTTCTCAATGGGAATCTCCTTCTCCCTGGCTGTGCCGCGGTCCTATCCCATCGGAGAGAAGGTCAGCTTTTTTTTCTTCCTGGATGTGACGCTCTCCTCTGTGACTGGATCGCACACAGCCAGGGAGAAGGAGACGCCCATTGAGAAACCCTAGCGTCTCCTCCTCCTTGTACCGATGCTCAGTATTAACATACTGAGCGGGAAAACTGTAGGGGGGCACAGTGGGGCGTAGGAGCGATATTTAAAAAAAACAGGCAGGGTGGCGTCATCAGTGGGGGTACCCCACAAGGAAAGGTATTTATTTAAACTTAAAAAAAAAATGAAAGGCCCTCTTTAAAGGGGTTGTCTCATCTGAGGCAATGGGGGCATATCGAGAACGGAGCCAGTCAAACTGGTGGCTGGAGGACTGCGGTCCGGCCACCACCAAGCGCTCTCCCCATAGAAGTGAATGGGAGTGCACAGTGCATGACTGGTCACCGCTCCCATTCACTTCTATGGGCCTGACAGAAATAGCCGAGACACTTTCGGGGCTCCATTTAGAAGATAGGTGTTGATCCCATCAGTGGGGCCTGCACTTATTAGACAATGGAATCATATCCTAGCGATATGCCCCCATTGTCTCAGATGAGGCCATCCCTTTAAGGGATTGTCCCAGGATGGCATAGGATAAGTTATAAGACTCTGGTAAGTATGGGGCTAAATACTGGGACCCCCGCCAATCACAAGAAGGGGTTTCCCTGTTTAAATAGAATGCCGGTCGAGCAGGAGCGCTGTAGCTCCATGCAAACTCTAGGGGATTGCTGAAGCACTTGAGCACTGTACTCGCCAATCTTTGAACACAGATACCTTCAACTGCCAAGTGCACATGCAACAGGTCAGCCAGTGTCATAGGTACCAATCTGCTGACAGATGCCCTTTAAGGAGTTTCAATTTTCCCTGGATGAAATGGAAAACAACTTTTGCCAGTGTATTTAAAAAAACAACATACAGTACATGTTCATCACCAACATAAACCATTGTGGTGATAACATCATTCAAGTAGGGTACCTCATGTTAACAGGCTCACAAAGGCTTTTGAAGGAAAAAGATAAGATTCATGCAGAAGAATTCTGAAATACTCTGTGGCAATCTACAATAGAAGTGTAGCTAAGCAGATGACATACAACGAATTCAAGCAGATAGACATTTATGAATGGAAGCATTGCAGGTGATACAACGTCTGCTGGGAGAGGATACTGTGCTGCACTGTGGTTTTTATGCTGGGGCATTATATTAAGAAAATTCTGCACAGGGTATCATTTATCCTAAGGCCGGTCCTGCAGGAACCTCGTACTTCTGATCAATGGGAGTCCCAGCAGTTGTACTTTCACCAATCAGACTTTTAACCCTTATCATTTGCAGAAGGAACAAGTTCAAAAGTTGTCACAGCCCCCATAAGAACATGGCTCAATTTGGAATACAACCATTTTTATAATTTTCACATTCTGAAAGCCATTACTTTTTTATCAGGGGCGTAGCTAAAGGCTCATGGGTCCTGGTGCAAGAGTTCAAATTCGGTTCCCCTTCCTTCAGTATGGCCAGGGGCAGGGCACCTGAGTGCACCTAGTGTTAGCAATGCCCCCCAAAAGTAATAATGTCCCCTGTTGTGCCCATCTGAGTAATCATATTCCTCATTAACCCCCAGTAATAATAATTCTCTTTATAATGTGTCAGTCCAAAAAAATGCCACTTATAATGTGCACCAGTACAAACAATGCCCCCTTATAATGCGTGCTGTGTCTCGTTCACTTCCGGACAGTGGTTACAGTCAGGTCCATAAATATTGGGACATCGACACAATTCTAACATTTTTGGCTCTATACACCACCACAATGGATTTGAAATGAAACGAACAAGATGTGCTTTAACTGCAGACTGTCCGCTTTAATTTGAGGGTATTTACATCCAAATCAGGTGAACGGTATAGGAATTACAACAGTTTGCATATGTGCCTCCCATTTGTTAAGGAACCAAAAGTAATGGGACAGAATAATAATCATAAATCAAACTTTCACTTTTTAATACTTGGTTGCAAATCCTTTGCAGTCAATTACAGCCTGAAGTCTGGAACGCATAGACATCACCAGACGCTGGGTTTCATCCCTGGTGATGCTCTGCCAGGCCTCTACTGCAACTGTCTTCAGTTCCTGCTTGTTCTTGGAGCATTTTCCCTTCAGTTTTGTCTTCAGCAAGTGAAATGCATGCTCAATCGGATTCAGGTCAGGTGATTGACTTGGCCATTGCATAACATTCCACTTCTTTCCCTTAAAAAACTCTTTGGTTGCTTTTGCAGTATGCTTTGGGTCATTGTCCATCTGGACTGTGAAGCGCCGTCCAATAAGGTCTGAAGCATTTGGCTGAATATGAGCAGATAATATTGCCAGAAACACTTCAGAATTCATCCTGCTGCTTTTGTCAGCAGTCACATCATCAATAAAATCAAGAGAACCAGTTCCATTGGCAGCCATACATGCCCACGCCATGACACTACCACCACCATGCTTCACTGATGAGGTGGTATGCTTAGGATCCTGAGCAGTTCCTTTCCTTCTCCATACTCTTCTCTTCCCATCACTCTGGTACAAGTTGATCTTGGTCTCATCTGTCCATAGAATGTTGTTCCAGAACTGTGAAGGCTTTTTTAGATGTCGTTTGGCAACTCTAATCTGGTCTTCTTGTTTTCGAGGCTCACCAATGGTTTACATCTTGTGGTGAACCCTCTGTATTCACTCTGGTGAAGTCTTCTCTTGATTGTTGACTTTGACACACATACACCTACCTCCTGGAGAGTGTTCTTGATCTGGCCAACTGTTGTGAAGGGTGTTTTCTTCACCAGGGAAAGAATTCTTCGGTCATCTTCCGGATCTTTTGGTGTTGCTGAGCTCACCGGTGCGTTCCTTCTTTTTAAGAATGTGCCAAACAGTTGTTTTGGCCACGCCTAATGTTTTTGCTATCTCTCTGATGGGTTTGTTTTGTTTTTTCAGCCTAATGATGGCTTGCTTCACTGATAGTGACAGCTCTTTGGATCTCATCTTGAGAGTTGACAGTAACAGATTCCAAATGCAAATAGCACACTTGAAATGAACTCTGGACCTTTTATCTGCTCATTGTAATTGGGATAATGAGGGAATAACACACACTTGGCCATGGAACAGTTGAGAAGCCAATTGTCCCATTACTTTTGGTTCCTTAAAAAGTGGGAGGCACATATGCAAACTGTTGTAATTTCTACACCGTTCACCGGATGTAAATACCCTCAAATTAAAGCTGACAGTCTGCAGTTAAAGCACATCTTGTTCGTTTCATTTCAAATCCATTGTGGTGGTGTATAGAGCCAAAAATGTTACAATTGTGTAGATGTCCCAATATTTATGGACCTGACTGTATGTGTGTCTAAGCCCGTGACTGCTGTGGCCAATAAATGGTCTCAATGGTATCACCATTGGCCACAGTGATCATGTGCTTAGATGTCATTTGACTGCTGCCTTGAAGTGAAAAAAGACTGGCGGAGACCAGAGCGGTACCAGTGCTGGACCACAGGCAGCTTAAAAGGGTGTCTAAAAATGTGTCTAAAATATGATTTAAAATTTCCATGCTTATGTTGATATATAATTTGTATATATTATTACATTAGGATAAGAATCCCCACAAGTGGCTCCTGCTGCATAACTCTTGGCTGTCTGCTAGACCCAAACATTTAAGATGGAGTAGCGCCAAATTTTTGTGTTGTACAGGGCAAGAATGTGGGAAAGTAAGGCCTCTTTCACACGACCGTATGGCTTTTTCAGTGTTTTGTAGTCCGTTTTTCACGGATCTGTTGTTCCGTTTTTTGTTTCCGTTGTGTTTCCATTTCTGTTCCATTTTTTCGTATGGCATATACAGTATACAGTAATTAGATAGAAAAAATTGGGCTGGGCATAACATTTTCAATAGATGGTTCTGAAAAAACAGAACGGATACAGAAGACATACGGATGCATTTCCGTATGTGTTCTGTTTTTTTTGCGGACCTATTGACTTGAATAGAGCCATGGAACGTGATTTGCTGGCAATAATAGGACATGTTCTATCTTTCAACGGAACAGAAAAACGGAAATACGGAAGCGGAATGGATACGGAGTACATTCAGTTTTTTTTACGGAACCATTGAAATGAATGGTTTTGGAACGCAAAAAACGGCCCGTAAACAGAAAAAAAACGGTTGTGTGAAAGAGGCATAAGAGCCATGAAAAGCTATAACGGTGCAGCGCCTGCCTCCCCTTCCAGCATGTGACATCAAAGCAGCCTGTGCCCTCCACACGGCCATCTCATCCATGAACATGTCCCCTTGTGAACTTAATTCCCTAAAGTTATATTTATTGATGACCTATCCTCAGGATAGCTCATCAATATCAGATGATCAGCTGGTGGAAAAGAAGCCGCGTGCTGAGCCACCGCAGCCTTCATTGTTTACCTACTCACCGTCACAACAGCAGCAGTGAGCAGGTGTAATTACAAGAAGCTGTCCCATTCATTTCAATGGGACGGCTCATTCCTATTCAAGTGTATACTACAGAGCCGTCCCATAGATCCCTTGGACCCATACATTTTCCTTGCATTGCTTTTTCTGACAGCCATAACTTTTTTAATTTCTATCTACAGAGCTGCATTAGGGCTTGTTTCTTGCAGGACAAACTGTAGTTTTTATTGATACCATTTTGGGACACATATAACTTTTTGTTCACTTGAATTTTTTTGGGAAACCAATGTGAGTAAAAAATACCTATTATGTTTATTTTTTATTGTTTAAATATTTTTCTACCCCGGGCCAGTTTTCCCCCTCCTGCCCAGGCCATTTTTTGCAAATTTGACATTCGTCACTTTATGTGGTAATAACTTAACACTTTTACTTATCAAAGCCATTCTGAGATAGTTTTCTCGTGACACATTGTACTCCATCATAAATTTGAGTCAATATATTTCACTTTTATTTATGAAAAAAATCAAAAATTTACAAAAAATTTGGAAAAATTCACAATTTTTTAAATTTCACTTTCACTGCTTTTAAAACATAAATTGATACCCCATAAAATATTTATTACTTCCCCATATGTCTACAAGGGCAAGAATTCCGTGCGGGTGCAATGCGTGAGGTGAACGCATTGCACCCGCACTAAATCCGGACCCATTCACTTCAATAGGGCTGTGTACATGAGCAGTGATTTTCACGCATCACTGTTTCACGCATCACTATATTGTGCGTTTTTCACGCAACGCAGGCCCCATAGAAGTGAATTGGGCCTGCATGAAAATCGCAAGCATCTGCAAGCAAGTGCGGATGCGGTGCAATTTTCACGCATGGTTGCTAGGAGACGATCGTGATGGGGACCCGATCCTTATTATTTTCCCTTATAACATGGTTATAAGGGAAAATAATAGCATTCTTAATACAGAATGCTTAGTAAAATAGTGATGGAGGGGTTAAAAAATTAAAAACAATTAATAAACTCACCTTAATCCACTTGAACGTTTAGCCTGGCATGTCTTCTTTCTTTTTTGATGAAAAGGTGATGGACCATGTGATGAGCACGGTGACGTCATGAAAAGGTCCTTTAGGCAGGTCCTGAAGAAAGTAAAAAGAAGAGGAGATCCGCTACGCGAACAAGTGGAATGGGTGAGTTAAATTTGTTTATTATTTTTAACCCCTTAATGGACATTTTACTAAGCATTCTGTATTAACATGGTTATAAGGGAAAATAAAATCTACACAACACCGCTCCCAAACCCGGACTTCTGTGAAGAAGTCCGGGTTCGGGTCTGGGTGCCAAACATGCCGATTTTTCTCACGAGCGTGCAAAACGCATTAAAACGCTTTGCACTCACGTGGAAAAATCGTGCATTTTCCCGCAACTTAGCCGCATCTTGTCCGGACCTCACACGCGACGCCCGAGTGAAAGAGGCCTTAGAATTTTAGAAGCAATTCTTAAAAATTTTTAGAAAATTTCCAAAACCCTCTTTTTAAGGACCAGTTAAGTTATGAAATCACTTTGTGGGGCCTACATAGTAGAAATCACCCATAAATTACCCCATTTTAGAAACTACACCCCTCAAGTTATTCAATACTGATTTGACAAGCTTTGTTAACCCTTTAGATGTTCCACAGGAATTAAAGGAAAATTGAGATTAAATTTCACTTTTTTGGCAGATTGTCCATTTTAATCAATTTTAACACATCAAGTGTTAACAGCCAAACAAAACTCAATATCTATTACCCTGATTCTGCAGTTTACAGAAACACCCCACATATGGTGGTAAACTGATGTAAGGGCACACGGCAGGGCGCAGAAAGAAAGGAGCGCCATATGGTTTTTGGAAGGCAGATTTTGCTGGACTGGTTTTTAGGCACTATGTCACATTTGAGGACCCCCTGATGCACCCCTACAATAGAAACTCCAAAAAAGTGACCCCATTTTGGAAAATACGGGATAAGGTGACAGTTTTATTGGTATTATTTTGGGGTACATATGATTTTTGATTGCTCGATATTACGTTTTTTTGTGAGGCAAAAGTAACCAAAAATGGCTGTTCTAGCACAGTTTTCAGTTTTAGTTTTTTTACAATGTTCATCTGACAGGTTCGATCATGTGCTATTTTTATAGAGCAGGTTGTTATGGGCCCGGCTATCAGTGACTGCCAGGCCCCTGCAGTGATTGGACATAATAGTACTGTATGTCAAATTGCGGCAAGTCATCTGCTGCTATGACGTACTATTACGTCATGTATCAGGAAGGGGTTAAAATTGGGAAGGAGGGATTTGAATTTTTTTTTAATTTTTTTTTTTTACTTTTATGTTTATTTATTTTACATTTTTTCATTACTCAGTGACTTATTAACCTGCTATCTGCTGACCATAGACCATAATAAAGAACTATAATGGTCTATGTGATTTTCATTGCACAGCTTCTCAGCCACTTTGCCATGGCAGGCCTGGGAACCTTCAACAGGCCCCAGACTGTCATGGTAACCAATCGGATGCCGAAAGCAGCATCCTAGAGGTTAAATTACTGATTTTGTCGTCATAGCCGATTGCAGTCATTGTGGCCAGGTGCCTGCTGTATTATACAGTCGGCACCCAGCATGTATGGAGCATAATACATTCAAGCCTTTGCCCATTATGCTGTACATGTATGGGATTATGCATTAAGGGGTTAAAACCTGCAGGACAAGTATTTTTATGTGGCAGGTTTTCTTTGTAATGTATGGATAAGATTTCTGAAATCTCACTCACTTGGCTGCTAGTGCAAATGCTTTACATTTTCCGCATACAATTTCACTTTGGAGAATCCGCCACGTGTGGCTGCACCCTAACAGGCTATGGTTTCAGCAATATCTTTGTGTTGAATGTGGCTCATGACCATCTCTCAGTGCTGAATGTGGCTCTCAAGTTAAGGAAGGTTGGGGACTAGTGGATTGGCATGGATTTTTTTTCACTCCTTCATGTGATGTATTCATTTAATTTTAGTGCTTAGGGGGCACTTGAATCATTTTTCATATCTGATATGTGGAAGACCTAGAAGAAGAAAGCCTCCATCATGGTGTCTAGTTTTGCCACCAAGAACTGAAGGGCCTGGTATTTGCTCAGCATGATCCATGATCCTTGGCCGATTCCTCCCTCCATAGAGTTCTTCTGATGAGTGCAGTCCTGCAGACAATTTAATTACCCAGTAGCAAAGAGGACAAGACCAACCAGGGCTGGGCCTGATCCTGCCAAGGACTCCATAGCAGCTTTGTGGTCTGCCTCAATGGTATACCCAGAAAAAAACCAAGATTGCTACATGATCACAACGCACAATGCAACCTGACTACTGTGTCAAAACCAATCAAAATTTCAGGAATGGTTAAACAGCTCCAGATTCTCTCTGTAACCTAGTAAAAGACAGCTGTGCATCGGAGTAAAGCTCCACAACCCTCTGTAATATAGAAAATTGAATAAGCATTTGCCTCGTTATGTATTTTAATAAAGTAGCCTCCCCTAAAGACTTGCTGACAGATGATCCCATGCCCTGTGAAGGTAAACACTTATAGAGAGACAAATTGCCATGGCCAGTAAATGAAATCCTCATGCGTCTTCTACACTCAAGGACGGAACGCTAGTTTCATAATGCTTTTGTTTTCATGACATCATAAGAATCATCAATGGAAAAGCAATATTCTGTCTTGACTACATGTCATCTGTTATTTGCTTTGTATCCCATCATTTTATACGACTACCACAAACAGTAATACGATCCCACTTTAACTACACTGATGTCCCAAACAGCTGCTACTGTACCAATGTGTGCGTGCTGCATAACTGCTGGAACAACAATGCCCTCTACTGGCTGTAGTCGGGAAGTGCAAACGCATACATTCAAGTATTCAGTTGATCCAAGAGTGTTTAGATGAGTCCTGAAATACCTTGGAGACATCCGATTAAGGTTAGGCTACATTCACATGGCATAAAAAAAAACTACCACATGACGGCCGTCACTTTAACTGTCGGCAGGCGGCTGTTTTAAGAAATATTGCAGTCTATACACACAACCAAATAACGGACATCCAAAAATAATACATTTCCTATTTAGTCCGTTTTCACGGACGACAACCTCTATAAAATTGAAGGGGGTAGTTTTTAATGTCCATTTTTCAGAAAGGGATCCGTGAAAAAATGGCAGTTAAAAATTGACTGTTTGGCCATTTTTAACAGCTGATTATTATTTTTTTGTTTGTTTTATTTACTGTCATGTGAATGTAGCTTTCATTCGGACTCCTACCTTTAGATATAAATTATCACATCTGTGTGCTGTCCGTTTTTTTGCGGACACCCATAAAAATGAATGGGTCTGTGTGTGATCCGCAAAAACTGCAGATCGGACACAGACCATTAATATGGTCGTGAGGCCTAAAAATGCTACAATGTAAAACACTCTGGGGGAGATTTGTCAAACTGGTCTAAAATAGAACTGGCTTAGTTGCCCATAGCAACCAATCAGATTCCACTTTTCATTTTCCAAAGGAGCTGTAAGTAAAGAAAGGTGGAATCTGATTGGATACTTTAGACCAGTTTCATAAATCTCCACCTTTGTTTTTTATCAGCCAAGGTCTATTGAATTTTACATTTTAGAATGTCGCTGACTGGGAATACAGCAATATAGAAAAAATAAGTGTTGTGGTAAAGAATGGCCGCTCTCTGGTCAGCAAGACCTGCACCCTATTTATAGGAATGCAGCCAAACAATGTGCATCATGAGGACGGTGTTTCCAGAGATGTTCAGATGTTGTCACTGCCCAAATGAATACGCCTATTGTGTCTTGCACATGAGTGTGAGGGCTGGAGTTCATTAGCTCACATCTGTACATAAACAAGCTGTGTGGTCCAGTCTATATATTATCATCACGTCCTGTGTGGAAAACAGATAGAAGTTACTGTTTAATTCACACTTAACACAGTACTGTGGACTTTCATGTAAAATAATATTTTAATTCATATACATAAGGCCTCCTGCACACGACCGTTTTTTTCCCCCCGTTTAGGCTGCATTCACACGCCCCTGGTGTGTTGCGGACCCGCAAATTGCGGATCCGCAACACACCCGCCCGGCACCCCCATAGAAATGCCTATTCTTGTCCGCAAGCTGCGGACAAGAATAGGACATGCTCTATCTTTTTGCGGAGCTGCGGACCCAAAATCGGGGCCGCACTCCGCAATTGCGGCTGCAGACAGCACACTGTGTGCTGTCCGCATCCATTCTGTCCCCATAGAGAATGAATGGGTCCGCACCCATTCCGCAAAATTGCGGAAAGGATGCGGACCCATTTTGCGGACGTGTGAATGGAGCCTTAGTACCCATTCATTTTCAATGGGTCCTGAAAAAAATCGGACAGCTCAATGTCAGATTTTTTTTCAGGACCCATTGAAAATGAATGGGTACAGAACTGGTCCAGATCTGTTCCGCAAAAAACGGAACAGATCAGGAAAGAAACAACGGACGTGTGAATGGACCCTTACTGGCTGTTTTTTGCGTTCCGTATACGGTCCGTATACGGAACCATTCAGTTCAATGGTTCCGCAAAAAAAACTGAATGTACTCCGTATGCATTCCGTTTCCGTATTTCCGTTTTTCCGTTCCGTTTAAGATAGAACATGTCCTATTATTGCCCGCAAATCACGTTCCGTGGCTCCATTCAAGTCAATGGGTCCGCAAAAAAACGGAACACATACGGAAATGCATCCGTATGTCTTCCGTTTCCGTTCCGTTTTTTGCGGAACCATCTATTGAAAATGTTATGCCCAGCCCAATTTTATCTATGTAATTACTGTATACTGTACATGGCATACGGAAAAACGGACCGGAAAAACGGAACAGAGACAGAAACACAATGGAAACAAAAAACGGAACAATGGATCCGTGAAAAACGGACCGCAAAACACTGAAAAAGCCATACGGTCGTGTGCAGGAGGCCTAAGGCCGAGTTCACATGAACGCGTGTGACCCTTGCCCGTGCTGCGGCCTGAAAATTGCGGGCCGCAATGCACGATCCCCGGCCGTAGGTCAGCCGCATCGGGTCCGCGATCCGCCCGTTCCGCAAAAAGATAGGACATGTTCTATCTTTTTGCGGAACGGAAGTATGGGACGCAACACCACAGAAGCACTCCGTAGTGCTTCCGAGGGGTCCCGTTCCGTGCAGCCGTTCCGCAATTCCGGATTTGCGGACCCATTGAAGTGAATGGGTTCGCATCCGTGATGCGGAATGCACACGGAACTGTGGCCGTGTATTGCGGGCCGCAATTTGGCCACGGATCACACACGTTCGTGTGAACTAGGCCTAAAGCCGAGTTCTAATTGAAGTTTTCTTTTTTTTTATTTTTATTAAATTCTATATTAAATAAAATTTCTGTGAGAAAAAACATACAATTAACGATATTTCTCCTAAATTGATATTGTAGGAATTGTATGAAGATCTTTAACCCTTTAATGGCCAGGCACTTTTTGTGGTTTGATGTTTTAATGGTCCTAAGGTTTTTTGCAACATTTTTTATGTGACATGTACGTTTTTAAAAAAAATATATTTTTAGAGATTTTTTCTTGTTTAGTTTTATTTTGGAAAAACTGTGAAAAATACTTTTGTTTCCAAACCGTGGCTTTTTATTTTTTAAATATGCAAACTGGCACCAAAATACATTTTTAAAATAGATTCCCTATTCCCTAGTCTAGTCACCCCTAGTGAATGGGGTGACTATGGCAACTGTTTTGGTTGGCATGGGTGTTTTTAATCTTTTTATTTTTTCTTTTATTTGTATTTTATTATATTTCGTTACTTAATTTATAATACATTTTTTGGAAATAATCTGATCCCCAAGAGGTCATTAAGACCTCTGGAGGACATTAACTTTTTTTTTAAAATTTTGCACATTTCCACTGTAACTGAGGCATCCCTTAGGATGCAAACAGGGGCAAACAGGGTCTGCTTAGGCTACTTTCACACTGGCGTTTTGGTTTCCGTTTATGAGATCCGTTTCAGGACTCTCACAAGCGGTACAAAACGGATCAGTTTTGCCCTAATGCATTCTGAATGGATAAGGATCCGCTCAGAATGCATCAGTTTGCCTCCGTTCAGTCACCATTCTGCTCTGGAGGCAGACACCAAAACGCTGCTTACAGCGTTTTTGTGTCCTCCTGACGATGCGGAGGCAAACGGATCCGTCCCGACACACAATGTAAGTCAATGAGGACGGATCCGTTTTCACTGACACAATAGAAAACGGATCCGCCCCCACTGACTTTCAATGGTGTTCAACACGGATCCGTTTTGGCAAAGTTAAAGATAATACAAACGGATCCGTTCTGAACGGATGCATGTGGTTGTATTATCGGTGCGGATCCGTCTGTGCAGACCCATGACGGATCCGCACCAAACGCGAGTGTGGTAGCCTTAGACCTTGCAGCTCTACTATACCCAAGACACCTGATTGCTGGGTCCAATATAGGAAGAAGCAGAGCTGCTTCCTCTATCCACTGCATAGCGCTATACACCAAGCACAGGGGAATGCAGAAACGGTAATAAACCACTTCTATCTTCGCCTCAGGGTCCCACGGCTGACACTGACACACATGTACACTGCCTGGTCGGTATGGAGTTAAATTGTATCTCATAAAACCTCTTTTTTTTTTACTTGTTTTATTGAAGAATAAACAAATAAGGTATAGCAATGTTACATACTCTACAGATTACAAATGCTTACATGTCCTTTACAGTAAATAAAGCTTTGTTCAATACATTAGCAACTGTGCATACATGGTGTTATTCATTATTGTAGGTTCATTTTACCAGAATGCATATGTCTGGATTGGAAAACTGTCAAGAGTGATGTGCGCCACGCTCCCCACACCTTCCAGAACTTCTGCGGGCACCCCCTGTTTTTGAACACCACATTTTTATAGGGGACAATTTGGTTAACCAGAGATCTCCATTGATTCACAGTTGGTGGACGGTCTGCCATCCATCTAATTGCAATGGCTTTCCTTAACAAGGTCTCTCTTAAAAATATTGTAGTATGGTGGGGCCACATTTCTTCCTCCAGAATTCCTAGCAAACACGCTTTAGTGTCATGGGGAACAGGACTAGAAAACACATTAGATAGCATATTAGTGACCTCCTGCCAATAGGACTTGATGTAGCTACAGTCCCAGATCATATGCCAGAAGTCAGCGTTTATCTGTGAGCATCTGTGGCAACTAGTGTGCGATAGCTTACCCATCTTGTATAATCTAGTGGGGGTCAAGTAACATCTATGTAAAATAAATAATTGTATTAGGCCTCTTTCACACGACCGTTTTTTTTGCGTACTGTATATGGTCCGTATAGAGAACCATTCATTTCAATGGTTCCTAATAAAAACAACGAATGTACTCCGTATGCATTCCGCTACCGTATTTCCGTTTTTCAGTTCCGTTGAAAGATAGAACGTGTCCTATTATTACCTGCAAATCACGTTCCGTGGCTCCTTACAAGTCAATGAGTCTGCAAAAAAAACAAACACATACGGAAATGCATCCGTATGTCTTCCGTATCCGTTCCATTTTTTTAAAATTTTATGTCCAGCCCAATTTTTTTCTCTGTAATTACTGTAAACTGTATATGCCATACGGAAAAACGGAACGGAAAAACGGAACAGAAACTGAAAGACAATGGAAACAAAAAACGGAACAACGGATTCATGAAAAACGGACCGCAAAACACTGAAAAAACATGCGGTCGTGTGAAAGAGGCCTTAGCCTGTTGTTGGTAGAGGGTGAGAAATATAGTGGTGATTCTAGTGCTTCCTGCCATTCCTCTGCAGATAAAAGAGAGACATTTTCCCTCCATTTAGATTCAACCTTCAGCTAATTTAAAGTCATTCGGTTTCTGTTGTAAAATTATTTTTATTGAGTTTTATCATGGACAATAAGCTTTGTCACAAGTGATAAAGCATTATGCATTATAACAAGTAGGTATATAACATAGCTTCTTATGTAGTTGTACCTTGAGATGTCAGAAAACTATTCCGGAATACAGTTTCAAGAGTCTGTACAATGCTACATAGTTTTACAAAATTGCTATATAGTAACTGAAACCAGTTATGAACAAGGTGAATAGAATTACTAGGATAGAGGGGGTGGGGGGGGGGGGGGGGGGGAAGGGAAAAAGGCCCTTCATAGTAATGGGCGGTCAGAAGGCAAGTTTTGTTTGTAGGTAGGGTACATCAACAGGTGAGGCACTACATAAAGAGGCATTGCGAAACTGTAACTTAGTTGGAATGGATGACTCATAGAGTTTTGTAAGTGTATGTCATGGGGGGGGGGGGTTCTATCTTTGCAAAAAAAGCATACAGCATACAGGATGCTAGAGATCCAACAACACTTTTTAGGCCCTGCAATTTTAGGTGTCTGAAAAATTCCTGTATTTTTTCCAGGGTCCCCAGATAGTCTCAAATTTATGAGCTGTGCGGGAGTCCCAGTGTGCTATCTGTTCAAGGCGATATAACTGATCACACTTCTGAATCCAATGTGGCTTTGTGGGGTGGTTTATAGACTTCCATCTCACCACTATCAATACCCTAGCTGCCGCTAACAGAATATTGCATAGGGTGCGTGTAGGACTTGGGCACTTGAGATCAAGTCATTCGGTTTCTCAATAAATGGGTATATAGAATAGATATAATACCCTTTGGTCCTTGTGTGGTGAGTACTCCTATCAGGGGGTACTTAGAAATAGGCCGTATATCATCTCGAAACTGTGCGTGAAGAGCGTGGCGCACCTGTAGATATCTATAAAAGTGAATACGCGGGAGTCCAGATTTTCCCTGTATTTGTGTGAATGAACATAAGATCCCATTTTCATAAAAATCTTTTAGAGTGACCATTATATATTCCTTCCAAATTTACGTCCCCGCATGGTTTTGCAAGTGAGGAAACATTGGGTTGTCCCATAATGGTATGGCATCCACCAAATCCTTGTACTGATGAAGCTTCGCTGCATTCCATACCTGATGTGCCAGCCTATGTATGGGGAGGGCACGTCCAGCAAACAAGTGAATGCTCTCCAGCACTGGCAATAATGTGGATAACTGCAGGTATTGCTGTAGATAATATTCTGCATTAGGTAACGTAGTAGCTGTCACCCAAAATGCAAGAAATCTCACCTGGCCAGACAGGAAGTATAAGAAGAAATCCGGTAATGCTGCTCCCCCTTGCTGCTTAGATCTCTGTAGGGTGTGTAAAACAAGTTTACGTCTAGCTGACCCCCATACAAAGGCTGTCATTAATGAGTGCATCCGATCGAAAAAGACGTACAAGCATATTCCTGTAAATAGAGACCATTGGGCAGCAAAATAATTTTAATTAGATTAAGTCTGCCCATTATAGATAGGGGAAGAGTTTTCCAAGATCTAAATTTATCTGTAAAGTAGGTTTCAATGGGGGCTATATTCTTAGTGAAGGATAGAAGCGGGTCTTTAGTGATAATTATTTCTAGATACTTAAAGTAATCTACTACCGGGAGATTGTAAAATCCTGTTGGCCAGGTGGTTGTCCATAGTGGCATGAGGGCCGATTTGGACCAGTTTATGCGGAGTCCCAAGAAGTGCCTAAAGCGGTCAACTAAATCTATCGCCCTCGGTAAAGAGGTCTCCACACTATCCATGAAGAGTATCAAGTCATCAGTGTATAAGCCAATTCTGTATTCCCTTTAAACACAGTGTCCTGCGATATTCTAAGCGCAAGGGGTTCTATGGCCACTGCAAACAGCAGGGGTGAAAGGGGGCATCCCTCTTTGGTGCTGAGTAACTGGTGCTGAGTATGAGCCATTAACCAGGATGCGTGCCTTGAGGCATTAAAATAGAATAGAGCTCCAAGTAATAAAAATCGGGCCAAACTCGAAACATTTTAGCACCTCTAAAAGATATGGCCACTACATGGAGTCGAATGCCTTAGCTGTATCTAGAGAAGCCAAGGCCCAGTGCGCTTTTCCTCCTACTCCCACCTGAGCAATGACCTGCGCCCTGGATGTCGATCGTCCCGGTATAAAGCCGGATTGATCCTCATGTATAATAGTGGTAATTACTTTATTCAGTCTATTGGCTAGTATCTTGGTAAGTATTTTATAGTCTATATTCAATAATGAAATGAGCCTATAAGAGCCGCATTCCAGTGGGCTTTTATCAGGTTTCAGCACCACTACTATTGAGGCATCATATAGCGACTCCGGAAGGCGTCCCTCCCGTTGTGCTGCCCCATACATTTAGTGCAATTGTGGTCCGAGGATATCAATATACTTGGAGTACACCTCTAATAGTATTTCATCAGGACCAGGTGACTTTCTCAAGGCTAATCCCCTTATAGCATCTTCTACTTCTTCTAGGGTAATCTTTGCGTCCAGAAGCTCGCTATCTTGTTCCTGTAATTTTGGGTAGTTAACATCTTGCATAAAAAAACATATGGCGCTCCTTGCCTTCTGTGCCCTGTCATGTGCTCAAACAGCGGTAGATGACCACATATGGGGTGTTTATGCAAACTGCAGAATCAAGGAAATAAATTTTGAGGTTTGTTTTGTTGTTAACCCTTGATGTGTTCCAGGAAAAAATTAAAATGGGAAATCGGAAAAAAAATTGACATTTTGAAATTTCACCTCTATTTTGCTTTAATTTCTGTGGAATACCTAAAGGGTTAACAACATTTCTAAAACCAGTTTTGAATAGTTTGAGGGATGTCATTTCTAAAATGGGGTCATTTATGGGTTGGTTCTATTATGCAAGCCCCACAAACTGACTTCAGAACTGAACTGGTCCTTAAAAAAGTTGACTTTGGAAATTTTCTTAAAAATTTCAAAAATTGCTTCTAAAATTCTAAACCTTCTAGCATCCTAAAAAAAAAAAAAATTACATTACTAAAATGATGCCAACATAAAGTAGACATATGGGGAATGTTAATTAATAAATATTTTATGAGTCATCACTATCTGTATTAAGAGCAGAGAGATTCAAATTTAGAAAACAGTGAATTTTTTCACATTTTCATTAACTTTTGGATTTTTTTTTATAAATAAAGGTAAAACATATTGACTCAAATTCACCATTAACATGAAGTACAATGTGTCACGAAAAAACAAACTCAGAATGGCTTGGATAAGTAAGTGTTCCAAAGTTATTACCACATAAAGTGACACATGTCAGATTTTCAAAATTTGGCCTGGTCAGGAAGGGGGTAAATGGCTCGGTCTGGAAGTGGTTAAGCACTGCCCCCCACAAAACCTCTAAGTAGCGGAAAGTCGAAAAGAATGAAAGAGATCGCTTGTCTGTGGCTGTGTATGGTATTGCATGCCAACACTATTCACTTGAATGAGGCAGAGCTAGCAGGCCGTCTTTTCTAATAATAATACCTCTAAAGTGGGAATTATTTTCTAATAATAATACCTCTAAGTACTAAAGTGGGAATTTATCATTAATATACTACAGTTTTGTGGGGCACAAAAGTTGCTAATTTTATCCCAAGTGCTGTTTTGCAGAAAAAAGTGTGCCTTTTCTTCTCTGCCCCCCATGTCACTTTTACAAAAAAGTGGGTGGGAAGAAGAGGGCTGAAGGGGGTCACCCACAGTCCGATACATTAAAAAGAAGACTGGCCCACAATACACTTGAAATCAACTCCAGCTCCTTGATAGTGTAGATTTCATTTTCTGGTGCACGGAACTACCAAAGATGCACCAGAATTATTATTTTTTAATAATTCTCAATCGTCGGATTCCAGCAGCGTAAGAATAACCAAAGAGACTCCTTAATACATTCCCCTCTAAGTTCTTTTGACAATGCTGATTTGATGGGAGCTACTTGTGAACAGGGCTTTCTTAGATTGCTGCATAATTGTTTTAAAACAGAACATTTACCTAATGCTCTATGGCCCTGCTACGCCGTGTTGATGGAACCTGCACTGTTGGAGCATCCATGTAATTTATGATGAGGTGTAGCCCTCATCATAAATTACAT
Organism: Bufo bufo; assembly: GCF_905171765.1. NCBI lineage: Eukaryota > Metazoa > Chordata > Amphibia > Anura > Bufonidae > Bufo > Bufo bufo. The sequence goes on along the minus strand of NC_053393.1, from coordinate 365,720,524 downwards.
GTCTCCTCCAGTAGTCCATGCGCCAGAATAAAATCTAATTTAAGTCATAGATTTCAGTCATTATTTATGCCAGCATAAAATGCCATTTGCGACTTTTCTATGCCAAAAACAGGCATGGGGGAATAATGAATTTCCCCATATATGTTTATCAAATTATAAATCTATATTGTACCAATATTCCGTCTCAGTTTGCACCAAAAAAAACTGGTGTACATGACTTGCACCAGATTTATTTTGTTTTAGACACTTTCTTCACCTCAATAGACAGTGGCCGAGATTTCTTATTTTTTAAGACAGGGTAGACATGTAGACAGGGAATCTTTAAATGCGGCACAATTATTTCAGTGGCATAGGTTGTATGATAAGTAGGGATGAGTGAATCGACTTCGGATGAAACATCCAAAGTTGATTTGCATAAATCTTCGTTCCAATATTGTACAGAGCAGGAGCTCCATACAGTATTAGAATGTATTGGCTCTGATGAGTCTCGCGAGACTTCGCGTAATAACTTCATAAATTAATTTGTACTGTAAAGAACCATTTCCTGAACTCGGGTTCAGTTCCAATACATTCTAATACTCGGAGCCAATACATTCTAATACTGTACAGAGCTCCTGCTCCGTACAGTATTGGAACAAAGTATTATGCGAATCGACTTCAGATGTTTCATCCGAAGTCGATTCGCTTATCCCTAATGATTAAGTTTACAGACTGCCTGTATGAATGTTTAAGATAACTTTTAGTTGTCTTACTTTCTTTCTATTTTTGTGCCCAAATTTTGGCTCTTTGGCTCTGTATGGTGCTGAAAGTTGCATTTTAGACCACATCTCCTCCTAGATAAACACTACATGCAAAATTGTGCAAAGTGAACCAGAACTATACAGAAAATGAAGGTGCAAAGTCAATAGTTCATCTGGCCTAGTGTCTTGAAAAGGTGGTGTGGTTGATGAAAGATAGCATGGTTTAAAGAAAGTGGCATAGGCTTAAAATACCTGCTATACACCTGCTATGCCTCTCTTCACCTGTAGGGCGTGAGAATGCCTGTCCTCTGGCTATTAAAGGGCCAATGTCTCTGCAACTCAGTCTTCCCCAGGCAGTGTCTGACCACCTAAAGGTATATTAGGCTCCTGCCCTTGTGGGAAGGTGCCTGAGCAATAGGTTCTAATTATCTAGTGTCCAACTAAGGTATGTATGCCATTGTCCTGCTTTGCCTGTCTGTGTACTGACATCTTCCAGTTTTTGGATTTGACACTTTGCTGCCCGACCTGACCTCTGCCTATTCATCACATTGACTCTGAGCTGCCTGCCCTGACCTTTAGACTGATTTTGGATTGCTTGATCCCTCAATTCTTAGCACCAATGTCTCTTGACCACCATGGGTCAGCAACCTCTGAGCTGAGACTAGTCCAGGAGGTAGCAGCCTGGGGTTCCCTTGCAGTGAATTACAGATCCCTGCCAGGATATTACCCTTAGGAGTAGCCCCAAGCCAAATCAATACAATAGCCACAGCAGATCCACATCTGCTTCCTGTAACACTGTCCCATTGTATCTATTGCTTTTATGGACAGTGTGGTCACAGGTACAAGAGGTCATTAAAGGAAATATGTGACCAAAAATGTTTTCTGCTACTTAAAACCAGATAGTGACACATATCTTTATTTGTAATCTGTTTTTATTTTATGATTGTAGATTTTTTTATTCTATTTCCTGAACATGATTATAGGGCGGCCATCCTTGCCTAAGCCATTCTTAACAGCTGTAATGGACTTTGCGCTAAACCTAACAGCATTGTCCTGCTGGTTCCCTGGTTTTCACCCTTTAACCCCTATACAGGGATCTGGACTTCACCGTAGGGAACCAACCAGGTTGGACTAGTCCTGGTGTAGTTGGCTGCTGACCCACAGGGGTCAGAGACACCGGTACAAAGCACTAAGGAATCAAGCAAAAGATATAGTCCGAATACAGTCCCAGGTCTGGGCAATCTGAGTATATGTCTATTCCAGATAACAGAACACCAATAGAAGTATATGTGGTTCAATAATAAATAATAAGCTAATCACACATCTATAATGATTATAGTATCAGATTTTTATTAAACATATATTACAGACATGATTGGCATACACAAATAAATTAAAATAGGTTAAAAACACCAACACAGTAGTGGTGACCACATGGCAGGATAAACGCAATAAAGTGCAAGTGCAAAAACTTTTTTTAGGGAGGTACTATAAAGTCACAAACACAGAAATATAGTGGCAAATCTGGGGGAGCTGCTCAACCCCTAACACTGTAGCGTGTTTTTCATTGGGGGAGCAGCCCCACCACATGTGGACCGCAGCAAACGACTATCCCCAGCAAAAAAAAATTGCATACGGTGGAGGATGTCGGCGCGGTCCACATGCACCACAAAGACATCCTACACAAAACGGAGCATTGTGCGGATGAAAATATAATCATCTAAATCACAGAAAAAATGCACCAAACGGATATGCCACTGACTATACATGGTCTGATATGGGTGTGGCTTACAGGCTTGCTTTGTTCACATTGCACTAGTGGTCCTGCTAGGCGGTTGTGTGGAAGCTTGGCTGTGAGCTGGATTACATCACCTTCAGACCTTGTTCACACCATAGTTAGCGTAGTGGTAGGACCCCTTGCCATGCTGAGTGACCGTGACGTGGTGCATGATGGGCTCCGATATTTTCCTGATAGGAATATATTGGCAAAAGTCTCAGCTTTTAATATCTGCATTTATGACTAGCCAGTATAGCCAGTGGCATATCCGTTTGGTGCATTTTTTCTGTGATTTATATGATTATATTTTCATCCGCACAATGCTCCGTTTTGTGTAGGATGCCTTTGTGGTGCATGTGGACCGCGCCAACATCCTCCACCGTATGCAATTTTTTTTTGCTGGGGATAGTCGTTTGCTGCGGTCCACATGCGGTGGGGCTGCTCCCCCAATGAAAAACACGCTACAGTGTTAGGGGTTGAGCAGCTCCCCCAGATTTGCCACTATATTTCTGTGTTTGTGTCTTGTTTTATATGTAGTGTATGTGCCGTTACCTGGCATTCAAACACTCTCTTTTGCACCTGGTGACCTCCATCACTTGGCCTGATATGGGTGTGGCTTACAGTCTCGCTTTGTTCACATTGCACTGGCTGTCCTGCTATGCGGTTGTGTGCAGGCTGGGCTGTGAGCTGGATTACATCACCTTCAGACCGTGTTCACACCATAGTTAGCATAGTGGTAGGACCCCTTGCCATGCTGAGTGACCGTGACGTGCATGATGGGCTCCGATATTTTCCTGACAGGAATATATTGGCAAAAGTCTCAGCTTTTAATAGGTACTATAAAGTGCAGATTCAAGAGTACATAAATAAGTATTATACACACAGCCTAATGGTATGGCTATAAATAGTACAGATCAAATAACATGTAAAAAATAAGCGATGCAGTATGATACAAAGTATATAGACAGATATCTATATAGTACCAACCAAATCATTGTGTCCAGCCTCAAGTCAGACCACCACCACGCCCTGACGCGCGTTTCGCCGTCAGCTTTCTCAAGGTGTAGTGGTTGGTGGGAACATAGTGGATTTATATAGTGCTAACAATAATGCATTCATCTATCTATCTATCTATTCTATCTGTCCTTCTAATCCTGCCTTTGATGATAAGCAGGTAACTGCAGTATACTGATCTGTACAGAGTCAGACCAAGAAGTGGTGCGTATTAATAGGCTTCACAGTGGCCTGTGCCAAAACTGCAGAATTTTGTGTTTGTTTTTTATATAGATATTGACATGGGAAATTAAAAATAACATCACCAAAAAATCCTTAAAATATGTGTAACATAATAACATGGTTTAAATAAGTAATTTTCTGATGACACATTCCCTTTAATAGTTGGGAGAATGAGGCATCAGAAAATGCAGAAAGGTGAAAATGAAGGGTTAGTTAGGGTTAAACATATGTACAGTATACTGTTGGTTTAGTTCCTGTTAATTGGAACATTTCATGTATTCATAATGTTTTCATTTCTGACCTTTACAATTACGGTAACCACTAGTGGAAACAAATACTAATTTCATGAATACCTCTATTGTGTGATTTCTTGTTCACAGGTTTGTTACCTCAGATCCATCTGTGCATAAAGTTTCTAGTGTACAACATGTGTGGTCTGTTTTTTAATGTTCCTATAATATCCTTACTGTATGGAATACATAATAGTTTTCTTATTTACTTTCATTTAATAAGTGTAACTTTTTCATAAAACAATGTGAAACTAAATGGCTATTTAAAAACTTTAATGAATAAGACATTAGTGATTATGGAATGCAGAGATTGAATACACCCCTTTAAGACACAGTTTTCACCTTAAAGGCAACCTGTCACCAGGATTTTGTGCATAGAGCTGAGGACATGGGCTGCTAGATGGCCGCTAGCACATCTGCAATACCCAGTCCCCATAGCTCTCTGCGCTTTTATTGTGTTAAAAAAACATTTTGATCCATATGCAAATGACCTGATATGAGTCCTGTATCCGGAAGGGGAGTCCAGCGGAAAGGAGCCCAGCACCACCCCGCGTCCTCCGAATCTCCTCCTTGCTGGCTGACGTCACAGAGCTGGAGCGCCGAAATCTCGCGATGCGCGAGCTAGCGCATGCGTAGTGTCGGCATCATGTTCATTCCCTGTGCTGGCATCAGCACAGGGAACGAACTACGCATGCGCTAGCTCGCGCATCGCGAGATTTCTGCGGTCCAACTCTGTGACGTCAGCCCCCATGGAGGAGATTCGGAGGACGCAGGGTGGTGCTGCGCTCAGAAAATTGGACTCATCTCCGGACACAGGACTCCTATCAGGTTCATTTGCATATGGATCAAAACGGTTTTTTAACACAATAAAAGCGCAGAGAGCTATGGGGACTGGGTATTGCAGATGTGCTAGCGGCCATCTAGCAGCCCATGTCCCCAGCTCTATGCACAAAATCCTGGTGACAGGTTCCCTTTAAGGACCGAGCATAATTTTGCTAATCTGACATGTGTCACTTTATGTGGTAATTTTTGAAGGCTTTCATTTTGTGCTGTTCCTTTCATATTGAATTTCTGCACTGTATTATTTCTTGTTTTACCTATGTTGTTTAAGTCTATTGTTCTCTGCTGCCATCTGCTGGCCGGAATTTGTATGCTGCACGCCTTCGTTCTTGTTAAATAAAGTTTTTTCTCTGGGCGTGGTTTTGCAGCCTTGGGCCTGGTCACTTCCTGTAGCCTTTTTTAGTGCTGCATTCTTTGTGACTGGAGACACACACCTTGGCTTGTGAAGGCATCAGTTTTTGACCAGCAGTAGCCTCAGCAGTTAGCCTCAGGAAAGACGTCCACATGACAGCATCTACTGCATTCCTGTATTGTGTCACTGTATGTCACTGCTCTGGATCAAATAAACCCACGTTTGATTGCATCCTCATGTCTACGTCTGGATCCATCTAACCTGAGCATCTGCCGGTCCGGTCTGCTCCACTGCTTGGATACGAAGGTAGGACAGTCACAAAGTCATTATCATTTACATCTTCATTCGCCTTCATGTGGGGACAGAACAGTCAAAAACTGCCTTAAAGCCTTATACCCCAGTCAATATCTGTCTGAATGTCCAATGCCCGGCTACAGGTTCCCACAGAGCCCAGCGCCACTCTCAGGAACCTCCCCTGCAACAGGCCCACTCGCAGCAAATCTGCCCAGCAACAGTGCACGTCCCATAAGCCCAAGGGGAAGCACGGCGTGTCCGCAGTAGATGTACCCTCGCCTGGAAGTCCTCCACTACTCGCCAAGCCACTTTCTGCATCCTATATTAACCCTTGCTCGCATGATATAAGAACTGTTCACGCACGCGGGGCCTCCCTTAAACCAAACCCCGCAATTCACTCAAAACACCTTGCGAAACTCATCGGGGTGCCTCATCTGAGCCGCACTGCAATTTTCAGCCCCCAATTCAAAAGTTTGATTTCTTAAAGAGACAGCGCACCTTAAATCAAAATGGCCGAAAAGGACCTTGTACAGTTTCTTAGTGATGAAACAAAGCAAATGCAACCTGATACTGATCATTATGAAGAGCTGGAGGTAGAACCCACACTTCCAGCAGACCAAGTCACGCGACCAAGGCGCTCTCTCAAACCAACTATAAAGATCACGGAAAACTATCACACCAGGAAAGATGAGCTATGTGACAACCTGGAAGAGCTATGGGAACGAGTTTCCTCCCTCATATCAGGACTTAAGTCCTCCTCAGGCGATGCCACCAGTTTACAAGTTGCTGTCGGGCGGCTGAACGCAGCCCATGAAAAATACAAGAGACTGTCCACAAGGTATTTAACCTTTCTAAAAGACTCTAATATTGAAGAATCCCCGTCAGAATTGTGCAAGGCAGAATCAATAGACAGACAAAGAGACGCCATGGTGCTGGACGCTAAAGATAAAGTGAAACTCCGCATCTCTCATTTACAAGAAACCAGATCACACAGATCGCATTCATCCAAACATTCCTCGCGGTCCTACAGATCATCATGCTCTAGAAGCTCCACCCTGAGCGAAAGATTACTAGAGGCCCGCATAAATGCAGAGCAATCCAAAGTGAGGCATTCCTTCACTGAAAAAGAAGTCCTTGCGAGGGCAGAAGCACAGATGGCGGCGGCCAAGAGGGCAGAAGCGGAGGCAGAAGCCAAGAGGGCAGAAGCAGAGGCAGAAGCCAAGAGGGCAGAAGCAGAGGCTTGAATCAGAGAGGGAAGAGGAAATCGCATTAGCAAAAGTAAGACTACTTGAGCAAGCATTAAGCCAAGGCCTTGATTCAGTCTGCTTACCACCAGAGGAGATAGACGATCCAGCTGATCGCACCAGCGACTATGTACTGAAACAGTTATCTGCACCACCCCCAGTGTGCAGTACTGTCCAAGCCAACAACACTGAAACCTCCAAGTCAGCTCTACCTGCAGGGCCAGTGACACCCACAGCACCCGAGCAATCCAATAACAGTCGCCCAGACGCGCTCTCTCAAGGGCAGTTATTACAGCAAGATGGCTACCAGGTGTTTCCTGGCCTACCTCCACAGCTCAAGCAGCAGTCATCGAAATCTACAGAGGCTAGTCCACAGCTCAACCCTGCAGCAACATCATTCTACCCGGAAGCATCTCACCCTTTCACGCAACGCAGCCTATACGCCCCAGGGGCATCACAAGTTGTCATGGCAACAAGCAGTGAGAAATCAGATATGTCTGAATTTGCCAGGTTTATGGTGAGCAGAGAGCTAATTAACACCAGTCTCTCAAAATTTGATGACCGTGCGGAGAGCTACAGAGCCTGGAAGGCAACCTTCAAAGCCGCCATCGCCAACCTCAACCTAACCGCAGAGCAGGAGCTCGACCTCTTGATCAACTGGCTGGGCCCAGGCTCCACAAATCGCATCAAGAGCCTTAGAACTGTCTATGTGGGACAAGCAGAAGCAGGTCTCGCTGCAGCCTGGCAGAGACTCGAACGCACCTTTGGCAGTGCAGAAGCAATAGAGAAGGCACTATTCAGGAGACTGCAGAACGTCCCCAAGATCAGTCTCAAGGATGTCCATAAGCTTCAGGATTTAAGTGATTTGCTCATGGAACTGGAGCTCGCCAAAAGAGACCCTCGTCTGTCCGGGTTGTGCTACCTGGATACAGCCCATGGGGTGAACCCAATTGTCGTGAAGTTACCATACAGCCTGCAAGAGAAGTGGGCGGCATCAGTCCCAAGGTACAAAAGAGTGCATGACGTCACTTTTCCCTCATTTATTAATTTCTGTAGATTCATCGATGAACAGTCCCAGATGAGGAATGACCCCAGCCTTGACTTCCTGGAGTTCAATACTACAGCTTCAGTGACACCATCATCAAGGTATGAAAGTATTGTGCATAAACACAGACTTTAAGAGCAGCGTGAATGTTAGAAAGACTAACCTACCATCATCTGCAGTACCCACTGGTAGACAGTACACTACCTCATCAGGAGACAAGGCCTTCAATCGTGAATGTCCCATTCATAAAAAAACACACTCACTGAACAAATGCAGAGGATTTAGATCCAAAACCATACAGGAGCGCAAGAAAGTCCTCACCGAGCTTGGGGTATGTTTCAAGTGCTGCGCTTCATTGGAGCACATGGCTAAGGACTGTAAATCCATTATCAAGTGTGAGGAGTGTCATAGTGAAAGACATGCCTCAGCTATGCACCCAACTCCACTCACAAGGGATTCACCTGCTGCTGTCACCACCAGTCCTGCTCAAAGTCATGGCGGGGAGCCCCAGAACCACGCTAACACAGCCACTGCTGTTTCCTGCTCATGCTTGGATGTATGTGGGGAGGGCCAGAGTGAGAAATGTTGTGCCCGCATATGCCTAATCAAGGTCTACCCGGAGGGGCTACCAGAAAAGGCAGTAAAAATGTATGCCATCATTGACGACCAAAGCAACCGCTCCCTAGCAGGACCTAAATTCTTTGAAGCCTTTGGAATAAAGGGACCATCAGAACCCTACATCTTAAACACCTGCTCGGGTCGCATAGAGACTAGCGGCAGGAGGGCACAAGGATTCATCGCTTGTTCCGTCAGTGGAAATACGGAAATACCTCTACAGACGCTGATCGAATGCGATCAAATACCCAACCATAGGGATGAAATTCCTACCCCGGAAGCTGCATTTCACCATCCACACCTAAGGCACCTAGCCAACATTATCCCACCTATGGACAACAACGCCGAGATTCTACTCCTGCTTGGCAGAGACAATCTAAGGGTACACAAGGTGCGTCAACAGTGTAATGGTCCCGACTATGCACCATACGCCCAGAGACTGGACTTGGGATGGGTAGTCATAGGAAATGTATGTTTGGATCAGCCAAAAATCCACTCATTCAAAACGTACGTGCGTGGAGATGGACGCACAACTTGCATTAAGCCTTGTCCTCATCACTATGAGGCGAAAGAGAAGCCTCCAGACCTCATACAACCACCTGACGACATTCCTCCCTTTGCCGACAACTTGGGAAGATTAGTCTTTCACACAAGCAAGGACGATGATAAAGTAGCTTTGTCAGTAGAGGACAGAGAATTTATCAAGATAATGGACAATGAGTTCCTTAAAGACGAAACCAATCACTGGGTTTCTCCATTACCCTTCCGAGCTACCAGGGTGAGACTCCCGAACAATAGGGAACAAGCTCTGTCTAGATTTAACTCTCTTCAGCGTACCATGAACAGTAAGCCTGAGATGAGAGAACACATCGTTGCCTTTATCGACAAAATATTCCGCAACATCCATGCAGAACCAGCTCCATCCTTAGGGAAGAACGACGAGTGCTGGTACTTGCCTTCATTTGGAGTGTATCACCCACGGAAACCTAATCAAATTAGGGTTGTTTTCGACTCAAGTGCCAAACATCAAGGTGTATCTCTTAATGATGTCCTTCTCACAGGTCCTAATCTGACGAATAACCTAGTTGGAGTGCTGATGAGGTTCAGAAAAGAGCTCGTTGCCATCACCGCTGACATTGAACAGATGTTCCACTGTTTCGTAGTCAGAGAGGACCACCGGAATTTCCTCAGGTTTCTGTGGTACAAGAATAACGACACCAACGCAGAGATGGCAGAATATCGAATGAGGGTACACGTATTTGGAAACAGCCCTTCACCTGCCGTGGCAACTTACGGCCTTCGGCGAACTGCATTAGAGGGAGAATCCGAGTACGGTAAAGACGCCAGAGACTTTGTAGAAAAGGACTTCAACGTAGACGATGGACTCAAATCACTACCGACTGAAAAAGCGGCTATCGATCTGCTCAAAAGGACTCAAGGTATGTTGTACCAAGCTAAACATAGACTACACAAAATTGCTTCAAACAGCCTGGCTGTTATGAGGGCCTTCGAATCAGGCGATCATGCACCAGGATTCAAGGACATTAACTTGGGACTAGACAGTCCACCTGTGCAGAGGAGCTTGGGCCTCAGATGGGATCTCTCGGCTGACTCCTTCGGTTTTCAGATAAGTTGTGCAGACAAGCCATTCACAAAACGAGGCGTCCTATCAGTGGTAAACAGCCTATTTGATCCGCTGGGATTTGTAGCGCCCATTACCATACAAGGTAAATCTCTACTGAGACAGTTTTCTGAAACAGTCAAGGATTGGGATACCCCACTTCCCTCCGTGAAAGAGCAACAAACCAAAAGGATTGACTGGCCTATCGGACTAATTTCAAAGGTTTTCCCTAGCAAGGATGGCAAGGTCCGGAAGGTGGAGTTGAAGATCTTCAGGAAAGGCGAGCTCAAAACGTTCTCAAGACCAATCAACAAACTCATTTTAATATTACCCATCGAGAACGTCCCTGATGGGTGAACAGGACTGTATCAAGCTTCGCAGATCTTCTCCATTCCAAATTGGAAAACAGGACTATCTATGTTTGCATTCTAACATGTTTTCTTTTACAGGTTGTTTATATTTTATGGACATTCGTCATAGTGAAATCCCCAAAGTGAATTTCAGACGGGGAGTGTGCTGTTCCTTTCATATTGAATTTCTGCACTGTATTATTTCTTGTTTTACCTATGTTGTTTAAGTCTCTTTTTCTCTGCTGCCATCTGCTGGCCGGAATTCGTATGCTGCACGCCTTCGTTCTTGTTAAATAAAGTTTTTTCTCTGGGCGTGGTTTTAGCAGCCTTGGGCCTGGTCACTTCCTGTAGCCTTTTTCAGTGCTGCATCCTTTGTGACTGGAGAAACACACCTTGGCTTGTGAAGGCATCAGTTTTTGACCAGCAGTTGCCTCAGCAGTTAGCCTCAGGAAAGACATCCACATCACAGCATCTACTGCATTCCTGTATTGTATCACCGTATGTAACTGCTCTGGATCAAATAAACCCACATTTGATTGCATCCTCATGTCTACGTCTGGATCCATCTAACCTGAGCATCTGCCGGTCCGGTCTGCTCCACTGCTTGGATACGAAGGTAGGACAGTCACAAAGTCATTATTATTTACATCTTCATTCTCCTTCATGTGGGGACAGAACACATTTGTCCAATCAATTCTGAAATTGTTTTCTCGTGACATATTTTACTTCATGTTACTGGTAAATTTGGGTCGATATGTTTTAACTTTTTATTTATGAAAAAAAATCAAAAATTTCCAATTTTTTTAATTAGAATTTCTCTGCTTTTAAGGGCTTGTTCACACTACCGTGCCGTTTTTTGCGGTCCGCAAATTGCGGATCCACAAGAAACAGATGCCGCCCGTGTGCCTTCCGCAATTTGCGGAACGGAACAGGAGGCCCATTGTAAAAATGCCTATTCTTGTCCCCAAAACGGACAAGAATAGGACAGGACTCAATTTTTGCGGGGCCACGGAACGAAGCAACGGATGTGGACAGCACACAGAGTGCTGATCGGATCTTTTGCGGACCCATTGAAATGAATGGTTCCATATACGTACCGTATGCGGAATGCAGAAAACGGTCCGTATACTGAACGCAAAATACATTTGTGTGAACAAGCCCTAAGGTATAATGATACGTACCTTAGAACATAGGTAAAAATTAACATTCACCATGTCTACTTTATGTTGGCATCATTTTGCAAACGTCATTTTTCACATTTTCAAGAAAATTTTCATGGCTTTTTTTAAGGACCAATTCAGTTTTGAGGGATGTAAATAATAGAAACCACCAATAAAAGAGCCCATTTTAGAAACTACACCTCTCAAATTATTCAAAACAGATTTTAGACACTTTGTTAACTCATTGGGTGTCCCACGGGCAAAATAGAGGAGAAATTTTAAAAATTTTATGTGCAGATTTTCCATTTTTCCTGTAACATAGAAAGGGTTAACAGCAAAACAAATTTCAATATGTATTACACTGGCTCTGCAGTTAACAGAAACACCCCACATGTGGTCGTAAACTGCTGTATGCGCACAAGACAGGGTTCAGATGGGAGATTTTTGGAGGTCATATTTTTGTTGAAATGGTTTTTGGGTGTCATGTTGCATTCAAGGAAACCCTGAGGTACTCATACAGTAGAAACACCCCAAAAGTGACTGCATTTTGTAAACTAAACTCCTTAAAGAATTTTTGAGACACTTGGCTGTAAAAATGGAAAATTTTATCTTTTCCCCAAAAATGTTGCTTTAGCCCCAAATATTTCATTTTCACAAGGGGCACCTATAACAAAGACCCCAAGTATGACTGTAAATTGCTGTTTAGTCACACAGCAGGGCTCATAAGGGAAGGAGTGCCATTTGGCTTTTGGAGTGCAGATTTTGCTGTAATGATTGTAGGGTGCCATGCAGCATATGAAGAGACGAGGATGTACCTCTACAATGGAAACTCTCCAAAAATGACGTTTTGGAAACTACACCCCTCTTGGAATTTATCGAAGGTTGTAGTTAGCACTTTGACCAAAAGCATTTCATTTATTTAGAGACACTTGGCTGTGGAAATAAAAATGAATTTTTTTTACAATAAAATGTTGCTTTAGCCTCACATTTTCATTTTCACAAGGAGCAACAAGAGAAAAAGCACTGTTTGTTACATATTTTTTCCTGAATACGGCAAAAGCCCATATGTTGCCATAAACTGCTTTACGGGCACACCACAAGGATCAGAAGGGCCATTTAGTTTTTCGAGGTTTTGCTGGAATGGTTCTCTGATGCCATTTCACATTTGCAGAGATCCTGAGGTAGTACTACAGTGTAAACCCCACAAAAGTTACCATATTTTGGAAACTAAAACCTTTAAGGAAATTACTTAGGGGTATAGTGATTGGCTAGACCCCACAGAGACTTCATAGAATTTAATTGGAACATGAAATGAATAATTACATTGTATTTCAATTATATGTAATTTTAGCCTCAAATGTTTACTTTTCACAAATTGTAATAGGAAAAAAAAAACACCCCAAATGTTTCACATAATGTTTTCCGAGTACGACCATACCCCCTATGTGGTCACAAACTGCTGTTTGGGCATATTACATGGTTCCAAAGAGAAAGAGCATCATGTGTATTTAATGCCTAGTTTGGTGATTTATACCGCACTGGCCGACAACTGCAGAGGTTCTGAGGTGAAATAAAAAAATGGAACCCCTCACAGAATTTACCAAGGGGTGTAGTGAGCATTTTTACCCCACAGGTGTTTTGCTACTTTAATTCATAGGCAGGTTCTACTGGGTACAGAAATGCCATAAATGCAGAAGTAAGCTGCACATGCCAGGGCTCAGAAAGGAATGGCTTTTGGAGCTGGAATGTTTTTTGGGTGCTACATCCCATTTGAAACACTGAAAATGACCTCATGTTAGAAACTACACCCCTCAAGTTAATTATCAAGGGTTGGAGTAAGCATTTTGACACTACAGGTATTTTGCAGAAATTTTGCAGGTGATGGTGCAAAATGGCAAAATAAAAATTGCACGTTTTTGTTACACCATATTCTAAGAGACATATTTAAAAGTGTTTTTTTTTGGTGATGATCTTGTGTGAGGGCTTGTTTTTTGCGGGATGAGGTGGCATTTTCATTGGTACCATTTTAGGGTATGTATAACTTTTTGATTGCTTGATATAATGATTTTTGGGGCGAGGTGACCAAAAAATGGCTGTTTTAGCATAGTATTACAGTGTTCACTTGACGGGATAGATCATGTGATAATTATATAGAGCTGGTTGTTATTGACCTCGATCAGAGTGCCGTGCAAGTATGCCATTTTGTGTGAACGCTTTGTCGTCTTGGGGTTAATATTGTGCCTGTGTGTACTCGTAGTTGAGAGATGTTTTTTTTAAGCACAGCAGGTGGTGTTGTCACTCCCTAATGGACAAAGTTGTCCTCCACCTGTGTACAAAACATCACATTTGTAAAATTTAACTAGCCATGGATCAGTGAGAACTTACAGACATCTCTGAATGAGGCCGATGAATAGATTTGCCATTGCTGATGATTATTTGTTGCCCGCCCCTTCACGCCACTGCTGCTGTCTGCCTGCCTACCATAATGGTTTGTACCATATGGCTGCTGCTTCCACCGACATGGCTACTTCTCCCTGCTGCTAATCCCCCTACTGCCAGTTCCATTATCCCTACTGCTGTTACCATTACCCCTACACAGTGGCCACTACTACTACTATCCCAACACAGCCACACACATCTACTGCCTTGTCTGTTCCATGCTGTGCTGCTACTGCTGCTGTTACTATTGCTGACAGTTATTATAAACACAATGTTTTGTACCACTGTCAACCATGCGCTGACCCATAGCTATATATGTCAGTGTCACTCTTGCATTATTTGCTATTGTTGTCATTGCTCTCAAGAACATTTTACTACTGATGACCTATCCTAACTACATGCTAAATAGTTCCAAGTCCAATTTATGTATGAGATAGCCAAGATATTTATCTACAAAATGATGGTAGTCTCACGTTTGAAGCTGTAGTGGATGGCCAGATATGGAATCTGAAAGTCTAAAGTTCCAAACATTGTTAACCGTTTGCTCATCTTTATGGCTAAAAATCTCAGTAGTAGTTTCCCATGTATTATGTATTCATATAAAGCAAAAGTATAATTTTATATTTTTTTTGTAATTGCAAAGAAAAATTATGGCCCAAAATAAATTTGGAAGTACTAAAAAAAAAAAAATGCAATTGCTACATTTTTTTGATTAAATAATACTTCTGATTTATATGAACACATAATACATGGGAAACTTTTACTGAAGTTTTTAGCCATAATATATCTGTAGCAGTTTAACATTGAGCTGTATAGCGCAGTGGTTAAGGTTCTTGCCTTTAATGTAGTTGGTTGTGAGTTCAAATCCCAGCAGAAACACTTCAGAAATAGAGACTAAATAAAGCTTAAACACACAGGGTGTCCCCAACAGTGAAAAGTTTGATTTTATTGAAATCAGAACATAAAATATAATCAAATAACACCCGTGTTAAGCCACGCCCCAAACCACGCCAACCTTCTTAACCTGTGTAAGCTTAGCTAGTATTTTTTGTTGGGAAAGGTGGCAACCCTAACAGCACCCCCTCTCAGGACCTCTATAGGCCCGATCACTGCAGAAAGCCCAGCCTCAATCAGTGCGTCAGGACACTAGTGTCAGGAAGTTCTGTGAGGAACGTGAACCTGGTGCGGCCTCCTCCTTCTTCTTACTACACTGCTGCACCAGTGTAGAAGCTAGAATGGATTTGTTAGAAGGTTGTGTTAGAAGGCTCCTATAAGGGTTTCTACCATCAGGATTTCTGTTATGTAGCTGACTGACATTAGCGATGTGCTAATGTCAGCAGTACATAACAGTGTTCTTTTTACATTTGTCCCTGCTGCCGTTCTCCTAAAAAACAAACTTTTGCAATATGCTAATGAGCAGCATCCCGCGCCTGTGCTGACCACTTCTGTATTTGGCGCAGGCGCAGTGAGTGAAGGACGCGCTCCTGGTGCCGGCTTCCTCACTGCGCCTGCACCGACTACGTCACAGTGAAGAAGCCGGCACCAGGAGCGCGTCATTCAATCACTGCGCCTGCACCGAATACAGAAGTGGACGGCGCAGGCGCGGTATTTCGTCAGCGATGCTGCGAACCCGGACGTCACTCAAGAGGAGCGGGGCGGGCTAAACGGAGGACCTGGGTGGGATAAAGGGTGAGTGGACCGAGCCTCTAGGTGCTGAATCTACGTCCACATAGCACCTAGAGGCTCATTAGCATATTGTATAAGTGTGTTTTTTAGGAGAACGGCCGCAGGGACAAATGTAAAAAGAACACTGATATGTACTGCTGACATTAGCACATCGCGAATGTCAGTCAGCTACATAACAGAAATTCTGATGGTAGAAACCCTTTAATGGTCACATGACCAAATGTGTATAGGATAGAGCTTTCTTTCTGCATGGACTGCTGGAGCTCCTGGAGGTACTTTGGGAGAGAGGTTGTATATGCCTGCAAGCGGCCATGTGAGGGATGATCTAGTGGCATGCAGTGCAGTTCTGGGGTACATGCTGCATGACGACCCGCTCCATTGCTGTAGCTTTTTGGGAGGGAAGGGAACTCATTCTTTTGAGGGGAGGGCAAATTCTGGGGATAATGAGGGTGCAGATCTGTGTGGAGAGCTTTATGGGGTGTAATTCTGTGAGGGAGGGACAGAATCAACGCAATGTGACTGTGTTGTTGGTACATTATTACACGATTTGGGTCCCCACTTTTGATTTTGCTCAGGGCCACATTTTGTCTAAAACCGGCCCTGGGTGTGGGTCTCACCTGTGGTTCCCTTTCTTATCTCCAGAGTGGGGTGCCTGAAAGTGAAGGAGAGCACATCATGGTTGTACAACTTGCTCTCCATTTACTAATATATGACTGCACAAAATAGCCAAGCCAGCCAGCGCTCAGCTATTTTCAGAACTCCTATAGAAGTGAATAGAGGGTGGCCACTTATATGCAGCTACTGTCTTTTCACTTCAGGAGCCCTGTTTTGGAGATAGGATTGGGTCCCAGAACTGTACTTCCTAACAATATGCCATTAACACCCAGCCATCGCGGGTGACGCTAGGAAGGCTCGTCCCTGTCCCTGCCTGCCATTGGCTGCTCCTCTCTCGACACCAGGAGCTGCGTAGGGAGCGGGGAGCAGGGCAAGTATATTCCCTCTGAGGGGCCCAGCACATGGGGGGACTGTTGTATGATATTGGATAACCCCTTTAAAGATCACCACCATAAAACAAAGTAGTCTAAATTCTAGGTACCAGTTATGAAAATAAACATGTAGAGTGAACTACCATGAGAGCAGTCATATAGAGTCTAAAGTAGAGAACATAAATGGGTTGTTGCAAGCATCATTTTTATATTACACGCAAAACACAAGTGCTCAATTAGTATGATTAACCCCTTCCCGACACATGACGTACTATTACATCATGGAAGCCACTGAGTTCCCGCAATTTGACGTAATAGTACGTCATGGTGATAGGGCGGGCACCAGAGCGGTGCGTGCACGATCACTGCAGGGGCCCGGAAGTCCCTGGTAGCCGGGCCCATTCGCTGTAAAATCTGATGCCGGCGGATTAACCCCTTCTATTCCGTGGTCCACACTGACCGCGACATAGAAGGGGTTTGTGTCGGGTGAGGGAGCACATCGAGTCCCCGCGCTGCTGTGGCGGGGACTCGATTTGTTAGAAGGCAGCCCGATGCCGTGTAGAGGCTGCCCAATGCCTTGCACGGCATCGGGACCTGCCTTCTACGGGTGCCGAGGAGATCCAGCCTCAGGCTGCGTCTCCTAGGCAACCTGTTAGTGTACTACTCACTGAAGTACACGAACAGGCAATGCATTACAATACAGATGTATTGTAATGCATTGCAGAGGGGATCAGACCCCCAAAAGTGAACATCAGAAATAAAGTAAAGAAAAAAAGTGTTTTTAATAAAATTAATAACGTTTTAAGTAAAAAAAGAAAAGAAAAAACGCTTATTTTATAATAAAAAACTGAAAACCCCACCACACATATTAGGTATTGCCGCATCCATAATGACCGGCTCTATAAATATATCACATGATCCACCCTGTCTGATAAACATCATAAAAAATAAAATAAAAAAAGGTGTAAAAAAGCCATTTTTGTCACCTTACATCACAAAAAGTGCAACACCAAGCGATCAAAAAGGAAAATGGTATCAATAAAACCGTCACCTCATCCCGCAAAAAATTAACCCCTACCGAAGACAATCGCCCAAAAAAAACTAAATTTATATAACTCTCATAACATAAAGACACTAGAACAGGGATGGCCAACCTGAGGCTCTCCAGCTGTTGCAAAACTACAACTCCCAGCATGCCCAGACTGCCTACAGCTAGCAGCCTACAGCAGGGCATGGTGGGAGTTGTAGTTTTACAACAGCTGGAGAGCAACAGGTTGGCCATGCCTGCACTAGAACATCATTTTTTGGTTTCAAAACTGCTATTATTGTGATAAAGTGAAATACATAAAAAAATATATATACATATTAGGTATCGCCTAGGGATCATGGTGCCGGCTAATCCAGCTCTCCTTTTCAGGCTTAATTATACCCCCTTACTAAATAAATTAAAAGCTTTCCTTTCTAAACCCTCATTACCCAATCTTTCTTGGTTAGGGAGAAAAAATGTACTGACGACATATGTCCTGCCTCAGGTTATGTACACTTTTAGGTCTCTCCCAATCACGGTCCCAAAGTCATTCCTGAACAAACTGAGAACATTCATGGGTAGGTTTCTCTGGGCCGACAAGAGAGCCAGACTGTCTTATGCACTCTTAACCAGGCGCCGGAAACAAGGGGGTATATCCCTTCTGGATCTCTCTATGTACATTCAGGCTATTCACTTGGAGAGGTGGCTGACTCTTTCTAGGACGCAACCTATCCCCCTTAAATATTTCTCTAGAAAAGGCTCTTCTGTGAGTGAATCAAGAACACCTCCTATGGAGACATAGTAACAACATTCCCAATAGACAGGTAGTCTTAAGCGACATCACGAGGTGTACAATTGTGCACTGTAATGCTACCTCAGCTCTTAATATGGGTCAAGACTGCCTTTCACCCATGGTGCCTCTTCAGCTACTCCCACAAATGCTCTCAACCACATCAAGTAAACGACCCAAGATTTGGGGATTTGTTCATGATCTCAGATTGGGGGACTTAGTGAAAATTGGCCCGAACTCTGAATATTACACGACCCTAACTGGTAACTCTGTGTTTGAAATAGATATGATTCAGAAATGGGACTTTGAGAGTACTTGTGCCAGGTTTTTGAGATCTTCGCTATTGCCCCTTCCAGATCCTACCTGGTTGGAAAATTATGTCCTTCTCCCTTCCACCCCCCCCCAAAATGCCTCTCTTTGAGATATATTCAATTACTGTCTGGTAGAGATAAGCAGACCCCAGCTTATTTGAGGGAGTGGGAGAGAGAACTGAATATCACATTGAATGACCTAGATAAGGCATTTGTGCTATCTCATTTCTATGGATTCTCAAGGTGTGTGCGGGTCCAAGAGAACTCGGTGAAGATTATGACTAGGTGGTATCGTACGCCGTAATTTCTTCACAAAATTAACTTAATTCCTTCAAATGAATGCTGAAGATGTTCCAATGGGGTAGGTAGCATCTCACACATTTGGTGGGCTTGCCAGTCACTGAGACATTTCTGGCATTAAATTAAAACTACTATTAATAAGGTATTCCATGTCAATATTGTTCTCACTGGCCCATTGGTCCTATTATGGCGACCAGAGAAAAACTTTAGACCAAATAAATCCTCGCTAGCTACTCACATGATTACAGCTGCAAAACTCCTTATTCCTATTAAATGGAGGGAGGTAGACCCGCCAACCTTGGCAATGTGGTATGAGAAAATGAATTGAATATGTTGGATGGAGGAGTTGGCGGGGTGGGAAAATAATAATAGGAAATTGTTCCTTAGAACCTGGCAGCCCTGGCTCGTGCATATGGAGGAGAAGTATGCTTAGGGCAAAGGTTAACACCATCCCCAATATTGTGGTACAGTAGAGATTGCGTGTTTCATCCATTCACATCCTTTATATTTTAGAGGTATAGGTACTATGGTGATAGCATGAGGATTTAATACTTGACATCCTGACTGACTTGTATTTTTTCCCCCTTTGTCCTTTTGTTCAATGGTTTTTATGTATTTTCTTTCATACTGCCTGGAGTGGGTGGAGGCGATGACTAGGGGGGGGGGGGGGGGGTCCCCCAACCAATTCTATATTTTGGCCTCAGGATAAAATAGCATGAATGGAAGAGTCAGTTGACTCTGGCCTTATAGGCTAATATATGACATTTCTTACTTGTGGCTGGAGAGGACTTACCCTACTGGTTGACCCTCTCTCTGCTTCGTATGAAGATCAAATTGATGTAACAATGTTGGATTTGTCGTCTTTAACCACCTCCGGACCGCCTAACGCAGGATCGCGTTCCGGAGGTGGCAGCGCTGCGCACAGTCACGCATATACGCGTCATCTCGCGAGACGCGAGATTTCCTGTGAACGCGCGCACACAGGCGCGCGCGCTCACAGGAACGGAAGGTAAGAGAGTTGATCTCCAGCCTGCCAGCGGCGATCGTTCGCTGGCAGGCTGGAGATGTGTTTTTTTTAACCCCTAACAGGTATATTAGACGCTGTTTTGATAACAGCGTCTAATATACCTGCTACCTGGTCCTCTGGTGGTCCCCTTTGTTTGGATCGACCACCAGAGGACACAGGTAGCTCAGTAAAGTAGCACCAAGCACCACTACACTACACTACACCCCCCCCCGTCACTTATTAACCCCTTATTAGCCCCTGATCACCCCTAATCACCCCTGATCACCCCATATAGACTCCCTGATCACCCCCCTGTCATTGATTACCCCCCTGTCATTGATCAACCCCCTGTAAAGCTCCATTCAGACGTCCGCATGATTTTTACGGATCCACTGATAGATGGATCGGATCCGCAAAACGCATCCGGACGTCTGAATGAAGCCTTACAGGGGCATGATCAATGACTGTGGTGATCACCCCATATAGACTCCCTGATCACCCCCCTGTCATTGATTACCCCCCTGTCATTGATTACCCCCCTGTAAAGCTCCATTCAGATGTCCGCATGATTTTTACGGATGCACTGATAGATGGATCGGATCCGCAAAACGCATCCGGACGTCTGAATGAAGCCTTACAGGGGCATGATCAATGACTGTGGTGATCACCCCATATAGACTCCCTGATCACCCCCCTGTAAAGCTCCATTCAGATGTCCGCATGATTTTTACGGATGCACTGATACATGGATCGGATCCGCAAAACGCATCCGGTCGTCTGAATGAAGCCTTACAGGGGCATGATCAATGACTGTGGTGATCACCCCCCTGTCATTGATTACCCCCCTGTAAAGCTCCATTCAGATGTCCGCATGATTTTTACGGATGCACTGATAGATGGATCCGATCCGCAAAACGCATCCGGACGTCTGAATGAAGCCTTACAGGGGCATGATCAATGACTGTGGTGATCACCCCATATAGACTCCCTGATCACCCCCCTGTCATTGATCACCCCCCTGTCATTGATTACCCCCCTGTAAAGCTCCATTCAGATGTCCGCATGATTTTTACGGATGCACTGATAGATGGATCGGATCCGCAAAACGCATCCGGACGTCTGAATGAAGCCTTACAGGGGCATGATCAATGACTGTGGTGATCACCCCATATAGACTCCCTGATCACCCCCCTGTCATTGATCACCCCCCTGTCATTGATTACCCCCCTGTAAAGCTCCATTCAGATGTCCGCATGATTTTTACGGATGCACTGATAGATGGATCGGATCCGCAAAACGCATCCGGACGTCTGAATGAAGCCTTACACGGGCGTGATCAATGACTGTGGTTATCACCCCATATAGACTCCCTGATCACCCCCTGTCATTGATCACCCCCCTGTCATTGATCACCCCCCTGTCATTGATCACCCCCCTGTCATTGATCACCCCCCTGTCATTGATCACCCCCCCTGTCATTGATCACCCCTCTGTAAGGCTCCATTCAGATATTTTTTTGGCCCAAGTTAGCGGAATTTTTTTTTTTTTTTCTTACAAAGTCTCATATTCCACTAACTTGTGTCAAAAAATAAAATCTCACATGAACTCACCATACCCCTCACGGAATCCAAATGCGTAAAATTTTTTAGACATTTATATTCCAGACTTCTTCTCACGCTTTAGGGCCCCTAGAATGCCAGGGCAGTATAAATACCCCACATGTGACCCCATTTCGGAAAGAAGACACCCCCAGGTATTCCGCGAGGGGCATATTGAGTCCATGAAAGATTGAAATTTTTGTCCCAAGTTAGCGGAACGGGAGACTTTGTGAGAAAAAAATTAAAAATATCAATTTCCGCTAACTTGTGCCAAAAAAAAAAAATTTCTATGAACTCGCCATGCCCCTCATTGAATACCTTGGGGTGTCTTCTTTCCAAAATGGGGTCACATGTGGGGTATTTATACTGCCCTGGCATTCTAGGGGCCCCAAAGCGTGAGAAGAAGTCTGGTATCCAAATGTCTAAAAATGCCCTCCTAAAAGGAATTTGGGCACCTTTGCGCATCTAGGCTGCAAAAAAGTGTCACACATCTGGTATCGCCGTACTCAGGAGAAGTTGGGGAATGTGTTTTGGGGTGTCATTTTACATATACCCATGCTGGGTGAGAGAAATATCTTGGTCAAATGCCAACTTTGTATAAAAAAATGGGAAAAGTTGTCTTTTGCCAAGATATTTCTCTCACCCAGCATGGGTATATGTAAAATGACACCACAAAACACATTCCCCAACTTCTCCTGAATACGGCGATACCACATGTGTGACACTTTTTTGCAGCCTAGGTGGGCAAAGGGGCCCATATTCCAAAGAGCACCTTTAGGATTTCACAGGTCATTTACCTACTTACCACACATTAGGGCCCCTGAAAAATGCCAGGGCAGTATAACTACCCCACAAGTGACCCCATTTTGGAAAGAAGACACCCCAAGGTATTCCGTGAGGGGCATGGCGAGTTCCTAGAATTTTTTATTTTTTGTCACAAGTTAGTGGAAAATGCTTATTTTTTTTTTTTATTTTTTTTTTCATACAAAGTCTCATATTCCACTAACTTGTGACAAAAAATAAAAACTTCCATGAACTCACTTTGCCCATCAGCGAATACCTTGGGGTCTCTTCTTTCCAAAATGGGGTCACTTGTGGGGTAGTTATACTGCCCTGGCATTCTAGGGGCCCAAATGTGTGGTAAGGAGTTTGAAATCAAATTCTGTAAAAAATGACCTGTGAAATCCGAAAGGTGCTCTTTTGAATATGGGCCCCTTTGCCCACCTCGGCTGCAAAAAAGTGTCACACATCTGGTATCTCCGTAATCGGGAGAAGTTGGGGAATGTGTTTTGGGGTGTCATTTTACATATACCCATGCTGGGTGAGAGAAATATCTTGGCAAAAGACAACTTTTCCCATTTTTTTATACAAAGTTGGCATTTGACCAAGATATTTATCTCACCCAGCATGGGTATATGTAAAAAGACACCCCAAAACACATTCCTCAACTTCTCCTGAATACAGAGATACCAGATGTGTGACACTTTTTTGCAGCCTAGGTGGGCAAAGGGGCCCACATTCCAAAGAGCACCTTTCGGATTTCACAGGTCATTTACCTACTTACCACACATTTGGGCCCCTAGAATGCCAGGGCAGTATAACTACCCCACAAGTGACCCCATTTTGGAAAGAAGAGACCCCAAGGTATTCGCTGATGGGCATAGTGAGTTCATGGAAGTTTTTATTTTTTGTCACAAGTTTGTGGAATATGAGACTTTGTATGGAAAAAAAAAAAAAAAAAAAAAAAATCATCATTTTCCACTAACTTGTGACAAAAAATAAAAAATTCTAGGAACTCGCCATGCCCCTCACGGAATACCTTGGGGTGTCTTCTTTCCAAAATGGGGTCACTTGTGGGGTAGTTATACTGCCCTGGTATTCTAGGGGCCCAAATGTGTGGTAAGGAGTTTGAAATCAAATTCAGGAAAAAATGAGGAGTGAAATCCGAAAGGTGCTCTTTGGAATATGGGCCCCTTTGCCCACCTAGGCTGCAAAAAAGTGTCACACATCTGGTATCCCCGTACTCAGGAGAAGTTGAGGAATGTGTTTTGGGGTGTCTTTTTACATATACCCATGCTGGGTGAGATAAATATCTTGGTCAAATGACAACTTTGTATAAAAAAATGGGAAAAGTTGTCTTTTGCCAAGATATTTCTCTCACCCAGCATGGGTATATATAAAATGACACCCCAAAACACATTCCCCACCTTCTCCTGTGTACGGAGATACCAGATGTGTGACACTTTTTTGCAGCCTAGGTGGGCAAAGGGGCCCATATTCCAAAGAGCACCTTTCGGATTTCACAGGTCATTTTTTACAGAATTTGATTTCAAACTCCTTACCACACATTTGGGCCCCTAGAATGCCAGGGCAGTATAACTACCCCACAAGTGACCCCATTTTGGAAAGAAGAGACCCCAAGGTATTCGCTGATGGGCATAGTGAGTTCATAGAACTTTTTATTTTTTGTCACAAGTTAGTGGAATATGAGACTTTGTAAGGAAAAAAAAAAAAAAAAAAAAAATCATCATTTTCCGCTAACTTGTGACAAAAAATAAAAAGTTCTATGAACTCACTATGCCCATCAGCGAATACCTTAGGGTGTGTACTTTCAGAAATGGGGTCATTTGTGGGGTGTTTGTACTGTCTGGGCATTGTAGAACCTCAGGAAACATGACAGGTGCTCAGAAAGTCAGAGCTGCTTCAAAAAGCGGAAATTCACATTTTTGTACCATAGTTTGTAAACGCTATAACTTTTACCCAAACCATTTTTTTTTTACCAAAACATATTTTTTTTATCAAAGACATGTAGAACTATAAATTTAGAGCAAAATTTCTATATGGATGTCGTTTTTTTTTGCAAAATTTTACAACTGAAAGTGAAAAATGTCATTTTTTTGCAAAAAAATCGTTAAATTTCGATTAATAACAAAAAAAGTAAAAATGTCAGCAGCAATGAAATACCACCAAATGAAAGCTCTATTAGTGAGAAGAAAAGGAGGTAAAATTCATTTGGGTGGTAAGTTGCATGACCGAGCAATAAACGGTGAAAGTAGTGTAGGTCAGAAGTGTAAAAAGTGGCCTGGTCTTTCAGGGTGTTTAAGCACTGGGGGCTGAGGTGGTTAATATCTGATGCACTTATTGAACATTGTATGTCTTTATGCGAAAAATTTAAAAAATAAAGATTTTCAAAAAAATAAATAAAGTATCGCCACGTCCGTAACAACCAGCTCTATAAAAATATCACATCACCTAACCCCTCAGGTGAACACCGTAAAAAAAATAAGAACTGTGGAAAAAAAAGCCATTTTTGTCACCTTACATCACAAAAATTGCAACAGCAAGCGTTCAAAAAGGCGTATGCCCCCCAAAATAGTACCAATCAAACCGTCACCTCATCCCGCAAAAAATGATGCCCCACCTAAGGCTACTTTCACACCTGGGCTCGGTGCGGATCCGTCTTCTATCTGCACAGATGAATCCGCACTGATAATGCAAACGCTTGTATCCGTTCATAACGGATCCGTTTGCATTATTCAATAAAAGTCTAAGTCAAAACGGATTAATTGAAAAGTCAATGGGGGACGGATCCATTTTCAATTGCACAGACAGTGGAGACACTAAAATATGATTATTTTTTGGTTCAAAACTGCTATTATTGTGCTAAAGTGAAATAAATAAAAAAAAGTATACATATTAGGTATCTCCACGTCCGTAACAACCAGATCTATAAAAAATATCACACGACCTAACCCCTCAGGTGAACACCGTAAAAAACAAACAAAAAAAACTGTGTAAAAAAAAGCCATTTTTGTCACCTTACATCACATAAATTGCAACACCAAGCGATTAAAAAGGCATTTACCCCCCAAAATAGTACCAATCAAACCGTCACCTCATACCACTAAAAATTAGACCTTACCTTAGAAAATCTGTTAAAAAATTTAAAAGCTATGGCTCTTAGACTATGGAGACACTAAAACATCATTATTTCGGTTTCAAAAATGCTGTTATTGTGTAAAACATAAATAAATAAGAAAAAGTAGACATATTAGGTATTGCCACGTCTGTAA
The DNA here is from genome assembly GCF_905171765.1 of Bufo bufo. Classification (NCBI taxonomy): domain Eukaryota; kingdom Metazoa; phylum Chordata; class Amphibia; order Anura; family Bufonidae; genus Bufo; species Bufo bufo. The sequence goes on along the minus strand of NC_053393.1, from coordinate 365,694,744 downwards.
CAATCTGCTCTATAAAAAGTCACATGACCTAATCCCTCAGGTGAACACTGTAAAAATAAATAAATAAAAACTGCGCCAAAACAACCAATTTTTTGGTCACCTTGCCCCATAAAGTGTAATAATGAAATCAAAAAATCATATGTACCCAAAAATGGTACAAATAAAAACGTCAACTCTTCCTGCAAAAAACGAGTTCCTGCACAAGACGATCGGCAGAAAAATTTTAAAAAAATAAGGCGTTCAGAAAATGGAGATACAAAAACCTAATTTTTGTTTTCAAAAATGCTTTATTATGTAAAACTGGAACAAACATCATAGAAAGTAGACATATTTGATATCATTGCGTCCGTAACAACCTGCTCCGTAAAAAAATTTAGATATATATACACTGCTCAAAAAAATAAAGGGAACTCAAAAATAACACATCCTAGATCTGAGTTAATTAAATATTCTTCTGAAATACTTTGTTCTTTACATAGTTGAATGTGCTGACAACAAAATCACACAAAAATTATAAAATGGAAATCAAATTTTTCAACCCATGGAGGTCTGGATTTGGAGTCACACTCAAAATTAAAGTGGAAAAACACACTACAGGCTGATCCAACTTTGATGTAATGTCCTTAAAACAAGTCAAAATGAGGCTCAGTAGTGTGTGTGGCCTCCACGTGCCTGTATGACCTCCCTACAACGCCTGTGCATGCTCCTGATGAGGTGGCGGACGGTCTCCTGAGGGATCTCCTCCCAGACCTGGACTAAAGCATCTGCCAACTCCTGGACAGTCTGTGGTGTAACGTGACGTTGGTAGATAGAGCGAGACATGATGTCCCAGATGTGCTCAATTGGATTCAGGTCTGGGGAACGTGCGGGCCAGTCCATAGCATCAATGCCTTCGTCTTGCAGGAACTGCTGACACACTCCAGCCACATGAGGTCTAGCATTGTCTTGCATTAGGAGGAACCCAGGGCCAACCGCACCAGCATATGGTCTCACAAGGGGTCTGAGGATCTCATCTCGGTACCTAATGGCAGTCAGGCTACCTCTGGCGAGAACATGGAGGGCTGTGCGGCCCTCCAAAAAAATGCCACCCCACACCATTACTGACCCAATGCAAACCGATCATGCTGGAGGATGTTGCAGGCAGCAGAACGTTCTCCACGGCGTCTCCAGACTCTGTCACATGTGCTCAGTGTGAACCTGCTTTCATCTGTGAAGAGCACAGGGCGCCAGTGGCGAATTTGCCAATCTTGGTGTTCTCTGGCAAATGCCAAACGTCCTGCATGGTGTTGGGCTGTAAGGACAACCCCCACCTGTGGACGTCGGGCCCTCATATCACCCTCATGGAGTCTGTTTCTGACCGTTTGAGCAGACACATGCACATTTGTGGCCTGCTGGAGGTCATTTTGCAGGGCTCTGGCAGTGCTCCTTCTGTTCCTCCTTGCGGTCCTGCTGCTGGGTTGTTGCCCTCCTACGGCCTCCTCCACATCTCCTGATGTACTGGCCTGTCTCCTGGTAGCGCCTCCATGCTCTGGACACTACGCTGACAGACACAGCAAACCTTCTTGCCACAGCTCAAATTGATGTGCCATCTTGGATAAGCTGCACTACCTGAGCCACTTGTGTGGGTTGTAGACTCCGTCTCATGCTACCACTAGAGTGAAAGCACCGCCAGCATTCAAAAGTGACCAAAACATCAGCCAGGAAGCATAGGAACTGAGAAGTGGTCTGTGGTTACCACCTGCAGAACCACTCCTTTCTTGGGGGTGTCTTGCTAATTGCCTATAATTTCCACCTGTTGTCTATCCCATTTGCACAACAGCATGTGAAATTGATTGTCACTCAGTGTTGCTTCCTAAGTGGACAGTTTGATTTCACAGAAGTGTGATTGACTTGGAGTTACATTGTGTTGTTTAAGTGTTCCCTTTATTTTTTTGAGCAGTGTATATATATATACAGTACAGACAAAGTTTGGACATACCTTCTCATTCAAAGAGTTTTCTTTATTTTCATGACTATGAAAATTGTAGATTCACACTGAAGGCATCAAAACTATGAATTAACACATGTGGAATTATATACATAACAAATAAGTGTGAAACAACTGAAAATATGTCATATTCTAGGTTCTTCAAAGTAGCCACCTTTTGCTTTGATTACTGCTTTGCACACTATTGGCATTCTCTTGATGAGCTTCAAGAGGTAGTCCCCTGAAATGGTTTTCACTTCACAGGTGTACCCTGTCAGGTTTAAAGGGCTTCTGTCAGCCCACTAAACCGTTTTTTTTTTTTTTTTTGCTTAATAATAACCCCTACACTGCGATTTATCCATACATAAGTAAAATAAGAATTTTGGTTCAGTAGAATTTGCTAAAACCCTATTTTTATAATATGTAAATTACCTTGCTACCAGCAAGTAGGGCGGCTACTTGCTGGTAGCAGCCGCATCCTCCGATGGTAATGACGCCCCCTCTGCTTGTTGATTGACAGGGCCAGCGGACGGGATCTTTCTCCGCTGGCCCTGCCTGTTTTCATTCAATATCTGGCGCCTGCGCCGCGGCCGTACCTATCTTCAATCGGCGCAGGCGCACTGAGAGGCGGCCACTCACTCGGCCGCTTCATCCTCAATGCGCCTGCGCCGGGTGTAGATATGACGTCATCGGCGCAGGCGCATTGAGGATGAAGCGGCCTCTCAGTGCGCCTGCGCCGATTGAAGATAGGTACGGCCGCGGCGCAGGCGCCAGATATTGAATGAAAACAGGCAGGGCCAGCGGAGAAAGATCCCGTCCGCTGGCCCTGTCAATCAACAAGCAGAGGGGGCGTCATTACCATCGGAGGATGCGGCTGCTACCAGCAAGTAGCCGCCCTACTTGCTGGTAGCAAGGTAATTTACATATTATAAAAATAGGGTTTTAGCAAATTCTACTGAACCAAAATTCTTTTTTTACTTATGTATGGATAAATCGCAGTGTAGGGGTTATTATTAAGCAAAAAAAACGGTTTAGTGGGCTGACAGAAGCCCTTTAATAAGTGGGATTTCTTGCCTTATAAATGGGGTTGGGACAATCAGTTGCGTTGAGGAGAAGTCAGGTTGATACACAGCTGATAGTCCTACTGAATAGACTGTTAGAATTTTGTATTATGGCAAGAAAAAAGCAGCTAAGTAAATAAAAACGAGTGGCCATCATTACTTTAAGAAATGAAGTTCAGTCAGTCAGCCGAAAAATTGGGAGAACTTTGAAAGTAAGGGCTATTTGACCATGAAGGAGAGTGATGGGGTGCTGCTCCAGATGACCTGGCCTCCACAGTCACCGGACCTGAACCCAATCGAGATGGTTTGGGGTGAGCTGGAACGCTGAGTGAAGGCAAAAGGGCCAACAAGTGCTAAGCATCTCTGGGAACTCCTTCAAGACTGTTGGAAGACCATTTCAGGGGACTACCTCTTTAAGCTCATCAAGAGAATGCCAAGAATGTGCAAAGCAGTAATCAAAGCAAAAGGTGGCTACTTTGAAGAACCTAGAATATGACATTTCAGTTGTTTCACACTTGTTTGTTATGTATATAATTCCACATGTGTTAATTCATAGTTTTGATGCCTTCATAGTCACGAAAATAAAGAAAACTCTTTGAATGAGAAGGTGTGTCCAAACTTTTGGTCTGTACTGTGTGTATATATATATATATATATATATATATATATATATATATATATAGATATAGAGTTTTGTTTGGCTGTTAACCCTTGCTTTGCTACTGGAAAAAAATGGATTAAAATGTAAAATCTGCCAAAAAAGTGAAATCCTGAAATTTCATCTCCATTTTCCATTAATTGTTGTGGAACACCTAAAGGGTTAACAAAGTTTGTAAAATCTGTCTTGAATATCTTGAGGGGTGTGGTAAAATTTTTGGGTGGTTTCTATTATGCAGCCCCACAAAGTGACTTTAGACCTGAACTGGTCCTTAAAAAGTTGGTTTTGAACATTTTCTGAAAAATTTCAAGATTTGCTTGCAAATTTCTAAGCCTTCTAACGTCCCCAAAAAAATTTAATTTCATTTTCAAAATTATCTAAACATGAAGTAGACATATGGGAAATGTAAAGTAATAACTACCATATGAGGTATCACTATCTACAGTATTATAAAAGTAGAGAAATTGAAATTTGAAAATTTGGGAATTATTCAAAATTTTTGGTAAATTTGGGATTTTTTCACAAATAAAGGTGAACTATATTGACTTAAATTTATGACTATCATAAAGTACAATGTGTCACGAGAAAACAATCTCAGAATGGCTTGGATAACTAAAAGTGTTCCAAAGCTATTACCACATAAAGTGACACATGTCAGATTTGCAAAAAATGGCCTGGGTAGAATAGCGAAAACTGGCCTGGGGTAGAAGGGGTTAAAAGAGTGCCTGTGTCTATTGCTCTTACACGCTTGTTATGGTGTTTACTAGTATTCTTCTTTTTGTTCTTGCTTTGAACATCTGCCTTATGTGTTGGTGGCAGTAGATGCAAAAGTCCAGGAGCTCAGTCCTTCCACCTGGATCTTTTTATAAACAATTGATCCCTCAAGTTACAATAACCTTGTGATACAATATTTTAAAGATACAATTGTAACTTGAGGCCACATTCAACTTATGGAAACTGTCTGGAAACCTGAAGAACCTCCTGTTAGTGATTTAGAGGTTTCAGCAGCTATTTTTTACTTTTATACGTAAGGATTTTATATGAGTTATCTGGTTGTTTCTCTTTTGACCCCTTAATGACCGTTGATGGATAGATGAATACTGTATATCCATTATGAGTGGGTGATAGGTCCTGACAAATATATTCTTCATATTGATACCGCCTGCGGAAGCTATTGGCAAAACACGTGTTAGGGTTGGAGTAGCCTGTAGTCTGTGTTGATGCATCTGCATTTTTTGAAGATTTGTACAGCTTTTTACACTTGTATACTTGATGTTTTTAGATAGTCAGTATCTATCTATCTATCTATCTATCTATCTATCTATCTATCTATCTATCTATCTATCTATCTGTGTTTATATATTTGGTGTGTATTGCTTGAACAGTTTACTCTGCATATGTAGTATTATTATGTATTAGTTATTGTCTTAATTTTAAACAGTTCAAATAAAATATTATAATTTTTATTTTTTGTGGTGTGTATTTTTGATAAGTAGTTTTATTCTTCATAATAAATGTGCACCTTTTTACAATTTTTTTAAATATTTATTTAAATATTATTTTCCATTACAGTATACTAAAGATAACTTATTATTTATACCAAATGGCACATTAACCACTTGCCATCCGGGCCATTTGCCCCCTTCCTGACCAGGCCAAATTTTGCAAAACTGACATATCTCACTTTATGTGGTAATAACTTTGGAACGCCTTTATTTATCCAAGTCATTCAGAGATTGTTTTCTCGTGACACATTGTACTTCATGTTAATGGTAAATTTGAGTCAAAATATTTCACCTTTTATTTATGAAAAAATCCCAAATTTACCAAAAAATTTGAAAAATTCGCAATTTTCTAAATTTCAATTTCTCTGCTTTTAAAACAGAAAGTGATACCTCATAAAATATTTATTATTTAACATTCCCCATATGTCTACTTTATGTTGGCATCATTTTGGAAATGTCATTTTATTTTTTTAGGACGTTAGAAGGCTTAGAAGTTTAGAAGCAATTCTTCAAATTTTTAAGAAAATTGCCAAAACCCACTTTTTAAGGACCAGTTCAGGTATGAAGTCACTTTGTGGGGCCTACATAGTGGATACCCCCATAAATGACCCATTGTAGAAACTACACCCCTCAAGGTATTCAAAACCGATTTTACAAACTTTGTTAACCCTTTAGGCGTTCCACAAGAATTAAAGGAAAATGGAGATCAAATTTTTAAATTTCACTTTTTGGGCAGATTTTCAATTTTAATCAATTTTTTTCTTTAACACATCGATGGTTAACAGCCAAACAAAACTCAATATTTATTACCCAGATTCTGCGGTTTACAGAAACACCCCACATGTGGTCATAAACTGCTGTATGGGCACACGGCAGGGCGCAGAAGAAAAGGAACTCCACATGGTTTTTAGATGCCATGTCCCATTTGAAGCCCCCTGATGCACCCTTACAGTAGAAACTCCCAAGAAGTGACCCCATTTTGGAAACTAGGGGATAAGGTGCCAGTTTTATTAGTACTATTTTTGGGTACATATGATTTTTTGATCATTCATTATAACACTTTATGGGGCAAGGTGACCAAAAAATTGGTTGTTTTAGCACAGTTTCTATTTATTTATTTTTACAGCGTTCACCTGAGGGGTTCAGTCAAGTGACATTTTTATAGAGCAGATTGTTACGGACGTGGCGATACCTAATATGTATACTTTTTCTCATTTATTAAAGTTTTACACAATAATAGCATTTTTGAAACAAAAAAATTATGTTTTAATGTGTCCATGTTCTGAGAGCTATAGTTTTTTTATTTTTTGAGAGATTTTCTTATGTAGGGGCTCATTTTTTGCGGGATGAGGTGACGGTTTTATTGGTACTATTTTGTGGGACATACGCATTTTTGATCACTTGGTGTTGCACCTTTTGTGATGCAAGGTGACAAAAATTGCTTGTTTTGACACAGTTTTTTTTTTTTTTTTTTTTACGGTGTTCACCCGAGGGGTTAGGTCATGTGATATTTTTATAGAGCTGGTTTTTACGGACGCGGCAATACCTAATATGTATACTTTTTTTTATTTGTTTCACTTTAACACAATAATAGCATTTTTGAAACCAAAAAAATTATGTTTTAGTGTCTCCATGTTCTAAGAGCTATAGTTTTTTTTATTTTTTAAGAGATTTTCTTATGTAGGGGCTCATTTTTTGCGGGATGAGGTGACGGTTTTATTGGTACTATTTTGTGGGACATACGTGTTTTTGATCACTTGGTGTTGCACCTTTTGTGATGCAAGGTGACAAAAATTGCTTGTTTTGACAGTTGTTTTTTTTTTTTTTTTTTTTTACGGTGTTCACCCGAGGGTTCATGTGATACTTTTATAGAGCTGGTTTTTACGGACGCGGCGATACCTAATATGTCTATTTTATTTTATTTTTTCTATTTTTAATTTTTTTTTTTTATTCCTTACTTGGGAACTTTTTTTTTTTTACATGTGAAACTTTATTTTATTTTATTTTTTCAACCCTTTATTTTTTTTATTTTTTTTTACACTTTTCGTCCCCCATAAGGTCATACAAGACCTCTGGGGGACATTTGCTTCACTTTTTCTATTTTTTTTCACTGTTGATTTCTCCTGTAACTGGGGCTGACATAGTAGCCCCAGTTACAGGACAAATGCACCCCTATAGAGGCTGTACAGCAGCAATCTAGCGCTGTACAGCCTCACAGCAGGGCTGATCGAGGTCTCTGAGAGACCTCACACAGCTCCTGCACACTCCGGTCACATGACCGCCGGGCCGGAACAGGAAGCGCACAGCGCTTCCTTCTCTGCAGACACAGCGCTCGGTGAGCGCTGTGTCTGCAGCGATCGTGAAGGCAGGGACACCTGGGAACTGTCCCTGCCTTGTCTTAGGGTTGCCCTGCTGTCACTGACAGCGGGCAACCCGATCAGCAGCTGCACGATTAGCGTGCAGCTGCTATTTATGACAGGACGTTCTAAAACGTGCTGTCAGAAATAGACGTCCACCCATAGGACGTTTATAGTCTATGGGCGGACGTGAAGCGGTTAAGAAAAAAAAAAATCTGCAATTTTTTTCCATTTCTCTACCACCCAAAATATTATAAAAACGTAAGAAATAATATCTACCTCTAAACGGTACCAATAAAAACCCTCACACAGCTACATCAGTGGAAGAGTATAAAAGTTCTGGGTTGTAACACAGAAATTACTTTTCTTTCTGTAAAAATTAGTTTTCATTGTATAAAAGTACTAAAACATATAATATTATATACTATACAGTATTGCTGCATTCAAATTGAAAAATTGAATTGTTATTTTTACCGCATGGTAAACAGCAAAAAAACACACAAAGAAGAATCGCTTAATTGCTGATATTTTGTGCCCATTCATAGAAGACCACTGTCTTGTGGCATAATAAAGTTATTATGCTAGAGATTAGACGTCTGGCAGCATGATCTACCAATGCAGTAAATGGTAAAGTGATTAAGCTTCACCAAATCATAAAAGTTAGCAGAACACTAGTGAGAATGCAGCACTCTAGATTCCAAATGTATCAATGTGGCATAAAATAAAAGTTGTTGTGCTCTTTAGGGTATGTTGGCGATTGTGTAGTCAATTGTGTGAAGAACAGATGAGAGGAGAACAAAGAAGAAGGTCCTCTGAGGATTGGAGATGCGTGGGGATGTATCTGGAAAGCAGGTCAGAGATGTGAGGAGGGGACAGATTGTGGATGGTCTTATATGTAGATATTAGTATTTTAAACTGAATTCGCTGGGCAATCGGGAGTCAGAGAAGTGATTGGCAGAGGGGAGAGGAGAAACAAGGGGAGAGGTGGATTAACCAGGCAGCAGAGTTGAGAATAGATTGGAGGGGTTCCAGAGTGCTAGATGAGAGGCCACAGAGGAGAATGTTGCAGTAGTCCAGGCGGGAGATGAGAGCATGCACTAACATTTTAGTTGACTCAGAGGTGAGGACGGAGTGAATACAAGAGATGTTCTTGAGTTGAAAGCGGCAGGTGGAGGTAAGGGTTTGGATGTGTGGTTTAAAGAACAGGGAAGAATCACATGTTATCCCCAGGCAGTCTAAGACTGGAGAAAGTGTGGTGCTGTTAACTGTAGTGAATAGGTCAAGTAGTGGGGTGGAGAGACATGGTGGAAAGATGGCACAATTTAAGAAGGAGAAGAATGATGATATAGCTGACAGCCCCGCTGGCATTCTGGTTAGCAGGGAAGTGACATCTGGGCCAGAGAGATAGATTTGAGTGTCATCAGCATAAAGGTGGTATATGAAGCCATGGGACTCTATGAGCTGTCCCAGACTGAATGTATAAAAGAAAAAAAGTAGGGGACCCAGGACAAAGCCTTGAGGGACACCAACAGAGAGGAGGCGTGATGAGGAGGCTGTGTATGAATGAAAAACGCTGACGCTTTTGTTGGTGAGGTAAGAGGAGATCCAGGAGAGGGCCAGGTCTTTGATGCCAAGGGAAGAGAGGGTTTGTAATAGGAGAAAGTGGTTGACAGTGTCAAAAGCAGAGGACAGGTTAAGGAGGAGGAGCATCGAGTAATAATGTTTAGCTTTGGCAACTAGCAGATCGTTGGCGATTTTGTTTAGGGCTGTTTCAGTGGAGTGATTGGGTCTGAAGTCAGATTTTAGTGGATCAAAAAGTGAGTTGGATAAGAGATGGGAAGACAGTCAAGATGGACATGTTGTTCTAGGAGTTTTGATGGGAATGGGAATAGTGAGATGGGGCGATAGCTGGATAAAGAGGATGGGTCCAGGGAAGGCTTGTTGAGTATGAGCATGAGCTTAAAAAAGGAAGGGAAGACACCAGTGGTTACTGATAGGCTGAAGAGGTAGGTTCTAGCCTCTAGCCTAAAAGAGTGCACCGCAGTAATTCAATTGTATCACCGTCCTAAGTACGACAATATAGTTGTGTAACTGGCGGCCACTAGGTTTGGGGCCTTGGACAAAACATCCAGGGCCTAAGTCCCGGTTGTTTTGATCTATTGTCACCCCTGACTATTGGATAGTGGCTCTTCCAGAAATCCAGCTATAGCTATCCATAAACTCAGTTTTTAAAGGGTTTTATCCAGTTTAGTAAACCCATTTCATATACCCTGTAAGGAAATATTGAGTTAATAGATGAGGATGCTTTGTTCAGGATCCTCATGTCTTAACCAGAGTGGAGAGTGGTTTCAAAAGAGTGTCTCTCTCTTTGGAGGACCTGTCTTGTCATTATGAAAGCCCAGGACCAGAAACACTGCAGCAGGGCTTTTCTCCTAGCAATCAGGAAGATGTCTCCTGCAGGAAGGATGGGAAAAGGAGTGCAGCAAAGGTTAGACAGATCCTGGTGGAAGCGGACTCTATTATTAGGGGAACAGACAGGGTCATCTGTCGCATAGACCGTGAATGCCGAACAGTGTGTTGTCTTCTGGGTGCTCTGGTTCGGCATATTGCAGGTTAGGTTTACAGATTGCTGGGTGGGGCTAGGGAAGACCAGGCGGTCATGGTACACATTGGCACCAATGACAAAGTCAGGGGGAGATGGAAGGTGCTTAAACTAGTCCAGGACCCCCAAGGTAGTGTTTTCAGAAATACTACCAGTGCCACTAGCGTCACCAGAGAGACAGAGCTTAGGGGGTTAAATAAGGGACTCAGAATCTGGTGCAGGAAGGAACGGTTTGGGTTCATGGAGAACTGGGCCGAATTCCCTGTCGGTTACAGGCTCTACAGTAGGGACAGGCTGCACCTTAATGGGGTGGGTACAACTGCCCCGGGGGAAAAAATGGTTAAATGGCTGTATGAGCTTTAAAATAGGATCTGGGGGAGGGTGGGGGGTCATACTAATAAGGGGGTAGATAGTGTAGATAGAGAGTGGGATATAGGAGGGGACAGTGGGGATTTAGTGGGGGATGGGGTTAGTGAGGAAAGTAGGGAGAAGACTGGGCAGAACTATACACCGATGAAAAATAGAACTGCTGGTAAGAACCTGTTACATACAAACATCAACCAAGGTAACCCAAAAATCCTGGATATTCACTTTACAGGTAATAGTAATTTAAAATGTATTTTCACAAATGCCAGAAGTCTAGCTAGAAAAATGGGGGAGCTGGAGGCTATGCTACTAAAAGAACACATAGATGTAGTTGGTGTGGCTGAGACATGGTTGGATTCTTCGCATGACTGGGCTGTAAATATTGAGGGTTTTACACTATTTAGGAAAGACATGGTCAATAGAAAAGGTGGTGGTGTGTGCCTGTATGTGAGGATTGATCTGAAGACTAGTGTGAAAGAGGCAATCGTAGGTGAGGATGGTGAGGATATGGAAACCTTATGGGTGGAAGTTCAAAGGGATATAAAGACTAAGAAAAATAACACTTGGTGTAATCTATAGACCCCCTAACATCACAGAGGAGATAGAAACACAACTGTATAACCAAATAGAGCGGGCAGCACAGGCTGGTACGCTGGTCATAATGGGAGATTTTAACTTCCCAGACATTGACTGGGGTCATGATTCTGCCTCAACCGCAAAGGGGAGAAAATTCCTCAACTTGCTACAGGACCACATTATCAGCCAGTTTGTAGAAGCTCCCACTAGAAGCAATGCTCTGTTGGATCTGGTAATTTCTAATGATGCAGAGCTTGCTGGAAATTTTACTGTTCGAGAAACACTAGGTAATAGTGACCACAATATAATTATATTCCCCCTACACTATAAGAAGCATACTCTGTCACGCAGAGAAAAGACACTGAATTTTAAAAAGGCTAATTTCCCTGGGTTGAGGGCAGCATTTATATTATAAGTAGTAACCAACATGGGTTTGCCAAGGACAGAAGTTGTCAGACTAATCTGATTTGTTTTTATGAGGAGGTGAGTAGTAGCCTGGACAGAGGGGTGGCTGTGGATATAGTGTTTCTGGATTTTGCAAAGGCTTTTGATACTGTCCCTCATAGACATTTAATAGGTAAGGTAAGGGTTATAAGTGGTGTACCCCAGGGTTCAGTGCTGGACCCTCTATTATTTAATTTATTTATTAATGATATCGAGGACAGGATTAATAGCACCATTTCTATTTTTGCAGATGACACTAAGCTGTGTAGTACTTTACAGTCTATGGAAGATGTCCATAAACTACAAGCTGACCTGAACACTCTGAATGATTTGGCATCAACTTGGCTCAATGTGGGTAAATGTAAAGTTATGCACTTTGGTAGTAATAATCTCTGTGCTTCATATGTCCTAGGTGATGTAACACTGGGAGAGTCACTTATAGAGAAGGATTTGGGTGTCCTTGTAGATGGTAGATTAAATAACAGGATACAATGTCAATCAGCTGCTTTGCCACCAGGATATTGTCATGCATTAAACGAAGCATGGACTCGCGGGGCATGGATGTAATACTACCACTTTACAAAGCGCTTGTGCGGCCTCATCTGGAATATGCAGTTCAGTTCTGGGCACCAGTCCATAGAAAGGATGCTCTGTAGCTGGAAAAAGTACAGAGGAGAGTGACTAAACTGATAAGGGGCATGGAGGGTCTTAGTTATGAAGAAAGATTAAAATAATTAAATTTATTTAGTCTTGAGAAGAGACATCTAAGGGGGGACATGATTAACCTGTACAAGTATATAAATGGTCCATACAAAAAATACGGTGAAAAACAGTTCCATGTAAAATGTGCTCAAAAGACAAGGGGGCACTGCCTCCCATTGAAGAAGAAAAAGTTCAGTCTCCAAAAGCGTCAAAGCTTCTTTAATGTAAGAACTGTGAATCTGTGGAATAAACGTCCTCAGGACGTGGTAACAGCAGGAACAGTGGACAGTATTAAAAAGGGTTTAGATGAATTCTTAGAAGTAAATTACATTAATGCTTATGAAAATGGGTAGAAATCTGAGTCTCACTTCCTTCTGGGATTCGCATCCCCACCTATCCCTTGATTGAACTTGATGGACTTATGTCTTTTTTCGACCGTATCAACTATGTAACTATGTAACTATTAAACAGAGAACCAATTGATTTGAATAGGCAGTGTATAATCCTTCATTTCCTTTGTAATGGTGCCACAGGGAAATTGAACACTGTTTGTCAGGTCTCTCCATAGATTATAGCTGTGGTGGGTCCTGCCAGGAGGCAACATTGTGATCAGCTTATTGTCGTGTGATTCTTTAACAAATAGGGTGTGTACCAAGTGGAGAACCCCTTTAAGGGTCGGACTGACCCACCAGGGTGCCAGAGTATTCCCTGGAGCGCCCAGGCTCTGATGTAATAGTGAGCCCCAAAGGTTAAGAAGATAATAATCACTTGTCACTAGGGTCTATTTCTTTCATTCAAAACCTGTTAGACATTTTTGAAGATATAGAGATTGGGCCCCAGAATAATTTTCAGTGGTGGGCCAAAAAAAAAAAAACGGTACAGCACTGACTTTAAGGGTGCGGCTGTGTTCACATGTGTATTTGTTGCAAATTGTTTTTGTGGATTTTCATCAATAATGTATACTATACTGTAATTGAGTAGGGTTTTAAAAAACAATATCCACTTTGGAGGCAAAGTATTCTGTGGATTTTCACATTCACAGCTTGCCTTATCTGTTGCAGATTTTGTCCCTTGCAATTGGTAATATACAGTGGGATGCGAAAGTTTGGGCAACCTTGTTAATCGTCATGATTTTCCTGTATAAATCGTTGGTTGTTACGATAAAAAATGTCAGTTAAATATATCATATAGGATACACACACAGTGATATTTGAGAAGTGAAATGAAGTTTATTGGATTTACAGAAAGTGTGCTATAATTGTTTAAACAAAATTAGGTAGGTGAATAAATTTGGGCACCACAAAAAAGATGTGAAATCAATATTTAGTAGATCCTCCTTTTGCAGAAATTACAGCCTCTAAACGCTTCCTGTAGGTTCCAATGAGAGTCTGGATTCTGGTTGAAGGTATTTTGGACCATTCCTCTTTACAAAACATCTAGTTCATTCAGGTTTGATGGCTTCCGAGCATGGACAGCTCTCTTTAAGTCACACCACAGATTTTCAATTGTATTCAGGTCTGGGGACTGAGATGGCCATTCCAGAACGTTGTACTTGTTCCTCTGCATAAAAGCCTTAGTGGATTTTGAGCAGTGTTTAGGGTCGTTGTCTTGTTGAAAGATCCAGCCACGGCGCAGCTTCAGCTTTGTCACTGATTCCAGGACATTGGTCTACAGAATCTGCTGATACTGAGTGGAATCCATGCGTCCCTCATCTTTGACAAGATTCCCAGTCTCTGCACTGGCCACACAGCCCCACAGCATGATGGAACCACCACCATATTTTACTGTAGGTAGCAGGTGTTTTTCTTGGAATGCTGTGTTCTTTTTCCTCCATGCATAACGCCCCTTGTTATGGCCAAATAACTCAATTTTAGTTTCATCAGTCCACAGCACCTTATTCCAAAATGAAGCTGGCTTGTCCAAATGTGCTTTAGCCCACCTCAGGCGGCACTTTTTGTGCTGTGGGCAGAGGAAAGGCTTCCTCTGCATCACTCTCGCATACAGCATCTCCTTGTGTAAAGTGCGCCGAATGGTTGAACGATGCACAGTGACTCCATCTGCAGCAAGATGATGTTGTAGGTCTTTGGTGCTGGTCTGTGGGTTGACTCTGACTGTTCTCACCATTCGTCGCTTCTGTCTATCCGAGATTTTTCTTGGTCTGCCACTTTGAGCCTTAACTTGAACTGAGCCTGCGGTCTTCCATTTCCTCAATATGTTCCTAACTGTGGAAACAGACAGCTGAAATCTCTGAGACAGCTTTCTGTATCCTTCCCCTAAACCATGATGGTGAACAATCTTTGTCTTCAGGTCATTTGAGAGTTGTTTTGAGACCCCCATGTTGCTACTCTTCAGAGAAAATTAAAAGAGGAGGGAAACTTACAATTGACCCCCTTAAATACTCTTTCTCATAATTGGATTCACCTGTGTATGTAGGTCAGGGGTCACTGAGCTTACCAAGCCAATTTGAGTTCCAATAATTAGTTCTTAAGGTTTTTGAATCAATAAAATGACAACAGTGCCCAAATTTATGCACCTGCCAAATTTTGTTTAAACAATTATAGCACACTTTCTGTAAATCCAATAAACTTAATTTCACTTCTCACATATCACTGTGTGTGTCTCCTATATGATATATTTAACTGACATTTTTTATCGTAACAACCAACGATTTATACAGGAAAATTATGACTATTAACAAGGTTGCCCAAACTTTTGCATCCCACTGTATGAAGCAAAATCTATGCATGACTTCAGATTTACATGTCAGATTCAGCCTAATTCCACAGTTGTGGCACCCGTCTTGTCTATCTTTTAGAAACTCAATGCATGTGCAGTACTAGGACCGTACATTATATATATTATATAAAGGTATTTTACTTGCCTTAACGTTCTCTTGATATTGCCTATAATTTTACTATTCAGTCTTGGCATTATAAAAATAATATAGATTATTGAATCACAAAAGTAATATGGAAACTGTGTGGGTATTTTTGGGTTAAACATACCTGTTTGAAGGGTAATGTTTTTACTCTAATTTAATATTCCATCACTAGAACAAGGCCATTCTTTAATACTTTCTTGTAATTTGTAAGACTAAAAGCAAATTCAAAATTCAGCATAAAAATATTTTTACAAAAAGGCTTTAACTTAGAATTAATTAAAGGGACAACTAGAATGTGGCTCTGGGGATTCAACTATATTAAAGTTGTAAAAATATATTTGGACTCAAACGGATTGTGAACAGGTGTTCTGTAAATTGTGGAAAAAAAGTGAATCATGGATTGTGCTGAGCACTTAAGTGCCTCGGAGGTTGTGTGAGCAGCCTTGTACATGCTCTCTGGTCCAGTCTGCATTAGATTTATCACAGGGAGGTAGAAATCCATTATAAACTATTAAATTACCTAGTAAGTGTGTGCAGTATATTAAACGCTATTAACCCAAGCATACCTGTTGATGTTGCTAGGACCAATGTATACTTTTAACAATATAGTGAACTGACTTTAGAAATCACCGGTGATCTCCTTTGCACATTCTGGTCACTCTTAAAGGGAACCTGTCACCGGGATTTTGGGTATAGAGCTGAGGACATGGGCTGCTAGATGGCCGCTAGCACATCCGCAATACCCAGTCCCCATAGCTCTGTGTGCTTTTATTGTGTATAAAAAACTATTTGATACATATGCATATTAACCTGAGATGAGTCAGAGCCTGAAAATATGACTCTTCTCTGGTCACACAAGTAAGATATGACTCTTTTATGTTAATTTTCATATGTATCAAATAGTTTTTTTTACACAATAAAAGCACTCAAAACTATGGGAACTGGGTATTGCGGATGTGCTAGCGGCGATCTAGCAACCCATGCCCTCAGCTCTACACCCAAAATCCCGGTGACAGGTTCCCTTTAAAGAGGACCTTTCACTAGAATAAAAAATCTAAACTAAGCATACAGACATGTAGAGCGGCGCCCAGGGATCTCCCTGCACTTATTATTATCCCTGGGCGCCGCTCCGTTCTCCCGGTATAGGCCCCGGTATCTTCATATGTTCGGCTCAACTGGGTGGAGCCTGCCGGCGTCTACTTTTCCCAGGCTGTAGCGCTGGCCAATCGCAGCGCTCAGCTCATAGCCTGAGAGGTTTTTTTTTCTCTCAGGCTATGAGCTGAGCGCTGCGATTGGCCAGCACTACAGCCTGGGAGAAGGAGACGCCGGCAGGCTCCACCCAGTTGAGCCGAACATATGAAGATACGGGAGCCTATACCGGGAGAACGGAGCGGCGCCCAGGGATAATAGTAAGTGCAGGGAGATCCCTGGGCGCCGCTCTCCATGTCTGTATGCTTAGTTTAGATTTTTTATTCTAGTGAAAGGTCCTCTTTTACTGTTTTACTACATATGGGGTTATTTATCAAAGATGCTTGATATCCCCTGCACCACTGGAGGATGCACTTAATTTAACATGTAGACAAAATACAAGACACTTATTAATGTATTGTGACTTTCCATATTGCCTCCTTTGCAGGCTTCATTCATTTTTCCATCACATTATACACTGCTCGCTATCTTTTTTGCCGGTCCGCGGAACAGAAGTACGGATGAGTACAGCAGACAGTGTGCTGTCCGCAACTTTTGCAGCCCCTTTGAAATGAATGGTTCCGCATCCGTTCTACAAAATTGCAGAACGGATGCGGACACATAAATACGGTCGTCTGAATGAGCCCTAAACCAGAGGCATGTGGAGCAGGCTATAGGCAACATATTGCAGATCACAAATGATTACAGGCACAAATGATTTTGTAAAAAATGTATTTGCCAAGTATCTCACATTTATATTTTCTATAGCTAGCATAGCATTATTATATATATGTTTTTGTTTTCATTTGCAGAGAGCTGTTGCATTGTGTTTGTTTTTGCTCTTGTGCTATCAGCCATGGCGACATACATCTGTCATTGGGATTTGCGGACTAACCCCCAGTCTTCTTAGCAGTCTGTATTTGGAGATGTAGCTGTCTCCATTGGTCGGGCACTCCTGACTAACCTGTCTGTCCCACAGGCTGATTTTAATTAGTGCAAGTATAAAGCTATAGCCTCCTCTCCCAGTATTCATTGGAGGTCATTTGGCGCCAGGAGTGGTAAAGTGCAAAGTGGGCTCAGCAACCTGCATTTCCTGAATTTAATGGAGGCCAGTCTGGCACCAAAAGAGGAAGTATTTAGCGTAGGTTCTTGTGCTAAAGAGATCGCCTTACCAAGGTGGACAGGCACAAATGATTTTGTGCAAAATGTATTTGCCAAGAATCTCACATTTATATGATGAGCATAGCATTAGCACTAGTATGGTCTTTTTTATAGTTAGTATGGCACTATTTAATATATTTTGTTATTTGTTTGTGGAGTGCTGTTGCATTGTGTTTGTTTTTGCTTTAGTGTAAGCTATACATATACAAACTGGTGAATGGTACATATACTTCACTAGAAGCTTTACTTCAAGGAGAGAATACCTCAATAGTACAATATGCATTGGAGCATATCACAATTTATTTTCTAATGGATTCCATATTTATGTATTTTACTTACTTATATGGCACTGAGCACTGACATATTACACAGTGCTTTACTGACATTATCATTAGTGTTGAGCGCGAATATTCGTATTACGAATTTTTATCGTGAATATCGGCACTTCGAGAATTCGCGAATATTTAGAATATAGTGCTATATATTCCTAATGACAAATATATTTTTTATTTTTTTTTGTTTTTTTAACACAGTACACATCAGGTGATCATCCCTCCCTTCTTCTAGTTTGTGGGCCAATGAAAAGGCTTTGTCACAGCATAGCAACATCCATAGCAACCAATAGAAAAGTTGCCTACCCCTTACTATATAAGAACCTGCCCAGCAGCTATTTTCTAAAGTTTATTGCAGTTATGAAAGAGACAGCAGTGTCATTGCTGTGCTCTGTGCTTTGTTGTATTACATTAGACAGTTAACTTATATATATAATTCAGATAGTTAGTGGGAGATAGTCAGTGTAGGTTAGATCGTGATATAGTGTAGCAGGGTGCTAGGTAGTGTGATAGGTTCTGCTGTCCATACGTACATGCTACAGACATAGTGCTGTGATGTCACAAGTTGCACGTATTGCGAAAAAAAATGTGCATCATTAATTGCCGAAAATTTGCAAGCGCAAATATATTGGAGCACTCTATCTGCATATAAAGCTATTGTAATGTTCTGCCGTGCCAACCATTTTCTCCAGTCTCAGGAAACTTATACCAGCTTGAAAAATATAGCATAAGTGACCCACGCCTGTATTTAGTGCGCATTACAAGAATATTACATTGCTGATTTTCACAATCAAGAATATAATCTCAAATTCATTCATAAAGTAGGTGGCGCAGGCACGTGACGTCAGTGAGTTCCGGCCGGCCGCCCGCCCTGCTCTGCCTGCTACAGGACATTTAGTAAGTAGTACAGATGGGGCTGGGGATCAGAACTTCAATGAAAGCTATTATTATAAAATGTTTAGGCAATAAAGCAGTGAGTGAGTGGTGGGGCCGGAGTACAGTGACCGCACTGGCCCCGCCGCATTTGCATGACACCGGCCCCTCCCACAGGTTTAGCTCCCGTATATTAGGGCATCTGTGGATGCCACTATTATGGGGTGGGGGATATGTGGATGGCACTGTTATGGGGGGAGATCTGTGGATGGCACTGTTATGGGGGGGGTGATCTGTGGGTGTTACTGTCATGGAGGGGTGATCTTTGGATGCCACTATTATGGAGTGGGGGATATGTGGATGGCACTGTTATGGGGTGGGGGATCTGTGGGTGACACATATATAGCAGTGCCATCCACAGACCCAACCCCCATAACAGTGCCATCCACAGATCCCCCTCCATAACAGTGCCATCCACAGATCACCCCCCCATAACAGTGCCATCCACAGATCACCCCCCATAACAGTGCCATCCACATATCACCCCCCCATAACAGTGCCATCCACAGATCCCCCCCGTAACAGTGCCATCCACAGATCACCCCCCCGTAACAGTGCCATCCACAGATCACCCCCCATAACAGTGCCCCCCTCATATCCCCCCCATAACAGTGCCCCCCTCAGATCCCCCCCATAACAGTGCCATACACAGATCACCCCATAACAGTGCCATCCACAGATCCCCCATAACAGTGCCACCCACAGATCCCCCCATAACAGTGCCATCCACAGATCCCCCATAGTAGTGTCATGCACAGACCACTATTAGTTCAAAACGCACCAAAAGCACACCTTTTGGTTAAAAATATATTTTTTCTTATTTTCCTCCTCAAAAACCTAGGTGCGTCTTATTGGCCGGTGCGTCTTATAGGGCGAAAAATAGAGTATTTTCCGGTCAGCGGTGCAGTTATTTGCAGTTATTTATTCTAAAGCATTTTGTGGTGTGTATTAGTGGAAAAAGAAAAAATATATTTACTGGTCAGCAGTGCAGTTATATGTTTTAAAGCCTTTTGTGGCGTGTATTAGTAGAAAAAGAAAAAATATATTTGCCGTTCAGCGGTGAAGTTATCTATTCTAAAGCCTTTTGTTGTGTGTATTAGTGGCAAAATAAAAATATATTTGCCATTCAGCGGTGCAGTTATATGTTCTAAAGCCTTTTGTGGCGTGTATTAGTGAAAAAGAAAAAATATATTTGCCGTTCAGCGGTGCAGTTATATGTTCTAAAGCCTTTTGTGGCGTGTATTAGTGGAAAAAGAAAAAATATTTTTGCCGGTCAGCGGTGCAGTTATTTGTTCTAAAGCCTTTTGTGTCGTGTATAAGTGGAAAAAAATAAGGGCCTATTTGCCATTCAGTGGTGCAGTTATATGTTCTAAAGCCCTTTTTGGCGTGTATTAGTGGCACAAAAAAGTATTTGCCGTTATGTGGGGAAGTGAGAAAATTACAGCCCTTTTTGGCATGTATTGGTGGTAAAAAAAAGGGCTTATTAGCCATTGTGTGCTGATTTTTTTGGGGTGTTTTAATTTACTCTTTATTTATTTATTTTATCTAACAGCATGTCAGACAGAGAAGTGCCAGGCCCTGCACAGGGGAGTGGAAGAGGCCGAAATGTTTCTGGCGCAGGAAGAGGTCGCAGCAGAGTAAGGGGGTCACTTTGAGAGGCCTCAGTTCCCAGTGTCAGCTAGCGGTCGTGTCTTGACCAGCAACCCAGCGGTTCTTGAATGGGTGGGGCTTCTCAGGTGCCTTGTTATGCAGCTTTAAGTTCCTGTGAGCTGTGGGGCTCGGGGTCAGTTTGTCCTGTTCCACTCTAAGTGTAGCTCCTTGCTGCTGACTCAAGGGGTCTTACCATCTGCCCGTTTGTATGGTTCCGCCTAGGTTTTCATTGTTCTATTCTGTATCTTGTTTATGCCATGTCCTGTTCTGTCTGTACCTGCCCTGTATTATGTTATGTTTTGTTCCTGGTTTGTTCCCTGTTCGCCTAGCAGTGCGTAACTGCGTCTGAGAGCCTGGCAGTGCTTAACTGCCCTGTCCTGTTGTGTCTCTAGCTTCTGTCCCTGTTCTGTTCATGTCAGTTATGTCCATGTCTGCCTTCGGAAGATGGTCCCTGGCTTCCCTAGAGGGGGAATCGCCATCCGTGTGCAGCTCTGCCTGGGGCCACCTAGCTGCTATTGCTTGCGGCGCAGGCATCTGCTTCAGCCTTTGCTTTGCCTTGCCTGTCTGTGGTATCTGTTTCTGAATCTGTATCTGAATCTGTATCGGTATCACTGTCTGACTCTGCTGGTACCATTGTTGGTATCTTCTGGTCTGCTGGACCAGCTGCCACTGACTTGGTTTACGTCATGGAGTCGCCCCTGGCAACTACAATGGCTCAAGTCTATCCTCACCACCAGAGGCGATAGTGAAGACCTGGTGTTGCTTAGTTACGCCCCTCCAGAGTATTGCCAGTCAGTGGCACAGTGGGTACACACCCGCTGGTTCGTTACAACCACCAAGAGGGAGTATTTATTGAAAACTCCTCAGAGAAAAGATAATGATACTATCAGATGTATCGGTACCTTTGATGGCTACAATAAAGAGATACACCAGGTTTAAAAAAACTGAGACCTGTTCTTACCCCCAACCCCAGTATCACCTACCGTAGAGGCCCAAATTTAAGGGACCATTTGGTCCACAGCTTTCTTCAAGAGACCAAGACAATGAGGACGGAAATCAGAGAAAATATTGAAGGTCAGCACCAAGTGGAGATTGCTCCTTCTGTAGATATATTCCTTGAATCAAGCAATTTACCAATCCAAGTGATAAAGGAATATGAGATTAGACAATTAATTACTTGTAAAACTCAAGGGGTAATCTACATTGCTTCATGCCTATGCCCAAAGCTGTATGTCGGAAAGACAACACAAGAACTAAGATGCCGTATCTCTGGTCATCTACACTGCGTGCAGAATTATTAGGCAAATGAGTATTTTGACCACATCATCCTCTTTATGCATGCTGTCTTACTCCAAGCTGTATAGGCTCGAAAGCCTACTACCAATTAAGCATATTAGGTGATGTGCATCTCTGTAATGAGAAGGGGTGTGGTCTAATGACATCAACACCCTATATTAGGTGTGCATAATTATTAGGCAACTTCCTTTCCTTTGGCAAAATGGGTCAAAAGAAGGACTTGACAGGCTCAGAAAAGTCAAAAATAGTGAGATATCTTGCAGACGGATGCAGCACTCTTAAAATTGCAAAGCTTCTGAAGCGTGATCATCAAACAATCAAGCGTTTCATTCAAAATAGTCAACAGGGTCGCAAGAAGCGTGTGGAAAAACCAAGGCGCAAAATAACTGCCCATGAACTGAGAAAAGTCAAGCGTGCAGCTGCCAAGATGCCACTTGCCACCAGTTTGGCCATATTTCAGAGCTGCAACATCACTGGAGTGCCCAAAAGCACAAGGTGTGCAATACTCAGAGACATGGCCAAGGTAAGAAAGGCTGAAAGACGACCACCACTGAACAAGACACACAAGCTGAAACGTCAAGACTGGGCCAAGAAATATCTCAAGACTGATTTTTCTAAGGTTTTATGGACTGATGAAATGAGAGTGAGTCTTGATGGGCCAGATGGATGGGCCCGTGGCTGGATTGGTAAAGGGCAGAGAGCTCTAGTCCGACTCAGACGCCAGCAAGGTGGAGGTGGAGTACTGGTTTGGGCTGGTATCATCAAAGATGAGCTTGTGGGGCCTTTTCGGGTTGAGGATGGAGTCAAGCTCAACTCCCAGTCCTACTGCCAGTTTCTGGAAGACACCTTCTTCAAGCAGTGGTACAGGAAGAAGTCTGCATCCTTCAAGAAAAACATGATTTTCATGCAGGACAATGCTCCATCACACGCGTCCAAGTACTCCACAGCGTGGCTGGCAAGAAAGGGTATAAAAGAAGAAAATCTAATGACATGGCCTCCTTGTTCACCTGATCTGAACCCCATTGAGAACCTGTGGTCCATCATCAAATGTGAGATTTACAAGGAGGGAAAACAGTACACCTCTCTGAACAGTGTCTGGGAGGCTGTGGTTGCTGCTGCACGCAATGTTGATGGTGAACAGATCAAAACACTGACAGAATCCATGGATGGCAGGCTTTTGAGTGTCCTTGCAAAGAAAGGTGGCTATATTGGTCAGTGATTTGTTTTTGTTTTGTTTTTGAATGTCAGAAATGTATATTTGTGAATGTTGAGATGTTATATTGGTTTCACTGGTAAAAATAAATAATTGAAATGGGTATATATTTGTTTTTTGTTAAGTTGCCTAATAATTATGCACAGTAATAGTCACCTGCACACACAGATATCCCCCTAAAATAGCTAAAACTAAAAACAAACTAAAAACTACTTCCAAAAATATTCAGCTTTGATATTGAGTTTTTTGGGTTCATTGAGAACATGGTTGTTGTTCAATAATAAAATTAATCCTCAAAAATACAACTTGCCTAATAATTCTGCACTCCCTGTATGTGCAATAGAGACAAATAAGGATACGTCCATCTCAAGACACATCCATGGGAAAAATATTAGTCTGTTATGTTTCTGGGGAGTGGAGAGGATGAGACTGGGACCCAAAGGGGGTAATTTAGACAAAAAACGTTTACAATGTGTGGCTCGCTGGATCCAAAGGCTTAATACCATAAGCCCGAATGGACTCAATGAAGGGTTTTCCTTCACAGCATTTATTTAAAATTAAGGGGAAAAGGGGTACTGTTCAGTAATCCCCTAAAAAAAACCTCTGTCTATGAAGATCCTTATAATTTAGATGAAAATGTGTTAAAAAACTATTTTAGGCTACTTTCACACTTGCGTTCAGAGCTGATCCGTCTGGTATCTGCACAGACGGATCCGCTCCTATAATGCAGACGTTTGGATCCGTTCAGAACGGATCCGTCTGCATTATAGCTTAGAAAAAATTCTAAGTGCGAAAGTAGTTCAGAAAATTGAGCCATATTGTGTCAACTTCAAACGGATCCGTCCCTATTGACTTACATTGTAAGTCTGGACGGATCCGTTTGCCTCCGCACGGCCAGGCGGACACCTGAACGCTGACTGATGCATTCTGAGCGGATCCTCATCCACTCAGAATGCATTGGGGCAGTACGGATGAGTTCGGGGCCGCTTGTGAGCCCCTTCAAACGGAGCTCACAAGCGGAGTCCCGAACGCTAGTGTGAAAGTAGCCTTAGCTCAATAGGGGGATTATACTCTTATTAAGCCAAGCACATATATCTGGATCGAAGAATTATTATATTATACTAGAGTATCAAAGATAAAACAATTGATGAAATCTATATACAGGGAGTGCAGAATTATTAGGCAAGTTGTATTTTTGAGGATTAATTTTATTATTGAACAACAACCATGTTCTCAATGAACCCCAAAAACTCATTAATATCAAAGCTGAATATTTTTGGAAGTAGTTTTTAGTTTGTTTTTAGTTTTAGCTATTTTAGGGGGATATCTGTGTGTGCAGGTGACTATTACTGTGCATAATTAGTAGGCAACTTAACAAAAAACAAATATATACCCATTTCAATTATTTATTTTTACCAGTGAAACCAATATAACATCTCAACATTCACAAATATACATTTCTGACATTCAAAAACAAAACAAAACAAATCAGTGACCAATATAGCCACCTTTCTTTGCAAGGACACTCAAAAGCCTGCCATCCATGGATTCTGTCAGTGTTTTGATCTGTTCACCATCAACATTGCATGCAGCAGCAACCACAGCCTCCCAGACACTGTTCAGAGAGGTGTACTGTTTTCCCTCCTTGTAAATCTCACATTTGATGATGGACCACAGGTTCTCAATGGGGTTCAGATCAGGTGAACAAGGAGGCCATGTCAATAAATTTTCTTCTTTTATACCCTTTCTTGCCAGCCACGCTGTGGAGTACTTGGACGCGTGTGATGGAGCATTGTCCTGCTTGAAAATCATGTTTTTCTTGAAGGATGCAGACTTCTTTCTGTACCACTGCTTGAAGAAGGTGTCTTCCAGAAACTGTCAGTAGGACTGGGAGTTGAGCTTGACTCCATCCTCAACCCGAAAAGGCCCCACAAGCTCATCTTTGATGATACCAGCCCAAACCAGTACTCCACCTCCACCTTGCTGGCGTCTGAGTCGGACTGGAGCTCTCTGCCCTTTACCAATCCAGCCACGGGCCCATCCATCTGGCCCATCAAGACTCACTCTCATTTCATCAGTCCATAAAACCTTAGAAAAATCAGTCTTGAGATATTTCTTGGCCCAGTCTTGACGTTTCAGCTTGTGTGTCTTGTTCAGTGGTGGTCGTCTTTCAGCCTTTCTTACCTTGGCCATGTCTCTGAGTATTGCACACCTTGTGCTTTTGGGCACTCCAGTGATGTTGCAGCTCTGAAATATGGCCAAACTGGTGGCAAGTGGCATCTTGGCAGCTGCACGCTTGACTTTTCTCAGTTCATGGGCAGTTATTTTGCGCCTTGGTTTTTCCACACGCTTCTTGCGACCCTGTTGACTATTTTGAATGAAACGCTTGATTGTTCGATGATCACGCTTCAGAAGCTTTGCAATTTTAAGAGTGCTGCATCCCTCTGCAAGATATGTCACTATTTTTGACTTTTCTGAGCCTGTCAAGTCCTTCTTTTGACCCATTTTGCCAAAGGAAAGGAAGTTGCCTAATAATTATGCACACCTGATATAGGGTGTTGATGTCATTAGACCACACCCCTTCTCATTACAGAGATGCACATCACCTAATATGCTTTATTGGTAGTAGGCTTTCGAGCCTATACAGCTTGGAGTAAGACAACATGCATAAAGAGGATGATGTGGTCCAAATACTCATTTGCCTAATAATTCTGCACGCAGTGTATATATATATATATATATATATATATATATATATATATATATAAAGAAGAACGTATGCATGTATGTTCCGCGATCACTCAAAAACGCAGCCATCGATTTCATCCAAACTTGGTATACACATCCCTTGCTACCTGGAAAGAAATCTTGTGTGGGGGGGTCACAGCTCTCTAGGACATACTGTTCCTGAGATATTCCCCAAAAAATTACCTGCATTAGCCAATACAAGCCTGCAAGTCTTTCTCTTTATATCCCAACTGCCATACACAAGGTCACATGTCCCTTATCAGCCAATAGAAGCTTGCAGGCCCTTAGTCTCCACATACACACAGTTTTACTCCAGGTTTCCATAACAACCCAGCCATTTTTCTTCACTGTTGTAGGTCAGCTTTAGTCAAAGCCACACAACGACGTGTCGCGCAATAATAAGTTGCATGACACATAGGGCACAACTACAGTGCTACATCTTGGATGAATTTTTTGCAACTGTCGTGTCGCAGTCGCAGCATGTCACATGTCACAGTGCAACACCATAGCCTATCATTATAAAAATTGTTGAGACTAAATGTCGTGCGACACATGTCGTCGTATAGCCCTAGCATTAAAGGGGCAGGGCGCTGTGGAGGTCACTATTAAAGGGGCGGACACTGTGGAGGTCACTGTTAAAGAGGAGTTCACTGTGGATGTTACTGTTAAGGGGGCAGGCTGCTGTGGAAGTCACTGTTAAAGGGGCGGACACTGTGGAGGTCACTGTTAAAGGGGCAGGGGCCACTATCAAAGGGGCAACTGCTGTGGAGGTCACTGTTAAGGCATCAGGGTACTGTGAGGTTACTGTTAAGGCAGTGGGGTACTATGTAGGTCACTGTTAAGGGGGAGGGCCCCTGAAGAGGTCACTGTCAAGGGAGTGAGGTGAGTGAGTAGATTAAATATACCCGTGTGAAGCCGGGTCCATCTGCTAGTAGAGAATAAAGTACATTAAGGCTCTAAATGAACCAAGAATGAGAAAAAATAAAAACTGTATTGATTGCCTTATGTAATTAATAAATTTACTAATCATTCTAAGATTAATGTAGACTGCACCTAACTGGGGTTGACACCTTAGTTATTTCCATTAAGCAACTGCATATTTTTTGTATATTTTATTGCTTTACTATTATAATAGCTCATAGTATAAGAACCAAATAGATTTTATTATCTATATTATAAAACGAATGTTAAAAGAAACAAAAAATATATTTTGATAGCATCACCAGGAGAATTTATTTCAAATAACTCACTCCCTTAAGATCAAAAGTTATATAATATTTTTTTCAATCCAGATTTAATATAGTCAATTCAGTGGATAGCATATTTTCTTCCTTTTTTATTGCAATGAATAAACAAGAAAA
This sequence comes from Bufo bufo, assembly GCF_905171765.1. Taxonomy (NCBI): domain Eukaryota; kingdom Metazoa; phylum Chordata; class Amphibia; order Anura; family Bufonidae; genus Bufo; species Bufo bufo. The sequence goes on along the minus strand of NC_053393.1, from coordinate 365,667,744 downwards.
GTCCAAGCGCAAGCGTAGTTTGAGAGCTAGAAATCGAAGGAATAATTCTAAGTCCCGGAGCATGCGCATTGAGTAGAGGGGATTGAAAACATAACTATTTCCCAACTCATGCGCAGTAGTAAACTTGGGTGAACGGAGCTCCACATATTGCATTGGAGTTTGGCGTGTGGTAAGAGTTTATTGGCTCCCCCCCTACATGTTCACACGAGCGGTGAGAACATATTGGCTAAGATAGACGGTAAACCCACCTCTCATGCTTAAATTGCAATACGTTATAGCAATTACGTCGCGTTTAATGGGAAAACATGTCAGGGGAGCTGCAATTCTAATTTTAAAGATAATGGCCACATGTTAATACAAATGTAGGAGCAGGGTGTGCTGCAGGCACCCAGTACATCTGTATGTTATAGAGAAATTAGACGGTAAGGGAGATAATAACGATTAGGGGTAGAGATTAGTATTGCCATTAGCCCAGGGACATTAAGCTAGGGCAATGATGGGCAAACTACAGCTCTCCAGCTGTTGTAAAACTACAAATCCCATCATGCCCTGCTCTAGGATGATAGCTGTAGGCAGACTGGTCATACTGTGTTGTAGTTTTACAACAGCTGGAGAGCCGCAGTTTGCCCATCCCTGACCTAGGGCAAGATACAACGGACACAAGCCATTACTAGCAATAAATACCCTATCGCTATTTATCAGAGCGTGAATGGCAATCTATTAGAAAAAAACTGGATACTTAGTTGCTACATTTATTGCATATTCGCAAGAGCAATAATATGATACAATAAGATTTAATATTGCCATAGCTCAGTAGCTCAAGGGGATATAAATATCCGATGAGACCCCCCATATATCAAAATAACCCCCAGTCTAGTGGCTCTCCAGCTGTTGCAAAACTGCAACTCCCAGCATGCCCAGACTGTCTACAACTACCAGCCTACAGCAGGGCATGGTGGGAATTGTAGTATCACAACAGCTGGAGAGCCGCAGGTTCGCCAGCCCTGCTCTATAGCACCATATGACCATTTTTAATTTTTAAACTATTTTTGGGCTGATTGATCTTCTTAAAGAAACTAATAAATGTTACAATAAAATATTAATAAAATACAAATAAAAGGAAAAAAAAAAAAAGAAAAGAGTGAAACATTAACAAAAAGTGTAAGTGTCCAAAGTTCTCTTTATTACCTCTTAGGGGATATATTTGGTAGCAGAACTATATAAAAAATTAAGTAAAAAATAAATAAAATAAAATAAAATACATAAAGGAAAAAACACACACACCAACCAAAACCATCACCATTATCGCCCTATTTACGTGAAACCATACATATTATATAACAAAACGACTGACACAAAATGGGGAACTAATTATAATAATTAATTTTGGTGTCAGTTTACATATTTAAAGAATAAGGAGCTTTAGTTTGAAAAAAAAAATACTATTTAAAAATGTTTTGTACAGTTTTTCCCCCAAATAAAACAAAAAAATAAATTATAAAGCCCTATGTGTCAAGTAAAAATTTGTTTCAAAAATTATTTGGTAGTCCAAACACATAAAACAAAAAAGTTCGAAACGTTTGAACCATCACATGCGCTACATCACAAAAGAATTGTCTGTTCAGGCCTAGTTATTAAAGTGTACTACTAGTAAGGGAAAGTGCTTACTGGTTATTACATGTAGCCTGTAACTAAGGGGCAGGAGGAGGTAATAACCAATGAGCGCCAGCCTCTGCAGTGAAGATAAGCTTAACGAACTTAATGAAGGAGGAATGACTATACATTGGCCTGTGTAATAGGCTGATGCAAATTAGCGGCGATCAACATTTTTTTTAATTTGCGGCCCCTTGAAATAGAACGATGTGACAATGCGGCCCTCAGACCAAAAAAGGTTGTGCACCCCTGATCTATTGTAAATAAAATGCATTGTTTTTATTTACATTTATTGACATTTTATGCAGTGTCCCAACTGTCTTAGCGTTGGGGTTGTATTAATAAGCTGCATAAATGAATCATTAACATATTTTGTTGAGATTAGCCATAAAGTGGTCAATGCCTTTAAATGAACAAACAAAAAATGAGTAAATTCTTTCTGTTGCTCTTAGGAGGTTCTTACTGCATACTGATTTATTATTGAGTTGCAAGTGCGCACTCTAGTGAGCTCATTGCATAGATGGAATTGTATAATTTAATTTAATATTATTTAACTGCTAAGGCACTAAAAAGTTTGGAAATTATTAAAAAGGAAACAAGTAAGAACCTAATGGAAGGCTTGAAACCTAATAGGTTAGAAATTGATAGATGGATAACAAGCAAAGAAGGGAGCGAAAAGTGGGATACTGTAGTAATATTTCATGTGCTTTCATGGAGATCGCACTGTGGGTAATGTGAGTAGAAAGAGATCACAGTGAACTGTGGGATAACTGTCATTTTATTCCCAAATTTGAGGGCTAGGCCTCTCAGAAGTTGTGTGGACGTATTTCAGTATTTCCAACATAGTGTCAAGGGAAATTTCAATTAAATTTGTTTTTGATAACACTACTATTGATTTATGGTTCCCTTGAAAAAGCAAATTTATGAATATTGACACACCTGTTTGGTGCACTGTATTTCCTATCATAAGAAAAACCTCATGCACCTGGAAGGCTACACCCCATTTACCTAATGTAAACTAATGTAAAAGGTGTTGATTAAATACCAGGACAATGGGGTAAGGTTAATATATATTAACCTATATGCACTAGTGTGGCCAATGATAAGACTGCTGTTCAATAGGCTCCAAACAGACTTAGGTTGTGCTCGGTTTCCATGTTTTTATCACTCTGATGCCATTGAAGTAATCCAACGATGAATTCAGAGAACAGATGTTTTCTGAGATGTTCTGCCATGTTTTAGATCCCTGTTGGTGGATAGATTCCTTTTGGACAGATTCCAGACAGGTGTCTGACAGCATATTTCAGACACCATCAAGCTCAAAAATCAGCCATGTTTAATTTCAGCTGATACAAACAGTTTCTTCCCCAAAATAAGCAGAGGTGGGATTAACAGTCAGCTGACATTATTCTCACATGTACCTGTATAACTAGATTTATAGCTCTATTTAATATGACCTCTCCTCAGATAACATTTTTAACAGAAGCAATACTCAGTTTGCTTTTACATATCATCCAAACCCAAAACTGAACAGGCTAATAGAAATGGGTTCTGAGCTCTGCTGGCGTGTCCCACGGTGTTTTTCGGTAAAGCAGCGTCAGACTTTCGTGACCCTCGAGGTATGAATAAGCTGCAGTTCAGCAGTGTTTTTCCTGAAGATGCAGTGACGTGTGCCTTACCCACATACCCGCCCTGCTGAAACCATTTCAGGGAAGCACTCTATGGGAAATGTTATGTTTGGCCAAGATGTTATACATTTGAGAGAGTGAAGAAGAGTTTAGCCAGAGTGGAAAACAAACAAAGAAAGTTAAACTACGGGACAGTAAGAAAGCAAATAATAAAATGATGGAACATGTATTTAAGACTAAACACAAGGAACAAAGTAATGTACATTCAGCATAATCCACCATGTCAAGGCATTGGGATCAAAGCTTTGCCATTTTGATATATCATCTATGGGTTACTATCACAAAATGAAAATGCTTTTGGCACCACTGTCTACCGCTGTCCACAACTTTTTTTTTCAACATTGTCTTTTTATTGATTTTCAAGCATATTATACATTTTGAGAAGTACAGAATAAATAAAAAAAAAGGAAGATCAAAAATAACAATAAAAGAAGACATGATACATGGTATTGTCATGTTTACATGTACAGTATGAGACCGGATTACTTTGCATAGACAGTTGTAAGAGAAAGTTTTTATAGCCAGCAGCCTCCACAGAGTGATCTGTAAAGAGGGCCTACACCCGGGCTAATAATCCTTTAAACACTCTTTTATAATAAGGTTGTGGGCAGCGGAGTGGCGTGTGCGCTAGAAAGCCACATCAGCCATTGGTTGTGCGCCCTTATCCTGGATTGCAAGGAGGGGGCAAAAACCAGCTCATACATCATATGCAAGTTTACCATTTGGGTCACTTCTGATATGCTAGGGGTGACAGATTGTTTCCAATGTCTCGCTATTACCTTGCGCATGGCCGTGAGGATATGGGACACTAACCATCGGAAGGATGGCTAAATGCCATCTAGATCAATGCTAAGAATCACCAGTTTTGGAGACAAGAGAGTGTGGGCGTCCAAGACCTCCTCCAGCAACTTTTCCTTCTCTCTCCATAATGGAGTGTGGGCAGAACCACCACATATGAGAGGGGGAGCCCCTTGATCCACACTTGCGCCAACAGAGGGAAGAGTAGTTTCGGACTATGTGGGACAGTCTGTCCGGTGTGAGAGACCAACGTAATTGAATCTTTCTACTCTGTTCAGCGTGGTTAATGCAGTGAGAACATTTAATTGAACAATACAGGACAGATTTCCATTGTTCCAGAGAGAAGGATTTGTTTCACTGTCCACAACTTATATGTGATGGCAAACCAGTTTAAATTCTACATCATTTGGAAAAATAAAAATGAACACAAGGAAGTCAGTGTTCAGGGACACATGGAATATTGGATTTGGATACCTCAGAAAGGACAATGTCAGGCTGGTATTTGGGGTTCATTTTCAAAAGAAACAGTACAAAAAATTTCTGGAATGTGTCTGCATTGTCAGTGGAGTTTAGCTCTACTCACGTTTGTGTTGTTGCCTTTCTGTCAGAAGTTCCCATGTTCTTGATGGCAAGAATAAAGTAATCTGCAAAAATACCAGAATCTCATAGAACTGCATTATTATTCAATGATATCTATGGATATTCATTGGTAGCTGTTCCAAAACAGATCCAGGATATGTATACAATGGCATGCAAAAGTTTGGACACCCCTGGTCAAACATACTGTTATTGTGAACAGTTAAGCAAGTTGAAGATGAAATGATCTCCAAAAGGCATAAAGTTAAAGATGACACATTTCCTTTTTATTTTAAGCAAAAGCTATTTTTATATTTTCATCTTTTACATTTTTCAAAATATCAAAAAAGGAAAAGGGCCCAAAGCAACATTTTGGACACCCAGCATGGTTAGTAGTATCTGGTAGCATCCCCTTTGGCAGATATCACTGCTTCAGGCTTAAAATTAGCGTTGAACAAAGCAAAGCATTTGAAGTGAAACTCTATCCGAAGTTTAGGAAAACTTTGATTCACAACAAATCCGAATTTCCTTACGCTTTGTGGTAACAAATCAGGTTTTCCTAAAATGGCGGCTGTACGTGTTACAAAGTGAAACTAAGTGTAGAGGAGACAAGCCAGAGAACTTCTTCCCCTGTGATCTCACAGCTAGTGTTGAGCGCGAATATTCGTATTACGAATTTTTATCGTGAATATCGGCAATTCGAGAATTCGCGAATATTTAGAATATAGTGCTATATATTCGTAATGACGAATATTCGCTTTTATTTTTTTAACACAGTACACATCAGGTCATCATCCCTCCCTTCTTCTAGCTTGTGGGCCAATGAGAAGGCTTTGTCACAGCTTAGCAACATCCCTGGCAGCCAATAGAAAAGTTGCCTACCCCTTCACTATATTAATTAAGACACTCCCCTGCAGGCATTTTGTAGAGTTTCATGTGAGAGAATACTGTGCTGTGCTTTTTCAAATTACTTTCCAAATCGCATGTAAATATTCCAGATAGTTAGTGTTAGATAGTAATAGGGAATTGTGTAGCTGAATAGCTGATAGGGTCCAGTGCAGAGTGTAGTGTAGGTTATAGATATAGTTAGCTGAAATATATAATCCATATAGTTAGTGTTAGATAGTATAGGTTATAGTGTGTGGCAGGAAAATAAATGTGCAATGTGCATGTGAGAGAGATTTCTCTGCTGTCCGTACATACATGCTACAGAAATAGAGCTGTGATGTCACAACAATACCAAGTTCAACAATCAGTATTATGACCTGATTAAAGGTGAAGTTGTATGTATTGCGCTAAAATATTTGAATCAATAGTGGCGATTTACGTGATCCTGAATACTTTGAAAAACTCTATCTGCATATAAAGCTATTGTTATGACATGCATGGAATTTAAATGTAAAACAGTGCTGTAATGTGCAATTACTTACCGTGATCAGGAGTTCTTCCTCACTATCTCGAAAGTTGCTGCCAACCATTTTCATCTAGTAGTGAGTACGTGCGTGCGCGCATAATAGCGCAATCGAAAAGAATATAATGAATATCACGAAATCACAAATATTTGGTGAATATTCGCTTAAATATTCGTGATATATCGCGAATTTGAATATTGCACCTGCCGCTCATCACTACTCACAGCCCTATAAAACCCTCATTGTGCGCGGTCTCCGCCATTGTCCCGTTAGCTGAGCATAGGAAGAGATGTGGCAAGCACTCATACACTAGGGACAGTGTTGCTGAAAACAATTAATAGAAGAATATTGCAAAGGGAGAGTGCATGGAGATTTATTCTGTGTCAGTTTTATTTATTCCTACATTTATTTATTCCTACATCAGCCGTAAACTAAGATATGTAATTTAATACCAATAAGATGGAAGCCTTTATTATTCCAGTGCCAGCGTGCCAACCAATACCATCCAGTCTGCACCCTTTAGGGGGGCCAGGTCCTAATAATGATCATCCTTATATTTTACTGGCTTTACTTCTTCCAAATCATCCTTCATAGTCTCAATGTTCTAGAAAAGTCAGCAAGATGCAGAGAGAGGAGTTGCTGGAATTTCCTGATGACATATTCTCATAGATATCAGATGATGTGGAAAAAGAGGAAAAGCAGATGGCAGAAGAAGGGCTCCCACCTGTAGGGCAGGAGAGCGATTGGGTTGGAGAAGTGGGTACAGCCCCTATTTAAAGGTGTGTTAAAGGTGCCGCATGGCCATTAACAATGGAGACCAACTATACAGTGCTAATTTGCCGTGCAGTTCTTCACCACAGCATGGCTGGAACCCCCCCCAAAGTACAGCCGCTCTGTGTGGCCGTACCCTAAGGCAGAGTGGCCTGGGTGTACCTGATTTATAGAGATTAAATACAATTTCTTGTGGAACTTCAGCGAAGCTGCCAAATCAAATTTTTCAAAACTTTGCTCGTCTCTACTTAAAATACAAAGGGAATGAGTCATCTTTAACTTTATGCCTTTTTTTTCATCCTTAACTTGCGTAACTGTTTATAGTAACAGTAATTTTGACAAGGGATGCCCAAACTTATGCATGCTACTGTAGTTTAACTAATTAATGATCAATTCACCTTTTTCTCTCCCTGCCTTCCAAGAGCCATAACAGTTTTTACTTTCTTGTGACTGAATTATCCAACCGTTCTGACTTTGGGCTAATCCTAAAGCCGTTATCCTGGCAGTTCTCTGGTAGTCACCCTTTAACCCCTATACAGAGATCTGGACTTCACTGAAAGGGAGCCACCAAGCCACTACTTCCTAGAGTAGTCCTGGTGTGGTTAACAGCTGACCCACAGAGGTCGGACACACCTGTCTCTGACCGAGGGATCAGGCTAAACTCGTAGTCAGTAACAGGCCGAGGTCAGGGCAGGAAGAGTTCGTGCAAATCTGTGAAACAGTCCAAAAGTCAGGGCAGATAGTACAGGTAGTACAGGGTCAATACATGATCAGGCATTGGTCAGATCAGCAAAGGGGGGTCAGATCAGGCAGCAGAGGTTCAGGATCCAGGAATCAAGCGAATTTCTGTACACGGGAAGGCAAGCAGATTATTGCACCTTAGCAGGATCTAGCAAGCTAGTAAACCTGTTCCTCAGGCAAAGAATGAGACACACAGCACCACTTAGGGCGGGTTCGCATCAATATTATGAATTCTGTTATTGCTTTCCGTCAGGGCCGGCGCCACCCATAAGCAAGGTACGCCACCACATAGAGCGCACTCTTGCTGGAGGCGCTGGCCCCCGGACCCCTCCCCGCAGCGCGGCTTCCTAGCTAATTTATTCACTTCACTTGCCTCTGTGTAATCTCGCACAGGCAGAAGCATCGTCGAGCAAAGTGTGCATGCGCCTTCTTACAGAGCACCTCGTTCGACGATGCCTCTGCCAGTGCGATATTACACAGAGGCAAGTGAAGTGAATAAATTAGCTAGGAGGCGGCGCTGGGCGGGGAGGGGATCTGTGGATGACACTTGACGGGATCTGTGGATGACACTTGTGGGGATCTGTGGATGGCACTTGTGGGGATCTGTGGATGGCACTTGTGGGGATCTGTGGATGACACTTGTGGGGATCTGTGAATAACACTTGGGGGATCTGTGGATGACACTGTGGGGATCTGTGGATGACACTTGTGGGGGATCTGTGGATGACACTTGTGGGGGATCTGTGGATGACACTTGTGGGGGATCTGTGGATGACACTTGGGTGGGATCTGTGGATGAAACTTGGGGGGATCTGTGGATGACACTTATGGGGGATCTGTGGATGACACTTATGGGGGATCTGTGGATGACACTTATGGGGGATCTGTGGATGACACTTAGGGGGATCTGTGGATGACACTTGTGGGGATCTGTAGATGACACTTGTGGGGATCTGTAGATGACACTTGTGGGGATCTATAGATGATACTTGTGGGGATCTGTGGATGACACTTAGGGGGATCTGTGGATGACACTTATGGGGATCTGTGGATGACATGGTATGTAGCTGGAGGGAGAAAACGTGACCTTACCACAATGAAAGGTAGTCTGTATAAACAGGTGAGCGACAAAAAATGGGTGGGCCAAAGGGCGTGGCCAATAGGCGGAGTCAAGGGGGCAGCAAAATTAGCTTTTGTCTAGGGTGGCAAAAATCCTTGCACCAGTCCTGCTTTCCGTTATAACATGGATAACAATATTATTTATTTTTTGTTTATTTTTATTTCTATAATAGGGAATGGACATGATTGCTTTTCAATCCTTTCATTATTTTAAAATATTTTAACCCTTAGGATACCGGAGGTTTTTCATTTTTGCAGTTTAATTTTTTTTCCCCTATCTTCCTTGAGCCATAACTTTTTTTATTTTTCCATTCACTTAGCTGTACGAGTGCTTATTTTTTGCAGGACAAGTTGTACTTTATAATGTCACCATTTAATATGGGATACAATGTAGTGGGGAGCAGGAAAAAAATTCCAAAAAGGAGTGGAATTGGAAAAAATGCAATTCCTCCACCATTTTAGGCATTTTGTTCCCACGGTGTTCCCTATGTGGCAAAAATTACCGATGCCCTTCATTCTCTGGGTCAGTACAATTACAATGTTATAGGTTTTTTTAATGCCTAAATAGTGTAAAAATAAATTTTAACCTTTAAAAAATGTTGTTTTTTTTTACATCACCATATTCTAACCCCCATAACTTTTTTTTATATTTATACCTAATGAGTTGTGTGGGGACTCATTGTTTGTGGGCCAATCTGTAGTTTTTATTGACACCATTTTGGAGTGTGTGTGACTTTTTTATCACATTTTATTACTCTTTTTGCGTAAGAGAAGCGATGAAAAAATAGCAAATTGGCTATTTTGACCATATTTTCCGTTACGCCATTCGCCGTATTGGAAAAATATTTTTATAACTTAACAGTATGGGCGATTCTGGATGCGGTGATGCCCATGATGTTTACATTTTTTGTTATTCGTGTATTTATTTTTTTATTCTACAGAAAGGGGGGTGATTTAAGCTTTCATATTTTTTTCAATTTTTATATATATATTTTAAGTTTCTTTTAACTTTTTTATGATTTTCAAGCTCGTATTTGAGCCTATAAAATATATATATTTTTTTAATTCTGAACAATCATGGAACTTTTAGATCTATTATTTGTACAGAATTGCTTATTTCTTATGTTGGCCTGCCACCTGCTGGCCAAAATAAAAATTGCAGCTTCAATACCTTAGGTCTGTTCAGAGAGACCAGTGTATTTAATTCAATTACTGGCATCCTCATTGGCCGCAGAGGAGGTCGGTAAGAAGCCCAGAAGCGCGAGCTTCCGGGTTTTTCATCCTTTAGATGCCGTGATCTCACTTGATCACGGCATCTAAAGGCTTTAGTGACCATGATCAGCATTGTTGCCAGTTGCAGTCTTTAGCCACGGGTCTCTGCTGTTTGAAACAGCGGAGACCCGTTGGCCATGACGCCCGCTGCATGAGCGAGCAGGCGCCATGTTTGCACTTCGCTCCAGAGCTGTACATGTACAGCACTGGTAGCAAAGGGGTTAAAAACCGTTTTTTATTTGTTTTCACTTTGTTTTTAGTCCATCTAGTGGACTTGAACATGTGATCATTGGATCACATACCTTAGACAGCAGTAGACGAAATACTAAAATCTATGGCAGATTTAAGTGTGTCACATGCCCGAAAGATGTGCCAAATATATGAGAAGCATGCACCTCTGCCTAAATTTGGCCCATCCTCCAGAAGCACAGGGGGAATCAAGACTGGCATACAATATGCTGGTCTTAATAAATGTCTTCCAGTGATCATATTAAGGCATGTCTGTAGAAGGGCTTATAGGGGCTTAAATCAGGGCCGGCCTTTGGGGTGTGCGAGCTGTGCGGCCGCACAGGGCGCCATGGCAACAGGGGCGCCCGGCGGCCGACACAGCTCGCAGTCGGTCACTCTCTACTCTCTCTTACACAGGATACAGCAGCCAGCCGGCCCGACCCGAGATTGTGTTAGCGGTGAGGCGACTAGGTGAGCCTGGGCCTGGTGAGTGGCGAGCTGAGGCTGAGCCGCTGGTTCTGGAGCGTGGAGGAGTAGCTTAGGGGCGCAGGCGCAGCGTCCAAGTGCTGCAGCCTGCGCCTTCACAGAGACTAGCCGCGGAATGATCCGCCGCTCAATGTGTGACTGCGGCCGGACCGGCGGTGCGCCTCTGCAGACAGGTGGGAGGGAGCAGTCGCAGAAGACAGACAGTGTCAGTGAGTACCTACCTGGCTGTTCTTATTGTGTTTTTTTTTTAAACCAAATATCTTGAAAGACTTTCATTAAATGGGGGCAGGGTCTAATTAAGGGGGGCAGCCGGGCAGGACTACTGGATAAGGGTGACAGTCACTGGGCATGATTAAGGGGGCAGGGGACTGGATAAGGCCTAAGGGTGACACTGGGTATGATTAAGGGGCAGGGGAGTGGCTTTGGTTGACACTGGGTATGATTAAGGTGGGTAGGGGACTTGGTAAAGGTGACAGGGTATGATTAAGAAAGGCAGGGGACTGAGTGAGGGTGACAGGGTATGATTAAGGGGGCAGGGGACTGGCTCTGGTTGACACTGGGTATGATTAAGGGGGGCAGGGGACTGATTAAGGGGTGCAAATGGTTGATGAAGGGGTGCAGCCTGGGGATTGATGAAGGGGACAGGGTCTGATGAATAGAGGCAGTATATGTTGAAGGGGGGCCAGTGTCTGATGAAGGGGGCAGGGGTTTTATTGAAGGAGTGGCCAAGGGTTTTGGTGAAGGGGGTGAAGGCGGCATATGGTGTGCCTGAAATTGTCTAGAGGGGGCCAAACAAAGACTTGGGTTGAAGAAATGAGGGAGAGGCTATACATGCTTAGTGTTGAAAAATGGTTAAATATAGTGTACTGACAACATTGCTCTTGTTTCTACAATACATAAACTGACCTTGTGGATTATACTATTAAAGTGGCACTGTCACTGTCTGGGAAACTGTTTGTTACAAAGATTGTTTTCCTCTTTGTGTATGCTTAGGTGAAACGGTGGTGGGGGGGGGGGCGCCACAAGATTATCTCGCACAGGGCGCCTGAACACCTAAGGCCGGCCCTGGGCTTAATTATAGCGGGCCTTTGGAGGGCTGCAAACATTCTTAGCAATCAAATGGCCCCCTCCCTTTAAATAACCGCACAGATGCAGTGGTTGCAATAGACAGGTACACTTTATGTCACTAAAGGGTTGTCCAGACTTTGCTTAGTGATAGCCTATTCCTAGGATATGCCACTACCACCTGTTTGGCGGGAGGTACGGCACCCCGCACCAAAATCAGTTGTTTGGTGTAGCTCCGTCACCTAAAGTCAGAGGCCCGTCAACTGTGTAGTGGAGGGATCTTGGTATTACAGCACTGCTCCAATTGACTTAAGTGCTGTAGTAATGAGCTACACCGAACAGCTGATCAGCGGAGGTGTGGGGTGTCAGAACCTCGCCAGGTCAGCTAGTGACAATAGGCTATCACTTGGTAAAGGCTGGACAACCCCTTTAAATATGGGGAACTGCATAATAAAAATAATTCCACTATAGTTTTTTTTTTTGTTACGGCATTCACTGTTAAAATTAACAGAGGGTATAAATTTATTTTATAGATCAATATGTAAATGTTATATGTTTTGTGATGAACACGCAATTCGGACAAGGATAGGACTGTTCTATTAGAGGCTGGCCCTTCCGTTCTGCAAAATGCGGAATGCACGCGGCCGGTATCTGCGTTTTGCTGGTCCGTAATTTGTGGAACACTAAACACCCAACAGCTGTGTGCATGAACTCAAAGCTTAAGAAAAACTTATGCAGCATAGTGCAAGGCCTCTTTCAATGTTCACAATAAAATCTCATACAGAAACCTTTGAACACAAATGTGCTTACAGACACTACCTGTGCTATGAGTAAAGATTCAGGTAGAATCTGAAACACATTCAGTACAGACCAAAAGTTTGGACACACCTTCTCATTTAAAGAGTTTTCTTTATTTTCATGACTATGAAGGCATCAAAACTATGAATTAACACATGTGGAATTATATACATAACAAACAAGTGTGAAACAACTGAATATATGTCATATTCTAGGTTCTTCAAAATAGCCACCTTTTGCTTTGATTACTGCTTTGCACACTCTTGGCATTCTCTTGATGAGCTTCAAGAGGTAGTCCCCAACAGTCTTGAAGGAGTTCCCAGAGATGCTTAGCACTTGTTGGCCCTTTTGCCTTCACTCTGCGGTCCAGCTCACCCCAAACCATCTCGATTGGGTTCAGGTCCGGTGACTGTGGAGGCCAGGTCATCTGGCGCAGCACCCCATCACTCTCCTTCATGGTCAAATAGCCCTTACTTTCAAAGTTTTCCAAATTTTTCGGCTGACTGACTGACCTTCATTTCTTAAAGTAATGATGGCCACTCGTTTTTCTTTACTTAGCTGCTTTTTTCTTGCTATAATACAAATTCTAACAGTCTATTCAGTAGGACTATCAGCTGTGTATCCACCTGACTACTCCTCAACGCAACTGATGGTCCCAACCCCATTTATAAGGCAAGACATCCCACTTATTAAACCTGACAGGGCACACCTGTGAAGTGAAAACCATTTCAGGGGACTACCTCTTGAAGCTCATCAAGAGAATGCCAAGAGTGTGCAAAGCAGTAATCAAAGCAAAAGGTGGCTACTTTGAAGAACCTAGAATATGACATATTTTCAGTTGTTTCACACTTGTTTGTTATGTATATAATTCCACATGTGTTAATTCATAGTTTTGATGCCTTTAGTGTGAATCTACAATTTTCATAGTCATGAAAATAAAGAAAACTCTTTGAATGAGAAGGTGTGTCCAAACTTTTGGTCTGTACTGTATGCCTACTCGTGTTCAAACAGCAGATTCTGCATAAAATTTTAACCCATTCACACATTTCGACGTAACTGTATGTCCAAATTGCAAATAATTTAGTGCATTTGGACGCACAGTCACGTCCAATCTGCCTACCGGGGCTGTGACACTATAAAGTGTCACAGCCCCGGTGTCTCCGCTCTCCCTGAGAGCAGAGACACCAAAGAATATGGCAGGGGGCCAATCAGAGTGGTCCCTTGCCGGCAATCGTGATGGCAGCGGCCCGATGGTTACCATGGCAACCGGACGCCGTTGTGCAGCCGTTCCGTGCATTGGGGACTGCAATTTGCACTCCCCAATGCACGGGCAACGTCTGTGCGGCGGCTGGGACGGATCGAGACCCATTCAACTTGAACGGAGACCCATTCAACTTGAAAGGGTCAGTGATTCGTCCGCACCACAAAAAAATAGAACATGTTGCGGTCCGGAGGCACGGACAGAAACACCACGTAGTGCTTCAGTGCCTCCGTTCCGCACCGCAGCTCTGGATTGCGGACCCATTCAAGTGAATGGGTGTGCATCTGTTATGCGGGAACCACACGGCTGGCGCCCGCATATTGCGGACCCGCTGTTTGCGGGCGGCAATACGGCCACGCAATGGCTGTGTGCATGAGGCCTTAGGAATCTTGCACAAGACAGTGTGGCTTTTTCAGTATCTTGCGGCCCGCAAAAAATGGATCCACATAAATACGGATGACGGAACGTAAACATAAAAAAAAACGTTTGTGTGCAAGAGGCCTTAGTGTAAGGCCTATTGCACACGACCGTATGTTTTTTTCAGTATTTTGGGGTCCACAAAAAACGGATCCGCAAAAAATACGGATGATGTCCATGTGCATTCCGTTTTTTGTAGAACGGAACAGCTGGCCCATAATAGAACAGTACTATCCTTGTACGTTATGCGGACAATAATAGGACATGTTCTATCTTTGAACGGAATGGAAATACGGAAACTGAATGAATATGGAGTACATTTTTTTTGCAGAACCATTGAAATGAATGGTTCCGTATATGGAACGCAAAAAACGGAACGTAAAGGTGAAAAAAACTGTGTGCAAGAGGTGTAAGGCCTCATGCACACGACCGTTGTGTGCATCCGTGGCCATTGTTCCGTTTTCCATGATTTTCTGCGGACCCATTGACTTTCAATGGGTCCGTTGAAAACTCGGAAGATGCACCGTTGTTCTTCCGCGGCCATGATCCGTGTTTCGTGTCCGTAAAAAAAATAAGACCTGTCCTATTTTTTTGACGGACAATGCTTCACGGATCCCATTCAAGTCAATGGGTCCGTGAATAAACACGGATGCACACAAGATTGGCATCCGGGTCCGTGATCCGTGGCCGTTGGCAACTTTCACACAGATGGATCACAGATCCGTCTGCATAAAAGCTTTTTCAGATATGAGTTTTCACTTCGTGAAAACTCATATCCGACAGTATATTCTAACACAGAGGCGTTCCCATAGTGATGGGGACGCTTCAAGTTAAAATATATTGAGAACTGTGTACATGACTGCCCCCTGCTCCCGATCTTTTACAGGGGCTGTGATCTGCACAATTAACCCCTCAGGTGCTGCGTATCATAGCCCCCTGTAAGAGATCATGTGCTGCCAGGCAGGAGGGGGCACCCCCCCCTCCCTCCCCAGTTTTAAATTCATTGGTGGCCAGTGGGCCCCCCCCCTTGTATTTAACACATTGGTGGCCAGTGCGGCCGGCCCCCCCCTCCCCTGTAGTTAACACATTGGTGGCCACTGCGGCCGGCCCCCCCCTCCCCTGTAGTACTGTAGATTCATTGGTGGCCAGTGGGCCCCCCCTCCCTCCCCCTCCTAATTAAAATCTCCCCCCCTATCATTGGTGGCAGCGGAGAGTACCAAGAGTACAGCGGAGAGTACCGATCGGAGTCCCAGTTTAATCGCTGGGGCTCCGATCAGTAACCATTGCAACCAGTACACTACTGCAGTCCTGGTTGCCATGGTTACTTAGCAATTTTTAGAAGCATTATACTTACCTGCGAGCTGCGATGTCTGTGACCGGCCGGGCGCTCCTCCTACTGGTAAGTGACAGGTCTGTGCTATAAGCAATGCGCCGCACAGACCTTTCACTTACCAGTAGGAGGAGCGCCCGGCCGGTCACAGACATCGCAGCTCGCAGGTAAGTATAATGCTTCTGAAAATTGCTAAGTAACCATGGCAACCAGGACTGCAGTAGCGTCCTGGTTGCCATGGTTACCGATCAGAGCCCCAGCGATTAAACTGGGACTCCGATCGGTACTCTCCACTGCCACCAATGATAGGGGGGGAGATTTTAATTAGGAGGGGGAGGGAGGGGGGGCCCACTGGCCACCAATGAATCTACAGTACTACAGGGGAGGGAGGGGGGTCGGCCGCACTGGCCACCAATGTGTTAACTACAGGGGAGGGAGGGGGGGGGGCGGCCGCACTGGCCACCAATGTGTTAACTACAGGGGAGGGAGGGGGGGCCGGCCGCACTGACCACCAATGTGTTAACTACAGGGGAGGGAGGGAGGGGGGGGCCGGCCGCACTGGCCACCAATGAGTTAAATACAGGGGGGGGTCTGCCCAGCACCTGCCAGGCAGCAGGGGGCAGTCATGTACACAGTTATTTTAGTATATTCTAACCTGAAGCGTCCCCATCACCATGGGAACGCCTCTGTGTTAGAATATACTGTCGGATCTGAGTTTCACGATCTAACTCAAATCCGATGGTATATTCTAACATAGAGGCGTTCCCATGGTGATGGGGACGCTTCAAGTTAAAATATACCATCGGATTGGAGAAAACTCTGATCCGATGGTATAAAAGGGATTCCTGACTTTACATTGAAAGTCAATGGAGGACGGATCAGTTTGCAATTGCACCATATTGTATCAACGTCAAACGGATCCGTCCCCATTGACTTGCATTGTAATTCAGGACGGATCCGTTTGGCTCCGCACGGCCAGGCGGACACGAGAACAACTTTTTTTTCATGTCCGTGGATCCTCCAAAAATCAAGTAAGACCCACGGACGAAAAAACGGTCACGGATCACGGACCTACGGACCCCGTTTTTGCGGACCTTAAAAAAAAACGGTCGTGTGCATGAGGCCTAAGTGTAACACTGACAATACAGTGCATTGCAATAGATGACTATTGCAATGCACTGTATAGCAATCAGGCTCACTGGATCTTCAAGATCCAAATGGGTCTTGATAAAAAAAAAGTAGAAAAAAAAGTAGAAAAATACATAAATAAATAAAAATTTCAATAAAAATGAAAATTGTCTTTTCTTCGTTCATTTATGTCATTAAACAATAAAAAAAAACTACACATAATTGGTTTCACCGCGTCAGTAACGACCTGATCTATAAAAGTATCATGTTACTAATCCTGCCTGATGAATGCTGCAAAAAATAATTTAAAAAACAATGACGGAATTGCTGTTTTTGTCACCTCACCTCTACAAAAAAATAAAAAATAACAAGTGATCAAAAAGTCATACGCACCTCAAAATGATACCAATTCACATGGGTGCTTTTTGTGGCTAATAGAGAGTTTTGTCCACATGTTGGGACAGTCAGTTGTGAATTAAGTAGACCGTAGGCCCCCTAAATACTGACCTAGGGCAGACCCCATAAATAAATACAGACCACAGACCCTCCTTTGCCTCCTTGTTACTCTCTCATGTTAATTAAAGGGGTCTCTGGGAATGATTGAATTGCCCCCAGCAACCTGTCCTAGAATGTGAGTAGGAATGGCTGCCTCCACTTGCAAAACTGCCTAGGGTGGTGAAAGGACGGGCCTCGCTACACTGCTCTACAATAGATGGTAATAATGTGATCCTGCCTGTGATAGGCCATCATGGCTGAGCAGCCTGAAAGTGCCAGAGAGCAGTGTTTAGTGAGGCCCTGCCCCCTCATCCCTTTCCAGACAGCTCTGGCAACCAGTCCTGCTATTATTCTGAGACAGGTTGCTGGCACCCATTTTAAATCCCTCCTGGAAAACCCCTTTAAATACCATCAGATGTCATGTGACCATTTGAAGGTCCTTAATTTCTGCAGAAAGTCGCACAAAGTGATTTATAGCAAAAAACTTTATAAAACGTGATGTGCTTTAAGCCTTGGGACCAGGGATCATTGCATAAAACTGTTTTTTGTCACATTTTGTTTTGTGTTCATTCAGAGCAAAACTCAGGCCCCTTTCACACGGGTGAGTTTTCCGCGCGGGTGCAATGTGTGAGGTGAACCCGCACTGAATCTGGACCCATTCACTTTAATGGGGCCGTGCAGATGAGCGGTGATTTTCACGCATCACTTGTGCGTTGCGTGAAAATTGCAGCATGTTCTATATTCTGCGTTTTCCACGCAATGCAGGCCTCATAGAAATAAATGTGCGGATGCGGTGCGATTTTTCACGCATGGTTGATGATAGGGATGAGCAACCCCAGACCCCATTAAAGTATATTCACTGTATTATTTTCCCTTATAACATGGTTATAAGGGAAAATAATAGCATTCTTAATACAACATGCTTACTAAAATGTCGATTGAGAGGTTAAAAAATAAAATAAAAAATGTACTCACCTTATCCATTTGATTGCGCAGACGGCATCGACTTCTTTCTTCTTCTTTCAGGACCTGCAAAAGAACCTTTGATGACGTAATTGCCCTCACCACGTGGTGAGCGTGGTGACATCAGCGCAGGTCCTGCTGAATGAAGATAGGAGGATCTTCTATCTTCATTCAGCAGGACGTGCGCTGACATCACCGCGCTCACCACGTGGTGAGCGTGATTACGTCATCAAAGGTCCTTTTGCAGGTCCTGAAAGAAGAAGAAAGAAGACGATGCCGGCTGCGTAATCAAATGGATAAGGTGAGTATTTTTTTTTAACCCCTCAATCGACATTTTAGTAAGCATTCTGTATTAAGAATGCAAATTTTTTCCCTTATAACCATGTTATAAGGGAAAATAATAAAATCTCAGAACACCTAACCCAAACCGGAATTTTAGTGAAGAAGTCCGGGTTTGGGTCTGGGTACCACATTCAGTTTTTATCACGCAAAACGCATTGCACCCACGCGATAAAAACTGAACAACACAACGCAATCGCAGTCAAAACTGACTGAAATTGTGTGCTGACTTGTGTGGGTTTCCCGCAATGCCCACGCGACGCATCCAGAGCAAATCTGGGACTCCCATCTGAAAGAGGCCTTAGGGTACTTTCACACTTGTGTTGTTGGATTCCGGCAGGCAGTTCCGTCTCCGAATCTGTATGCAAACTGTTACCATCTGTAGACGGATCCGGATGCGGATCCGTCTCACAAATGCATTGCAATACCGGATCCGTCTCTCCGGTTGTCATCTGGAAAAACAGATCTGATATTTATTTTTCCCACATTTTTAAAGGTCTGCGCATGCGCAGACCCCAAAACCGGATCTGTTTTTCCAGAACACTTGGGGCCAGATCCGGCATTAATGCATTTCAATGGAAAATAATGCCGGATCCGGCATTCCGGCAAGTGTTTCGGAATTTTGGACAGAGAAAATATCGCCGCATGTTGCGGTATTTTCTCCGTCCAAAAACCGTACAGTGACTGAACTCAAGACATCCTGATGCATACTGAACAGATTGCTCTCATTCAGAATGCATTAAGATAAAACTGATCAGTTTTTTTCCGGTATTGAGTCCCTAGGACGGAACTCAATACCGGAAAAGTTTAACGCAAGTGTGAAAGTACCCTTAGTAAAACCTCTTTTGTTTTGAAGTTCGAGTTCGGCTATACGCTGAATTGAGTTATGGATTCCGTTACCATGGACCATAACGCAGTTCAATGATGGTATTCATAATGGAATGCCTGTCGAGGCATTCCGTTATGCATTCCATCGTAATAGAAGTCAATGGCCAGCATAACAGATCCGTCTAGTTTCCAGGACTTTCCTGCATAATGGAAACGAGACTGATCCGTTATGCTGGTGATAGACTTCTATTATGACAAAATGCATAACGGAATGCCTCTAAAGGCATTCCGTTATGAATACCATCATTGAATTGCATTATGGTCCATGGTAACGGAACTTGAAGTTCACTCATCCCTAGGTATGGGTAGCCGTCTATATTATAACACATCATTGGAGACAGCTTCTGTTAGCAGACACTGAATTGTGTTGTTTTTTTAAAATAAAATAACAGATTACTGGACACATGAGCAATTCCTGTAACATAGTTAAATAAAATTTATTTTTATTACATCTACAGTCTGTTACCCATGACATCAAAACAAGTAGGAAGAAAAATATACTTTACAGTAGTGTGAAACTCTCTACAACATTCTACAACTCCATTTTACCAAGCAGAAGATTATATAATCATATAACAGCAATTGGCGAGTTAGTTACACGCAGAATGTGACATGATTCAGGAAATGAGCAAATAAATATATTCTACAATTGCCTTCCAATAAGGTTCCATATCATATAGCTAAGAGAACTGGATCTGTTCATATAAGGCGTCCGTTTGACTTCCGTGTTGCATCCGTTTTTTTTTTTGCGGATCCATTGTAACAATGCCTATCCTTGTGCGCAAAACAGACAAAAATAGGACATGCTCTACATTTTTTGTGGGGCTACGGAACAGACATACAGATACAGACAGCACACAGTGTGCTGCCCGCATTTTTTGCGGACCCATTGAAATCCAATCCGCAAAAAAAAACAAAAACTAGCGGACACGGTAACAAAATCCGTTTGTGTAAATGTAGCCTTAGTATGGCTTTACAATGAACAGGGTAAATCTAGGCAAGTTACCACTAGCAAACTACTCAAGAAAAATGACGGCTATAATCTTATTGGGTGCTATGGGCAACGCTGCTTGATCCATAGACTTGGGCCAGTAAAAAGTTTTATGTAATGGTCTGTTTTAACAGTACATATGGAACGTACGTGTAGAATTTTTGCAATGGGTGTAAAGAATTCATCCAGAAATTGATCATGCTGAGAAAATATCCAGATCTTCCAAAAACCTTATTAAAGCTGATAGGACGGTGTTAGATACACATAACCTCTTTTAAATAAATACATCAAATATAATGTAAACATAAAAAGCAAGGAAATACAGGGAATAGTTATTGCACTTCATCAGTGACATAATATGTGCAATCAGCATCAACATTAACATTGATTTACAATTGTGCATAGAAATATACAATATTACATTTGTATAAAGTATCTAAAAACTACAAATAAACTACTTTAAATAAATGCATTAGTGTTTCTTTGTGGTAAAGGCCATAGACACATTTTTAGTTCATTCTTCCTAATATTTTTGTTTTTATCAAAAGTTAGATTTTTTTAATGGCTATCCAGAAAAATTACAAATGCAAGCTTTTGGGCACAAAGATTTAAAGAGGACCTGTCACCTCTCCTGACATGTCGGTGTTAATTAATTCTAGTATTCCCCATGAAATAACCAGTCTGGGGCTTTGTTTCCTAGACGTCTGCATTTTGCTATTCCTCTGTTATTCCCCCTGTAAATTTATGAATAAATGGAGTATTAACAATCTGTGTTGACAGCGTCATAGTATTTAGAGGCACACCCAACTGACAAGGTGAGCGGTGACATCTAGCTGTTAATTTAGTCACACATTTGCAGGAGGAACGCCAGACAACAGACCAATGCAGAGCTCTAAGCGCCATCAGGCAGAATGAACCCATTAACCTGAGCTTTTTTTCACTCACAACCTCTGTTCTCACAACCTCTGCTTCATACTGCAGCTCTGTTCAGATTAAGTGTTGTGTATACGCACAATCCCGCCACATGCTAACAGTTACTGCATGGGGGCTGGTTTACAGCTAGGATAGAATGATTATAAGCACAAGTAAAAAAAATAAAATCACAAGCAAACCTTGGGCTCATGCCCACAAGCGTACTTTTTCAGTGCCCTTGTGCGCATCCCTTTTTGCATGGGCACTGGCTGTGTGCACTTCACTTACGGATGCAGACCCATTGACTTGAATGGGTCTGCAATCCGCAACATATGGCCAAAGATAGAACACGTTCTATCTTTTTGCGGTGCGGAGGCACGGACCAGAAGCCGACAGTAGATTTACTTCAAACACATATTAAAAAGCTACAATAAAAAAGTGACATTTTTGGGAGGGTTTTTCCAATTTTAATGTGTTCGGAGGTTAAAGGGACTTTACACCTTACAATATAGAAACTGCATGGGGCACAAACGATCTTTAGTACGATTCTTTACCTCCTTCACAGTTTCCATATTGTCATCAACACATCCACTGTGCTCTCGAAATGTGCTGCTGACAAATGATTATTTTTGCAGCTGCATAAAAGAGTTGATCAGCCAATAAATGAGCGACCGATCAATGGCGTGCAAAAAGATCTGATGATCAGCCAAACCAACATTCAGAAGGAAGCTCGTTCCTGTGCAAATTATGTGTATTGTATGTTATTCCGCCTTTTTAATTTCAGATGTAAACTGTAAACTTGTGTTCATAGGTAAATAGGGCTAAATCCAGTGAAAAACATTGTTCGTAAACTGAATCTCCACATTTTTGTCCTCACAGAGTTTTAGGTGCTGTACATTATCTTTATAGCAGTTAGAGCCCTGTTTCCTTATACAGATCAAATCCAATGCATACAGATACAATCTACATTTTGTTTCTGCCAGCAGATGCCACTAGGGGAATTTACGAGATTACAGCATACAGTTCAGTGTGCCCAGTAGTGGCTGCGGACAGCTGTAACTATAGGTTGTGCAGGGGATTTGCAGCTCTACATAAAAAAAATGGAGAACCACTATAAAAAGATTATAATAAAGTAACCAACACAGGATGTAGGAGCTATTTAACTCCTTCATTAAGGACACAGACTTTCTTCATTTTTTCATCACAGCATTTCCAAAGCTGTAAGTTTTTTTTTTTTACATTTTTCCATCGACATAGCCGAGGGATTGTTTTATGTAGGGCAAGGTGTATTTTTTTATGTCACCATTTTGCAGTACATCAGGTGAATTGTATAACTTTAAAAGACTTTTTGGGAACAACAGTGTTAAAAAACAACAACATAATTCTGCCATTTTTTGGGGGGTTTTATTCAGCCGGTCGGTACAATTATGGAGATGTGTGAGGGCTCATTTATTGCAGGGCAACCTATAGTGTTTATTTATACCATCTTGGGATACATAAAAATTATTATTTTTTTATTCCGTTTTTTTTTAGGGAAGGCGTGCTGACCAATAAACAGCAAATCCGGCATTAGGGATTATTTTTTTACAGCGTTCACCATGCGGGTTAAATAATTAGATATTTTATAACATTAGGTTGCTACAAACATGACAATACCAATTATGTTTACTTTTTTATTATACATTTAGTCCCCTTAGGTGACTTGAACCTGAATCATTCTGAAAAACAGGCTATTACATCCTGGCTAAGGCAGGATGTATTAGCAGTTTGGACATGGCATGCCTGGGTCCTTTAAAAAAGTCCCCATCTGTCTTGCCAAGTAATTAGCACCCTGAGACTGCGTTCATAGGGTGCCGATTGGTAGACAGAGGGAGCTCCTTTCCTCTGTTTTACTGCTCAGTCCATGCTTGACCATGGCATCTAAGGGATTAAAATGATGTGATCAGAGTTATATCCTATTTCGACAGTGCCTGCTCTATAACACTGGAGACCTAGTGCTCTGTGCTGCAAATGTATGTATGTGTACTGTATATATACAGTGCATTCAGAAAGTCTTCAGACCTTTTAACTTTTTTCACATTTTGTTATGTTCCTGCCTTGTTCTAAAATAAAAAACAAGTTTCCCCCTATTATTCTGCACTCAATAACCCATAATGACAAAGTGAAAACAGAATCTTAAACATTTTTGAAAATTTATTGGAAAAACTACAATTTTGCATGAATATGCTGTAGGTATTCAGACCCTTTGATATGACAATTCAAATTTAGCTCTGGGGACCTCACATTTCTCTTGATCATCTTTGAAATGCTTCTACACTTTGATTGACGCCCACCTGTGGTAAATTCAGTTGACTGAACATGATTTCGAAAGACACAACTCTGTCTTTATATGGTCTTACAGCAGACAATGCATATCACAAGCCATGAGGAGGAAAGAAGTGCATGATTGTACGACTAAGGACATCTGTATGAAACGCGTCAACAAGCGATTTGTGCGAGGATCTGTTTGTACTTGGATTTATGTTACGTTCAATAAAGAAGACGTTTTTTACTGAATATCATTCCAGTGCCGGATATTTTCCCTTTCTTCTTAAGGTTATAAAAAAGTCTGCTGCACTGAAATAGCAGAGTGGCCTCCATAATTCTTAACTGGAAGAAGTTTGAAACAACCAGGAGTCTTACTATAACTGTCCGCCCCACTAAACTAACTAATGGGGGAAAAAAAGGGCCATAGTAAGAAAGGTGACCAGGAACCCAAAGGTAATTCTGGTTTAGCTCCAAAGATCCTGTGAGCAGATGGGAGAAACCTCTAGAATGTCAACTATCACTGCAGCATTCCATCAATCTGGGCTTTATGGCAAAGCAGCCAGAAAGAAGCCTATCTTTAGTAAAAGACACATGAGAGCCTGCCTAGAGTTTTCAAAATAGAAACAAGATTCTCTGGTCTGATTAAACCAAGATTGAATTTTCTGGCCTAAGTTAAGATTGAATTTTCTGGCCTAAGTTCTAAGCGCCATATTTAGGTGAAACCATGCACTGCCCAATACCATTACTACAGTGAAGGATGATGTTTAGCGGCTGTGACAGGGAAACTGGTCAGAGTTGAGAGAAAGCTGAATGGAGCAATGTACAGAAATATACTTAAAGATAATTTGTCACCATAAAAATGCAATGTAAGCTACAGGCAGCATGTTGTAGAGCAGAAAGAGCTGAGAAAATTAATATATAATTTCATTGGTAAAGATTCAGTATAACTTGCATTTTATTCATTTAAATTCCTGCTCATTCTGGGCTTTGAAGTCAGGGAGGCGGTCCTATCAGTGATTGACAGCTATCTCTGTGTACACAGTCATAGAGGAAAGGCTGTTAATCACTGATAGGACCGTCGCCTTTACTTTAAAGCCCAGAATGAAATCGAATTTTAATGAATAAATTACAACTTATACTGAATCTTTTCCCACAAAACTATATATCTATCTACTCAGCTCCTCCTGCTCTATAACATGCTACATGTATCTCAAACACCATATTCTTTTAAATGAAAATCTTATCCAGAGTCTGGACCTCAGACTGGGCCATAGATTTACTTTCCAGCAAGACGGTGACCCTAGGCACACAGCCAAGACAACATAGGAGTGGTTTAGGGACAATTCTGTGAATGTTCTTAAGTGGCCCAGCCGGAGCCTTGACTTGAACCCAATTGAAGAGACTTGAAAATGGCTGTCCCCATCCAACCTGACAGAGCTTGAGAGGATCTGCAGAGAAGAATGTCATAAAATCCCCAAATCCAGATGTGCAAACCATCTTTCCCAAGAAGACTGGATGCTGTAATCACTGCCAAAGATGCTTCAACTAAGTACTGAGTAAAGGGTCTGAATACTTATATCAATGAAATATTTAGCTTTTTTCTTTTCAATAAATTAGTAAAGATTTCAAGCATTCAGTTTTCACTTTGTGATTATGGGGTGTTGAGTGCAGAATGATGGGGGAAAAACTAGATTTTTTTTAACACAAGGTCGCAACCAGGGGTGTAGCTATAGGGGGTGCAGAGGTAACAGTCGATACTGGGCCCAGTAGCCTGAGGGGGCCCAAAGACCCTTGTGCCATATAAGAAGACACTGGCATTATAGAAAGTACATGCAGGCCAAGTTACACCTCTGGCTGGAGAGAAGGGGTAAGGTTAAGAATTTGGAATGGGGGAGGTGCCGTTTCAATTTTTGCCTCAGGCAGCACGTAGGCTATGTGCTTCCCTGCCACTGGCCATAAAGTACTGAGGGAAGGGGGCCCAAGCTGAACTCTTGCACCAGGGCCCATGAGCCTTTAGCTACACCCCTGGTCGCAGCCTAACAAAGTGGGAAAAAAGTGAAAGGGTCTAAAGACTTTCTGAATACTATATATATATATATATATATATATATATATATATACACACAGTACAGACCAAAAGTTTGGACACACCTTCTCATTCAAAGAGTTTTCTTTATTTTCATGACTATGAAAATTGTAGATTCACACTGAAGGCATCAAAACTATAAATTAACACATGTGGAATTATATACATAACAAACAAGTGTGAAACAACTGAAAATATGTCATTCTAGGTTCTTCAAAGTAGCCACCTTTTGTTTTGATTACTGCTTTGCACACTCTTGGCATTCTCTTGATGAGCTTCAAGAGGTAGTCCCCTGAAATGGTTTTCACTTCACAGGTGTGCCCTGTCAGGTTTAATAAGTGGGATTTCTTGCCTTATAAATGGTGTTGGGACCATCAGCATTGAGGAGAAGTCAGGTGGATACACAGCTGATAGTCCTACTGAATAGACTGTTAGAATTTGTATTATTGCAAGAAAAAAGCAGCTAAGTAAAGAAAAACGAGTGGCCATCATTACTTTAAGAAATGAAGGTCAGTCAGTCAGCCGAAAAATTGGGAAAACTTTGAAAGTAAGGGCTATTTGACCATGAAAGAGAGTGATGGGGTGCTGCGCCAGATGACCTGGCCTCCACAGTCACCGGACCTGAACCCAATTGAGATGGTTTGGGGGGAGCTGGACCGCAGAGTGAAGGCAAAAGGGCCAACAAGTGCTAAGCATCTCTAGGAACTCCTTCAAGACTGTTGGAAGACCATTTCAGGGGACTACCTCTTGAAGCTAATCAAGAGAATGCCAAGAGTGTGCAAAGCAGTAATCAAAGCAAAAGGTGGCTACTTTGAAGAACCTAGAATATGACATATTTTCAGTTGTTTCACACTTGTTTGTTATGTATATAATTCCACATGTGTTAATTCATAGTTTTGATGCCTTCATAGTCATGAAAATAAAGAAAACTCTTTGAATGAGAAGGTGTGTCCAAACTTTTGGTCTGTACTGTATATATATATATATATATATATATATAAAGAAGGACGTATATATGTATGTATGTATGTATGTTCCGCGATCACTCAAAAACGCAACCATAGATTTCAACTAAACCTGGTATACACATCCCTTGCTACCTGGAAAGAAATCTTGTGGGGGTCACAGCTCTCTAAAATGTACCGTTCCTGAGATATTCCCAAATAATTACCTGCATTAGCCAATACAAGCTTGCAAGTCTTTCTCTTCATATCCCAACTGCCATACACACGGTCACATGTCCCTTATTAGCCAATAGAAGCTCGCAGGCCCTTAGTCTCCACATACACACAGTTTTACTCCAGGTTTCCATAACAACCCAGCTAGTTTTCTTCACTGCTGTAGGTCGCGCGACAATAAGTCACAAGACACATAGGGCACAACTACACTGCTACATGTGTCGCGCGATATTGATGTGCCGCAACAATTTTTATAATGATAGTCTATGGTGTTGCACTGCGACATGTGACATGCTGCGACTGCGATGCGACAATCGCAGAAAAATCCATCTTAGATGGATGTTTTGCAACTGTTGTGTCGCAGTTGCAGCATGTCACATGTCACAGTGCGACACCATAGCTTATCATTATAAAAATTGTTGAGACAAAATGTCGCACGACACATGTCATCGTGTAGCCCTAGCATTAAAGAGGTGTTCACTGTGGATGTTACTGTTAAGTGGGAAGGCCGCTGTGAAGGTCACTGTTAAAGGGGCGGACACTGTGGAGGTCACTGTTAAGGGGGAAGGGGCAACTATTAAAGGGGCAACTGCTGTGGAGGTCACTGTTAGGGCAGCGGGGTACTGTGGAGATCACTGTTAAGGGGGCGAGCTGTAACGAGGTCACTGTCAAGGGAGTGGAGTGCTGTGAATCTCACTGTTAAAGGGGATGGGCTGCTGTGGAGGTCCCATTTTAAAGTGGCGGGGCACTGTGGGGTTGGTGTTAAGGGGTGGGGGACTGTGGAGTTCACTGTTAAAGGGGTTGTCCGGGTTCAGAGCTGAACCCGGACATCCCTCCATTTTCACCCCGGCAGCTTCCCTGACATGAGCATCGTAGCAGTTCATGCTCCGATGCTCTCCTTTGCCCTGCGCTAAATTGCACAGGGCAAAGGCATTTTTAGGAGTTCCGGTGACGTACCGGGGCTCTCCATGGGGGTGACAGGAACCCCGGTGACGTCACCGGCACTGATGGGCGGGATTTAGCTCTGCCCTAGCCAGTAAAACCGCTAGGGCAGAGCTAAAGCCCACTCCTCAGAGCCGATGACGTCACTGAACACACTCCCGAGCGGAGGTTACCGCCCGGCAGTGTGTTATTGAAAACAAAAAAAGCCTGTGCCCTGCGCGATTTAGCGCAGGGCACGGGAGCGCATCGGAGCATGAGATGCTCCGATGCTAGCCTCAGGGGGGCTGCCTGGGTGAAAAAAAGGGTATGTCCGGGTTCAGCTCTGAACCCGGACAACCCCTTTAAAGGGGCGGGTGCTGTAGAGGTCACTGTTATGGGGGATACTGTCTATCTTTTAACAACACACACAAACATTAAATGAAATAGATGAAATATACCCATGTGAAGCCGGATCCTTCTGCTAGTATGTACAGTATATATATATATATATATATATATATACATATATATACACACACACACAATCATTTTGTAGTTGGTGTGAGCTTCCTTTTATAGTTTAGCTACTTTTATCTTTATGCAACTAATAGTTTCAACTGTGATATGTATTATACTGTATAATAGCTTTCATTGACGTCAGTGGCGTCCAGCAGCATACAGCTCAGAGATAAGGATGTCTCTGCATTATATAATTCCTTCTTTTTATTAATCAGAGGATGTCCTCACACAGAGAACACCACCAATGCTACTGTATCTTCTGATGCATATCTAAAATTGTGTGCAGAGGTTCATATTCCTTTAGGAAATCTTGTTTAAAACCATCTGAGACATTCCAAAAGTAAATGGTGTTGAACTAGTCCAGTCCATTATTCCCTACAGCTCAGGCCAGCAATACACAAGCACTTTTGGTTCATATTACCTGCCAGCATTTTCATTTCAATTACTGTTGTAAAGAGCTGGAAATTGTTCATGTGAGGTTGGATGTTCAAATATTGTAAAGAACTGGAAATTGAGGTATTAACAAAGCATTTGTTTGGCTACAAAAAATGAATATAATAGCCTTGTGCCATTATAGTAATAGAAAATACAAAGCAGTGTTTAAAGAGGTTGCACTAGATTGTAAATAAGGGCCTATTCTTTTTAAACAACAGCACCACTCTTTTCTATGGGCTAAGTCTAGTATTGCGGCTCACATACAACTGAATCAGTTTCAGTTGCAATATCAGTTTCAACCCATAGATAAGATTGGAGCTACAGTATTTCTGGAATTAAAGCAGATCCTTTATTTGAAGGCGCTGACCCATAAAAACATTTAGCACCTATCCACCAGATAGCTGATAAACGTATGATGTCTGGGAGCCTGAATGGTGGGACCCCCACCAATCATGAGGACAGGGATGCCCACCTTCCCTATGTGAATGGAGTAGTAATGACACTTCTATGGTACTGCTGAGTACAACGCTTGGCTATCTTCAGCAGTTTCACAGAAGTGAATAGAGCGGTGGTCACACGTTCTTACTACTGCTTTATTCACAGAGGGGGCTTGAGGTCCCTCATTCTCATGGGTCAGACCCCCAGTAATCATACCTTTATCATGTATCCTATCTATAGGTAATACATGCTGTTCATGGGCTAACCCTTTTAAATTTTTACAGTTTATGGATCATTCTATCCTTTTAAAGAAGTAAGTTTTCAGTTCTAAAGACTATTGTGAATTCTCAAATGAAGTCTATAGATACAAATTTCTATTAAATTCACTAATTTAAAACTTTTCAAGTGGTGAACACCTATTCTGAAGTTTCCTGCTGCAATTTTCTATTCTAGTTTTACATATACGGATATGTCCACACGGGGCATGAACACTGCAAATTTGCCACAGCGGATTTGCATGTGGCACATCCGCAGTCTTTTATGGTATCAGCAATGTGGATGAGAATTTAAGAATTCTCATCCAGACTGTGAAAAAATCTGCTGCGTCAACTGATTATCCCTGGCACTTTGCTTTTGGCATGAATGCCTTGTGTTAAAATGTCTGTATTAACACACTGAGCTCATTTTGGACATGTTTTGATGGACCAACTAGAAACATTATGAGCTAAAGCAATATGATATCAACCATAAAAAGGCAACATTTTTTTTCAGACGGCAGCAACAAAATATCTTAGGTCTGACAACGCCAAGGTTTTACTGGAGGTAGAGGAAAAAGACCGGGACTGTTTGTGGCGCTGCTGGGAAGGCACGACTCCAAAGAAGTGAAGATCAAATGAAAGTCCATATTGTTCTTTAAAAGCAATGCATTTTGGGATCGAGCAGATCTCTTCATCAGGCAGAATACACCACCTGATGGTGTATTCTGCCTGACAAAGGGATCCTTCCAATCCCGAAATGCATTGCTTTTAAACACCAATAAATCCTCTCATCTTATCTTCACTTCTTTAGAAGAGTGCCTTCCCAGCGGTACCGCGAACAGTCCTGGTCTTTTTCCTCTACCTCCAGTTAAGCTTCCGGATTAGATACTGGAGGAACTGGTGCAGCCGCCAGCCCAGCTCCTTACAGCCCTGAATCTGGGGGAATTTTCACTCACCCACGGTCCTGCAATATTGCTCTCCCTTTTTTATTCTAGATACCAAAGCCAAAGTTTTACATTATAAATATCAAGTTGGTCCAGTCAAAAGTGTCACCAAGTGCAGAGAAATATGGTTCCTCCAACGCAATGATTACAAGCAATCTACACTACACATGACTTATTGCTTATGAGTGTGATTCATCCATTAATTAGATTGCAAATGACTCATCTTATTGAAAAACAGGCCACCCAGAAACGGAACCACGAAGAGCATTCCAGGGTAAAAGGGTGGGACAGCCTGATATCCAATGTCGCATACACTTATTTAGCACAAATATGTGTAAGTAAGTAGAGTGTATGATAGGAGAGAGCCATGATTCAGGCATGTAGTGCAGTTGTGAATGTTATAAAATAATTTAAAACTTTAACAACCACAAACCAATGCATTTATAGAAAGCATCTAGACACATACACCTGTGTTACAGACACAGTAAAGGAAATTTGAACATCTCAAACCCTTGGAAATAGCTGGTAAGATTCTTGAACACAGCATTTTTAGCATGTGAGAGAGGAAGTGGTGAAGTTAGCCTTGTCATGCCAAGACCCGCCCTTAGTTGATGGCAATGGTCCAGCTGGTAAATGCCCAAGTCATCTCATGGAAGGTCACAGCACCAGAACTGCTCAAATGTCTCACAGCAGACGCCACACAGCAGTGTTTCTGAATAACAGAATACAATACTTATTAGTTCAACAGTTCACTTTGTTATTTCTCTCCTAATTCATTATTTGTGTTACTTTAGGCTATACTACTCTCCAGACCTTTATTACTTGTGAGGAAAGTTAGCCAGAATTTCAGGTTAAACTTTCCTTTTGCTGAAACAGTTCTGCCAAATGCTCCTTAGCAACAGACAGAAAATGTCATTCTTTTAGTAACAATATAGGATAGGGTGACAGCTCTAAGCATGTCGTTATAAGCAGCATCTCACAAAATGTTAAATATCTTAGTAAACCTAAGCAAAAAGAGCTAGAGATTATATAATTGATATTCGAGTTTTGCAGCACATGAAATATTTATGAGAATCAATGGTAGGAGAGATCGACTTCTCCATTACAATGATAATAATATTTATCAGGCATTTATAGAAATTGCGGTTAAGAAAGGAGAACTCTTTACAAATCAGTTGTTTCCCATCATCTTTATTACATAATTATATTACTTATATAAACTATTTGGTGCATCTTCAGTCTCTGAAAGTTCTCCCTAATACCAATTACCATTGGCAATGCAACAGCCTGTGTCACACACAGGTTAAAAGGCTGTATATATAGGAGATACTACAGATGGGATCTCCAACAGCTTACGATGGACCATATCTTAGTGAGCATTTTTTGTGTGACACTAGGATTGTGTTAACAGTCTAATTAAAAAAAGTCAATATAAGACCTCATGCTCAAGGCGATGTCTGTTACCCTGTACGGTGTGTAGGGATTTCCTACAGGTGGCATAGAGTACCTACTGTATATGGCACTATTTAATTTTTATTTACAGATCTGCAATGAATTGAGAAAAAGAAACTGTATGCCTCCATGTAAGATGTGTGACAGTCAAAGGTTCAGCATATGGTGCCATATATGGGATCCATATATCACAGATCCTAAATACAGACATGTGCATGAGGCTTAATAATGAAAGTAGGGACCAGAAATAATACTACTTCATAGTGTACACTAGCTTTGATTCACTTTCATGTTGTGCATAAAATGTGTTCTACTTGCACACTTAAAGGGATTCTGTCACCTCGTTTTAGCTTATAGAGATGCGGACATGCACGGCTAGATCGCCGCTATCATGTCTGCAATATACCTGTCCTATAGGGCTGTGTGCTTTTATTGTGTTTAAAAAATTATTTTATAGATATGTAAATGAGCCTGGTAATCGCGAGATTACGCCTATCTAACTGTGAGCTAGGAGGAGATTCGGGGGACGCAGGCAGTGCTGGGCTCCTTCACAGGGGGGCATTGCTGGGCTCCAAAAAGGTTAGTACAGCCCCTTGGGCTCCTTACCAGGGTGATTTACGTATCTATAAAATAATTTTTGAACACAATAAAAGCACACAGCCCTATAGGACAGGTATACTGCGGACATGCTAGCGGCGATCTAGCCGTGCATGTCCGCATCTCTATAAGCTAAAACAAGGTGACAGACTCCCTTTAATTGCACACTACTGCTTTTTACAAATACTGTATATTGAATGTATTTATTTTATACAGAAAATGTGGATAACTCTGATTTGTTTCAAATCTTAGACCTGGCCAATCAATTCTCACATCTGTGTACATTCTGTATATTACAATTGCATATAACTCAGTGAAAATACACTACTCACTAAAAGTTGGGGATATTTGGCTTTCTGGTGAAATTTATGGAAAGCGTTAAAAGTTCACGCTACAGAAATATTATATCATGAAAGTAGGGCATTTAAGTAGAAGCATGCAATAGTGATTTCCTCATCTCAAACTATTTATTGAAACAAAAGCCAACAACAGTGGTGGGTATACCCCCACAAAAAATGTCAATGTCTCAGTAACTTGTCATGTGGCCTTGAGCATCAATTACAGCTTGACAATGACATCTCATGCTGTTCACAAGTCGACTTATTGTCTGCTGAGGCATGACATCCCACTCTTCTTGAAGGGCGGCCCTCAGGTCATTGAGGTTCTGGAGTACACAGTTACAAGCCTCCACACAGCGACTCAGCTGTTCCCATAGGTTTTCAACAGGATTCAGGTCTGGAGGAAGTGCAGGCCATTCCATTTGAGGTTCCCCAGTCTCCAGTAGCCATTCCCTAATGATCCGACCTCGACGAGCTGGCGCATTGTCGTCCTTTAAAATGAAATTAGGCCTGTGTTGTTCATGCAACTGCACAATGACTGGATTAATGATGTTATTCAAGTAGTATGGACTTGTCACAAAGTGTAGGGCAGTTCTGTATTGACTAGACACACCTGCCCACAGTGTAACACCTCTGCCACCAAAGGCTCGTCTGGTGACAATAGTGGCTGACGCATTGCGCTCTTCTTGAAGTCTCCAACATCGTAGGTGGCCATCATTTCTGCTAAGCGTGAATCGACTTTCATCAGTGAACAGCACTGTGGTTCACTGGTCCCTCGTCCAGTGTAGATGCTCCCTGGCTCAGGCAAGACAATGATGCCTGTGCCTGGTGGTGTGGTCAGGTAACCTTGAAGGTCGTCTAGCACACAGACCATGCTGATGTAAACGGTTTTAAATGCTCTGACGTGACACTTGGGTGCCTCTCACCTCCCTTAAATGTGCCTGGAGTGGTGTGGCATTCATCATCCGGTTCCGTAGGGCATTGATCACAATAAATCGGTCACCAGTGTAGGATGTGGCTAAAGAACATCCACTTCTATGCCTTTCTGTGACTCTTCCAGTCTCCCTGTATCTCTGTTGCAACCTGCTGATGACACTCTGTGACACTCTAATCTCAGTGGCTACTTCCGTCTTAGAACATCCTGCTTGAAGCCTTGCAATGGCGAGGTACTGTTGATCAATTGTATCGTCTTGGTCTCATGATGTCAAAATGTGAACAACATGATGATGAGGACTGTTTAAATACAATTATAATTGAACCAGGAAATTTATTG
The DNA here is from genome assembly GCF_905171765.1 of Bufo bufo. Lineage (NCBI taxonomy): Eukaryota > Metazoa > Chordata > Amphibia > Anura > Bufonidae > Bufo > Bufo bufo. The sequence goes on along the minus strand of NC_053393.1, from coordinate 365,633,668 downwards.
GGCGATTCATGGATCAAACACCTGTTGTGAATTTTGCCGTTAAGCTCCTTGTTAGAGAACAGCAAGTTGTGCAAAAAGTACTGAAACATTGAACAGTTGGACATGTGCATTCAAAAGTTTAGAGAAGGTCACATTAAGTTCACCTGTAAAGGTTAGAGTGCATTTTAGGTGCATCCTGAAATTTCACCCACAAGCCAAATATCCCAAACTTAATATACTAAATTAATAGTAGTAATTGGCAGTTAACCACAAGGGTAAAGCCTGAGGGTGCGGCCAAGCCTCATTCCACTGAGGCAGCCAATGGTCACACAATTTTGATATGAAAAACTGCCTGCCAAGCATGGGCGTTACTTGGCAGAACTGTCAGGCAGTGCACTGGAGTGAAAAACTATTTAAGAAAAAGGCAAGAAACAGGAAAGATTCACACACATGAACCACAATCTCAGATTTAAGTTTAGCTAATATACAGTCAGGTCCATAAATATTGGGACATTAACACAATTCTAACATTTTTGGCTCTATACACCACCACAATGGATTTGAAATGAAACGAACTGAAACGACTGTCGGCTTTAATTTGAGGGTATTTACATCCAAATCAGGTGAACGGTGTAGGAATTACAACAGTTTGCATATGTGCCTCCCACTTGTTAAGGAACCAAAAGTAATGGGACAGAATAATAATCAAACTTTCACTTTTTAATACTTGGTTGCAAATCCTTTGCAGTCAATTACAGCCTGGAGTCTGGAACGCATAGACATCACCAGATGCTGGGTTTCAGGCCTGGTGATATCTCTGCAAGGCCTCTACTGCAACTGTCTTCACTTCCTGCTTGTTCTTGGGGCATTTTCCCTTCAGTTTTGTCTTCAGCAAGTAAAATGCATGCTCAATCGTATTCAGGTCAGGTGATTGACTTGGACATTGCATAACATTCCATTTCTTTCCCTTAAATAACTCTTTGGTTGTTTTTGCTATATGCTTTGGGTCATTGTCCATCTGCACTTTGAAGCGCCATCCAATAAGTTCTGAAGCATTTGGTTGAATATGAGCAGATAATATTGCCCGAAACACTTCAGAATTCATCCTGCTGCTTTTGTCATCAGTCACATCATCAATAAATACAAGAGAACCAGTTCCATTGGAAGCCATACATGCCCACGCCATGACACTACCACCACCATGCTTCACTGATGAGGTGGTATGCTTAGGATCATGAGCAGTTCCTTTCCTTCTCCATACTCTTCTCTTCCCATCACTCTCGTACAAGTTGATCTTGGTCTTATCTGTCCATAGGATGTTGTTCCAGAACTGTGAAGGCTTTTTTAGATGTCGTTTGGCAAACTCTAATCTGGCCTTCCTGTTTTTGAGGCTCACCAATGGTTTACATCTTGTGGTGAACCTTCTGTATTCACTCTGGTGAAGTCTTCTCTTGATTGTTGACTTTGACACACATACACCTACGTCCTGAGAGTGTTCTTGATCTGGCCAACTGTTGTGAAGGGTGTTTTCTTCACCAGGGAAAGAATTCTTCGGTCATCCACCACAGTTATTTTCCGTGGTCTTCCGGGTCTTTTGGTGTTGCTGAGCTCACCGGTGCGTTCCTTCTTTTTAAGAATGTTCCAAACTGTTGTTTTGGCCATGCCTAATGTTTTTGCTATCTCTCTGATGGGTTTGTTTTGTTTTTTCAGCCTAATGATGGCTTGCTTCACTAATAGTGACAGCTCTTTGGATCTCATTTTGAGAGTTGACAGCAACAGATTCCAAATGCAAATAGCACACTTGAAATGAACTCTGGACCTTTTATCTGCTCATTGTAATTGTGGTAATGAGGGAATAACACACACCTGGCCGTCGTATAGCTGAGAAGCCAATTGTCCCATTACTTTTGGTTCCTTAACAAGTGGGAGGCACATATCCAAACTGTTGTAATTCCTACACCGTTCACCTGATTTGGATGTAAATACCCTGAAATTAAAGCTGACAGTCTGCAGTTAAAGCACATCTTGTTCGTTTAATTTCAAATCCATTGTGGTGGTGTATAGAGCCAAAAATGTTAGAATTGTGTCGATGTCCCAATATTTATGGACCTGACTGTATATCCTGTGACAGTGCCCACAAAGAGCCTTATTGAACAAATGCTTTAAAACATACGATCCATGCAGTTCATGTTTTATCTTGGTCATCAAATTTCAACAAACCTGTTCATTACTAGTCTGGAATATGTCACTTGCCCAGAGGTGCCTCAGATACAGTACAGCTTTTAGTTTTTTTCTGAAATGAAAATAATAATAATGAATACATTTTTATAGAATAATTGTGGTCAAGACATAAATGAAACACATGAAAATGATGATCAGCCGGCACTCCGTAACCAATGGCGTGGTGCTCGCATCCGAGATCACGATCTCATAAATATAGTAAGGAAAGACCGGCACTCACTGTAGCTTGAAGAAAAGGAAATCTTTATTGTCACATATAATCCGTGACGCGTTGCGACTCACATCTGGAGCCTTCCTCAGATTTGAGGAAGGCTCCAGATGTGAGTCGCAACGCGTCACGGATTATATGTGACAATAAAGATTTCCTTTTCTTCAAGCTACAGTGAGTGCCGGTCTTTCCTTACTATAAATGAAACACAATCTTAAACATACTGGTATGAATCTAACACTTTTACATGTTATGAGTAGTGTTGAGCGCGAATATTCGAATAGCGAATATTATTCGCGAATATTGCAACTTCAAAAAATATAGTGCTATATATTCGTTATAGCGAATATTCGTTATAGCGAATATTATTCGTTATAGCTATATATTCGTTATAGCGAATATTTTTTTCCCATCTGAACAGTGAACACATGATTCCTCCCTGGTTCTTGCTTGTGGGCCAATGAGTCATTGGCCCACAAGCAACTTAAGCAAGGAGGAATCATGATGACTTTAGATGGGAAAAAAAATGACGAATATTCGAAAAAACTAATATATAGCACTATAGCGAATATATAAGTTTTTTAGAATATTTGTCTTTTTTTAATCCTGTACAGTTGTTCCGGAATACTCCTCCCCGACAAGCGTCCCCGTCACCATGGGAACACCTGGTGGTTAGAATATACCATTGGATCTGAGTTTTTACGATCTGAGTGAAATTGTGAAAACTCAGATCCGATGGTATATTCTAACCCGAGGCATTCCCACGGTGATGGGGACGCTTGTCGGGGAGGAGTATGCCGAAGTGAAACAACTGTACAGGTAGAAAAAAATTACGAATATTCTAAAAAACGAATATATATCACTATATCGAATATTGTGCTATATATTTGTTTTTAGAATATTCGCGAATATAAAGAATATTCTACAAAAAAATTGCAAAATATCGAATATGGCCCCTGCCTCTCATAACTAGTTATGAGATAGCAAGGTATTCTAAGCATGCCAAAGTTGCATGTCTATTGCCTTAATAATGTCTTATGGCATTACTTTTAGGGCTAATACAAATCTACTTGAAGAAATGTATATAGTACCCTTTATTCTCCATTTAAAAATATGAAAATAGTTTTTTTTAACATCTTTGAAGAAATATAATTACTTAAAGCTATAGGCTCAGAATTCTGGCTTCAAAAAGTTGTAAAATTGGGCTTTTGCGACTTTTTGCATTCTTACACCACTCACTCCAGTTCTGAAATATGGGTGGGGAAGTGGGTGTGGCTAGCTATGTTAATTTGTTTTATCCAGATTTATCAATGAGACTTTTTTCAAAAGTCGCAATCTCACTCCAGTAAGAGGATGGAGTAGGAAAACTGGAGTAGTTTTCTAGACAAAAGTGTTAGGTTTATGGATTAGACAAATTTATCAAACAATATGCGACAGTTGATAAATGTGGCATAAAGTACTCCAACACAGACTCAAGCAAAACTGACTTCAAATATTACCCTCATGATAAATTCCCCCAAATATATCCACCTGCACCTGAACTTTACTGCCAAAATCAGATAATGCTTTTTACAATTTTTTTCAATTCAGCCAATTTTAGGTTGGTTCGTGACATGTATAAAACGTATACAGGAGATCGCAGGGGGTGCTGAGAGTTGGGCCACCTCCAATCTAATACTTCATTCACACAGTCAATGTTCGGTCAGTGATTTCCTTCAGTGATTTGGAGCCAAAACTAGGTACGGCTCTAAACAAAGAACAGGTGCAGATCTTTCCCTTATACTTTATTTCTGTGTGTGTGTGTGGGGGGCTACAATCCTGGTTTTGGCTCACAGTCACTTATGTAACATACTCACCAAAACACTAATTTGTGAATAAGGAATAATATTAATGGCCTATTCTAAGGATAAAGTCCCAGATGACCCCTTTAATTTGTCCTGTAGTAAACTACAAAAGGTGCCCACAAACACATTGTCAAAGGTTGAAGACCCCCAATAGTGCATCAGCCATGGCTGCTACCATAAGAGCCACTGACGTCTACACGGCAATGTGGCAGTGTCACCGCCAGCTCTCTGAGAAGCTCTGGCAGACGTTCTTCTGTACCTCTTGCATAATGTTCTTTGTTTTGGTTTCACTTTGTCATCTCTTTTCCTTCTCCCAGCTGTCATCTATTTACACTGATTGCCTCCCTTTATATTCCCTCCCATACTGCCTCACTTTGCGGTTTATACTACTTCCTGGATTGTGTTCACTGCTAGATGCTGCAACTGCTGGTTCCTCAGATAAGTCTTTTCCTTTATTTGTGTTTCCGTGCTGGCTTGATTCTAGGTGACCCCGACTCCCTCCGTATTAAGTGCAGGGAGCCGGTGGTCGTGTCCCCTCACTATTATAGGGTTTTCAGGTGTCACACAGTCTAGGTACGAGGGCATGCAATTATCTATCATAAAGATCTTTGCATGGGCAGAGCAGTCAGGGAGAGCTCTAGGGGTTTTATAGGGCTCACCCATATGTTCCTTAGTTTGAGATCAAGTCAGTCGGATGTTTATTTATAACTTCCAGTTTTCTGCAACACCATCCATGACAGGCAGCCACAGTTGCCCCCTAGCAGTGTACTAACTGAAGATACCCTTACTAAAAACAGCATAAGTTTACCGCTCAGATGATACATAGTATTAGACAGATACCCTAAGTGGTAAAGTTATACAATTCTTTTTTACTTTGGTGGCCTGGATCATCTTTCACACTTACCTGGTTGGGGACATTTATAATTTGCGGTTGATTTTGTGTTATTTTTTAAGTCTGTCTTAACTTAATAATGCAGTGTACTTGGCGTGCTTGCAATGTGGTTTATACTTATACGTGTAAAAGTACACCAGAGGGTGGCCTGATGTGGAGATGTGTCTTTTGTGCGACTTTTGCAAACGACATAGTAAATGTGCCATAATCTGGGTCTAATTTCACTTTTGTCCCTTAAATATAGACTACTTTGAAAAATGGCTAGGCTAAAGTGAGGCAACTTCAGCCTACCATGCAAAGTAGAAGCCATATGTCAGTACAATTCACAAATGCAACCGTCTTTTCTGGGCCAATGTTTATTTAAAATGGACTAAGGCAAAATGGAAAACTGCTCTGTGGTCAGATGAATCAAAAATGTAAATTCTTTTTGCAAACCACAAACTCCATATTCTGCAGAATCAGGAGGAGAGGGACCATCCATTAGTGCACAGTTGCCTTAGTGATTTTGGCCTGGACAGCTTACACATCAGAAAATGCTGAACAGTACATAGTGGTTTAAGAATAACAGATGATCCGCACAATGTCTTTTTCAGGGAAGGCATTGCTTATCTCAGCAAGACAATGCTAAACCACATACTGTGTCTATCACATCAGTATGGCTTTGCAGAATTGTCCGGATGCTGAAGCGGCCTGCCTGCAGTCCAGACCTTTCACCAACGGAAAACATTTGCTGCATCATGAAACAAAAAATTCGGCAAAGAAGACCCAGGACTGTTGAGCAGTTAGAATCCTACATCAGACAAGAATGGGGCAACATTCCTTTCCCAAAACTCCAGCAGATATTTACAGACCAGTGTTAAAAGGAGACGGGATACTACACAATGGTAGACATGGCCCTTTCACAACTTTTTTGAGATGCATTGCTGCCATTAAGTTCTAAATGAGTACTTTTTTTCTTTTTTTTCCTGAAATGGTAAAATGTCTCACTTTCAATATCTGATATGTGTATTAGATTAGCAAATCATTGCATTCTGTTTTTATTTACATTTATTTAAAATTTACACAGAGTCCCATTTTTTTTTGGGGGGGGGGGGGGGCGGGAATTGGGGTTGTGCTTTGCTTATTTTCTCAGTTTAATTTTTTCAATTTTTTTCCCCTGAGATTTAATATTGGAGGTAAAGAGCAGATATTGGTTGCAAATGTATCTCAGCATAGAGCTTAAAAAGAATGTGTCATCAGAAAATGACCTATTGTTTAAATAATGTTTTTATTTTAAAAATATTTGTAAAATTTGTTTTGATGATGTTACGGTATTTTTCATTATCCATTTCAATATCTACATTTAAACAAAAGCCATAAAATCCTGCAGTGTTTGCAGTGGCCACTAAGGGCCCTATTACACGGGCAGATAGATCAGAGGATAGTTGGGAGGAAAGAGTTCTCTCATGTCAATTGCCTGTCCCTATACTGTCTCATTATTTGCCGGCAGCAGAGTGCCTATTACACAGCGCGATCTGCCGCCGGCAAACTAGGATTTTTTAACATGTTAAAAGATCCTGATTACCGTTTGCTCGTTCATCGGGTAATCGGCTGCAGTATTACACTGCCAGAAGATCGTTAACGAGCGTTCATACATATGTAATTGGGCCTTAAGCCTAATAATAGACAACACTTCTTGGTCTGTACAGATCACTTTGCTGCAGTTATCTGCTTATCTGTAATATCTACATACAATGATATCACCTCTGTGTATAAAGACAGGATCCACTATTCACAATAGGTGATTGTCAAAGCTTATCTATTCTTTCTTTGTACAATGACCTCTGCACAAGTCAGAGAGCAACCCTAGAAAACTCTTCTCATATAGGTCAATGAGATCCCCTCTAGACCATTGTGTCTAAGACCCACGTGGCTGCTGTAAAGAACTTTTCTTAATGCTTTCTAAATGCTGCTAAGAACAGCTCAGGCAAGATGGCTGCCCCCATAATTATGTTGAGAAAACAATAAATAAATCTGCAATTAGAAAATAAAAATAGATTAGAAAAAAGGATATGTTATGATCTGGTTTTAACTGGCAGATACAATTTTGGTGACACATTTCCTTTAAGACATTAAAACACCAATATGCATTTACTGCATTTCTTATGCTGTGTGTTGATCAGGGTACCATGTTACTCAGAGTGAAAGTATACACATTTATTAAAGTATAGGCTTGATTAAGATCTTTTTGTAAGTTTGCATACATGAGGGAAGACGACAGACACACTAAAGATTTGACCAAAGAACAAGCTGATGTTACATTTATCTTTCCCCTGGGCTGAGTGGTGCAAGATGACCAGTTTTGGGGACAAAAAATGTTTGTGTTATGACTCAATTCACACAGTCAGTGCTTGGTCAGTGATTTCCATCAGTGATTTTGAGCCAAAACCAGGTGTGGCTCTAACCACAGAACAGGTGCAGATCTTTCCCTTATACCTTATGACTCAGGGTCCATTCACACGTCCGTTGTTTCTTTCCTGATCTGTTCCGTTTTTTGCGGAACAGATCTGGACCCATTCATTTTCAATGGGTCCTGAAAAAAATCGGACAGCTCAATGTCTGATTTTTTTTCAGGACCCATTGAAAATGAATGGGTCCAGATCTGGTCCAGATCTGTTCCGCAAAAAACGGAACAGATCAGGAAAGAAACAACGGACGTGTGAATGGACCCTAAGGAGGCTCCAATCCTGGTTTGGGCTCACAATCACTGATGGAAATCACTGACCAAACAGTGACGTGTGAATGAGACTTTACTCTGATGTTGTACCACAAGTTTTTATTTTTTTTTTAAGCTGATTATCTTGCACCATCAGGGAATATCTTGAGACAATAGAAAAGGTAAGGAAGAAATGTCTCTATCACTTAAACCCTACTCTGACAAAAGTGATTCACATTCATTGTGCTTCTTTCTTTGTATTGATCCTGTTTATAGCATATATATATATTTGGGTGTAATTTTTCCCCCCAATACTATACAGTATATCCTCTGATTTGCCAATCAATCAATGAGCTGTGGATATGGGAAATATTTAGCTATTTTTGTATATTTAAAGACATAACACACCTTTGAAGCAACCTGCTGGTTAATTGTGTAGTGCAATTTGGAGTCTGTCAACCATGGATGTTTTATAGCTTCACTTGCACTCATTCTCCAGCTGCAGAAGAAAAAAGAATAGTAATAATGAGATCTGATTCATAAACATTACTAATGTTAGTTATATGAAAACACTATAGTGGAAAACATAGAAACTGAATTTATCCTTAGTGTTGTTATATTCGAATAACAAATTTTAATTGCGAATATCGGCACTTCTAGAATTTGCAAATATTTCGACTATAATGCTATATATTCGTTATATATCGAATATTTGTCATTTTTTCCATCTGAACACATGATTCCTCCCTGATTCTTGCTTGTGGGCCAATGATGTCATTGGCCCACAAGCAAGAAGCAGGTAGGAATCATGTGTTCACTTCAGATGGAAAAAAATGCCAAATATTCTAAAAAACGAATATATAGCACTATATTCAATATAGTACTATATATTTGTTTTTTAGAATATTCAGCATTTTTTTCCAACTGAAGTCATGAATCATGACTACAGATGGAAAAAAATGAAGAATATTCTAAAAAAACTAATATATAGCACTATATTCAATATAGTACTATATATTTGTTTTTTAGAATATTCGTCATTTTTTTCCACCTGAAGTGAACACATGATTCCTCCCTGCTTAAGTTGCTTGTGGGCCAATGAAGCAGGGAGGAATCATGTGTTCAGATGGAAAAAATTACGAATATTCGTAAAAACGAATATATAGCACTATATTCTATAGTGCTATATATTTGCTTTTGACCCACGCCTGTATTGAGCGAGTAATATTTGTATATTACGCAATCATTACCTTGGCGATTTTTGCGTAAAAAAAAAAGAATGTAGAATATAACGAATATACGAATTTGCGAATACATGACAAATATTCTACAAAATATTAGCGAAATATCACGAATTCGAATATGACCCCTGCCGCTCATCACTATTTATCCCTGTATAACTCTTCTTGCAAAAACAGTTAAGAAGACTTTACTTACCACTTTTCCTTTATCAGCAACTTAGAGATGAAATCTTTAGCAAATTCTGAGATATTATGGAATTCGTCTCCTTCAAAATCGAATTGAGATACAATGATGTTGTTTAGTGTTTCATTGTCATCTTCCCCCAAAAACGGTGAGAGCCCACTCAACCTAATGGTTAAAAAAGATAAAATGTGATGAAATTGATGTAAAATGTGGCACCAAAATATCTAAGCACAAACAATGAAGTATATGTAGATTACTGAATTAATTGATTTTCATTAATTAAAATTATTCGTTCATGGCCACCCTGGTTGACATTGCAACATGAACCTCAATGTCTGATCCTCTAGGATTAGCTCTATTTTTTTAAAATTACAAAGCGCCTACTATTATTTTGCATAGCTGTCTCATCGGAATACTGCTTCTCCTTGAGAAGAACCAGCAAATGGAATGAAGACTGTTGGCAGCTCTCCCGAAGAAAAATACACAAATTGTTCTGCTCCAACATGAAGAAAACTAGTGCCACCTATAGGTTAGATTGATGTCCTTTAAGTCAGTTTCTTATTCCAAAAGGAGTCTTGGAACATGACTTGGGTATAGGTCAGATATACGCATTGATTTATTTACTTCTTGTTGGTTATATAGCAGATTCTATAGTGCTATGCACACTCTGTACCACTCACGATTGCCTAATTTTCCAGATAAATACAGTCATCCAATCAGTTTTTAGTGGGTGGGAGGAAACCTACACAAACATGAGTGGAATATACAGCCTTCATGCAGATGTTGCCCTTGTTTGGTCATAGGTCTAGGACCACAAGGCGCTGGTGCTAACTAAAGAGTCTGTAATGAGGACAAAACCAATCCTTAAAGGGGTTCTCTGGGAAAGATTTAAAATGGCTGCCAGCAACATGTCCTAGAAAGTGAGCAGGACTGGTTGCCTCCACTTGCAGAGATGCACGGAAGGGTAAGGGGAGGGACCTCACTACACATTACACTGCTCTGCCATAGATGGTAATGATGGGATCCTGCCTATGATATTCTATCATGGCTGAGCAGCCTGACAGAAAAAAATCACCAATATGTAGTACAGTATATGCAAGTACCAGAGTGCAGAGTGTAGTGAGGCAAAGACCCCTCACCCCCTTAGGCAGCTCTGCAGGTGGAGGCAACCAGTACTGCTCACATTCTAGGATAGGTTGCAGGCAGCCATTTTGAATCATTCCCGGAGAACCACTTTAACCAATTTTGTTCTGTACTGAACTATGGTAGTTGGTTCCAAATTCATCTGCAATATCTGTGTAATCACTTTTCAAAAAATGTATTACTAGCCACTAAGGTTGCTTTTATACTAAGGACTTATACTGAGCACATGGGAAGGAGCCCTAATTTATGATAAACCAGTCAATTGCCACTCGTTTTACAAGGCCCGATGCACACAGAATGGGGGAAGAACTATTGTTACACCAATCATTCATCCCCCATTTAGAGTGTATATTATTGGCAGCACATCCTCCGCTTACATGGAAGATGTGCTTCCGACAGATTACTGTTCGTGGTGCCACATGCAAAATGTGATCGCCCATCAAACAAACTGTGGGGACACAACAAATACTGTATCTACGGTATGTCAGTTCTGCTGGCTTCGAACAAATAATGGCTGTCAAAGATGGTACCACATGATGCTTCTCAGTGAGACTAAGGCTACTTTCCCACTTGCGTTCGGAGCGGATCCGTCTGGTGTCTGTACAGATGGATCCGCTCCTATAATGCAAACGCTTGCATCCGTTCAGAACGGATCCGTCTGCATAACTGGTTTTTTCAGATCTGATTTTTCACTTCATGAAAACTCAGATCCGACAGTATATTCTAACACAGAGGCGTTCCCATGGTGATGGGGACGCTTCAAGTTAGAATATACTAAGAACTGTGCACATGACTGTCCCCTCCCTCCCTCCCCTGTAGTTAACTCATTGGTAGCCAGTGCGGCCCCCCCCTCCCTCCCTCCCCTGTATTTAACTCATTGGTGGCCAGTGCGGCCGGCCCCCCTCCCTCCCCTGTATTTAACTCATTGGCCACCAATGAGTTAAATACAGGGGAGGGAGGGGGGGCCGTCCACCAATGAGTTAAATACAGGGGAGGGAGGGGGGCCGCACTGGCCACCAATGAGTTAAATACAGGGGAGAGAGCGAGGGAGGGAGGAAGGGGGGGTCTGCCCCGGAAGAAGCCAGATCTACTGGCGAAACGGCGTTGGGTCAGGAGTTGGCCGAGAGATCTTTGCACCATTCAGGGTATGTTCAATTGTGTTCTTTTGTGTTCCTTCCATCTTAACCTCAGTCTCCACAATCGCCTCTCTTGCATTGTATTTGGGGCGTTGCTGCTATGAGACTCTGAGGTATGCTCTTTCAGCTAGTATTATTTTTCCCTGTATTTTTTTGCACTGATCTCCCGGCCTCTCCTTGGGTCCTGCTCCTCATCTGTGTGTCCCGCCTCGTGCTGCCTGTTTTATAATACATGTATGTACTGTTTATATATATTTACAATAAAGCTTTTTGGATTTTCATACATACGAAAGTTAGTTTCATTTTTTTTTTTGGTGATTATTATGACTCCTTGGGGGTCCGATGTTTTGATATCATTCTGTCCGGTTAATATTGGTTGACCATTAGAATATACTAAGAACTGTGCACATGACTGCCCCCTCCATCCCCTGTATTTAACTAATTGGTAGCCAGTGCGGCCCCCCCCCCTCCCTCCCCTGTATTTAACTCATTGGCCACCAATGAGTTAAATACAGGGGAGGGAGGGGGGCCGGCCGCACTGGCCACCAATGAGTTAAATACAGGGGAGGGAGGGAGGGGGGTCCGGCCGCACTGGCCACCAATGAGTTAAATACAAGGGAGGGAGGGGGGGCCGGCCGCACTGGCCACCAATGAGTTAAATACGAGGGAGGGAGGGGGTAAGCACTGGCCACCAATGAGTTAAATACAGGGGAGGGAGGGGGGCCGCACTGGCAACCAATGAGTTAAATACAGGGGAGGGAGGGAGGAAGGGGGGGTCTGCCCCCTGCTGCCTGGCAGCACCTGCCAGGCAGCAGGGGGCAGTCATGTACAAAGTTCTTTTAGTATATTCTAACTTGAAGCGTCCCCATCACCATGGGAACGCCTCTGTGTTAGAATATACTGTCGGATATGAGTTTCACGATCTAGCTCAAATCCGATGGTATATTCTAACATAGAGGCGTTCCCATGGTGATGGGGACGCTTCAAGTTAAACTATACCATCGGATTGGAGAAAACTCAGATCTGATGGTATATTAATAGGGATTCCTGACTTTACATAGAAAGTCAATGGGGGACGGATCCGTTTGCAATTGCACCATATTGTGTCAACGTCAAACAGATCCGTCCCCATTGACTTGCATTGTAAGTCTGGACGGATCCGTTTGGCTCCGCACGGCCAGGCGGACACCAAAACGCTGCAAGCTGCGTTCGGGTGTCCGCCTGCTGAGCGGAACGGAGGCCAAACGGTGCCAAACTGCTGCATTCTTAGCAGATCCGCATCCACTCAGAATGCATTGGGGCTGTACGGATCCGTTCGGGGCCGCTTGTGAGAGCCTTCAAACGGAACTCACAAGCGGAACCCCGAACGCAAGTGTGAACGTAGCCTAAGCCTATGTTGTGTGCATTTCAGTCCATAAAACAATGCACGAATCTGCACTGCGAAACAGTGGGATTTACTAACCAACATGTGCCAAAAACTAGCACATGTGCCATGCTACAGTTTTATTGTGCCTTTTAGACACTATGGAAGAAGGAGACTGTTAAAATGTACTAGACTTATTAATGGCATAGGCTAAAATGCTGGTCTAAAATGAACCAAAGGATGATATAAGGAAAAGTGACTAACGTGTCTTGCAAGATGCGTCAAATCTATCACACAGTGTGTGGCCCTGTGATAAATTTGGCACATCTTCTCCCTAACTGGTCTAGTTTTAAGTTGTCTAAATTTAAAACAGTAATAATAAATCAAGCCCAGAGCCTACGGGCTAAATCTAGACAGATTTGTGAATCTTTACAAGAAAAACTGTTTTGCTGTCCATTTTATCATAGCACAGTTTTGCATATCTTGCAATATGAAAGTTGAGCTATGGGCAACATATACAGTTTTTCTTGTAAAAATTCATAAATCGGCCCTAAGTTCACTGCATCTGATGGAGCATGTGAAATTTTATGTGGCTAGTAACACATGATGCTTTATGACCAATTAGCAGCATTTAGGGTCCATTCTCACGTCCGTAGTGTATTGCGGATCCACAATACACAAGGCCGCCACTGCCATAGAACTGCCTATTCTTGTCCACGATTGCGGACAAGAACAGGACATGTTCTATTTTTTTCCGGAGCTGCGAACCCGAAGTTTGTGATCGCGCTCCGGAAATGCGGATGCGGACAGAACACTGTGTCCTGTCCGCATCCATTACTGACCGATAGAGAATGAATGGGTCTGCACCCGTTCCAGATGATTGCGGAACGGTGCGGACACATTTTACGGACGTGTGAATGGATCCTAACAGAGATCATGTGATACCTGCTATCACGGAACAGTTTAACGCCTGTAAACATTTTTATTGAGAGATCTTGTTCTCACTAGTATAACTTATATGTACGGTATGTTCCTATTTAGGCTGTGATAGTGACAGGTCATAGCAGTTAAAACTTCTCTTGAACTGCTTTTCACAACCAGTGTCCTGAAAGCACATATGGCTCTTGGGCTCTCTGCATGTTGGCCCTGAACTATAGGCAGCTCTAGATGGGATTATGAACACTTGGCTCAGGGAGGTCATAGCATTAGCAGAACTTGCCACAAGGATCAAAGTCATATCAGTAGCAGTTAACAGTAGGATACAAGTCATATTATTTGGGCATATCTTCTTCCCGACTTGAAAAAGCTTCCAAGATGGCTGAACATATTGAGGTGTTTACTAGTGTTGGGCGCGAATATTCGCATCGCGAATTTTAATCGTAATTATCGCCACTTCGAGAATTTGCAAATATTTAGAATATAGTGCTATATATTCGTATTCCTGAATATTCTAGATTTTTTTTCATCAGTAACCTCCCTTCTTGCTTGTTGGCCAATGAGAAGGCTGCAATGTCTTTGTCTGAGCTTAGCAACATCCCTAGCAACCAATAGGAAAGTTGCCTACCCCTTTACTATATAAGAACCTCCCCAGCAGCCATTTTCTGTAGTTTTATGGAGTTCTGAGAGAGAGAGAGAGAGAGAGAGAGAGAGAGAGCAGTGCCCTTGCTGTGCTCTGTGCTTTACTGTTTAATTACATTAGTTAGTTAGTTAGCTCAAATATAATACAGATAGTTAGTGGGAGATAGTCAGTGTAGGTTATATCCTGATATAGTGTAGCTGGTTCTGCTGTCCATACAGACATAGTGCTCCAATGTCACAATTTCACAACAATACTTAGAGCACCAATCAGTAATATGTAGTCAGACCTGCTAAAATGTGAATTTGCACGTATTGCGCAAAATATATGCATCATTAATTGCCAATTTGCGCAATTGCAAATATAATGGAGCATTCCAACTGCATATAAAGTATTGTAATGTTCTGCTGTGCCAACCATTTTTTCCAGTCTCAGGAAACTTCTAGCAGCTTGAAAAATGTAGCAAAAGTGATCCACGCCTGTATTGCGCGCGCATTACGCGAATATAACATTGGCGATTTTCGCAATCAAGAAAATAATAGCGAATTCTCAAATTTGCAAATTTATGACGAATATTCGGCCAAATATTTGCGAAATATTGCGAATTTGAATATTGCCCCTGCCGCTCATCACTAGTGTTTACAAAGTCTTGAATGAGTGCCTTCTGAGATTTACCACTTGCCTTCTACTACTTTAGCGTTGGGCTCTATAAACTGCCTGGAAAATGAAGTGGGAGATGGCACTATATCGAACAGCCAAAATGACTGGAAGAGCACCTCACAAAGAAATAGGGCCAGATTTATCATTTCTCTGACAGCTCACTCCACTTTCACATATGGCTAAAATCAGTTTTAGCCAAGTCAGATTTATGATCGGCCCTTTAAGACGCACGTCTTTACCAAAAAGTCGCAAGTTCTATTAACTTTTTAAATAGTCGCAATTCAAAATCTGTCTAGAGATTCATTTACATAAGAAAAAACGCCCACTTTCAGAAAACTGGCGAGCATAGTGCAGAGCAGAAAAAAGTTTTAGCGATTGCGCAAAAATTTGTGACTTTTTCACTCCATTATTCTGACTTGAGCTAATGATGAATCTGGCCCATAGTCTTTATTGTGACAGTCTTCTAAAAACAGCGCGTTTCAAGGCACTATATGTCCTCATTATCAGGTTATACAGAGATTTGCCTCTTTACTACTACTGCTAATTGACCCTTGGACCCTATAAACTCCCTCTGTGGGGGCTGCAACCTGAACTTGGTGTGAGTATAGTGAGGGCTAAATTAGTAGAACAAATAGGGTTTGTGTATTGGAGAAAACACCGTGCAAGGTGATGAGCAAGAGACACTGTCCAGATGGAGAAAACCACAGAAAATAATTTTGTATGGTGGTTGAAGTACAACAAAAATGTTCAAATATTGTTCAAAACTATGTGTAAATTATTCATATTCGGTCATCTTTCTGTTGAGTATGTATCTTTCAATATATTTATTATTTGCCAAGTTAAATTTAATAGTCTGAACTTGTATGAACACCACAGGTTTCATATTATTCAAATTAAAACCATGTTGCGTGCAAAGTGATTGCAGTCATTCCATTTAATGGATGATAATGAAATTTACCGTTGGCTGACTCTAGTCTGGTATATGAAAAGATAAAAATATTTGTCTTCAGCTGCCCTCGCTGTTCCAACTGCGCTACCCATGTTTTTCCTCAAAGACCGGTACAAAAGCTAGTTCAGCAAAAGAGCCTGCACAGGCTAGAAACCAAAATATAAATGTAAGAAAAAAAATGAGATAAAGCATATTTCACACAAAACAGACTTAGGGTTTTGGCCAACTCACAGCATGTAGGCAATGACTCCCACACTCCACATGTCTGTGGGAAAAGAGACAAAATCGTAGTTCACAACTTCAGGGGCAAGGAACTCTGGAGTGCCAAAGTGCACTTTCAATTTTTCCCTTGGCTTATACCTAGACCATGAATAAAAGAAAGATAAAATATAATTTGAAAGGAATGACATAGCATAAAATTTCCTAACAGAGGATCGGGTTTGGCTACATAGTAATTACATTCCACACATCCTACTCTGAAGGAAGAATAAAGTCTGACACAGAACATAAACACGACGCATAGAGTCAATGACTAATAACTGGAATTGGATATACTGGCAGGCAGCATTACAAGAGAAATGGTTAGGGGGCTAGTCCACATAAATCACCTCTAAGTGGATCCTGTAAACAACATGACAGCCTATGTGCTGTCATCTAAATGTTTTTGGTTTATGGCTAAACAATTACAGCTTTGTAGAGGAGAATAAACCTGAAAATCAAATCTACCTGCGAAAATAAATAACAGTGTATGCTGAAATTATTTGGTTTTCTTTTTTTTTCAAGTAATATCCATACTAAATCCACACTGCTGATGGAATAAATACACTTATAAGTACAAGCAGGTTTGCATCACAACTATAATGATTAAAGCAACTGAGCAACTAAATCAGATGGGTAGATCAGTCAAAGGTAGATCCCAAGTATGTAGCATTAACCCTATCTATGTAACTCCTTACTGTAATATTTGTCATATATGTCCCTAATATTATCAATAAACACTCTACCTGATTGGAACATTACAAAAAAAAAAAAAAAATTCTTTATTACATGTATTGATTAAAACAAAGGATCAAGAGGCTCATTCATATGAACTTAGTCAGGCTAACTAGTATAACCTCATGAGAGAATAAAGCTATTAAAGGTGGAGACCATATGGATATCTGCCTCCACCTACCGTCCCTCAGTGTTAGCTCAAGAGAGATCAAAGTACTATATATATATATAGCCCTCTCCCAGAGGAACATGAGATCTGGCACCATTGGAAATATATCTCCCTTAATGCCGATATTCCCACAAGTCACAGCCCTTAATCATTGGACTGCAATACACTGTTGGGCTGAGAACTACACTCAGTGACCTTTCCCTAAGAGAAAATCCAATAATAGGTGCTATGCAGCGGCCTCATTTAATATGGTTGCCCATATGGGTGGCGTATTGATTTTACACCTAGCCCTTTTCTTTCACCTATTAAACAGATGCTATTCCTGCTTCCCAGTACCCTACTCTACGCGTTTCCATGCAATGGTCAATCCGCATTTCATCAGCAGGCAAAACTAGCAGGTAAGTAGTGGGATTAGATAGTATGTACAACGCTGCACATGGTTGTGCACAGTGCACTAGCATCCTGGTGCTATGATGGCCGTATGTGGCCGAACGCACTCCGGCCTTATAAAGTACTAGCCCCCCCGGCAGGCTCGGTCACCAGCAGCAGCCAATCGCGCTGGGGTGTGACAACCTAGCTCCTCCCACAGCTGGATGGGAGGCTTTGATAAGAACAAGATTGGGACATCGCTGCAGCATGTTTCCGCATTGTAGGGGTCCTAAATTTATCAATCATCCTCTGATGCAACAAAGTGGGTTCATCTATAATCTCTATATCACTCAACCCTAAAATGCTAGTGTAACCCTGTGAAGTTACACCGGCTGCGTTATCTGAAATGCCCAGTAGATGGACTCAGTATGCTGTTAATAAGACATTGAGCATTGATCACATGACTGGCTGAAATGAGTCACATGGTTAGTGACATCATCGCAGGTCCTAAAACGACGCTGGCTGCACAGCTCTAAAGAGGAAGGTCCTGGAAAAGTTTCTGGAAGCTACGATTTGCTCAGCCAGAGAGAGGACATGGGTCTGGCATTGAGACTGCAGCACAGAGATAGAACCTGGCGGAGAGAACTTACTTCACCCAAGATCACACCTGCTGAGAGAGGGACCGCTGGCAAAGACAAGCACTGAGTCCAGACGTCTGGTGAATTCAGTGAGAGGAGACTGCTGCTGACTGGCCTGGTAAATGTTGTTGTGAGGGTAAGTCAAACCTCTCCCTGTATCACCACAGGGCACCTGTCTCCTCACCACAATAAAGACTCTGAGGTCCAGTGACGGACATTACACAGCTCAGGCTGCTTCAGTGACCCTGCGGAGCAAGAGCTTATAAGGGCCCCAACTCTCCTATGTGCACCAACGGCCATTAGGGCGAAGATAGGGGGTGGGACGCAGGTGTGCTAGTGGGTGGGTGAGGAAGAATCCACATTACCCTGTTATTTGTGTTACGCTATTGTATTTTCCTATGTATGTTGGTTCATTTTGTTACGCATTATATAAAGTTAATTCCAGTTAGGCTGTGTCAGTCTCATTTGCACCAAGTATGTTCCCAGTGGAGCCTCACATCCCTACCCCGGATGTTCCACTGGGTGGAGGCACTGCCGCAGACATGTACCCCAACTCCCAGATAGCGGAGGCTCAGGATCCGCCTGTCAGGCATAGTGAGTTAACTAGGGTTAGGGACCCCATAGACACTAGGGGGCGCCCCCAAAACCCCGTTACATATGGAGGCACTGCTGAGATCAATTGAGGTACAACCAGTGAGAATAGATTAAATCCTCAGGCCACTCCCTCCTTTGCAAAAGAGTGGGCCCAGCAAAGAAATGTACCATTGCAGCAAGCTGTGATGTTATGCAGAGTCCCATCCTGCTGTGAGATGAATCACGTCATCTTGTGTATAGAACTTCGATTGGGAATAGAAATGGCGACCGTCAGGGATATCCTGCAGGATTCTGAAGGCCAAACTTACATGTTAATATATTGTCATACGGACTTGGGAGACCATAAGATGCCTACCAACATTCATTTATATGGAGCCCCGGATGAAGGATGTTCTTTAGTGTACACTCTACTTGAGAAGAAAGAAAGGATCTCGCTGCAACAACCCTTTAAATTAGAACAGAGAGATTATGTCACAGAAAATTATTCTAAGCTCCTGACTCCCATCTCCGGAAAGGCCGGAGCCATTCCTAAACAAGCTGCCCATCCTCCTAGAGAACGGGGGATGATTACTCCTAAAGCAGAATTTCATCCATCTACAGCATTACTGAAACCAGACAACCCTGAAGTCCGCACCCCGCCTACAGGAGGTAGTGATGTATCGGACATACTCCAGAAACTCTCAGAAGCCATAGTGACGGCAAACCACACCCATAGTTACCGCAAACTAAAGGTGTTTTCTGGGAATCAGCCTGTTCCTTCAGGAGAAGAGCCTTTTGAGGTCTGGAAGGATAATGCTATGCAGTTGTTGGAGGAATGGTCTTGTACGGATACCATAAAGAAACAGCGGTTGGTGGAGAGTCTTCGTTTTCCCGCTACAGACATAAGACTGTACAAGGGAGTAAATGGGCAAGCTACTGTGCACGACTATCTACAAGTTTTGCAGGATGCTTATGGGAAATCAGAAGATTTGGATGATCTGCTGGTTAAGTTCCTAGCCACTAAGCAGAAGGAGCATGAAAAAGCCACTGACTATATCAACCGGTTACAGCTATCGCTTGGAAAGTTATTCCATAAAGGAGCAGTTCCTGCCTCTGAGTTGGATGCTCGGCTATCTAAGCAAATTCAGAGAGGTGGCTTAATCAATAATCCAATTATGATTCTGCTGAGAGCCAAGTTGGATGATAAAGTCCTGCCTTATTCCACCTTAATAAATACAGCCAGGAGATTGGAAGACCAGATGTGTCCACCCCTACAGAAGGAGAAAGAGGATACAGAACTGTCAGCTCTTAGGAAGAAGGTGGCTGAATTGGAGTTCTTATGCAAGTCACCACCAGAGAGAGCAGATCCTCCCCCTGGAAGTGGGGGGCAACACAGGAAGACTCAGAAAAAACTGTTTCCTGAGGATTCACCCCGCCGAGGGGACTGCTTTAAATGTGGAAAGTCAGGGCATTTTCAGCGGGAGTGCCCTGCGAATTCCATGGAGGTGGATGTGGAGGTGCTGGCAACCGAGCTCGAGGAGACTCAAATGACCAGGTCTTACAAGCGAAGGAAGACCCGGCCTACATATGGGTTATCTGTAGGAGCCAAGATTGGGCCTAAATCTTTGATACACGTGCAAGTAGAAGGAATTCAGGCTTCAGCATTGCTAGATACAGGTTCTCAAGTCACCATTATCTACCGAGACTTCTATGAACGTCATTTGAAACACATTCCTATGGAACCTGCAGGAGAGTTTCAGCT
This sequence comes from Bufo bufo, assembly GCF_905171765.1. Taxonomy (NCBI): domain Eukaryota; kingdom Metazoa; phylum Chordata; class Amphibia; order Anura; family Bufonidae; genus Bufo; species Bufo bufo. The sequence continues at coordinate 365,613,053 of NC_053393.1, read as the reverse complement.
ATGGGGCGTTGGTTCTCAAGCTCAACCTGTGGAGGGATGCATAAAAGTGACCATAACTATTCCCCAGTTAAACACTGGGATAATATGTCCTATGGAGCTGGAAGCTTTAATATGCCCTGCAGCCAGGAAAGTGTGTGCCCCAATAATATTGGACACTAATGCAAAGATGGTACAGGATGTATTCAAGGCCTATCTGACAGAAGTGGGAGATGTCTCCTTAGACCGACTGATGGAGGTCAGCCCTGTCTTCGGGAAAGAGTGTAGACGACTAGCCCTTGAAACAAAACCAGGGTCGTGCCACTATTCAGGAACAGAACCTGCATTTGTGAAGCCTGGTGAGACCAAAACCTTACGAGCCATAGCCTCAATGCACCATGAAATGTTGGGGGGAACTGGACAATACCTTATTGAGTCTCTGCCTGAAGAGGATCAGAAGAAAGGGTGGACTCTCATACCTGAGGTAAAAGATTGGCGGAAAAGGTGGTGTCGGAGCTTTCCTGTGATGGTACAGAATTTAACCCCCACGGAAATCCGGATTGATCGTCATCAGAAGATTGGTGTGATACACCTTTTGGATCAAGTTTCGTCCATCATGTCTGTGAGTGCAGAACAGAAGGATCATGTGAAAGCACCTTTAGATTTTGATCTAGAAGATTCTCCTCTACCACAGGAGTGGAAAGACAGCCTTCGTTCAAAACTGGTCACCCGAGAGGGAGTGTTTTCCAGAGCAGAGATGGACGTGGGGTGTTCTAAGAGTGCCACCCATACTATAAGACTTGCTGATTCTACTCCTTTCAGAGAAAGGTCAAGAAGAATACCCCCTCGAGATGTGGAAGATGTCCGGGACATACTCCAGCAGATGGAAGGAGCAGGCATCATCACAGAGTCTCGGAGCCCCTATGCCTCACCTATTGTGGTAGTGAGAAAAAAGAATGGTTCAGTTCGGCTATGTGTGGACTACCGTACTTTGAACAAGAGGACTGTGCCAGATCAGTACACTTTGCCCCGGATAGAGGATCTTCTGAACGCCCTATCTGGCAGCCAGTGGTTCAGTGTGCTTGACTTGAGGTCTGGATATTATCAGGTACCCATAAAGAAGGAGGATCAGGAAAAGACAGCTTTCATCTGCCCTTTGGGGTTTTTCCAGTTTACCAGAATGCCACAGGGAGTCACAGGAGCTCCTGCTACTTTTCAGAGGCTGATGGAGAAAACTGTGGGGAATATGAATCCCAAAGAGTGTCTAGTGTATCTAGATGACCTAATTGTTTTCGGGAAGACACCAGAGGAGCATGAACAAAGATTGCTAAAGGTGTTGGATCGACTTCAAGTTGAAGGCCTGAAGCTATCAGTGGACTAATGCCGATTTGCCCAGAACTCTGTCACTTATGTGGGGCATATAGTCTCCGCTGAAGGAGTAGCCACAGATCCTGCTAAAATTGAAGCAGTGTTGAATTGGCCAAGACCAGATAACATCAGTGAGTTGCGGTCCTTTCTAGGATTCTGTGGTTACTACCGAAGGTTTGTGAAAGACTACTCAAAGATTGCTCGAGAGTTACATGACCTACTGAAGATTACCTCTGACGTAACGGGTGCTAAGGCACCATCTCCTAAAGACCCCTTTGGAGAGAAATGGACTTCAGGATGTGAAGATGCCTTTCTGACATTGAAGAAGAGACTTACAGAAGCTCCTGTTTTAGCCTATGCAGACCCTGAGAAACCATATATCCTCCATGTGGATGCCAGTATGGAAGGTCTAGGGGGTGTACTGCACCAAAGTTATCCAGAAGGATTGAGGCCGGTGGCTTATATAAGTAGAAGCCTTACAGGTGCAGAGAAGAACTATCCAGTCCATAAATTGGAATTTCTGGCACTCAAGTGGGCCATCGTCGATAAGCTACATGACTATTTGTATGGAGCAACATTCGAAGTAAGGACTGACAACAATCCACTTACCTACATTCAGACTACAGCTAAGCTGGATGCCACAGGACATAGGTGGTTGGCTGCCTTATCAAGCTACAGTTTCAGCCTGAAGTACAAGCCTGGGCCCAAGAATGTCAGCGCAGATGCCCTGTCCCGCAGACCTAGACTCCCTCCTCACCAAGAAGAAGAGGAGTGGGAAGAGATCCCTGGGCCGGGGGTAGGAGCCTTTTGTCAGATGTATGTGGTGGCCGAGAGTCAAGAAGAGTTTGCCGAGCTAAGGGGGATAGACTCCATTAGCCACTCTCCAGAAGCCGTGCCTGAGGTGTTCCATGCTCCAGTCATGCTTCAACAGTGGTCCAGTATAACCACAGAAGACAAGAAGAAGGCTCAAGCGCAGGACTGGTATATTGGGATAGTTATCAGAGCAATAAAGACTAAGAATCCTAAATTGCTGACTTCTCTACCTGTGAGTCAAAGAGAATTATACCGAAGAGAATGGAGCCGACTACATCTTGAATATGGAGTACTCTATAGGGTCGTGAAGTATCATGATCACCCTGACAGAAAACAATTGGTACTACCCCACAGATACCGTGGCATGGTCCTGACAGCTCTCCACGATCAACATGGGCATCTCGGGGTGGACAAGACCTATGGCCTAGTACAAGATCGGTTCTATTGGCCTCGCATGAGGGAACATGTCGAGCAACATGTAAAGACATGCAGGAGGTGTATCCAGAGGAAGGCCCTGCCTGTGAGAGCTGCCCCTATGGGTCATCTGAAAAGTACGGGACCCATGGATCTTGTGTGCATGGACTATCTCGGCATTGAGAGCGATACAGCGGGAATTGGAAATGTGCTGGTGGTAACGGACCATTTCACCAGATATGCTCAAGCCTTCCCCACTAAAGATCAAAAAGCTGTGACTGTAGCCAAAGTCCTTTGGCAGAAGTATTTTATTCACTATGGACTACCCAATCGGATACACTCTGATCAAGGTAGAGACTTTGAGAGTAAGTTGATCAAGGAGCTGTTGGACATGTTGCAGGTGCAGAAGTCCAGAACCACACCTTATCATCCGGAGGGTGATGCACAGCCAGAACGGTTCAATAGGACCCTCCTAGATATGCTAGGGACTCTCAAGCAAGTCGAGAAGCGGTCTTGGAGTAAACATGTGGAAGCCATGGTCCACGCATACAACTGTACAAGGCATGAATCTACAGGGTTCTCACCCTATTTCCTAATGTTCGGAAGAGAAGCTCGATTACCGATAGATGTCCGTTTGGGAGTGTCTCCTGATGGAACAGATTCAACTTCACACTTTCAATATGTGAGGAACCTCAAACAAAACCTTCATCGGGCCTATGAGTTGGCCACCCAAGCTGCAGCAAAAATGGAAGAACGGAACAAAAGAAGGTATGATTCTAAGGTGAGATATCGGGAGATTCAAGCAGGGGATAAAGTTCTTCTCCGGAATCTAGGTGTGCCTGGAAAACACAAACTGGCTGACAGATGGAAAGATACCCTGTTTGAGGTTGTGTCCAAACTGGAAGGACTGCCAGTGTACAACATTAGGGGCCCGGAGGGCCGAATAAAGGCTTGGCATAGAAACCATCTGCTTCCAGTTGTGTATGCTGATGAAGAGGAAGAGAGTAGTGAAGAACTGGAGGAAAACCCAGCAGAGAGTCCTGGAAATGGGGCAGAGGAGACCCCGGGAACTCCCAGTGCAGAGGATCAGTGGTGGTCATCACCCGCAGAAGAAACACAGCAATTGCCTCCTTTAACTTCGGTGGTTCCACAAAGTCCCGGAACCTCTCCTGGGTCACAAAGTCCTCCAAGGTTGAATCCAGAAAGTCCATGTTTTGTGCCTGGAACTTCCCTTAGAGACTCTACTTCGAAGGCAGGAGTCGAAGTCCCACAGTTGATGTCCCAAGATCCTCTCCCACAGCGAGAACTGAGACACAGTACCAGAGTGCGGCAACCCCCTAGGGCCTTAGTTTATGATAATATAGGAGAGCCCAGTTATGCCCCGCTGACACAAGCAGCATCTAAAATGGCCACTTTCCTACATGCACTAGCTGAAGTGGTAAATGTTAGTGACTCTTTACCCTAAATAAATAGCTAGCTAGGATATTACTGTGCTAACTGTACTGTATGTATGCTAAACATTTTTCTGTTGAATTTTTGTTAAGCCCCCTGGCTCGGACTTGCCAGTGGAAGGCAAGTATTTTTCAAGGGGGAGCATGTAACCCTGTGAAGTTACACCGGCTGCGTTATCTGAAATGCCCAGTAGATGGACTCAGTATGCTGTTAATAAGACATTAAGCATTGATCACATGACTGGCTGAAATGAGTCACATGGTTAGTGACATCATCGCATGTCCTAAAACGGCGCTGGCTGCACAGCTCTAAAGAGGAAGGTCCTGGAAAAGTTTCTGGAAGCTACGATTTGCTCAGCCAGAGAGAGGACATGGGTCTGGCATTGAGACTGCAGCACAGAGATAGAACCTGGCGGAGAGAACTTACTTCACCCAAGATCACACCTGCTGAGAGAGGGACCGCTGGCAAAGACAAGCACTGAGTCCAGACGTCTGGTGAATTCAGTGAGAGGAGACTGCTGCTGACTGGCCTGGTAAATGGTGTTGTGAGGGTAAGTCAAACCTCTCCCTGTATCACCACAGGGCACCTGTCTCCTCACCACAATAAAGACTCTGAGGTCCAGTGACGGACATTACACAGCTCAGGCTGCTTCAGTGACCCTGCGGAGCAAGAGCTTATAAGGGCCCCAACTCTCCTATGTGCACCAACGGCCATTAGGGCGAAGATAGGGGGTGGGACGCAGGTGTGCTAGTGGGTGGGTGAGGAAGAATCCACATTACCCTGTTATTTGTGTTACACTATTGTATTTTCCTATGTATGTTGGTTCATTTTGTTACGCATTATATAAAGTTAATTCCAGTTAGGCTGTGTCAGTCTCATTTGCACCAAGTATGTTCCCAGTGGAGCCTCACATCCCTACCCCGGATGTTCCACTGGGTGGAGGCACTGCCGCAGACATGTACCCCAACTCCCAGATAGCAGAGGCTCAGGATCCGCCTGTCAGGCATAGTGAGTTAACTAGGGTTAGGGACCCCATAGACACTAGGGGGCGCCCCCAAAACCCCGTTACACTAGTAACGTAGGTATCTATTCACAAAATGGAGGCAATGCACATCTCAATCAGAAATTGGTCCTCTCTATAAAATGGGGACAATAGTACTTACATCCCATAAATATAATATATTAGTCCGATGGACAGTAGAATGTGTTCACAAGTCAAAAGGACCAATTGGTAATGCAGATTATTCAGGGACACCGAACCTTAAGGTATCCAAGTATTGCAGTCATAACATCATGTCACTGTAGGGGGGTTACTGAGCAAGTCAGCCTTAACACTTAGCATGCGATGCAACACCTTCCTATATATCAAAAATGCAGGTCATAATGTGTAATTCTGATATTAAATTGGGCATATAAGTATTCAACAAGATAACACATCATCCATCTGAACCATCCATAAAGCGGAAGCCATTGTACGGCATATAGGCAGTGTCATAAGGGACAGCAATAAGGCATGTCCTAGTCCTAAGCCTGTCCCTAAGCAGGGGACGGCTCGGATCGTATATGACACCCGCTGCACTCTTTTCTAATATCTGACATGTGCTCACCGATTCTTTTTCTCAATTCACGCTTCGTCTTTCCAATATACTGTTTCGCACACTCGCAGGTCAGGAGATAGATCACACCTATTGTCTTGCAATTAATCAGCGATCTTGTCATATACGAGGTCCTAGTGGTCGTGCTTCTGAAATATTTGTCCCTCTTGATATATTTACAAAAAGAGCATGTACCACATGGAAAAGTGCCAACAATATTATGCCTCAGCCATGACTCTGTTGGTTTGGGGGCTTGATAAAAACTATGAACAAGATGATCCCGCAAATTGCGGTTGCGGCGATAGGTGATAGATGGTTGGCTAGTTAAAAGGGCCCCAATATCTGGGTCAGATTTTAAAATACCCCAATATAACGCCAATATTCCTCTGACTTCTTGATGGGATCTGTCAATAGTGCCAATAATACGGCATGTCTTACCTTCCCTTGCTCTAACCTGGGGACATAGCAATTGCTCACGGTTAGTACAAAAAGCATGTTGATATGCTTTTTTGATCGTTTCTTGCGGATAACCGCGGCTATAGACTCTAGTCTGCAGATCACATGCCGCCACCCTAAAATCAGACAGTCTAGAGCAATTTTTTCGAGCCCTTAAGTACTGTCCTTTCAGTTTGCCTCTCTTTAGAGGTATCAGGTGGCCACTGTCCGATCTTAACAAATTGTTGGTCACAGTAGGTTTCCTGTAGAGATTGGTCACTATCTTTTCTGATCCATCTATAGTAATGGAGAGGTCTAAAAATGATATCTGTTTAGCATCTATTTCAGACGTGAAATACAGGCCTAGTCGGTTCTTATTGAGCTCAGATACGAACCGATTGAACTCTGTATCTTGGCCTCTCCATAGGATGAACACGTCATCGATGAACCTTACCCATAGCACTATCGATGATGTAAAACATTCCATGATGTCAGAAAACACCACTGTATTTTCCCACCAGCCTAGGTATAAGTTGGCATAGGTCGGGGCACAAGGACATGGCCACACCCCTAAGCTAGTGGAATATTTGGTTGGCAAAAATAAACACATTCTGTATTAAGATGAAGTTAATCAACTCCATTACAAAGCAATTGTGGTGCTGGCACTGTTCGCCTCTTTGCCGAAGGAAATAGCGGCAGGACGGATCCGACAGGGTGAACAGCCTGTCGGATCCGTCCTGCCGCTTGTGTGAAAGTTACCTAATACATGCTAAAAAGGGCCTTAGAACGTATAACTGCACCGCTGAACGGAACGGCAAATAATATATATTTTTTTGCCACTAATACACGCCAAAAAGGGCTGTAATTTTCTCACTTCATCACACAACGGCAAATACTTTTTTTTTGCCACTAATACACGCCAAAAAGGGCTTTAGAACATATAACTGCACCGCTGGATGGCAAATAGGCTCTAACTTTTTTCCACTTATACACTCCACAAAAGGCTTTAGAACATATAACTGCACCGCTGAACGGCATATAGGCCCTTATTTTTTCCCCCTTATACATGCCACAAAAGGCTTTAGAACATATAACTGCACCGCTGAACGGAAAATAATATATATCTTTTTGCCATTAATACACGCCAAAAACGGCTTTAGAACATATAACTGCACCGCTGAAGGCAAATAATATATCTTTTTGTGCCACTAATACACTCAAAAAAGGGCTTTAGTACATATAACTGCACCGCTGATATATATTTTTTTGCCAATAATACACGCCAAAAAGGTCTGTAATTTTCTCAAGTCACCACACAATGGCTAATAAGCCCTTTTTCCCCACTAATACAAGCCAAAATGCTTTAGAAAATATAACTGCACCGCACAAGGGCAAATAAGACATATAAATATTTCCTTGTAATAAACCCTGTTAATAGCTGTATCAAACAGCACTTGCACCCCAATAACAAGAACGGTTTGCTGGAATTACAGAGGTGTATAATGACAATTTGGATCCGCAGTGAGTGCAGCAAGGTGTAATAGTATTGTTCCTATTACCCAGGCTGTAAACTCCCCTACTGAACCCTGTTCTGCTTCAATACTATGGAATGATTTCTCCCTACCCTTTCCCTGAAGTTCTATACAGCAAAATAAAAGTTTTAAAGTCTTTTATACCACTGTCCCTAGCGCCTGCTGAAGTCTCTCCCTGCACTAAGTACACTGGAAAATAGCTGAATCCAAGATGGCTGAGGCTATTTATAGGGCTGTGACATCACAGGGTTGGCTGGCTGCTGATGGGCTGCATGCATGTCATTGTGGGTGATCCCTTGTTCCCTAACACGTGCAGCAGCCATTTTAGGAAAAAATGCAATTCGTTACCACAAAGCGTGAGGAAATTCGGATTCGGTGTGAATCTAATTTTTCCTGAAATTCGGATCAAATTCCACTTTTTCAACTTCGATTCGCTCATCTCTAATTACAATCTCTGTGTCAATTGTTTGAGGGCAATACGTTCTTCCTTAGGCTAATTTCACACCTGCGTTCGGTGCGGATCCGTCTGGTATTTGCACAGACAGATCTGCACCGATAATGCAAACGTTTGTACCTGTTCAGAACGGATCCGTTTGCATTAATCTTTAAAAAAAAAGTCTAAGTCAAAATGGATCCGTTTTGACTTTCATCGAAAGTCAATGGGGGACGGATCCGTTTTCAAATGCACCATATTGTGTCAGTGAAAATGGATCCGTCCCCATTGACTTACATTGTAAGTCAGGACGGATCCGTTTGGCTCCTCATCGCCAGGCGGACACCAAAACTCTGCAAGCAGCGTTTTGGTGTCCGCCTCCAGAGCGGAATGGAGGTGGAACGGAGCCAAACTGATGCATTCTGAACGGATCCCTATCCATTCAAAATGCATTGGGGCTGAACTGATCCGTTTTGGGCCGCTTGTGAGAGCCTTGAAACGGATCTCACAAGCGGACCCAGAAACGCCAGTGTGAAAGTAGCCTTACTCATATTGTTCCTCCCTCCCCTCCTAGCCCTATTAGACATTTCTAGGGACCATAGCTGTTCAGTGTCCCTTATGACACTACCTATACGCTTTAAAATGACTTCCACTATATGGATGGTTCAGATGGATGATGTGTTATCTTGTTGAATACTTATATGCCTATTTTAATTTAATATCAGAATTACACATCATGACTAGCATTTTGGACTCTCTGCAATTTGCCTACAGGTCTATTAGATCTGCAGATGATGTAAACATGTGTATGCATTATGTACTAGAACATCTAGACTCCCTGGAAACCTATGCCAGAATTTTATTTGTGGATTTCAGCTCTGCATTTAATACCATAGTACTATCGCTGCTACACAGCAAGCTCTCCCACCTACGCATACCTGAATCCATCTGCAAATGGATAACCAATTTCTTAACCGACAGGAAACAGCAGGGTAGTGTCACGAGGGTGTCGAGGACCACGCCGGACTCCGTTATACCCGGGGTCAGGAAGTCGCAGCGGTTGGCTGCACGCTCTATTTAAGATAGGGCTGTTTTCCTTATGGTAGCTTTCTGGGTTTGCTTAGCAAACCCTTTTGGCTCACTCAGGGATCCGTAGCTCCTTCTCCTCAGCTGTTCCTTGTCCAGCACTCCCAGACCTCCTTATATTTCTCTCTCACACTTCTCTGGTTGCCAGAGATAGAGCTTCCTGCCTGGACATCTATTCTGACCTTCTGGAGCTGTGTTGCTGCGTTCGCTGGTATTTGGTCCAGTACGCTACCCTCCAGATCCCTGTTGAACCTTTTTTGGTTTATTGTGGTCGCCCACCTGGGTGTATGTGTTTGTATGTTTTGTCTGTCCTCTCCCTGGTGTTTCCCTCTTAGTGTCAGTGGTGCGGACTAGCGATACCACCGGCCCGTTCACTATCCAGGGCTCATATTAGGGAAAGCCAGGGTTTAGGCACGCGATCGCCGCACGGGTGAGGAACCCGTCTAGGGACGTCAGGGCAGTCAGGTGCCAGCCGCAAGGTGAGTTAGGGGTCACCACCTTTCCCTCTCCCTTGGGCAGGGCTCTCCCTGTTTTCCTCCCTGTGCGTGACGTCGGTCATTACAGTTAGACTTGGGAAACACACCTCAAGCTCTTTGACAGTCAGTACTGGAGCTCCCCAGGGCTGTGTGCTTTCCCCACTGCTCTACTCACTGTAAACCAATGACTGCATCTCTACAGACCAATCTGTTAAGGTTCTGAATTTTGCAGATGACACAACAGTAGTTGGTATCATACAAAATGGTGATAAGTCTGCATATAGACATGAAGTGGGTCAGCTTTCCTCCTTGTGCAGCAACAGCAACTTGGAACGTAATGCTCCTAAGACCATGGAGATGATAATAGACTTTAGGAGATCCTCCCCCCCAGCACCTCACCCTAATCATAAATGGATCTACAGTAAAACGAGTAGAGTCATTCAAGTTTCTTGGGTTCACAATTTCCAACAACCTAAAATGGAACAACAATACTGTCACTATCATCAAGAAAGGCAACAGAGGATGTACCACCTACGGCAGCTGAAAAAGTTTGGCCTACCACAAAAATTAATGCTTTAGTTCTACACCGCGATCACCGAATCCATCATGACATCATCTATGACTGTATGGTTCGGCTCCTGCTCAGTATTAGAAAAGGTAAGACTGCAGCACATCATCCGAACAGCGGAAAGGATAATTGGCTGTAGCTTACCTTCCCTGCAGGATCTTCAAGCTAGCAGGTGTAGAAAGAGAGCGGATAAGATTGCCTCAGACCCCTCTCACCCTGCTCACTCCATCTTCCAGCCTATGCCGTCAGGAGTGAGATACCGTTCAGTGGTTACTAAAACTTCCATGCACAGGAACAGCTTTTTCCCTCAGGCTCCTCTGCCAGTTCTCTGAGGCCAAAACTGCATTCCCTCAGGTCACATACACACTTGCTGTAGCCAGCAGATTCCTGCCAGCCAATCAGATTGGATTACTGAGAGACACGCCTCCTCACTCTGAAGCCTAATGCAGGCATGCAGTGTGAAGGACCGCCCCTCTGTCTTCCTAGCCGGAGACAGATGAGCCATAGCAACGGTCTTTTAAGGGAGCAGTGGAAAAGGGACAGAGGACATTAATGAAAGCTGTTATTATAAGGTAATTACAGATATTTTGGCAATCATTGACATACTAACTCAGGTATACATGCCTAGCTCTGATAAACTAGCAAATAAAAAAAATATGACAGTTATCCTTTAAAGGGATTCGGTCACCAAGTTTTAGGCTATAGAGCTGTGGACATGCACGGCTAGATCGCCGCTAGCATGTCCGCAATATACCGGTCCTATAGGGCTGTGTGCTTTTATTTTCTTTAAAAAAGGATTTTAGAGATATGTAAATTAGTCTTGTAAGGTGCCCAAGGGTCTGTACGAACCTTCCTGGTGCCCAGCCACGTCCGCCTGTGAAGGAGCCCAGCACCGCCTATGTCCTCCGAATCTCCACCTTTCGTCACCGATAGATTGCCGTAATCTCGTGATGCGCTAGCTCGCGCATGCGCAGTTCCTTCCCTGAGGCTGATGCCAGCACAGGGAAGGGACACTATACCAGCACTGCGCATGCACGAGCGCACGCATCGCGAGATTACAGCAATCTATCGGTACGGAAGGAGGAGATTTGGAGGACATAGGCGGTGCTGGGCTCCTTCACAGGCGGGCGTGGCTGGGCACCAGGAAGGTTCGTTCGTACAGACCCTTGTGCACCTTACAAGACTAATTTACATATCTCTAAAATCCTTTTTTAAAGAAAATAAAACCACACAGCCCTATAGGACAGGTATATTGCGGACATGCTAGCGGCGATCTAGCCGTGCATGTCCGCATCTCTATAGCCTAAAACTTGGTGACAGAATCCCTTTAATGTTCCAATCAGGTAGAGTGTTTATTAACCCTATCTGTGCCCTCCACCGGGGATCCTAAAAATGTACAATACAAATTAGTTAGGCCACCAGGGATACTTACATTATCCCATTTACTTCTCTTAGCAACAAGGAATATTTATATTAACCCCCTCACTGCCTTAGACTACTATGTATACTGAAGATAACCCCTGAACTGCCCTAGACCACCAAAAATCATTACATTAACTTCCTCAATTTCCTAGACCACCAGGTACACTGATGTTAACTGCCAGAGATTCTTACATTAACCCCTTTGATGTCCTAAGTCACCTATCATACTGACATTAATACTTTCACTGTTGTAGACCACCAGGGATTCTGATTATAACGGGACATCCACCTTTGGGATAATGATAACCTATCCTCTGGGCCCAACACTTGACACTTCAACTTTACAGTTGTTTGTGGGCGCCACAGGTGCTGGAAACATAAGGGTGGTTAGAGTAAGAAGCAAAGGGGCCTGTCTATTATGTAGTGGCCGTGGCAGCATACTGTGGTTGACCTGAATGGGAGCTGAGCTACAGTACATTGCATACTGCATTAAACCTGTTGTAATGATGTTAGCTTGTTGGTACGTGCGCGCCACTGCCTCTGTCCTTACCTTAGCCTGTCTGCCATACTGACCCTATGCTGTCTGCCCAGGCCTTGGATTAGTTTCACAGAATTGAATGAACTCTGCCTGCCCTGACCTCTGCCTGCTTACTGACTGTGAACATTGCCTGATTCCTTAGTGCTTCACATTGGTGTCTCTGATCCCTGTGGGTCAGCTGCCAAACTACACCGGGACTATTCCAAAAGGTAGCGGCCTGGTGGCTCCCCTGCATTGAAGACCAGATCCCTGTATAAGGGTTAAAGACTGAAAAGCAGAGGAACACTAGGATAATGCCCTTCGGACTAGCCCAAAGTCAAACAGGTTAGCTGGTTCACTATGTCCATATCCAATGTCTGTTGCCACTGAGTTGTCCACAGTTTAGGTATGGCCTAGCTTCTAGGTCTTTGTCAGTCTGCACTTCGGCGGTATCGGTGTGGTGCACGTGTCCTAAGGAAGGCGTCCCATTTAGACAATAGTGGTAAAGGACCAGCACTCACTCATGGTAATCTTGCATAAAATTGCAATAAAATCTTGAAGTGCAAAGAAGGCTCAAGCTTGAGCCGCAACGCGTCACATTTATGGGGCAATAAACATATCACTAGCCTCTACATAGATCATCAATATCAGATCATTGGGGGTCAGAAACCCAGCATTCCCATCGGTCCACATTTTCTTATCTTATGCTCAAATATTTACCTTCTAGCCAAGCCAAAATCAATAATTTTGATCTGGTAATCTGCTCGACTCACACACATAATGTTCTCTGGCTGAAATTAAATAAGAAGTAAAGTTGTTAAAAGTGTAAAGATGCAATTGACTTTGAGATTGTATTGCAAATTTTATCTTAGTTATAGTATGAATGTTCTTACATATTATATAATAATTAGGGATGAGCAATAATTAGGGATGCCTCTAAAGGCATTCCATTATGCATTCCGTCATGGAATTACGTTATGGTCCGTGGTAACGGAATCCATAACGCAATTCACATTATACCACAACCCGAACCGAAAACAAATTTCAAAAGAGGAAATTTGCTCATCCCTAATATTAATAATAATAAGAAGGATAGTACTTATGGAGATTACTGTTATCTGAATAATATACAAACATGCCTTATACTACTGTATATACTGTATACTGTACCCCACATAAAGGACACAAATTTGCGTACATACTAGGTACTCTCAAGCAGTAACAAGGTACCTACATGTATGCGTGGTTACATTGATAATACCTTAAGATCCAAGTGTATGATGTACATTTGATGCATGTACTGAATCCCTTCACAGATTTGCTTTATAAATAATATTGTGTCCACTTCCGAGAGGGTGCAATTCTCATCAATAATTCTGTCAAATAATTCTCCACCATCTACACTGTTGAAACAGGATATAATCCACATGAATATATGACAAAGGCATTTCATGCAAACTACACATACTACTTACACATTAACATACAGTTAAAGGGGTTCTCCATGATTTTGATACTGAGGGTCTATCCTCAGGAATAGGTCAGTAATATCAACTTGATGGGAGTCTGACATCCGGCACCCCCACCAATAGGCTGTAAGAAGAGACCGTAGCATTCCCGAGTGCTTAGACCTCCTCCTAGGCCATGTGATGTAATGTTCATTGGTCACGTGGCCTAGGTGCAGCTCAGTCCCATTCAAGAAAATGGGGCTGAGCTGCAATACCAACCACAGCTGCTATCCAATGAACGGCGCTGTGCTTGGTGAGCTGTAAGGAGGCAGCAGCACTCACTGGAGCTTGGGTGAGAGCTGTAGCCTCCTCAAACAGCTCATTGGCGGGGGAGCTGAGAGTTGGACCCTTGCCAAACTCATATTGATGATCTAACCTGAGGATAGGCCATAAATATGAGAACCCCCTTTAATATGATAGTAGAGTTCTACCTTCATATATGTTTATGACTGTGAAGCTTCCACTTAAAAATAGGAGCGTTTTGGGTAATAGAAGAAAACAACAGAGATGATATTAAACTCCTTGCAGCCAGGATCATAGAACCGGCAGAGCATGGAAGGTTAAGGCCTGGTTCACACTTGTGTTGCTAATTCTGGTTTTGAGATCCAGCATAGGATCTCAAAGCCGGAATTAAACAGATTCTTTTTGATTTTGCAAATCAGTATGCATCCGTTCCATTACGATGCGGTTGTGTGAAATCAAAACGGAACAAACCGGATCTGTCACTAAATACATTGAAAGTCAATGGGTGGCGGATCTGTTTTTTTAGGATCTTAAAAAACTGATTTGTCACCATTGACATACACTGCTTTTACTGACGGATCCGGTTTGTGACTGGACACAAAACCACAGCTTGCAGCAAAAACAGAATGCTGATGAAACGGAAGGCATCCTGATGCATCCTGAATGGATTTATTTCCATTCAGAATGCATTAGGACTAAACAGAACCGTTTTTTCCCCAGTTTTAAGATCCTTTGCCAGATCTCAATACCGGAAAACAACAACGCAAGTGTGAAACAGGCCTAAGTACTTCGCAAAGTGTCTTCTCTCCATAGGTTAGCTGAAAGAAGCTTTTTATGTACAGGTCCAGAGAACCTCTTAAATTGTTTAGATGAGTAACTTTAATAATTAACTTACACAGATTTTACACTATAGAGTATGTCATCTTCCACACTGTTCACACTCGGTAAGTACAGAGATAAGCAAATTTCCTGAAACTTGTTTCAAGTCCGTTTCGATCAAATCATCCGTCAGATTAAATTTGGTCCAAATTAATTAAGCACGAATCGAAAGCACCCTGGTTGGTCTGTATCCAACCCTCTTCTAGCACTTTAAAGGGAATCTGTGACCCCAATTTTGGACTATTATCTACAGTGATACATGAGTTGTACTGCAGATAAGGAGTCCAGATTGCTATATTTTTTTCATGTTGAATTAACTTGCTCATTTCTAATTATTGTAGACGATACCAATGGCAACTGAAGGACGGTCAACTGGTGACAAAAATGATTGTGAATTGTATGCAGCAAACATATAAAACATAATAGCACCTACTATTCCATCACAAGAACAATGTCATTTCGGGACTCAAAGGCATCATATAATTGGATGAGGTTAGTGTGATTCAGCTGGTTCATGACTTGTATCTCATTTTTCACTTCTTCCTGTAAATAACGGTTAAATTATTCTGTAATATCGCCGTCATCTTAAAAGTTGTGGTCATGCATAACATGAAAAGGCACACACAAAGTGATTTCTTCAACAACATCTAGGTCACTGGGTACATGCAGCAATCTTTTCCATATACTGTTGCCAGTTTTACAGCATAGGAGTTTCCAGGTCTACAAATTGCAGACATACTGTATGTTGCTGTATATACAGAGTCGCATTGTCTATGCCTTGGAAGTCAAAAACCCTGCCACAAGTTGGCCAGTTGCCATCTTGTGGATGATTTAAGTTGTCTTTCACAAGATAGGGGATAGATATTATATCGGTGGGGGTCCTGCCGCTGGGACCTCTACCAATCATTAGGGCCCCATACCCCGTGGAGCGCCCCAAAATGAACGGAGCGCTAGTTTGGGCATGTATGCGGCCGCTCCATTAATTTCTCTGGGAGTTCCGGAGATAGTAAGGTACAGGACTTTCATCCTGAAGATTCTTAACTTTTACAAACTGAGTTTTATATTCTGTAAATGGCAGAGGCATGTGCATAGAACCTGTACAACAATGCAGACAAGCCTTACAGCTCTCTAGTATATAGTCTCAGTGTGCTTCTGTAGAGGGGCCGCATAGCCAGACACTGTATATCCTACTCTACAAGCACTGCTTATAGAGGTGAATATTTCCGAAGAAATGCAATCTAATGGCAAACAAAAATTCCTGATTGTCTCTGGATGGAAATTTCCCAATTAAAGAAGCACATTGAAAATGACATATCATAAGGCGCATATAGCTGCTAACTTGCTTTAGATTGTTCTTCACTAAAGAATTTACACTGTAGGGCATAATGCGAGAAAGTCATAAATGTTGCATACCTTTTCTTTATGTCCTCTGACTTTGATGATTTTTGCTGCGAGGGCAAGCCCTGAGGTTTTCTCTACACATCTGTGCACTTGTCCAAATCTCCCACTACAAATGAAAGCAATACTTTATATTGAGATTTGATAAAACACCAAGCAGAAAGCACAATTACAGAAATCACACATAGTACACTGCTCAAAAAAATAAAGGGAACACAAAAATAACACATCCTAGATCTGAATTAATTAAATATTCTTCTGAAATACTTTGTTCTTTACATAGTTGAATGTGCTGACAACAAAATCACACAAAAATAAAAAAAATGGAAATCAAATTTTTCAACCCATGGAGGTCTGGATTTGGAGTCACACTCAAAATTAAAGTGGAAAAACACACTACAGGCTGATCCAACTTTGATGTAATGTCCTTAAAACAAGTCAAAATGAGGCTCAGTAGTGTGTGTGGCGTCCACGTGCCTGTATGACCTCCCTACAATGCCTGTGCATGCTCCTGATGAGGTGGCGGACAGTCTCCTGAGGGATCTCCTCCCAGACCTGGACTAAAGCATCTGCCAACTCCTGGACAGTCTGTGGTGCAACGTGACGTTGGTGGATAGAGCGAGACATGATGTCCCAGATGTGCTCAATTGGATTCAGGTCTGGGGAACGGACGGGCCAGTCCATAGCATCAATGCCTTCGTCTTGCAGGAACTGCTGACACACTCCAGCCACATGAGGTCTAGCATTGTCTTGCAATAGGAGGAACCCAGGGCCAACCGCACCAGCATATGGTCTCACAAGGGGTCTGAGGATCTCATCTCGGTACCTAATGGCAGTCAGGCTACCTCTGGCGAGCACATGGAGGGCTGTGCGACCCTCCAAAGAAATGCCACCCCACACCATTACTGACCCAATACCAAACCGGTCATGCTGGAGGATGTTGCAGGCAGAAGAACGTTCTCCACGGTGTCTCGAGACTCTGTCACATCTGTCACATGTGCTCAGTGTGAACCTGCTTTCATCTGTGAAGAGCACAGGGCGCCAGTGGCGAATTTGCCAATCTTGGTGTTCTCTGGCAAATGCCAAACGTCCTGCACGGTGTTGGGCTGTAAGCACAACCCCCACCTGTGGACGTCGGGCCCTCATATCACCCTCATGGAGTCTGTTTCTGACCGTTTTAGCAGACACATGCACATTTGTGGCCTGCTGGAGGTCATTTTGCAGGGCTCTGGCAGTGCTCCTCCTGTTCCTCCTTGCACAAAGGCGGAGGTAGCGGTCCTGCTGCTGGGTTGTTGCCCTCCTATGGCCTCCTCCACGTCTCCTGATGTACTGGCCTGTCTCCTGGTAGCGCCTCCATGCTCTGGACACTACGCTGACAGACACAGCAAACCTTCTTGCCACAGCTCGCATTGATGTGCCATCCTGGATAAGCTGCACTACCTGAACCACTTGTGTGGGTTGTAGACTCCGTCTCATGCTACCACTAGAGTGAAAGCACCACCAGCATTCAAAAGTGACCAAAACATCAGCCAAGAAGCATAGGAACTGAGAAGTGGTCTGTGGTCACCACCTGCAGAACCACTCCTTTATTGCGGGTGTCTTGCTAATTGCCTATAATTTCCACCTGTTGTCTATCCCATTTGCACAACAGCATGTGAAATTGATTGTCACTCAGTGTTGCTTCCTAAGTGGACAGTTTGATTTCACAGAAGTGTGATTGACTTGAAGTTACATTGTGTTGTTTAAGTGTTCCCTTTATTTTTTTGAGCAGTGTACATGGATTATAACTGGTGCCATGGCATCTTCTACTCCAGGGATCAGCAACCTCTCCAGCGGTGATGGAACTGTAGTTGATTGGCTGCTGTCAGAACTCCCAAATAAGTGCATGAAGCACGCTGGGAGTTGTAGTTTTACAAGGATGTGGACTCCTGTTCTACTCAGTAAGAACCATCTCATGTTTAGAGTATTTCAGAAATATAGAAACAGCAGTTAAAGGACTTACCCGCCAAGCAAGTGCGTCTTTTCCACGGTGTAAAAGTTACTAATCTGAGAATGTTTGGCTGAGACAATTCTGTGATCAAAAGGGGCTGGTGGCGGAGGTGTGACATCTATAAGGGATTGAAAAGCAAATAGGAGGTTATATCAAAGCGTAAATGAGTAACATATGCCATGTAGAGATGTCATGGTTTTGTAAACCTATTTGTGCCACATGTCTATAGTTTAAAATTAACCAGTCAGGAGCCAAAGAGATAACTGGTCGCACATAACTAGATTTTAGTTTGAAATCCTGCAACATTTCAGAGAAAGCGTAGTTTAAAAATGAGCTGGGAATGGAGAGAAGAGTCATGGGAGTGGCTCCTGGCCGGTTTCTCCCATTCTGACTCAGGTTGATTGACAAGTTTCTCCCTATACAAGGGAGTGATCAGTCGATCAGTTGAGCCTGGCAGGGAGAGGAGAACAGGGAGCCACCCTTGTGACTCTACTACCTGTTTCTGACTAGTTTAAACATGTATGCAAGCAGGGAGCCTGTCAATATTTCGTGCTGCACATGGTTTGGGGAGCATGATGCTCCTGAGGTTCCATTTAAAGCGATATTATGATATTAAGTCACTTGTTTGGAGTATTTGTTATTTATGGTCAATTCTGCTTATATAATAAAACAGTTCGGAAGCACCTTTTATTATAACTGCTTTGTGCCGTTCCTCTGATATTCCTCCGACAAATTTATGAACAAATGGATAATTGGGGTGTGTTCATACACACTCTGACACTAACTGTGCGGAGACGCCCCTTTTGTAGTAAGGGAAATGGCAACACCCGATTGTTAATTTATGTAAAGATTTCCAATTGAAATAACAGAGGAATGGCACAACACAGAATTCAATGATAAGATGCTCCAGAATTATAATTTCACAGTGCAGACAAATAATGTATTCACCTTGCACAACAGATATGTACACCAGAACTGATAGGCAGACAAAAAAAAAAACTGCCTCATTTGGCAATGTTTATTTTCTACATTTTTTTTTACATAGATCTCTCTACTAGTACATCTCAATAAATAAGGCTACTTTCACACTAGCGTTTTTTTGCTGGATCCAGCAGGGTTCAGTTACTGATGATACAATCGTCTGCATCCATTATGAACGGATCCGGTTGTATTATCTTTAACATAGCCAAGATGGATCAATCATGAACTCCATTGAAAGTCAATAGGGGACGGATCCATTTTCTATTGTGTCAGAGAAAACTGCTCCGCATCCCAGAACGGAAAGCAAACTGCAGCATGCTGCGGTTTTCTCTCCGGTATGAGAATGGAACGGAATGCATTTTGGAACAAAAACTGAAGAGTTTTTTTTCCCGGTATTGAGACCCTAAGACGGATCTCAATACCGCAAAATATTAACGCTAGTGTGAAAGTAGCCTTTCAGTAATTTAATTCAAAAAGTGAAACTCATATAGTATATGGACTCATTACACACAGAGTGATCTATTTAAATCGTTCATTTTTTTTTTATTGTTGATGATTATGGCTTACAGCTAATGAATACCCAAAAGTCACTGTAATGACCGGCGACACGCACAGGGAGGGAAAAGGGAAAGCCCTGCACAAGGGAGAGGGAAAGGTGGTGACCCCTGACTCACCTTGCGGCTGGCACCTGACTGCCCTGACGTCCCTAGACGGGTTCCTCACCCGTGCGGCAATCACGTGCCTAAACCCTGGCTTTCCCTAAAATGAGCCCTAGATAGTGAAAGGGCCGGTAGGATCGCTAGTCCGCACCACTGACACTAAGAGGGAAACACCAGGGAGAGGACAGACAATACAGACAAACACATACACCCAGGTGGGCGACCACAGCAGACCACAAAGGTCCAACAGGGATCCGGAGGGTAGCGTTCTGGACCAACAACCAGAGAACGCAGCAACACAGCTCCAGAGGGTCAGAATAGATGTCCAGGCAGGAAGCTCTATATCTGGCAACCAGAGAAATGTGAGAGGGGAATATAAGGAGGTTGGGAGTGCTGGACAAGGAACAGCTGAGGAGAAGGAGCTACGGATCCCTGAGTGAGCCAAAAGGGTTTGCAAAGCAAACCCTGAAAACTACCATAAGGAAACAGCCCTATCTTACATAGAGCGCGCAGCCAACCGCTGCGACTTCCTGACCCCGGGTATAACGGAGTCAGGCGTGGTTCTAGACACCCTCGTGACAGTACCCCCCTCTCTACGAGGGGCCTCCGGACACTCAGGACCAGGTCTCTCAGGATGAGAGGCATGAAAAACCCGAACTAGCCTGTCGGCGTTTACCTCAGACGCAGGAACCCACATTCTTTCCTCGGGACCGTAACCTCTCCAATGCACCAGATATTGAAGAGAGCGGCGGACCCGACGAGAATTAACAATTTTGGATATCTGAAATTCTAGATTACCATCCACAACAACAGGAGGGGGGGGCAGCGGTGACGGTTCTAGAGGTGGAACATATTTCTTGAGTAACGACTTATGAAAGACATTATGGATTTTAAAAGTCTGAGGTAACTCCAGGTGAAAAGCCACGGGGTTGACGATGGCTACAATTTTGTAAGGACCAATAAATCTAGGACCCAGTTTCCAAGAGGGAACCTTCAATTTAATATTCCTAGTAGACAACCACACATAGTCATTCACTCCTAGGTCCGGACCTGGCGACCATCTCTTATCAGCCATGCATTTGTATTTACCTCCCATATTTTTCAAGTTAGCTTGCACCTTCTGCCATACCGATGAAAGAGATGACGAAAACCGTTCCTCTTCGGGAACCCCAGAAGACCCCCCCTCTTTGAAAGTACAGAATTGGGGATGAAAACCATATGCACCAAGAAATGCGCCAGTGGATTCCTAACGGTAAATATGATGACCACAACTCTTGGTTTTCAGACACAAAACATCTTAGATATGTCTCCAGGTTTTGGTTGGTACGCTCAGTCTGTCCATTCGACTGAGGATGGAAAGCTGAGGAAAAGGACAAGTGTACCCCCAAACGGGAACAAAAAGCTTTCCAAAATTTAGAAATAAACTGGGTACCCCGATCCGAAACAACATCGGAGGGGACCCCGTGAAGCTTCACGATTTCACTGACGAATACCTGAGCAAGAGTCTTAGCATTAGGTAGTGCGGGTAACACAATGAAGTGTACCATTTTGCTAAACCTGTCCACTACTACCAAAATAACTGTTTTACCTGCAGACAAAGGTAAGTCAGTGATAAAATCCATTGACAGATGTGTCCATGGTCTATTGGGAATGATGAGGGGTAATAGAGACCCTGCAGGACGTGTATGTGAAACTTTTGCGCACGCACAGGTAGAACAAGAAGACACAAAATCCAATACATCCTGACGCAACCTTGGCCACCAAAAACGACGAGGCAATAGCTCCAAGGTTGCTTTACTACCCGGGTGCCCAGCAAGTGCCGAATTATGATGTTCCTTTAATAATTCGAAACGCAGGTTCAACGGTACAAACAATTTCTCTGAGGGGCAAGAGACCGGGGCGTCCCCCTGGGCCTCTAACACCTTCCCCTCCAGAACAGAGTGTACCGCAGAAACAACCACTCCTCTTTGAAGAATGGGCACCGGATCACTCACATTACCCCCTCCAGGGAAACAACGAGATAGTGCATCAGCCTTGGTATTCTTTGCCCCGGGACGATAGGTAATCACAAAGTTAAACCTGGTAAAAAATAGCGACCAGCTAGCTTGTCTAGGGGTGAGACGCTTAGCTGATTCGAGGTACAGAAGATTTTTGTGGTCCGTAATCACAGTGACGGGGTGGACTGCCCCCTCTAAAAAGTGACGCCATTCTTCAAACACTAGTTTAATAGCTAATAGTTCCCTATTGCCAATATCGGAGTTCTTTTCTGCTGCAGATAGTTTTTTAGAAAAGAAAGCACAAGGACGCCATTTGCCAGGAGACGGACCCTGAGACAGCACCGCCCCCACTCCCACCTCTGACGCATCGACTTCAACAATAAAAGGCTGAGAGACATCAGGTTGGACTAGTACAGGTGTTGAGGTAAACCTCTCTTTTAGAGAGGAAAAAGCAACTTTAGCGGCGTCAGACCATTTAGAAAAATCAGTCCCCTTCTTAGTCATGTCAGTAAGGGGTTTTACAATAAGTGAATAATTTTTAATGAATTTCCTATAGAAATTCGCGAAGCCCAAGAACCGTTGCAGTGCTTTGAGATTCTCAGGAAGATCCCAATCTAAAATTGCCTGGACCTTCCTAGGATCCATACGGAAACCTGAAGCAGATAAAAAATAACCTAGGAATTGTATCTCCTGAACGGCGAAGACACATTTTTCAATTTTAGCATATAATTTATTCGTCCGTAGGACCTGCAGTACTTGTCTGACATGCACCTCATGTGTTCTCAGATCAGACGAATAAATTCAAATATCATCTAGGTATATTACCACAAACCTGCCGATTAGATGACTAAAAATGTCATTAACGAAATGTTGAAAGACGGCAGGAGCATTGGTCAGACCGAAAGGCATAACAAGATTTTCATAATGCCCCTCAGGGGTGTTAAAAGCTGTCTTCCACTCATCCCCCTCCTTAATACGAATCAGATTGTAGGCCCCCCTAAGATCAAGTTTGGAGAACCACCTAGCACCCGCAATCTGGTTAAACAGGTCAGAAATGAGAGGAAGAGTGTATGGGTCTCGGATGGTTATCCGATTTAATTCGCGAAAATCTAGGCAAGGACGCAGGCCCCCATCTTTCTTTTTAACGAAGAAAAACCCTGCAGCCACGGGTGAAGAAGAGGGTCTGATGTGTCCCTTAGCCAAGCTCTCGGAGATATAATCTTTCATGGCTTGTCTCTCTGGACCTAAAAGATTATATAACCTGGTCTTGGGTAATTTTGTGCCGGGAATAAGGTTAACCGGGCAATCATAAGGACGATCAGGTGGTAACTTCTGACAACCCTTTTCAGAAAAAACGTCCTCAAAATCCGAAATAAATGTAGGTAGGGTAGTTATGGAGGCGACTAAGCAATTGCTATTTAAGCAATTTTCTCTGCACTGCTCACTCCACTCCAATATCTCCCTGGCCTGCCAATCCACCACTGGATTGTGCGCTACCAACCAGGGAAGACCCAGTACTACCGGAGTGGGAAGCCCCTCCAGAACATAACATGAAAGCATCTCGTTATGGTGGTCCCCTACCCGAAGGTGTAAATTATGAACAATGTGGGTGAGGTTTCTCTGAGACAGAGGAGCAGAATCAATAGCGAATATGGGAATAGGTCTCTGTAGCGTACAGAGAGACAAACCCATAGTGCGGGCAAAATGGGCATCTATCAAATTTACCCCTGCTCCACTGTCTAGAAAGAAAGAAATAGTCTCCGTCTTATCACCAAAAACAATAACCGCTGGTAACACAAATTGCGATGTACGTATGGAGGAAACGTATACCCCCCGGCTGACATCCTCCACACAGCCTGGGGTTAGTAGTTTTCCGACGGTCTTTTGTTTCTGAGGAAAGAAGGACAGACATTAATGAAATGACCCCTCTCCCCACAAAAAAAAAAAAACCCCACGCCTACGGCGAGCCTCAGGAGGACGGACCTGACGAGTAGTTCCTCCTAGCTGCATAGGCTCGTCTAAGTCCGTACAGACTAACTGCTGCTTGGGAGGGGTTACCAATGGCTCCGGTTTTTTCAACCTGTCCCTAAGGCGTCTATCTATTCGGATAGAAAGGGACATAACCGCATCAAGGGAAAAGGGGGTCTCATATAATGCAAGCGCATCCTTAACCCTTTCGGATAACCCAGAGCAGAACTGACTCCTGAGAGCCGGGTCGTTCCATTGGGTATCCGTAGCCCACCTACGGAAGTCAGAGCAATACTCCTCTACCGGCCGCTCTCCTTGTAGGAGTCTCTGTAATCTTGATTCAGCCAGTGAGACTCGGTCAGGGTCGTCATATATGAGACCCAAGGCCCCGAAAAACTCATCCACTGACCGAAGAGCCTGGGAATCAGTAGGTAAAGAGAACGCCCAGGACTGCGGGTCCCCCTGCAGCAGGGAAATAACAACCCCCACCCGCTGTTCTTCATTACCAGAGGAGTAAGGGTGCAGTTTAAAATATAATTTACAGGCCTCACGGAATGTCAAAAACTTGTCCCTTCCCCCAGAAAATCTGTCAGGGAGAGGGACCTTGGGTTCCGCAACAACCTGGTTACCAGTAGCAACCGCTGGGCTTGCGGTCAGTTGTAATTGCTGCTGTTGCTGGAGGACCGACGCCTTCAATCCTGCCACCTCCAAAGACAGGCCATGAAACTGTTTGGACAGAGCAGCAATTTGATCCATACTGAATTCTAAGTAGGTAAAAAATTTTATTTATTTTTTACCTACACAAAATAAGGGCCAGATATAATGTAATGACCGGCGACACGCACAGGGAGGGAAAAGGGAAAGCCCTGCACAAGGGAGAGGGAAAGGTGGTGACCCTTGACTCACCTTGCGGCTGGCACCTGACGTCCCTAGACGGGTTCCTCACCCGTGCGGCGATCACGTGCCTAAACCCTGGCTTTTCCTAAAATGAGCCCTAGATGAGCCCTAGATAGTGAACGGGCCGGTGGGATCGCTAGTCCGCACCACTGACACTAAGAGGGAAACACCAGGGAGAGGACAGACAATACAGACAAACACATACACCCAGGTGGGCGACCACAGCAGACCACAAAGGTCCAACAGGGATCCGGAGGGTAGCGTTCTGGACCAACAACCAGAGAACGCAGCAACACAGCTCCAGAGGGTCAGAATCGATGTCCAGGCAGGAAGCTCTATATCTGGCAACCAGAGAAGTGTGAGAGGGGAATATAAGGAGGTTGGGAGTGCTGGACAAGGAACAGCTGAGGAGAAGGAGCTACAGATCCCTGAGTGAGCCAAAAGGGTTTGCAAAGCAAACCCAGAAAACTACCATAAGGAAACAGCCCTATCTTACATAGAGCGCGCAGCCAACCGCTGCGATTTCCTGACCCCGGGTATAACGGAGTCAGGCGTGGTTCTAGACACCCTCGTGCTGACTTGACAGTTGTCCAGAAGACAGTCATTGACACCGTCCACAAGGAGGATAAGCCACAAGAGGCCATTAGAAGTAAACTGTGGTAGAAAAAGGTGCACAAGCAACAGGGATAACCACAGCCTTGAAAGGATTGTGAAGAAAAGCTATTCAAGAATTTGGGGGAGATTCACAAGGCGTGGACTGCGGCTTGAGTCGGTGCTTCAAGAGCCACTACACAAAGACATATCCAGTACAACTGTAACAGTCACGTCCACACACACACAGGGGGAAGGATAGTGACCACTGCGCTCCACCCTTACCCCTGGCCCTGCCTACTTGCCTCACGAGTCCTGATGACAGGGGACAACTGGACGACAGTCCCTAACTTAGGATACGTGCAGGGAAGACAGACAAGACAAAATACGGAACATGAACGGACCGGGTCAGAACCAAGAGAGCTACGCAGTACAAAGGGTTAAGCAAAGAATGGTCAGGAGAAGCCGGGGTCAAATACCAGGAGAGTAGAGAAGTACAAGAGGAGTCCTAAGAGAGTAGTCAGGTGGGAGCCGAGGTCACAAAACCAGGACGGATGCACAGTACAGGAGGAGCAGGCAAAGGATCGTCAGGGAACGGAATCAGGTGAGTATTCAGTAGTCCAACAAATAGCCAGGAACCTAAAAATTAACAGGCAACCTGTGGCTAGCAGGCTGCCTGTATTTATAGTGGGGAGTGAGGGTCATGTGACATGGCCAGCGTCACATGACCGACAGACCAACCAGTTGACCACCGAGTGATCAGCTCGGCACTCAAGGCAGACTTAGGAGCAGGGAACCACCCAGCAGTAAAGCCGCCCTGGGAATGAGGTCAAACACAGATCCTCATTCCCAAAGCTACTCAACAGGTCTGCGGGTAATGGGGGACCGAGTGCACCTTCGGAACCCCGTTACAACAACTGTTGTATTTTTGTGTCAAAACACAAAAGTCAATGGGTCCGCAAAAAATCACGAAAAACGGAACAACGGACACGGAATAAAACAACGGTCGTGTGCATGAGGCCTTAGACTGTGTGCCTCTCCAATCTTCCTCCAGGCTGTTACCTTGATTTAAAAATGAAATACAACATTTAATTTCATCTGAAAACAGGACTTTGGACCACTGAACAACAGTTCAGTCTTTTTTCTCCTTAGCCCTGATAAGACGCTTCTCACGTTATCTCTGAGTCATGAGTGTTTTGACACAAAAATACAACAGTCCTGTTTTCAGATGAAATTAAATGTTGTATTTCATTTTTAAATCAAGGTAACAGCCTGGGACGTTAGAATGCTTATAAGTTTAGAAGCAAAGCTTGGAATTTTTCTGAAAATTTCCAAAACCCACTTTTTAAGGACTAGTTCAGGTCTGAAGTCACTTTGTGAGGCTTAAATAATAGAAACCACCCAAAAGTGACTCAGTTTTACAGAAACTACACTCCTCAAGGTATTCAAAACTGATTTTACAAACTTTGTTAACCCTTTAGGTGTTACACAAGAATTAAAGGAAAATGGAGATGAAATTTCTGGATTTCACTTTTTTGGCAGATTTTCCATTTTAATCCATTTTTTTCAGTAACAAAGCAAGGGTTAACAGCCAAACATAACTCAATATTTATTACCCTGATTCTGCAGATTACATAAACACCCCATTTGTGATCATAAACTACTGTATGGGCACAAGGCAAGGCGCAGAAGGAAAGGAATGCCATATGGTTTTTGGAGGGCCATGTCGCATTTGAAGACCCCCTAGAGTAGAAACTAAAAATAAAAACCCATTTTGGAAACTACGGGATAAGGTGGCAATTTGTTGGTACTATTTTAGGGTACATATGCTTTTTGGTTGCTTTATATAACACTTTTTGTTAGGCAAGGTAACAAAAAATTGCTGTTTTGGCACCATTTTTATTTTTTGTTATTTACAATGTTCATCTGACAGGTTTGATCATGTGGTATTTTTATAGAGCAGGTTGTTACGGACGCGACAATACCAAATATGACTTTGGTTGTTTGTTTCAGTTTTACAAAATAAAGCATTTTTGAATTGTTTTTTTGTGTCTCCATATTCTGAAAGCCGTTTTTTTTTCCGTTTTTTTTTTACGGTGTTCATCTGATGGGTTAAATCATGTGATATTTTTATAGAGCAGATAGTTACAGACGCGGCGATAACTAATATGTATACTTTTTATTATTTATTAAAGTTTTACACAATAAAAGCATTTTAAAAAAATAAATCATGTTTTAGTGTCTCCATATTCTGAGAGCCGTAGTTTTTTTTTTTTTTTGAAGGATTATCTTAAGTAGGGTCTCATTTATTGTGGAATGAAATGACAGTGTGATTGGTATAATTTTTTGATCGCTTGGTATTACACTTTTTGTGATGTAAGGCGACAAAAAAATGTTTTTTTACACCGCTTTTTTTTTTTTTTTAACGGTGTTCACCTGATGGGTTAAATAATGTGATATTTTTATAGAGCAGGTAGTTACGGATGTGGCAATACCTAATATGTAAAAAAAAAAATATTTATTCAAATTTTATAAACTAATATTTTTTAAACAAAAAAAAAATCATGTTTTAGTGTCTCCATAGTCTGAAAGCCATATTTTTTTTTATTTTTTAGGCGATTGTTTTAGGTAGGGGCTCATTTTTTGCGGGATGAGGTGACGGTTAGATTGGTACTATTTTGGGCGGCATGTGCCTTTTTGATCGCTTGGTGTTGCCCTTTTAGGCTGGGTTCACACTTGAGCGTTTTACAGCGCGTTTTACAGCGCGTTTTACAGCGCGTTTTACAGCGCGTTTTACAGCGCGTTTTACAGCGCGTTTTACAGCGCGTTTTACAGCGCGTTCAAACGCGCTGTAAAACGCTCAATACATATAACCAATGCTTCCCTATGGCCCTGGTTCTCACTTGAGCGTTTTACAGCGCGTTCTAACGCGCTGAAAAACGCCCTACGCTCAAACAAGTTCTTGAGCTTCTTTGGGGCGTTTTGACGCGCGTTTGTGGCCATAGGACACTGCAGTCAATTACACAAACGCGCGTCAAACGCGCGTTTACTATTGCAAAAAACGCACATAAAAACGCGCGACAAAAACGCGCGTTAAACGCGCATATCAAATACGCTCAGGTCTGAACCCAGCCTTAGTGATGTAAGGTGACAAAAACATTTTCTTTTTAGCACAGTTTTTGTTTTACTTTTTTGACAGTGTTCCCCTGGGTGGTTAGGTCATGTGATACTTTTATAGAGCCAGTCTATATGGAAAAAAGACGCTTTTTTTCCCACTTTATTTTACTTTTTATATTTTTCCCATTGTGGGAATTCATCTTTTCAGGGTTTGATCCCTGTTTCAATTCAGTACAATACATCTCCTGGGCTTCCATAGGCTGGCAGCTCCGTGTGAGGCATCGGGGCTGCCTTAGCAACCATCGACCCCCTGCCAGCACAGCGCAGGGGGTGATGGAGTCAGAGGGAGCCCCCTCCCTCTGTATAATCCGCACGTGCCGTGATCAGCACTGACCGCCGCACGTGAAAGGATTAAGCCGCCGGCATCACCGCACATACCGATGCCGGCGGATGCAGCACGGGCCCGGCTATCAGTAACAGCCGGACCCGTGCTGCGGATCGGGCAGGTGCAGCTCCTGCACCTGCCCGATCCCATCACGTACCTGAAGGTGAGGATGCAGCAAGGAGCCACATTGCTCACATACATGTACGTGATAATGCGGGAAGGGGTTAAAAGAAATAAACGCTTGAAATAGATCGATTTAGTGTGTAATGAATATATATAATATATGTGTAATTATTAGAGATGAGCGAATCGAAGTTGACAAAGTAGAATTCGCTCCGAAATTCAGGAAAAATTTGATTCACACCGAAGCTAAATTTTCTCACGCTTCGTGGTAACGAATCGCATTTTTTCCTAAAACGGTCGCTGCACATGTTAGGACATGGAGCAAAGAGCTCTGGGAACGAGGGATCACCCACAATGCCATGCATGCAGCCAATCAGCAGCCATCCAGCCCCTGTGATGTCAAAGCCTCAGCCATCTTGGATTTAGCCATTTTCAAGGGAGAGACATCAGCAGGCTCTAGAGACAGTGCTATGAAAGACTTTATTGTACTGAAAAAGCGCATCATCCACACTATAAAAGGAGAACAGGGTGCAATAGGACAGTGTACAGCCTGGGTAATAGGAGCAATTCTATTGCACCTTGCTGTACTTATTGGGGATCCAAATTGGAGTTATATTGCTGCTTTTAGGTTGTTTGCACTATATGATACATCAGTAATTCTAGCAAACTTTGCTTGTTATTGGGGTGCAAGTTTTGTGTGATCCAGCCATTTATGGGGTGTATTAATAAGAAATATACGTAAGTCCTATTAGCTGTTCTGCGTTGATTTTACATTGTTTTACATTTTTTTGGGGGGGGTGTATTAATCGGAAAAAAAAGGGAAAAATATATGTCATAATTGCTGTTCAGCAGCGAAGTTACATTGTACTACAGCCATTTACGAGGTGTAGTAATAGGAAATACACCTCCGTCCTAGTAGCGGTTCTGCTGTGAATTCTGATAGTTGTTTTTTATTTTTTTTGTGGGGGGGGGGGGGGCGTTCTGCGTTGATTTTACATTGTTTTAAAAATATATATATTTGGGGGGGGGGGGGGGGTGTATTAACCCCTATAGGACACCGCCTTATTTCACCTTAAGGACCAGGCCATTTTTTGCAAATCTGACCAGTGTCACTTTAAGTGGTGATAAAATGCTTTGACTTATCCAGGCCATTCTGAGATTGTTTTTTCGTCACATATTGTACTTCATGACACTGGCAAAATGGAGTAAAAAATATATTTTTATTTATAAAAAAATACCAAATTTGCCAGAAATTTGTAAAAATTAGCAAATTTCCAAGTTTCAATTTCTCTACTTCTATAATACATAGTAATACCTACAAATAGGGATGAGCGAACCTGAACTGTATAGTTTTCGTAAAAGTTCGGGTTCGGTGTTCGGCGCTTTCTTGGCGATTTTTGAAATTTTGCAAAGCAGCCAATCAACAAGCATCATACTACTTGCCCCAAAAGGCCATCACAGCCATGCCTACTATTAGCATGGCTGTGATTGGCCAGTGCAGCATGTGACCCAGCCTCTATTTAAGCTGGAGTCACGTAGCGCCGCACGTCACTCTGCTCTGATCAGTCTAGGGATAGGATGCAGCTGCTGCTGTTAGGGCCAGATTAGGCAGTGATTTACTTACTGAAGTGATCGATGTACAGCTGTGTATCATTCAACCTCTGCTATTTAATTGCTCACTGTTTTAAGGCTGCCCACAGCGTTTTTCAGTCACTTTTTTCTGGGGTGATCGGCAGCCATTTTGTGTCTTGTGGTGCGCCAGCACAAGCTGCCACCAAGTACATTTAACCATCAATAGTGTGTTTTTTTTTGTTGCTATATCCTACATCAGGGGCTTGGCTGTGCTTGCTATTTTATTGAGGGGTGATATACAATTGCCAAAATAGCAGTACCCTAAATCTGGTGTTTCAGCTGTGGCTAGCCAATTGTAATACTGTCTGCTGTCTGGCAAAGGATATATTTTTTTCTGGGTTGAAATACAATTCCCAACTTAGCAATTCCCTAAATCAGTGGTTTCTGCTGTATCAGGCCAAGTTTAAATCTATTCATAAAAGGGTATATTAGATTAAAGGTGCGGATAGGGTCATTCTCAATAACTTCAAACGCTACCGTGCATCTCCAAGTCTAATTCTGTCCGTAAATGTATACCTGTCATCCAGCGCCTAAATAATAGGCCTACAATTTATATTCAGCTAAATCTGTGTTTACTGCTGTGGCTGGTAAAATTATTTAGTGTCCGCCAAAGCACAGTTTTTGTTCTGGGTTGAAATACAATTCCCAACTTAGCAATTCCCTAAATCGGTGGTTTCTGCTGTATCAGGCCAAGTTTAAATATATCCATAAAAGGGTATTTTAGATTGAAGGTGCGGATAGGGTCATTCTCAATAACTTCAAACGCTACCGTGCATCTCCAAGTCTAATTCTGTCCGTAAAGGTATACCTGTCATCCACCGCCTAAATAATAGGCCTACAATTTATATTCAGCTAAATCTGTGGTTACTGCTGTGCCTGTATTAGTGTAAATAGCCAGATAGTGTTAGGTGCCTGTAAAAAAAGGCCTGAATTAGAATTCAATACATTGGGCCAAATAATTTTTTTATTATTGTGGTGAACGGTAACAATGAGGAAAACATCTCGTAAGGGACGCAGACGCGGACATGGTCGTGGTGGTGTTAGGGACATGGTCGTGGTGGTGTTAGTGGACCCTCTGGTGCTGGGAGAGGACGTGGCCGTTCTGCCACAGTCACACGTCCTAGTGTACCAACTACCTCAGGTCCCAGTAGACGCCAGAATTTACAGCGATATTTGGTGGGGCCCAATGCCGTTCTAAGGATGGTAAGGCTTGAGCAGGTACAGGCATTAGTCAATTGGGTGTCCAACAGTGGATCCATCACGTTCACATTATCTCCCACCCAGTCTTCTGCAGAAAGTGCACAGATGGCGCCTGAAAACCAAGCCCATCAGTCTGACACATCACCCCCATGCATATCAGGGAAACTGTCTGAGCCTCAACTTATGCAGCAGTCTCTTATGCTGTTTGAAGACTCTGCTGGCAGGGTTTCCCAAGGGCATCCACCTAGCCCTTCCCCAGCGGTGGAAGACATAGAATGCACTGATGCACAACTACTTATGTTTCCTGATGATGAGGACATGGGAATACCACCTCAGCACGTCTCTGATGATGAAACACAGGTGCCAACTGCTGCGTCTTTCTGCAGTGTGCAGACTGAACAGGAGGTCAGGGAGGAAAACTGGATGGAAGACGATGCAGGGGACGAGGAGGTCCTAGACCCCACATGGAATGAAGGTCGTGCCACTGACTTTCAGAGTTCGGAGGAAGAGGCAGTGGTGAGACCAAGCCAATAGCGTAGCAAAAGAGGGAGCAGTGGGCAAAAGCAGAACACCCGCCGCCAAGAGAGTCCGCCTGCTACTGGCCACCACCATCTGGGACCGAGCACCCCAAAGGCAGCTTCAAGGAGTTCCCTGGCGTGGCAGTTCTTCAAACAATGTGCTGACGACAAGACCCAAGTGGTTTGCACGCTGTGCCATCAGAGCCTGAAGCGAGGCATTAACGTTCTGAATCTTAGCACAACCTGCATGACCAGGCACCTGCATGCAAAGCATGAACTGCAGTGGAGTAAACACCTTAAAAACAAGGAACTCACTCAGGCTCCCCCTGCTACCTCTTCTGCTGCCACCTCGGCCTCTTCCTCCGCCTCTGGAGGAACGTTGGCACCTTCCGCCCAGCAAACAGAGGATGTACCACCAACACCACCACCTCCGTCACCAAGCATCTCAACCATGTCACACGGCAGCGTTCAGCTCTCCATCTCACAAACATTTGAGAGAAAGCGTAAATTCCCACCTAGCCACCCTCGATCCCTGGCCCTGAATGCCAGCATTTCTAAACTACTGGCCTATAAAATGCTGTCATTCAGGCTGGTGGACACAGACAGCTTCAAACAGCTCATGTCGCTTGCTGTCCCACAGTATGTTGTTCCCAGCCGCCACTACTTCTCCAAGAGAGCCGTGCCTTCCCTGCACAACCAAGTATCCGATAAAATCAAGTGTGCACTGTGGAACGCCATCTGTGGCAAGGTCCACCTAACCACAGATACGTGGACCAGTAAGCACGGCCAGGGACGCTATATCTCCCTAACTGCACACTGGGTAAATGTAGTGGCGGCTGGGCCCCAGGTGGAGAGCTGTTTGGCGCACGTCCTTCCACCGCCAAGGATCACAGGGCTACATTCTTTGCCTCCTGTAGCCTCCTCCTCCTACTCGGCTTCCTCCTCCTCTTCTTCCACCTGCTCATCCAGTCAGCCACACACCTTCACCACCAACTTCAGCACAGCCCGGGGTAAACGTCAGCAGGCCATTCTGAAACTCATATGTTTGGGGGACAGGCCCTACACCGCGCAGGAGTTGTGGCGGGGTATTAAACAACAGACCGACGAGTGGTTGCTGCCGGTGAGCCTCAAGCCCGGACTCGTGGTGTGCGATAATGGGCAAAATCTCGTCGCAGCTCTGGGACTAGCCGGTTTGACGCACATCCCTTGCCTGGTGCATGTGCTGAATTTGGTGGTGCAGAAGTTCATTCGCAACTACCCCGACATGTCAGAGCTGCTGCATAAAGTGCGGTCCGTCTGTGCGCGCTTCCGGCGTTCACATCCTGCCGCTGCTCGCCTGTCTGCGCTACAGCGTAACTTCGGCCTTCCCGCTCACCGCCTCATATGCGACGTGCCCACCAGGTGGAACTCCACCTTGCACATGCTGGACAGACTGTGCGAGCAGCAGCAGGCCATAGTGGAGTTTCAGCTGCAGCACGCACGGGTCAGTCGCACTGCGGAACAGCACCACTTCACCACCAATGACTGGGCCTCCATGCGAGACCTGTGTGCCCTGTTGCGCTGTTTCGAGTACTCCACCAACATGGCCAGTGGCGATGATGCCGTTATCAGCGTTACAATACCACTTCTATGTCTCCTTGAGAAAACACTTAGGGCGATGATGGAAGAGGAGGTGGCCCAGGAGGAGGAGGAGGAGGAAGAGGGGTCATTTTTAGCACTTTCAGGCCAGTCTCTTAGAAGTGACTCAGAGGGAGGTTTTTTGCAACAGCAGAGGCCAGGTACAAATGTGGCCAGACAGGGCCCACTACTGGAGGACGAGGAGGACAAGGATGAGGAGGAGGTGGAGGAGGATGAGGATGAAGCATGTTCACAGCGGGGTGGCACCCAACACAGCTCGGGTCCATCACTGGTGCGTGGCTGGGGGGAAACGCAGAACGATGACGATACGCCTCCCACAGAGGACAGCTTGTCCTTACCTCTGGGCAGCCTGGCACACATGAGCGACTACATGCTGCAGTGCCTGCGCAATGACAGCAGAGTTGCCCACATTTTAACGTGTGCGGACTACTGGGTTGCCACCCTGCTGGATCCCCGGTACAAAGACAATGTGCCCACCTTACTTCCTGCACTGGAGCGTGATAGGAAGATGCGCGAGTACAAGCGCACGTTGGTAGACGCGCTACTGAGAGCATTCCCAAATGTCACAGGGGAACAAGTGGAAGCCCAAGGCGAAGGCAGAGGAGGAGCAAGAGGTCTCCAACGCAGCAGGGGGCGTCATTACAGACAAACGCAGCCGCCTGTCTACAGCCAATGTGGACAAGCTGACGTTCATAAAAATGAACCAGGCATGGATCCCACAGGACCTGTCCATCCCTTGTGCAGATTAGACATTTATAACTACCTCCCCTTAACCATATATTATTGTACTCCAGGGCACTTCCTCATTCAATCCTCTTTTTATTTTCATTTTACCATTATATTGCGGGGCAACCCAAAGTTGAATGAACCTCTCCTCTGTCTGGGTGCCGGGGCCTAAAAATATCTGACAGTGGCCTGTTCCAGTGTTGGGTGACATGAAGCATGATTCTCTGCTATGACATGAAGCCTGAATCTCTGCTATGGGACTTCTCTCCTCTGTCTGGGTGCCGGGGCCTAAAAATATCTGACAATGGCCTGTTCCAGTGGTGGGTGACATGAAGCCTGATTCTCTGCTATGACATGAAGCCTGAATCCCTGCTATGGGACCTCTCTCCTCTGTCTGGGTGCCGGGGCCTAAAAATATCTGACAGTGGCCTGTTCCAGTGTTGGGTGACATGAAGCATGATTCTCTGCTATGACATGAAGCCTGATTCTCTGCTATGGGACCTCTCTCCAATTGATATTGGTTAATTTTTATTTATTTTATTTTTATTTTTATTCATTTCCCTATCCACATTTGTTTGCAGGGGATTTACCTACATTTTGCTGCCTTTTGCAGCCCTCTAGCCCTTTCCTGGGCTGTTTTTACAGCCTTTTTAGTGCCAAAAAGTTCAGGTCCCCATTGACTTCAATGGTGTTCGTATTCGGGGCGAAGTTCGGGTCAAGTTCGGATCCCAAACCCGAACATTTCCGGGAAGTTCGGCAGAACTTCTCGAACTCGAACATCCAGGTGTTCGCTCAACTCTACCTACAAATAGTTATTACTTTACATTCCCCATTAGTCTACTTCATGTTAGGATCATTTTGGGAATGACATTTTATTTTTGGGGGACGTCACAAGGCTTAGAAGTTTAGAAGTAAATCTTGAAATTTCTCAGAAATTTTCAAAAACCAACTTTTTAAGGAGCAGTTCAGGTCTGAAGTCACTTTGTGAGGCTTACATAATAGAAACCACCCCAAAATGACCCCATTCTAGAAACTACACCCTTTAAGGTATTCAAAACTGATTTTAAAAATGTTGTTAACCCTTTAGGTGTTCCACAATAATTAATGGAAAATAGAGATACAATTTCAAAATTTCACTTTTTTGGCAGATTTTCCATTTTAATATTTTTTTTCCAGTTACAAAGCAAGGGTTAACAGCCAAACAAAACTCAATATTTATGGCCCTGATTCTGTAGTTTACAGAAACACCCCATATGTGGTTGTAAACTTCAGTACGGGCACACGGCAGGGCGCAGAAGGAAAGGAATGCCATACGGTTTTTGGCAAGCAGATTTTGCTGGACTGTTTTTTTTGACACCATATCCCATTTGAAGTCCCACTGATGCATACCTAGAGTAGAAACTCCATAAAAGTGACCCCATCTAAGAAACTACACCCATCAAGGTATTCAAAACTGATTTTACAAACATCGTTAACCCTTTAGGTGTTCCACAAGAATTAATGGAAAATTGAGATACAATTTCAAAATTGCACTTTTTTGGCAGATTTTCCATTTTAATATTTTTTTTCCAGTTACAAAGCAAGGTTTAACAGCCAAACAAAATTCAATATTTATGGCCCTGATTCTGTAGTTTACAGAAACACCCCATATGTGGTCGTAAACTGCTGTACGGGCACACGGCAGGGCACAGAAGGAAAGGAATGCCATATGGTTTTTGGAAGGCAGATTTTGCTTGACTGGTTTTTTGACACCATGTCCCATTTGAAGCACCCCTGATGCACCCCTAGAGTCGAAACTCCAAAAAAATGACCCCATTTTAGAAACTACGGGATAGGGTGGAAGTTTTGTTGGTACTAGTTTAGGGTACATATGATTTTTGGTTGCTCTATATTACACTTTTTGTGAGGCAAGGTAACAAGAAATAGCTGTTTTCTCACAGTTTTTTTTTATTTACAACATTCATCTGACAGGTTAGATGATAGATCATGAGGTATTTTTATAGAGCAGGTTGTCACGGACGCGGAGATACCGAATATGTATAATTTTTTTTTTATTTATGTAAGTTTTACACAATGATTTCATTTTTGAAACAAAAAGAAAACATGTTTTAGTGTCTCCATATTCTGAGAGCCATAGTTTTTAAATTTTTTGGGCGATTATCTTAGGTAGGGTCTCATTTTTTGCGGGATGAGATGACGGTTTGATTGGCACTATTTTAGGGTGCATATGACTTCTTGATCGCTTGCTATTACACTTTTTTGGTATGTAAGATGACAAAAAATGGCTTTTTATACACCGTTTTTATTTTTATTTTTTTACGGTGTTTACCTGAGGGGTTAGGTCATGTGATATTGTTGTACAGTAACTTATTACGGATGCGGCGATACCTAATATGTATACTTTTTTTTAATTTATGTAAGTTTTACACAATGATTTCATTTTTGAAACAAAAAAATCATGTTTTAGTGTTTCCATAGTCTGAGAGCCATAGTTTTTTCAGTTTTTGGGCGATTATCTTGGGTAGGGTATGATTTTTGCAGGATGAGATGACGGTTTGATTAGCACTATTTTGGGGTGCATATGACTTTTTGATCGCTTGCTATTACACTTTTTGTGATGTAAGGTGACAAAAAAATGGTTTATTTAGCACAGTTTTAAATTTTTATTTTTTACAGTGTTTATCTGAGGGGTTAGGTCATGTGATATTTTTATAGAGCCGGTCGATACGGACACGGCGATACCTAATATATATACTTTTTTTATTTATGTAAGTTTTACACAATATTATCATTTTTGAAAAAAAAAAGAATCATGTTTTAGTGTCTCCATATTCTGAGAGCCATAGTTTTTTCAGTTTTTGGGCGATTATCTTGGGTAGGGTCTCATTTTTGGCAGGATGAGATGACGGTTTGATTGGCACTATTTTGGGGTGCATATGACTTTTTGATCGCTTGCTATTACACTTTTTGTGATGTAAGATGACAGAAAATGGCTTTTTATACACCGTTTTTTTTTTTTTTTTTACGGTGTTCACCTGAGGGGTTAGGTCATGTGATATTGTTATAGAGTAACTTATTACGGACGCGGCGATACCTAATATGTATACTTTCTTTTAATTTATGTAAGTTTTACACAATGATTTCATTTTTGAAACAAAAAAAATCATGATTTGGTGTTTCCATAGTCTGAGAGCCATAGTTTTTTCAGTTTTTTCGGCGATTATCTTAGGTAGGAAAGATACGTACGTCCTATTAGTAGTTCTGCGGTGAATTGTGATTGTTATATTTTTTGAGGGGGGGTTTTATTAATAGGAAAAAATATATGTCTTAATTGCCGTTCTGCGGTGAAGTTACATTGTACTACAGCCATTAACAGGGTGTATTAATAGGAAATATATGTACGTCCTATTAGCCGTTCTGCGGTGAATTGTGATTGTTATATTTTTGGGGGGGTTTATTAATAGGAAAAAATATATATCTTAATTGCCATTCTGCGGTGAAGTTACATTGTACTACAGCCATTTACGGGATGTATTAAAAGGAAATATACGTACGTCCTACTATCCGTTCTGCGGTGAATTGTGATTGTTATATATTTTTGAGGTGGGTGTATTAATAGGAAAAAGAATAAGTCTTAATTGCCGTTCTGTGAAGTTACATTCCTTTTTTGGGGTGTATTATTTTATTTTTAATTTAATTCTTTTATTATACAGTATGTCAGAGAGACAGATGACAGGCCCTTCAACGGGAATGGGCAGTGGCCAAAATGTTTCTGTCGCAGGCAGAAGTAACAGCAGAAGAGGGGGGTGGCAGCAGGAGTCGCATCGAGAGGACTGAGCTCCCAGTGTCATCTAGCGGTCATGTCTTGACCAGCAACCCAGCAGTGCTTGAATGGTTGACTAGGTCTTTGACTTCGTTGCAAGTGACATCAGACACCCTCAGCCAAAAGTCGGTGGGTTCCTCTGACACGACGCTTAGTTGGCATGGCCTGGGAGCAGGCCCTGTGCCCCCATCTGTCCTGAACCTACCTCAGTCATTTTCTGTTCCCTAAGCGTGAGAAGTATTATATGCCGTAGGCTCAGCTCCACTTTTCAGCGATGACGATCTACTAGAGGACAGTCATCAGCTACTGCCCAGCCAAGATCTGGAGGAGACATCCGCCGCTTCCTCCAGTAGGCGGGCAAATAGTGATGATGAGAGTCACGTGGGAGCAGGTGTTGCGAGCGGTCAGGCTCCTGGCCCTGAGATCGTTGAGGGGAACATCAGTGATGTGCAGACAGTAGCGAATGATGATGATGTAGCCGATCGCACTGCGGGAGCTGCGTGAAGAAGGGGCTTCATCATCATCAGGAGAAAAGGGTGGCAGCTTGCGCGTGAGGCAGCGGCAGAGCCAGCAAGGTGGTAGCATGGCCGTGAGTCAGCAGGGTGGCAGCAGTGGGAGGTCGGGAGCCAAACGTGCCTGGGGTGTCTACCCCCACTTCGCAGGAGCCTACCTTCCCGGAAAGTAGGGTGCAGGGGTTCACGGAGGCAGCGGTAGCAGGCAGTCAGAGCAGAGTGTTGGGGGGAAAATGCCATACTTGGCGGTGTGGCAATTTTTAGTTAAGACGCCGGAGGAGGTGAACATGGCTATTTTCCGAATTTGTGGTCAGAAGGTGAAGCGTGGCCAGGGTGCCAATGTTGGCACCACAGCCCTGCGTCAACACATGCAGCGTCACCATAAAGTGGCCTGGGAGAACCATGGCTCCAATGTGGTTTCCAGCCTGCCACAGCAACCGCTGCATCATCCAGTGGCACGCACCAAATTTCATGCAGTCAAGGCTCCACCACCTCAGCTGAAGGGAGCTGTCTGTCCTTCCCATTATCTGCTGGTCCTGATGCTCATGCCCCTCGTCCTCCTAAGTCATTCCGTCAGCAATCGATCACCGAAGCGATTGCCAAGAGACAACACTATGCGTGCACTCATCCAACAGCGCAGAAGCTGAACGTGCTCCTGGCCAAGTTGCTAGTGCTGCAGTCCCTCCCTTTCCAAGTGGTGGATTCTGCACCTTTCATAGAACTGATGGCTTGTGCCGAGCCGAGGTGGAGAGTCCCAAGCCTTCATTTCTTTGCGAAAAAGGCAGTACCAGCCCTGCACATATATGTAGAACAGAAGGTGGGCCAGTCCTTGAACCTGTCGGTGTCTGCCGAAGTGCACGGCAGTGCCGACGTGTGGAGCTATGACTACAGTCAAGGGCAATACTTTACTGCCCACTGGGTAAATGTGGTTCCTGCCCAGCCACACCAGAAACTTGGCCAGGCGACGCCACTTCCGCCTCCACATTCTCACGCTGTTGGTATTGCGACAATGTCCGCCTCTGCCTCCTCATCCTCCACTGTGTCCTCAGCATCCACTGCAGGGGCAATTCACAGAGCTCCTCCAGCATATCACATGTGCAGGGCAGGTGTCGCACTGTTCTTCACCTAGTTTGCCTGGGCGAACGGAGTCACACAGGGGAGGAACTGCTTCGCGTCCTTCATCAAGAAATCAAATCCTGGCTTTCTACTCGACAACTCAAATTCGGAACCATGGTGACCGACAACGGGAAGAACATGGTTTCTGCACTGCGTCAAGGAGGGCTGAGCCATGTGCCCTGCATGGCGTGCATGTTCAATCTGGTTGTAAAGCAGTTCCTGAAGTCTTCACCCCATCTGCAAGACATCCTCACTTGTACACCACTCGTACACCACAAAACACACCCTCCTTGAGCTGCAGCGGCCGAATGGCGTCCCCCAAATTTTCCACCTGTTGGAATTCTACCCTCCATATGTTGGACTGATTATATGAACAGAGAAAGGTCATAAACGATTTCTTGATGATACAGGCGGACAGAGGTACTCCCCTGTGTAACTTCAATGTTAGCCAGTGGCAGCTCATGCGTGACACCTGCAGTTTGCTTGGACCTTTTGAGGAGGACACTTTATTTGTCTGTTGCCAGGACTACGGAATGAACAACGTCATTCCACTTATTCATGTCCTGGAACAGATGCTGCTAAATCTGGCTGGCCAGGGGACAGGAGATGTGGTGAATACATCCCATGGCGACATGAGCCCTGTGGGGGCTGAACTAGAGGAGGACATTCAAACACAAACAATGTGTAGAGAAATTGCTGTTTTTTCTACACATGTGAAAGGAGAGAAGGAGCAGGAGAAGCAGGGGCAGCCGGAGGAGCTACAGGGCGATGAGGAAAATGACCCAGACACACCTTGGCAGTATGCAGTGGAGATGGAGGCAGGGAGTCCCTCAGAGTCACTTGCGCAAATGGCCCGATGCATGCTCAGTTGCTTGCGTAGTGACAGCCGAATTGTCACCATTCAGCAGAGGGATGACTACTGGCTCTCCTCCATGTTAGACCCTCACTCCTGGTCCAAAATGGGGGCCTTTTTTTACACCCGCTGAGAGGGAGGACAAACTGAACTACTATAAAGACATCCTATGTAGTCAGTTAGCCGCTGCCTATGTGTACCATCGCCCAGCCTCACGCAGGTCTGACCGGAAAGCCCTCTGCTCTCACGTTCCACTGCCACGGCTGTTGGGGGGGGGGGCAGAGCAGTACCAGCTCCATCAGCAGCAACTTAAGTCTAGAGTCGCTGATGAACAGTTTTCTTCACCCGCCTACTGAAGAAACTACTCACCAGCAGCAGCAGCTAGATATAGAGCAGAACCTGAACCACCAGGTTGAGGACTGCACCCTGCCACCCCACAGCGAAGATCCCCTGGACTACTGGGCAGCCAAACCCGATTTGTGGCCGCAACTGGCCGAGCTTGCCCTGGAAAAGCTTTCCTGCCCGGCCAACAGTGTGGCATCAGAGCGGGTGTTTAGTGCAGTGGGGGCCATAGTTACCCCAAGGAGAACTCGCCTGTCCACCCAAAATGTGGAGAAACTGACATTTGTGAAGATGAATCAGGTGTGGATCAGCCAGGATTTTCAAACACCAGTGCCAGATGCATCAGACTAGATCATCCATGGTGCCACACCTAAACTTTTTCAAAAGAGCATATACAAGCATGTTTTTCCAGCTCACCAACCTAGCGGTGGAGGGAGAAGCTGTCCATGTATGTGAATTGTGACCATTATGAATAAAGAAAATATCTAGGTTTTATCCTGAATGCTGGAACTTCTCTTTTTCTTTGTTTTTCAAAAGAGACCTGTTTCTTCTGGCTATCTGCTTCAGCTACTATTCTGATGCTTCCACCCCCCTGATGCCACACCTGCTGCCAGGTGCTCCTACTGCCACCCATCTTCAGCTGGTACTGGTATTGGCACCCTGGCCACGCTTCACCTTCTGACCCACTCTGTGGCCTCCTCATGCTGCTGCCGCCACCTCTCCACTATGCCACTGGGCCACTCTGAGGTCTCCTCATGCTGCTTCCACCTCCCCACTCTATCACTGGGCCACTCTGTGGTCTCCTCATGCTGCTGCCACCTCCCCACTCTTTCACTGGGCCACTCTGTGGTCTTCTCATGCTGCTGCCACATCACCACTCTGTGGTCTCCTCATGCTGCTGCCACCTCCCCACTCTTTCACTGGGCCACTCTGTGATCTTCTCATGCTGCTGCCACCTCACCACTATGTCACTGGGCCACTCTGTGGTCTCTTCATGCTGCTGACACCTCCCCACTATGTCACTGGTCCACTCTAAGGTCTCCTCATACTGCTGCCACCCCACTACTATGTCACTGGGCCACTCTGTGGTCTCCTCATGCTGCTGCCACCTTCCCACTCTTTCACTGGGCCACTCTGTGGTCTTCTCATGCTGCTGCCACCTCCCCACTCTTTCACTGGGCCACTCTGTGGTCTTCTCATGCTGCTGCCACATCACCACTCTGTGGTCTGCTCATGATGCTGCTACCTCCACACTCTATCACTGGGCCACTCTGTGGTCTTCTCATGCTGCTGCCACCTCACCACTCTGTCATTGGGCCACTCTGTGGTCTCCTCATGCTGCTGCCACCTCCCCACTATGTGACTGGGCCACTCTGTGGTCTCCTCATGCTGCTGACACCTCCCCACTATGTCACTGGTCCACTCTGAGGTTTCCTCATACTGCTGCCACCTCCCCACTATGTCACTGGGCCACTCTGTGATCTCCTCATGCTGCTGACACCTCCCCACTATGTCACTGGTCCACTCTGAGGTCTCCTCATACTGCTGCCACCCCATCACTATGTCACTGGGCCACTCTGTGGTCTTCTCATGCTGCTGCCACCTCCCCACTATGTCACTGGGCCACTCTGAGGTCTCCTCATGCTGCTGCAACCTCCCCACTCTATCACTGGGCCACTCTGTGGTCTCTTCATGCTGCTGCCACCTCCCCACTCTTTCACTGGGCCACTCTGTGGTCTTCTCATGCTGCTGCCACATCACCACTCTGTGGTCTCCTCATGATGCTGCTACCTTCCCACTCTATCACTGGGCCACTCTGAGGTCTCCTCATGCTGCTGCAACCTTCCCACTCTATCACTGGGCCACTCTGTGGTCTCCTCATGCTGCTGCCACCTCCCCACTATGTCACTGGGCCACTCTGTGGTCTCCTCATGCTGCTGCCACCTCCCCACTATGTCACTGGGCCACTCTGTGGTCTCCTCATGCTGCTGCCACCTCCCCACTATGTCACTGGGCCACTCTGAGGTCTCCTCATGCTGCTGCCACCTCCCCACTCTTTCACTGGGCCACTCTGTGGTCTTCTCATGCTGCTGCCACCTCACCACTCTGTCACTGGGCCACTCTGTGGTCTCCTCATGCTGCTTCCACCTCCCCACTATGTCACTGGTCCACTCTGAGGTCTCCTCATACTGCTGCCACTCCACCACTATGTCACTGGGCCACTCTGTGGTCTCCTCATGATGCTGCCACCTACCTACTCTGTCACTGGGCCACTCCGTGGTCTCCTCAAGCTGCTGCCACCTACCTACTCTGTCATTGGGCCACTCTGTGGTCTCCTCATGCTGCTGCCACCTCCCCACTCTGTCACTGGACCACTCTCTGGTCTCTTCATGCTGCTGCAAACTCAACACTCTGTGGTCTTCTAATGCTGCTGCCACATCACCATTCTTTGGTCTCCTCATGCTGCTGCTACCTCAACACTCTGTCACTGGGCCCCTCTGTGGTCTCCTCATGCTGCTGTCACCTCACCACTATGTCTCTTGGCCACTCTGTGATCTCCTCATGCTGCTGCCACCTCCCCACTATGTCACTAGGCTACTCTGTGGTCTCCTCATGCTGCTGCCACCTCCCCACTATGTCACTGGGTCACTCTCTGGTCTTCTCATGCTGCTGCTACCTCACCACTATGTCACTGGACCACTCTGTGGTCTCCTCATGCTGCTGCCACCTCACCACTATGTCACTGGGCCACTCTGAGGTCTCCTCATGCTGCTGCCACCTCCCCACTATGTCACTGGGCCACTCTGAGGTCTCCTCATGCTGCTGCCACCTCCCCACTCTGTCACTGGGCCACTCTGTGGTCTCCTCATGCTGCTGCCACCTCCCCACCTAAATAAAATGTCTATTGAGGGGTTAAAAATAAAAAAACTCACCTCATCCACTTGATCGCGCAGCCGGTATCTTCTTTTCATTAGGACCTGCAAAAGGACCTGCGGTGACGTCACCGCGCTCACCATGTTGTGAGCGTTGT
Source organism: Bufo bufo (assembly GCF_905171765.1). Lineage (NCBI taxonomy): Eukaryota > Metazoa > Chordata > Amphibia > Anura > Bufonidae > Bufo > Bufo bufo. Next base: position 365,568,839 of record NC_053393.1, on the reverse strand, counting down.
GACGTCACCGCAAGTCCTGCTGAATGAAGATAGAAGGACCTTCTATCTTCATTGTGCAGGACCTGCGGTGACGTCACCGTGCTCACCACGTGGGGCACGATCAAGTGGATGAGGTGAGTTTTTTTTATATTTTTAACCCCTCAATAGACATTTTATTTAGCATTCTGTTTTAAGAATGATATTATTTTCCGTTATAACCATGTTATAATGGAAAATAATAAAATCACCCGAACACCGAACTCGAACTTCAGTGAATAAGTCCGGGTTCGGGTCATTGTACCCGAACTCGCAAAGTTCAGTATAAACCCGAAATTAGCAGTTCGGGTTCGCTCAACTCTAGCCACGAATAAATTTGGATCAAATCAAATCTTTTTGGAAAATTTGGCGAACCGACCTAATCGAATTTTTAAGAAGTTCGCTAATCTCTAGTAATAATAATGCAATAAATTAACTTTTTGATCATATTCTAATTTATTGAGATACACTAGTATATATTGGAGGATTTGTCACTGATGTGCCCACATTTCAGTGAGACGAGTTGCACAGAGCAGGGAATTACTTGTATCTACTATATCTTGTGCAAATATAAATTTAAATTATGGATAACATGTCATGCCTTGCCAGAAAAACCTACGACTAGAAAATGTAACACATTGTGTTAAAAATCAACCTAGATAATACACCTAGATCTTGGATGCAGTTTACTCACTAAACCACCTGGAACTGTGCACCAGAATCAAAGAAGGTCAAGAGATTTAACACCTTACTGCCACTGTTGTTATAAGGCTGGATAATTCATGTGGTTTGAGAGGTGGGTTATTGGGTGTTTGTTCAAGACCTCTATTTCCTAGGGGCCCACTGAAAGCTAGGCCACAGGATCAACCTGAATTTATCATTGACTACTTCACTGCCCCAGACTACCAGGAGATCCATCATGTTTAATTTCTACCTCCTATCTTTTTTATTTTGTTAATCTTCTGTTAGGCCTCTTTCACACGGGCGAGTATTCTGCGCGGATGCGATGCGTGAGTTGAACGCATTGCACCCGCACTGAATACCGACCCATTCATTTCTATGGGGTTGTTCACATGAGCGGTGATTTTCACGCATCACTTGTGCGTTGCGTGAAAATCGCAGCATGCTCTATATTCTGCGTTTTTCACGCAATGCAGGCCCCATAGAAGTGAATGGGGTTGTGTGAAAATCGCAAGCATCCGCAAGCAAGTGCGGATGCGGTGCGATTTTCACGCACGGTTGCTAGGAGACGATCGGGATGGAGACCCGATCATTATTATTTTCCCTTATAACATGGTTATAAGGGAAAATAATAACATTCTGAATACAGAATGCATAGTAAAATAGCGCTGTAGGGGTTAAAAAAAAAATATTTTTTATTTAACTCACCTTAGTCCACTTGATCGCGTAGCCGGCATCTCCTTCTGTTTTCATCTGAGCTCTGTGCAGCAACAGGACCTGTGGTGACGTCACTCCGGTCATCACATGATCCATCACATGATCTTTTACAATGGTGATGGATCATGTGATGACCGGAGTGATGTCACCACAGGTCCTGTTGCTCCACAGAGCTAAGATGAAGACAGAAGGAGATGCCGGGCTACGCGATCAAGTGGACTAAGGTGAGTTAAATTATTATTTATTTATTTTTAACCCCTCCAGCGCTGTTTTACTGTGCATTCTGTATTCAGAATGCTATTATTTTCCCTTATAACCATGTTATAAGGGAAAATAATACAATCTACAGAACACCAATCCCAAGCCCGAACTTCTGTGAAGAAGTATGGGTTTGGGTACCAAACATGCACGATTTTTCTCACGCGAGTGCAAAACGCATTACAATGTTTTGCACTCGCGCGGAAAAATCGTGCATGTTCCCGCAACGCACCCGCACATTTTCACGCAACGCCCGTCTGAAAGAGGCCTTAGGGTTTCTCTTTGACAACTCTAAAGCTGTTTGATGTTTTAGACAATTGTCTGAGCTATTACCTTACTATTTTATTTATAGGAAATATTTTATTTTATTAAAGGCTATTTTTAATAAAACGGCTAACAGACTTTGTTTGCAATATTACTTTATATTTTACAATGTTCCCTATCATACTATATTCTTGTTTGTAACAGCACACTACTTGTATAATCCATGAAACCTCAATATAGAAGGTCGGTGGTTTTGTTATTTCCTATTTACTATTCTAATATGACCAACTCTTGTGTTACATTTGACCCCACTGTACACTATTTCAAAAAATGAATAAAAAAATATGTTTCTCTTTATCATGTCAATACCCACCGGATAACTAACTGGTGATCTACCAGCTACGTTTGGTCATTTTGCTCATGGGGTCTGGGGTCAGACCACTGCATAAGTAGAATTTCACAAATCATCCTGTATGATATTATCTGACCATTTATGGGAAGCTTTTGATTTAATTTCATTTTCCAACTCCCTGTTGGATTTCCACTAAAGCATATTCCATTTCAAAGAAATGACAAAAAGGCTGATGTCATTTCAGAAACTTCCAAGAATTCTACATGCACAGCAGACTAATTCTTAGTTCACATTTTGGTAAGCCACTTTCTAAGCAAAAATGGAAAGTACCTGTTTTAGTGTTCATCTCCATGCAACCCTTTTACTGTAAATGAAAAATGAAGCAACGTTGCAATAATTCCTAACGCCATGATATCAATCACCATACATTAACGATGCTGGTGCTCTTTACCAATCCACCTAAAACTGTGAGCCTTGACATTCATTAGGTCAGTCCCTCATATGCAAACTTAAAGACACCAGTAAGCTACATTTAGGTGGCAGTATCCCATCCTTACCTATTAGGTTGCTGTGCAGTTGCACATATAGTACGGTATGTCTGCCCCTGACAGCATATTTCAGCTGTATATTACAGCTAACACTCTGCTGTAACTGCCAGGATCAGAGATAGCTCTAAAGCCAACAGTGTAAGGGCTCATTCACACATTAATAAATGACCCCCTACATTTGTAAAGATAGCATTTTTTATACATGTTTACCAGGAAGTGCAGTAGCTTTGATGGGCTGATATAATTTATCAACTTAATTTCTTTTATAGGAAAAACTAATTTGCACATTGTCTTGTGGCTCATTGATTAGAAGAACTAAGACTGGGTTCACATCCCGTTTTTCCCATCCGTTTAACATATACAAAAAACGTATACGTTAAACGGATGCCTCAGACTGAAGCTATACAGTGTCATCTGTTCACCATAGAGTTCCACTGTAAAAATAAAAAAATTATAATAATAATTGAAATTTAGCCCTGCAAGGAACTGTTATGGAGAGTTATAACAGTAAAGTCTGTAAAGATTGTGGATAGAGAGCTGAGAAACCTGAGACCAGAGTTAAAGGGGTTGTTTCTTCTGGGACTTTGATGGCATATTGCTAGGATATTCCGTCAAAGTCAGATAGGTGTGGGTCCCACCTCTAAGACCCACACCTATCTCTAAAACGGGCCCCGAAAGAGATGCTCGATGGAGATGCTCGGTAACACTGGTGGTGGTGTTGCTGTCACATCCTCTCTTTGCGGGGTGCCAGGTGTTTTTTTTGTGGTTTTTCAAGTGTTTACTTAACTGCAGCTCTGCTTTTGCACCCTGCTCCCTTTTTTGCTGTGCGGCTGGTGCTGCGTGACCCCCACCTCTTCCTCTGAACTGCACATGTCATTGGCATGACCTGGTTGCCATGTGGGGTCTAGGACCTCATCATCCTCCACATCATCTTCCACCCACTCCTCACACCTGCCCTTCTTGCTGGTCTGCACACTGCAGAAAGCCGCAGCAGTTGACACCTGTGTTTCGTCATCATCATTAGAGACATGCTGCGGTGGTTCTCCCACGTCCTCATCCTCAAACATAAGTTGTTGAGCATCAGTGCACTCAATCTCTGTCACTTCTGGTGCAGGGCTAGGTGCATGACCCATGGAAACCCCACCGGCAGAGTCATTAAAAAGCATAAGTGACTGCAGCATGACTTGGGGCTCAAACTGCTTGGCTGATGTATAAACACTAAAAAGTCTCTAATACGTTGCCTGTCAGTTGTGCGCTGCAGGTCCTATAGTGAAGTGGATAAAATTCACACAGCAAGTCTTTATAGGTATTGAACCGAGCTGCTCAAAATTCTCTGGAAGTGTTCCACTTTAGTTCGGAGCTATATGCACCATCAGATATAGGGACACATCGATATCCACACAAGAAACTCTTTAATCCTTGAGCAACTCTGTAGATTAGCAAAGGGATCGCAGAAATAGTGAAGCACCATCAGCCAAGGACAGTAATAAAAGGTTTATTATACTCACAAACATATATGAGTTTAAAACATGTCATAAAAGTTGTATGTCCTCTTATTCACGCCCGACCCGGGTTTCCTTGATGCTTCATCAGGGGGCAAACATGCTCTCTCATTCTGGGTGGTCTTTTTTTTATACCCACTAAAATCCCACCCCCTGACTTCATTTTCCACCAACAACCATAAAAATCCACATAATTAAAACAATGTGTACATTCTGTGGGTGATTCAGTCAGCACAACCCTGTATGCAGGTGCACATCGCTAAGGCGAAATACATATACAAACGCAAAATACAAATGCAATAGCACTCTGCAACCAGCATTCTGCCCTGCCTCTATGCTGGATGAGGCATTGGTGTACATTTTGGCCAAAGCGTAATAAGCCACTCACCACGTCAAGGTCACCTCTATAGAGTGGTCCCTAACACTAGTTCCTACCTGTTTATGGGCCATGACAGCCACACAAAGTCCAGGGAATGCAGGTGCAGCATGCACGCCAAGCACACTCTTAACCCCGTCCGGTGCCATTACAGCTTTCATCGGATCCAGGGATGCAAGTACCAACATGCATGCTGAGCCCACTATATACTTCTCCTGGATAGTACATTCTGTTGACATTAATTTATATGTATACGGGATTCCAATATGTACACTGTTTACTAAGTATATATCTCCCTGCTTGATAAGAAATGCAATTATATTGCAGAAGGTTTGAAAATTAAGTTGAGGGATGCGACCTGCACGGTCGAGTGTGTGAATATGCGGCAATACCTAAAGAGAGGGTGTAATCAGTTATAATGGTACCTCTATATCCTTACTTAATATATTTGGGGGCTGCAAGATGGATCGATAAATGGAAGATGCCAGGTCGAGAGTGAGTTAAGACCTATTTAGAGAGATGCCCATCCCCACAACATATATTAAGTATAAAGGCAAACCGCGGGGAGGATCTAGTAGTCAGGACGGTTGTAACTTTCCATTGGATGGGGGAGAACATGTGACAATGACCTAATAGCTGTGTAGTTTTTATAAATGGATAGGAATGGAGGGAAGTAGAGATATAATATTGCGAGTCAGATTGGGCTGCAATTAGCGAATTGATAAAGCACCAATGTATGTGTTATTTTAGTGAAATTATGATATATATGTAGATCGAGAACCCATTGTTTTAATTATGTGGATTTTTATGATTGTTGGTGGGAAATTACGTCAGGGGGGTGGGATTTTAGTGGATACAAAAAAGACCACCCAGAATGAGATAGCATGTTCGCCCCTGACGAAGCATCAAGCGAAACCCGGGTGGGGCATGAACAAGAAGACATACAACTTTTTTATTACATGTTTTAAACTCATCTATGTTTGTGAGTATAATAAACCTTTTATTACTGTCCTTGGCTGACGATTGTGTGAGCCCTTTGCTGATCTACAGAGTTGCTCAAGGATTAAAGGGCGTCTTGTGTGGATATCTGATGGTGCTTGGCTGATGTGCAAGGGGGTGAGGTGAAAGACAGATGCCCGTGGACTGCTGGTGCCAACTCTGCGCTTTCAGCAGGGAACCGGATGGAAGACAATGTAAAGGAACTGGAAGCACTCTCAGCCATCCAATCTACTACTGCCTCTACTTGTTCTAGCCTCACCATTTGTAGAGAGTTATTCAGTCCTACAAAATAACGCAGAACGTCCTGTCGCCTCTGTGCACCAGAGGAAAGTGTTTCATTTGAGAGCGTAGCTGACACAGATTGACAAAGTCTTTCCCTGCAGCAAGGGCTCCACCACCAACACCAGCAGCACCACAACCACAGCCACGTCCCTTATTTAATGCTCTCCTCATTTGTTTTACGGTCACCCACAAAATTGGCTGACAGACGAACAATTGTATTTCTGTGTCACGGGGGCAGATGAGGCGTTTTGCACCACAAAAAATGGCTATAGGTCACCAACGAAATTAACAAACAGATTAACTATTATATTTCTGTGTCACTGGTGCAAATGAGGTGTATGTGAACCCCAAAAATGTCTCACCAACAGAATAAACAGACAAATGAACTAATGTATTTCCCTGTCACAGATGTAAAGGTAGCGTATCCCCCCCCCCCCCAAAAAAAATGGCTTTATTTCACTGACACAATTAACAGACTGATTCATTCTCCTATTACAGTAAGATGGATGCAAAGGCGGATTTTGGAACCCCAAAAATGGCTTTATGTCACCGACACAATTAACAGAATGATTAACACAGCCATGCCAATGCTAGACATGACTGTGATGACTTCCAAGTGCCCACAGTTTAAAAGCTTCAGCCTTTCAACAAGCTTTATTTAAAATTTGAACACCGAACACAAACTTTCGTGCCAGTGTCCGTGTTCAGGTTCAGATGCCCAGACACCGTAACGTTCAGTACAAACCCGAACATTCCGATCCGGGTTTGCTCATCTCTACTCAACACTAGTTGTAATCCTGCACAAGACAACAACAGTGTTACAGTACCTCCAGTCCTTGTGAATGCAGAAATCTTGTTAATTGCATAGAAATACGATGATACACAAAGCTATATCACTGTATAAAGGTATGCTGGAATTTTATATTGTATATCGATTCTACTTCAGTCACATTAGGTTAAAGTCACATAACCTCAAACTACGAGTATGGTAAAGCAAAGTCATTTCTTTCTATGTAACAAAAAGAGGTTTCAACATGAGCAGGTACTGTGTAAAACTGACAATGTATGTATACATCACAAATTGCTACCTATACATATTAAAGGGATTGTCCAGGCTGTTGGGAGGTGGGGGGGGGGGGGGAATCTAGGTCCAATCCTGGACAAGTAGTCATTTTTACTGAATGCTAATTACCAGATATGTCCATTCCATAAGCCCCTTATTATCAGCATGTATCAGTGTGCTCCACATTTGGTTGTAGTTTATTAAAGCTGCTATATAAGCAGTAGCTGTCTTGTACATACTAGAACCACCCATGTAGCAGGGCTGTCTTTTACAGAGATTCTGCGAACAGCATATTTAATTTAACGACTGTACTTGATCATTTACTATGAATTAGTTTTGGCCAATCATTTGCAGTTATGTGTGTGAATTGTGAAACCCTGCTATATGGGCACTAGCAGGCAGCTGACAAACCAATGCAAGCTGCGCATGAGCAACCGCTGCAAGTCTAACAATCAGCAGGCCTACATTGCAATGAATTGAGGCATATAAAGGCGTCATACACATGTTCTGGACTGAACATGGTTTCTTACCAAGAATTAACAATCCCTCTTCTTCCTTTTTGAAAGATTCCTTATTTTTTTCAGTGCTGTCACTTATTTGCTCCTCTTGTTTCAAATTGTCTGTTGTTTCTTCACTGTCCTCTAGTGATATGCTCTCTGCTGTGGCTTTTGCTTCTTTTCTGCTTTTCTTGTTATCTTCTTTCAAGTGATCATCGTCCGTTACCCGTTTCTTAGTATTACACATTTGTTCATTGTGGCAGCTTTCATCATTTTGTTTGGATTCTTGTAATGTTTCCTCAACATCATCTTCTTTTTCTTCTTCCTCCTCCAATTCTTCTTTTACTTCTTCCTCAGTAACAAGTAGTTGTATTTCCTCTTTACTCCTCACTCTGAAATATATCAATGAATTACAGTTTGTCATTTAGCATTATAGTTTGTCATTTAGTTTGTCTATTTACAATCAAATTTTTGCATGAAAGTGGTATATTCCCAGTATGGTTATGTATGGAAGTGGCAGAGTTAAAAGGGTTTTCGAAGACTTAATAACTAATGACCTATCCTCAGGATAGGTCATCAGTATCTGATTGGTGGGCGTCCTACCCCCATTCAAGTGAATGGGGCTGGGTGCGATACCAAGCACAGCCGCTATACAGTGTACTGCGCTGTGTTTGGTAAGCTGCGAGAAGGCTGAAGCACTCACAGGAGCGCCGGTGCCTTCTCAAACAGCTGACCGGCGAGTGTCCTGGATATTGGACTTCCACTGATTAGATACTGATGACCTATCCTAAGGATAGGTCAACAGTTTCAAAATCTTGGAAAACACCTTTAAAGGGCATCTCTCAGTAGATTTTTACCTATGAAACTAGCTGACTTGTTTCATGTGCCTTTGGTAGCTGAAGGGTCTGCTCTCTCTGCAGCTGCTATACCCTCTACAGTCGTGGCCAAAAGTTTTGAGAATTACATAAATATTGGAAATTGGAAAAGTTGCTGCTTAAGTTTTTATAATAGCAATTTTCATATACTCCAGAATGTTATGAAGAGTGATCAGATGAATTGCATAGTCCTTCTTTGCCATTAAAATTATCTTAATCCCAAAAAATCTTTCCACTGCATTTCATTGCTGTCATTAAAGGACCTGCTGAGATCATTTCAGTAATAGTCTTGTTAACTCAGGTGAGAATGTTGACGAGCACAAGGCTGGAGATCATTATGTCAGGCTGATTGGGTTAAAATGGCAGACTTGACATGTTAAAAGGAGGGTGATGCTTGAAATCATTGTTCTTCCATTGTTAACCATGGTGACCTGCAAAGAAACGCGTGCAGCCATCATTGCGTTGCATAAAAATGGCTTCACAGGCAAGGATATTGTGGCTACTAAGATTGCACCTCAATCAACAATTTATAGGATCATCAAGAGCTTCAAGGAAAGAGGTTCAATTCTTGTTAAGAAGGCTTCCATGTGTCCAAGAAAGTCCAGCAAGCGCCAGGATCGTCTCCTAAAGAGGATTCAGCTGTGGGATCGGAGTGCCACCAGTGCAGAGCTTGCTAAGGAATGGCAGCAGGCAGGTGTGAGCGCATCTGCACGCACAGTGAGGCGAAGACTTTTGGAAGATGGCCTGGTGTCAAGAAGCCCAGCAAAGAAGCCACTTCTCTAAAAAAAAAAACATCAGGGACCGATTGTTCTTCTGCAGAAAGTTTGGTGAATGGACTGCTGAGGACTCGGGCAAAGTCATATTCTCCGATGAAGCCTCTTTCCGATTGTTTGGGGCATCTGGAAAAAGGCTTGTCCAGAGAAGAAAAGGTGAGCGCTACTATCAGTCCTGTGTCATGCCAACTGTAAAGCATCTTGAGACCATTCATGTGTGGGGTTGCTTCTCATCCAAGGGAGTGGGCTCACTCACAATATTGCCCAAAAACACAGCCATGAATAAAGAATGGTACCAAAACACCCTCCAACAGCAACTTCTTCAAACAATCCAACAACAGTTTGGTGAAGAACAATGCATTTTCCAGCACGATGGAGCACCGTGCCATAAGGCAAAAGTGATAACTAAGTGGCTCGGGGACCAAAACGTTGACATTTTGGGTCCATGGCCTGGAAACTCCCCAGATCTTAATCCCATTGAGAACTTGTGGTCAATCCTCAAGAGGCGGGTGGACAAACAAAAACCCACTAATTCTGACAAACTCCAAGAAGTGATTATGAAAGAATGGGTTGCTATCAGTCAGGAATTGGCCCAGAAGTTGATTGAGAGCATGCCCAGTCGAATTGCAGAGGTCCTGAAAAAGAAGGACCAACACTGCAAATACTGACTCTTTGCATAAATGTCATGTAATTGTCGATAAAAGCCTTTGAAACGTATGAAGTGCGTGTAATTGTATTTCACTACATCACAGAAACAGAAGATCTAAAAGCAGTTTAGCAGCAAACTTTGTGAAAACTAATATTTGTGTCATTCTTAAAACTTTTGGCCACGACTGTACACTTTGACTTTAGGAGAAATCAGGGCTAGGCGTGATGATGTTCATGCTGCCTGGCCCTGTCAATCAAAGTGCAGAGGCTAAGGTAGTTGGAGAGAGAGCTGAGCATCTAGGTGTAGGGGTAACACCTCCATTGCTTCTAGAGGCTTAGTTGCATATTTTAAAACATAATTTTTCTCTGCACTGCATGCCACTAAGAGTATAGGACCAATGCAGATCCCTTCAGCTGCCATGTGCACATTCAACAGGTCAGCCAGTTTCAGAGTTACAAATCTGCTGACAGATGCCCTTTAACCAACTGTGACACAGCACCTACAGGAAGTTTGGGTGTGAATCCGGAGTGCGTCCCATCTCAGTCTATTGTGGTGAGTTAGCAGAGGAAGAGGAGAAGGCAGCTCCATGTGCTTCGAGCCTCACAGGATTAGACTGAAGATCCTGAAAATCACCTTCTCTGAGGATTATTTACTGAGTGAAAGACCTCAACATTTCTATAGAACTCAGGAAAGAGCGAAAAATAAAGCAAAAAGCCAGGAAGGTCTAGAATCTGCATGGTCCAGCATTGGAGTCAGCCAGTAAGGTATTTGCTGATCAAAGCTGCTAGACATTACTACTGTGAGAGGGACATTGTTAAGACACCCTTCACACTTGGGTATGACCTGGCCAGTCATATTTTTAACCCTGTACTCCTCAGTTGGAAATGACAGCTCCCTTTGGAAGTGTAATATTGCCAGCCATAGATTATGCAGAGACTCTTGGAAGATAAAGAGGAAATAGTATTATAATTCCCTTCCTTAGGCCTCTTTCACATGACCATTATTTTTTCTGTTTGCGGGACGTTTTTTGCGTTCTGTATACGGAACCATTCATTTCAATGGTTCCGCGAAAAAACCGGAATGTACTCCGTATGCATTCCGTTTCCGTATTTTCGTTTTTCCGTTCCATTTAAAGATAGAACATGTTCTATTATTGCCCACAAATCATGTTCCGTGGCTCCATTCAAGTCAATGGGTCCGCAAAAAAAATGGAACACATACGGAATGTACTCCATATGTCTTCCGTATCCGATCCGTTTTTGCAGAACCATCCTTTGAAAATTTTATGCCCAGCCAAATTTTTGCTATGTAATTACTGTATACTGTATATGCCATACGGAAAAACGGAACGGAAAAATGGAACGAAAATGGAAACACAATGGAAACAAAAAAACAGAACAACGGATCAGTGAAAAACAGACTGCAAAATACTGAAAAAGCCATAAGGTCGTGTGAAAGAGGCCTTACATCCATACACACTGTAAATAGTTTGAACTGTGTTTAGATACCATTGGATGTACTACAACTCCCATTCTACACTTACGTAAGGACAAATGTTTGTTGTCTACGTCTGGCCTGGTTACTGTCTCCTGCATTATACACAGGCAACTGCACCTGCGCCAGACCTACAATATTAACCCCTTAGGGACCCATGACGTATCGGTACGGCATGGTTCCCGAGTCCTTAAGGATCCATGACGTACCGGTACATCATGTGTTGTTCCGATCACCGCCGCCCGGGCGGTGATCGGAACAAGGTGCCTGCTCAAATCATTGAGCAGGCACCTCGGCTAAATGCGCGGGGGGGTCCCGTGACCCACCCCATGTCGGCGATCGCCGCAAACCGCAGGTCAATTCAGACCTGCGGTTTGCGGCTCTTACCTGGTGCGGCGGCGGTGGTCGGCGGTGCCATCGGGTCCCCATGGGGCTGTGGGGGGGACCCGATGGCATGGAAGGTAGCGCGATGCCTAAGGAAGGCATCGCGCTGCCTTCCGGTGAAGAGCCTGTGAGATCCAGCCCCCTGGATCTCACAGGCCGGAAGCTGTATGAGTAATACACACTGTATTACTCATACAGCCAATGCATTCCAATACAGAAGTATTGGAATGCATTGTAAAGGTTTAGACCTCCAAAAGTTCAAGTTCAAAAAATAAAGTGAATTTTTTTTTTACAAAAGAAAGTTTCCCCCCCAAAAAATTTAAAGTTTCAAGTAAAAATAAACAAAAACGTCATTTTCCCCAAATAACGTAAATTTTTTTTTGTGAAAAATAGGGAAAAAAAAAATATACATATTAGGTATCGCCGCGTCCGTATCGACCGGCTCTATAAACCTATCACATGACCTAACCCCTCAGATGAACACCGTAAAAAATAAAAAATAAAAACTGTGCTAAATAAACAATTTTTGTCACCTTACATCACAAAAAGAACAGCAAGCGATCAAAAAGGCGTTTGCCCACCAATATAGTACCAATCTAACCGTCACCTGATCCCGCAAAAAATTAGCCCCTACCTGAGACAATCGCCCAAAAAATAAAAAAACTATGGCTCAGAATATGGAGACAAATGGTCCATCACATGATCCATCACCATGGTAAAAGATCATGTGATGGATCATGTGTTGACCGGAGTGACGTCACCACAGGTTCTTTTCCTGCAATCAGCAAAGAAGGAGACAGAAGAGAAGCCGGGCTGCGCGATCAAGTGGACTAAGGTGAGTTTAATATTTTATTTTTTTTAACCCCTCCAGCCCTATTTTACTATGCATTCTGTATTCAGAATGCTATTATTTTCCCTTATAACCATGTTATAAAGGAAAATAATAATGATCGGGTCTCCATCCCGATCATCTCCTAGCAACCGTGCGCGAAAATCGCACCGCATCCGCACTTGCTTGCGGATGCTTGCGATTTTCACACAGCTCCATTCACTTCTATGGGGCCTGCGTTGCGTGGAAAACGCAGAATATAGAGCATTCTGCGATTTTCACGCAGCGCATAAGTGATGCGTGAAAATCACTGCTCATGTGCACAGCCCCATAGAAATGAATAGGTCAGGATTCCGTGCGGGTGCAATGCAATCAACTCACGTATCGCATCTGCGCGGAATACTCGCCCATGTGAAAGGGGCCTAAAACATTATTTTTTTTCTTTAAAAAAGAAATCATTGTGTAAAACTTACATAAATAAAAAAAAGTATACATATTAGGTATCGCCGCATCCGTGACAACCTGGTCTATAAAAATATCACATGATTTAACCTGTCAGATGAATGTTGTAAATAACAAAAAATAAAAAGGTCCCAAAACAGCTATTTCTTGTTATCTTGCCTCACAAAAAGTGTAATATAGAGCAAACAAAAATCATATGTACCCTAAACTAGTACTAACAATACTGCCACCCTATCCCGTAGTTTCTAAAATGGGGCCACTTTTTTGGAGTTTCTACTCTAGGGGTGCATCTGAGGGGCTTCAAATGGGACATGGTGTCAAAAAAAACAGTCCAGCAAAATCTGCCTTCCAAAAACCGTATGGTATTCCTTTCCTTCTGCGCCCTGCCTTGTGCCCGTACAGCTGTTTACGACCACATATGGGGTGTTTCTATAAACTACAGAATCAGGGCCATAAATATTGAGTTTTGTTTGGCTGTTAACCCTTGCTTTGTTACTGGTAAAAATGGATTAAAATGGAAAATTTGTCCAAAAATTAAAATTCTGAAATTTCATCTCCATTTGCCAATAACTCTTGTGGAAAACCTAAAGGGTTAACAACGTTTGTAAAATCTGTTTTGAATACCTTGAGGGGTGTAGTTTCTTACATGGGGTCACTTTTATGGAGTTTCTACTCTAGGGGTGCATCAGGGGGGCTTCAAATGGGACATGGTGTCAAAAAAACCAGTCCAGCAAAATTTGCCTTCCAAAAATCGAATGGCATTCCTTTCCTTCTGCGCCCTGTCGTGTGCCCGTACAGTAGTTTATGACCACATATGGGGTGTTTCTGTAAACTACAGAATCAGGGCCATAAATATTGAGTTTTGTTTTGCTGTTAACCCTTGCTTTGTAACTGGAAAAAAAATATTAAAATGGAAAATCTGCCAAAAAAGTGAAACTTTGAAATTGTATCTCTATATTCCATTAATTCTTGGGGAACACCTAAAGCAGGGGTACTCAACTGGCGGACCGCGGTCCAAATACGGACCGCGGCCGCCAGTTGTCCGGACCCCGGCCATTCTTCAGAGCGCTGCTCCTCTCCTGCACACTGTGCCGTGCAGGAGGAGGAGCTTACCGGCGCACTTCCGCCTGTCCCACAGCGCAGTGAGACAGGGCTTCCTCCACATGTAGCGCTCCTCCTCCTGCACACTCTGGCAGCTCTGCTCAATACAGCGGCGGGCACAGGAGATGATCGTTCTCAGCAGCGCAGGAGGAGTCTCTCCCTCCCCCCTGTGCTGCTGCTGTCCCCGCCGCTGCCAATAAGAAGAGGCAGGAGGAGGAGGGGAGGGGCTGTGGCCACTGCGCCACCAATGAAGATAACTGACCTGTATTACAAATACAGGAGGCGGGTGCTGGAATCAAATAGCCGGCACCCGACCTCTGTGACAGGGAGCTGCGATCAGCTGCAGTTGAGTTAACCCTTCAGGTGCGGTACCTGAGGGGTTAATTGTAGCTGATCGCAGCCCCCTGTCACAAAGGTCGGGTGCCGGCACCCGCCTCCTGTATTTGTATAAGAAACGTTGGTGGCACAGTGCGCCCCCCCCCTAGTATAAGAAACGTTGGTGGCACAGTGCGCCCCCCCCAGTATAAGAAACATTGGTGGCGCAGTGCGCCCCCCCCCTTTCCCCGTTATAATAAACATTGGTGGCTCAGTGGGAGGTGCCAATGAGGGTTAAAAATAATAAAAGAAAATTAACTCACCTCCTCCAGTTGATCGCGTAACTACCGGTCTCCAGTTCTTACTTCTTTCTTCAGGACCTGTGGTGACGTCACTGAGCTCATCACATGGCCCATTACCATGGTGATGGATCATGTGATGAGCTCAGTGATGTCACCACAGGTCCTGAAGAAAGAAGAACTGGAGACCGGCAGTTACGCGATCAACTGGAGGAGGTGAGTAAATAATTTTTTAACCCTCATTGGCACTGCCCACTGCGCCACCAATGTTTATTATATTGGGGGGCACACTGCGCCACCAATGTTTATTATATTGGGGTGATGGGGGGGCGCACTGCGCCACCAATGTTTATTATTTTGAGGGGGGGCGCACTGCGCCACCAATGTTTATTATATTAAGGGGGGGCGCACTGCGCCACCAATGTTTATTATATCGGGGTGATGGGGGGGGCGCACTGCGCCACCAATGTTTGTTATTTTGAGGGGGGGCGCACTGCGCCACCAATGTTTATTATATTGAGGGGGCCGCCAGACGAAAAAGTCGGACATGTAGTACTTTGTCTGGCGGCCTCTCACCGTGCTGCGCCGTAACTCTGCCCCCATCCCCATTATAGTCGATGGGCACAGAGCAGCGGCACGGCAAAAGTAGTGGCAAGATGGATCTGACAGGGTGAGCAGCCTGTCGGATCCGTCCTGCTGCAAGTGTGAAAGTACCCTTACTAATGAGCGCTTCCATCATGGAACGCCCATTAGTACAGCCTTTACCTCCACCGCTACTTGTGCTAGTAAAAAAAAATATATATTACGGCAGTGTTTCCCAACCAGTGTGCCTCCAGCTGTTGCAAAACTACAACTCCCAGAATGCCTGGACAGCCTTTGGCTGTGCGGGCATGCTGGGATGCTGGGAGTTGTAGTTTTGCAACAGCTGGAGGCACACTGGTTGGGAAACACTGTATTACGGTACCTCCACCTCCATTTGCTCACGCTGTGGAGAACACTCCCTGCTGACTAGAAGCTCAGGACAGGACCCACAAGACGTCATCACGTTGGAGCACCGGTCCTGAGCTTGCAGTCAGCAGCGAATGTTCACCGCAGCCAGGTGAATGCAAAATATTTTTTATTTTTTGCAAAAGCAGAGAAGGGGGGCACTAATGGGGGCAATACTCTTACTGGGGGCACTAATGGGGACATTATTCTTACTGGGGCACTAATGTGGCCATTACTAATTCTGGGACTTACCCGGGGCGCTCCACTATAACGTCAGAGCGCCCCACGCGCATGTATCACATGATCGCATGGCATCTTTACTGTTGGCGTTCAGCTCGGACCTTCACCTGACTGCAGACCCTGGTATGTGGACCTTTAATAAAACTAGTTGAGTACCCCTGACCTAAAGGGTTAACGACATTTGTAAAATCAGTTTTGAATACCTTGAGGGGTGTAGTTTCTTAGATGGGGTCACTTTTATGGAGTTTCTACCCTAGGGGTGCATCAGGGGGGCTTCAAATGGGACATGGTGTCAAAAAAACAGTCCAGCAAAATCTGCCTTCCAAAAACCGTATGGCATTCCTTTCCTTCTGCGCCCTGCCGTGTGCCCGTACAGTAGTTTACGACCACATATGGGGTGTTTCTGTAAACTACAGAATCAGGGCCATAAATATTGAGTTTGGTTTGGCTGTTAACCCTTGCTTTGTAACTGGAAAAAAATTATTAAAATGGAAAATCTGCCAAAAATGTGAAATTTTGAAATTGTATCTCTATTTTCCATTAATTCTTGTGGAACACCTAAAGGGTTAACAAAGTTTGTAAAATCAGTTTTGAATACCTTGAGGGGTGTAGTTTGTAGAATGGGGTCGTTTTTGGGTAATTTCTATTATGTAAGCCTCGCAAAGTGACTTCAGACCTGAACTGGTCCCTAAAAGTTGGGTTTGTGAAAATTTCTGAAAAATTTCAAGATTTGCTTCTAAACTTCTAAGCCTTGTAACATTCCCAAAAAATAAAATATCATTCCCAAAATGATCCAAACATGAAGGAGACATATGGAGAATGTAAAGTAATAACTATTTTTGGAGGTATTACTATGTATTATAGAAGTAGAGAAATTGAAACTTGGAAATTTGCAATGTTTTACAAATTTTTGGTAAATTTGGTATTTTTTTATAAATAAAAATGATTATTTTTTTACTTAATTTTACCAGTGTCATGAAGTACAATATGTGTCGAAAAAACTATCTCAGAATGGCCTGGATAAGTCAAAGCGTTTTAAAGTTTTCAGGACTTAAAGTGACACTGGTCAGATTTGCAAAAAATGGCCAAGTCCAGAAGGTGAAATAGGGCCAAGTCCTTAAGGGGTTAAAGGCACCCCGACTACCATCAGGCAGGCACCCTTACATCAGGGTGTGCTCTGAGGGAAGAAAGGGTGCGCCCACTGGGGGATTCACCTGTTTGCCATTCTGAGCTGCATGTGGTCCTTGTTACTAAGAGAGATGATCATATCTACTAATGAAAATATACTGTATAAGAAGTTTTTCTAAAAACAATTTCCTAACATTTTGTGGAAAATGCAGCTCCAATGTGGATATATTATTTAAAGGGCATCTGTTAGCAGATTTGTACCTATGAAACTGGCTGACCTTGTCGCATCTGCGCTTGGCAGCTGAAGGCATCTGTGTTGGGCTCAAGTTCATGTGTGTCGGCATTGCTGAGAAAAATTATGTTTTAATATATACAAATGAACCTCTAGGAGCAACGGGGCGTTAGTGTTACACCTAGATGCTTATCTCTCTCTGCCCTCTGCACTGAGATTGACAGGGCCGATGTGATGACCTTTTCACTGCCTGGCCCTGTCAATCAAAGTGCAGAGGGAGCAGCAGTTGAAGAGAGAGGAAAGCTTCTAGGAGTAATAGCAACACCCCCATTGCTCCTAGAGGCTCATTTGCATATATTAAAGCATCATTTTTCTCAGCAACGTGGGCACCTATGAACATGGGACCAACACAGATCCCTTCAGCTACCAAGCGCACATGCAACAGGTCAGCCAGTTTCATAGGTACAAATCTGAAGATGCCCTTCACAATAAACTGAAACAAATTGCACTCAAGCTAAATAATAGTTATGGGGATACAGTTGTTCCTTACCTTTCTATTGCAGTGGTTTCTTGTTCAGTGTCTTTAAACACTAGGCATGGAGAAAGGCGATCAGATGTGTCAGAATCACTCATGGTTAGGAGTAGATCTTCTGATGCTAGTGACTCTGAGGAGTCATGCACAGTTTTTATTTCTTCATCCAATGTACTATTATGGACATTATCATCCTCTTTCTGTTGAGAAATAATTTCATGTCCCACTTTGTGCTCATCATATCTTTTTTCTATTTGTGCATTTGTTTCATCATCAGATACTACAATGAGAAGATTGCCTTCTTCTTTGTTCTCATCAGTACTGTCGAGTATTTCCTCTTCAGCCTCTGCTGTGCTACAGACCTCTGGCAATGCTGGAACCGGTTTATCACTCGCACACATGGGTAGCTCATCTTCTTTAACACAATAAATAACAGGAGAGCCACCTTCAGCAATAGCACCAGCATTTGTGTTTGGAATATCTATTGATATAAAGTTCTCTTCTTCCTTTATTTCAGGAGACCGTTTCTCAACGAGTATAACAGATGCCTTTTCAGCATTTTCTCTATTGAGTTTTTGGACCTTTTCTTTATAGCTGCAGGACTGCGTGTTTTGGACAGATCGCTCTAAAAGCAATGATAGGACAGCAAGCGTATAATAGCAGGTCTGATTAGTATGCATCTAAATAGAATTGGTCAGCTTTCCTGAGAAATCTATTAAAGTATATATCTGGGCAGCACAATAGCTCAGTAGTTAGTACTGGTACTTTGCCGTCCTGGATTCAAATCTGACCAAGGATGACATCTGCATGGAGTTTGTATGTTCTTCCCGCATTTGTGAGTGTTCCCTCCCACACTCCAATGACATTGATAGGGAATTTAGATTGGGAGCCCCACTGGGGACAGCAAGTGTTGATAATGTCTGTAACGTGCTATGTACACTGTATGTTAGGAGTATTAGAACAGAGCACTGTGCCATCCATCTGTTATTCCTCCTGTACATATATGAATATATTAAAAGGGTTTTCTGGCTTATGATAGCCTATCCTCAGGGTTCCGACTCCCAGGCCTCACACCGATCAGCTGTACAAAGTGGCTGCAGCACTTCGTGAGTGCTTAGGCCTCTTCTTACCGCATGTGACACCACATTCAAATGGATGGGGCTGAGCTGTGATAAAAAGCACAGCAGCTATCAAATGGACGACGCTGTGCTTGATAAGCTGCAAGGAGGCCATGGCACTCACTAGAGCTGCGGTGAGCGCCAAGAGTTGGATTTCCCCCCATATTATATTGATGACCTTTCCTGAGGATAGAGTGTTCTTTCCCTCCCCCGGCTGAGGTTGCACTGCTGGGTTCTCTACATTACAGGTTTATGTGTAATATACTTTACAATTTCCTAGATTTGCTTCATGCTGTCATTCTTTGCTATATGAATTTTTTGTGCAGACCTGCTAGTATTGATTTGTGTGCCTGGGGGATAGGGAGTGGGGGGCTGCGTATTATGGCAACCCCCTAGTGTGTCTTATTGGTTTTATGGTGTTTCTTATATGTGGTATGTATATATGATATTTAATAAAGGTATAATCATTTATATAAATATATTGGATTTTGGAGTGCTCACCTCTATTGCCTACTATTTTCTCTTTTGGTGTTTCTGGACAGGGGTGTAACTATAGGGGAAGCAGGGGAAGCGGCTGCTTTGGGGCCCTGACCCCGAAGGGGCCCATCCAGGAGGAGGAGGACTAAAAGATTTTGTCAGGGCTCCCTCAACAGTATTACACAATGAAATTATATCAAGTGACAGTATAGACAGTGTAGAAAAAGGATGGAATAGCCTGGTCTGAGAGAGCGATCTTTACTAGCCACAATCCTGGCTAGGAATGGGGGCGGCATGAAAGGAAGGGGTTGCAAAAAAATTGCTGGGGGAGGGGGGCCCCATTCAAAAATATGCTGTGGGGCCCAGTCATTTCTAGCTGCGCCACTGTTTCTGGATTATTAACAAGTATGGCAGTGTAGCACCCAGTTGTTGTTTTTATAATTGGGGGCTGTGAACCCACTTATCGTCTTCATCTTTCCTGAGGATAGGTCATCAATATTTAAATCCTGGAGAACCACTTTAAAGGTGTGTGTGTGGGGGGGGGACTGGGAGTACAATATTGATGACCTATCCCCAATATGTTGGAGTGCTACGGCCTCTTCTAACAGCTGATTGATGACCTATCATTAGGATATGTATCAATATTTTAACCCCTGAAAAACCCTTTAAAGGGAGTCTGTCACCTAATCTGAGCTTTTTAGACCGCTCAGATCAGGTTATAAACTCTTTGGCCCTAATTACAATGGTACCTTTTTTTTCTGTGTCCCTCATCAAGATCATGAAAAATACACTTTTTAAACTTATGCAAATGAGCTTCAACAAGTGCCCAGGGGCGGCGTTACTGCCGTAAGTGCCCAGGCCCCTCGGCGATGTGCCCAGAAAAACACACCTCTTTTTAGCCCTCTGACCTATTATTACCTTCTCCTCTGCCTTCCAGATCTCGCCCGTGCACCGCTCCACGGTTGGCCCGCAGATGCACGCTGCTCTGTCCATTATGGGCAGAGGAACAGCTATTCATATTGCGCATGCGTCGGCCAACTAAAGACAGCTGTGCTGAGACTTGCCGGCTCACCGTCCTCTGGTGCCGCTTGTGACTTCTGCCGGCTGGAGGCGGAGGAGGAGGTAATAACAGCGAACAAGGGCGGGCCAGAGGGCTGAAAGAGGTGTGTTTTTCTGGGCACATCGGCGAGCAGCCTGGGCACTTGCGGCAGTAACGCTGTCCCTGGGCACTTGCCGAAGCTCATTTGCATAAGTTTAAAAAGTGTTTTTTTCATGATCTCGAGGGTCAAAGATTCTATAACCTGATCTTAGTGGTCTAAAATGCTCAGATTAGGTGACAGACTCCCTTTAACAACTTGGTGTTACCATTCCTCCTGTAAACGGTCTGACATTGTCAACACCAACTGGACAGTGTCAGACTGTATAGGAAAAAAAACGCATTGTCAATTTTTTCATACATTTCTAGGAAGGATAATGTTCCAGAATTGTTATTTTTATTCATTTTCTATATGTATATTGTGACACAGTGAGGGGAATGGTCTAGGAAAACAGGTATTTTCCTCCCAGCATGTGCTGCTGGGATTATTTACGGCCAGGTGGGGTCAAATACCGGACTGGATTTTAATTGCCGGTCTGGGTTTTTGGCAGCACCTGGCTGTCCTTAAATAGGCAGCTGGGCTCAGCAGCAGGATCTCTGTGTTGGGATCTGAGGCTTGGTGCCAGGTTGGAGGCCTGAGACCCATGGGCCGAGGAAACAGGCCTCCTAAAGCCTGCCGTGGACTGCTGGAGGCAGAACTGACATCAAGGTGACTTGTCTTATATGAACTTTCCAATTTGTGTGAAGTAACACCAAGATGTACTTTTCATTGTGTGCGAAGTAAACACCAAGACTGCAAAGTAACGCATTGTTTTGTGTATTTGCCTCAAGTGTGAATAAACACTGAAGTTTTGCGTTAAAAACTTGTCTTTTGCCTCTGTACTGCGTCCGCTTACCCTATCTACCAGAGCGAAACCCCACAATATATACTAAAACAGATATCAGAAGAGCTGACAGGTCCTCTTTAAAGCATTTGACCAAAGGCTTGTTTTCAAGTAGTCACTAGCATTAGCAAACACCAAAAACAACATTTAAAGCATCACCAAGCTTAAAAAGCCAATGCAGCACTTAGAGATGAAAGCTATTTTCTCATACTAGAACAGGTATCTGTTTAGCATAAGGCTCCATTCACACGTCCGCAAAATGGGTCTGCATCCTTTCCGCAATTTTGCGGAATGGGTGCGGACCCATTCATTCTCTATGGGGACGGAATGGATGCGGACAGCACACAGTGTGCTGTCTGCAGCCGCAATTGCGGAGCGCGGCCCCGATTTTGGGTCCGCAGCTCCGCAAAAAGATAGAGCATGTCCTATTCTTGTCCGCAGCTTGCGGACAAGAATAGGCATTTCTATGGGGGCGACGGGCTGGTGTGTTGCGGACCCGCAATTTGCGGGTCCGCAACACACCACGGATGTGTGAATGTAGCCTTACCTGTAGAAATTGCAAGATTAAATAACTGGTAAATCAGAAAATAAAGTAACACTGACATCTACTGGGCTCTGATTACATCATTTGAGTATACGTCCTCTGCTTTAACTTTTTACTGCTATAATAAATAAAAAAAACTGTTATAATAATAAAAAAAAACTGTTAAAACTGTTAAATAAAAACAGCTGATGGATATATTTCATTTTCAACTGTACTACAGTATGTAACTGTAAAATAAAATGCAAATTATAAACAGAAACTGAAATAAAATAATAGTAGAAGGCTCAGAAAAATATTAGACGTTAACTAATGATATTATATTACAATGCTGCACTGGAACATTGCTCAGTACTGTTTTTTTCTATACATGCCTTTTTATTTACAGGACTTGAGAAGGAAGGAAATGTAGCATTCTTGTTAGCAGCAAATATAACATTGTTCTTCAAGTTAGCACCACCTTGAAATGAATGCATGTGGAATAATACTGAATTACTATCAAAATACTGAATAAAAAGGAAACCAAACTCATGTGGATTTGGCCTCATGCACATGACCATATTTTCAGTCCGCGCCCGATATGCATCTTTTGCGGATTGCATGTGGACCTATTCATTTCTATGGGATGTCATTCGTGTGCTGTTTCTGTGATGTCCAATTCTTGTCTGTTTCTACAAAGAAGTTGCGACATGCACATGGCTAATATACATAATTTGCAGATCTGCGATTTACAGACTGCAAAATACATATGGTTGTGTGCATGTAGCCTTAATATTCCCATCTGTAGGTTAATGGTTGGTTACACAGCTTTGTAGATACAGTAGATGGTGACAAGGTGACCTGGGTTTTCACACCTTACTTATACCTGTGATTTACATTGGAACATACCTGCATCCGGTGGCTTCTTTTTCTTCAAGGACTTTGTTCCCTTCAAACTCAAGGAAGCATTTTTCTTCTTTTCACTTGTGACTTGATCATTGATGATCTATGGATATAAAGAAACATTTAAATTTTTCTTGAAAACAATCATAATTGAAACAACAAATTGTACACAGATCAAACATATTTATTACTAAATGTTTATAGCAGGGCTACTCACGCACATACCTGGGTCTGCTGTCGGATGAAAGTCCGTGCTGAAAAAAATATAATGAGGGACAACACCAGTGGCGCATAGTGGCAATTTTTTTTTTGTTTGTTTGTTTTTACAAGCCATGCCTCTAATCCCATCCAATCCCCTTTATATCTCCCACACAGTATTGATACTGCCTTAGTGCCAAAACATAGTAAGAATTTCCATTTTAGTGATGCTCCTTAGTGCCTATCCATGGTCTATAGCAACATATATTCAATTGACATTAAAATTATATATTCAAGCATTCAACTGGGACAAATGAAGGCTGAACCTTTTATTGTCATACATATTTCATGAATTATTTAGTAACACAATCCTTTGTTTAACTTTTAATTGTAGAATAGGTGCCTATGACTCTGGGTTTATTGAGTCTGAGTTACATGTATGTCCTTTGTGCACAACCCGTAAGTTACAGAAAGCAGTGCTCGACTGTTTCTGCAAAAGATTGAACCCAGGACTGATGATTGGGGTCATGTGACCCTTAGGCTGGGTTCACACGGGCGTTGCGGGTGCGTTGCGGGAAAAGAGGCAGGTGCATTGCAGGAACATGCAGGATTTTTCCCCGCGAGTGCAAAGCGGTTTAATGCGTTTTGCACGCGCGTGAGAAAAATCGGCATGTTCGGTACCCAGACCCGAACCAAGACTTCTTTACAGAAGTTCAGGTTTGGGTTCAGTATTCTGAAAAATTCATTATTTTCCCTTATAACATGGTTATAAGGGAAAATAATAGCATTCTTTAATACAGAATGCTTAGTAGAAGGTCAATTGAGGGTTAAAAAAATAAATAAAAATTAACTCACCTCCTCCAATTGATTGCGTAGCTGCCATTCTCCTGTTCTTTCTTCAGGACCTGTCAAAAGACCTGTGTTGACGTCACTGAGCTCATCACATGGTCCATCATGATGTATCATGTGATGAGCACAGTGATGTCACCACAGGTCCTGAAGAAAGAACAGGAGAATGGCAGCTACGCGATCAATTGGAGGAGGTGAGTTAATAAAAAAAAAAAGAATTAACCCTCAATTGACCTTCTACTTAGCATTCTGCATTAAAGAATGCTAATATTTTCCCTTATAACCATGTTATAAGGGAAAATAATACAGTGAATAGACTTTGCCGATTTTCACGCAGCTGCATTCACTTCTATGGGGCCTGCGTTGCGTACAAAATGCACAATATAGAGCATGCTGCGATTTTCACGCAACGCACAAGTGATGCGTGAAAATCACCGCTCATGTGCACAGCCCCATAGAAATGAATGGGTCCGGATTCAGTGCGGGTGCAATGCGTTCACCTCATGCATTGCACCCGCGCGGAAATCTCGCCCGTGTAAAAGAGGCCTTATCCATCCAATAAGTGTGAGTTCCAGAAATAGGAACTTGGGGGGGGGGGGGGGTCATTTATTAAGACCAGCATTTTAGACGCCGGTCTTAATAAACCCCTATAGCTTGCAGTGGATCCGCCAAAGTTATGTAGAGGCGCCGGCCTCTACATAACTTCGGCACAGCCAGCGCCAGTCTAAATGTAAGCCAGCTTCCTTTAGACCATTTTCTACACTTAAAACAGCCCCACTCCCACCCACACCCTCTTTTTTACACTGAGCAAAAATATAAACACAACACTTTCGGTTTTGCTCCCCTTTTGCATGAGCTGACCTCAAAGATCTAAAACATTTTCTACATACACAAAAGACCCATTACTTTCAAATATTGTTCACAAATCTGTCTAAATCTGTGTTAGTGAGCACTTCTCCTTTGCCGAGATAATCCATCCCACCTCACAGGTGTGGCATATCAAGGTGCTGATTAGACAGCATGAATATTGCACAGGTGTGCTTTAGACTGCCCACAATGAAAGGCCACTCTGAAATGTGCAGTTTGATCACACAGCACAATGCCACAGAAGTCGCAACGTTTGAGGGAGATTGCAATTGGCATGCTGACTGCAGGAATGTCTACCAGAGCTGCTGCCCGTGCAATGAATGTTCATTTCTCTACCATAAGCCGTCTCCAAAGGAGTTTCAGAGAATTTGGCAGTACATCCAACCGGCCTCACAACCACAGACCACGTGTAACCACACCAGCCCAGGACCTCCACATCCAGCATGTTCACCTCCATGATTTTGGATTTTGCCGTTAATGCATTCTGAATGGATAAGGATCCACTCAGAATGCATCAGTTTGGCTCAGTTTGGCTCCGTTCCTCCTCCTCCACTTTGGAGGCGGACACCAAAACGCTGCTTGTAGCATTTTGGTGTCCGTCTGACGAAACTGAGCCAAACGGCCCGTCCTGACACACAATGTAAGTCAATGGGGACGGATCCGTTTTCACTGACACAATATGGCACAAAAGAAAACTGATCCGCCCCCTATTGACTTTTAATGTTGTTCAAGACGGATCCATTTTGGCTATGTTAAAGATAATACAAACAGATCCATTCTGAACGGATGCATGCGGTTGTATTATCTGAACAGATGCATTTGTGCAGATCCATGATGGATCCGCACCAAACGCAAGTGTGAAAGTAGCCTTAAGAACAAAAATATGCAACGTTCTTTCATGTATATCCTTAGTCTTTACTAATTACACATTTCATAAATGATACAGTATTATTTTTTTTTAAATAAACCAGGATAATTATGTTTCTATTACATTTTAATATACAGGGTGGGCCATTAATATGGATACACTTTAATAAAATGGAAATGGTTGGTGATATTAACTTCCTGTTTGTGGCACATTAGTATATGTGAGGGGGGAAACTTTTCAAGATGGGTGGTGACCATGGCGGCCATTTTGAAGTCGGCCATTTTGAATCCAACTTTTGTTTTTTCAATAGGAAGAGGGTCAATGCAACCCTCTTCTCCCACTCTTCACACACTGATAGCAACACCACAGATGAAATGCTAGCACAGGCTTCCAGTATCCGTAGTTTCAGGTGCTGCACATCTCGTATCTTCACAGCATAGACGATTGCCTTCAGATGATACGAGATGTGCAGTACCTGAAACTACGGATATTGGAAGCCTGTGCTAGCATTTCTCCTGCGGTGTTGCTATCAGTGTGTGAAGAGTGGGAGAAGAGGGTTGCATTGACAATCCAACACAATGGGCAGCACATTGAACACATTTTGTAAGTGGTCAGAAACTTGTAAATAACTCATGAAAGAATAAAGTTTCGTTAAAACCAAGCACACCATTGTTTTTCTTGTGAAATTCCCAATAAGTTTGATGTGTCAAATGACCCTCTTCCTATTGAAAAAACAAAAGTTGGATTCAAAATGGCCAACTTCAAAATGGCCGCCATGGTCACCACCCATCTTGAAAAGTTTCCCCCCTCACATATACTAATGTGCCACAAACAGGAAGTTAATATCACCAACTATTCCCATTTTATTAAGGTGTATCCATATAAATGGCCCACCCTGTACATACAGCACTACACAATCATATTGCAGCTGATGTACAGTATATACTAATAGCCAAATACAGTATGTGCTCACTGTATACACTGCTGCACAGTGCAATTGCCCAACTTCAGCTATTTCATTATAGTACATAGGTTTATGACAAATTATTCATTATAAGAATCAAAATGAAAACTCTATGAAAACCTAACTGGGTAATGTGACCTTCCTAAAAACTCCCACCTTGTTTGCTCTCAGAAAGAAAGACAGATGTGGGAGTCAGACATTAACTATGGCTATAAAAAGAACCAAGGGTTACAAGTGACATGGAGCTGGAATATCTACAGTGTCTCGTTACCAAGTCACCCTCATGCATATGTTCTCTGGCCTTCATTTATCAGGTTCAGGCTGCAGTAGACAGTGTGCTGTCTTATTAAAAGAGCCTGAAGATGACAACAATGTCTTTCCATCTATCTATCTATCTATCTACATTTATGTTCTACAGAGTACATTTGAACAATGCTAAATGATGTGTTAAATTGGTGGTCTGCTCCCCCTACTTGTCAGACAGGTCCTTTGATGATAAGCTGATCACAAAGGGTCCCACTGTTGCGACTATCCAGCAAACAGCAGTAATTTGTGGGGAAACCTGTCAGTTTGTCTTCAGTTTCCCGGCAGCACCATCATGTGTAGGATTAAGCATTGCACATTTCCCATTCAGATGAATGAGCCGTCTGTGTAATGCGGGACAGGACAAATTCTACAGAGTCAGAGACGCTCTTTAGAATTAGTGATGAGCGGCAGGGGCTATATTCGAATTCGTGATATTTCACGAATATTTGGGCAAATATTCATCGTATATTTGCGAATTCGAGATTATTTTCTTGACTGCGAAAATCGGCAATGTAATATTTGCGTAATGTGCGTGAAATACAGGCGTGGGTCCCTTTTGCTACATTTTCCAAGCTGCTGGAAGTTTCCTGAGACTGGAGAAAATGGTTGACACGGCAGAACATTAAAAATGGCTTTATATGGAGTTAGAGTGCTCCAAAATATTTGCGATTGCGCTAATCTGCACTAATGATGCAAATATTTTGGCGCAATACGTGAAACTTCCCATTTTAGCAGGTCTGCATGTATGCATGGACAGCAGAACCTATCACACTACCTAACACCCTGCACTGGAACCTATCAGCTACACTATATCAGGATATAACCTACACTGACTATCTCCCACTAACTATCTGTATTATATATACACTGCTCAAAAAAATAAAGGGAACACAAAAATAACACATCCTAGATCTGAATTAATTAAATATTCTTCTAAAATACTTTGTTCTTTACATAGTTGAATGTGCTGACAACAAAATCACACAAAAATAAAAAAAATGGAAATCAAATTTTTTAACCCATGGAGGTCTGGATTTGGAGTCACACTCAAAATTAAAGTGGAAAAACACACTACAGGCTGATCCAACTTTGATGTAATGTCCTTAAAACAAGTCAAAATGAGGCTCAGTAGTGTGTGTGGCCTCCACGTGCCTGCCTGTATGACCTCCGTACAACGCCTGTGCATGCTCCTGATGAGGTGGCGGATGGTCTCTTGAGGGATCTCCTCCCAGACCTGGACTAAAGCATCTGCCAACTCCTGGACAGTCTGTGGTGCAACATGACGTTGGTGGATAGAGCGAGACATGATGTTCCAGATGTGCTCAATTGGATTCAGGTCTGGGGAACGGGCGGGCCAGTCCATAGCATCAATGCCTTCGTCTTGCAGGAACTGCTGACACACTCCAGCCACATGAGGTCTAGCATTGTCTTGCATTAGGAGGAACCCAGGGCCAACCGCACCAGCATATGGTCTCACAAGGGGTCTGAGGATCTCATCTCGGTACCTAATGGCAGTCAGGCTACCTCTGGCGAGCACATGAAGGGCTGTGCGGCCCTCCAAAGAAATGCCACCCCACACCATTACTGACCCAATGCCAAACCGGTCATGCTGGAGGATGTTGCAGGCAGCAGAACGTTCTCCACGGCGTCTCCAGACTCTGTCACGTCTGTCACATGTGCTCAGTGTGAACCTGCTTTCATCTGTGAAGAGCACAGGGCACCAGTGGCGAATTTGCCAATCTTGATGTTCTCTGACAAACGCCAAACGTCCTGCACGGTGTTGGACTGTAAGCACAACCCCCACCTGTGGACGTCGGGCCCTCATATCACCCTCATGGAGTCTGTTTCTGACCGTTTGAGCAGACACATGAACATTTGTGGCCTGCTGGAGGTCATTTTGCAGGGCTCTGGCAGTGCTCCTCCTGTTCCTCCTTGCACAAAGGCGGAGGTAGCGGTCCTGCTGCTGGGTTGTTGCCCTCCTACGGCCTCCTCCACATCTCCTGATGTACTGGCCTGTCTCCTGGTAGCGCCTCCATGCTCTGGACACTATGCTGACCGACACAGCAAACCTTCTTGCCACAGCTCGCATTGATGTGCCATCCTGGATAAGCTGCACTACCTGAGCCACTTGTGTGGGTTGTAGACTCTGTCTCATGCTACCACTAGAGTGAAAGCACCGCCAGCATTCAAAAGTGACCAAAACATCAACCAGGAAGCATAGGAACTGAGAAGTGGTCTGTGGTCACCACCTGCATAACCACTCCTTTATTGGGGGTGTCTTGCTAATTGCCTATAATTTCCACCTGTTGTCTATCCCATTTTCACAACAGCATGTGAAATTGATTGTCACTCAGTGTTGCTTCCTAAGTGGACAGTTTGATTTCACAGAAGTGTGATTGACTTGAAGTTACATTGTGTTGTTTAAGTGTTCCCTTTATTTTGAGCAGTGTATAAGCTAACTAACTATCTTATGTAATGACACAGGAAAGCACAGAGCACAGCAATGACACTGCTGTCTCTCTCAGAACTCCATAAAACTGTAGAAAATGGCTGCTGGGGAGTTTCTTATATAGTAAGGGGTAGGCAACTTTTCTATTGGTTGCTAGGGATGTTGCTAAGCTCAGAAAAAGACATTGCAAGCAAGAAGGGAGGTTACCGATGGAAAAAAAATCTAGGATATTTGAAATTCCAAAGTGCCGATATTCGCGATTAATTTTCGCGATTCGAATATTCGCGTCCAACACTATTTAAAATTACTATCCAACCTGGTCTAGAAGTGAGGTCTCAGAATAGAGCAGCCTCCTCTATCTATAAGGGGTTGTCTTACTTCAGCAAATGGCATTTATCATGTAGATAAAGTTTATATAAGGCACTTACTAATGTATTGTGATTATCTATATTGCCTCCTTTTCTGGCTTGATTTATTTTTCCATCACATTATATAAAGCCTGCTTCCTAGGGTTACAGCCACCCTGTAATCCAGCTGCTGTGGATATGCTTGCACACTATAGGAAAAGGCGCCCATGAGTTTTCCTATAGTGTGGCACTGCATCTGGAATGCAGGGTGGTCATCAGGGGCGTAGCTAAAAGCTCATGGGCCCTGGTGCAAGAGTTCAGCTTGGGCCCCCGTCCCTCAGTGCTTGTTGGCAAGGGGCAGGGGAGCACATAGCCTTCCTGCTGCCTGAGGCAAACATTGAAAGGGCACCCCCTCATGCCAAATTCTTAACCTAACCCCTTCCCTCCAGCCAGATGTGTAAATTGACCAGTATGCACTTTCTATAATGCCAGTGTCTTATGTGGCACAAGGGTCTTTGGGCCCCCTCAGGCTCCTGGGCCTGGTAGCGACTGCTACCTCTGCACCCCCTATAGCTACGCCCCTGGTGGTCATAACGCCTGGAAACAAACAGTGTATAATGCAATGAAAAAGTGAATCAAACCAGCAAAGGAGGCAATATGGACAATCACAATACATTAGTACGTGCCTTGTATAAACTTTCTGTACATGATGAATGCCATTTGCTGACGTGAGACAACCCCTTTAACCCTTTCTTTATATTGCTTTTCAAAAATGAAGGAACAAAGTTGTTGTGATTACAGTATCCCAACTCCACCGATGAGCAAAAGGATAAAAATGTTTTGAACGTTTGACTTTCAGGCTTCATATCTCACTATACACTACAGCTTTGAACGTGAGACTACCATCATTTTATAGGCAATCATCTTGGCTATCTCATACATAAATTGGACTTGCAACTATTTCTTCTTCTTCACTACAAATTACAACCTGTTCTCACATTCCCTAATAGCTCAGTATTTTATTAGGTTGATTCCCAAGCGAAAGGTCACTGGTTTGAATCCAGGAGCAGCCCTGATGAAGATTTCCCAATAAAAAAGAGAAATGGCATCATCCAGCTCATTGATAGCGGTAATTCGACCAAGAAAATTTTCAAACTGCATCATGTGAGAGCCATGACAGTTGGAAGAATATGAAATGAAATCCATTCCAAAGCCAAGAGGTGGACATCCAGGCAAAATATCGGAGTCAACGAGTTGGCTCATCAAAAGGTCTATCAGTTCTGGTGCGACAAACACGGCAGTGGAGGTGGTTTGTATGCTTTGTAATAGTGAGATTACAGATGTCCATGCAAGCACAGTGCAACAAACATTACACAAGTATGGAATGGTGGCCTGAAAAAGGTGAAGAAGCTTCGACTTAAATATCGTCATAAGAAGTGTCAGCTCGAGTTTTCAAAAAAAGTATGAACAGTGTATAGTAGAAGATTGGAAATGGGTGATTAGAAGCGATATGACAAAAGTCAATAGACTGGTCTCTGATGGCTGCAAATGGGTCTTGAATGGAAAAGAGGGCTAACAGATCAAGAAATTGAAGGAACTGTACAAGTTACTTTGTACACTAGAGTACTATAGGTATGGAAAGGACAACATAGTGTTCCAGCAGGACAACAACCTGAAGCATACGTCGAAATTGGTGAAGAAATGGTTAAATAGCAATAAAGTAGTGGTGCTGGATTGGCCCAGACATCAATCCAATCGAACACTTGTGTGTAAAGTTGAAGAAAAAGCTGTATTCGTACCCAATTGGGTCAACCAGTACGCACCAATATTAGGAACGTGTAGAAGACACCAGGGAACAGATTTTGGAGGAGACATGCTTGAATCTGATCAAGAGCATGCCCAGATGGATTCAGAAAGTCAAAGGTGGATTTACGAAAAAATTCGAATTTTAGGAGCAAAACAGTAACAATGTCGAAATGTTGAAAATTTCAAAACATTGTTACCCTTTTGCTCGTCAGTGTAATTACATCCAACATGCTGGAAGTTTTGATGTAATCAGTGTTGGAATACAAACATGGTTCTACATGGAACCAAGGGGGAGATATATATCTCCTTACGTCTGTTTTGTGGCATAAAAAAGTGACAAACTGCTAGTTTCTAAAAAGGGGTGTGGTAGGGGCAGGGCATGAGTGTGGCCATCAGGCCCATCATATTTCATCATCATTTATGCCAATTTCCAGCAGTAATTGACCGAAATCTACAACAGGTATGAGCCTTCTCTCGTCATAAGGCTACATGCACACGAACGTAGTTTGGTTCCGCATCCGAGCCGCATTTTCTGTTGCTCGGGTGTGGACCCATTCACTTCAATGGGGCCACAAAAGATGCGGACAGCACTCCTGTTGCTCTGTTCCGTAGCCCCGCAAAAAAAAATAGAATATGTCCTATTCTTGTCTGTTTTGCAGACAAGGATAGGCATTTTTACAATCGATCTGCAAAAAAATTGAATGCCATACGGACGCTATCCGTTTTTTTTGCGGATCCGCGATTTGTGGACCGCAAAACACATACGGTCATGTGCATGTAGGCTAAAACGCATCCTCTTGCGAAGTAGGGGATATCAAGATCAGCATAACACATGCCGATCTTGATAAATCTCCCCCAGAATTCCATAAAACATGTTAAAGTGCACTTTAAATTATAGCCAAGCTTTCATAATTAACAGGAAAAGCAAAGATAAGATCCTTTGCATTATGACTGACAGAAAAATGCTCCTTTCTCCACTTATCAGACTCCTCTCCTCCTCTTGCCTCCTGTACTGATCACTCACTTTCAATGCACTGATAAATCTGTATGAAGGCAGAGAGTGGTAGGAGGCAGAGATATTATCAGTGAATTGAGAGTGAGACTGACGACTCACAGCTTCCGCCAAAAACACTTCACTTAAAAATAACAGTTTCAGTAGTGTGAAAATATACGTAAAGGAATGGCAGACAAGGAGCATCATCGTCTTACTGTGAAAGAACACAAGCATTCAAACAGCAAGTTGATTTTATTT
The DNA here is from genome assembly GCF_905171765.1 of Bufo bufo. Lineage (NCBI taxonomy): Eukaryota > Metazoa > Chordata > Amphibia > Anura > Bufonidae > Bufo > Bufo bufo. The sequence continues at coordinate 365,536,081 of NC_053393.1, read as the reverse complement.
CACATAACTTTGTATTAAAGGGGGTTTCCAGAGCTCACTTGAGTGGGAAAAGTGCTCTAACTGCTCCATGCTGCTTACGCTTAGCCACAGACTCGTATCACCGAAACATCCCACTGTATTAAGAGTGAGTCTAATCATTCATGAACATAAATAATCTATTTTACCTGGAACTTCTATGAAATTCCCATTAATAATTTTTTTAACTAAATTTAAAGAATATTCTGGCAATTTCCAGCATCAATTGACAGGAAAGAACACGTTATATTCTGTAATGCCCCTTTTTCTTGCACTCCATTGCGGTCACCTGACATTTTCTGCTGTGTGGGTTGCCTATCCTAATGACATCACATCGACTTCTGGGACATGGCAAGGCTTGTAAGGTTCTGCTCTGTTGACACAACATGAAAATGATCTTGCCTCTTAGGGTGGTGTTCTGCTTGTTTTCCTGGAACCTACTCTGTGATGTTGACAATGACGCTGTGTATCTTTGGGTGGGGTTCTTCCAGGGGGCTTCAAGCAGGCTTGGATCTGTGATGTTCCAGCTATGCGGGGAAGTAAAAGCAGAGACCTATGAGTCTTGCGCTGGGTTGAAAATACTGGATGTGGGTCACAGATCACAATTATGCTGGAGGAGTCAAAATACACTCAGAACTTTATCACCTGACTTATAAAATCAAGTAGATTGAATGCTTGTGTTATTTATTTATTTAGTGTAAGCAGAAAACTCCTTTAAGCAGACTTTATTGGAGTGCCATTTCATGATTATTGTCCTCCAAAGGCCACCTTACTTCAAAAATCAGGACGGCATGTGTCATTTTTTTGTATAAATGATCTGACAGTGATAACTTATCCTAAGGATAGATCATTGGTAGGTAAGTCATGGAAAATCCCTTTATGTGTCATAAGCAAAACATAGGACTTGTGTAGGACGTGTTAGAAATAGATGTCTTCATGTGTGAGTTTATGATGTCGGAAGTATAAAGTAACATTAATAAAACACTGCTCCATACGATTAGTAAACCTTGAAGGCGTCAGTCATTAAAGGAGGTTCAAGACACCTGCTTCTTCTAGTCAGTGACTGGAAATGACAACATATTTCACACTTTATTGGTGACATTAATACACAGTAAAAGAATTCATGGAAGCTTACAGACTATCTTTTCTCAAATGAATTAATCCTTCAGCATAAATACTGAAGCACTCAGATATTGCTCTGTAGTTCTTAGATACTGCCCCACTCTAAGCATGGAAACACTGCCTGTGGTATCAAAATACAACACAAACACAACAAGAGTATCTAGAAAATGTATTCCATGGTTCCACCGATCACCTAAAGCTATTAAAAATAAAAATATTCTAAACATTAAAGGGAATCTGTCACCTGCTTTTACCATTTTAAGCTTTCACCATCGCTATGTTCACTAAAGTACCTTATTTCCAGCAGTCTTCTTTTTACTTTATTTTGTTTTGTCCTTTTGATATAAAAGCCCTTTTTATGATATGTTAAAGAGGCTCCAAGGTGCCCAGAGGGACATTTTTTTCCCTCTCTGGTGCCCAGTGATGCCCCCCTGCAGTGCCCAAGAACGCCTCCTGATCCTCAAATAACCTCCCACAGCCCCGGCAAACTGTTCCGCCCCCTCCCCACGTCATCGTCTACCTTCTAGAAATGCCCCGTCCTTCTTCCTGTCTGCGGCCAGAAAACTCGCTCAGGCACAGTACCGCCTGCGGCCTGCACCTGCGCAATCATCAAGCTCCTGAGGGCAACAGCCTCAAAAGTCTCACTGGGCATGCGCCGAGCCCAGTGATGTAACCTGAGCGCTGTTGCCCTGAGGAGGTTTATGATCGCGCAGGCGCAGGCGGGACTGCACCTGAGCGAGTTTTCTGGCTGCAGACAGGAAGAAGGACGGGGCATTTCTAGAAGGTAGACGATGACGTGTGGGAGGGGGCGGAACAGTTTGCCGGGGCTGTGGGAGGTTGTTTCAGGATCAGGAGGCGTTCTTGGGCACTGCAGGGGGGTGTCACTGGGCACCGGAGAGGGAAAAAAACGCCCCTCTGGGCACCTTGGAGCCTCATTAACATATCATAAAAAGGGCTTTTATATCAAAAGGACAAAATGAAATAAAGTAAAAAGAAGACTGCTGGAAATAAGGTACTTTAGTGAACATAGCGATGGTGCCAGCTTAAATGGTAAAAGCAGGTGACAGATTCCCTTTAAAGGGGTTTTCAGGAGTCAGGACTAATGCTTTGAAAATGAGAAAGAAATTGTAGTTTTGGCAATCTGAATATATTAACAATTAAACAGATAAATGCCAACCCTTTAATTCTCTCTGGCAACCAATCACTGTGAGTTCACCTTCCCCCAACTATTCTGCTTTGTAGAGACATGTCTGATAACAACTCTATTAGACAGCACACATTAAATAAGAAAATGTAAAAGATTCAGGACACAGGGCATCCATTGTACAAAAATGTGACCCAGAGTTTGAAAATGCTGAATGTTGCTTATATAGTCCTCTTGAAAAGGACATGTAGCCAGCACTTCAGGTAGAGAAGCCTATGAATCATTGGCCCTAGTTCAGTCCATATTGCTACAAGAGGGTTCAGAGAGGTATGAGAGAAATGTGCTGAGTCCCTGTGCTCTCCTGCCCATAAATGTATAAGATACAATTTATAAATACTTAAAAAGCACCAGTCATCAGGATCAACAAAACCAGGAATACTGCCTAGTAAGGGTTGATTCTGCTGATCAACATGACACCTGTCTTGTGAAAATTGGTTGTGGTGTTCTCGAGACAAAAAGAAGTTTATTCTTTAGGCAATGAGGGCTTCAGTGGACCAAGGGGGTGACACGCATTGGAAAGCTGAGGAGCTTTGGTACACCGGCTAGGTTTGCCCGTTGGTGCAATGAAGACCTTATTTTTCTTAAGAATAGAAGTTGTTTTTTCCCGGGAATGCTGCAACCGATTTTCACAAAACAGGTATCGTTTTAATCAGCAGGATCACGTAGTATGCCTGTTTATAGGGTTGATCCTGTCGATATGTTCCCTCTAAATGTATAACATATGCAAATAATACATGTGAGCATTGCATTTACACTTTTAATAATGAAAAAAGAAAGGCAACGATAGCCAAGTGGACTTGGGACTAATGAAGTTAACTTATGGGGAGAACGAAGCAAAAGGCCTCCAGTTTTTGTCTAAGGGAGTAACACTGGAAAATAAGGGAGTCTGCTTGTTCATCAGTAGTGTTTTTGATATTATTTCTAATAAAATATCTAGCAATTACTCATTTATGTTTGTTACTATAGCCTATGCCTCTAGTGCAGCAGATACAATGCATTTTGAAAGTTTTCTGATGATCAAGTTTTCCCCCATCAATCTGTGCTCAATACCCCATAATGAGCAAAGGAAAACAGAATTTTAGAAATGTATTAAAAAGGAAAAGATAAAATGTATATTTTCATAGATATAGTATTCAGATCCTTTTCTATGAAACTTGAAATTTAGCTTTGGGGGCCTCCGATTTCTCTTCATCTTTGAGATGTTTCTACACCTTTATTGGAGTCCACCTGTGGTAAATTCAGTTGATTGGACATGATTTGGTAAAACACACTCCTGTCTATATAAAGTCTTACAGCTGACAAAGTTTCACAATGCATATCAGATCAAACACCAAGCCATGAGGAGGGAAGAACTGACTGTAAAACTCAGAGACAGGATTGTGTGGAGGTGCAGATCTGGAGAAGGGTAAAAAAGATTCTGCTGCACTGAAAGTTCCCAAGAGCACAGTGGCATCCCTGATTCTTAAATAGAAGAAGTTTGGAACAATCAGGACTCTTTCTAGAGATACCCGCCCCACCAAACTATGCAATTGGGGGAAAAAGACCTTGGTAAAAGAGATGACCAAGAACCCAATGGTCACTCTGGCTGAGCTTCAAAGATTCTTTGTGCAAATGGGAGAAACATCCAGAAGGTCAACCATCACCGTAGCATTCCACCAATCTGGGCTTTATGGCTTTGAGTGGCCAAAAATAAGCTTCTCCTCAGTAAAAGACACATGAGAGCCTGCCTAAAGTTTGCAAAAAGAAGCACCTCAATAAGTCTCAGACTGTGAGAACCAAGATTCTCTGGTCTGATGAAACCAAGATGAAACTTTTTGGCTTCAATTCTAAGTGACATGTTTGGATGAAACCAGGCAACACACAATCCCATCCCTACAGGGAAGCAGCATCATGCTGTAGGCATGTTTTTCAACAGCTAGGACAGGGAGACTGGTCAAAGTTGAATGGGGCAAAGTATAGAGACACTCTTAATGAAAACCTGATCCAGAGTGCTCTAGTCCTCAGACTGGGCCAAAGCTCTACCTTCCAAAAAGACCTAAGCCCACAGCCAAGACAACACGGGGTGGTTTAGTGACAATTCTGTGAATGTTCTTGAGTGGCCCGGCCAAAGCCCTCCCTTAAACCTAATCGAATATCTCTGGAGAGATCTAAAAATGGCTGTCCACCGACAGTCCTCATACAACCTGACAGAGCTTGAGAGGATCTGCAGAAAAGAATGGCAGAAAATCCCCAAATTCAGATATGCAAACCTTGTAACATCATACCCAAGAAGACTGGAGGGTCTGAATATGTACAACAATGCAATACATTAGCAAAGATTTTGAATATTCTGATTTTACTTTCTTATTATGGGGTATTTAGTGCAGAATGATGGATTTTTTTTTTTGTTTTTTTTTGTACAAGTTAACAACATAACAAAATGGGAATAAAGTGAATGGGTCTTAAAAAGTCCCAATTCACTGTAAGCTTATTCAATATTTCACATTGAACAGCTTCACACAGTAACAGGTCTTTCACATCGCCCACATATAATATGTAAATCACCGTCAAAGATTCACATGAATCCACACAATGTAATACATTCCCTCCAACTGTAATTTTAATTAATATCAGAAATTCTATTTCCAATAACATCTTGGCAGTACAGCTGCAGTTCAGCTCATCTGGAATAATCCTAAATTCCATTAGGATTCACGTAAATCCAGTGGGAACAATAGTTGTCTGTTCTTTTTAACATCTGACCAGAGGAATAGTATTGAATTATTCTCTAGTCTGGTTCCTACTTTGTGAGAGGTGATGAGTGCAACAGCACACTTTTCCAGAGGACAAAGTATGCCTGAATAGACGTCAGTTTACTAAGTAGCCTATCATGTTCCCTCATGATGTGTTTGGGGAATGTGCTGCCTACACACTCATCAATCTTCAGAGTGCCTTAGATAGTTTCACACTGTTCTAAAGGATTATATTTGAAAGTGTTATGTAACCGCATTCAGGAAGACTGCAAAATAACAATTTAGGGGAAAAACTGGAACGAGTTGCAAAACCACACTAAGTGCAAGCAGTACATATGGCTTGAAAAATGTAAAAAAAAATCTGAGACAATGGTTAAAAAGGAATAGTACAGTCACTTCCATGCCGCAAATTACTATATTTGAAATGACTGGCTGTCATAGTTTCAAATCATACTAACCTACATCAAGGGTGGGTTCAAACATAGAGTTTGTAGGAAATACAATGTAATTTTTAGGCGTTTTTTCCTGGTGTTTTTTGATGCAAACAACTTTGCAGCTAGATATGTACTTGTAAGTCAGTAGAGAGCAATGTGCACAACTTTTGTGTGCGATTTTTTGTTATATTAGTGTTTTTTAATAGGTTGGGTGATTATTACAAATTAGGCATGCTCTAGATGTCATATTTTAATGCATTTTCCCATAGACTTTCTGTAAGAAAAAGATGAAAAAAATGCCTTTCAAAAATACGAGAACAAACAAAGCCACCAAAAACTTGTTAAATTCATGGCATTATTTTTTACAAGCTCAGAAAAAGCATGAAAATAAATATGTATGAAGGAAGCCTACGCCTAAGGAGCTGAGAACCAAAGTGGCCAGAAGGTGTGCCCCATTAAAATAAAAAAGCACCCTCCTGACTGCAATTCTTCCATTCCAGTGCTGATGCCGCATTCTCAGTCGGATCGGAAGTGGCTTGTTCCCTTGACTACAGTGATGTACCATTCAAGCACACATGATCACTGAGGCCCGTTATTGGCCGCATTGGTCACTGTATCAAGCCGCTTCCAGTCCGGCAGTGAGCAGCAATGCTGGGATGGAGGGACTGTGGACAGGTGAGTGTTTTTGTTTTAATGGGGCACAACTTCGAATCATTGGGGTTGTTGGCTTCTAGGTCTATAGTAACTCACTACACTTTCTAACTTCCTTTCTAATATGTATCTTCACAACCAGGGAATATATACCGCATGCTGTCTAAGCATAAATATACTGTATTTTGAAATGGTAACGGCATATAGCACCATTACAGCGATATGGCTGCTACAACGTAAGCCCAGTTCAAGTGGAAGGAGAGCAATGCTTAGAAATGAAGAAAAACCCTGCAATGAAAAGCAAAACCCAAAAAGTTTGTTTCTGCATCATTGCTGCTTGTCCTAGCCAACAAGATGCAGGGACATAGTATACACAATATACTGAAGTGTTTCAAATTCATGTTATTTTGTAATTGTCATGGGTTAATCTAATAATATTTCAGCTGTCAGGAAGGAACTACTGTGTATTGAATGTTGTAGCTGCTTGAAAGAAAACCAGTACAGTCTGTGAAAGCATAATCCCAGGTACTGAGCCACATTTACGGTCACAAATGAGATCCCATTTCCAAGGTTACACTTGCCTCTAATAATGTGTGTCAGCTTCCTCTCATATATTCCACTTATGTCGCTATCACATCTCTCTCAAACCCTAGGTAAATTAGAGCATATTGCATACAAATCATAGTAGAATTAGCCATCTGTTTAATAGGATCTTCCTATCAAAGCAATATCAAGACTTAGAAGTTGTATATAAAGGCCCACATTTACTATTGTGGCGGCACCTGAATTCTGGTGTAAATTGTGGCAAAATGTATTTTTGTTGCAGTTGGGTGCTGCACCTCATTGTAGACATATTTATGAAGCAAGTAATCCACTGTTCCTCGTCCACTGTGTGAGAAATCTGGAGGATTTGTAGACTTCCCTATCTAAGTTTACACTGTCTAACTATTAGACAGGATTAGTAAACCTTCCCTAAAGTATTTCCTGATATTCATTCATTAATGATTGAGATGTTTGAATCCTGGATGCCCTGAGCAAAATTTTACATTTTGGAACACTTTTTCCTAAGGGCAGTGTCGGACTGTGGTATATGGAGCCCAAATGTGGAATTGATTCTAAGGGCCCATCATAGCATTAAAATTTTTAATAATAATTTCCCTACTTCAGGTGCAGGATATCCATGCAGGAAGAATCATAATTGGTGATTGTGGGGATCACATACAGTATATGAGACCAGATCCGAGCAATATGATATCACCAAAACCAGTTACTGTAACTAATAGATCAAGGTATTGTTGGAGATGCTGTGGGGGGCCGAATCACCAGCAGATGAATGGTATTTATTAACTTTTTTTTAAAAATATGTAGATGGTCATTTATCCAACCAGATAAGTCTGTTTTTTGGTGTAAAAATGTCACAGTTGCCATGACATGAGGCTTTGTTGAGGCATTTTCGAGACATTATCGAGACATGCCACTTTTCAATGTCGTCTATGTTTAAGGCACAGAAGTGAGATTAGACTGTCTGTGATACTTGAAATGTTGCAGAAAAGTAGCAATATCGTTGCATCCTATGCCGGCACTTCTCAGGTGTAGTATTTTTTTTATAGAACTAAGTCATTAGAGATGAGCGAATAAAAAAAAAAATTGATTCGGTTGATTCGCCAAATTTTCTGAAATAATTTGGTTCGATCCAAATTTATTTGCGCCTTGCAGTATAGGGAGTCTACTGTGGTAGTGAAATAATACTGTGAGTCAGTATGACATGCAGATGACAGCCATCGCTCTTAGAATCACTGCACACTTCACTTATTTGGGCAGTCATGGGGCTAAAACTGAACAAATAACTCAATTATAAACTCAGCCTTACAGTTCGATGTTAGCATCAAGAAGAAGCACACTCTTTTTACACCCTCATAGATGTCTACAGAACCTGTTCTATTAAACGCTTAGTAGAGCGGAGAAGGTGTCAGCAGTAAGTTTGTGTTGACGTCACAGATTTTTTTTGCCCTTCCTCTGATCCGTCAGAACAATAACCCCCAAAAAACGGATCCTGTCTGTGGGGCATCCGCCTTCACTCGGTCAGCATTTGGTCAGTAATCCATCAGTATTGCTAATGCCAAAAAAAACAGGAGTGGATCCAAAACAGAGATGACACATGAATGGATTATTTGCATGTCTTCTGTGTTTTGTACCCACCTCTGCTTTTGGCTACCAAATCATAAAAAATTCTGATGGCCATACAGCTGCTACACAGACAGGATCCGTTGTGCCTCTCATTTTTCCTTCCTTCTGACAGATTAGAAGGGTCAAATAAATTATGATGTCAGCAAGGCCGAAAGGCAAAACAGTGGCCCAGTCATGAAGTGGGGAGGGTGGGAAAAGCATGAGAAGTCCACAGAGTGGCCCTATTACATAGTGGTTAGGTGGAAGAAACATCAGGAGGCCACAGAGTGGCACAATGACAGAGTGTGGAGGTGGTGGCAGCAGCATCAGGAGGCCACAGAGTGGCAAGATGACATAGTGTGGAGGTGGCAGCAGCATGAGGAGACCACAGAGTGACCCGGTGACAGAGTGTGGAGGTGGCAGAAACATCAGGAGGCCAGAGAGTGGCAAGGTGACATAGTGTGGAGGTGGCAGCAGCATGAGGAGACCACAGAATGGCAAGGTGACATAGTGTGGGGGTGGCAGCAGCATTAGGAGACCACAGAGTGGCAAGGTGACATAGTGTGGAGGTGGCAGCAGCATCAGAAGACCACAGAGTGACCCTGTGACAGAGTGGGGAAGTGGGTGGCAATAACAGTACCCGCTGGCGATGGTAGGTGTAAGAAGGAGAACTTGGCATCAGATGTGTGGCATCAGGCAGGTGGCAGCATCAGATAGTATCTGAGGCAGATAGCTAGAAGAAACCGGTCTCTTTTGTCAAAGTGTTGGTGTGGCACCATGGATGATCTAGTCTGATGCATCAGGCACTGCTGGGTGGAAATCCTGGTTGATCCACACCTGATTCATCTTGACAAAGGTCAGTCTCTCCACATTTTGGGTGGATAGGCGAGTTCTTATTGGGGTAACTATGACCCCTGCCGCACTAAACACCCGCTCTGATGCCACACTACTGGCCGGGCAGGAAAGCTTTTCCAGGGCAAACTCTGCCAGTTGCGGCCACAAATCCAGTTTGGCTGCCCAGTAGTCCAGCGGATCTTCAATGTGGGGTGGCAGGGTGCTGTCCAAGTATGTTACCATCTGCTGGTTCAGGTCCTGCTCCAGGTCTAGCTGCTGCTGCTGGTTAGTAGTTTCTTCACCATGCGGGTGAAGAAAGTTGCTCATCAGCGACTCTAGACTCAGGCTGCTGCTGATGGAGCTGGTACTGCTCCTGCCACCCCTCCCAGCAGCCATGGCAGTGGAACATGAGCACAGCGGGCCCCTCGGTCAGACCTGCGAGAGGATGGACGATGGTGCAGATAGACAGCAGCCAACTAACTACATAGGATGTCTCTATAGTAGTTCAGTTTGTCCTCAGCAGGTGTAAAAAAAAGACCCCATTTTGGACCGGTAGCGAGGGTCCAATAAGGTGGAGAGCCAGTGGTCATCCCTCTGCCGAATGGTGATAAATCAGCTGCGACTACGCAAGCAAGTGAGCATGCATCGGGCCATTTGTGAAAGTGACTCGGATGGACTCCCTGCCTCCATCTCCACTGCATACTGCCACGGTGTGTCTGGGTCCTCTGTCTCATCTTCCCTGTCTCATCACCCTGTAGCTCCTCTAGCTGCTCCTGCTCCTCCTCTCCTGTCACCTGTGTAGAAAAACCACCCATTTCGATATAAATTGCTTGTGCTCCAATGTCCTCCTCCTCCTCCAGTGCAGCCCCCACAGGGCTCATGTGGCAGTGAGATCTAGGCGCCACGTCTCCAGTACCCTGGCCAGACAGATTTACCAGCACCTGTTCCATGACATGAAGCAGTGGAATGATGTTCATCCTATAGTCCTGGCGACTGACAAATAACGTGGCCTCCTCAAAGGGCCTGAGCAAATGGCAGGTGTCACGCATGATCTGCCACTGACTGACATCAAAGTTACAAAGTGGAATACTACTGTCCGCTTGGATCATCAAGAAATCGTTTATGGACTTTCTCTGTTCATATAGTCAGTCCAACATATGGAGGGTGGAATTCCAACGGGTGGAAACATTGCATATCAGCCTATGGGGAATGCCGTTCTGCCTCTGCAGCTCAAGGAGGGTGTGCTTTGCGGTGTACGAGCTGAAGTGCATGCAAAGTTTCCTGGCCATTTTTAGGATGTCTTGCAGATAGGTGGAAGACTTCAGGAACCGCTTGACAACCAGATTGAACAGGTGTGCCATGGCTCAGCCTTCCTTGACGCAGCGCCGACACCATGTTCTTCCCATTGTCGGTCACCATGGTCCCGATTTTCAGTTGTCGCAGGGAAAGCCAGAATTAGATTTCTTGATGAAGGACACGGAGCAGTTCCTCCCCTGTATGACTCCATTCGCCCAGGCAAACCAGGTGCAGAACAGCATGACACCGCCGTGCCTTGCACATGTGGTATTCTGAAGGGGCACTGTGAATTGTCCCTGCAGTGGAGGCTAAGGACACGGTGGAGGATGAGGAGGCAGAGGCGGACATTGTCGCATGACCAACAGCCTGGGAACGTGGAGGCAGAAGCGGCATCACCTGGCCAAGTTGCTAGTGTGACTGTGCAGGAACCACATTCACCCAGTGGGCCCGTGAAGGACATGTATTGTCCCTGAACGTAGTTACAGCTCCACATGTCGGCACTGTCGTGCACTTTGGCAGACACTGACAGGCTCAAGGACTGACCCACCTACTGTTCTACATCTGTGTGTCACGGTGGGGAGTGGGGGAAACCCCCACGCACAAGGTGGAGCAGAAGGGATAGCAACTAGGCTAGGAAGCTGGGATACGGGAGCAGGTCACCTCCTACAGCCACCCTAATCCTGGCCCTGACTCCTAACCATATGAGCAAACCCAAATGGTAGGTGTGCTCATACACAGGAACCTCGGACCCTGAATTAAAGTTAGGAGAAGGAGACAACCTGTTAATCCCAGGTTTTAACAGAAAATGTCTTTCTCTCTGTTTTGTCCCAGGCCCCGAACATCCTGCCTGCCAGATAGATACAACTGAATACAATTCAATCTAATGCCCTGCAAGAGCTGAAGGACCTGTGGTGACATCACAGTCCATGTGATCAGTTCTAAATGATGTAGCTGAAAAGGACCTGCGATGATGTCACCATCATGTGACCAGTGCAGAAGAGGACGGCAGTGAAGAGGAGAAGTCCTGGGAAGAAGCTGTGGTGAGGTCTGCTACATGAGGAGAACTAAATTAAGGGAGAGGCAGAGCAATGCTGGTAGTTGTAGTTATTAAACTGGAACTGTATGTTAGGTCTGTAGAGAGGGAAGTTATTTGCATGGGAATGCATGTTGAAGGCGGCTGGGGAGGGGTTGATGTTCTTTACATGGGACCGTATGTTGAAGGCGGCTGGGGAGGGAGTGATGTTATTTACGTGGGGCTGTATATTGGAGGGGGCTGTAGAGAGGGATGTTATTTACATGGGACTGTATATTGGAGGAGGCTGTAGATAGAGAGGGATGTTATTTACTTGGGACTGTATATTGGAGGGGGCTGGAGAAATGGTGCGATGGTATTGGCGGAGGGAGGGAAATAATATTATTTACATGGGACTGTATGGTGGAGGGGCTGAGGAATTATAATTTCTGAAGACACTAAATGGAGAAATATAACTACAGGGGGAACTGCAGGGGGCATTATAAATACTGGGGGCACTTCAGGCTGAGCATTATAACAGTAGGGGGAAATATAAATACTGGGGGCACTTCAGGGCGAGCATCATAACAGTAAGGCCTCTTGAACACGGGCCGCAATGCACAAACACCCACCGCGGGGCAGCCGCAGCGGATCGCGTACCCATTCACTTTAATGGGTCTGCGATCTTGCCGTTCCGCAAAAAGATAGGACATGTTCTATTTTTTTGCGGAACGGAAGTACGGGACGAAACCCCACGGAAGCACTCCGTAGTGCTTCCGTAGGTTTCCATTCCGTGCTTCTGTTCCGCACCATTCCGCATCTCCAGATTTGCGGACCCAATATGGCCACGGAGCGCACACGTTCGTGTGCAATAAGCCTAAGGCCTCTTGCACACAAAAAATAATAATTCCGTTTACACTCCGTTTTTTGTGTTCCGTATACGGAACCATTCATTCTGCAAAAAAAAATGAGATACGCCGTATGCCTTCCGTTTCTGTATTTCCATTTTTCCATTACGTTCAAAGATATAACATGTCCTATTATTGTCCTCATAATGGACAAGGATAGTACTGCTCTATCAGGGGCGAGCTGTTCCGTTCCGTAAAAAACGGAATGCACACGGACGTCATCCGTATTTTTTGCGGATTGTAAAATACTGAAAGAGGCCTAACATACAGTTGTGTTCCAAATTATTCAACCCCCAATGCTGTAAAGGGTTTTAGGGAATTTAGTGTACATTTGTAATTGTGTTCAGAATGAAATCTTACAAGGACTTTTTAAAGAACCAAATGCAACTAAAATGACATCAATTGTTTTTGTAATACAGTATTGAATGCTTGTTTTGTGATTTCTTCATTGACACAATTATTCAACCCCTTAAAGACTACCACTCTTAAGAACAGAGGTTCATTCAAGTGTTTTCGATCAGGTATTGAAAACACCTGTGGATGTCAAGGAGCAGCAATCAAGCATAATAAGCACCAATTAGGCAGATTTAAAAGGATTGTAATACTCAGCTCCTTCTAGACATTTACTGGTGTGTTTACAAACATGGTGAAGTCAAGAGAATGGTCCAGGAAGACAAGAGAAGAGGTGATTTCTCTTCACAGGAAGGGCAATGGCTATAAGAAGATTGCAAAGATGTTAAACATACCAAGAGACACCATAGGAGGCATCATTCGCAAATTCAAGGCAAAGGGCACTGTTGAAACGCTACCTGGTCATGGCAGAAAGAAGATGCTGACTTCGACTGCTGTGCGCTACCTGAAGCGCAAAGTGGAGAAAAGTCCCCGTGTGACTGCTGAGGAACTGAAAAAAGATTTGTCAGATGTGGGTACTGAAGTTTCAGCTCAGACAATAAGGCGCACACTGCGTAATGAAGGCCTCGATACCAGAACTCCCAGGCGCACCCCCTTGCTGTCTCGAAAGAATAAGAAGAGTCGACTGCAGTATGCCAAAAGTCATGTGGACAAGCCACAAAAGTTTTGGGATAGTGTTCTGTAGACTGATGAAACAAAATTAGAACTGTTTGGGCCCATGGATCAACGCTATGTTTGGAGGAGGAAGAACAAGGCCTATGAAGAAAAGAACACCTTGCCTACTGTGAAGCATGGTGGGGGGTCAATCATGCTTTGGGGCTGTTTTGCTTCTACAGGTACAGGGAAGCTTCAGCGTGTGCAAGGTACCATGAATTCTCTTCAGTACCAGGAGATATTGGATGAAAATGTGATGCAGTCCGTCACAAACCTGAGGCTTGGGAGACGTTGGACCTTTCAACAGGACAATAATCCCAAGCATACCTCCAAGTCCACTAGAGCATGGTTGCAGATTAAAGGCTGGAACATTTTGAAGTGGCCATCGCAGTCACCAGACTTAAATCTGATTGAGAACCTCTGGTGGGACTTAAAGAAAGCAGTTGCAGCGCGCAAGCCTAAGAATGTGACTGAACTGGAGGCTTTTGCCCATGAAGAATGGGCGAAGATACCCGTAGATCGCTGCAAGACACTTGTGTCAAGCTATGCTTCACGTTTAAAAGCTGTTATAACTGGAAAAGGATGTTGTACTAAGTACTAAGATTGAATGTCACTTGGGGGTTGAATAAAACTGATAATGATGTGAGCACAGAAAAGACATTTGTGGTTATTTCATTATAAATGTTATGTTATATTTGTCTGACTTACAAGTGCCTCTTTGATTTAATTGTAAACAAGATGACTGAAATGATCAAAAGCAATGTCAAACTGGCCAAAACACTCAATTTCAGTGGGGGTTGAATAATTTTGAAAACAACTGTAAGGCCGAAAAAGACATTTGTCCATCCAGTTCGGTCTGTTATCCAGCAAGTTGATCCAGAGGACGGCAAAAAAAAAACTGTGAGGTAGAAGCCAATTTTCCCCACTTAAGGGGCAAAAAATTCCTTCCCAACTCCAATAAGGCAATCAAAATAACTCCATGGATCAACAACCCATCTCTAGTAGCTATAACCTGTAATATTATTTAACTCCAGAAATACATCCAGGCCCCTCATGGACTCTTTTAGTGAACTCCCCATCAGCACCTCCTCAGGCAGAGAGTTCCATAGTCTCACTGCTTTTACCGTAAAGAATCCTCTTCTATGTGTGTGCACAAACTTTCTTTCCTCCAGATGCATAGGATGTCCCCTTGTCACAGTCACAGTCCTGGGGATAAATAGATGATGGGAGAGGTCTCTGTACTGACCCCTGATATACTTATACATAGTAATTAGAACTCCCCTCAGTCGTCTTTTTTTCTAAAGTAAGTAACCCTAATGTTGATAATCTTTCAAGGTACTATAGTCCTCCCATTCTAGTTATTACTTTAGTACCCTCCTCTGTACCCTCTCCAGTTCTGCTGGGGGCACTGTAGGGGCATTTTAAATCCAGGAGACACTATAGGCGTTCTTATTACTACTGAGGACTCTATAGGAGGGAGTTATAGATCCACCTTATTTCTACTAAGAGCACTATGGGGGGGCTTATTACTACTGAGGGGTCTGTAGATAGCTTTATTACCACTTTGGGGACAATAGGGGGGCCTTATTTCTACTGGGGGCTCTGTGAGGGCATTATTAATACTGGAGAGCTCTTCTACTAATGGAGGTACTCTTGGGGAGCATTGTCACTGTTGGGGGCACTGTAGGGGGCAGTATTACTAATGGGGCATTCTTGGGGAGCATTATCACTGTTGGGGGCACTGTAGGGTAAAGTATTACTAATGAGGGCATTCTAGAAGGGAATTACTATTGGTGGGACTATGAGGAGCACTATTACTATGGGGAGGCACAAATTTTTCTTCAGCATAGTATTTAGGGGTATTGGGTAGCACAGCGAGCAGCAGGATAACACTGTGGGGACTCCAGGTTGAGAGATGATGATAGAAATGTCAGGAAGCTAAGATGTCTGTGTGTCACACTCTGCAGAGATGAGGCGTGGCTGAAAGAAGTTGTCTGGACCGAATGGAGAAGATGACAGAAGATCTACATCGCAGGAGACGTTACCTAGGAGGCACTGGATGTGACAGGTAGGTGCTGCTGTATAGCTGTATAGCAAGTACAGTAAAATGTCTTCAGTGTTCGCGGGGGGAGGGGGGCATCGGTCAACTTAGAGAATTGTGTCATATGCATTGGGGCTTGCGCCCCGGATCTTTTCAGACCCTAGAAACACCCCTGACTGTGTATCTGTACTGTGTCATTGGATATTTTATCGCTTTAAAGAATAAAGGCTATCACTTGTTTTATGGTAAGCTAGACGTCTCTCCGTGTTTTGAATTATACTCAGTGCCTGGTTCCAGGCTGATCCGTGCCTCCCCAAGTCACTGCAGGTGAGCCGAGCCCTTTACTGCTGTTGAACTTTATATATTTTATCATGTTTTACTATCTAAGGCCCATAACTTTTTTATTTTTCTGCTTGTTTTTTGTGGAAAGAGCATGTTCCAGTTTGAGGTACATATGACTTTTTGATTACTTTTTAGACAGTTTTGTGGGGGAGTTCAGGTGACAAAAACAGTAATTCTTAAAAAGTGATTTATATTTTTTAAGTTGAAATCCTTTTTTTAAAGTATTTTTTATCCTTTTTTTTTAGGTCCCACTAGGGGCGTTGAAGTTATGACAGTCCCACTGGTACAATACACTGAAATTGTTATCTACTGCAGTGTACTGTACTTGTCAATTTTACGCTGAAACCTCAGCTGTCAGACCCTGCCACTGGCAACCATCGGGGCCCTGTGTTCATATTGCAAGGACCTAATGTGGTAGAGAGGAAGCCCCCTCCATCTGCAAACCACATAGGTGCTGTGCTCACTACTGACCATGGCATCTAAGGGGTTAAACGCCCAGGCTAAGTGCTTGCACCAGTCGTGGCCATTGTAGCAGGGTGTCAGCTGTATGTTACAGCTGACACTCGCTGCTGATGGTGGCAGCTCAGTTCCTGAGTCAGCGCCATCTCTGTGCCCTCAATGTATGGCATTGTGAGGTAACGTGATACTTACCATGCCATACATTGGCATGGTGCGGGAAGGGGTTAAAGTATAAATCTATGTAAAACCAGTGGTGATGTCGGTAACTAGGAATAGCAATGAAGATGTCAAAGAACAGCACTGATGTTAGAATTTAATGAATTCTTTCAAAACATGAATGCAGTTTCTTATATTCTCAATTACTGTATATTCCTGTTACTGTATATTACATATCTGCGTCCCGGAAATGTCTGTTTAAATGTAGTAAATTCTTGTATTCCTCGTGAAATATCAACTCGAGAGCATTTTTTCTTAGCAATCTAACTTGTGTCGTTTCCCTGTTATTCCTCCTCGAAATTTATATTCAAATTGAAAATGGAATGTTACTAGTTGGGGGTGCGTCCCTGCATTGTCTGACCCTGCCAAATCAGTGATCATAATGTCAGATTATGTAGGAACACACCACTTTGACAAGGGAAATGGTAACACCCTCCCCAGTTGTCTATTTATTCATGAATTTTAAAGGAGGAATAATAAGAACTGCACCACATGGAGTTCTAAGAAAATATGCCCCATGTCCTCTTTAAGCATTTGATAAAACTGCACTGGTGACATTCTCAAGTGTACTATTTCCTATCAGCCCTGGCACTATATAAGGATTAAATGCTGCATTTCCCTTTTAAAGAATGTATTACTGACAGCCTCATCCTTCTGTTTGATGTCTGCACAGGAGGAATGACAAGGTGTGGCTTGATAAGCTATCAACATACTGAAGGACTTTAAAAGGGTTCTCCGAGAATTATTAAAAATCACCACAAGAAACTGGTCCTAATATATGACTAGGAAGGGTTGCCTCCACTTGATCTGGGGGATAAAGGGGCCGGAGCCTCGCTACACACTGCCCTTCGGCGCCTGCATATGCGCCACGTTGGTGATTTTTGACTGCCTACAGCACACAGGATCGCTCTATTAGGCCCCTTTTTCAACGGACGATATACGGATTGTGTCCGGATCTGTTCAGGAAAAAACTGATAGTTTTGCACGCAAGTCCAGTTTTGTCTGTGATTGTATTCAGTGGTTCAGTTCTTCTTCACGCGGATGCTATCAATTGATGCGTTTTTCACATGCGTGAAAAAAACTTAGGCCCCTTTCACACGGGGCGAGATTTCCGCGCGGGTGCAATGACTGAGGTGAACGCATTGCACCCGCACTGAATCCGGACCTATTCATTTCTATGGGGCTGTGAACATGAGCGGTGATTTTCACGCATCACTTGTGCGTTGCGTGAAAATCGCAGCATGCTCCTCTTTGTGCGTTTTTCACGTAACGCAGGCCCCATAGAAATGAATGTGGTTGCGTGAAAATCGCAAGCATCTGCAAGCAAGTAAGGATGCAGTGCGATTTTCACGCATGGTTGCTAGGTGATGATCGGGATGGGGACCCGATCATTATTATTTTCCCTTATAAAATAATAGCATTCTGAATACAGAATGCACAGTACAATAGGGCTGGAGGGGTTAAAAAAAAATAAAAATAATTTAACTCACCTTAAGCCACTTGTTCGTGCAGCCGGCATCTCTTCTGTCTTCTTTTGTGAGGAATAGGACCTTTGATGACGTCACTACGTTCATCACATGGTCCGTCACATGATCCATCACCATGGTGATGGATCATGTGACTGACCATGTGATGAGCGTAGTGACATCATCAAAGGTCCTATTCCTCACAAAAGAAGACAGAAGAGATGCCGGCTGCACGAACAAGTAGATTAAGGTGAGTTAAATTATTATTATTATTTTTTTAACCCCTCCAGCCCTATTGTTCTATGCATTCTGTATTCAGAATGCTATTATTTTCCCTTATAACCATGTTATAAGGGAAAATAATACAATCTACAAAACCTTGAACCCAAACCTGAACTTCTGTGAAGAAGTTCGGGTCTGGGTACCACAGTCAGTTTTTTATCACGCGCGTGCAAAACGCATTGCACACGCGTGATAAAAACTGAACAACGAACGCAATCGCAGTCAAAACTGACTGCAATTGCGTACCTACTCGCGCGGGTTTGCCGCAATGCACCGGGACGCATCCGCACCTAATCCGGACACGCTCGTCTGCAAGAGGCCTTAAGAATTACAAACAACATTTCCTAGCAACCATCAGTGAAAAACGCTTTGCATCTGGATGCAATGCATTTTTCATGGAAGCCCCATTCACACAGAATATAGAACATGCTGCGATTTTCATGTAACACAGAGACGATAAGTGAAAATCAACACTCATGTACACAAACCTATAGAAATAAATGGATTAGGATTCAGTCCGGGTGCAATGCATTCAATTCACGCATTGCACCCGTAAGGAACACTCGCTGGTGTAAAAGGGGCCTGCTGTACAATAAATGTTTGGGCGATATGCCATCATGGCTGAGCAGTCTGATACATGCCAGGAGCAGGACTGCATCAAGAAAATTCTACCACCAACCTTGCAACAATTTGAAACCCTGCAGCATGCTATGATTTCCATAGTGGCACAATACATGTGGATGGCACTTTTGAAAGCCCCATCCACATGTATTGTACAGTAAATTGTTGTACTGTACATTGATGTGCCGCAAATCCACTACATCTGAACATGGTCTTATTTCCTGCTTACCTAACTTTTAAAAACATGTCCTACGTTGATTAAGGCCCCTTGCAGACGGGCAAGTATTCCGCGCGGGTGCAATGCATGATGTGAACGCATTGTGCCCGCACATTATCTGGACCCATTCATTTCATGGGGCTGTGTACATGTGTGCTGGTTTTCACGCATCACTTGAGCGTTGCATGAAAATCGCAGCATGTTCTATATTCTGCGTTTTTCACGCAACGCTGGCCCCATAGAAGTGAATGGTGCTGCGTGAAAATCGCATCGCATCCGCAAGCAAGTGCGGATGCGATGCGTTTTTCACGGATAGTTGCTAAGAGATGTTGTTTGTATACATTCCGTTTTTTTAAAAACTGAACTACTTAACGCAATCGCAGGCAAAACTGAATGACTTTGCCTGCGAAATCGCACATTTTTCACTGAACACAGTCGCAACGCATACGCATCTAATCCGGACAAGCTCATCTGCAAGGGGCCTAAGGCTCTGTTCACACCATTGTGGTAGCTTTGTTTCATGATGGAAGCATGGACACTGTTCCAGATTCGTCTTGTGATTGGTGGTCAATGGACCCCTTTGATTTATAGTGGGGTCTGTCAGGCTTCTGTCATGACTTCCATTGTTTTGATGGCAAGAATAGAACTGCATGCTGTGCTATTCTTGCCTTCAAATGTAATGGAACTGCTGATGGAGGCAATGTGAGCATATAAGAATTTCAAATACTTGTAAAAGTCCATGTGCGGGGACCCTGTCACATTATAGGGTGGGTCGGCAGTGTGTTTACACAGCCATGTGGAATCGTATCTTTAACTAACAGGTGGCATGTCCTATACAGCAACATATGTCGCCTTTTCTGAATTA
Organism: Bufo bufo; assembly: GCF_905171765.1. Taxonomy (NCBI): domain Eukaryota; kingdom Metazoa; phylum Chordata; class Amphibia; order Anura; family Bufonidae; genus Bufo; species Bufo bufo. The sequence continues at coordinate 365,516,133 of NC_053393.1, read as the reverse complement.
AAAAAACATCTGCTGGAAAGAGATTTAAGTAAAACAAACAGGGAATTAGACAGCATGGGCTTGTAAAGAAAGTAGAGAGTGGACTATGCAGAACTTGGATCACTTACTGTAAATAGGTCTAGTGACGGAGCAACTAGTGAAAATGATTGTGCAAAAATAATTGTTAATCATTCTGACATTGGCATGTTAACTTAAATCATTTGAATAATAGTTCATATGGGACATTGTTAAATATTGAGCAAATTATTACAGTATTAATGACCTATGTGAGGATTATTCATCAGTATCTAATCAATGGGGTCCGATGCACGGCAACTCCATTGATCAGCCTATTTGAAAAGACTGTAGTGCTCTGATGAGCGATGTGGCCTCATGCTAGATGAGAGACGTCAGGTTCATGGGTCATTCAAGTGAATGAGCCTGAGCTGCAATACCAAACACAGCCACTATACAACATACGGCGCTGTATTTAGTATGCTGTGAAGAGGCCGCAGCGTTCATATTATTGAGACCATAACGCAGTGTGTTTGTGTAAATGGATCTTAAAGGGGTTTTGCAAGGGATTTATATTGATGACCTATCCTCAGGATAGGTCATCAATATCTGATTGGTGGGGGTCCGACAGCCAACACCTCTGCCGATCAGCTTTTTGAAGATGAGGCGGTGCTCCATTACACTACACATCGTCTCTCTTGTGGCAGGGTAGAGTAATAACAAGTACTCGCTCCATTCAAATGAAAGGAGACAGTACTTGTGATTACACTGCACTTCCGAGGTAATAGGCAGAGTAATAAAGAGGAAGTAGCACTTGCATGGAGGATAGGTCATCAATATAACACCCCTGCCAACCCCTTTAACACATTAATGATTTGGGGCTATGCATTTGGCTAGTATAAAGAAAACAAGACAGTCACACTAGCATTTTAAAAAAAAGTCTAAGTGATGCTAAAAAACTGCACTTGGATACATATATGCAGTAGACCATTCTCTACATGTATAATTACTGTGTTGTCTTTGGCTGGGTCTACCTTTACATATACATTTATAAAAAAAAAAAGGTTAAAAAATGTAGTACACTAGATTTTTCAATCCTGCAGGGTCCAGAAAAAAAACATATACAGGTGAAACTTGAAAAATTATAATGTCGTGCAAAAGTCCATTTATTTCAAATTAAAAGAATTGCATTAATGCAGATTAAAATTCGAATTTTGTGAAAAGGTTCAATATTCTAGGCTCAAAGTGTCACACTCTAGCCAGCTAATTAATCCATACCCCCTGAGCAAAGGGTACCTCAAAATTGTGACTTTGGGGTTTCATAAGCTGTAAGCCATAATCATCCAAATTATAACAAATAAAGGCTTGAAATATCTTGCTTAGCATGTAATCAGTCTATCTCATATATTAGTTTCACCTTTTAAGTTGGATTACTGAAATAAATGAACTTTGCATGATATTCAAATTTTTCGAGTTTCACCTGTACTTTAACATATATGTTTTGTGTTTTTTATAATGGAACTCTATGGTGACAGATGCCACTGTATGACGGAGGCATCCGATTAACGTATGTGTTTTTTGTATACGTTAAACATAAGACAAAAACACGTTGTAAATCCAGCCCTAGTAAAGTATTTTGTGGCATTTTTATAGCTTGTTTTAAGGCAAATTTACACGTGCAGAGGAGCAGCTAATTATCCAAAAGGTAGCTTTCCTTCCCGACAACTGGCTGCTTGTTCAGTGGGGATAAAGCACTGCATTTACATGCAGTGATCACCCCCACAGTATGAGAACGAGGGATTGTTATTGCGATCGCTCATCCTCCTACATCTGCATTGACAACTCTCAAGATGAGATCCAAAGAGCTGTCACTATCAGAGAAGCAAGCCATCATTAGGCTGAAAAAACAAAACAAACACATCAGAGAGATAGCAAAAACATTAGGCGTGGACAAAACAACTGTTTGGAACATTCTTAAAAAGAAGGAACGCACCCGTGAGCTCAGCAACACCAAAAGACCTGGAAGACCACGGAAAACAACTGTGGTGGATGACCGAAGAATTCTTTCCCTGGTTAAGAAAACACCCTTCACAACAGTTGGCCAGATCAAGAACACTCTCCAGGAGGTAGGTGTATGTGTGTCAAAGTCAACAATCAAGAGAAGACTTCACCAGAGTGAATACAGAGGGTCCACCACAAGATGTAAACCATTGGTGAGCCTCAAAAACAGGAAGGCCAGATTAGAGTTTGCTAAACGACATCTAAAAAAGCCTTCAAATTTCTCGAACAACATCCTATGGACAGATGAGATCAAGATCAACTTGTACCAGAGTGATGGGAAGAGAAGAGTATGGAGAAGGAAAGATCCTAAGCCTACCATCTCATCAGTGAAGCATGGTGGTGGTAGTGTCATGGCGTGGGCATGTATGGCTGCCAATGGAACTGGTTCTCTTCTATTTATTAATGATGTGACTGCTGACAAAAGCAGCAGGATGAATTCTGAAGTGTTTCGGGCAAGATTATCTGCTCATATTCAGCCAAATGCTTCAGAACTCATTGGACGGCGGTTCACAGTGCAGATGGACAATGACCCAAAGCATACTGCAAAAACAACCAAAGAGTTTTTTAAGGGAAAGAAGTGGAATGTTATGCAATGGCCAAGTCAATCACCTGACCTGAATCCGATTGAGCATGCATTTCACTTGCTGAAAACAAAACTGTAGGGAAAATGACCCAAGAACAAGGAGGAACTGAAGACAGTTGCAGTAGAGGCCTGGCAGAGCATCACCAGGGATGAAACCCAGCATCTGGTGATGTCTATGCGTTCCAGACTTCAGGCTGTAATTGACTGCAAAGGATTTGCAACCAAGTATTAAAAAGTGAAAGTTTGATTTATGATTATTATGTCCCATTACTTTTGGTCCCTTAACAAGTGGGAGGCACATATGCAAACTGTTGTAATTCCTATACCGTTCACCTGATTTGGATGTAAATACCCTCAAATTAAAGCTGACAGTCTGCAGTTAGAGCACATCTTGTTTGTTTCATTTCAAATCCATTGTGGTGGTGTATAGAGCCAAAAATGTTAGAATTGTGTCGATGTCCCAATATTTATGGACCTGACTGTACCTGCGCAAATGACAGTTTCACATGATCAACAAAAGTTTTGCTCGTTCATCATGTGATCGGCTGCACCTTTAGATGGGCCGATTGTCAGGAACGAGCGTTTGCAGAAACATTCATCCCTGATCCGCCATTACACTTTAAGTTAGTCTGCTGGTAGCATGCGGATTTTACAACCCTTCACAAAACTTGCTTTTCATAAGGGCTCGTGCACACAAACGTATTTTCTTTCCGTGTCCGTTCCATTTTTTATGCAGAACCATTCATTTCAATGGGTTCGCAAAAAAAATGGAAGGTACTCCGTGTGCATTTTGTTTCCGTATGTCTGTATTTTTGTTCCGCAATAAAACAGAGCATGTCCTATTATTGTCTGCATTACGGACAAGGATAGTAACATTCTATTAGGGGCCAGCTGTTCCGTTTCGCAAAATACAGAATGCACACGGATGTTATCTGTATTTTTTGCGGATCCGTTTTTTTGTGGACTGCAAAATACATATGGTCGTGTGCATGAGCCCTAACAGTGGTGTCACACATAGCTTTTTGTGGCCATTGTGATAGTCTTTTCTGCCAAAGCTAGAAGTTCTTTGGAAGGAAATGAGAAGCAGAAAAGTAGGACTTGTTCTTCTACTTCCTGTTGGATCCATTTCTGACTCTGGCTCAAAAAACTGCCACAAAAAGCTGTGTGTGATGCCACTATAAATAAGGCTAAAAGGTAAAGAGGCACACATGGTACAAACATTAATCCTTTGTCCCACATAACATATACTCCATTATTTCCACTACAAATGTGCCAAAAAAGTGGCACGTGTGACTTGATACATGTGAGCCTATGTCTATGGTTCCTATAAAAATGGGCAAAACTGATATTGTTTATTTTTGGTTTGTGCAGTCACAAATGGAAATATGAACTGAATATGAAATACATGAGTAGCTTCTCAAACCTAGATCCAAACACTCCCTAAAACTAAAGAAATATTTATTGACTGACATGCCATTTTTTTTTTTATTATGCAAACCGAATCCCACCTACGTACACAAATTATGCTATAACAATTTACCATAATTATTAATTATTCTGTACTGGATATTTAAGCTCTACTACATACCAGTAACTAAAAACATGCTCAATCTACTATAATTATTATGTGTAGCTTATGGAATTAAATTCCCATTTATTTGGACACAGGATGCGAAGTAATGCTGACCAATCTCACCTTATAATTTCTTTTTTTCAAATAATAATCTTTCTTCTTCTTGGTCTCTGCAAGTTTTATACAGTTTTTTCCCTTATTTCTATCATTACCTTTCTTTTCATTTGTTTTTATGTTGTTGTCAGCTTGTGGGGATTGTGCTGGATATTGTCTTCTCTGTAGAAACTCCAACAATGTAGATAACTTAATCTGCTCCATTACATAATGAAGCACTCCTTGTGTGCCAAGTAGTATCTTTTCAACTCCATCCAGTCTTTTTGCCTGCTCTTCGGAATATCTATTTATTGAAGAAAGGTGGCTGATCATTTCCAGAAAATGTCCTTTCATTTCTAAAAGCATATCTTTAACCTCTGACGTTTCACTTTTCTGAGGCACTTTTTCATCTGAGGGGATTTCTATTTCGAGCCCTTGGATGTTTTTTTCAATGTCCAGAATATCCTGTGAGATATTTTCAAGCTTTTCAAAAACATTGTCGTGTCCCACCAAAATAGTTTCAATTTTATGGCTTATAAAGTCCAGCTTTGTATCCATAATGTTTATGCTTGTTGGAGTCTTTGTCGCTAAGGGAGCCTGTGATGCTTTCTGTATATTGGTGGGCCTTTGACTCTGTATAGCTTTAGGATCATACCTTTTGGCAAGAGAGTTCACCAGTGAAGTCTTGGAAATCTTATTGGCTGCACTCATTGTGAATGCTTGCTCAGTGGAAATCTATATTCTGCTGAGATTTCAAAAGATGAGGCTGCAAGAAGTTCTCTGATTCCTCTGTGCAAATCACAGCTGTTGAGCAGTCTAAACTCCAGACAAGACTTCCTTTATGCCGGTCTCCTTTCCATCCTGCTTATAGTGAAACACTTCACAAAGAAGAGAACAAGTGGTCCCCTTTTCACCCAGTTAAAGTATAATTAGGGAGAGGACTGACAAATGTATGTCCTAAATGCAGTAAGCTCTCTGACGTCAGAAGCACAACAGGGAAGGGTCTCTATTCTAACTTCAATGTAATTTGACAGCTAGGAGCCTGCATGACATTTGAGAAGCCTCATTTTGTACAGGGTCTCTGCCCGCTCTGTTTTTGCATGTCAGATTTATGCTTGTTTCATGCAACTTGATATTAGTGCACAAAGAATAAAAGCCTCTGAAGACTGTATAAAACTGATGTAGATGAAAGGTTTACAAGGAAAAATAACACCTAGTATATCAAATCAATTAGCTGCCGTCGCCATGCTTCCTACCCTATGGAAAATGAATGTGCTTTAAAATACAAAAATGACCTGGTAAGCAGCCATGGAAGACTGTGAAATGTTTTTTTTTTTTCTATGGGGTTGATGCAAAATATATATTTGTTTTGTGCATTGTGCATAAAGATGCGACATGATGAGATAAGTGGCGAAAGATGACCAGCTTTGAAAGAAGAACTCACAACCCCTGACAATGCAATTTTTTCTTTTTCAAAGTTGATCGTCTCGCGCCATTTATCTCAGAATATCTTAAAACAGGTAAAAGGTAAGGAAGGACACGTCAGTATCTGATGTACATACACCTTTGCTTACACTAATAGCTTGTGCCCAGGGGAGTAACTACCATAGAGGCAGACCATGCGACTGCTATGGGGCCAGGGTAAGAGGGGGCCCAGTTGGGATCATCTCCTCTTCTACTTGGGGTGAAAACTTGGTCAGGACTCTACCTTCTAAAGGAACAAATTTTAGCAAATGAGGCAGTGGAAAAATGGCCCAAGGGTCACTGAAAGGGTTTAGGTAGAAACCCTTCTATCCTGTGTGGGGGACCTGGTTTGATCCTTGCTATGGGGCCCTTACTTCTCTATGTACGCCACTGCCTGTGCCAGTGTGACCTAATTACACAGAACACAGCAGGAACAAATGGGGTGATTTATCAAACTGGTGTGAAGTAGAACTGTGAAAATAAATCTGGTTTGCTCACAGTAAATAGTATTTTATAGTATTTTATGGGGGGTCAGGATTTATGAAATGTATGTATAATTTGTAGATGGTTATCAAATGTATTTACTGTGAGAAAAACAGATTTATTTTAGCATTTATCGATACGGTTTATTGTTGGTAGAAGGCCGGTTGTGATCCAGGTATATGTTAGTCTGGTGAGCGTTCCTGTGTATAAAGTAGAATTAGCTTAGTTGCTCATAGCAACCAATCAGATTCCTCCTTTCATTTTTAACAGCTCCTTTGGAAAATGAAAGGTGGAATCTAATTGGTTGCTATGGGCAACTAAGCTAATTATACTTTACACCAGTTTGGTAAATGACCCCAAAAGTATCTACTACACAAGACTAAAAACCTACCCTACAAAAACATAGAGTCATAGAAGATTGATGTCAGAAAAAGATCACATGGTCCATCTAATCTGCCCTTATGTTATTTCCTATTTATCTTTATCTTTGGATAGATACATGATTATCCTAGAGATGCTTAAGTTCACTGTTGATTTCTTCTAAACATTCAATACTGTTTTAGGAAGCAGGTCAATGCAGAGAGCACTTCACAGTGAAGTTTCACCTCCAGTGCACTGGCAGGAAAGGTGACCAGCAGAATAAACGTTCATATTCACGCTACTCCTGACAATAAAAGCTCCACAAAAGGTATCTTTGAACTGTTCTCTCCAGCCCCTGCATAGAGCTGTCAGCACACTCCCTTGAGATTTATTTTTATGTTTTCCAAATTTTAGACTGTACTCTACCATAAGCAAGGTAGGCCACTGCGTAGAGTGCACTCTTGCTGGAGGCGCCAGCCCCCGGTTCACGGCGCCGCCTCCTAGCTAATTTATCCAGTTTACTTGCCTCTGTGTAATCTCGCACAGGCGCACTGGCAGAGGCATCATCGAGCGAAGTGCGCATGCGCTGTCTTCCAGCGCACCTCATTCGACGATACCTCTGCCAGTGCGCCTGTGCGAGATTAAGGCGCTTCTCTGCAATTACACAGAGGCAAGTGAAGTGAATAAATTAGCTAGGAGGCGGAGTTGGGCGGGAGGGGATCTGTGGATGACACTTGTGGGGATCTGTGGTGGATGACACTTATGGGTGATCTGTGGATGACACTTATGGGGATCTGTGGATGACACTTATGGGTGATCTGTGAATGACACTTATGGGGGATCTGTGGATGACACTTATGGGGGATCTGTGGAGGACACTGATGGGGATCTGTTAATGAAACTTATGGGGGATCTGTGGATGGCACTTATGGGGGATCTGTGGAGGACACTGATGGGGATCTGTTAATGAAACTTATGGGGGATCTGTGGATGACACTTATGGGGGATCTGTGGATGACGCTTATGGGGGATCTGTGGATGACACTGATGGGGATCTGTGGATGACACTGATGGGGATCTGTGGATGACATGGTATGTAGCTGGAGGGAGAAAACGTGTCCTTAACACAATGAAGGGTACAGTCTGTATAAATAGGTGGCCAACAAAAAAGGGGTGGGTCAAAGGGCGTGGTCAATACGTGGAGTCAAGGGGGTCGGCAAAATTAGCTTTTGCCTTTTGCCTGGCAAAAATCCTTGCACCAGTCCTGACTGTACAGTATAACTGTACTTTTAAAACACTTTTGACGTGACGGTAGCATAGGCTTTGATCGGTAGGGGTCTAAATGTTCACACAGAGTGCTGTCTCTTCTTACTGCTGAACTTCATAAGACCTTCTTTTGAACCTGTCTTCAGCAGTGAGTAGAGACAGCTGAAGATAAGCGCAATAGAAAGTCTTTTATTAGAACTAACTTTAAAAAAAGGCATACGGATAGTGACAGAGCAGGGTTTTTACAGGCACATTTATTAGGTTTTGTAAAATTTAAAGAAAAATGTAGCTTCAAAATAAGGGTAGGCAAGTGTAGGCAACCTTCATGAGGTAGAGATCCACTATAGTAATACAGAGTTAATGAAGATCTACCATAATTTAAAAAAAGGCCTGTTTTTTCACACAGGAGTGACCATGTTTAGGTCTCAGACTGCACTGAAACAGGGTGTTCATTTGAATTGTATTTTGGCTTTGACAAAACATATGTGGGGTCATTTATCAAACTGGTGTAAAGTAGAACTGACTTAGTTGCCCATAGCAACCAATCAGATTCCACATTTAATTTTCAAAGGAGATGTCAAAAATGAAAGGCGGAAACTGATTGGTTGCTATGGGCAACTAAGCCAGTTCTACGTTACGCCAGTTTGATAAATGACCCCAATGAGTTTTGCTTATTTTGAGCACAGATTCCAAAAAGAGCAAAGACATATTTGCACACATATGTGTGTCTAACAAACAGAGAACACCTTAGCACATTTCATCCATTTTTGGATATTGTAAATGGCATCTTGACACACATTTCCTTGACCTCTCAATACCCTCCTATTAATGTTGATTAAAAACATGTATGCATGCTTGCCAGCTGACTTCTTCGGAGTCCAACACTTGCCAGAAACAGAGAGAGTGTTTTGATCAGGAGGCCAGCATTCTGTTATATGTAAATGGGTACACTGTAAGCCACATGAAAGTGGAGGATATAAACTTACAGTACACATGGTATCAAGAAGCAGATATAAGTAGCATATACTGTGTATACTATACAAGTAGTTTGAATGGGGAGTAACATCCCCCTAACTACTATTAACTACTCAAAACAAACGGTAGTGTGATACTGTTACTCTTTCTGTCCCTTCTACTGCCTGTAAATTAACAAAATGAGGTGGTACACTAAAGGGGTTATCCCATGATTAACATAAAAAATGAAAATCAGATCTGGGTCAGAATATTTGCTGTTACAAAAAATTTAGGGGGAGATTTATCAAACTGGTGTAAAGTAGAACTGGCTTACATGCCTGTAGCAACCAATCAGATTCCACCTTTCATTTTTTACAGATCCTTTGGAAAATGAAAGGTGGAATGTTATTGGTTGCTATAGTCAACTAGGCCAGTTCTACTTTAAACCAGTTTAATAAATCCCTTAGGCCCCTTTCACACGGGCGGGATTTCCGCGGTGAGGTGAACGCATTGCACCCGCACTAAATCTGGACCCATTCAATTCTATGGGGCTGTGCACATGAGCGGTGATTTTCACGCATCACTAGTGCGTTGCGTGAAAATCGTAGCATGCTCCTCTTTGTGCGTTTTCCACGCAACGCAGGCCCCATAGAAGTGAATGAGGCTGCGTGAAAATCGCAAGCATCCGCAAGCAAGTGCGGATGCGGTGCGATTTTCACGCACGGTTGCTAGGAGACGATCGGGATGGGGACCCGATCATTATTATTTTCCCTTATAACATGGTTATAAGGGAAAATAATAGCATTCTTAATACAGAATGCATAGTACAATAGTGCTGGAGGGGTTAAAAAAATAATAATAATAATTTAACTAACCTTAATCCACTTGTTTGCGCAGCCGGCATCTCTTCTGTCTTCATCTTTGCTGTGCACAGGAAAAGGACCTGTGGTGACGTCACTGCGCTAATCACATGGTCCGTCACATGATCCATCACCTTGGTAAAAGATCATGTGATGGACCATGTGGTGAACGCAGTGATGTCATCAAAGGTCCTATTCCTCAAAGAAAAAGACAGAAGAGAAGCCGGGCTATTTTTTTTAACCCCTCCAGCCCTATTGTATTATGCATTCTGTATTAAGAATGCTATTATTTTCCCTTATAACCATGTTATAAGGGAAAATAATACAATCTACACAACACCTAACCCAAACCCGAACTTCTTGCGCGTGCAAAACGCATTACAATGTTTTGCACTTGCGCGGAAAAATCGTGCATTTTCCCGCGACACACCCGCATCTTATCCGGGCCAAAAACATGACGCCCGTGTGAAAGAGGCCTTAGTATAGTCACTGAGTTATTCAATACAACCTATCCGTATAGCACCTCCTGTTGTTTGTTCTTTTCCTTATTTCTCAGTACACCTTAATAAACATCATTGAGGTGGACACACATGTTCAGTTCCATCCTTTAACTGCTACTATCCAGATCCCCTGTTAAAAATTGTGATAGTTAGGGTCCATTCACACGTCCGTATGTGTTTTGCGGATCCGCAAATTGCAGATCCGCAAAACACGGACACCGGCAATGTGCGTTTGGCATTTTGCGGACTGCACATCGCTGGCACTCTCATAGAAAATGCCTTTTCTTGTCCGCAATTGCGGACAAGAATAGAACATGTTCTATTTTCTTGCAGAACGGAAGTGCGGATCCGGCAATGTGGATCCGCAAATGCGGATGCGGACAGCACATTCCAGCCCCATTGAAAATGAATGGGTCCGCACCTGTTCCGCAAAATTTTGCAGACGTGTGAATGGACCCTTACAGGGAGGGCACTGCAGCAGAAAGGACAACGCCTGAGAAAGGACAAGCCCTGTGTACTGCCAGCCTCAAATAAATCTAGAAAAATGAGGCGTTAAAAATATTCTTTATTCGATTACAAATAAACAAAAAGAAAAGGGGATGTATAAGGGTACTTTCACACTAGGGTTATTCAGTAGAGATGTCCCGAACTATTCGCCGGCGAACATAGCTTGTTCGCGTTCGCCGCGGAGGGCGAACATATGCGATGTTCGGTCCGCCCCCTATTCGTCATCATTAAGCAAACTTTGACCCTGTACCTCACAGTCAGCAGACACATTCCAGCCAATCAGCAGCATACACTCTCTTCCAGACCCTCCCACCTCCTGGACAGCATCCATTTTAGATTCATTCGGAAGCTGAAGTCTTAGTGAGAGGAGGGACAGTGTAGCTGCTGCTGATTTAATAGGGAAATCGATAGCTAGGCCAGTGTATTCAGTGTCCACTCCAGTCCTGAAAGACTCATCTGATCTCTGCTGTAAGGACAGCGTCCGGACAGCACCCCAAAAAAGCCTTTTTAGGGCTAGTACATCAGTCTGCTTTTTTTTTTCCTCTGTAATCTAATTGCAGTTGCCTGCCAACGTGTGTGTCAGGCTCACAGCGTATACTGTGCCCACTTGCCCACTGCCACCACTCATATCACAGTAGTGTGGTGTCACAGTATCTTGCATTTAAAAAATAAAAATAAATTTTGACTGTAATATAATAGCAGTCAGTTGCCTGCATGCGTGTGTGTTTCAGGCCCTGCCAGTGCACCGTGTCACACCAGTGCAACTCATATCTGGTGTCACAGTAGATTACATTTAAAAAAACAAAAAACAAATTTTGACTGTAATATAATAGCAGTCAGTTGCCTGCAAGCGTGTGTGTTTCAGGCCATGCCAGTGCACAGTGTCACACCAGTGCAACTTGCAGCATACGGGTAGGTTACCCGACACTGCTAGGTTTTATGTGTATTTCCCTTTAAGCCAGTTAGGCCTGTGCAGGTGATCCCTGTTCCAGTCAGCAGAGGGAGCTCCCAGTGCAGTATAAATAGGCAGGGCCTAGCCTAGGAAGGGAGTTCAGAAGTTTCTAGAGCCTGAGGAAGCTGAGAGAGAGACAGAGGCAAGTCCAGAAAAGCAAGAGGTACTCAAGACAACAGAGGAGGTACTTGATAGAGATAAAACCAAGGATATACGCCAGAGTTAGGGCATTGGGCCTTGGAGAAGAGTTTATATGTTCCAGGATCAGTCAGGAATAGAGTGCAAGCTGCCTGTACTACAAGTCCTGTGTTTAACACTCTGAAGTCACCTTGCTATACATATATTGCCTGCATCAACTGTATTGAAAATCAACTGTCTGCAAAGGAACTGCGCTTCCGTTAATGTCCCTATATGATGACTACTAAAGTTTGAGTTCTGCTTTAACATCACGTGGTTCCTCAGTTATTCCTGCTATCAGCAAACGGCGTGCCACCGTTTAATTGGCACTGGCGTCACGAACATTTCTCATCATCACCTGCCCTTGCAGAGAGTCAGCCGTCTCAGGTTAGTGTCTATTGCACTACAACACCCAGGAACATTTCTAAACCTAACTTGAGTACGCTGCACCTCTCTTTTGGCGTCACGAACAGGATACGCACTCTTTCTAGTGCAAGAAGCGTGAACTTTGTGCCTTATACAGTTGCCCTGTGACCAAAGTGACAAATTGCCTGTGTTATTAAAGTGGACTTTGTGGACTGAAAAACATACCAAAAGTGTCCCTAAAACCTCTAAAAAGCGCTGTACAGTGTTGCGCTATCAAGAGGAAGAAAATCGCCACACCGGAGTGTGGTTTTATGGACTTTTCAACAACCCTGCTTGCTGTCAGGGAATGGTGACCAAGATGGCCACCGGCCGCCTGGAGTAAAGTTTCCCGCGCTGCTGAGGACCTTCGTGGGCGGATCCCTGCAAAGACACAGAGAATCCCGCCCCTCGTCATCATCGCACCGCCGCGGCCCTGTTTCTTCTACGTCACTGCGTACTCTGGACGTCCGCGGTCTCTCGAGATTTGGACTGCGCGAACCCGGCGATACCGGTAAGGACTTGTAACCGGAGGGAAGGGGATTGTTCCGGCCCCTTTAGTCGCCAGCGGCCACATCGTAATAAGCTAACATGTCAGAACCGGGAGTGCCTGAGCAGCCAGCCCCGGGAGAGCTTGCAGCTCCTTATCATCCCATTGCCCCCAGCATGATGCCCTTTACCATGCCTTACTATTTCGGGGCCCCATGGTTTCCCCGCTATAAAGGAGAGACCCATACCCTAAGAGACTTTAAAGAAAAGTTGCTGGCATTATTCAAACTGTACCCCATAAATGCCGATCAGCAAATGGAAATCCTGCTAGCGCAACTGGAGGGAGCTGCCCGCAGAGAGGTATTATCCTGGCCTGCTGCTGAGCGGAGTACTCTAGAGCAGATATTCACCCGCCTCAGGGCCACTTTTGAAACCAGGACTGCCTCAGAGATAAAGATGCACTTCTTTGGCAAGAAACAGAAGTCCGGTGAGTCCCTCCGTGACTATGCCCTATCACTTCAGGAGGCTTTAGGGGCTGTAATTCAGATAGATCCCAAAGAGGCTGATAATCAGGACCAGACCCTGAGGGAGCAATTTATCAACGGGGTGTCTAGTGAGCAAATAAGGACCCAACTAAAGATGCTGTCCGCCCAGCACCCTAACAGTACCTTTCTGGACTTTAAAGAACTGGCTATAAAAATTCTGGGGTCAGCAGTATCTCCGGAGTTGAGCACCCCACCTGAGTCATCAGCCTGCAGGCCAAAACCGCTTATCACCAACCGAGCGGAGGCCGGCCAAGCTGTTCAAGTGTCAGCTACCGATACTATTGCCATGCTGACAAAGCAAGTAAATCACCTCACTAAAAGTCTAGAGAAAGTGTGCAGAAAAATAGAGGAATAGGAAAAACCCATAATGTCAGAAGAAGAATTCCTGTCACCTCCTAGGCCGTTCCCACCTCCTTACCAAGAGACTCACCCCAGGGATCCTGGGAGGCGTAATAGAGATCGCAAGCGGCCCGTGTGTACATACTGCAAAAAGCTGGGACACACAGAATCCACGTGCTGGCAGTTAAACGGGCAACCCCTGAGGCTGAGGACCACCCCTCGGGAGGTAGAACACTAGGTCCAAAGGATCCAAATTGGATGCCACGGTATGTAGGATCCCATCCTAAAATCAATATAGAGATCAACGGGGTCCCCTTTGAAGCCCTATTAGATACTGGGTCTCAGGTCACTACTATTCAGCTGCCCACCTTTGAAAGATTCTGGGACACTAACCAATTGACCCAGCCGCCTGAATCCTGGGTGGAGATTATCGCCAGTAATGGCAAACCAGTAAAGATTCATGGATACTGGGAACCCACCCTGCAGGTGGGAGAAGTAACCTTGCCTCAACAGGGGGTGATAGTAGTACAGGCCGGCGACAGAGGAGGACATCCTGTCATTCTAGGCACCAATGTCTTCAAAAACTGTTATTCAGAAATACTTGCCGTATTACATCAGACTTTGCCCACTGCTTCCTCTGCATCCAAGAGGGTGATTCAAAAGACTATTACTGTGTTAAGTGCCCAGCAGAGGTTTGCTAATGGGAAAGGAGAAATTTGTACTGCCAGGATTAGTGATATTAAGCCTGTGACTTTGCCTCCTAATTCTCAAACTCTTTTATGGTGTCGTGCTGTCCTGGGAGTCCAAGGCCGAGATTATCCAGCCCTGGTAGAACCAATCCAGATGGAGGATTACCCTTATGTGAGAGCTGCCAAGTGCCTGGTGAACGTCTCCCAAGGTAAAGTACCCGTCCGTCTGATTAACCTGAGTGATCATCCTGTTGCGCTTACTAAGCATTGCCGTGTTGCCCAGCTGTCCCAGGTGTCCTTCCAAGACATCATTCGTCTTCCAGTGACAGAAAAGCCGCCAGCTGCAGTCAGCGGATGTTCGCCGGTGACCCAGCCACAAGTGCCCTGGTGGGAAGAACTCCATGTGGGGGACGAGACTACCCCCCAACATCAACAAGAAGGTATCCTACAGCTGGTCAAAGAGTACCCCCAGGCCTTCAGTAAGCATGCTACTGATTATGGAGAGGTGAGTGCCATACAACACACCATACCTACTGGCTCTCATCCTCCTATCAAGGAGAGATACAGACCCTTACCGCCTACTTCATATCAGACTGTAAAAGAAATGATCCAAGAGATGAAAGACTCTAATGTAATCCGGGACAGCCGTAGTCCGTGGGCTGCACCCCTGGTCCTTGTAAAGAAGAAGGACGGTGGTATCCGTTTCTGTGTGGATTATAGGAAAATTAATCAAATAACCCACAAAGATGCATACCCACTGCCCCGCATTGAGGAGTCCCTAACTGCTCTGGGCTCCTCTGCCTATTTCTCCACATTGGACTTGACCAGTGGCTACTGGCAAGTACCCATGGCCCCTGCAGATAGGGAAAAGACTGCTTTCACTACTCCCATGGGCCTGTTCGAATTCAATTGTATGCCGTTCGGGCTATGTAATGCCCCAGGAACTTTCCAGAGACTAATGGAGCGGTGTTTGGGTCACAAAAACTTCGAAACAGTGCTGCTGTATCTAGATGACGTCATTGTGTACTCAAAAACATATGAAGACCATCTGAAACATTTGGCAGAAGTATTTGAAATCTTATCAAATATGGCTTGAAGGTAAAGCCATCCAAGTGTCACCTGCTCAAACCTGCAGTAAGATACCTGGGGCATGTGGTAAGCGGAGAGGGCGTGCAACCTGACCCTGATAAGTTAGCGGCTGTCCGTAATTGGCCGGTCCCTACTACTGTCAAGGAAGTGAGGGGTTTCCTTGGTTTTGCAGGCTACTATAGACGGTTTATCCCCCATTTTGCTCAAATAGCTGATCCTATCCAGGAACTCTTGAGGGGGCAACCCAAGAAAAGTCCTAGAACTCCTGTGCCCATTGAGTGGAATGAGGAAAGAGAGATAGCGTTCCAATTGCTAAAAAAGAAACTGACCGAGCCTCCTGTGTTAGGTTATCCAGATTATAGCAAGCCTTTCCATCTTTATACCGATGCTAGCAAGCGAGGCCTGGGAGCTGTGTTAGCCCAAATCCAAGAGGCAAAAGAGAGAGTGATAGCATATGCAAGCCGCTCCCTGAAAGGAGCTGAGAAGAATGACCAGAATTATAGTTCCTTCAAACTAGAGTTCCTGGCATTAGTGTGGGCAGTGACAGAAAAATTCAAGGATTATCTAGCCGCCACCCCGTTCATTGCATTCACTGACAATAACCCTCTAGCACATCTAAATACAGCTAAATTAGGGGCCTTGGAGCAGAGATGGGCCTTTCGCCTTGCCAACTATGATTTCTCTGTAAAGTATCGTGCTGGACGTACTAATGATAATGCTGATGCTTTGTCCAGGCTTCCCACAGAGACGGCTCCTGATGATGTGCGAGATGCCTGGGAAGATGTAGAGATGCCGGCTTTCTATAACAAATTTGCTCAACAGGATCAGGCTCTAGCTACCAATGACAGAGCTGCAGTTCCTTCATCCTCCAGTAGGCCTGAACCTAAAGAAGAAAGGTGGGTGAAACTACAGGCTGAAAGTAGAGTGCTGGGTGAGTTGTTGGACTTCATTACTAGTGGCAGAGCCCCTGAGAGGATTCGGCGTAAGAGTGCAGATCCTGAGCTCATCAAACTGTGGAGACAGCGCCATCAACTCTTCATACAAAAGGGCCTATTGCTACGGAGAAGCCTAGACCCAGTGTCCAACGAAAGAGTACACCAGATTCTCATACCCCGACGAGATGCAGGTATGGTGTTGGAAATGTACCACAATCAATCCGGTCACTTTGGGGTCCAAAAGACTGAGGCTACTATCCGCCAGCGGTTTTACTGGGTGGGCATGAGAGAAGACATGGAGAAGTGGTGTCGAGAGTGTGTAGCCTGTGCCTTAAAACGAAGTGAGCACCATGATCAGAGGGCACCACTGAGACCCATTGTAAGTACCCGTCCTCTTGAACTGGTCGCCATCGACCATGTGAAACTGGAGCCTAGTCGCTCAGGGTATGCTTATGCCATGACTATTATTGACCATTTCACTAAGTTTGTTGTAGCGGTGCCTGTGAGAGACCAGACAGCCAAGACTACAGCCGAACTGTTCTGGAAGCATTTCCTCCTGCCCTATGGATGTCCAGAAAAGATCCTCACTGATCAAAGACCTGCTTTTGAGTCCCATCTGTTCCATGAACTGTGCCGCTTACACAACTGTAAGAAGATCCGGACAACGGCCTACCATCCTCAAGGTAATGGATTATGTGAAAAAATGAATCAGACCTTGATAGAGATGCTGAGGGCCGTGCCTCCTGAAACCAGAGGAGATTGGCCTAATCTGTTGCCACAACTCATGTTCACCTACAATCATACCATACATTGTTCCACCGGGTATACCCCCTTTTATTTGATGTTTGGGCGCCAAGGGACATTGCCTGCTGATCATTCATTGGACATACACGTACCTGATTGCATTAACCCATTACCTAACACCGACTGGGTTGCTGAACATCAAAGGCGATTGAATACAGCCAAAGCCATTGTTCAGGAACGTATGGACTATGCTAGGGACCGACAGCAGAGAGACTATGATCAAGCAGCCCATGCAGAACCCTTGACAATAGGGGCCGTGGTATGGTTAAAAAATAACCGCCGTACCAGTAAATTGGACAGTAAATGGGAGCGAAGTCCCTATGTTGTCACTGCAATCCCAAATGTTGGAACTCACACTTATGAGATCACCCGGGAAGGCAAGGGATCCCAAATTGTACACCGAAACCGGTTAAAGCTCTGCCTGACACCAGAACCTAGTGCCGAGAGTTCTGGATCTGAATCCCCTGTGTCAGAGTCATCAATACCGCCCGAGGATCCTATGCAGGCTGTCAGAAATCTAAGGTATGACGCTGATCCCATGCATTGGCTTCTGACACCATGGTTGAACTTGCTGGTGCCTGCTCCGGCACCTACTGTAGCTTCACCTCCAGAAGAGCCGGTTCAAGATGCCCTGGATCCAGTTCCCCCTCTAGTGGATCTAGTTGTTCCTGTTGTTCCAGTTGTTCCTGTTGTTCCAGTTGTTCCTGTTGTTCCTGACCAAGGTCTCACTGAGGGAGACCCTCCTGTTGCTCCTCTTTCTTCTACCTCGTTGCTAAGGGAAGAGGAGACCCCTGTGTTGAGAAGGTCCACCCGGATGACCAGGGGACGTCCGCCAGTCCGTTTAGGAGACTTTGACTATTCTGGTGGTGTCTCCTCCCAAACAGTTGCTACTGGTAATACCTTGCTTGACATTTGTGCGCAAGAATGGACTCCCCCACGTGAGCCCTTGCCTGTGATACATCCACAGGAAACCCCTGGGTAGTTCTGTTATTATACTACCACCAAAGAAAAATGGACTAACCTGGTTCACCCTAAGTCCGCTGTGCCAGGTCAGCGGCCGTGCCTAAGAAGTAAGAAGACGCCCCTTTCCCTTGTGTCATTTGTTCATGAAGTTACCAATGTTATGTTTTTTATGTGTGAAATAATTATTTATCATATTATAATGTAATGCCAATGTTATGTATCATGTTATGCCGGTTCAGGAAGGCGAGTGTGAGTACGAGGCCTTACTCACGTTAAAGTCTGGGGGTGTGCAGCATACGGGTAGGTTACCCGACACTGCTAGGTTTTATGTGTATTTCCCTTTAAGCCAGTTAGGCCTGTGCAGGTGATCCCTGTTCCAGTCAGCAGAGGGAGCTCCCAGTGCAGTATAAATAGGCAGGGCCTAGCCTAGGAAGGGAGTTCAGAAGTTTCTAGAGCCTGAGGAAGCTGAGAGAGAGACAGAGGCAAGTCCAGAAAAGCAAGAGGTACTCAAGACAACAGAGGAGGTACTTGATAGAGATAAAACCAAGGATATACGCCAGAGTTAGGGCATTGGGCCTTGGAGAAGAGTTTATATGTTCCAGGATCAGTCAGGAATAGAGTGCAAGCTGCCTGTACTACAAGTCCTGTGTTTAACACTCTGAAGTCACCTTGCTATACATATATTGCCTGTATCAACTGTATTGAAAATCAACTGTCTGCAAAGGAACTGCGCTTCCGTTAATGTCCCTATATGATGACTACTAAAGTTTGAGTTCTGCTTTAACATCACGTGGTTCCTCAGTTATTCCTGCTATCAGCAAACGGCGTGCCACCGTTTAATTGGCACTGGCGTCACGAACATTTCTCATCACCTGCCCTTGCAGAGAGTCAGCCGTCTCAGGTTAGTGTCTATTGCACTACAACACCCAGGAACATTTCTAAACCTAACTTGAGTACGCTGCAAACTCATATCTGGTGTCACAGTAGATTACTTTTAAAAAAAAACAACAATTTTGACTGTAATAGAATAGCAGTCAGTTGCCTGCAAGCGTGTGTGTTTCAGGCCCTGCCAGTGCACAGTGTCACACCAGTGCAACTCATATCTGGTGTCACAGTAGATTACATTAAAAAAAAAAATAAAATTTTGACTGTAATAGAATAGCAGTCAGTTGCCTGCAATCGTGTGTGTTTCAGGCCCTGCCAGTGCACAGTGTCACACCAGTGCAACTCATATCTGGTGTCACAGTAGATTACATTTTTAAAAAAACAACAATTTTGACTGTAATAGAATAGCAGCCAGTTGCCTGCAATCGTGTGTGTTTCAGGCCCTGCCAGTGCACAGTGTCACACCAGTGCAACTCATATCTGGTGTCACAGTAGATTATTATTTTTTTTAAAAACAACAAGTTTTGACTGTAATATAATAGCAGTCAGTTGCTTGCAAGCGTGTGTATTTCAGGCCCTGCCAGTGCACAGTATCACACCAGTGCAACTTATATCTGGTGTCACAGTAGATTACATTTATAAAAAACAAAAACACATTTTGACTGTAATATAATAGCAGTCAGTTGCCTGCAAGCGTGTGTGTTTCAGGCCCTGCCAGTGCACAGTGTCACACCAGTACAACTCATATCTGGTGTCACAGTAGATTACATTTAAAAAAACAAAAACTAATTTTGACTGTAATATAATAGCAGTCAGTTGCCTGCAAGCGTGTGTGTTTCAGGCCCTGCCAGTGCACAGTGTCACACCAGTGCAACTCAAATCTGGTGTCACAGTAGATTACATAAAAAAAAACAAAAAACATTTTGACTGTAATATAATAGCAGTCAGTTGCCTGCAAGCGTGTGTGTTTCAGGCCCTGCCAGTGCACAGTGTCACACCAGTGCAACTCAAATCTGGTGTCACAGTAGATTACATTAAAAAAAACAAAAAACATTTTGACTGTAATATAATAGCAGTCAGTTGCCTGCAAGCGTGTGTGTTTCAGGCCCTGCCAGTGCACAGTGTCACACCAGTGCAACTCATATCTGGTGTCACAGTAGATTGCATTTAAAAAAACAAAAACAAATTTTGACTGTAATATAATAGCAGTCAGTTGCCTGCAAGCGTGTGTGTTTCAGGCCCTGCCAGTGCACAGTGTCACACCAGTGCAACTCATATCTGGTGTTCAAAGTAGATTACATAAAAAAAAACTGTAATAGAATAGCAGTCAGTTGCCTGCAAGCGTGTGTGTTTCAGGCCCTGCCAGTGCACAGTGTCACACCAGTGCAACTCAAATCTGGTGTCACAGTAGATTACATTTAAAAAATAAAATGAAAATTTTGACTGTAATATAATAGCAGTCAGTTGCCTGCAAGCGTGTGTGTTTCAGGCCCTGCCAGTGCACAGTGTCACACCAGTGCAACTCATATCTGGTGTCACAGTAGATTACATTAAAAAAATAAATAATTTTTGACTCTAATAGATTGAATAGCAGTTAATTGTCTGCAAGCGTGTGTGTCAGGCCTACAGTGTCTACTCTGCCAACTTCTGCCAGTGCACAGTGCCACTCATATCTGGTGTCACAGTAGCTTGCACGCATAGTACAACTAAACTAATCTAAAAAAAATGACAGGCAGAGGCAGGGGCCGTCGTGGTCGTGGTGCTGTGATTCCCTTTGGCCCTAGAATAATGCCCAGTGTTCAGAGGCCACATACCCTGAACTCGAAAAGTTCTGAGGACATAGTTGACTGGCTAACACAGGACACCCAATCTTCTACAGCTTCCGCTCGGAACCTTGACGCACCATCCTCCTCCAGCTCAGCTTCGGGCACCTCTCAATTTACCACTCGCCCGCCTGCCGCCACCACCAACACTAGCACCACAGCTGCTTCACTTGTCAGAGGAGTTATTTACACATCAGTTGGAAGAAATGAGTGATGCGCAACCATTATTGCCAGAGGATGTAGATAACAGGGATATGTCTCAGTCAGGCAGCATTACACACATGGACGTATGGTGTGATGATGATGATATTGTACCCGCTGCTGCTTCCTTTGCTGAGTTGTCAGATACAAGTGAAGCGATTGATGATGACGATGTGTCCGTGGATGTCACGTGGGTGCCCGCTCGAAGAGAAGAAGAACAGGGGAAAGTTCAGATGGGGAGACAGAGAGGAGGAGGAGACGAGTTGGAAGCAGGGGGAGGTCGTCGCAAGGAGCTAGTGGCACAGTCAGACAGCATGCATCGGCACCCGGGGTCAGCCAGACAGCACGCCAATCAACGCATGCTGTTGCCACCACCAGAATGCCGTCATTGCAGAGCTCAGCAGTGTGGCATTTCTTTTGTGTGTCTGCCTCTGACAACAGCGATGCCATTTGCAACCTGTGCCAAAAGAAACGGAGTCGTGGGAAGTCCAACACCCACCTAGGTACAACTGCTTTGCGAAGGCACATGATCTCAAATCACAAACGCCTATGGGATCAACACATGAGTACAAGCAGCACACAAACTCAAAGCCGCCATCCTCCTCCTGGTCCAGCATCTTCAGCCACGTCAACCACTGCTGTCCTCCTTGCCCCCTCTCAACCATCCGCCACTCCGTCTCTCGCCTTGAGCAGTTCCTGCTCATCTGCCCACAGTCAGGTGTCTGTCAAGGACATGTTTGAGCGTAAGAAGCCAATGTCACAGAGTCACCCCCTTGCCCGGCGTCTGACAGCTGGCTTGTCGGAACTCTTAGCTTGCCAGCTTTTACCATACAAGCTGGTGGAGTCTGAGGCCTTCAAAAAATTTGTAGCTATTGGGACACCGCAGTGGAAGGTACCCGGCCGAAATTTATTTTCACAAAAGGCAATCCCCAACCTGTACTCTATTGTGCAAAAGGAAGTCATGGCATGTCTGGCACACAGTGTTGGGGCAAGGGTCCATCTGAGCACTGATACCTGGTCTGCAAAGCACGGTCAGGGCAGGTATATCACCTACACTGCGCATTGGGTAAACCTGCTGACGGCTGCCAAGCATGTAATGCGTGGCTCTGCAGAGGAGTTGGTGACACCGCCACGACTTGCAGGCAGGCCTGCTGCCACCTCCTCTACTCCTCCTACTCCATCCTCTTCGATAACCTCCTCGGTTGAGTCCTCTTCTGCTGCTGCGTCTTGCTCCACATCAACTGCACCCCCCAGGCTACCCAGGGGCTATTCCACATCCCGGATACGACAGTGTCACGCCGTCTTGGGGTTGACTTGCCTGAAAGCAGAGAGTCACACCGGACCAGCACTCCTGTCCGCCCTGAACGCACAGGCGGATCAGTGGCTGACTCCGCACCAACTGGAGATCGGCAAAGTGGTGTGTGACAACGGAAGCAATTTGTTGGCGGCATTGAATTTGGGCAAGTTGACACATGTGCCGTGCATGGCACATGTGTTGAATCTGATTGTACAACGCTTTGTGCATAAGTACCCAGGCTTACAGGACGTCCTCAAGCAGGCCAGGAAGGTATGTGGCCATTTCAGGCGTTCCTACACGGCCATGGCGCACTTTTCAGATATCCAGCGGCGAAACAACATGCCAGTGAGGCGCTTGATTTGCGACAGCCCGACACGTTGGAATTCAACACTACTAATGTTCGATGGCCTGCTCCAACAAGAAAAAGCTGTCAACGAGTATTTGTATGACCGGGGTGCTAGGACAGCCTCTGCGGAGCTGGGAATTTTTTTGCCACGTTACTGGACGCTCATGCGCAATGCCTGTAGGCTCATGCGTCCTTTTGAGGAGGTGACAAACCTAGTCAGTCGCACTGAAGGCACCATCAGCGACATCATCCCATTTGTTTTCTTCCTGGAGCGTGCCCTGCGAAGAGTGCTGGATCAGGCCATAGATGAGCGTGAAGAGGAAGAGTTGTGGTCACCATCACCACCAGAAACAGCCTTATCAGCATCGCTTGCTGGACGTGCGGCAATGCTGGGAGAGGAGTCTGAGGAAGAGGAGTCAGAGGAGGAATGTGGCTTTGAGGAGGAGGAGGAAGACCAACCACAGCAGGCATCCCAGGGTGCTCGTTGTCACCTATCTGGTACCCGTGGTGTTGTACGTGGCTGGGGGGGAAGAACAGACTTTCAGTGAGATCAGTGAGGACGAGGAACGGGACATGAGTAGCTCGGCATCCAACCTTGTGCAAATGGGGTCTTTCATGCTGTCGTGCCTGTTGAGGGACCCTTGTATAAAAAGGCTGAAGGAGAACGACTTGTACTGGGTGGCCACGCTACTAGACCCCCGGTATAAGCAGAAAGTGCCTGAAATGTTACCGAATTACCGGAAGTCGGAAAGGATGCAGCAGTTCCAAAATAAATTAAAAAGTATGCTTTACACAGCGTATAAGGGTGATGTCACAGCATAACGGGAATCTAACAGGGGAAGAGGTGAAAGTAATCCTCCTCCTACCACGACCACGCCGACAAGGACAGGAAGTTTTACAGACGTGTTGTTGATGGATGACATGCAGAGCTTTTTAAGTCCTACACATCGCCACAGCCCTTCGGGGTCCACCCTCAGAGAACGACTCGACTGACAGGTAGCAGACTACCTCGCCTTAACTGCAGATATCGACACTCTAAGGAGCGATGAACCCCTTGACTACTGGGTGTGCAGGCTTGACCTGTGGCCTGAGCTATCCCAATTTGCGATAGAACTTCTGGCCTGCCCCGCTTCAAGTGTCCTGTCAGAAAGGACCTTCAGTGCAGCAGGAGGTATTGTCACTGAGAAGAAAAGTCGCCTAGGTCAAAAAAGTCTAGATTACCTCACCTTTATTAAGATGAATGAGGCATGGATCCCGAAGGGACTGACAGTGGGTGATACATTTGACTAAAAAAGGCCTGATGAGATGAGCTGCCTTGGGCTAAAAATGGTCCACACGCTGCTGTATTTTATCTCTGCATGCCGGATGACTTGCATGACTTATCCGCCACCAACTAGGGTTCAAGCGGTAATGTTTTAGTGCACTTTCTGCCTGGAAAACATAATTTTTCAGGCATGTGTACATGCCTAATTTTTCTGGCCTCTGGTGCTGCACTGTGGCTGCAAAACAAAACAAAAAAAAGGCACATACATGTGTCAATTCCCCTTCGTGATCGTTACCTTGTTGTGGTGAAGGGGCTTGCGTATCACAATAAAGCGACCACCTCTATGAGTGTGTTGGCAATGGCAATGTTGGCACACCCCAGATGATAAGGTCGTTGCTTCATTGTGAACAGACCAAAAGCGATCGGCTGGATAATTTTGCATAGAAAAAACATCAATTTTCTTTGTAATCATCTAAGGTGATCATTAAAGCCTACTAGGCCAACAATGGGCTCACACTGCAGAATCATTGTTTTCTGGGTCACTTAACTGTCACTGAACTACCTCAGCACGACCATAGGCTTTGAAAAACCCCCATCGCCTGCAATCTCCCAAACGTGCGCACGAGCACAGTCATCACTACACCAAGATTGACGCATAGAGGAATAAAATTTATGTCATGAGTGTGTCAACTATTGACAACTCTTTGCGGTTGTCTAAAATCTGTTCCATACACGTCCCCTGATAGGGGACGTAACAGGGATTAAACTGATAGGAATAGTACTACCTAACACACCACTCATATCTGGTGGCACAGTACATTGCACGGCGCACGCGCAGTGCCCCAAATTGGAAGTAGGAGGACCAATCAAGCATCTTTTTCCATCTCCCGGTTCCTAAAATCTATTACATAGACCGGCCCCTGATAGGGGACGTAACAGGGGTTAAACTGATAGGAATAGTACTACTTAACACACCACTCATATCTGGTGGCACAGTACATTGCAAGGCGTACGCGCAGTGCCCCAAATTGGAAGTAGCACGACCAACCAAGCATCTTTTTCCATCTCCCGGTTCCTAAAATCTATTCCATACACGTCCCCTGATAGGGGACGTAACAGGGATTAAACTGATAGGAATAGTACTACTTAACATACCACTCATATTGGGATTGCACAGTACATTGCACGGCGCACGCGCAGTGCCCCAAATTGGAAGTAAGAGGACCGACCAAGCATCTTTTTCCATCTCCCGGTTCCTAAAATCTATTTTATACACGTCCCCTGATAAGGGACGTAACAGGGATTAAACTGATAGGAATAGTACTACGTAAACACACCACTCATATCTGGTGGCACAGTACATTGCAAGCCGTACGCGCAGTGCCCCAAATCGGAAGTAAGAGGACAGACCAACCATCTTTTTCCATCTCCCGGTTCCTAAAATCTATTCCATACACCGGCCCCTGATAGGGGACAAAACAGAGATTAAACTGTTAAGAACAGATTTTTTTTAATAAAAAAAAAAAAAGAGGGCAGCCTCTGCAGAGCTGGGTATTTTTTGGCCGCGTTACTGAACGCTCATGCACAATGGCTGTAGGCTCATGCGTCCTTTTGCGGAGGTGACAAACCTGGTCAGTCAAACCCAAGGCAACATCATCGACCTCATCCCATATGCGTTTTTTCTGGTGCGTGCCCTGCGAAGAGTGCTGGATCAGGCCGTAGATGAGCATGAAGAGGAAGAGTTGTGCTCACCATCACCACCAGAAGCAGCCTTGTCGTCGTCGATTGCTGGACCTGCGGCAACGCAGAGAGAGGAGTCTGAAGAAGAGGAGTCAGAGGAGGAAGGTGGCTTTGAGGAGGTGGAAGACCAACCACAGCAGGCGTCCCAGGGGGCTTGTTGTCACCTTTCAGGGACCCTTGGTGTTGTATGTGGCTGGGTGGATGAAGAGACCTTCAATGATGTCAGTGAGGACAAGGAACGGGACATGGCTAGCTTGGTATCCAACCTTGTGCAAATGGGGAGTTTGCGGTTGTGCAAATGGACTGTTTGCGGTGCGTTAAACGGGGAGTTAGGTCTGTCAGAGTTTGGTCTGTCACTGTGAAGCGGGCGTAACCCTTGCACTACCTGATCGATACAACATCATACCTGATCGTATACACACACTGGATGTTTTAAAGCATGTTATTCCAAACAATTTAGGAATGTTAGGTGATTTATGCCCTTTATGGATTAAAACCAGACTCTGTGTCAACTACATAATTTTCCATGGCGATATGTAAGAGGTTGACAGGATGCTCCGCATCAGTGAACCAGTTTGGGGGGAAGGGGGGAGGAGGGAAGGGGGTGGTTTTGATAGGGGTGGGCGGGGGGTCGAGGGGGGGATGGGAATGGGCCTGGCCACGGCTGTTATTGGGGGGGCGGCGGACGACTCTCCTATAGCTCTATAACATAATGAACGACAAAGTAATAACATGGAATGTTCGCGGGCGACAAATCCAGACCAACGTACGAAGGACCTTTCTGAATGTCCAGAAGGGGGGGGGGGGGAGGATTGCTCCATCATGTCTTTGGACGCCACCAAGGCGTTCGACAGGGTGGAGTGGTCCTTTCTCTGGCGGATCATGTATAAGATGAACCTGGGCCAAAAATGTATTGGTTGGGTTAAAATGCTAAACAATAGACCAGTGGCTAGAATCAATATTAATGGGGTGATTTCCCCTGCTGTCTGCCTACAGCGCGGGACACGGCAGGGTTGCCCACTTTCCCCACTCCTTTTCGCAATCTTTATGGAACCCCTTGCATGCAGGATCCGAGCTGAGCAGAGTATTGTGGGATTCGGGGGAAGGGGGGCGGAGGATAAGATCAGTTTGTATGCGGATGACGTATTGCTCTATTTGAATGATGGATGGGGAAGTGTCCCACGCGTCATGCAAATAATAGAGGAGTTCGGCAAGGTCACCGGGTATGAGATAAACTGGTCTAAATCCGTCCTCTTTGCCCTGAACCGTGTACCTCCTCAAAATGATTTAAAGGTTAGAATCATCTCCCCACCGGATCATTTAGAATATTTAGGGATAAAAATTGGTAGTTCAACTAGGGAATATAATAAATTAAATATTACCCCCTTAGTTAATAAAGTAAGGGAGAAGGTTAGGGTTTGGCAAAAATTACCGCTTTCACAGATTAACAGAATTGCATTGATCAAAATGATTCTATTGCCTTGGATATTATATGTGGTCAGTTCCTGTCCTGTCTGGATCGAAGACAGTGTCTTCAATTTGATTGATAGGCTGATTAACAATCTGATATGGGGCAGGAAAAGGGTCCGCATTAAGTTACAATATCTGTGCTTGGCTGAAATAAATGGCGGCCTTGGCCTCCCCCACTTCCAAAGTTACTATCTATGTTCACAATTGCAGTGGTGCATTAACACGGGGGATGGTTTATTAATATCCTATATTGCTGGACAACAGCAGCAGCCTATACAGAATATATTTAGCATACTGGAATCTGGATTTCTGGGATGTGAGGGACATACCTGCCCTATTGGCTTAATGTTACAGAAGGCTCTTATGCAGGTCACACATGCCTTGGAGTTTATCCCGCTATGGGATAATCCCTCGTTAACAGAGTTTTTAGCCCTAAATGAAAATAATTACTGGACCCGGAGAGGGATTATGTTGTTGTCACATATACAGTACAGACCAAAAGTTTGGACACACCTTCTCATTCTAAGAGTTTTCTTTATTTTCATGACTATGAAAATTGTAGATTCACACTGAAGGCATCAAAACTATGAATTAACACATGTGGAATTATATACATAACAAACAAGTGTGAATCAACTGAGTGCCTGTTGTTTGAGAAGTTTTATTAAGCGTATATGCTAATGCGTGTTTTAATTGAACATATCTATAGTGTTCTGAGCTCTTGAAGCTCATCAAGAGAATGCCAAGAGTGTGCAAAGCAGTAATCAAAGCAAAAGGTGGCTACTTTGAAGAACCTAGAATATGACATATTTTCAGTTGTTTCACACTTGTTTGTTATGTATATAATTCCACATGTGTTAATTCATAGTTTTGATGCCTTCATAGTCATGAAAATAAAGAAAACTCTTTGAATGAGAAGGTGTGTCCAAACTTTTGGTCTGTACTGTATGCACCAAGGGAAAAATGAAACCAATAGGGGAAATATTGCATGAGACACCAATCACCCCGTTAGAACACTATAGATATGTTCAATTAAAACACGCATTAGCATATACGCTTAATAAAACTTCTCAAACAACAGGCACTCAGCGACTGTTAGTTTTTTGCTATAACTCAGTAGGGAAAAAAGTTAGGGTTTCACAAATTTATAGGAGATTAATAGAGGAATTAAGCACTGTCACTAAATTTAAAAGTGCAGATAAATGGGAAGCGGATATAGGGGAATGTAACCCACTTCAATGGCGGGAAATATACCAAAATATAAAGAAGGCCTCCCTTTCAAGACAGCACCATTTGACACAATTTAAAATAGTACATCGACTATATGTCACTCCGAGTCTCTTAGCTAAAATCTACGGTAAAAAGGGAAAAAAATTCTGCTTCCTGAAATGCTCTTTCACTGCTGCAGGTCACGTTCATATGCTGTGGGGCTGTCCAATTATTAAGATCTTTTGGCATAGCAATAATTGGAAATAGTCCCCCTTTAACAATCCAAGTAGCTATACTTGGACTTTTCCCACCCGAGTTCAAACATAAAACACCCAAAAGTGAGCAGATTTGTTGGTTGAAGGGACTCCTATTGGCCAAGGTAATAATCCTCAGGAATTGGGTGAAGGATAGAGCCCCCACAATACAAGAGTGGGAAAGTTTAATGTCAAGAGTAAAAGAATTCGAACTCATGAAATGTAGCGGGGAGAAATAGCAGAAATAGATGTATAGTCGGGCTGGAACTGATGACCCATAACTATTTGATTCATAACCCCTAAACAATACCTATAATCGGAGTAACTCGTTTACATTGGAAGTGTGTAAAAAAAAAAAAAAAAGGATTTGTTTTGTGTTGGTCTAGGTCCGATACCCGGAATGAGGGCGTGAGTCGCCGGCCCCCCTTTGTGGCAGCCGTGCCAGGCCAGGTACAGCGGGGGGAGGAGGATTGCTTGATACGGGAGATAGGAGACTAGCACTAATTTGGGGTGCCTTGGTCTTGGTGTTCGGGTCTCTATGTTGCTATATGGTGTTGACCCATTAGGTTTTTATTTTGCGTTAGAACCCCGACAGTATGCATACAATTGGGGCTAGGCACCAAGAAATGTTTAAAGAAATGTATATGTGCTATGTGCGATACTTCTTGTTTATATATATTTTTACATTGTTCTTGTTCAAAGAAAATTAATAAAGATATTTATATAAAAAAAAAAACTACGTAATTTTCCATGGGAGTTTTGCCATGGATCCCCCTCCGGCATGCCACAGTCCAGGTGTTAGTCCCCTTGAAACAACTTTTTCATCACTATTGTGGCCAGAAAGAGTCCCTGTGGGTTTTAAAATTCGCCTGCCTATTGAAGTCTATGGCGGTTCGCCCGTTCGCAAACATTTGTGAATATTCGCGTTCGCCGTTCGTGAACGGAAAATTTTATGTTCACGACATCTCTATTATTCAGTTCCGTCCTAGGGGCTCAATACCGGAAAAAAACAGATCAGTTTTATCCTAATGTATTCTGAATGGAGAGCAATCCGTTCAGAATGCATCAGGATGTCTTCAGTTCTCTCACTGTACGGTTTTTAAACGGAAAAAATACTGCAGCATGCTGCGGTATTTTCTCCGGCCAAAATTCCAAAACACTTGCCGAATGCCGGATCCGCAAATCACACGGATGTCGTCCGTGCGCGTTTCGCAATTTGCGGGACGGCACGGACAGCCTTTACATATAACTGCCTATTTTTGTCCGCAAAGTGCTGACAAGAATAGAACATGTTAAAAAAAATTTGAGAGGCCACGGAACAGAGTAACGGATGCGGACAGCACAATAAAAGAATACAACTGATTGAAGACTAGAACGTCTGCTGGGACCTTTTTTGCTGGATTTGATCTGGGGATTGCCCCTTCCCGTGCAGCGTGAAGGTTCGTGAGCTGTTACTTATGCTTTACAGCACACGGAGTGCTGTCCGCATCTTTTGCGGCCCTATTGAAGTGAATGGGTCCGCATCCAAGCCGCCAAAACGGCGGCTCGGATGCGGACCAAAACAACGGCCGTGTGCATGAGGCCTATGGCTGAGGTCAGTACAGCTACAAGGACACACAACACCATGTGAATAATCACTGTGGGACACAGATCATCTAGAACCTGTAATTAACCCGAGATATCCACAACCCAAACCCTAACCGCCAACCCTGACCTAGCTAAAACTCCCACACATAGCGTCTAAGCAAGGGCTCTGTGTTCTGTTTTTTTTGCTGACCGTATGCGGAACTATTCATTTCAATGGGTCCGCAAAGAAAACTGAAGTTACTCCGTGTGCATTCCATTTCCGCATGTCCACATTTTTGTTCTGCAAAAAAATTTAACACGTCCCTATTATTATTACGGATAAGGATAGGACTGTTCTAGTAGGTGTTCCGTTTCGCTAAATACGTCATCCGTATTTTTTGCAGACCACAAAATACATACGATCGTGTGAATGTAGCCTTAGGCTACATTCACATGTCAGTATTTTTCTATAATCCGATTTTCTGTCCGTTTTTTGCGGATCCGTTGTTCCTGAAAATGTTTCCGTATGTCATCCGTATGTCATCCGTTTTTTGCGGATCCATTGACTTTGTATTGTACTAGGATCCGATTTTTCAGGAAAAGAATAGGACATGTTTTATATTTAAACGGACATGCGGAACGGAACAACGGAAACGGACAGCACACATTGTGCTGTCCGTTTTTTTCCAGGACCCATTGAAAATGAATGGGTCCAGATCTGGTCCAGATCTGTTCCAGAAAAAACGGAACAGATCAGGAAAGAAAAAACGGACGTGTGAATGGACCCTATACTGAGAGCAACTGCTGGAAAATGGAAAGCTACTGCAATCACCAAAATGCTGTAGTGCCTGCAAAAATATTATATTTTCATCAGTCTGCCTTTAAAAAACCCTGAAGATTCTATTGTTCATAAGGGTTTTATACTTCTATTTCCAGGCAATACCAGCAAAGCAGCATAGATGGCTATGTTGTGAAATTGCACCTATTTCTTTCTAAAAATGTTGTTACCGTTTAAAATGATGCAGTTTAATGCATCGTACTACTGCACTACTATACCAGCTAATTGTACTACATTGTACTACTGCACTAATATTATAGTATATCGCATTAAAGTTTTGTGTTAATATACCAGTTAAATTTAACATATTACACTGTTGCGTTTATAAAGCGGTTAAATTCAATGCATTATGCGGTAGATGCGTTAACATGCCAGTTAAATTTAACACATTATACTGTTGCATTAATTAGTTTTTGTTAAATTTAAAGAAAAATTTTGCTTTAAAATAGAGGTAGGCAAGTGTAGGCAACCTTGATGAGGTAGAGACTGACTATAGTAATACAGAGTTACTGAAGATCTACCATGATAAAAAAAGATAGACTGAACTCCTGAGTGAGCAGCAAGGTGCAACACCCAGCAAGGCAGAAAATAGGCTGACTACAAGCTCCACAGTTCACAGATAGATATAGCTGGATTAATGAGGGCACCTGATAAGCCACACCCAGGAACAGACCAGTGGAATGTTAACCCCATCAGAACCAAACAGGGAGGGGAGACTGCATGAACAGGGAAGTGAACAGACAGGCTGCAGTACTGGATGTTGCCCCTGGCAACCAGCATACATGGAGTACACCGCAGCCAGTACGCCAGAGTACAAACATCCCATGACACAAAACAGAAATGCATCCATACTAAGGCCATGTTCACACACAAGTCTGCAACCAGCCTGCACAACAGAACCAGCATATATGGGAATACCCACAGCCAGTACACAAAGCGCATGCAGCCATCCTGCACGGCACCGGTGACAGGAACCACAAAGGTGCAGACACGGAAGCCACAAACACAGGCCACAGTTCACACACACCACCACAGCCAGCATGCAGTCCCAAGCAACAAGCATACACAGGTGTCAACCTGCAGCCAGTACGCGAGACAACCTGCAGCCAGCCTACACGGCAAAAGTGACAAGAACTGCACCGAGATGAAGACACGGGGAGTACACACATTCACAGGCATAGTTCACAAAAGACACCGCAGCCAGCACACAGCCCCAAGCAACCAACATACACAGGGGTCAGCCTGCAGCCAGTACGCGAGAGGGCATGCAGCCAGCCTACACGGCCACAACTGTCACAGTGAACCGCACCGTGACACTCAGACTCCTCCTCCTCCCTGTCCTCTACTCCATTGTGAGATATCAATAATGAAATTTGTGGCCATAAGAAAACTATTTGCGACCAGCGAGCTGAACTCCCACCTGGCCGGGTTGCTTAGGGTACAGTTGCTGCCATACCACTTAGTTGTAGTAATTGTAGTGCAGTTCTGTGCCTTCACCCAAATTTTATACTGATCTGCACACCAGCTTCAACAGATTTAGTGGGAAAATACTGTAGAATTGGACAGCAATCATAACAAGACTGTCCTCCTTCTATCGGTCTTCTTTGTGGCAGCCAAGCCGCATCGCCACCCAATACAGTTGCTTGTTCTCCAGCTCAGACTCCTCCTCCTACGCTCTGTCATTAGTAATTGATAATGGAATGTGTGGCCAGAAAACAACTCTATGAGCTCAGCAATCTGGTTGTGAGCAAACTGAACTCCTACTTGGTCAAGTTGCTGGAGGTGCAGTTGCTACCATGCCACTTAGTTGTGGTAACTGTAGTTCAGTTCCGTGTTTTCACTAAAATTTCATTCAGCAGGCGTTGTCAATTGTCTCATTGATCTTCAAATGTGGAGTAGTTTCACACCTTAACCCAAATTTTATTCTTCTCTAAGGTATTTGTACTTTTTGCCAGCTGTCTGTAAAACATGTCTCTCTGTTCTTTCACGCCTTCACCCAAATTCTATTCATCTGGCAGAAGTACTTCTGGCAAGATGTCAAATCTAAATGACTGTACCTTTTCTCTGGGACATACAGGGAGTGCAGAATTATTAGGCAAGTTGTATTTTTGAGGATTAATTTTATTATTGAACAACAACCATGTTCTCAATGAACCCAAAAAACTCATTAATATCAAAGCTGAATATTTTTGGAAGTAGTTTTTAGTTTGTTTTTAGTTTTAGCTATTTTAGGGGGATATCTGTGTGTGCAGGTGACTATTACTGTGCATAATTATTAGGCAACTTAACAAAAAACAAATATATACCCATTTCAATTATTTATTTTTACCAGTGAAACCAATATAACATCTCAACATTCACAAATATACATTTCTGACATTCAAAAACAAAACAAAAACAAATCAGTGACCAATATAGCCACCTTTCTTTGCAAGGACACTCAAAAGCCTGCCATCCATGGATTCTGTCAGTGTTTTGATCTGTTCACCATAAACATTGCGTGCAGCAGCAACCACAGCCTCCCAGACACTGTTCAGAGAGGTGTACTGTTTTCCCTCCTTGTAAATCTCACATTTGATGATGGACCACAGGTTCTCAATGGGGTTCAGATCAGGTGAACAAGGAGGCCATGTCATTAGATTTTCTTCTTTTATACCCTTTCTTGCCAGCCACGCTGTGGAGTACTTGGAGGCGTGTGATGGAGCATTGTCCTGCATGAAAATCATGTTTTTCTTGAAGGATGCAGACTTCTTCCTGTACCACTGCTTGAAGAAGGTGTCTTCCAGAAACTGGCAGTAGGACTGGGAGTTGAGCTTGACTCCATCCTCAACCCGAAAAGGCCCCACAAGCTCATCTTTGATGATACCAGCCCAAACCAGTACTCCACCTCCACCTTGCTGGCGTCTGAGTCGGACTGGAGCTCTCTGCCTTTTACCAATCCAGCCACGGGCCCATCAAGACTCACTCTCATTTCATCAGTCCATAAAACCTTAGAAAAATCAGTCTTGAGATATTTCTTGGCCCAGTCTTGACGTTTCAGCTTGTGTGTCTTGTTCAGTGGTGGTCGTCTTTCAGCCTTTCTTACCTTGGCCATGTCTCTGAGTATTGCACACCTTGTGCTTTTGGGCACTCCAGTGATGTTGCAGCTCTGAAATATGGCCAAACTGGTGGCAAGTGGCATCTTGGCAGCTGCACGCTTGACTTTTCTCAGTTCATGGGCAGTTATTTTGCGCCTTGGTTTTTCCACACGCTTCTTGCGACCCTGTTGACTATTTTGAATGAAACGCTTGATTGTTCGATGATCACGCTTCAGAAGCTTTGCAATTTTAAGAGTGCTGCATCCCTCTGCAAGATATCTCACTATTTTTGACTCTTCTGAGCCTGTCAAGTCCTTCTTTTGACCCATTTTGCCAAAGGAAAGGAAGTTGCCTAATAATTATGCACACCTGATATAGGGTGTTGATGTCATTAGACCACACCCCTTCTCATTACAGAGATGCACATCACCTAATATGCTTAATTGGTAGTAGGCTTTCGAGCCTATACAGCTTGGAGTAAGACAACATGCATAAAGAGGTTGATGTGGTCAAAATACCCATTTGCCTAATAATTCTGCACGCAGTGTACACTGTTCCCTGACCCCATGGACTTCTGGTAAGGTAGATTAGAACAGTGGCTTGAATTTGCCCAGTTTGTGTCACAATACTGTCTTGTCTATCTCTCAGTGTCATCTCAGAGAGCGATTTTGAAGTGGCAGGTGTCATCTTCACACCCAAGTGGGCAAAACTGTCCTGTGCAAGTGTCCTAAATGTTACCTTTGTAAAAATGAATCAGGCACATAAATCCATGAGGATTATATACACAGCTCAACCTGATGACAATGAATAGATCTGCCATTGCTGACAGTGGCTATTTATCCACATCCCAATGATGCAACTGCTGCTGTCTGCCTGTTCAATGTGTTCCCTACTATACTGCAGCTGCAGCTATCCCCTGATGTCACTACTACTAAACCTAAATGGCTGCACATCTCCTGCCTTATCCATGTAGTTCCACACAACATTCTGCTGCTGCTCCCATAAAAAGGTACAATTTTTGGGTGCTTGCTCAGAACAAGTCACTGCTCTTTTCGATACTACCATGTGTTTATAAACACGGGCAGTCATCTACTCCCAACAATGGCCAATCTTTGGAATATTTTTGTTTTAAAAAGCATAACAAATACAAAGGCACAGTGTGTTTTCAGAAGGCTGTTTGTTAACACCGTCAACTGTGTTACTCTGACATTATTTACTATTGCATTAAATATCTTAAAAGGAGGGAAAGTAAAAAAAAAACTATAAATAAAAATTAAAATAGGAAAAAGACAAAAAGCCTTAAGAGACCTCATAGTATTATATACCAATTTTCAGGCTAATTCGAGTACACTTGATTCTTAGAATCGATTCAGATCCAAATCAAATTTTTGGACTGATTTGTTAGAATCAGACCCGAAATGAATTTTAGTAAATTCGCTCATCTCTATTTAAAATCATCACAACTTTGCAAACTTGTCATTTAAAGGAAGTCTCTTTAATAAAAGATTAGGATTACTGTTGATAGACAAAGACACATGCCTGTTGTATATAGTATGTTACTTGTACATGTTATATATTGTACACATGAATGGCACTGACCCATCAGTTAATAATCATAGGCGTGCGCGCGGGGTGTGCCGGGTGTGCCTGGGCACACCCTAATCAATCCGACTCGAGGTTCTGTCAGGGCCGGGAAGCGCTGAAAGGGCTATACTCACCTCTTCCTTCCTGGTCCTCGGCGCTCCACTGTGAAGGCTGCGCACATTATGAGGCCGCGCTGTGACCTCACACTGTGCGCGCCCACACAGAAGACTCTGTACAAGAGGATTACAGAGTGAGGAGTGGCAGCATCCGGAGCAGGAACGGTAAGTGTTTTTTTGTATTTTATTTGGTGGCTGATGGAGGCACTGGGGGCTGAAGAGGGGCACTGGGGGATGAAGAGAGGCTGCTGGGGGGGTGATATGAGGCACTGGGGGCTGAACAGAGGCTGCTGGGGGGCTGAAGAGGGGCACTGGGGGCTGATATGAGGCACTGGGGGGCTGATGAGGTTCATTGGGGGCTAATATGAGGCTACTGGGGGGCTGAAGAGAGGCTGCTGGGGGGTTGAAGAGGGGCTTTGGGGGGCTGAAAAGGGGCACTGGGGGCTGAAGAGGCTCACTGGGGGGCTGAAAAGGGGCATTGGGGGCTGATATGAGGCACTGGGGGGCTGAAAAGAGGCACTGGGGGGCTGATATGAGGCACTGGGGGCTGAAGAGAGGCACTGGGGGCTAAAGAGAGGCACTGGGGGCTGAAGAGAGGCTGCTGGGGGGCTGAAGAGGGGCACTGGGGGCTGATATGAGGCACTGGGGGCTAATATAAGGCACTGGGGGGCTGAAGAGGGGCATTGGGGGCTGATATGAGGCACTAGGGGGCTATGAGTTACTGGGGGGCGCAAGAGAGGCTGCTGGGTGGCTGAAGAGAGGCTGCTGGAGGGCTGAAGAGGGGCACTAGGGGCTGAAGAGGGGCACTGGGGGCTGATATGAGGCACTGGGGCTCTTATCTGAGGTCTGATTGGGGGTCCTTCACATTGGGGTCTGATCTGAGGTCTTATTGGGGTCTTATTAACATTGGGGGTCTTATTGGGGCTGTCAGCTGAGGTCTGATTAACATTGGGTGTCTGATTGGTGGTCTGACCTCAGGTGTAATGAAAAAAATAATTTCTTATTGTCCCCCTTTAGAACCTAGGTGTGTCTTATGGGCCGGAGCATCTTTTAGGGCGAAAAATACAGGTAAGTTTAAAAATAATTTCTTCTCTCTTCATTATATTGATAGTGTGGGTCTGTATGTATGTATGCAGAGTGCATTTGTGTATATATATGTGTGTGTATGTGTATATAATATATACATACATACACGTGTGCGCGGCGTGTGTGTTTGTGCTTTAGGGTGCACACCCTAATGCAATAGGCTGTGTGCGCCTATGTTAATAATCCATCAAATAAACAGTAGTTCTTTGCAGATCATTGCTAAGCACAGCCACTGGAATTGAAATTTGTGGTAGACGAATTATTATAGAATGTTACTGCATGTTTTAGTCTTCTGCACCAAGTCTTCAGGCTTAGGCCTCTTTCACATCAGCAGAACATCGAAAATAGAGGAAGTGGAGGATTCAGCACGTAACTGAAGCAGACTCTATTGACTATCATGGGACCTGTTTGGTTTCCGTTTGGGAGAACAGTTTTTCAGCGGAGAAAAAAAATCCTGCATGCAGGGCTTTTATCTCTGCCAACTGAGATTCCAACATAGATGTGAACGTAGTCTTACAGAATGTTCCGATTACATAAGACTAGGATGCATTAGAAATTAGGTACTCTGGGGAAAGAGCACAGGTCAACAGCATACACCACATTTTCACTTCTCCATTTACTTTTCCATGATGCACAGATCACGTCAACAGTTCATTTGTCTCTATATAGTTATGAAACTAACAGCCTTAGTACACTGGCAGAATCTATGAAGATGTCCCTATAGAAAATGGTTTATTTATTGCTCATCTTTACTTATTTTGTATATTTCGATATATACTATAAAGCAGGTTTTTCATTATTTGAGCATGTTATGTATTAGAAAAAAAAACTGTTATACAGTGGGATGCAAAAGTTTGGGCAACCTTGTTAATCGTGATGATTTTCCTGTATAAATCGTTGGTTGTTACGATAAAAAATGTCAGTTAAATATATCATATAGGAGACACACACAGTGATATTTGAGAAGTGAAATTAAGTTTATTGGATTTACAGAAAGTGTGCTATAATTGTTTAAACAAAATTAGGCAGGTGCATAAATTTGGGCACCGCAAAAAAGAAACAAAATCAATATTTAGTAGATCCTCCTTTTGCAGAAATTACAGCCTCTAAACGCTTCCTGTAGGTTCCAATGAGAGTCTGGATTCTGGTTGAAGGTATTTTGGACCATTCCTCTTTACAAAACATCTTTAGTTCATTCAGGTTTGATGGCTTTCGAGCATGGACAGCTCTCTTTAAGTCACACCACTGATTTTCAATTATATTCAGGTCTGGGGACTGAGATGGCCATTCCAGAACGTTGTACTTGTTCCTCTGCATAAATGCCTTAGTGGATTTTGAGCAGTGTTTAGGGTCGTTGTCTTGTTGAAAGATCCAGCCCCCGCGCAGCTTCAGCTTTGTCACTGATTCCTGGACATTGGTCTCCAGAATCTGCTGATACTGAGTGGAATCCATGCGTCCCTCAACTTTGACAAGATTCCCAGTCCCTGCACTGGTCACACAGCCCCACAGCATGATGGAACCACCACCATATTTTACTGTAGGTAGCAGGTGTTTTTCTTGGAATGCTGTGTTCTTTTTCCTCCATGCATAACGCCCCTTGTTATGGCCAAATAACTCAATTTTAGTTTCATCAGTCCACAGCACCTTATTCCAAAATGAAGCTGGCTTGTCCAAATGTGCTTTAGCCCACCTCAAGCAGCACTTTTTGTGCTGTGGGCGGAGAAAAGGCTCCCTCTGCATCACTCTCGCATACAGCATCTCCTTGTGTAAAGTGCGCCAAATTGTTGAACGATGCACAGTGACTCCATCTGCAGCAAGATGATGTTGTAGGTCTTTGGTGCTGGTCTGTGGGTTGACTCTGACTGTTCTCACCATTCGTCACTTCTGTCTATCCGAGATTTTTCTTGGTCTGCCACTTCGAGCATTAACTTGAACTGAGCCTGTGGTCTTCCATTTCCTCAATATGTTCCTAACTGTGGAAACAGACAGCTGAAATCTCTGAGACAGCTTTCTGTATCCTTCCCCTAAACCATAATGGTGAACAATCTTTGTCTGTAGGTCATTTGAGAGTTGTTTTGAGACCCCCATGTTGCTACTCTTCAGAGAAAATTAAAAGAGGAGGGAAACTTACAATTGACCCCCTTAAATACTCTTTCTCATAATTGGATTCACCTGTGTATGTAGGTCAGGGGGCACTGAGCTTACCAAGCCAATTTGAGTTCCAATAATTAGTTCTAAAGGTTTTGGAATCAATAAAATGACAACAGTGCCCAAATTTATGCACCTGCCTAATTTTGTTTGAACAATTATCGCACACTTTCTGTAAATCCAATAAACTTAATTTCACTTCTCAAATATCACTGTGTGTGTCTCCTATATGAAATATTTAACTGACATTTTTTATCGTAACAACCAACGATTTATACAGGAAAATCATGACGATTAACAAGGTTGCCCAAACTTTCGCATCCCACTGTATATTAGAAAAATGTAAATGTAGAAACACTGTATATTCTACCACTAGAAACACTCCTTTTATGAACTAATAACAGGACGGGTAAAAGAAATCACATTCTCCACTTTTACATCTGTCATGAGAATAAAGGATACTACACTGCTCAAAAAAAATAAAGGGAACACAAAAATAACACATCCTAGATCTGAATTAATTAAATATTCTTCTGAAATACTTTGTTCTTTACATAGTTGAATGTGCTGTCAACAAAATCACACAAAAATTAAAAATGGAAATCAAATTTTTCAACCCATGGAGGTCTGGATTTGGAGTCACACTCAAAATTAAAGTGGAAAAACACACTACAGGCTGATCCAACTTTGATGTAATGTCCTTAAAACAAGTCAAAATGAGGCTCAGTAGTGTGTGTGGCCTCCACTTGCCTGTATGACCTCCCTACAACGCCTGTGCATGCTCCTGATGAGGTGGCGGACAGTCTCCTGAGGGATCTCCTCCCAGACCTGGACTAAAGCATCTGCCAACTCCTGGCCAGTCTGTGGTGTAACGTGACGTTGGTGGATAGAGCGAGACATGATGTCCCAGATGTGCTCAATTGGATTCAGGTCTGGGGAACGGGCGGGCCAGTCCATAGCATCAATGCCTTCGTCTTGCAGGAACTGCTGACACACTTCAGCCACATGAGGTCTAGCATTGTCTTGCATTAGGAGGAACCCAGGGCCAACCGCACCAGCATATGGTCTCACAAGGGGTCTGAGAATCTCATCTCGGTACCTAATGGCAGTCAGGCTACCTCTGGCGAGCACATGGAGGGCTGTGCGGCCCTCCAAAGAAATGCCACCCCACACCATTACTGACCCAATGCCAAACCGGTCATGCTGGAGGATGTTGCAGGCAGCAGAACGTTCTCCACGCTGTCTCCAGACTCTGTCACGTTTGTCACATGTGCTCAGTGTGAACCTGCTTTCATCTGTGAAGAGCACAGGGCCCAGTGGCGAATTTGCCAATCTTGGTGTTCTCTGGCAAATGCCAAACGTCCTGCACTGTGTTGGGCTGTAA
This sequence comes from Bufo bufo, assembly GCF_905171765.1. NCBI lineage: Eukaryota > Metazoa > Chordata > Amphibia > Anura > Bufonidae > Bufo > Bufo bufo. Next base: position 365,475,763 of record NC_053393.1, on the reverse strand, counting down.
GCACAACCCCCACCTGTGGACGTCAGACCCTCATATCACCCTCATGGAGTCTGTTTCTGACCGTTTGAGCAGACACATGCACATTTGTGGCCTGCTGGAGGTCATTTTGCAGGGCTCTGGCAGTGCTCCTCCTGTTCCTCCTTGCACAAAGGCAGAGGTAGCGGTCCTGCTGCTGGTTTGTTGCCCTCCTACGGCTTCCTCCACGTCTCCTGATGTACTGGCCTGTCTCCTGGTAGCGCCTCCATGCTCTGGACACTACGCTGACAGACACAGCAAACCTTCTTGCCACAGCTCGCATTGATGTGCCATCCTGGATAAGCTGCACTACCTGAGCCACTTGTGTGGGTTGTAGACTCCGTCTCATGCTACCACTAGAGTAAAAGCACAGCCAGCATTCAAAAGTGACCAAAACATCAGCCAGGAAGCATAGGAACTAAGAAGTGGTCTGTGATCACCACCTGCAGAACCACTTCTTTATTGGGGGTGTCTTGCTAATTGCCTATAATTTCCACCTGTTGTCTATCCCATTTTCACAACAGCATGTGAAATTGATTGTCACTCAGTGTTGCTTCCTAAGTGGACAGTTTGATTTCACAGAAGTGTGATTGACTTGGAGTTACATTGTGTTGTTTAAGTGTTCCCTTTATTTTTTTGAGCAGTGTATTTACACCTGTGTCTGTGATGGGAACTGACAGGGAAATCAAGTTTTGGTTAAAATAAAAAAGGCTTCTTTTTTGAAATTTCTGCCCATAAAGAGATCAATACAAATAATAGGAGTATTTAGGCTACTTTCACACTAGCGTTTTAGTTTTCCGGTATTAAGATCCATCATAGGGTCTCAATACCGGAAAAAAACGCTTCAGTTTTGTCCCCATTCATTGTCAATGGGGACAAAACTGAACTGAACAGAATGGAATGCTCCAAAATGCATTCCGTTCCGTTTAGTTGCGTTCCCATACCGGAGAGAAAACCACAACATGTTGTAGTTTGCTTTCCGTCCGCAAGACGGATTCGTCATGACCCCCAATACAAGTCAATGGGGACGGATCCGTTTTCTCTGACACAATCTGCCACAATAGAAAACTGATCCGTCCCCAATTGACTTTCAATGACGTTTATGACGGATCCGTCTTGGCAATGTTAAAGATAATACAACCGGATCTGTCCATAACGGATGCAGTTGGTTGTATTATCAGTACCGGAAACATTTTTGCTGAACACTGCCGGATCCAGTAAAAATGCTAGTGTAAAAAGTAGCCTTATGGAAATTGATGTAATATAGATGTAGATATTCACCTTAGATTCAGCAAAGACATGACTGAAATGGATGGATTAGGTATAGCCACGTTCTTAAGAACCTGTTGGATAAAAATATCATATGACCTAAACCCTCAGGTGAACACCGTAATTTTTTTTAATAAAAAGTGTGTCAAAAAAGTCTTTTTTTGTCACCTTATATCACAAAAAGTGTAATACTAAGCGATCAAAAAGTCATATACACCCTAAAATAGTACCAATCAAACCATCATTTCATACCAATAAAAAATTATCCCCTACATAGGACCGCGCCCAAAAAATAAATAAAAAACTATGGCTTTCAGAATATGGAGATACTAAAAAATAATTTGTTTAAAAAATGCTTTATTATGTAAAACTGAAACAAACAACCAAGAAAGGTAGTCATATTTTGTATTGTCGCATCCGTAACAACCTGCTCTATAAAAATACCACATGATCTAACGAACATTGTAAATAACAAAAAATAAATACGGTGCCAAAACAGCAATTTTTTTGTTACCTTGCCTAACAAAAAGTGTAATATAGAGCCACCAAAAATCACAAAACTGCCACCTTATCCTGTATTTTCCAAAATGAGGTGACTTTTTTTGAGTTTCTACTCCAGGGGTGCATCAGGGCGTCTTCAAATGTGACATGGCAACTTAAAATTATTCCAGTGAAATCTGCCCTCAAAAACCATATGGTGTTCCTTTCCTTCTGCGCCCTGACCTTTGCCCATACAGCAGTTTACGACCACATATGGGGTGTTTCTGTAAACTACAGAATCAGGGCAATAAATATTGAGTTTTGTTTGGCTGTTAACCATTGCTTTGTTACTGGAGAAAATGGATTAAAATAGAAAATCTGCTGAAAAGTGAAATTCTGAAATTTCATCTACATTTTCCTTTATATCTTGTGGAAGACCCAAAGGGTTACCAAAGTTTGTAAAATCAGTGTTGAATACCTTGGGGGTGTATTTTCCAACATGGGGTCACTTTTTTGGAGTTTATACTCTAGGGGTGCATCAGGGGGTCTTCAAATGTGACATGGCAACTTAAAATTATCCTAGTGAAATCTGCCGTCCAAAAACCATATGGCATTCCTTTCCTTCTGCGCCCTGCTGTGTGCCCGTACAGCAGTTTACGACCACATATGGGGTGTTTATGTAAACAAAAGTATCAGGGCAATAAATATTGAGTTTTATTTGGCTGTTAACCCTTGCTTTGTTACTGGAAAAAATTTATTAAAATTTAAAATCTGCCAAAAAAGTGAAATTCTGACATTTAATCTACATTCTCCTTTAATTTTTGTGGAACACCTAAAGGGTTAACAAAGTTTGTAAAATCAGTTTTGAATACTGTGACGGGTGTCGTTTCTAAACTGGGACCATTTATGGGTGTTTTCTATTATGCAAGGCCGTGAACGGTCCGTGGTATCCCGGCCTGGCATCCTGCTGATAGTAGAAGCGCTGATCTATACGAGTGTATTACTGTAGTGCAGCGGCGGCATGAAGCGCACGGCGTCATAGCAACCAATAATGTCAGCAGGAATCCAGGCCGGGATACCACGGCCTAAGCCTCACAAAGTGACTTCAGACCTGAACTGGTCTATAAAAAGTGAGTTTTGCTTCTAAACTTCTAATGAACAAACATGAAGTAGACATATGGGAAATGTAAAGTAATAACTATTTTAGGAGATATCACTACTTGTTTTAAAGCAGAGAAATAGAAAAAATGAAAATTGTGAATTTTTCCAAATTTTGGGCAAATTTGGTATTTTTTTATAAATAAAAATGAAATATTTTGACTCAAATTTACCACTGTCATGAAGAACAATATGTGATGAGAAAACAATCTCAGAATGGCTTGGATAAGTAAAAGCGTTTTAAAGTTATCACCACATAAAGTGACACATGTCAGATTTGCAAAAAATGGCCTGGTCCTTAAGGTGAAAAATGGCAGGGTCCTTAAGGGGTTAATGTTCCATTCCATCATAGTTTATTTGCGTATCGTTTTCATGCTGTTCACTGTCCCTTAAAATGCCATTCTAACTTTATTCTGTGGGCCAATGAGATTATAGTTCTTATTATTTCCTTTTTTTTTTATATTCTGACATAACTCAATGGAGCTGCATACAAGTTTTCATTGATGTTTTATTTCAATTTTTTGGTAAATGAGATGACCAAAAAATGGTGATTCAGAATTATTATTTTTTTAAACGTTCTCTGTGTGGGATAAATAATGTAATATTTTAATGGTTTGGGCATTTACAGATGCGGTCACACCAATTGTGTTTATTTATTTGAAAATGATAAGGCTAGGTTCACATATGAGTTGTGAACTCCATCAGTCTGCTCCAGCAGAGGAAGAGACTGCTGGAGTTCTTCGTATCCAGCATCAAGGGACACTGTCGCGCACCAGCGGATCCCTAATGACTAGAATGGGATGTAGTATTTTTTGTCTGTCCGAAAGCTGGCATTTATGCTAGAAAGGAGAAAGATCCCCGTTGGATCCCTTTATAGTCAAAGGGGATCCAGTGGTGTGCGGCAGTGTCCCGGCTATGCTGGATATGGTAATTTTTGGCAGTCCTCTGCCGTAACAGACCACAAGAGTTCAAAACATACATGTTAATCTAGCATAAACGAGGGAATTAAATATTTAAAAAAAAATTATTTCCATTAATTTTACTCATTGTTAGTTTTCCTAAGAGACTTGAACCTGTGATTTTGAATGATTGTACTATACACTGCAACACTTCAGTAGTGCAAAATATGCTGATTTTACCGACATACTAGGAGCAGTAAGAGGGCAGGCCTGGAGGCCTACATTTGGTACATCAAACTCTAGACACCCTGCAATCCCCCTCCTTTTGTGTAACTGCTCAGCTTACACTGTCGCTAGTGACTGCAGTATCTGAATGATTAAATGGCCAGGATCGTAGTTATCGCCGATCCTGTACACTGAAGGCAGGTGTCACTTGTGCTAAATGAGCTTCTGAGTCCAGCTCAATACAACCCTTCTGGCATTAGGACATAAATGTATGTCAAATGTCCAGAAGAAGTTATTCTGGTCTAAATTAGTCTAATGCTAGGGCTACATGGCAATGATCCATGCATGTTTCCGAGCTGCACCCAAGTATTGCCGTGGTGTAAACTGGTGTAAAGGAAAACTGCTTAGTTGCCCATAGCAACCAATCAGATCTCACCTTTCATTTTTCAGAGTTCCTTTGGAAACTGAAAGGTGGAATCTGATTGGTTGCTATGGGCAGTTTTCCATTACACCAGTTTTAATAAATCTCCCCTACTTACTTTAAGTCACATAAACTGTAGTTTAAAAGGAAGCCTTCACCTTTGGAGTTACTGTATGAGATGCGTAATTATATTATCAGAAAAACACTGCCTATTTGTGTCAGATTTTCAGTGGAGAATCTGCACAGAAAATTTGCAACAAATTACAGTATAATGCATGTAAATAGAACATGGAGCATGAGAAAAACTGCAGCATGCTCCACGGACTTGGCAACAAATGTCTCTGAAATAAGTAGCAAAATCCATTTAAAATGCAACAGACTTTGAAAATATTTCCTTAGCAGAGTTCTGTTATGTGTGAAAACAGTTACATATAGGGATGAGCAAACATAGGGAAATCAAATTCCTCTCAGCTACTCTGCTGGCATCAATAAAAGGATAGGTATTGTGTGAATACAACCTGCAGGTGGATTGTCATACCGCCAATCGGCAGACTGCGACAAGCGTGTGCAGTCTGCATCCATATGTCCATCCTGAAAATTATAGAATTATAGAAAATGTCCTTATCTTGTCCATTTTGTGGACAAGAATAGCCATTTCCATTAATGGGACTGAGAAAATTTAGACTGCACACAGAAGGTGTCTGTATTTAGCGGATCTGCGGTTTGCAGACCGCAAAACGGATACGGTCGTGAGCATGTAGCCTTATGCTAATGAAGAGAAGATAAATCAAATTTATATGATAATGGAAACATAACTATAAATTCTAGATTAAAGTCAACATTGTTAGAAAAGGTTAAATTAATAGCGTGGTTTTTGTTTATGTTCATGTTATAGATACAGAAAAGTTTGGCTAAAGTATCAAATGTTCATTATAACTATATGTGCCAGAATAAAAATACTAAATTTAGTTGGTTGTCCAATAACATTTTAGCAGGACGCAAAAAATCTAGTTGTAGCTACAATTTGGATAGATAAGATAGATAGATAGATAGGTACCAGTCTGTTGATAGGTTCATGCTTATTGTACTTTTTTTTGTGCTTGTTTTGTTTTATATTATGTATACTAAGTACTACAATGCCTTGCAAATATATTCACCCCCTTGACGTTTTTCGTATTTTGGTGCCTCACAACCTGGATTGTTTGAGGATTTGCATCATTTAATTTACAGAACATGCCCACAACTTTGAAGATGTTTTTTTTATTGTGAAGCAAACAACAAATGGGAAAAAATAACAGAAAAAGTCAATGTGAATAACTATTCACCCCCCTAAAGTCAATACTTTGTAGAGCCACCTTTTGCGGCAATCACAGCTCCAATTCGTTTTGGATAAGTCTCTATGAGCTTGCCACATCTTACCACTGGGGTTTTTGCCCATTCCGCCTTGCAATACTGATTGTGAACAGCAATCTTTAAGTCTGACCACAGATTTTCTATTGGATTGAGATCTGGGCTTTGACTAGGCCATTCCAACACATTTACATGTTTCCCCTTAAACCACCCAAGTGTTGCTTTAGCAGTGTGTTTGGGGTCATTGTCCTGCTGGAAGATGAACCTCCGTCCTAGCCTCAAATCAAATGTATTTAGCACCATCCATCTTTCTCTCAACTATTACCAGTTTCCCAGTCCCGGCTGCTGAAAAACATCCCCTTAGCATGATGCTGCCATCACCATGTCTCACTGTGGGGATGGTGTTCTTTGGGTGATGTGATGTGTTGGGTTTGCGCCAAACATAGCATTTTCTTTGACGGCCGAAAAGTTAAATTTTAGTCTCATCAGGCCAGAGCACCTTCCTCCATACATTTTGGGAGTCTCCCACATGCCTTTTCGCAAACTCACAATGTGCCTTTTTGTTTTTTTGCTGAAAGTAATGGCGTTCTTCTGGCCACTCTGACATAAAGCCCAACTCTATGGAGCGTACGGCTTATTGTCGTCCTATGTACAGATACTCCAGTCTCTGCTGTGGAACTCTGCAGCTCCTCCAGGGTTACCTTAGGTCTCTGTGTTGCGACTCTGATTAATGTCCTCATTGCACAGTCCATGAGTTTTAGTGGGTGGCCATCTCTTGGCAGGTTTGCTGTTGTGCCATGTTCTTTCTATTTGGTTATGATAGATTTGATGGTGCTCCTGGGGATTATGAAAGATTTGGATATTTATAACCTAACCCTGACTTGTACTTCTCAACAACATTGTCCCTTACTTGTTTGGAGAGTTCCTTGGTCTTTAAGGCAGTGTTTGGTTAGTGATGCCTCTTGCTTAGGTGTTGCAGCCTCTGGGGCCTTTCAAAAAAGGTGTGTATATGTAATGACAGATCATGTGACACTTAGATTGCACACAGGTGGACATCATTTCACTAATTATGTGACTTCTGAAGGTAATTGGTTGCACCAGAGCTTTTTATGGGCTTCCTAACAATTGGCACATGCCAATTTTCTGTTTTCTATTTCTAAACAATGGTTTTATTTATATATTTTTCTGATTTCACTTCACCAACTTAGACTATTGTCTTCTGATCCATTACATAAAATTCAGATTAACAAAACATTGAACTTAAGGCTGTAATGTAACAAAACATGAAAACAGTCAAGGGGGCTGAATACTTTTGCAAAGCACTGTATATACTGATTTTAGTAAAGCACCTAATAATAATAATAGCAATAATAATAAAGTAGATTTTAGATAAAAGTCTGTTTTAGGGCTGGTTCACACGAACGTTTTTTGCGTTCCGTATACGGGCCGTTAATTGCCTTCTGTATATGCTCTGTATACGGAACCATTAATTTCTATGGGTCCGCAAAAAAACATTTTCGTATGTCCGCATTTCCGTTCCGCTATATTTTGAGTCTTGTCCTATTATTGTCCGCAAATCACGTTCTGTGGCTCCATTCAAGTCAATGGGTCCGCAAAAAAAAAAAAAAACACATACGGAAATGCATCCGTATGTCTTCTGTATCCGTTCCGTTTTTGCGGAAAAACGGAACAGAAACGGAAACACAAAATGGAACAACGGATCCGTGAAAAACGGTATGCAAAACACTGAAAAAGCCATACGGTCGTGTGAACAAGCCCTTACACATACACCTATCAGTGCCCTTATTATTTCAAAATATTTTTACACATTGCACATTATATAACATGTTGAAACACATGTACAATATCCCCTGTAAATTACTGTTAGGTGCCACACGCATACATATAGTTAAAATAAAAATATACACTATGGTTATGCACATATTTTGATAATTTGATCAGCATTGTAGGGCCACTAACAACATTAAGTGCAGTTAATATATATATATAACTATATTTAATATATTAATTAATTGCAGTTAATATATATAACTATTATTATGAATTAATGCAAGTGAACTATTATTTTTCAACACAGAGAGTAATGTATTTTATGACACCATCTCCTTCTGATCACTGTGCTATACAGTTAGTGTGACTACCTGTGTTTGTCCAGGTTCGGTTGTCCTCTCGTCTCTCTTGATATGCAGAGCATTCCAAAAAATATGCCAGAGTAATGATGCTACAATGCACAAGTTGTCTGTTATCCATAGAAATCTACCCCTAAACGGAAGGTCCATATTTACAATTTTTGGTAGAATTTATTCTTTTCTATCGCTCTACTCTCTAACCAAGCTGAAAGAACACTAGGCTCCAGGAGGAGGCATGGTAACGGACAGGTTGTATCTAGTAACAGGGATCAACACATTCAAGGTCCCTAAAATGGTATAATATGACAAGTAGATGACAAGTATGAAGCAGATGCTAGGGTAAAGAGTCAGCTTGAGTGAGGCAAAGCCGGACAGATATTTACTGTGACACTCTAGTACTTGTCGACTATGCAGGAACGCCAAGCACCATCAGCAGTAGCAGAATGTATTAGGCACATGTTTCCAATCAACAGGACAAGCTTTCTCCTTTTCTCCTTCCTGGAGTAAAAGTTGGAGGCATACTTTGTTGGGGTAATAAATCTTAGAAGCCAAGTCTGCATTCCGGAGGGAGGAAATTGTTTATGGAGATGTACCAGTGACAATAAATGTTCTTCGTTAGGGACGCGTGCCAAGTATCAATATTTACTACTATTACTTTTATATCAATTACATGTGTGTATGTAAATAGATTGTGAAAATGTGACTGCTCCTCATATAATCATTCACTTATCTACAGAGCTGTCTATATGTTTCAAAGTATCCTAAATATACTTATAATAGACAGCTTTCAATGCAGACTACATTATGGCCTTATGCAGGACTCAATTTACTTGCTGCTTGCTGAAAATCTAGATCACTCCATTTTACAGCTGGCACCCTAAACTCGAAGGATATTCCTTAGAAAGCATACAGGGGAGCTGTGTGCTGTATTCTTTATAGCGTTAAAGGGTTTTATGATGTCCTAACTAAGGGCAACATAAACAAGTGAAAGATCCCCTCAGCAAAATGCCAGGTGATTTTCTTTAATTGACTCAGACATTTTTCCAAAATCTTGTATTGAACAGCTCCAGTGCATAATGATGACCCCCAGATATTCATGAGCTCATGGCTCTCCCTGCCCACCTGCCACTAAGGCCTCATGCATACGGCCGTTGTGCGGCTGTTCCGTGCATTGGGGACTGCAATTTGCGGTCCCCAATGCACGGGCAACGTCCGTGCGGTAGCTGGGACGGATCGAGATCCATTCAACTTGAAAGGGTCCGTGATACATCCACACCGGAGGCAAGGACAGAAACACCACAAAAGCCTCCATTCTGCAGTGAATGAGTCTGCATCTGTGATGCAAGGAGCACACGGCCGGTGCCCACATATTGCAGACCCGCTGTTTGCGGGCTGCAATATGGCCACGGCCAGGCAACGGCCGTGTACATAAGGCCTAATTCAGATGCTGTGAGCTCATGAATATGGGAACTCATTGGCAGGTGCTGGAGCTATTAGGATTTAAAAGTGAGGGCAGCAGAAAACTGGTGTCACAATCCCTATAAAGGGGTTGTCCAAGTTGAAAAAATTGAACAAGGCAGGGAACAGGTTAAAACAATGAAAGAAGTTATACTTACCGTTCTGAACCAACTCTGCTCCAGTGCTACTGATCTGATCCTTCCTGCCGCTGCAGCCACAAGAGCAGGTCGTGCCTGCAGCGATGTGCCTTTATGTCACACATGACCACTACAGCGAATCACTTGTTTCAGTGGTATAATGCACAATGCCAGTGATTGGCTGCAGCAGTTATGTGCAGTATACAGTCATGTCGTCACTGCAGCCAAACAAAGCCTGCCCCGGAGGATCAGAGCTGCGGTGCTGGAATAGGTGAGTATAGGATATTTTATTATTTTATGACTGCCTGGGCAACCATTTTGTATAACTTGCACAACCCTTTCATTTATGTAAATATGGACTATAGGAACCTGTACTGTAGAAATAACGATTTGTCTTTGTGGGAGAATGCTCTAGGCACTGTACAGGAAGTTGGAGGGTAGAGCTGTGACTATTACCTCTCCTGGAGTGCAAAATTCTCAGGTGCCCCAACATACTTACTTCTCCTCCCAAACAGATGGGATCTGATCTGTTATCTGTAAACAAGGGGGCTGTAAATAGGATGAGGGGTCCTGCTTTTGGGGAAATTCATGAACTGTCCAAAAAAAACTATGTTGCCCATAGCAACCAATTACAGCACAGCTTTCATTTCTTATTCTGCTCTTGACAAATGATAGCTGCACTGTTACTATTGGTAACAAAGACAGTTGTTATTTTAGTCAGCTTCATAAATATACCAGCTGTATATTTCAGGAGTTCGTTCTGGGGTCTATAAAAAAGAGTGTGTGTGGGGGCTCAGCTGGGGCTTACATATGGGGGGGGGGGGCTTGGTCTGGTCTGAGATCTGTACTTATTTAGGGGGTCAGATCTGGGTTCTCTATTAGTTTAGTGAGTCTGATTGAATCTGTATTAATTCAAGGTAGGGTTCCACATGTGTTAAATGGATCTGGCCAGATACTGCCTTTCACCGCTGGACACCTTTGACTATAATGCAACGGTTTTTGCAAGCAATAGTTTTTGTACAGTTGAAAGCTGACATTTTGCCAGAAAGTGGCGGGATTTCCACCAGATTCGGATATTTAGATTTTTTTTTTCCGTTACTGTAGGAAAAATATTTTTATACTATTAAGGCTGCGTTCACACGGGCGAGTATTCCGCACGGGTGCAATGCGGTAGGTGAACGTATTGCACCCGCACTGAATCCTGACCCATTCATTTCTATGGGGCTGTTCAGATGAGCGGTGATTTTCACGCGTCACTTGTGCGTTGCGTGAAAATCGCAGCATGCTCTATATTCTGCGTTTTTCACGCAACGCAGGCCCCATAGAAGTGAATGGGGTTGCGTGAAAATCGCAAGCATCCGCAAGCAAGTGCGGATGCTGTGCGATTTTCACGCATGGTTGCTAGGTGACAGTCTATTCACTGTATTATTTTCCCTTATAACATGGTTATAAGGGAAAATAATAGCATTCTGAAAACAGAATGCATAGTAAGTGATCAGTTGAGGGTTAAAAAAAATTAAAAAAATTAACTCACCTTCTCCGTTTGTTCGCGTAAGTCCCGGTGTCTTCTTTACTTCTCAAAAGATGAACTATGGGCTAAAGGACCTTTGGTGACGTCAGATCACATGCTCCAATCACATGGTCCATCACCGCGGTGATGGACCATGTGATTGGAGCATGTGATCTGACGTCACCAAAGGTCCTTTAGCCCATAGTTCATCTTTTGAGAAGTAAAGAAGAGACCGGGACTTACGCGAACAAACGGAGAAGGTGAGTTAATTTTTTTTATTTTTTTTAACCCTCAACTGATCACTTACTATGCATTCTGTTTTCAGAATGCTATTATTTTCCCTTATAACCATGTTATAAGGGAAAATAATAACATCTACACAACACCGAACCCAAACCTGAACTTCTGTGAAGAAGTTCGGGTCTGGGTACCACAGTCGGTTTTTTATCACGCGCGTGCAAAACACATTGCACACGCACGATAAAAACTGAACATCGGAACGCAATCGCAGTCAAAACTGACTGCAATTGCATTCCTACTCGCGCGGGTTTGCCGCAACACACCGGGACGCATCCGGAACTAATCCGGACACGCTCGTGTGAACCCAGCCTTAATAGGGCGGACACGTTCAGATGTGTTAATACCAATTATGTTTATTTCCATTGTTTATTTTTATATGTAAAATTGGGATAGGAATAAGATTTGATTTATTTATATTTTAGTGTTTTTTTATATTTTATAATATCCCCTAGGGGACTTGAACATGTGATCATTTAATCATTTATACTGTACCATAGACTGCAATAGCTTATCACTGCAGTCTATGGAATTTCTGTTGGCTTCATATTGTTAGAGAGGCGGGTGGGCCTGCTGTCTCGCTTCTCAGGCTGCATCCTGCTTGTCAGCCAAGTCCCTCTTCCAGTGCCTGTAGGCACGCATGCTCCCTCAGGCTCTTGAAGGGACGGAGTATGCCCTTATCCTCACCAGCCAATGGCTGGCAACCTGTGGATATTTGGGGCACATTCCCTAGTGGGAAGATGCTCAAGCAGCTTTTCTAGTTCCCTACAAAGGTGTGCTGTTTTGTTTTCTGCCCATGGACCGACTTCTGCCAGCTTCCTGACTCTGATTCTCCACTGCCTGACCTGGCCTGGCCATGAGTTAGCATTCTGACCCTGTGCTGACTGCCCTGACCTGTTTCCCATATTCGCATGAACTCTGCCAACTTCGACTTGTTACTGGTCATGGTTTTGCCTGATCCCTTGGTTCCCCACACCTGTCTCTCTGACCCCTATGGGTCAGTTGCCAAACATACTGGAACTATTCCAGGAAGTAGCAGTCTGGGGGTTCCCGCAGTGAAGTGAAGATCCCTGTATAGGGGTTAAGGTGTCAATAGCAGGGGACTGCCAGGATAACATCTTTACAGTAGGTATAGTCCAACCATTTAACACAGTGGTTCCATACCCACTGCTATAACACATTTTAAAGGAGATCTCCAGGAATAATTTAAAATGGCCTCCAGAAACCTGTCCTAGAATGTGAGGAGGACTAGTTAACTGCAATTGCAGTGCTGCCTAGGGGGATAAGGGGTTGGGGCCTCACTACACACTGTACTGCTCTGCAACAGTTGGTAATTATGTTATCCTGCTTATCATTTGCCATCATGGCTGAGGAGCCTGACATGAAAACTCACCAATATGTAGTATATGCAAGTGCCAGAGTGTAATGTGTAGCGAGGCCCCACTTCCTCACCCCCTAGGCAGCTCTGCAAGTGGAGCAACCAGTACTGCTCACATTCTAGAACTAGTTGCTGGTGGCCATTTTAAACCATTCCCAGAGAACCCCTTTAGGCCTTGCTGAAGGCAGAAAGTAAAAGACAGCTTACTATGGCAGGCAATAGAGATTTCACAAGTCCCAAGGCTGCAATACTAACAGATAAGAGCCCCACAATTTTGCTGGGAGCCACTTCTGTCTGTCTAACTGCACAGATGCTGAAATCGCTATTGACTGCTGCATCTCAGGGGTTAAATATCTATCGCAATGTGACAAATAGAATAGTCCACTGTTCCCATTTGCTAAGCGGGCGTGGCTTAGCATGTCTATGTCTACACTGTCTACATTTTAACCAGTGCAGTCTATTTAGACAGGCAGCCTAAATACAGGTGCATCTCAATAAATTAGAATATCATCAAAAAGTTCATTTATTTCAGTAATTCAATTCAAAAAGTGAAGCTCATATACAGGGTGGGCCATTTATATGGATACACCTTAAGAAAATGGGAATGGTTGGTGATATTAACTTCCTGTTTGTGGCACATTAGTATATGTGAGGGGGGAAACTTTTCAAGATGGGTGGTGACCATGGCGGCCATTTTGAAGTCAGCCATTTTGAATCCAACTTTTTTTTTTTCAATAGGAAGCGGGTCATGTGACACATCAAACTTATTTGGAATTTCACAAGAAAAAAAACAATTCTTTCATGAGTTATTTACAAGTTTCTGACCACTTATAAAATGTTTTCAATGTGCTGCCCATTGTGTTGGATTGTCAATGCAACCCTCTTCTCCCACTCTTCACACACTGATAGCAACACCGCAGGAGAAATGCTAGCACAGGCTTCCAGTATCCGTAGTTTCAGGTGCTGCACATCTCGTATCTTCACAGCATAGACAATTGCCTTCAGATGACCCCAAAGATAAAAGTCTAAGGGGGTCACTGGATATGCAAAATTGCTACATGATGATGTGTTTCCCTCTTTATGCACTGAAGCTGGCACGTTCCCTGAGTTTTTCCAGCAAGATGGTGCACCCACCACCACATTATGGGTGTCAGGTCCGAGCATTCCTAGATGAACAGTTTCCTGGAAAGTGGATTGGTCATCGTCGGCCAGTTGAATAGCCCCCAAGGTCTCCCGATCTGACCCCCTTAGACTTTTATCTTTGGGGTCATCTGAAGGCAATTGTCTATGCTGTGAAGATACGAGATGTGCAGCACCTGAAACTACGGATACTGGAGGCTTGTGCTAGCATTTCTCCTGCGGTGTTGCAATCAGTGTGTGAAGAGTGGGAGAAGAGGGTTGCATTGACAATCCAACACAATTGGCAGCACATTGAACACATTTTATAAGTGGTCAGAAACTTGTAAATAACTCATGAAAGAATAAAGTTACATTAAAACCAAGCAAACCATTGTTTTTCTTGTGAAATTCCCAATAAGTTTGATGTGTCACATGACCCTCTTCCTATTGAAAAAACAAAAGTTGAATTCAAAATGGCCGCCATGGTCACCACCCATCTTGAAAAGTTTCCCCACTCACATATACTAATGTGCCACAAACAGGAAGTTAATATCACCAACCATTCCCATTTTATTAAGGTGTATCCATATAAATGGCCCACCCTGTAGATTCATTACACAAAGAGTGATCTAGTTATCATTTCTTTTAATGTTGATGATTATGGCTTACAGCTAATGAAACCCAAATGTCAGTATCTCAGAAAATTAGATGGTTGTGGAAAAGTTCAGTATTGTAGACTCACTGTGTCACAAAATGGTCAGTCTGGTTCAGTAGGCTACAAGATCATGAGGAAGATGACTTGACAGTTGTCCAGAAGACAAGGAGGGTAAGTCACAAAAGGTCATTGTTAAAGAAGCTGGCTGTTTACAGAGTACTGTAACCAAGCATATTAATGGAAAGTTGAGTGGAAGGAAAAAGCGTGTTAGGAAAAGGTGCACAAGCAACAAGGATAACCGCAGCCTTGAAAGGATTGTGATGAAAAGGCCATTCAAGAATTTGGGGGAGATTCACAAGGCTGGAGTCAGTGCTTCAAGAGCCACCACACATATATATTTCCAGGACATGGGCTACAACTGTTGCATTCCATATGTTAAGCCACTCATGACCCACAGACAATGTCAGGAGTATCTGGAGAAAAAGTACTGGACTGTTGTTCAGTGGTCCAAAGTCCTGTTTTCAGATAAAAGTAAATTTTGCATTTCATTTGAAAATCAAGGTCCCAGAGTCTGGAGGAAGAGTGGAGAGGCACACAATCCAAGTGTGTGAGGTCCAGTGTGAAGTCTTCACAGTCAGTGATGGTTTGGTGAACCATATCATCTGCTAGTGTTGGTCCTCTGTGTTATATCAAGTCCAAAATCAGCGCAGCCGTCTACCACAAAATTTTAGAGCACTTCTTGCTTTCTTCTGCTGACAAGCTTTATGGAGATGCTGATTTCATTCTCCAGATAGAGTGGCACCTGCTCAAATTGCTAAATGTACCAATACCTGGTTTTAATAATCAATGTATCGCTGTGCATGATTGGCCAGCAAACTCACCTGACCTAAACCCCATAGAGAATTTAGGGGATATTGTCAAAGGGAAGATGAGAGACACCAGATCCAACAATGCAGACAAGCTGAAGGACGCTATCAATGCAACCTGGGCTTCCATAACACCTCAGCAGTGCCACAGACTGATTGCTTCCATGCCACGCCAAATGCATGCAGTAATTCATGCAAAAGGATCCCTGACCAAGTACTGAGTGCATACAGTTAGGTCCTTATATATTTGTGCTGACTGACCCCCCTTTTTTTCTTCGCATATTTGTTTAATAAAACATATTCAAGTTATAGTTATATAATGGACATGGACATAAAGTCCAGACTTTTAGCTTTAATTTGAGGGTATCCACATTAAAATTGCATGAAAGGCTTAGGAGTTTCACCTCCTTTGCCTGTGGCACCCTGTTTTTAAAGCGATAAAGCGACCAAAAGTAATTGGACAATTGACTCAAATGCTGTTTCATGGGCAGGTGTGGGCAATTCCTTCATTATTTCATTCTCAATTAAGCACATAAAAGGCCTGGAGTTGATCTGAGGTGTGGTGCTTGCATTTTGAAGATTTTGCTTAGAACTAAACATGCGGTCAAAGGAGCTCTCCATGCAGGTGAAACAAGCCATCCTTCATCTGCGAAAACATAAAAAACCCATCCGAGAAATTACTACACTATTAGGAGTGGCAAAATCTACAGTTTGGTACATTCTGAGAAAGAAAGAAAGCACTGGTGACCTCATCAATGTAAAAAGACCTGGACACCCACGGAAGACAACAGTGGTGGATGATTGCAGAATAATTACCATGATGAAGAGAAACCCCTTCACAACAGCCAACCAAGTGAACAACACTCTCCAAGATATAGGCATATCAATATCCAAATCTACCATAAAGAGAAGACTGCATGAAAATAAATACAGAGGATTCACTGCACGGTGCAAGCCACTCATAAGCCTCAAGTATAAAAAGGCTAGATTGGACTAAAAAAAAACATCTTAAAAAACCAGCACACTTATGGAAGAACGATCTTTGGACAGATGAAACCAAAATCAATCTCTACTAGAATGATGGAAAGAAAAAAGTATGGGGAAGGCATGGTACAGCTCATGACCCAAAGCATACCATATTATCTGTAAAACACGGCAGAGGCAGTGTGATGGTTTGGGCATGCATGTGTCACGATCAGTGTGGGGGAAAAACTCCACACTAAACACAGGAGGAAAAGGGAACAGTAACTTGGCCTGGAAACTAGGGAAGGAACAGGTCACCTCCTAAACAACCCTAATCCGGGCCCTAACTACCTATCAATATGAATAGACCTTGAAGGTAGGAAAATTCATATGCTGTATACCTAGGCCCTTATATCCCTATAAGGCTCTGGAATGAGGTAAGGACAACCCATTTCTCCACAGATGGACGAATGGAAGTCTCTGTCTCAGATACAAACAACAGGGAATATAACAAACACAAAACAATAAGAAAAGACAACACTTATCTGAAAGTAGAAAACTGGCAACTTCAGAAGCACCACAGAGTACAACCGACCAGCTAGTTTAGAGGGCAGGAAGAAAATCTATAAACCGCACCTCCAAGAGTGAGAAGCGGCTACTTATGAAAAAAGTAAATTACCAACAAGCAACACCTGAAGCAAGGGGTGTGGCATTCACCAAAACACAGACACAATAAGTTCCACAGTGAACTTGTCAATTTAACCCATGAGTTTCCAGTCTCTCTGATCTCCTGGTACCTGCCACGGGAACGTCCGTGACAGTACCCCCCCCCTTCTACGGATGACCTCCGGGCAGATCGTATATAGGCCGATAAACCTTGGACCCAACTTCCAGGAAGGTACCTTCAACTTAATGTTTCTTGTGGACAGCCACGCAGAATCACCCACACTTAGGTCCGGACTATTCATACGTTTACTGTCAGCCACACGTTTATATTTGTTGCCCATATTTTTCAAGTTACCGATGTAGTAGAGTTAACACTCATGATTTCTGAGATGTGTTGTCTAAACTAAGCACATATATATTAAGAATGGCCTAGACCTATCTTGACCCAGGTATACAGTGTGTATTAAAACTTCACTTTTAATTCAACATAATATATAAAACAGCTGTGAGCCATAACAAACAATTAAAACACCCCAAAGAGTTGACGACTTAGTTGCTGCCAAGGTGAGGGAGATGTGCACTATCTCCTATTCACCACAACTATATCTGCAGAGCTTGAACATAGGGGGGCAATGTGTGGATAGACTAATGTAAGGAAACTACATGTAGTTGCCTGCAAAACTGATTAAATGGAATAGGCACACTTGTCTGACACTACGTCAGTAGCTGTCAAGACACATTCACAACTGCACACATGCTGCTAAGCGCTCCACCTAGCTCAAAAAACCCTGCTATATTGAATTAAATGTCCTACACAAGGACTTCTAAGCTAATAAGCAACATTGAAGTGGACAACAATTGTTTAAAACAATCAACTGCCCCCCAACATGTTTCACCAGATCACTGGCTTCTTCAGGGGTTTGGGCAGAATTGAAGACAACAGACATGATGGTGGTATACAGTATATGCTGCAATTCTGTGATTGATTTGTGTGGTAGCCAATTGCTGTTAAGCAAGCTACACCAAGTGACAAATGAGAACGCAAGAGATTTGGAATAAGTGCCCTCCCTATTTTGTTGACAAATGAAAGCACGGCAGAGGAGGTCTCCTTATGACATCATGCGCAAGCTGTCACTGCGCTCCAACTTAGAAAATCAGCGAAATTATGCTTTCCAAAGCGCATGTCCTGCGCAGGTGGTGGGTGCGTGAGCATTCAGTCTCTAGTAGCCGAGACACTTAGTGCCTTTACCCATGCGCACCAACTAAAAAGTAAGGGAAATCAAGACATGCCCGGTGCGCATGTCCTGCGCCGGCAGCCGATGCGAGAGCACTTGATTAACAAAAATAAAATAAAATAAAAATAAAATAAAATAAAAATGTATTTTAAAAAAAGTGCTCTGCTGCCCATTCGTGCCAACTTAGAATATGATGCAATATGAGATGGCCTGTGCGCATGGCCTGCGCTATGAATAGATGCGCTGACACTTTAACTACGGTAAGGGATAGATATAATGTCACTAATGGAGAAAAAAAAATCCACTGGTGCCAAATATATAAAAATGCATTCTAGTATTGATTGCCACAGTATGACTCCGGCAAATTGTGCTGCCAACACAAACTGCATAACTGTGGCTATCCCACCATGCCAACCACTAGTTGTCATTAATGTTTATTTGCTCACTAAACTGAAAACTAACCATAAATATGTATTCCAACTAAGATTGCCTCCCTAAACGGTCTATAAAAATGAGGAAAAGGTGAATCCTTCATTGAGTCCCTTCGGATGGAGACTATCCAAACGGTATATCCATTTAGTTTCTTCTTGTAGGAGGAGTGTATCCAGATCACCCCTCCTTACCTCTAGCGTCTTTTTACAGATTCCCAAAAAGGTCAGGCAGTTGGGGTCTCCCCCATGATGAAATCTAACATGTTTAGAAATTGTGGTATCTGCCTTTGTATTAGAGCTGCTAATATGTTGGCAGATACGTTGCCTGAACTCTTGTGAGGTCTTGCCCACATAAATCTTACGACAGGGACATTGTGCAATATACAGTATATGATACCCTTAGTTTTGCAATAGATAAACTGTCTAATCTGATATTGCTTTTGATCCACAGGGTTGACAAATGTCCTAGATTTTTTGATGAATGGACAAAAAACACAGTTTCCACAGGGAAAGGTGCCAACAGTCCCCGACCTCAACTCAAGGACATCTTGGTCAATAGTCTCTTTTGGTCAGAACCTCCAAAGTTTTTTTTTTTTTTTCTCTGTTAGTGACATTATATCTATCCCTTACCGTAGTTAAAGTGTCAGCGCATCTATTGATAGCGCAGGCCATGCACTATGATTAAGAACAGGAGTGTTTGAAATGCGTAAATCGTGTGTGAGTGGGAGAAGGTGCCACTGGATGTGCTCATGTTACTTTGGTGAAATAAAGACTGGACCAAAAAGATCTACATGTTGCTGGATTTCAGTTTTTTCATGAACATGCACACAGGCCATCTCATATCGCTATCATATTCTAAGTCGGCACGCATGGGCAGCAGAGCACTTTTTTTAAAATAAATTTTTAATTTTTTTTGTTAACCAAGTGCTCACGCATCAGCTTCCGGCGCAGGACATGCGCATCGGGCATGTCTTGATTTCCCTTACTTTTTAGTTGGTGCGCATGGGTAAAGGCACTCAGTGTCTCGGCTACTAGAGACTGAGAGCTCACGCACCCGCTGCCTCCGCAGGACATGCGCTTTGGAAAGCATCATCTTGCTGATTTTCCACGTTGGAACGTTTGTGCTGTGAACGTTTGTGTGTAGGAGCACAGTTACCTATTCCATTTAATCAGTTTTGCAGGCAACTACATGTAGTTTCCTTACATTAGTCTATCCACACATTGCCCCCCTATGTTCAAGCTCTGCAGATATAGTTGTGGTGAATAGGAGATAGTGCACATATTCCTCACCTTGGCAGCAACTAAGTCGTCAACTCTTTGGGGTGGAAAGTGTTTTAATTGTTTGTTATGGCTCAAAGCCGTTTTATCATTATGTCGAATTAAAAGTGAAGTTTTAATACACACTGTATACCTGGGTCAATATAGGTCTAGGCCATTCTTGGCATTAATATATATGTGTATACAAATACCTTTACCCAGGTTAGGTCCCCCCCCCCTCCCCCTTTTTTTTGTAATCTAAACTAAGCAAACACCTTCAATTGCTTTTCAATGGCTTTTGTTTCAAGATAACACGATGATTTAAGAAATTTGAGTTAAGAGTTTGAGTGCTAGATATGATAAGATGCCTTTATTGTCACTGTACAATACAATGTAATACAATGTACAATACAATGAAATGTTGTTTGGCGCAATCCTAGATGCCATGGACAGAGGAACAAGAACTGACATTTGAACTAAAGCATTACACTAGAAAAAAACAAAACATTGCACTAGAAAGCATTACTATTCACAGTTCACAGCATATATATAAAGAGCAAAGTAGGAAGTGCTTATGAGTATATATACACACTGATTCAGACACCACTGCAGACAAGAGATCATCATGGGTTCATGAATGCACAGTCACTTTCAGTCTGTGGAAGTTTCTATCCTAGGAAGGGGCAATAATCTCCGAGCATTTAGGAGACTGATTGTTTTGGGGTAAAAGCTGTTCTTCAGCCTAGTGGTGCGGGCATGTAGGGCTCTAAGACGCCTACCAGAGGGTAGGGGAATGAAAAGGCTGTGGCCGGGGTGAGTTGGATTCCCGCAGATAATTTTTGCCCTGTTGCTGCAGCGAGCAGTGAAGATGTCATCCAGTGATGGTAACTGAGTACCAGTGATTCTGCCAGCCATTCTGATAATGCGCTTGAGGGTCTTCTTGTCCTCAGAAGAGCAGCCAGAGTACCACACTGTAATGCAGTATGTGATAACAGATTCTATGCTGCACCTATAAAAATTGACTAGCAGCTGTTTTGGGAGTTGTGCTTTCTTCAGACTCCTCAGAAAATAAAGCCTCTGAATTCCTTTTTTGGTCATTTCTGTTGTGTTTTTTATCCATGACAGGTCCTGACTAATATGAACTCCCAAGAATCTGAAACTTTGAACTATCTCCACGTTTCCACCATTAATGCTAATGGGATGGTGTCCATTTTGTTTCTTCTTCCTAAAATCCAGAATTAGCTCCTTTGTTTTCTTGGTATTGAGTATGAGGTTGTTGTTCTTACTCCATCTCTCTAGGTTCTCAACCTCTTTCCTATAGGCTGTTTCATCATTCTTGGAGATTAGGCCTATCACGGTCGTGTCATCTGCAAATTTTATAATGGTATTGGTATTGTGAATAGGTTTACAGTCATTGGAGTGCTAACCCTGCTACATCTGTATTTTGAATTGCCATGAAGTTTCACAATGTTGTCAACAAATATCTGTGCAAGGGTTTTAGCATTAGGTAGGCCTGGTAATGCAATAAAATGTACCATTTTACTAAAGCGATCAACTACCACCAGAATAACAGTCTTTCCTGAAGAATTAGGTAGATCAGTGATAAAGTCCATGGATACATAAGTCCATTGTCTGGACGGAATGAGTAACGAAAGTAAAGACCCACAGGTAGTACAGGCTGACACATAGTCCTTAACACACTTACGCCACCCCAGCCACCAGAATCTACGATAAATGAGGTTGGCAGTGGACCTACTCCCAGGATGTCCTGTAAGAACCGTACAATGATGTTCCTCCAACACCTTGTGAAGCAATTCCGGTGGCACAAATAGTTTCCCAGAGGGACACGAGTCTGGTACGTCTCCCTGAGCCTCTAACACCTTCACCGCAAAGTCAGGGTAGAGGGCGGATATCACCACCCCTTTAGACAGTATGGGACCCGGGTTTTTCGAAATCACCACCTTCAGGGAAACTACGTTACAAGGTGTCCGCCTTGACATTTTTAATCCCAGGACGATAGGTGACAGTGAAATTGAATCTGGTGAAAAACAGGGCCCATCTGGCTTGTCTTGGGTTCAGTCATTTCGCAGACTCCAGATTTTTGTGATCATTGAACACCGTGATCGATGAATCGCCCATTCCAACCAATGACGCCATTCCTCAAAAGCCAATTTAATGGCCAGCAACTCTCTGTTACCCACATCATAATTTTTCTCAGTGGGGGATAGTTTTTTCGAGAAAAATGCACATGGTCGCCATTTACCAAGTGATGGGCCCTGTGACAAAACTGCTCCTACCCCCACCTCAGATGCATCCACTTCCACAATAAACGGTTGTGACACATCTGGCTGCACCAATATGGGAGCAGAAGAGAAGTATTCCTTAATCGCAGAAAAGGCTTGCAACGCCAAATCAGACCATACAGAGACATCCGTCCATTTCTTATTCATGTCCGTTAAGGGTTTTACTATTGTCGAATAATTCTTAATACAATATTGGTAATAGTTGGTGAATTCGAAAAACCGCATAAGAGCCTTCAGATTTTCGGGTCGATCCCAGTCCAATACAGCACAGACTTTCTCAGGATCCATTCGAAAACCCAAAGATGACAGCAGGTAGCCCAATAACTGCACCTCGTGTACCGCAAAAACAAATTTCTCTAATTTTGCAAACAATTTATTATCCCTTAGAATCTGTAACACCTGTCTCACATGATTCTGATGTGTTTCCATGTCAGGAGAATAAATAAGAATGTCATCCAAATACACGATCACAAACCTCCCCACCAGGTGATGAAAGATGTCATTCACAAAATGTTGGAAATCCGCCGGGGCATTGGTCAACCCGAAAGGCATGTCCAGGTTCTCAAAGGGCCCCTCAGGAGTATTAAAAGCTGTCTTCCATTCATCCCCTTGATCCTAACCAGATTATATGCCCCCCTTAAATCCAACTTGGAGAACACCTTGGCACCAATAATCTGGCTAACCAAATTGGGAATTAAAAGAGGAGGGTAAGGATCACAGATAGTAATCTGATTAAGTTCACGAAAATCCAGACATGACCAAAGACCTCCATCTTTTTTTTTTTTTACAAAAAAGAACCCTGCAGCCACTGGAGACTTGGAAGGTCTTATGTGCCCTTTCTTCAAACTCTCGGCAATATATTCTCTCATGCTCTGCCTTTCAGGTTCAAAAAGATTATACAACCTAGATTTAGGCAATTTAGCCCCGGGAATAAGATTGACAGGGCAATCATATTCCCGATGGGAAGGTAAATCCTGACATCCACTCTCAGAAAACACATCGGCAAACTCGGATATAAAAGAGGGTACAGCCTTAATAGTAACCACAGAAAAGGATGTATTGAGACAATTATCAATGCAATGGTCCCCCCAATCCAGAATCTGCCTAGCTTGCCAATCGATAGTTGGATTATGCTTGGCAAGCCACGGTAAACCCAGAACCATAGGTGCAGGGAGACTTTCCAAGACAAAACATAAGATAACTTCTTGATGAAAGTCACCCACTCTTAATCTGATATCATGCAAAACTTGTGACAAGCACCTCTGAGTAAGAGGGGCAGAATCAATAGCAAATACAGGAATGTCTTTTTTTAATGTACTTGGTGATAACCCGTGTATGCAGACAAACTGGGCATCAATCAGGTTCACCCCGGCCCCGCTGTCGATAAATACTTCAATTCCAGTTTTTGACTCTAGCACCACCTCGGCAGTCAGGAGAAATCAGGTACTACCAGCAAAGGACAAATGCACATTCTCTGACTCCCCACTCACACCTTCAATAGTCAGATGGGATTTAGACGCCCCTTTTTGCTTCTCTTTTTGCCGCTGAATGCTTGGACATATATTGACAAAATGTCCCCTTTGACCGCAGAAAAAACATACTCCCTGCTTGCGACTCCTACTTTTCCAAGCAGATCCCGGAGTCGCTCCCCCTAATTGCATGGGTTCATCCCCAGGTATAAGCTCAGGAGTCTCTTCACCCAAATAGTCAAAGGAATACGGTACGTTATGTAATAGAACGTCCTGAGAGAGTGGGCCCTTAGATCTCTCTCTCAGGCATCTATCAATATGTACAGCCAAAGACCTAGCAGTTTCCAAAGACTCAGGATTCTCATGAAAGGCCAAAGCATCCTTCAGCCTCTCAGATAATCCCTGACAAAACTGGCTACGGAGAGCTGGATCGTTCCACTCACTATCCGTAGCCCACCTCCTAAATTCGGAACAATAGATCTCAGCCGAATGCTCTCCCTGATGCAGGCCGTGTAATTTAGTCTCGGCCAGGGAGATTCGGTCCGGGTCATCATAGATGAGACCTAAAGCTCCGAAAAATGCATCTACTGATCGGAGAGACTGTAATCCAGTCGGCAGAGAAATAGTCCAAGACTGGGCGTCCCCTTTAAGCAACAAAATAATCACACCCACTCTCTGGCTCTCGTCCCCAGATGAGTGTGGATGCAACTTAAAGTACCATTTGCACGATACCCTGAACCAAATAAAATTAGCACTCCCCCCCCATCCCCCAAGAATCTATCCGGGAGAACAACTTTAGGTTCAGCCAACAGTAGTCTCTGCATCTGTGAGACGGTCGTGTGGAGGTCATCCACCTCCAGAGACAGCCCCTGTAGCTGTCCGGTCAGTGCAGCGATAACATCTATGGCTGAACTGGTACAGACAACAAAATGATGGTTATTCGGCGGTTTATAATGTCACGATCAGTGTGGGGGAAAAACCACACTAAACACAGGAGGGAAGGGGAACAGTAACTGGGCCTGGAAACTAGGGAAGAAACAGGTCGACTCCTAAAGAACCCTAATCCGGGCCCTAAATACCTATCAATATGAATAGACCTTGAAGATAGGAATATTCATATGCTGGATACCTAGGCCCCTATATCCCTATAAGGCCCTGGAATGAGGTTAGCACCAGAGACAACCCATTCCTCCCCAGATGGACGAATGGAAGTCTCTGTCTCAGGCCCAGATACAAACAACAGGTCATATAACAAACATAAAACAATAAGAAAAGACAAGACTTATCCGAAAGTAGAAAACTGGCAACTCCAGAAGCACCACAGAGTACAACCGACGAGCTAGTTAGAAGGCAGGAAGAAAATCTATAAACCGCACCGTCAAGAGTGAGAAGCGGCTACTTATGGGAAAAGTAAATTACCAACAAGCAACACCTGAAGCAAGGGGTGTGGCATTCACCAAAACACAGACACAATAAGATCCACAGTGGAGTTTGTATGTTCTCCCCGTGTTTGCGTGGGTTTCCTCTGGGTACTCCGGTTTCCTCCCACACTCTAAAGACATACTGATAGGGACCTTAGATTGTGAGCCCCATTGGGGACAATTGGTTGCTAATGTCTGTAAAGCGCTGCGGAATATAGTAGCGCTATATAAGTGCATAAAATAAATAAATAAAATAAATAAACTTGTAAATTTAACCCACGAGTTGCCAATCTCTCCGATCTCCTGGTACCTGCCAAGGGAACGTCTGTGACAGCATGGCTGCCAGTGGCACTGGGTCCCTAGTGTTTATTGATGATGTGACACAGGACAGAAGCAGCCGGATGAATTCTGGGGTTTTCAGAGATATACTGTGTGCTCAAATCCAGCCAAATGCAGCCAAACTGATTGGTCGGTGTTTCATAATAAAGATGGACAATGACCCAAAACATAAAGCCAAAGCAACCCAGGAGTTTATTAAAGCAAAGAAGTGGAATATTCTTGAATGGCCAAGTCAGTCACCTGATCTGAACCCAATAGAGCATTTCACGTGTTAAAGACTAAACTTCAGACAGAAAGGCCCACAAACAAACAGCAACTGAAAACCGCTGCAGTAAAGGCCTGGCAGAGCATTAAAAAGGAGGAAACACAGCGTCTGGTGATGTCCAGGAGTTCAAGACTTCAAGCAGTCATTGTCAGCAAAGGGTTTTCAACCAAGTATTAGATATTTATATTTTATTTACAATTATTTAATTTGTCCAATTACTTTTGAGCTCCTGGAATGATGGGATTGAGTTTAAAAATGCTTTAGTTCCTCACATTTTTATGCAATCATTTTGTTCAACCCACTGAATTAAAGCTGAAAGTCTGAGCTTCAACTGCATCTGAATTGTCTTGTTCAAAATCCATTGTGGTAATGTACAGAACAAAAATTAGAAAAATGTTCTCTCTGTCTAAATATATATGGACCTAACTGTATACTGTACACACTTTTCAGTAGGCCAACATTCCTGTATACATTTTTTTTAAATTGGTCATATAATTTTCTAATTTTCTGAGATACTAACTTTTGGATTTTCATTAGCTGTAAGCCATAATCCTCAACATTAAAAGAAATAAACACTTGAAATAGATCACTCTGTGCATAGTGAATCTATGTAATATATGAGTTTCACTTTTTTGAATGGAATTACTGAGATAAATTAACTTTTCGATGATAATTTATATGTACTGTACCTATATATTCCACATTCCTCACAGTGGTTTATGCTGGGTGATAAATTTGGTATGGCTAAGCTAGGCACTTTTGTCTGTTAATTGGCTTACTTTGTGACAGAATTTCATGCCAAAAATTTGACGCAGGTTATAGGATCTTCAGTCATACCCCCTTACTAATGACCCTTGCCAGCTAAGCCATGTACCCTTGGTGAGCTAGGTACAGTGGATGTAAAAATAGATGTGCCAAGTTGCATGAAATTATACCAAATTTTGGTGCATTTTATGAGAAGGTCTAGATGTAATCATATTAGTAAATGTACTTTTCTTCTGATCCCTTTCCCTTCTCCATTACCCTTCTGAGGGTAAAAATTGATAAATACAGAACGTATTGCAATTTTCTCGGCACAGACTGAATGTCCATGCAGATAACCAACCACCTGTGCCAATGTGCCAATTCAATTAAATGTGTCAGTGTTTCTGTCCAGGAGCTGTCAGTTTCGAACAGCAACCAGACAGAAACATTGCCCATCTAAAAGCAGCCTTAAACACCTCCTACTGCTACCTTGGCTACAGGAGACAGCCAATGAATATGTAAGGCCTTATGCACAGGACCATGTAAATATTGCGATCCGCAAACCACGGCTCCACAAAATACGGATACCTTTCGCATGCACTCATCACTTTTCTCATTCCCACCATTAACAATACAAGGAATAGGACATGTCCTATCATTTGCAAAAGGGACATATGGATATGGACAGCATATGTATGACATCCGTGTGCTGTCCATCTTTTTTTGGGAGGCCCACAGAAATGAATGGGTCAGTGTGCCATCTGCATAAAAATAATTTTAGAAATATAGGACGAATTTCACAAAATATTGGTCTAAAGCAGCGGTTCTCAACCTAGGGGTCGCGACCCCTTTGGGGGTCGATCGGCCCTTTCCGGGGGTCGCCTGAGGCTTCCTATTGTGGGTCCAGGCCCGTCGCTAACAGACAGGCAAAACAAGCAATTGCTTGGGGCCCCGAGCTGGTTGGGGCCCCGAGCTGCCCCGGGGCCAAGTAGAGCCGGTGCTTGTTTTGCGGCTGAGTAACTCAGAAGATCCGATGGTATATTCTAACGCCCAGGCGTTCCCATGGTGACGGGGACGCTTGCCTGGGGGTTAGAATATACCATCGGATCTGAGTTTTACGAGCTCAGTGAGATCGTAAACACTCAAATCCGATGGTATATTCTAACCCCCAGGCGTTCCCATGGTGACAGGGACGCTTGCCTGGGGGTTAGAATATACAGGGCCACGCCGCTCACAGCAGTATATTTATAAACTAATCAGTAACTACTTTAACTTTAATCATTGCTCATTGCTGAGCTCTTTACTTGGATTATAATTTATTTGGATATGGGATATCTTACTTTGTCTTAGCTCCAGTAATAGCAGGCAGTGCGGGGGGCGGCGCTCACTCACTGACATCACGCGCCTGCTCCTCGCACTGACGTCACGGCGCGTGACGTCAGTGAGTGAGCGCCGCCCCCCGCACTGCCTGCTATTACCGGAGCTAAGACAAAGTAAGATATCCCATATCCAAATAAATTATAATCCAAGTACAGAGCTCAGCAATGAGCAATGATTAAAGTTAAAGTAGTTACTGAATAGTTTATAAATATACTGCTGTGAGCGTCGGGAAGGGAGATCTGTGGATGGCACTGTAGGGCGATCTGTGGATGGCACTGTTTAGAGGGGGATCTGTGGATGGCACTGTTTAGGGGGGGATCTGTGGATGGCACTGTTTAGGGGGGAGATCTGTGGATGGCACTGTTTAGGGGGGAGATCTGTGGATGGCACTGTTTAGGGGAGGGGGATCTGTGGATGGCACTGTTTAGGGGAGGAGGGATCTGTGGATGGCACTGTTTAGGGGGGAGATCTGTGGATGGCACTGTTTAGGGGAGGGGGATCTGTGGATGGCACTGTTTAGGGGGGATCTGTGGATGGCACTGTTTAGGGGGGATCTGTGGATGTCTTTGTGATTAATTACTCTGCTTTAAATTATGTTTAATTTGTAGCAATAAAAATACATCCTGCATATCAGATATTTACATTACAATTCATAACAGTAGCAAAATTAGTTATGACGTAGCAAGGAAAAAAATGTAATGGTTGGGGGTCACCACAACATGAGGAACTGTATTAAGGGGTCACGGCTTTAGAAAGATTGAGAACCACTGGTCTAAAGGAAGCCAACCAAGAAGTGGCGTGAAGAAAAGTGCCTAACATGTAAGCATTAAAGTAAACAGAATGAAGCTGCAATACTCTACGCCAAGGCTTCTTCAAACTGCTGATCATAGGGAGGTGCAGATCTGATATTGATAGCCTACAATGGGGCTTCAATATCCTAAATCTACAAAACCCCTATTAGATTATGGCTACACGGTGACAGGTGTCGTTTGACAGTGAGGCTGTGATTCGGCTGCAAAAAAAACAGCCAAATCACAGAAAGGTGGCAGGCAAGTTGTATGTAGCACACACAGTGGTGTAACTAGAGTTCTATGGGCCCCAGGGCCCGGTCGCACACTCTGTGACCGCGATCATTACACCCCTGGTCTCTGGTAATAATAATATCCACCCACTAATGTACCTATAGTGCCCACAGTAACATCCCTATAGTTCTCCCAGTAGTGTCCTTCCACTGCCCTAGTAAGGTCCCCCACTGCTCCCAGTAATGTCATTCCACTGCCCCAGTGATGTCCCCACTACCCTAGTAATGTCCCCCACTGCTCCCAGTATTGTCCATCACGGCTCCCAGTAATGTCCCTCACTGCCCCAGTTATGTCCCCCACTGCCTCAATAATGTCCTTCACCACCCCAAGTAATGTTCCCCATTGTCCCCAGTCTTCATTCGCATTCCAGGATCTATCAGGCCCCAACCCTGCCCTACTAGTAATACATAAAAATGAAGTGGGTGGGCAGAGCCTGACAAGTACAATGACAGTGCCGGGCCCCGTTTCATGTGAGTGCAGCAGGTTCCCCCTCCCCCGCCAGGCCCGGTTACACCCCTGATCACACAACTGACATTATGATTACGATGGTAAAGTCGCATGGAACCTGTGACCAAAAAACCCAACAGTGTTGGATTTTTTTGTGGCTGTTGCGTCACCTTCTTGCCGTGTAACTTTAGATGCAATGTTGCAATTCGACATCACGATCCTCATGTTGTGACACATCACAGGGTAGCTCCAGTCTTTGTTGGATTTTTTATCGCAAATCACACGCAACTTTGCTATCATAGACCACAATGCAGGCCACATGTGACTGAGAATTACCTTTGACTTTTCTGCGGTTTTTACAGACAAATTACAGCTCTAAAATAGTCTCAAAAAAGCAAGTTGCAGACGTCAGAGATTTGCTGTCCCATGACACCTGTCGCCATGTCGTCCTAGCGTAATAGTTTTTTTTTTGCTGCTTTAGGATATTGATGGCTTACTATAGCCCATCAGTATCAGACCTGCACCTGCCCATGATAAATTGTTTAAATGAGAAGCGGAGATTGATCCTATTTATTTGAATGAGAGAATCTTGCTAAACATGCTACAAACTTTTTTCTTCCTCAGTTGCACAAGAGTTTTTTGGCCACGTGACTTTTCTTAGACTTAGGGCTCATGCACATGAACAAATTTTCTTTCTTGGTCAGGATAGTACTGTTCTATTAGGGGCCAGCTGTTCCGTTCCGCAAAATGACATTCGTGTGCATTCCGTATTCGTATTTTTTGCGGATCCGTGTTTTGCAGACTGCAAAATACATATGGTCGTGTGCATGAGGCCTTACTGGCATGTGTTACATGTTGCTGTGTAGTCGCAGCCTAAAGCATTGTCGTAGATTAGTAATGGAAAATAGTGTAGGTACAACAATGACAAACTCCATACTATTCTCATAGACAAAACTAAGGCCCATATACATAGCTGCTAGGCTATAGCGCCATCTAGTGACATATATTAATACAAACATGTTTTTCAGCGTTAAAATTGAATAAATAAAAGTAACATGCAAACGATCTTTCAAAATTGTTTTTATGACATCTATGACAAACGGAGTTTAGAAATATAGTGTAAGTATGTTTTTTATGATCAGTGCATGGGGGGAGATTTATGAAAACTGCAAGGGAAAACTATCTTAATTGCCCATAGCAACCAATCAGATTGATCCTTTCATTTTCCAAAGGAGCTTTGAAAAATGAAAGGTGGAATCTGGTGGGGGTAACTATAGTGAATAAAAAAATAAATAAAGTAATGCTTAGTGAAAAAGTAATAAAGTCTAAAAATGGTGGCTCCGCTGCCACCCCTGAATGCCTACATATAAGCCACAGCACATTAGCAAAATCATACAAGAATTTGCTAAAACACACTGACACCAATGACTGTTTTTACTACATAAATAACGTTGGACCACCAATAATTATTAGTGAGCCAAAGCACAGGCACCACTAGACAGGGCTGTCTAGTCCTGTCAATTAAAGGGGAGGGGGAAGTGTACTGAGCGCTAAGGGACGTAGCAGTAGCGGTGCTCCAAGAGCTAGGCCCGGCCCCTTGGTGCCCCAACTGCCTAATTTGCGTAAATATAAAAGTCCACATATTTCTGATTCAGTGTAAGCTAAAAAGGAAAAAAAAACATATCGCTTTAATCAGCATGATCAAACCTGCCAGGTAATATGCCTTGTTTAATAGGGTTGATCATGTTGACAAGGGCTCATTAAGAGCACCACTTTCTTGCATTGTTTGTGCCACATTTTTAGTGTAGCTCATTTTAGATTAATTTATTATTCAGACGCTCCAAAAAGAATGACTTGACATCCTTGACATTTCCTGGTTTTAAAGGGCTGTCTCACTTCAGCAAATGCATTTATCATGTAGAGAAAGTTAATACAAGCCACTTACTAATGTATTGTTATTATCCATATTGCTTCCTTTGCTGGCTGGATTCATTTTTCCATCGCATTATACTCTGCTTGCTTGTATTGTTACGACAACCCTGTGATTCAGCAGTGGTGGCCGTGCTTGCACATTATAGGAAAAAGCGCCTATATATGCTCACTCCTGTGGTCCCAGCCACCAGAGAGGCCGGCGCTTTTTCCTATAGTGTGCAAGCACGGCCACCGCTGCTGGATTTCAGGTTGGTTGTAACCAGGGGTCAAGTCCTGGGAAAAAAAAGTGTGGGAACTCACCCAAATGCCTCCGCGTGACGTCACGGCGTGCGGCGTACACAAAGGGCAGGGGAGGTTGGGAGGAGGAGCAAGCAAGTACCGTATTTTTCGCCCTATAAGATGCACCGGCCCATAAGACGCACCTAGGTTTTAGAGGAGGATAATAGGAAACAATATTTTTCATTCCACCTCAGGTCAGACCCGCAATGTTAATTAGACCTCAGCTCGCAGGCACAGCCCCAATGCCTCAGATCAGACCCCCATGTCAGCCATCAGCCCTCCATGTCATATTTCTCCCCGTCCATGGCACAGACAGACTACAGACATTGTCTCCGGCCCATCATGTAACCCCATCCTCACCCATGTCACATTTCTCCCCCTCCATTTGATTGCTCTAACACCTAAAGAAAAATTATTAATTTAAAAAACCTGATGTTTCTCCAGATGATCTTATGCTAAAAGTATTGGTAATAGAGTCTCAAAGGTCTATAGAAGCAGGTACACTATTTTTACAAACCTTTGAGACTCTATTAACACTACTATCAACATCAGGTCATTTAGAGAAACAGCATCTTTTTTTAATTATGTTTTTCCTTTAGGTGTTATAACATAACTTTCATTTGATTGCTGTAACACCTAAAGGAAAAATCATTTTAAAAACCTGCTGTGTCTCTAGATGACCTTATGTTGACAGTAGTGTTAATAGAGCCTCAAAGGTCTGTAAAAATAGGGTAACTGCTTCTATAGACCTTTCAGACTCTATTACCACTGCTATCAACATAAGGTCATCTTGAGAAACAGCAGGTTTTTAATTTGTTTTCCTTTAGGTGTTCAAGCAATCAAATAAGTTATGTTTTAACACCTAAAGGGAATTTTTTTTTTTTTTAACTTGCTCTTTCTCTAGGTGACCTTATGTTTATAGTAGTGCTAATAGAGTCTCAAGGGTCTATAAAAGCAGTTACCCTATTTTTACAGACCTTTGAGACTCTATTAACACTACTATCAACATAAGGTCTTCTAGAGAAACAGCAGGCTTTAAAAAATCCCTTTAGGTGTTAGAGTAAATTGCAATCAAATGAACGTTATGTGTTCAGATTAGGGCCAGAAGCAGACAAGCAGGGTTTCTTTAGCCTCTTGGCTATTAGTTTTTACATTCATAAAGCTCCACATTGAGCTTCCAGCAGCAGACAGATGCCAGGGCACTTCTGTGGTCACCTCACCTGGGCACATGGTCTTTGCTCAGCAGAGTCCTGCCATACATGCTGGGTAGATGCTAGAATGGATTTGTTAGAAGGGTCTGTGATGTCACTGGTCACATGCTCCTTCATGGTCACATGATCCACTGTGAGAACGCCTGCCTCCTGCTGTGTTCAGCTCCAGGGAGAAGGGGGTGTGAAAGGAAGGACCAATGGCAGGGCAGATATCTGATACTGGCCAATCAGCAGCCTCCTGCTCCTATCTGCGGCTTAGACAGAGTGAACACTGGCTGGGGAGGGGAGGGCGCCCGGCAGCGCTGCTGGCAAGTAAGTGATAGAAAAAAAAAAAGTTAGTTTTTCCGCCCACCCCTTTCTCTGTGCAGAGTGCGCCCTAAGGCAGCCGCTTGGTCTGCCTTATGGAAGCGCCGGCCCAGAACGGGAACGGCGTTCCTGCTGTGAAAAAAGTGCAGGAACGCCGTTCCCCCTCGACTCGACCCCTGGTTGTAACCATGAAAACGTGTAGTGTATAATGTGATGGAAAAATGAATGAAGCCAGCAAAGGAAGCAATATGGACAATCACAGTACATTAGTAAGTGCCTTGTATTAACTTTCTCTACATGATAAATGCCACTTGCTGAAGTGAGACAACCCCTTTAAACTAGAATGTGGGTATGACCTCCGGGGGCCGTTATCGGAACTGCCTGCTCCCGGAGACCGCATTTTATTTCAGACCGGCTCGCGCACAGGCACAGGTAAGGACTTACCTGTGCCTCGCCGGACTTGTCAGTTAAGATGGCAGATCACATGTGTTCGAGGGCGAACACTGTGAACTGGCCATCACTGTTAGTACGTGTGGGCCAATGTGTCCATTAGAAAATTCAACAGACTATCCCATACTGGAGCACAACATTTAGTTCAGTTATTTCATTTTCAAAATATAGAGAGATAGGGCAATGCCAGCAACAGAACGTGTTCTTCCTCTAGGAGAGGTTGAAATTACGGATAATGTGGTTCAATCAGGGCCTATTTACATAATTTTTTCATTTACATCATTTACATTTTTTCATGTTTAAAAGTGTCCATTTGTCTTAGACAAGTTTCCGTCGGGATCCATTTATTCAACAAGATAGACAGAGACTGTCTAATTTTCTGCACTGTTGAACATCAGATCCAGATAGATCATTTTTTTGTACAATGCAAGTCTATAGCAAACTGCTTGCTTTAGGATAGGCATCTTGTTGCACCATCATATCTGACATACATTCTTTTTATATGATTAACCACTTGTCTACCGCCACACGACTTTATACGTCAAGGTGGTAGGCTCTTATCTGTAACCCGGAGTATAAAAGCGTCAGGTTACATCGTGATCTGCCGGCGGTACGTGCCGCCGCAGAACGCGGTGACCGCTACAAGCGTCTATTACATTGTAAAAACTAAAAGCTGGCAGGGAGCGCTTTTTGTTAGGTAAGAGCGCCATCTGCTGGCTTTAAAATGAAATGTCAGCCTGCAGGCTGGAAATGAACCTCTTCCAGCCTTGACTGTGAAAGAAAGGGGTTAATTCACTTAAAGGGAGTCTGTCATCACAGTTTCACCTTTTTAACCCTTCCCATAGCTTTCTAGCAGCATTACAGTTGATAAAAACGTTACCTTTATAAGCAATTGTGGACTCATAAAACTGGCAAAAATCATCTTAGTAGGATATGCAAATAAGGGCTCGCAAGTGCCCAGGGGCGGCGTCAACCTCGTAGGTGCCCGATGTCCATTCCTGGTACGGCAACACAGTAACGGCGAGTTAGCCGGGGCATGCGCATTAATTACTGTGATGCCGTACCAGGAATGGACATCTCAGTGCGCATGCGCTGGCCGACGGACTCAGCGCGCAGGTGCGGGATCTTGGCGAGAGAAGAAGTAAGAAGATGGGCGGGCAGAGGGAAAAGATGGGCGGGCAGAGGGAAAGAGTGGGCGGAGGAAGCGACGATAAGGCAGAGCTGCCTGGGCACCTACGAGGTTGATGCCGCCCCTGGGCACTTGCGAGCCCTCATTTGCATATCCTACTAAGATGATTTTTGCCAGTTTTATAAGTCCACGATTGCTTATAAAGGTAAGGTTTTTATTAACTGTAATGCTGCTAGAAAGCTATGGGAAGGGTTAAAAAGGTGAAACTGTGATGACAGACTCCCTTTAAAAAAAGTAAATAAAAAAATAATTAAAAATTGATTTTAAAAAAACCTTAAAATTTCAAAATTTCCCCAAGCTGAATAACATAAAAAAGTCACTTTGAATCGGCTTGCTGTGTTTTGGCACTGTACAAGATTTTTCTGGCAGTACTGTGCTACAGAACCAGCAATAGAAAAATAGGCCGCTAAAATCCAAAATTTGCTCCAGTCTTATGAAGTCTTGTGGCGGGCCCAGCCAGTAGATAAATTACATAAATAGTGATTCTTTTCTGAGTACAATAGTATGGTAATGGTTTTAGAAATGCTATGTCTTGAAACGTTTTGTAATAGTTAGAAAAAAAATTGATAAGAAAGGAAAAATATTTTGTTTCATAATTTTCACTGTTTTCCCTTAAATATATATATTTTTTATATTATATCCATCATCTAATGGCACAAAAGAAAGTTGTAAGGTGTCTTGAGAAAAATATCAAAAACATGTAGGCTAGCTCAGAAACTAATCAGCTATTTGCAGTTATAGACTCATTGCTACAACTGAAAAACTGGCCTGGTAAGGAAGGGGATAAACACTCCGATAATGAAGTGGTTAAGAAAAAACACGAAGCATTTCAACAGGATTAAAAAACCTGATGTGAACCTTGCCAAAACAAATATATGCCAAATGACATCATATGTATAAGTATAGGATGTATTCAGAATACTGTACCTCTTCACAGTCTGTGTCCTCTGCAAATGTTGTGTCTTTTTCTTCCCAAACACATTTCATAATCTGGACTTTATGGAAGTGTGAAATGTCCTCAGTTTTCGTATTGGTGCGGCACATGTCCATACTGTCCATTCTTAAAAGTTTCAGTGACATACAGATACTGCCATTTAGTTCACAATTGTCTTCGCCATTCTGATTCTGATCCATTCTTTTATCTGCAATTAATGTGCCTTTTTGGTTTTCTAAGTCTCCGATACTTTGCCTAAAAATAATAAAAAAGAAATAACATATACATACAGTACATATATATTTTTATATATTGCACCAATCTGTCATGACAGTAACACCACCGACACCTGCCTAATATTGTGTAGGTCCACCCTGTGCCACCAAAACAGCTCCGACCCATCAAAACATGGACTCCGCTAAACCTCTCAAGGTGTCCTGTGGTATCAGGCACTTTAGCAGCAGATCCTTTAAAGGAGTTGTCTCACTTCAGCAAATGACATTTATTATGTAGAGAAAGTTAATAGAAGGCACTTACTAATGTATTGTCCACATGGCTGGCTTGGTTCATTTTTTCATTGCATTATACACTGCTTGTTCTAGGGCTTATGACCACTTAGCAATCCAGTAGTGATGGCAGTGCTTGGACACTATAATAAAAGGCGCTGGCCTCTGCAGTGGTCAGGGTTGGCAGGCGTGCACATGGGACGGCGCTTTTTTCTTTAACATGCAAGCACAGGCACTGCTGATGGATTGCAGGGTGGTCATAACACTGCTGGAAATAAGCAGTGTATAATGTGATGGAAAAATGAACCAAGCCAGCAAAGATTACAATATGGATAATCACAATACATTAGTAAGTGCCTTGTAGTTACTTCGGCTACATGATGAATGCCTTTATCTGAAGTGAGACAACCCTTTTAAGTCCGTTAAGTTGCAAAGTAGATTTCCCACGGATTTGATTTTTTTTTCCATAACATACTATACCACAGATCATTGATCGGCTTAAGACCTAGAGAATTAGGAAGCCAGGTCACTACTGTAAAATCTTTGTCAATTCCTCATATTAGCAGTCTTCTCTCTAAGCCTTGGCAGCTGCTGAGCGGGGTCGGCTTGAAGTTGGGCAATGCTTAGTCAAAGGTGGTCTATAGGACAATCAAAGAGATAATCGTCGTATATAATTTTATATGTACAGCTGGTATAAGTTATACATCTTCTTGTATATAGTGATATGGATCATGCTGGCATAACCTGGGTATCTCCTGTATATAATTATAAATGTACAGCTGGTATAAGTTATACGTACATCTTTTTGTATATAGTGATATGGACCATGCTGGTATAACCTGGGTATCTCCTGTACATAATTATATATGTACAGATGGTATAAGTTATAGGTCCTCTTGTATAAAGTGATATGGACCATGCTGGTATAACCTGGGTATCTCCTGCATACAATTATATATGTACAGATGGTATAAGTTATACGTCTTCTTGTATAAAGTGATATGGACCATGCTGGTATAACCTGGGTATCTCCTGCATACAATTATATATGTACAGATGGTATAAGTTATACGTCTTCTTGTATATAGTGATATGGACCATGCTGGTATAACCTGGGTATCTCCTGTATATATTATACAGTATATGTACAGCTGGTATAGGCTAATCATCTTGTATAAAGTGATATAGACCATGCTGGTATAACCTGGGTATCTCCTGTATATAATTATATATGTACAAGCCGAGCGAAACGCGCGTCGGGGTGAGTTCTCCAGAGGTCGAAGGTTTCTTCCCCTACTATACTCCATCAGGTATTGATCTGTTATCTGCTGTTATTAGGCTTTATATGGGTCTCATTATGCAATTGGTTGTCTATGATATTATTCTTCTTACCCTTCAATGGCTTTTGTAACTTCCTTGGTTCTTGCCTGCATTGTTTTTTACCTGGATCATTTGCAACATACTCCCTCCTCTGGTTTGTTGAGGAGTTTTTTTTTAAATGTTTTTTGGTTATACAAAGTCTAGGTGTGTGTCAAAGTAACATTTACCCAAGTTTCTGAAGTAAAATGTTGCCCAGAGTATCACACTGCCTCCATCAGCTTGCCTTCTTCTTTGGTGCCATCTCTCCCCAAGGTAAATGATGCACACTCACCCGGCTGTCCACATGATGTAATAGAAAACTTGACTAATCAGACCAGGCCGCCTCCTTCCATTGCTCCATGGTTCAGTTCTGATGCTCACATGCCCATTGCAATTGTTTTAGCTGGTAGACAGGAGCCAGCATGAGTACTCCGACCAGTCTGTGTTACACAGCCCCATACTCAGGAAACTGATGTGTTCTGACACCTTTCTATCATACCCAGCACTCACTGATTGTTACAGCAGCTCTTCTAAGGGATTGGAGCAGGTGACCTTAGCTGCCCTACCCACAAACACCACCGGTTGTCCTTACATGACTTACCTTACATTAATTAGCTTATTCTCTGACTTCTAACCAACACAACTTAATAGGGTTGTGCAAGAATGGGGGGGAGGGGGGGTGTTTGTCAAGTGGTAGGCAGGTTAGCGGACGCAGTATAGAGGCAAAGGACCAGGTTGTTATTCACACTTATAACATAACACAACAGTCACTTTTCAGGCTTGTGCTTGTTCACACACAGAAAAACAATAAAGTTCACCTGGTATCCTGGGTGTCAGTTCACACCCAGCTGAATGCTCAGCCTCAGAAAGTCCACTTGCAGGCTTTAAGGCAGCCTGTTCACCTGACACATGGTCTTCAGACCTCAGCACAGAGATCTCCAGAGCCTCACTGTCAGAGGGAGGTAGTCCACACCTGCCAAGACATGGCCTGGCACGTGGGAAGTAGTCACCCACCCAGTACTTTGACTACTCCCAGTAAGAGCCGTCCCGGATCAGCTATTTACAGCAATACTAAATAGCAAAGTGTCAATCAGCATTAGCTGCCGCTGACACATGAAAATACCGGCTCTTACTTCACCGAGGCCAGGAACCTCGGTGACACATACCTACCATCAATGACGAAACCCTTGTACCTTCCTACAATACATAGAATG
Source organism: Bufo bufo (assembly GCF_905171765.1). Lineage (NCBI taxonomy): Eukaryota > Metazoa > Chordata > Amphibia > Anura > Bufonidae > Bufo > Bufo bufo. Next base: position 365,436,994 of record NC_053393.1, on the reverse strand, counting down.
ATATGCAATTCTTTTGCACCTATCTATACACAAAGGATAAAGAACATAATACACAATTATATCAACACTTTAACTGGAGTCCTGACTACATCCAGAATAAAGAAGGTACTTACATCACCGATGGAGTTAACATCATCTGACAGACAGGGGCGTAGCTAAAGGCTCATGGGTCCTGGTGCGAGAGTTTAACTTGGGGCCCCCCTTTCCTCAGAGCTTTGTGGTAAGGGGCAGGGAAGCACATAGCTTTTGTACTGCCTGAAGAAAAAATTTAAACAGCACCCTCCCCCTTAATGCCAAATTCTTGATCTAACCCCTTCCCTCCAGCCAGAGGTGTAACTTGACCCGCATGCACTTTCTATAATACTGGTGTCTTCTTATGTGGCCCAAGGGTCCTTGGGCCCCCTCAGGCTCCTGGGCCCGGTAGTGACTGCTACCTCTGCAACCTTTATAGCTATGCCCCTGCTGACATCAGCTGGAAAGCCTTTCAGCAAAAGCAGTCAGAGTCTCCGTTGGGAAAACACTGATTAGGTCCCTGTACGAGACGTCCCCCTGTAGGATCAGCTTCTGACTTCTTTCCTGAAGGGTTACAGCTTTACACAGATTAAACGAAAAGCTCCATTCCCTAGTACAGGGGTCAGCAATCTTTGGCACTCCAGCTGCTGTGAAACTACAATTCCCAGCATACACAGGTACTTGGCTGTTCTTGTAACTCCCATGGAACCGAAAGGAGGATTCTGGGCGTTATAGTTTCAGAACAGCTGGAGTGCCGGAGGTTGCTGATCCCTGCCCTAGTGGAACCTAGCCAGCGCATGCGCTCCATAATTGTCACTGTGTACGTGTTGTTCATCTGCTATCACCGTGGACCTTGGAGCGACTAGCTCCCAGGTCCGCAATGAGTCAGAATCCTAAAACAAAATTGAGAAAATATGTAGACAAAGTTTTACTCCCTTGCACATGCATTCACAGGTCTTAAAATTAAATTTAAATGAACAGATACAAAATGATCAGAAACTACATCTTCACGCTTTAGAGGGTTGCCAAGACCCCCCTCCTATTCTTGCACAACACCTTTAACCATTGGTAACATAATTAGGTAGATTTATTATTGCAAATGCATTGGAATTCTGTCTCAAACTGAGTTTTGCAGACATATTTTGCTTCAGCCAACAAGGGGTGTGAAAGGGAGTGTGTCAGAAGAGGAAGTGTGGCATTAAATGCACCAATATGCAGATGAGTGATTCTGTCACAAAGTAAACCACATAATAAGAGATAAAAACTTTTCTTCCAGAATCTGCCACTGTGATAAATCTGGTGCATTTTAGACAAACATACAGCCAATGTCATTAACTATCCTTAGGGTAAAGATAGTGACAATGTGGCCCCCACAGAGCCCTGATCTCTAGATCATTGAGTCTGTCTGGGATTACATGAAGAAACAGAAGAAGGTCCAAAGAAGACCTGTGGTTAGTTATCCAAGATGTTTAGAAAAACCTCCCTGCAGAGTTCCTTCAAAAACTGTGTGTTAAGTGTACCTAGAAGAAGTGATGATGTTTAGAAGGCAGAGGTGGTCAGACCAAATATTGATTTGATTTAAATTTCTCTTTTCTTCATTAACTTTGCATTTTGCTACTTATAAAAATAAACTATTAAAGGGGTTGGTCACTCTCTGGCTACAAGTGACCAATGTGTATATAGGTTGACTATATGGAACCTAATAATATAATCTTTGTTGAAATTCTGCTCAATTTTCTTTATTTCATAAGGTGTGCCCCCTTATTTGCCAAGTGATTTTTTCTGCTGTCCACACAGGTGTCTATAAAATGGCCGCTGAAGGAGGGTCATGTGACCAGGCTAATCACCCCCATGTGATTTCTCCTGCATTCTAACACACTGTATCTGCAATTCCCAACAGTGCAAGTTCAGATGGCAGAAGTACTGTGTATTTGAACAAAGGAGACATCACATGGAGGTGATTTGCTTAGTCACATGACCTTCCATCAGCTGCAATTTTATGGACAAGACCTCTGTGTGGACAGCACAAAAGACTTGGCAAAGAAGGGGGCATAGCTTATTAAATATAGAAAATTGTGCAGAATTTTAACAAAGAGTATTTAACAAAGAGTAAGTGCCATACAATCATCTTACAAACACATTGGTCAACAGTAACGAGAAAGTGGCCAAACCCTTTAACACTTCTACTTTTGAAAACTTTCACATCTGCTTTTTCCTTTCCAGTATTGAGATCCGTCATAATCTCAAAACCGGAAGAAGCCGCTTCAGTTTTGTACTGATTCATTATCAATGGGGACAAAGCTGAACTGAACAGAATAGAATACACCAAAATGCATTCCCATGTCGGACACAAAAACACTGCAAGGAGAGTTTTTGTATGTGTCATGTGATACTGATCAAGATGGATCAGGCATAAAACACAATGTAAGTCAATGGTGCCGGACAGTGGCGTGGGGTGGGGGAAGGGGATACGGTTCACGGGGGTGCCACTGCCAGGCCCAGAAGCAATGAACGTTTCCATCAATACAGTGTCACGGGTGAAGTTTGCAGATAGCTGTAACTTATGAATAAACGAGCGACTGGCTTGATCCCAAACTAAGGAGCTTATAGGTGAGCCCTATAAAACCCTAAGAGCTCTCCCTGACTGCTATGCACATGCAAGGGAAGGGTCTCGATGGTAGACGATTGCATGCCCATGTACCTAAGTCTGTGTGACACCTGAAAACCCTATAATAGTGAGGGGACACGACCACCGGCTCCCTGCACTTAATACGGACGGAGTCAGGGTCACCTAGAATCAAGCCAGCAAGGAAACACAATAAAGTAAAGGACTTATCTGAGCAAACAGCAGCAGCCTCCAGCAGTGAACACTTCATCCAGGAAGTAGTATAAACCGCAAAGTGAGGCAGTATGGGAAGGAATATAAAGGAAGACGATTAGTCTAAATAAGTGACACCTGGCAGAAGGAAAGGAGATGAGAAGGTCTGCCAGACCTTCTCACAGCACTGGCGGTGACAGTACCCCTCCCTCTACGGGTGGACTCCGGACACTCAGAGCCCACCTTCTCAGTATGAGACCTATGGAAAGCCCTGATGAAACGAGAGGCCTTAATGTCCGCCACTGGGACCCACATCCTCTCCTCAGGACCATAACCCTCCCAATGAGCGAGGTACTGAAGAGAACTGCGGATAATGCAAGAATCCACAATCCTAGAGATCTGAAATTCAAGATTACCATCAACAATAATCGGAGGAGGAGGCAAAGAGGAGGGTACAGTGGGTTGGACATAAGGTTTTAATAGGGACTTGTGAAAAACATTATGGATCTTCCAAGTCTGAGGAAGATCAAGACGGAAGGCAACGGGATTGATGACGGACAAGATCTTGTAAGGCCCAATAAACTTAGGACCCAACTTCCAGGAGGGAACCTTCAGTTTGATATTCTTTGTAGACAACCACACCAGATCACCCACATTCAGGTCCGGACCAGGCACACGTCTCTTATCCGCCACACGCTTATATCTCTCACTCATCCTCTTCAGATTACCCTGAATCTTTTGCCAAATAAATGACAAAGACGAGGAAAATCTCTCCTCATCAGGTAAACCAGAAGACCCCTCTCCAGAGAATGTCCCAAACTGCGGATTAAACCCATATGCACCAAAAAATGGTGACTTATCAGAGGACTCAGCAAGGGACAAAAAAGAATACCAATCCTCCTGATTCTCCGCCACAAAACAGTGCAGATATGTCTCCAGATTCTGATTGACGCGTTCGGTCTGACCATTCGACTGTGGGTGAAAAGCAGAAGAGAACGACAACCGAACCCCCAAGCGAGAACAGAAGGCCTTCCAGAATCTGGAAACAAATTGCGTGCCCCTATCAGAAACGATGTCTGAAGGAATGCCATGCAATTTAACAATATGATCAACAAACGCTTGCGCCAGCGTCTTAGCATTGGGTAACCCAGTAAAGGGAATGAAATGTGCCATTTTGCTAAAACGACCAGAATCACAGTCTTCCCCGAGGAACGAGGCAGGTCCGTAATGAAGTCCATGGACAGATGCGTCCAAGGACGAGAAGGAATGGGTAACGGGAGGAGAGAACCTGATGGCCGTGAATGAGGGACCTTGGCACGAGCTCAGGTCTTGCAGGCTGCCACAAAACCCTCAACCGTCTTACGAAGAGCCGGCCACTAGAATCTCCGAGTAATGAGATCCACTGTGGCTCTACTCCCCGGGTGCCCAGCAAGGACAGTATCGTGCTGCTCCTTAAAAACCTTGCGTCGTAAAGCGAGAGGCACAAACAACCTCCCAGGAGGACAAAGATCAGGAGCCTCTGCCTGGGCTGCCTGAACCTCTGCCTCCAAATCAGGATAAAGAGCAGAGACGACCACCCCTGTAGCCAAAATGGGACCCAGGTCTTCAAAGTTTCCCCCTCCCAGAAAACAACGTGACAGGGCATCCGCCTTCACATTTTTAACCCCAGGGTGGAACATAACAACAAAATTAAACCTAGAAAAGAACAAAGACCATCTGGCCTGTCTCGGGTTCAGACGCTTGGCCGATTCCAAGTAGGCCAGATTCTTATGGTCGGTAAACACAGTAATAGGGTGTTTGGCTCCCTCTAACCAATGGCGCCATTCCTCAAAAGCTAATTTGATGGCCAACAACTCCCTATCTCCCACATCGTAATTTCTCTCTGCAGAGGATAGTTTCCTTGAGAAAAAGGCACACGGTTGCCATTTGGCAGGAGAGGGACCCTGAGATAAGACCGCACCCATACCCACCTCAAAAGCATCCACCTCAACAATAAAAGGTAGAGAGACATCAGGTTGTACCAAAATGGGAGCGGAAGCAAAACTCTCTTTAATACTAGAAAAGGCTTTAAGCGCATCTACCGACCACGAGGAAAAATACACCCCCTTTTTAGTCATATCAGTGAGTGGATTAACAACAGAGGAGTCATTCAAAATGAACTTTCTGTAATAATTGCAAAACCCAAAAACCGCATCAGCGCCTTCTGATTCTCAGGAAGCTTCCAATCAAGCACAGCGCGGACCTTCTCAGGGTCCATCCGAAAACCAGAAGCGGAGAGAAGAAAACCAAGAAATTGAATCTCCGGAACCGCAAACACACATTTTTCCAGTTTAGCGTACAATTTATTCTCCCGCAGAATCAGCAAGACCTGACATAGATGGTCCTGATGAGTCTTGAAATCAGGAGTAAAAATCTAAATGTCATCTAGATACACCAGTACAAATTTCCCCATTAAATGATAAAAAATGCTGTTCACAAAATGTTGGAAGACGGCCGGAGCATTCATCAAACCAAAGGGAATAACCAAATTCTCGAAATGACCGTCAGGGGTATTGAAGGCCGTCTTCCATTTGTCCCCTTCCCTGACCCTGACTAGGTTGTATGCCCCTCTTAAGTCCAACTTAGAAAAAACTTTAGCCCCAACAATCTGGTTGAACAGGTCCGGGATCAGAGGAAGCGGATATGGGTCACGAATCGTGATACGGTTCAGCTCCCTGAAATCCAGACAAGATCTTAAAGAAGTATCTTTTTTCTTAACAAAAAAAAAACAGCGGCAACAGGTGACTTCGAGGGTCGGATGTGTCCCTTTCTCAGGCTCTCAGAGATATAAGTACGCATAGCGACCCTTTCAGGTTGGGAGAGATTGTATAGTCGTGATTTTGGCAGCTTGGCGCCTGGGATGAGATTAATAGGGCAGTCGTACTCCCGGTGAGGGGGCAACTCCTGGACACCACTCTCGGGAAAACACATCTGAAAATTCAGCGAGAAAAGATGGCACAGTCTTAGTAGAAACCTCTGAAAGAGATGCCATGAAGCAATTCTCTCTGCAAAACTCACTCCAACCATTTAATTGCCTTGCTTGCAAATCAATGGTGGGGTTATGTTTAGTGAGCCAGGGTAGCCCCAACACTAGAGGAGTAGGTAATCCGCTTAAGACGAAACATGACATATCCTCAACAAGAGCGTCACCCACAGTCAAACGGATATTGTGAACTATGCCCCTTAACGATCTTTGAGAAAGTGGAGCGGAATCCATAGCAAAAACAGGTATATCCTTTTCCAAAGTGCATACCTGGAAACCATGCGCTGTTGCAAATTGATTATCAATGAGATTGACAGCTGCTCCACTATGTACAAAAATCTCACAAACAATGTTCTTGCTGTCTAGCGCCACCCTGGCAGGTAGGACAAAACTGGAACTACAAGCAAACGGCAAACCTTCAATTTCCGGATCAACCTTGCCAATAGTAGCAAATGGAAAGGTTTTAGAGGGTTTTTTTTGTTTTGTTTTTATTACCCTCAGAAAACTTCATGAATCTCCTAGAGGGGCAAACATTAGCTAAATGATTTATACCCCCACAACAGAAACAAACCCTCCTCTGAGAGCTGAATTCTCTACTATCAGAGGAAAGCAAACCCAGCTGCATGGCCTCCTCCTCAGAGGGGATTGAGACAGACTGAGACCCCTGCGCACTGAATGAGACAGCCCCACTGTCCTTGGGCTGAATGTGACAGGAAAGAGTAGTCTCCTCTCTCTCTCTAAGACGCCTGTCAATACGAACAGCTAGAGACATGGCTGACTCTAACGACGCTGGTCTCTCATGAAAAGCGAATGCATCTTTCAATCTTTCCGAAAGACCATGGCAAAATTGATTTCGGAGTGCAGCATCATTCCAACCAGTATCAGCTGCCCATCTCCGAAATTCAGAACAATATATCTCTGCGGAGTGTTTACTCTGGCATAAAAAACGCAGTTTAGATTCAGCCAGAGCAATACGATCCGGGTCATCATATATCTGCCCCAGGGCTACAAAAAATTCATCCACCGATCGGAGGGGCCGTGCCCCCACCGGCAGCGAAAAGGCCCAAGACTGAGCATTATCCCTGAGCAGCGAGATGATGATCCCCACCCTCTGCCCCTCATCACCAGAGGAATGGGGAAGTAGGCAAAAATGGAGTTTGCAAGCCTCTCTAAAGCGAACAAAATTCTCACTACCCCCGGAGAACGTATCCGGAAGCGAGATCTTAGGCTCGGAACAAACTCCATGAACGCCAGCCGAACCGGTCACCTGAAACTGAGACACAGTTTTACGGAGATCTGCTACCTCCAGCGAAAGACCTTGCTTGCGGTCAATCAAGGCTGAAACCGGATCCATGCTTAAGACGGTTATGGCGGTTTATAATGACACAGTGAAGTTTGCAGATAGCTGGAACTTTTGAATAAACGAGCGACTGGCTTGATCCCAAACTAAGGAGCTTATAGGTGAGCCCTATAAAACCCTAAGAGCTCCCCCTGACTGCTATTCACATGCAAGGGTCTCGATGGTAGACGATTGCATGCCCACGTACCTAAGTCTGTGTGACACCTGAAAACCCTATAATAGTGAGGGGATACGACCACCTGCTCCCTGCACTTAATACGGACGGAGTCAGGGTCACCTAGAATCAATAAAGTAAAGGACTTATCTGAGCAAACAGCAGAAGCAGCCTCCAGCAGTGAACACTTCATCCAGGAAGTAGTATAAACCGCAAAGTGAGGCAGTATGGGAGGGAATATAAAGGAAGACGATTAGTCTAAATAAGTGACACCTGGCAGAAGATGACGTCATCGTGCGCCTGTTCCGGGACTCAGTAACACAGTGTTAGGACTCTGCGAGCAAGCGCAGGTGAGTATTTAGCTTTTAGGGGTTTTTATTTTTATTTTATGTGCCAACTTTGGAGGACATGAGGGGGGTGCACACAGGAGGATTACTGTATGGAGAAAGTGCGGGAGAAATTACTGTGTGGGGGAAATTGCTATATGGGGGCAGCATGGGGGGCCTTGCTATTGGGGAGGCACTGTCACGCCTTGTCCTGTGAATGTGCGGAGGTCTGTCAGACTGGCTGCACATGTCTGACTTCTCTGTTTGTTTTGGTTTGAGCTGGATCCACCTTCCCTCAGGTGTACTGGGTTTGATTGATAGTGAGGCTATTTATCCCTTCTTCCCCCAGTGGCCTGTGCGGGTTATAGTTCTTTCCTGTGAGCTCTGGATGTGTGGTGGATCGTCTGCTCCAGCTCTGCTCAAGGTAAGTCCTCTCCGTTATTTCCCAGTGTGTCTTTTACCTAGGCCTCTAGGGAGACGCTTGCTTCCTCCGGGTTTGAAGAAGCAAGTTGCCTCTTCCCTTTTCCCTACAGCTTAGGGTTTGCCCAGGGTGTATAGGTTTAGGCACGAGGGCATGTGCATATCCACCATTAGGGTATGCATATGAGCACAGCAGTTTAGGGAAAACTTTTAGGGATCGCTAGGAGGTGACCCTTTTCTCCCTAGCTTTTGGGCCTAGTCATTTGTTCTGTTTGTTATCCTGTGTTTGGTTATTTCCCCGCTTACCTACATATTGTGACAGGCACTGTAGGGGAAATTCTATTATTTCTGGGGACACTATACAGGGATTATTGCCTGGAGCACAATATAGGGTGTTATTATTACTGGGGGCACTGTAGGGGACATTATAACTGCTGTGGACACTATAGGGACATTTGGGCTAATTTATCAAACTGGCGTAAAGTAGAACTGTCTTAGTTGCCCATAGCAGCCAATCAGATTCCGCCTTTCATTTTTGACAGCTTTTTTGGAAATCCAGTTCTACTTTACACCAGTTTGATAAATGACCCCAATTATGTCACAATTTTTTCAGCAGTATAGTACCTGGGGCATTGAGGGGCACAACGGGCACAGTATTGGGGGTGGCAGCAGGATGACACTGTGGGGACACCAGGATGGGGAGGTTGATGGAAAATTTTTAAATCTAACGTGTCTGTATTACAAACTCTGTAGAGACGAGATGCGGCTGAAAGAATTTGTCATGGCGGTCTAACGGAGGAGAAGAGGAAAGAGAAGGTCTACATGACAGATGTCCCTGGATGTAAGAGGTATGTGGTCAAGTATTGGGGGGGGGCCCAAACACCCTAGGCACGCCACTGGTGCCAGATCCGTTTTCTCGGACACACAAAAAAAATAAAAACGGATCCAGCGCCCATTGGCTTACAATGGTTTTAGTGCCGGATCCGTCTTGGTCAATTTAGAGATAATACAACATGATCTGTTCAGAATGTATGCAACCGGTTGTATTATCATAACGGGAGCGTGTTTGCTGATCCATGATGGAAGTGAAAGTAGCCTAACTTTGCTTAATTCTTTCCACACCTGCCTAAATATTTTGCACAGTACTATATATGAGGAAATTGCATAACTTAACTATACAATGCTTTATTTACATGAACTGTAAAACACCTTTAACATTTAACACTCATTGAGACCTGAGATTTTGTTTCATTAACTCCAAAGTGGAACCTTATGTGTGAGGGTTTCTGGTGCGTACAAATTTGGTCCAGTGGACTTACTTTGCTCAGAACTGTTACCAATATAAGCATCAAGAATATTTGATAAGCTGAAGTTAAACATGAATTTGTTTCTCTTGACGCTGTTAATTATAGGTCGTAAACATTTTCAGCACTTTCACAGATACTGGCACAAAGATATCAGTTAGATCTTTAGACAGGCATGGATTTTAGTTACACTGAAAGTTAGACTGAAAGATGACACAAGGTCCATTGAGTTCAGATATTAGGCTTTGGCATTCTCTTCTTTCTTACAGAATGTCAGTCCAGAGATAGGAAAGAGAGATTCTGTTCTACAGCCAGACTAACAAATACCCATCTAGGTTTTTATAAACCAAATAGGAGCCAGCTGTACAAGGTTTATTTTACTGATATCTGTCGAACATAATGGGGGTCATTTATGAAGTGAAGTATGCCACTTTTTGGTGAACTTTTGTCACAGATTTGGTCGCAATGGGGATTTGCAGCCGAATCGGCGACTTTTCCCTTGCTCACGCCACTTTCCGAGGTGGTGGAAAAAGGGGTGTGGGCGGGCTGGCTAGTCTCATTTATCATTTTCTACGCCTGTTTTTGGTGTAGAAAATGACTTATATCTACGCCAGCAAGGGAGCTGGCATAGATTTAAGCAAGTCAAACGAAAAGCACCTAAGTTATGTTGAGGCCGACGCATCAAATGCCGGTCTTAATAAATGACCCCAAACATGTTTTAGAGACAGATATAAATATATACAGTGCTGTGCAAACAATTTATGCAGGTGTGGAAAAATGCTGCAAAGTAAGAAAGCTTTCAAAAATACAAGGGTTAATAGTTTATTTTTAACAAGTAACTAAATGCAAAGGGAATGAAGAAAAGAGAAATCTAAATCCAATCAATATTTGGTCTGACCACCTTGCCTTCAAATCATCATCAGTTCTTCTAGGTACACGTACACACAGTTTTTGAAGAAACTTGGCAGGGAGGTTGTCCCAGACATCTTGAAGAACTAACCAGAGATCTTCTGTGGATATAGGCTTGTTCAACTCTGTCTCTTCATGTAATCCCAGACAGACTCGATGATGTTGAGATCGGGGCTCTGTGGGGACCATATCATCACTTCCAGGACTCCTTGTCCTTATTTACATGGGCTGTATGTTTGTCGAAGGGAAGTACTGTATAAATACTTTCCACACGTTCAAATCACTTGACGCACTTCCTAAAGTTCAAATGTAAAACAACATAATGTATAGTCCTTAAAAAGCAAAGTATATGAAAAAAATAAAAATAAAGTGCCAATTATAATCTTGATGGTTAGTCACCATGAAATCAGTTTGCACAATATAATGCTGGTAAGGCAACACGCCAATCCAAACGTTTTGGTCCCTCCCGAACCTTTTTCATAGTGTCACAATTGTATATATGTGCACCAGCCGCACTGTAATGGATAGTGTCCGAACACACTGACTGTCAGCTCCGTGCCTCACCATTGCCCAGCCTGTGCTGTCCCCAGCCTCAGGTACTATGTGGTGACATATTGTGCCTGCTGGGCTGTGTAGGATGAGCATGCAGGATGTGGAATTGGCCTCTGTGCTCCTGCTACACAGTACAGAAAGCATGATGTGTCACAGTATCATGACTGCTGGGGAGTGCAGGATGTGCTCCGATCATCGGGGGAATGGGGCTAGGTGAGTATTAAGAGTTTTTTCATTAACAGTACAATGGGGCACTATGGAGGCATAACTACTATATGGGGGCATAAAAACTGTGTGGGGGCATTATGGGCCATAAATAGTGTGTGGGAGCACTATGGGGGTATATATACTGTGTAGGGGGCACTGAGGGGGTATAAATACTGTATGAGGGCACCGTTGCGATTATTTGGCCTTTTCAAAAGTTGGGAGATATTCTGCATCACATCTTACAATACTGCAGACCTATGTTTAAAGAACCTGTGGCTCTCAAACTGTTGGAAATCTACAACTCCCATCATGTCCCAACAGCCTGCAGGCATCAGGGTATGATGAGATTTGTAGTTTTGCAATAGCTGGAGAGCCACAGGTTGGTAAACCTAGGTCTACAGTATTGTAAAAAGCAATGTAGTAAAATGAAAATTGTGCCGTGATTGGTTGCGGGGATGAGAAGCAGAGTGAGAAGCAGTGTGGAATTTTGGTGCAGACAGTCGCGCTGCAATTTCACAGAAAATCCGCCGACAGCCATGTCCTTTCTGCCTCCCGTTCTTTCTCAGCATGGTTGTGGCTTTATCCCTCCGCTCGCGATCCTCAGCACTGTCTCCCATTGAGATATATGGGAGGCAGAGAGGATGCGGAAGTCGGAGGGTTTTCGGCACGGCTGTCTGCGCCAAAAGCTGCCATGTGAACGTCCTCTTACAGTTACATGCATGTAGTCCTATACTCCATGGGGTCTGTACTTAACCTTCCAATTTATTACAAAGGCACAGGGCAGATTTATCATAAACCAGCGGCATCATCAACTGTTGCATGTATGCTGTACAGACTGTCTTCCTTTGCTTTTTCGTGATTTTTTGAAAAACCAAATAAAAATGATCTGATTTAAAAATAAACCAGCGGCATACACCGGTCTATGATACCCAGGCGTGCTGCTGGAGGTGTCGTCATAAATTATCAGCAGCATCCAGCAGTCCACGTTCCTATACTCATATATACACCAACACATAGCTGATGAAGATTTCAGTGTTCTTTTATGTCAGAAAACATTTTTTTTTTTCTCTCAGATGTTATATAAATTCAGCAGATAAAAAAAAATCATGACATGTTCCATCAGAACGTGGACTATAGAGTAGTGTTGGGCGTGAATATTCGAATCGCGAATATCGCCACTTCGAGAATTCACAAAGATTTAGAATATAGTGCTATATATTCGTATTCACGAATATTGTAGATTTTTTTTTTATCTGAACACATGATCCCTCTCTGCTTCTGGCTTGTGGGCCAATGAGAAGGCTGCAATGTCTTTGTCTGAGCTTAGCAACATCCCTAGCAACCAATAGGAAAGTTGCCTACCCCTTACTATATAAGAACCTCTCCAGCAGCCATTTTCTGTAGTTTTATGGAGTTCTGAGATAGACAGCAGTGTCATTGCTGTGCTCTGTGCTTTACTGTTTAAAGAGGACCTTTCACTAGAATAAAACATCTAAACTAACTATACAGACATGGAGAGCGGCGCCCAGGGATCCCCCTGCATTTACTATTATCCCTGGGCGCCGCTCCGTTCGCCCGGTATAGCCTCCAGTATCTTCATAGTTAGGCTCCACCCAGGGGAACCTGCCGGCGTCTCCTTCTCCTATGCTGTAGCGCTGGCCAATCGCAACGCTCAGCTCATAGCCTGAGAGAAAAAAAAGCCTCTCAGGCTATGAGCTGAGCGCTGCGATTGGCCAGCGCTACAGCATAGGAGAAAGATGCCGTCAGGTTCCCCTGGGTGGAGCCTAACTATGAAGATATCGGAGCCTATACCGGGAGAACGGAGCGGCGCCCAGGTATAACAGTAAGTGCAGGGAGATCCCTGGGTGCCGCTCTACACGTCTGTATAGTTAGTTTAGATGTTTTATTCTAGTAAAAGGTCCTCTTTAATTACATTAGATAGTTAGTTAGTTAGTTAGCTTATATATACAATACAGATAGTTAGTGGGAGATAGTCAGTGTAGGTTAGATAGTGATATAGTGTAGCTGATAGGTTCCGCTGTCCATACATACATGCTACAGACATAGTGCTGTGATGTCACAAGTTCACAACAATACTTAGTGCACCAATCAGTAATATGTAGCCAGACCTGCTAAAATGTGAAGTTGCACGTGTTTCGCCAAAATATGCGCATCATTAATTGCCGATTTGCGCAATCGCGAATATATTGGAGCACTCTATCTGCATATAAAGCTATTGTACTGTTCTGCCGTGCCAACCAAACATCTAGCAGCTTGAAAAATGTACCAAAAGTGACCCACGCCTGTATTGCTAGCGCAATACGCGCATATTACATTGACGATTTTCGCAATCAAGAAAATAATGGAGAATTCTCGAATTTGCAAATTTATGACGAATATTTGGCCAAATGTCGCAAATTCGAATATTGCCCCTGCCGCTCATCACTACTATAGAGGTGTTCTCCACTATAAGCAAAGCTTGAACATCTCCATTGAAGTAAATGGAACTGCTCACAGGCACATGCCAATGATATCTTATGACTTTATCCCAGGCAGAAAAAAATATGATAGTGGAGGTAAGCTTTTAATAATGTTTGGAGTCAGGCAGTGTTCATTTTGACAGGAACATTTCATTGTGCTCACCTCTGACCTGGTTTGCAATGTACGGTAGTAAAACAGATATGGCTCAGAGTAACTGAGCAGCTAGATACGGCATGACTTGGCTTAAATGCAATGGCTAAAAACAACATTGTACCTTCTCCGAGATGACAGTGAACCCAGGCGCACCTGACAAGTGTAATATCACTCCTAATAAAGTGCATTTAAGGCTCTCACTTGAGTTATGATGTATTATAATATGAATAAGACGCTAAACAGATTTGTAGGGACAATATTATTTGACAACACGTAAGCGTTGTGAACATATCAAGACCAAAAAGTATAATTAATGGGGTTATCCAGATTTTTTAACGTGATGGCCTATCACTAGGTGATCGGCCGGGGTCCAACACCCTGCACCTCCACTGATCAGCTGGTCTGTATAGCTCTGTCAATGTAAGTCAGCGCCAAAGCTACACGGTGCCAGCAACATTGTAACAGCGGGATCTCACTACTATGGCGCTGCTTCCATTGAAATCAATGGTAGCAGTGCTGCATTAGCGAGCTACCCCTGTTACAGTGTTGACAGTGCCGTGTAGCTCTGGTGCTGACTTAAATCGCCAGAAAATGGCATTTAGATTTTTTTCTTCATTACATTGCTCACAGTGCAGAATATTTTTTTTAACATTTTAATTGTTTGGACAATTTTGGACATAGCGATACAAATTATGTTTATTTTTATATGTAAAATTGAGAAAGCAGGCTGATTTAAATTTTTTGTACTTTTGAAAAATATATATTTGAAAATATTTTTTAACTTTTTTCACTTTTATTTTTAGTCCCCCGGAACCTGAGTGTGCTATTTATTGCTATTGCAGTCTTTGGGTATCCTCTGTACTCCCTAAAAAATGGAGGGGGGGGGGGGGGGTTGGCAACCTGCCCCTCCTGGGCAGACCCGCGAAGCTCTGCTTCTTGGTGCTGGCTCCCCGCTCCTTCTTTACCCGGCCCTGGCTGCTCCGATGCACTCCCAGGATGTACACTTTCATTCTGGCGGCGCTGGGTCTAATTTTTCTACTTTAATATGAGGCAATTGGCATTTCCCACAAAGGGGCTTTTTGCCTTCCTCTGCGTCAGCATTGTAGTGTTATAGGTTGAACAGACGGGTCTGTGCCTTTTCCTAATGGTACCAACTATATTAACCTCAAATAATCCACAGCAGTTCTATTCAATTTCTTTTCTCTTTCTTGGCTGCATCTTAAAGGGAAACTGTCATCACTGAGATACACCCTAAACTGCCCACAGTATCTCACAGAGGAAGTCATCTGGTTTCTAATGATGTAAGATATATCGGAATGGCTCACCCTCCAAGTTGTAATGAAAAAGGGTGCTCCCCCTAAAAAGGTTACCCCAAACCTTAAAAGAAGATAAATGTATAATAGGATAAGAGGGGCACACCTACATCTAATTCACATCGATCACTAGACGGTAATATATTTGTAAAAGAATTTATTAAATATACATATGGTACCTGATGAATCTAAAATACATAAAACTATGCTATAAATTAAATGAATACAGATAAAATGTGGTAATACTAAGGGTTAATAACGTCATGCACTAGATATATTATAATAAATGTCTCTAGTGAGATTGTTAAAACTCGATATAGTAAATAAAATGCAGTCACTATATTGGTCCGTGATATGGAATTCTTCCAAGAAAGAAAAAAATATAGATGCGTTAATCTTTCAGTATAGGAAAATATAGTCCTTTGTGTGTGATTACATACAATCCTTTTTGTAATGGTAACTTCGTTTCACAGTTATAGCTCCGCTAGTACACTGTGATACAATATAGCCAGACAATACACTGTGAAATTTTGAAATTGTATCTCTATTTTCCATTAATTCTTGTGGAACACCTAAAGGGTTAACAAAGTTTGTAACATCAGTTTTGAATACCTTGAGGTGTGTAGTTTATAGAATGGGGTCATTTTTGGGTGGTTTCTATTATGTAAGCCTCGCAAAGTGACTTCAGACCTGAACTGGTCCTTAAAAATTGGGTTTTTGATTTGCTTCTAAACTTCGAAGCCTTGTAACATCCCCAAACAATAAAATATAATTCCCAAAATGCTACAAACATGAAGTAGACATATGGGGAATGTAAAGTAATAACTATTTTTGGAGGTATTACTATGTATTATAGAAGTAGAGAAAGTAGAGAAATTGAAACTTGGAGATTTGCAATTAAAAGTTTTTGATACGTATTAAGGCCGATTCATTGGCCTGCATTTGTGGGAGGGGCGCCCTGCCCTATATCTTGCACGCACCTCTCTCCAGGGGACGGACGGCAGCAGTGTTCCTGTTTCCGGCTGTCGGCGTCAGCGTTTCCCAGACAACAGTACGTCACTTCCGGTCAAGCGCTTCGTCCGTGCTCCGGCGTCCGGTTCGCTCCTCGTGCGGCGGGTAAGTAACCTCTGCCTCTCCGTACGTTGCCTCGCTAGTCCGGTCGGTGGGGTCGGTCTCTCTAAGGTGAGAGAGGGACATCCCCACACCGGCTCGACCGTCTGGCAGCACGCCCCGCTCCCACGTGACTGGCACGCAGGCAGCAGGAGTCAGCGGCACTCCGGTCTCGTTTTCATTCACATGTGATGTTAGTCACATAGGGGAGTATTGTTGTATATCGGACCATAGGGGGGTTAATAGGAGTTAAGTACATGAATGCAGTTATATGAGGAGGGGGGAGTGGGGGGCTATTTTGTCACAGCGTAGTAGTAGCGCACCTATTTATATGCTCCAGGTGGTATACCGATGACAGTGACGTCATCGGTGGCACGGTGAGCTCAGAGGTGCTGGGGGTATTTTCCCGAGTCCAGGCCTTAACCAGGCGCAGCCTCCAAATAGTACTTTGGCGGCAGGCCACGTGGCTGCCGGAGGTGTGTTCTTTGGTTTGTTACCCTTCTTTTTTAAATTGTACTTCACTGAAAATAATGATGCCTGAGAAACTGGTCATTAGGGGATTGTCACGGAACCATGAACCAGACGTACAACAAGAGATAAATGAAAATAAGAAGGCTTTATTGAAAATAAAGCTGTAAAGCAAAAGTCCAAACGGATGGTGAAACCGAGCAGAGTCTTTGCGAAGCCAGAGGTCAGGAACCAGAAGGGTAGTCAGACGAAGCCAGGATCAGGAACCAGCAGGGTAGTCAGACGAAGCCAGGATCAGGAACCAGCAGGGTAGTCAGACGAAGCCAGGATCAGGAACCAGCAGGGTAGTCAGACGAAGCCAGGATCAGGAACCAGCAGGGTAGTCAGACGAAGCCAGGATCAGGAACCAGAAGCAGCAGCAGTCTTAGAAGCATGTGAACACAAGAGGACCAAGCAAGGAACTGAAGCCACAGACCTCCTATATATATGAGCTAGGCATCCAGCTCCTCCCAGGGGGAGGAGGAGCCGGAGGGTGGAAGGCTACAAGAAACCCACAACCAAGATGGCCGCCAGCACATGTCAAACGAAGGAGAGCAGCAAGCAGGTAAGACCATGACAGTACCTCCCCCTCAAGGACCCCTCCTCCGCGGAGCACAAAACGGTTTCTGAGGGAAGCGTGCGTGGAAGGCTCGGAGCAAGGCAGGAGCATGGACATCTGCGGAGGGAACCCAGGAACGCTCCTCTGGACCATAACCACGCCAATGGACCAAAAACTGCAACCGACCGCGGACCAGGCGTGAGTCCAGGATATTGCTCACCTCATATTCCTCACGATTGCCCACTTGGACCGGACGAGGCCGAGGAACCGAGGAAGTGAAACGATTACACACCAGTGGCTTCAACAGGGAGACATGAAACACGTTGGAGATCCGCATGCCAGGAGGAAGCGCAAGGGCATAGGCTACCGGGTTTACCCTGCGAAGCACTCGGAAGGGACCAACAAAGCGAGGCGCCAGCTTGGGAGTGGGCACTCGAAGGTTGAGGTTGCGGGTGGACAACCATACACGGTCTCCGACCTGGTAGGAAGGAGCAGGCGCTCGTCTGCGATCAGCCTGGAGTCTCTGGCGCTGCGCAGAGACCTCAAGGGACTTCTGGATCTGTACCCAAGAAGCACGTAGGACGGAAAGGTGATCCTCCACAGCCGGAATATCCTGGGGAGAGAATACCTCCGGTAACACGGCAGGTTGGAACCCATAATTGGCCATGAAGGGAGACGTCCCAGAGGAAGAGTTCACCGCCGTGTTCCTGGCAAACTCAGCCCAAGGCAGGAGGTCAACCCAATTGTCTTGGTGATCGGAGACATAGCAACGAAGGAATTGCTCCAAGGCCTGATTGGATCGTTCTGCGGCCCCATTGGACTGAGGGTGGTAGGCCGAGGAGAAGGAGAGATGAATCCCCAACTGGGAGCAAAAGGCGCGCCAGAACCTGGACACAAACTGACTCCCCCGATCCGACACAATCTCCTTAGGCAAACCGTGCAACCGGAAGACCTCCCTGGCAAAAATCGTGGCCAACTCTTGTGCAGAGGGTAACTTCTTGAGAGGAACACAGTGGCACATTTTGGAAAACCGATCCACAATCATGAGAATGACCGTATGGCCTCGGGATGCAGGGAGGTCCACAATGAAATCCATCCCCAGGTGTGACCATGGGCGCTCCCCGGTGGCTATGGGTTGCAGAAGGCCCAACGGAAGGTGCCGAGGGGACTTACTCTGGGCACAAACGGAGCATGCCGCTACATATGCGGCGATGTCGGAACGTAGGGAAGGCCACCAGAACAGACGTGAAACAGCCCAGGACAGCTGATTCTTTCCAGGATGCCCCGCGGTCTTGGAGTTATGGTAGGTTCGCAACAACCGAGGGCGCAACTCCTCAGGCACAAAACATCTGCCGTTGGGTCTCCCAGAGGGAGCACCAGATTGAGCCGCCAAAATCTGCTCACCCAGGGGAGAGGTCAGGCTGGTGCGAATGGCGGCCAGGATCTGATTCGGAGGTATGACCGAAGTCGGAATCGACTCCTCCCTGGACAGCTCGGAGTACTGCCGTGATAAGGCATCCGCCCTGATGTTCTTGGAACCGGGTAGGTAGGAGACCACGTAATTAAAACGTGACAAGAACAGAGCCCATCTGGCCTGACGTGGTGTCAATCTCTTGGCCTCAGAAAGGTAGGTCAGATTCTTGTGGTCCGTCAGGATGAGAACCGGAACCACCGAACCCTCGAGCAAGTGCCTCCATTCTTTAAGGGCCTGCACGATGGCCAATAACTCCCTGTCACCAATCTGATAGTTGCACTCCGCGGAAGACAGTTTCCGGGAGTAAAACCCACAAGGAAGCAGAGGACCCTCTGGTGTTCTACGCTGAGACAGAAGGGCGCCTACTCCCGTCTCAGACGCGTCCACCTCGAGGACAAAGGGCAACCCAGGGTTGGGATGCGACAGAATCGGAGCCGACACAAAGGCGGACTTTAGGGCCTCAAAAGCTCGGATGGCCTCGAGCGGCCAGACCTGGGAATTACTGCCCTTCCTGGTCAGATCCGTGAGAGGCTTGGCCAGCATGGAAAAGTCCCTGATGAACTTCCGATAATAATTGGCGAAGCCCAAAAAGCGCTGCAGGGAACGAAGACCACTGGGCTGGGGCCACTGTAAGACAGCCGAAACCTTCTCAGGATCCATGGAGAACCCCTCAGCGGAAATGATGTAACCTAAGAAGGTTACCTGGGATCGGTGAAATTCGCATTTCTCAAGCTTACCGAACAGCTTGTTCTCTCGTAACCGTTGCAACACTCGTCTGACATCCAGAATGTGGGCCTCCATGGATTCAGAATATACCAAGATGTCATCCAAATAGACTACCACACACTGCTGCAACAGGTCACGGAAAACATCGTTGATGAATTCCTGAAAGACTGCGGGCGCATTGCACAACCCAAAGGGCATAACCAAGGATTCGTAATGACCGGTCCTGGTGTTAAACGCGGTCTTCCACTCATCGCCCGCCTTGATCCTTACCAGGTTATATGCCGCCCTCAGGTCGAGTTTGGTAAAGACCGTGGCCCCTTTAAGGCGATCGAACAGCTCGGAAATCAAGGGTATCGGGTAAGCGTTCTTGATCGTGATGCGATTGAGACCCCTGTAATCGATGCAAGGCCTCAACTCACCGCCCTTCTTTTTCACAAAGAAAAATCCAGCCCCTGCCGGGGACGAAGATTTGCGAATGTGTCCGCGTGAAAGCGCCTCCCTCACGTACTCCTCCATGGCCTCATTCTCCGCTACCGACAGTGGATAGACTTTGCCACGAGGAGGAACGGCACCAGATTGTAACTCTATGGCACAATCGTATGGGCGGTGCGGAGGTAGGGCAACCGCGCGCACCTTATCGAATACATCCCGGTACTCCTCGTATTCAGGAGGCAACAGAGAGTCCGAGGAAGTACCGTCAGAATTCATGGCTTGGTCCTAATGTCACGGAACCATGAACCAGACGTACAACAAGAGATAAATGAAAATAAGAAGGCTTTATTGAAAATAAAGCTGTAAAGCAAAAGTCCAAACGGATGGTGAAACCGAGCAGAGTCTTTGCGAAGCCAGAGGTCAGGAACCAGAAGGGTAGTCAGACGAAGCCAGGATCAGGAACCAGCAGGGTAGTCAGACGAAGCCAGGATCAGGAACCAGCAGGGTAGTCAGACGAAGCCAGGATCAGGAACCAGCAGGGTAGTCAGACGAAGCCAGGATCAGGAACCAGCAGGGTAGTCAGACGAAGCCAGGATCAGGAACCAGAAGCAGCAGCAGTCTTAGAAGCATGTGAACACAAGAGGACCAAGCAAGGAACTGAAGCCACAGACCTCCTATATATATGAGCTAGGCATCCAGCTCCTCCCAGGGGGAGGAGGAGCCGGAGGGTGGAAGGCTACAAGAAACCCACAACCAAGATGGCCGCCAGCACATGTCAAACGAAGGAGAGCAGCAAGCAGGTAAGACCATGACAGGGATACACATATAAGTGTTATGAGAGTCAAAGTCTGGCACGGGCCGCCGTGCTATCGCATAGGTAGGGGGTCAATGCCGTGCAATGTGTTGGTGAGGAATTGGTGGTGGTAGCCCCATAGTAACAGGCGCCCCTAAGCTTGGCTAGTAGGGGCGCCTCCAGACCCCTCACGTTGCATGGCATTTCCTTCAGTTGCTTTTGTCTCAGGTGTGCAGTTTTTCTTGTTACCTATACACCTGTCGCAATTTGCTTGCTAATTAGGTAGTTGTGTTTAATTTGAATATTGGCCCGTCAGCCTTTCAGCCGACGCCACGGCACCGCGGTGATCTGACTCTCAGGTCTCGTCGTCCAGTTTCAGGCCGTTTGAACGCAAACGCCAGCACTGTTTTTAATTAAAAAAAATAAATTAAAAAAAAAATGGATACTTATTCTGCTTAATTCATGCGAACAGGTATATTTCTACGGTTGATTCCTTGTTGCTATTCTCATATCAGCATCGTGTCCGGTTCGGTAAGGTCCTTCTTTGGCTCCTGTTATTTTACTCTCACGTCTCCTCTTTCTCCTTACCTCCGCTGTCAGGTGGTCACCAGGTTTGATTGCCTTTGCATGACGGTTTCTGCAGTATCGGTGGTGGTGTCTAGTCACGGGGTTAGTTAATTGGTACCAGACAGTGTTAGTGACGGTCCGTCATTTTGCTTGTTTTTCAGTCTGGTCATGTCTCACGTCTCAGATATCGTGGATGCTTCTGGCGAAGACTTGGATTCCAGGGCATCG
Source organism: Bufo bufo (assembly GCF_905171765.1). Lineage (NCBI taxonomy): Eukaryota > Metazoa > Chordata > Amphibia > Anura > Bufonidae > Bufo > Bufo bufo. The sequence goes on along the minus strand of NC_053393.1, from coordinate 365,415,567 downwards.
GAATCCGGCAGTATGCCATCTCTGCGTAATTGGACTGTGCCCAAGCTCATGTCTGAACTGAACAAAAGAGGCATTCCTTTTCCGGCCGCTGCCCGGAATTCGGAGTTGTACCGACTCCTGGGAACCACCCCTGCAGAGCCAAGTCATCAGGTGGTCTCTATGGCCACGGTTCAGACCTCCCTAACGCAGCTCCACGTCATGCTGAACAGCCTCACCTCCTCTATGTCTGGTGTGCAATCCAGGTTGGAGTCGGTTGAGACTAGGGCCACTGCCTTATCTTCACCCACTACTTTGTTACCGGTAGCAACGGCACCTGTTGCCAGTACCTCAGGTAACTTTGTTTCAGTGCCCAATGTCACTCCAGCCCATTTCATCCCGGCAAACATCAAAAAAGACATCCTCGATGGCAGAGACGTGAACCTAGCCTCCCTCCTAATTGCCACTCGTGACCTGTCGGACAACAGGGTCATCGCATGCGGCGATGTTTCTGTTGTCCTGAAGGGACGCGATCTCAGGCTCAGCAGGAAATTAACAATTCCAGAGTTTGTACTCGCCTTTAGTCTCTACCGAGATATCGTCTGTTCCGTACGGCCGGATAGGAGAGAGGAATTGGACCTGTATCTGTTCAGGGTCACTGAGTTGGGCTACAAGTACGCAGGCTTCGGGTTTTATGACTACCATTGCTCGTTCTCCGCAAAGGCGGCAGCAGCGCTTTGTCAGTTCCAGTTTACTACCAACTGGGCGAACATTGACACCGAAATTTTCTGCAGGCATTTCGCTGGCCTTAAAGCCCCAGCGTGTTCTTCGTGCCAATCTATTTATCACACAGGAGAATGGTGTCATAATGCCGCGAGTGCCCCGAGGTCCAACTCTTCTCCCCCTATCCCTGGTCCATCGGCTGGCGTCCAGCAGAATCCTACGGTAGACAAACTCGGCCGCCCAATTAAGTACCTGGGCAGGTCACAAATTTGTAATAACTTTAATTTCGCAACTTGCAATTATAGTCAGTGCCGTCTGTTACACATTTGCGTTAACTGCTTCCGAGCCCACCCGAAGGTTGCGTGCTCATTAAAAACCGATAAAGGTTACATGAGTGTAGTAAATGTAGACCTCCTTGAACTTTACTTGCAGGAGCATGAGGATGCTTCCTTTCGCGACTTTCTTGTGTCAGGCTTCAGTAATGGTTTTCATACAGGTCTTGTAGCGTTACCGGACGACACCTATGAGTGTAGAAACCTGCAATCTGCATCACATATCCCAGGGTCCATAGATAGACTCCTCCAGTTGGAGTTAGACAAAGGGTACATCATCGGCCCCTTTTCGTCTTCCCCATTCGAACGCTGGAGGGTCAGCCCCATAGGGGTAGTCACAGGAAAATTCAGCCACAAAGAAAGGTTGATTTTCGACCTATCAGTGCCTCATGGGTTAGCTACACCAAGTCTGAATTCGCTCATTCCAGCCGAGGAAGTCAGTATGGTGTACGCCTCCATCGATCAGGCTATTGCACTCATCCTTGCCACAGGCCCTGGGGCGATCCTATCCAAAGCGGACATATCCAACGCTTTCAAGTTGATGCCGATCAGGCCAGAGCTATGGCAGTGGCACGGGATCAAGTGGAATTCCCTTTATTATTTCGCAACTAAGTTGACTTTCGGGTCCCGTAGCAGCCCTTGGATTTTCGATCAGCTGGCGAAAGCTTTGCATTGGATCCTTGAGAACAGGTTTGGTTGTGAACATGTCATCCATTACTTGGACGATTTTTTGCTGATCGAATCTCCACAGGGCTCGCGGCGCGATCTCCAGAGCCTGTTAGCATGCTTCGCTCAATTAGGGATCCTCGTTTCCCCCAAAAAAGTGGATGGTCCTGCGACCACCATCACCTTCCTGGGCATCGTTTTAGACACAGAGAGCATGTCAGCTAGGTTGCCGGGAGATAAGTTGGTTAGGGTCCGGGCAGTCATTCACGGTTTCGTCACTGGTAGGGTCACCACCAAGGTAGAACTGCAGTCCTTGTTAGGCATGTTGAATTTTGCGATGCGCGTCATCCCTCAGGGTAGGTCTTTTGTAGCCAGATTGTTACCACTTTTCTCAGCAGCCCCCTGTCAGGATAGTCCAGTATTCCTGGACAGTCAAGCGCAAGCAGACTTGAGCATGTGGGACCATTTCTTGAGCCATTGGAACGGCATGTCCATGTTTGTCCCGGCGGTCTCGCATAGCTCCCCCGTCATATTCTCCAGCAGCGGGGTCAGCACTGGTTTCGCTGCTATTTTTGGCTCCCACTGGCTGAATGGGGCATGGCCGGAGGAGTTGTGCGAGGCCGCTGGAACTTCCCAGGCAACGGAGGCCAGGGACTTGTATCCCGTGGTGGCAGCAGCGCAGGTATGGGGTAACCTTTGGTCAGGCCGTACCGTGGTCTTTGTCTCGGATAGCCCCTCCACCGTGGCTATCCTTGACAGCGGCAAATCCAGGTCTCAACTAGCCATGTCCTTGATGAGACGTCTGGTACAGTTGTCACTCCTACATAATTTCTTGTTCTGTGGCTCCCTCGTACATGATGCGCAGGTAGTAGCAGTCGACGCGCTAGCTAAGCAGAATTACTCTTTGTTTTCTCAGGTTTGCCCCGAAGCCGATACGTCGAGGACCCCGTCTCCTCATCCGTCCGCTCTCATCCTCAGCTGAACAAATTCTTGGCCACGGCTCATGGGCTGTTTGCCAGGTCACTCTCGGCTAATACCGCCAGGGCATATAACACTGGCTGGCGGTTGTACTGCAAATTCCAACGAGAACACTCTCAAGGCGGCCTTGACCATATTGATTTCATATTAGCATTTATCGGCTACTGTCATGAGCACATGCACCTGTCTCACAGTACCGTCAAAACCTACCTGTCGGGGGTCCAACACCATTTGTCCCTCTCCCTTCCAGGGAGAACATCGTTGTTTTCCAGTCACATGGTCAAGGCCACGCTGAGGGGTCTACAGAAATGTACCCCAGGGGTAAGCCCCCGTAGACAGCCCATTTCCGGCCCAGTGTTCCGAGGCATGTCCGATCTGTTAGATCTAAGCCCCTTCGGAGGTCTACGAAGCTTAGTGCTCAAAACTGCCATCTACCTTGCCTTTTACGGATTCATGAGGCTGGGGGAATTCACGTCACTGTCACTTAGTGGCCCCTTCCTAGCCCGCCGTCAGCTGGCCCCTAGCCCGGAGGGCTTCATCTTGTCCCTGCCTGTGACCAAGACCTCCCAGTCAGGTCCCCCCATCCAAATCAGATTCTTCCCCACTTCTCACAAATGGTGTCCGGTCCATGTCCTGCAGAAATTGTCAGGGGCACTGGCCGATCGCGGCGCTGATACCCCCTTGTTACCCTTCGGGTCAGCAGCTTTGTCCACCTCCCAATTCATAGCGCACACGCGTATACTCGCGGCCAACCTAGGGCTGGACCCCCTCACGGTGTCAGGACATTCGTTCAGGATAGGGGCAGCCTCGGCCGCTTCCAGGAATCAGGTGCCTACGCACATCATACGTAAGTTGGGTCGGTGGCGCTCCTCTTGTTATAGCCGATATGTTCCAAACCCTGTTAGCGAGATTTATTGTGCCTTTCAGAATTTGGTGTTGTGATTTGTTCAATAAACACACTTTGTATTCTCATGCTGGGTTTTTGGCCTCTTTCAGGTGTACTCTCGACGAAAGCGGTTATGGCACAACTCAAGCCGCTGTTTCTGTTGGGATGTACCTTAGAGGGATAGGTTCTTTCCACATATAGCCCCGACCACAAGTATTAAGGCCGATTCATTGGCCTGCATTTGTGGGAGGGGCGCCCTGCCCTATATCTTGCACGCACCTCTCTCCAGGGGACGGACGGCAGCAGTGTTCCCCTCCCAGCCCGCCCTTTTCCTTTTACTCTCCCATAGGGTATGCCCTCTTTCAGGTGTACTCTCGACGAAAGCGGTTATGGCACAACTCAAGCCGCTGTTTCTGTTGGGATGTACCTTAGAGGGATAGGTTCTTTCCACATATAGCCCCGACCACAAATTTGGTATATTTTTATAAATAAAAATGTTTTTTTTTTACTTCATTTTACCAGTGTCATGAAGTACATTATGTGACGAAAAAACAATCTCAATGCCCTGGATAAGTCAAAGCGTTTTAAAGTTATCAGCACTTAAAGTGACACTGGTCAGATTTGCAAAAAATGGCCAAGTCCGTAAGGTGAAATAGGGGCGAGTCCTTAAGGGGTTAAATAGCAGGAACAAGTGAGTCTTGTGACGTGGCCAGCATCATGTGACCCAAGTCCAGCACAAACCATCTGAGCGCCGATTACTCACGATCGGCGCTCAGTTCACACATCAGCTAGGAGGACGCCGGCCACACTGAGGAGGCGTGCGCGGCCGGGTCCTCCCCGCCCCTGGTCTCCATGGAGACAAGGACACCGGCCACGTCCTTGCTCCTGCACAGAGGCGGGATGCCGGCAGCTCAGGAAGGAGGAAGCGCGTCGCCGGCTCACCGTTACAAAACCAGATGACTTCAGGCTACTTTCACACTTGCAGCAGAGTGATCCAGATCCGGAAATCTGCATGCAAACGGACAGCATTTGTAGACGGATGCGGATCTGTCTTACAAATGCATTGCAAGAACGTCTCTCTGGATGTCATCTGGAGAAACGGATCCGTTATATATTTTTTTCGAATTTTTACGGGTCTGCGTATTCTGAAGACATCCTGAACAGATTTTTCTCCATTCAGAATGCATGGGGATGAAACTGTTCTTTTCCGGTATTGAGCCCCTGTGATGGAACTCAGTGCCGGAAAAGAAAAATGCTAGTGTGAAAGTACCCTCAGCTGTGAGGTACTGTGGGTGGTTCAGGGGTCTTTTTGGTGGTGACAGGTCTCCCTTTAATGGGATACCCATGGCCTGAAAGGAGAGTCCAAAATATGTAGGGGATGGAGATCAAATTGTTAGATGTAACTGATCAGTATACAGACATAAAATAATTTGTCGTAATGTGACATGAAAAACTGTCATCAATAATAGGACAAACGTGGCATCACAGTTACACTGCCAAGATCTAGTCATCTCTCTAATGGCTGATGACAAGGCAAGGAAAAACATATCAGTGAGGGCATCAAGAAGGCAACGGCAACACTGCATGAAAGAAGAAAGTCCCCATCCTCTGCATGAGTTGGCTATTGGACAGACAAGTGAGAAATAATTTCCGAAATATGGTAGAAAAGTAGATTTTTTGGGGGGGCTAGCAGGCACTCTGTCATGATACATAGCGCTCAATGATGTGTATGTAGGACTAATATCATTAAATGTTGTAAAATTTTTCTATGGACTTCTAAGTAACCTCAGATGTCAAAAATAGAAAATCCTTCTATCTTCATTCAGCAGGACCTGCGCTGATGTCACCACGTGGTGAGCGCGATTACGTCATCAAAGGTCCTTTTGTAGGTCCTGAAAGAAGAAGAAAGAAGACGATGCCGGCTGCGCGATCCAGTGGATGAGGTGAATTAATTTTTTTTATTTTTTAACCCCTCAAGGCACATTTTACTAAGCATTCTGTATTAAGAATGCTATTATTTTCCCTTATAACCATGTTATAATGGAAAATAATAAAATCTACAGAACACCTAACCCAAAGCCGAACTTCAGTGAAGAAGTCTGGGTTCGGGTCTGGGTACCACATTCAGTTTTTTCTCACGCGCGCGCAAAACGGATTGTATTCGCGCGGAAAAAACTGAACATCGGAACGCAATCGCAGACATAACTGACTGCAATTGCGTGCCTACTCGCGCAGGTTTCCCGCAATGCACCCTGAACACATCCGGCCCTCACTCGCGACGCCCGTGTGAAGGGGACCTTATACTTAGTAGACTCTAAACAAGTGAATTTATGCTCACATTTGGTCAACTCCTGCTCTCTAGCGTCACTGATTAGTTCTTACGGTATATCCTGTAAGATGTTAATTGGACAACAATTTTTTTTTCTAAGTGATCCCCAAAACCATACAAATTTTTTATTTAAAAAAAAAGTCACGCTCCACCTCACCCATTTCATCCAACTTCTATGTTGGAAAATGTGGAACAGATGGTCCAAAAATATAGTGTTAATGCTGACTCCATATTGCTTAATGTCAAGCATCTGCCATAGACCCCCGCCCCTACCACCATCCAGCTCTAAATTTTCTGCTTCCCTTCATACTATGATAAAACCAGCCACCACTAGAGGGAGCTCAGTGCATAGGGATTTATGTTGTTACCAGTGGAAGATGTGAAATCACTGAGCTTTCCACAGTGATGGCTGCAGGAAAATGTTATGTATGTATGTCAGGAAGCAGGAGTCCAACCTCCTCACCAAGCCCGAAAGCAGCGTGTGGACTGCCGCCATGATGAGAAAACCATTGAAGCTGCTGATTAAAAAACATGTTAGGATCAGTTCACATCACCGATATTTAGTTCCATTGTTCTGCTCTGTTGGATAAAAAAATAAAAAATACTGGAGGTGCTAAATTCAGCACCTAACTAATCCAAATTAAGCCAAAGGTCGGTTTCCTTTTGGGATCCCACTTTTTTAGCGGAGAAAAAAATCCTGCATGCAAGACTTTTCTCTCCACAGTTTTTACAAGGAGTGTTACGTCGCTATCATACTGTGGCTACCAATAATATTAATGCCCCCATTACTGCCACCCAGAATTAATAATGCCCTCATTAGTGCCCCCAGTAATAGTAATGGACCCATTAGCGTCTCTAGAATTAATACTGTCCATATTAGTGCCCCCAGTAATATTAATGCCCCCATTAATAGTAATGCCCCCATCAGTGCACCCCAGAATTAATGCCCCCCAGTAAGAGTAATGGGCCCATTAGTGCCCCCAGTAAGAATAATGCCCTCATTAGTGCACCCCAGAAAAAAATGACCCCCCATTAGTGTCCCCCAGGAAGAATAATTCCCCCCCAATTGTGCCCCTAGGAAGAATAATGCCCCTATTTGTGCCCCCCAGGAAGAATAATGCCCCCCTTTGATGACGTCACTCTGGTCATCACATGGTACGTCACATGATCTTTTACCATGGTGATGGATCATGTGATGACCGGAGTGACGTCATCAAAGGTCCTGTTCCTGTAATTAATGCTCACCACAGGTCCTGTTCAACAAAGGAGACAGAAGGAGATGCCGGGCCGCGATCAAGTGGACTAAGGTGAGTTAAATAATTTTTTATTTTTTTTAACCCCTCCAGCGCTGTTTTACTATGCATTCTGTATTCAGAATGCTATTATTTTCCCTTATAACCATGTTATAAGGGAAAATAATAATGATCGGGTCTCCATCCCGATCGTCTCCTAGCAACCGTGCGTGAAAATCGCACCGCATCCGCACTTGCTTGCGGATGCTTGCGATTTTCACGCAACCTCATTCATTTCTATGGGGCCTGCGTTGCGTGAAAAACGCAGAATATAGAGCATGCTGCGATTTTCACGCAACGCACAAGTGATGCGTGAAAATCACCGCTCATCTGAACAGCCCCATAGAAATGAATGGGGCGGTATTCAGTGCGGGTGCAATGCGTTCACCTCACGCATCACATCCGCGCGGAATACTCTCCCGTGTGAAAGGGGCCTAAGAGATGTTGTTTGTAAACCTTCCGTTTTTTATCGCACGCGTGAAAAATGCATCACAACTGCCAGAAAGGCTGCCCGAAATGTGGGTATGTGAATGCGGGTTTCAGGCATTTACTCTGGGAATGTAGTAAAATGAAAAGGTATTGGGAACAAGTTTTTGATGCCCTACAAAAGGAATCTTCCTCGAGCTACAGCCCTGGGATGGTGACAGTGTTGCTGGGAGATTATGCGTTAGATATGGAAGTCCCGGCCCGGGTTAGACAGATCTGGATGAGGGGTTTGACGGGGGCAAAAGTTATTTTAGTCAGACATTGGGGTTCTGTTTCTCCACCCTCGATAGGTGAGTGGATCCTGTATCTTCAGCAAATTAAAGTGTATGAGGATATGGAAAGGAAACGGAGAGCGGCACGCTCAGACATAATCTCTGGTGCAACCATATTGGTTTTTACCAGAGCTAGTAGTGACGACAGCCAACAGGGGTGGGAAGAGAGGGGTGTTTATAGTTCTATTACAAGTACTAAGCATGAATTTGCAGCCTTTTTCATAATCTTTGTATGACTCTACTATCCGTTTATAGGATAGCTGTCTATCTTTGTATAATGTTTCTTTGTACTGGCTGTTTTTTCTAGTATAATGTGTTTTGTGTTTTACTACCGTATGATGGAAATAAAAAACCTTTAAAAAAAAAAAAAAACGCATCACAACGCATTGCACCAGCGCGGAAGAAACTGAACAACTGAACGCAATCGCAGATAAAACTGACTGAACTTGCTTGCAAAATGGTGCGAGTTTCACTGAACACATCCGGAGCTAATCCGTCACTCTCGTGTGAAAGAGGCCTAAGGGTACTTTCACACTTGCGTTTTTCTTTTCCGGCATAGAGTTCTGTCCTAGGGGCTCAATACTGGAAAAGAACTGATCAGTTTTATCCCCATGCATTCTGAATGGAGAGTAATCCGTTCAGGATGCATCAGGATGTCTTCAGTTCAGTCATTTTGACTGATCAGGACAAAGATAAAACCGCAGCATGCTACGGTTTTATCTCCAGCCAAAAAAACGGAAGACTTGCCTGAATGCCATAGGAATGTATTAGTGCCGGATCCGGCATTCAAAATACTGGAATGCCGGATCCGTCCTTCCGGTCTGCGCATGCGCAGACCGCAAAAAAGGTGAAAAAAATAAATGCTGGTTTCTTTTTTTCCGGTTGACACTGGAAAGACGGATCCGGCATTTTAAAGTCATTTTTCAGACTGATCAGGTGTATGCAATGGGAGCTCATGGCTACATACGCCAAACATATTCACAAACAGAGCGGTATAGGTGGGCACCGTCCGGGTACGTTTACATGTATACATACCACCCAACTTTTAGGATGGTCAAAGAGGGACACTTACACCTCATTGTATGAAAGATCCTCTCCAATCAGTGACTGAGGCCAGTGATTTGTTGTCCTGCATTTTCCGCCATGTTGAGGCAGTAGCAGGAGGTGGATATAATTTGTTAGGTATTTTTTTTACAGCATATGGGAGTTTTCTTTTTTCTTGTGCTGGATAATAGCACAGAAATACTCTGATTATACACATTTTAAGGTTCTAATTGCACTAAATAATGAAAAAATATATAGTTGAGGTCTAATATACAGGTGGGAAGCAGCCAGATATTAAATTGTTCCAGAAACTAAGTTTATTAATGCACATTTATTTCCCAGGCCAAAAAGAGGGGCTGTCCCTGGGGGGCATGTATTCACAAGCAGAGCCGTACAGGTGGGCACATGCACATATTTCACCCAAATTTGGAACAAAACCCTAGTGTCTTTGGCACGGTCACGAAGATAAAATGGGGCATGCAGGTGCCCCTGTGTGTTCCATTGCATTACTCCGGGGTTTGGCAATGTGAGGACGTCATGGCTCTGAAGTACACAAGGACCGGGTGCCTGAAGTAAATGCGCCATTAGATAGCAGTCTGAGAGGAAAGGTTCCCGCCAGTGTCCCCACCCCGTGACAGGACGGGCAAGAAGCCAGCGCGGCAGAGCCGGGACTTCATCTCCCATGGTGCTCTGTTATACGGCGCCACATGACTGAGGAGGAAGAGGAAGGAGACGGCTGCTAGTGCCCGGCTACACTACGCGGGAGTCTGGCTGCAGCTCCGTGCGGTATCTACCTGCCGCCATTAGCAGTGGCATCGCTCGGAGTCGGTGCCCATGTGTTAGCCTATGATAATAAGTGGCTCTTAGTACTGTGTCTGGAATTACTGTAGGTGGGTGCAGGGCATCATTGCCCACAATACCATGCTGTGACTTTGCTGCTTCTCTCCGATTTTGGCAGAAACTCCTCAATATTCTGCTTTATTACTATATAGGACTGTTTGCAGTATGGACCATGTGGCAGAGGAGCCTGGGGCATCACAGCATGACAGTGCAGCTAGCACAGTGAAATGCCCAGTGTGTGCCCTGGAGGTGCCAGATTCAGAAATCAATGCCCATCTGGACACCTGCCTCCAAGTGCCAAGCGGAGTGACAGCCAAGAAGAGGCGTCTTTCCCCACAGGAGGTTGATGCCCCTGACGGCGCTCGTAGCCCAGGGAGGCTTCTGGGATTGGGAAGCGCCAGCTTCCCTTTATTCGATAAACACAGGGTCGGTGAGCGGGCACCTGACGTAACGCCATCCAAGGCTCCTTTCTTTAATGTAGCGTCATCCAAAAGGCCAGAGGCTAAGCAGAACATAAGTGCCGCCTCAGCTTGTGAAGGCCAGAATCAAGAACATTTTCCGAATCATCAGCCACCGTCTGGGAACAACCAGAAAGACCAGAACTTGGCGGAGAAATTAGACGGCAAACCTCTGGCCGACAGAATGAGACCGTGCACCTTGGAGGACTTTATGGGCCAAAACAAGGTCGTAGGGGAGAACACCATGCTCCGAACCCTGCTCCAGGCCAACGACATCCCGTCTTTCATACTTTGGGGGCCTCCTGGTTGTGGCAAGGTTTGTATGTTAGCTCAGCAGCTTGGATCAATGGTGGGGGTGATCTTATATTTACATACGGCTCCGTTCACACTAGTTCCCTAGTCCGTTAAAGGGGTGCTGCTAGATTCTTAGCAAATCCAGAAGCAGAGTGAGTGCAGCAGAGATGGAGGCGCAACAGAGGGTGAGTACTGACTAAACTTTTTTTCCACAGGATAGAAGACAGGAACGATTTCCTAAAAGGCGTAACACTAGTGTGGACAGAGGCTGGTACAGAACCCAAGAGGTTAAATTATATAGGATGAGTTCAGACTCAAAGTTTCATACAGAAAGGAAATTTTAATCCAGTTTTTATCATAAGGGTACTTTCACATTAGCGTTTTTTCTTTTCCGGCACCGAGTTCCATCACGGGCTCAATACCGGAAAAGAACTGATCAGTTTTATCCCCATGCATTCTGAATGGAGAGCGATCCGTTCAGGATGTTATCAGTTCAGTCACTGAACGGCGTTTTGGACGGAGGAAATACCGCAGCATGCTGCAGTATTATCTCCGTCCAAAATTCCGGATCAGTTGCCGGAATGCCGGATCCGGCATTAATTTACATTGAAATGTATTAGTGCCGGATCCGGCATTAAAAATACCGCAATGCCGGATCCGTCCTTCCGGTCCGCGCATGCACAGACCGGTAAAAATGTGAAAAAAAAAATAGAAACAGATGCAGATTTCCGGATCCGGCAGGCAGTTCCAGCGATGGAACTGCCTGCCGGATCACTCTGCCACAAGTGTGAAAGTAGCCTAAACATCAGGCTTTATTTTTATTATTTTTTTTTTTGTTGTTTACATTCCGTTTTTTGCGTTCCACATACGGAACCATTCATTTCAATGGGTCCGCAAAAAAACAAAACGGATGTACTCCGTATGCTTTCCGTTCCGTTCAAAGATAGAACATGTCCTATTATTGTCCGCATAACGGACAAGGATAGTACTGTTCTATTGGGGCCAGATGTTCCGTTCCGCAAAAAAACAGAATGCACACGGACGTCATCAGTATTTTTTGTGGATCCGTTTTTTTGTTTTTTTTTGCGGACCGCAAAACACTGAAAAAGCTGCGCTGTAGACTGGGACAGGATTATCAAAGGGCAGAGAATGTAATGACCACAGTTTTTTATTGTTGGGGGTCAGGACCGACGTAAACAGTGACCCCTTCAGACAGCTAATTAGTGAGGGTGCTGAAAGTTGGAAAACACTAAAAGGCCTCTTTCACATGGGCGAGATTTCTGCGTGGGTGCAATGCGTGAGGTGGACGCATTTCACCCGCACTGAATCCGGACCCATTCATTTCTATGGGGCTGTGCACATGAGTGGTGATTTCCACGCATCACTTGTGCGTTGCGTGAAAATCGCAGCAAGCTCTATTTTGTGCATTTTTTACGCAACGCAGGCCCCATAGAAGTGAATGGGGCTGCGTGAAAATCGTAAGCAAGTGCGCATGCGGTGCGATTTTCGCGCACGGTTGCTAGGAGACGATTGGGATGGGGACCCGATCATTATTATTTTCCCTTATAACATGGTTATAAGGGAAAATAATAGCATTCTTAATACAGAATGCATAGTAAAATAAGGCTTGTCTTCTTTCTTCTTTGAGGAAAAGGACCTGTGGTGATGTCACTGCGCTCATCACATGGTCCGTCACATGATCCATCACCATGATGATGGATCATGTGATGGACCATGTGATGAGCACAGTGATGTCATCAAAGGTCCTTTACCCAGGTCCTGAAGAAAGAGAAGCCTGCTGCACGAACAAGTAGATTAAGGTGAGTTAAATTATTTATTTATATATATATATATATATATATATATATTTTTTAACCCCTCCAGCCCTAATTTACTTTTTCCCTTATAACCATGTTATAAGGGAAAATAATTACATCTACACAACACCGTTCCCAAACCTGAACTTCAGTGAAGTAGTTCGGGTCTGGGTACTACATTCAGTTTTTTATCACGCGCGTGCAAAACGCATTGCACCCGCTCGATAAAAACTGAACAACGGAACGCAATAACAGTCAAAACTGACTGAAATTGCGTACCTACTCGTGCGGGTTTGCCGCAATGCACCCGGGACGCATCCTGAGCCAAAATGTGACGCCCATGTGAAAGAGGCCTAAGGCTGTGGTACGGCCGTGACCGTGTTGCAAACCGCGGATCTGCCAAACACGGGCACCGGCCGTGTGCACTTTGCATCGCGGTGTAGACTTCAATGTGTCCATGATCCGCAAGATGCTGTGAAAGATAGGACATGTCTTATCTTTTGCAGGGCGGAGGCTTTCGGGTCCTTGCCCTCGCGCTGTATAAGATTGAATGTGTCTATATTTCGCCACAAAGTCAATGGGTCCGCACCGTGATGTGCACGTGGCCCGTGTTTCGCGGAACTGCGGTCTGCAACGAGGGCATGACCGTCCCAGAGTTGTCAATCTGGCCTAATATTAATGGCCTTCCCAAAGGACATCATAGGGTTAAAAGTCTAGTTAAGGGGGTTGTCTGAGATAAAAATTATTCAGTTATTTGGTCAGTAATTTCCATCAGTGATTGGGAGCCAAAACCAGGATTGGAGCCTCCACAGACATAAGGTATAAGGGAAAGATCTGCACCTGTTCTGCGTTCAGAGCCGCACTGGGTTTTGGCTCAAAATCACTGATGGAAATAACTGAGCAAATAAGGGCTTGTTCACTTCACCGCTATGGATTCCGTCATTGTTTTCCATTATTATATGGTTATAGCGGAAAATAACGGAATCCATAAGACGGAAGTCAAAACTGAAGCCTTTGTAATACAAGTCTATGGGCAGCAGAACGGATCCGTCTGGTTTCCATCATGCAGGAGTCCATTATGCTGCCTATAGACTTGTATTATGACGGAAGCCTTTAAAAGGCATTCTGTTTTGCTTCCCGTCCTAATAGAAGTCTATGAGCAAGCTTTACGGATCCGTCTGGTTTCCGTTATGCAGGACGGAAACAAAGTTCTGTCGACAGGACTTTGTTTTTCATCTTGCATAACGGAAACCAGACGGATCCATTATGATTCCCATAGACTTCTATTTTGACGGATCAAAGCGGAATGCCTCTTAAAGGCTTCTGTTTTGACTTAGAAACATAGAAACATAGAATGTGTCGGCAGATAAGAACCATTTGGCCCATCTAGTCTGCCCAATATACTGAATACTATGGATAGCCCCCGGCCCTATCTTATATGAAGGATGGCCTTATGCCTATCCCATGCATGCTTAAACCCCTTCACTGTATTTGCAGCTACCACTTCTGCAGGAAGGCTATTCCATGCATCCACTACTCTCTCAGTAAAGTAATACTTCCTTATATTACTTTTAAACCTTTGCCCCTCTAATTTAAAACTGTGTCCTCTTGTGGTAGTTTTTCTTCTTTTAAATATGCTCTCTTCCTTTACCGAGTTGATTCCCTTTATGTATTTAAAAGTTTCTATCATATCCCCTCTGTCTCGTCTTTCTTCCAAGCTATACATATTAAGGTCCTTTAACCTTTCCTGGTAAGTTTTATCCTGCAATCCATGTACTAGTTTAGTAGCTCTTCTCTGAACTCTCTTTAGAGTATCTATATCCTTCTGGAGATATGGCCTCCAGTACTGCGCACAATACTCCAAGTGAGGTCTCACCAGTGTTCTGTACAGCGGCATAAGCACTTCACTCTTTCTACTGCTTATACCTCTCCCTATACTTCCGTCTTATGGATTCCATTACAATGACAGAATCCATAACGGTGATGCGAACAAGCCCTAACTGAACTTAGGGCTCATGCACTTGACCGTTGTCGCTTTGCGGTATTAAATTGTGGATCTGCAAAACACCAATTCTCACGGTGTGCGTTGCGCATTTTGAACGGAACAGCCAGCCCATAATAGAACAGTAATACGGAAAATAATAGGACATGTTTTATTTTTTGGCGGAACAGACACAGAGTCATTTCCATTTTTGCTGCCCTATTGAAGTGAATGGTTTCGCATATGGGCTGTTTCCGTATGTCCGTAATTCCGTTACGCCAAAAAATAGAACCTGTCCTATTATTGTCCGCATTGCGGATAAGGATAGTACTGTTTTATTAGGGGCCAGCTGTTCCTTTCTGCAAAATACGGAATGCACATTGACGTCATCCGTATTATTTGTGGATCTGGTTTTTGCGGACCACAAAATCCACACGGTTGTGTGCATGAGCCCTTACTCAGATGTGTTATAGCAGTATTCTTCAGGACACTTTCTATATAAATTCTTTGCAATCTCTCCTCGCACTCATTCAATGGGGACCTGAATTATTTTATTATTAACTTCCGGTGGATAAAAATCTGTCCTGGTCGCGTAATTACGAGTGTGCATGGAGTTTTTCCCCCTGAATAGAATGATGTAGTTTATTCTTTAGTGAAGCATCCAGTGATGAATACATCCTTCATAAAATTCTCTTGATGTATATCTCCAATGTCGTGTGTGGACCTAGAGTATGTCCACACCTGAAAGGCTACTAAAAGTAGAAAGAAAAAAAAAAAAAATCGCCAAATGGTGTTTTTTGTTGCAGATTTCATTGCGGAGACGCTGCTGATTTGATGCAGATTTCACTATTTGCATTGAAAAGTGTGAAATCTGCAATGAGAATGCCGCTGGTCTTACCACTGTTTATGAGAACTGATAAAAACTCATTGGGGTCATTTATCAAACTGGTGGAAAGTAGAACTGGCTTAGATGCCCATAGCAACCAATCGGATTCCACCTTTCGTTTTTCACAGGCTGCTATAGGCAACTAAGCCAGTTCTACTTTACACCAGTTTGCTGGTACTTTACAACTCTGCCACGCAAAAAACCGTGATGGCACCTCCGTAGCATTTCCGTCACATGTGGGAATAGCCCTAAAAAGGAGCTGTCGTCTCTCCTGACATGTCTGTTTTAGTAACAATCTGCATTTCCCATGTAATACCAGTTCTGGAGAATTGTTTCTTATAACTCTATGATGTACCTTTCTTATCTTATTCCTGCTAGACGTTTATGCATAAAGGTACAGATGGGTGTTACCAGTTGGGGGTGTGTCCCTGCTCAGTCTGCCACTGGCTAAACTGATTGGACGAGGCTAGACTATACAGGGACACACACTCAACTGGTAACCCCCATCTATACCTTTATCCATAAACTTCTAGCAAGAATAGAATAAGAATGGCACAACATAGGGTCATAAGAATATATGATCCGGAATTGTCATTTCATGTGGAATACAATCATTTACTAAAACAGACCTGTCTAGAGTTGAGTTGTAAAGATTAAAGACATTTTTATCTCCGCTCGCCATAGCACCTGTAGTATAAAAATATAAACATATTTATCCCGTACGGTGAAAGGCGTAACGAAAAGAAAATCAAAATGGCTGATTTGCAGTTTTTTTGTTGCTTTACCTTGCAAAAAAATTGAATATAAAGTGATCAAAAAGTTTTAGACAAAATCAATAAAAACTACAGATCGCCCTGCAAAAAATGAGGCCTCACACAGCTCCATAGACATAAATATCTAAAGGTTATATGGGTCAGAATATGGTGATTCCACCCCATTTAGATTTTTATTTTTTTCCAGTTTACCACTACATCGTATGCAATTAAATGGTGCCATTAGAAAGTGCAACTTGGCCCGCAAAAAACAAGCGCTTAGGCTCCATTCACACGTCCGTAACGTGTTTTGCGGATCCGCATTTTGCATACTGCACATCGCCGGCACTAATAGAATATGCCTATTCTTGTCCGCAATTGCAGACAAGAATAGGACATGTTATATTTTTTTTTTTCGGGAAAGGAAATGCGGACCCGGAAGTGCGGGTCCGCATTTCCAGAGCCGGGCCGCACATTGTGCAGCCCCATAGAAATGAATGGGTCCACGATTCAGTTCCGCAAAATGCAGACCGAAATTGCGGACGTGTGAATGGGGCCTTATACGATATGTAGATTAAAAAAATGATGGGTCTGGTAAGGCAGGGAGTGAAAAATGAAAGCACAAAAACTGAAAATTGCCAGTTGGGAAAGGTCCAAAGAGGTTTTCCAGGATTTGGATATTGATGGCCTCTCCATAGGATAGGTCATAAATCTCAGATCGTCCGGGGGCCGACATCCAGGGCCCCCGTTGATCAGCTGTGTGATGAGGCCATTCAGCTTACCAAACACAGCACAATACATTGTATACTAACCCAGCTTGAATGGCACTGAGCTGTACCTAGGCCACGTGAATGATGAATGTGATGTCAAGCTGATCAGCAGTGGTCACGGGTGTTGGACCACCACCGATCTGATACTGGGGACTGGTCACCAGACTCCCAGAAATCTTGTATTGAACAATATTCCTGAGCTCCAGATCTCTCCGCTTCTGCCGCTGATTTCAGTCTGTCAGTCAGCAGTAGGAGGAAGAACCTGGAGCGCATGAACAGGGGGACTCATCGGCATGCATCGGAGCTGTTAGAACCTAGCAGCATGAAACCCCTTCCTGACATGGCAATTTTCCGTTTCCATTTTTTACCCTTTCCCCTCCCAGAGCTGTTTTTTGCGGGACAAGATGTACTTTCTAATGCCACCATTTAGAATTTTTGAGATTTTTTTTATAAATATATATTTTTTAAAGTGGATCTCAACATGCATTGATTAGATTGCAGTTTGTATAACGTAATGGAATTTTATCCATCACCCCTTACAAAGATCAGTATATTCCAATACAGTGCTGCCACCTGCAGGCCTGACTTGGGATATACTAGTAATAAGCCTAGAAGCCTAGTACAGGCTTTGGCTTATTACTGCAATGGGACGCCTTTCCTGATCTCTGGGGGAGGTGTTCCTGCCCAGCAAGCACGTGCTTCAGGGTCTCTGTTTCCTGCTCCCAGTTGACACTTGGATGTCTGCGGAGTTAGGCTACTGCTACACGGCCACAGGTGTCGACTATTTTAGAGCTAAGATTTGGGGGTGAAAACACAGCCATCAGGAAAGCGAGTCACGTGTCATGCATCGAAGTCAATGGAGTTCTGCACCACATGCAACAGTTGGATTTTATGAAACTGTTGCTTAGCAGTCGCATCATGTGTCGTGTTGCAACACCATTGACATACACTTATATGAAAGTTGCGTGACACTTGTCGCAGTGTAGCTGTGCCCTAAATCACTGGCTGAAGCTACGACCAGTGAGATATATATTTTTTGGGTGTGTCAGTCTCTTCAGTTTTGACATACAGTAAAGTGTACATTTTATTGACACCAATAGTTTTGCTCATATACACCGTGTGGGATCTGTTGGATGCAGTATTTGGTTCAGACAGCAGAGGGTGCTCTAACACTAACTGAAATAGTATTTTAATGATGCATTTCAGGATGTTCATTCTCATGGCTTTATCAGGGGATCCAATTACATTTTTGACATTTATAAATCATATCTCTATTTAAGTGTCTGTATAACTGCCAATACATACAAATTTGATGTGCATAGGAACAGCTTGCAGTTTTCTCTTTATTGCATGCATTTTTTGTGGTGTTTATTTTTTTCCCAAGCATTTTTCTCTATAGAGGAAATAGAAAATAAAACACATAGTTTTAACATGCTGCATTTATAAAAAAAAACGCTGCCAAATGAAACAATAAGCACAGCAAAAAAAAAAAAAGTCAAGTGCAATAAATACCACAAAAATTGCAAAAGTGCTGAACAAACGCCACAAAATTCTTGTTTGAACCCATTCTATATAAAACTGGTGTAAAGGAAAACTGGCTTAGTTCTCCATAGCAACCAATCAGATTCCACCTTTCATTTTCCAAAGGAACTTTGAAAAATGAAAGGTAGAACCTGATTGGTTGCTATGGATAACTAAGCCAGTTTTCCTTTACACCAGTTTGATAAATCTCCTCCACTAAAACATCAGAAATAGTTTTTTGTTTTTATTGGCCACTATTTTATTGTCATATTTTCTTATGTCTTTTGCACGTCTTCCCGCTAGCATTTTCTTTTCTAGGGTTTACCCCTATAGAGAAGGTGCTGGTAAAACCCCAAGACACTTTGACTCTATACCAAGTATAGGTCGGCTTACTTTGAGACAGATTTTGACTCAAGATTTGTGGCGCAATTTTGTTGCAAAAGGGTCATCACCTTTCCAATATTCCCCCTTGTCAAGCATATCAGAAAAAGTGTAGGAACTCTATGGTGCCAATTTGTGACACTTTTTAGACCGATTTTGGCACACACTAGTAAATCTGGGCCATTGGTGTTTTTAAATACAAAGACAAAATTCCCCATTTATAATTAACGAAAACGCCAGTACCAAAAAAAGTAAACACTTTTGTGTCCTGCATTTCCTGTTTCTCATAGATCTTCCGCTAACATCTGGAGCTAGTGTTTTTACTGCAAAAAAATTTAGGTCCAAAAAAATGCCAGTAAAAAAGCAAACGTACAGAAAAATGCCATTAAAAACCTACACGTGAAAGCATCTGAACAGACATACCTGGAACATACATGTTTTTTCTGAGCAGAACTTGGATCACCATAAAACCCTCTGGTGATCCACGTTCAGGCTTTTAGGACCTGCCGATGTTGCATGTGTAATCCTGTCTGTATTACAACCTTCCTGTACGGGTCGCTGTGTGCTGGAACAGAATTTTTCTCGTTGTGTATACGGCATAGAGCGTTGTGGCCTCCTGGGCTGCACCTTATTGGGTATAATTTAGCATTGGAAGGATACGTACAAACGTACGGTTCTTGACGTAAAATTATCAGATGTCACATGCTGATTTTACTGCGACACTACAGATAGTCTACGTACATCTTTGGGGGCAGTTTTTTTTATTATTGCATTGTACTGATTTTGAGCTGAATTCTCACTCCGTCACTTCCGTCAGGCAGCTCAGCTGACGGGCTTTTGATCTGACCTTCTAAACACTCCATTATAGCGCAATTATCTTACTGATCAGTGTTTATGACCTCTCAGTAAGGCCTCATGCACACGACCGTTGTGTGCATCCGTGGCCGTTGTTCAGTTTTCCGTGATTTTCTGCGGACCCATTGACTTTCGATGGGACCGTTGAAAACTCGGAGAATGCACCGTTGTTCATCCGCGTCAATGGGTCCGATCAAGTCAATGGGTCCGTGAAAAAAACATGGATGCACACAAGATTGGCATCCGCGTCCGTGGCCGTAGGCTACTTTCACAAAGACGGATCCGCTGATCCGTCTGCATAAAAGCTTTTTAGATCTGAGTTTTCACTTCGTGAAAACTCAAATCCGACAGTATATTCTAATACAGAGGCGTTCCCATGGTGATGGGGACGCTTCAAGTTAGAATATACAAAGAACTTTGTACATGACTGCCCCCTGCTGCCTGGCAGCACCCGATCTCTTACAGGGGGCTGTGATCCGCACAATTAACCCCTCAGGTGCCACACCTAAGGGGTTAATTGTGTGTATCATAGCCCCCTGTAAGAGATCAGGTGCTGCCAGGCAGGAGGGGGCAGACCCCCCTCCCCTGTATTTAACTCATTGGTGGCCAGTGCGGAGCCCCTCCCTCCCAGTATTATATTCATTAGTGGCCAGTGCGGCCTCCCCTCTCTCCCCCCCCCCCAATTAAAATCACCCCCCATCATTGGTGGCCAGTGCAGCCTACCCTCTCCCCCCCCCCCCCCTAATTAAAATCACCTTCCCCCATCATTGGTGGCAGTGGAGAGTTCCGATCAGAGTCCCAGTTTAATCGCTGGGGCTCCGATCGGTAACCATGGCAACCAGGACGCTACTGCAGTCCTGGTTGCTATGGTTACTTAGCATTTTTTAGAAGCATTATACTTACCTGCGATGTCTGTGACCGTCCGGGCGCTCCTCCTACTGGTAAATGACAGGTCTGTGCTATAAGCAATGCGCTGCACAGACCTTTCACTTACCAGTAGGAGGAGCGCCCGGCCGTCTGTGTGCATGAGGCCTAATTTAGAGAAAAGGTTTATTAGCAGCACAAAGTGATAGTAGGATTCACACAGCTAGTTAACCCTTTGTGACAGAACGGCTTAATATATATATTTTTTTTAATAAAGACCAATTGAAGAAATTATTTTTAGCCCATAATGAGTAAAATGCAATAAAAAAAATGCCCCTGAAGGTGTACATAGTCTTTAACCCTTTAACCCCTTAAGGACACATGACGTATGGGTACGGCATGTTTCCCGAGTCCTTAAGGACACATGACGTACCGGTACGTCATGTGTTGTTCCGATCACTGCCGCCCGGCCGGCTGTGATCGGAACAAGGTGCCTGCTCAAATCATTGAGCAGGCACCTCGGCTAAATGCGCGGGGGGGGTCCCGTGACCCCCCCATGTCCGCGATCGCAAACAAACCGCAGGTCAATTCAGACCTGCGGTTTGTTGCGCTTTCTGCAGTTTCTGATCGCTGCGGTCCCTGACCGCGGCGATCAGAAACTTTAGTGTGCCGAAAATATATTTTTATCACCCCCCCTGCACCTCTGAATGATTTTAGCCCGGTGGGAGGTGCAGGGGGGGTGTTGCGGGCGGTGCGGGAGGCGGGCGGTGCGGCAGGCGGGATCGCGATCCCCCGCCCGCCTCCCATTGAATAATCGTTGGTGTAGAGTGGGTATACCAGGGTGCCAGCACATTGCTGACACCCTGGTATAAACGGCTGACATCGGTGATGCGATGTCAGCCGTTTAACCCTTTCCATACAGCGGTCCGTACGGACCGCTGTATGGAAAAAGTTAACAGTAAGAGGGAGCTCCCTCCCTCTACGATCGGGGGGCTGCTGTGCCTTTGCAGCCCCCCGATGGAGAGGGAGAGAGCTCCCAGACAGCCCCCCCGCCAGATCCCATCCTTACCCTTCCCCGTCTGCGCAGTTCTGAGCAGACGGGGAAGGTTCCCATGGCAACAGGACGCCTCTCAGGCGTCCTGCTGTCCATGGTGCTGAACAGATCTGTGCTGAAAGCATAGATCTGTTCAGTGTAAGTAAAATACAGTACAGAACAATATATATTGTACTGTACTGTATTATACAGACATCAGACCCACTGGATCTTCAAGAACCAAGTGGATCTGGGTAAAAAAAAAAGTGAAAAAAAGTAAAAATCAAAAAACACATTTATCACTGATTAAAAATTAAAAAAATAACATTCCCTACACATGTTTGGTATCGCCGCGTCCGTAACGACCTGATCTATAAAACGGTCATGTTACTTTACCCGAACGGTGAACGCCATAAAAATAAAAAATAAAAAACTATGATGAAATTGAAATTTTGCTCACCTTACTTCCCAAAAAAAGGTAATAAAAGTGATCAAAAAAGTCGCATGTACGCCAAAATTGTAGCAATCAAACCGTCATCTCATCCCGCAAAAAATGAGACCCTACTTAAGATAATCACCCAAAAACTGAAAAAACTATGGCTCTTAGACTATGGAGACACTAAAACATAATTATTTTTGTTTCAAAAATGAAATCATTGTGTAAAACTTACATAAATAAAAAAAAAGTATACATATTAGGTATTGCCGCGTCCGTATCGACCGACTCTATAAAAATATCACATGACCTAACCCCTCAGGTGACCACCGTAAAAAAAAAAAAAAAAAAAAACTGTGTAAAAAAAGCAATTTTTTGTCATCTTACGTCACAAAAAAGTGTAATAGCAAGCGATCAAAAAGTCATATGCACCCCAAAATAGTGCCAATCAAACCGTCATCTCCTCCCGCAAAAAATGAGACCCTACTTAAGATAATCGCCCAAAAACTGAAAAAACTATGACTCTTAGACTATGGAGACACTAAAACTTTTTTTTGTTTTAAAAATAAAATCATTGGGTAAAACTTACATAAATTAAAAAAATGTAATACATATTAGGTATCGCCGCGTCCGTGACAACCTGCTCTATGAAATTACCACATGATCTAACCTGTCAGATGAATGTTGTAAATAACAAAAAAAAAAAACGGTGCCAAAAAAGCTAATTCTTGTTACCTTGCCGCACAAAAAAGTGTAATATAGAGCAACCAAAAATCATATGTACCCTAAACTAGTACCAACAATACTGCCACCCTATCCCGTTAGTTTCTAAAATGGGGTCACTTTCTGGAGTTTTCTACTCTAGGGGTGCATCAGGGGGGCTTCAAATGGGACATGGTGTCAAAAAAACAGTCCAGCAAAACCTGCCTTCCAAAAAACCGTATGGCATTCCTTTCCTTCTGCGCCCTGCCGTGTGCCCGTACAGCGGTTTACGACCACATATAGGGTGTTTCTGTAAACTACAGAATCAGGGCCATAAATAATGAGTTTTGTTTGGCTGTTTTAACCCTTGCTTTGTAACTGGAAAAAAAATATAAAATGGAAAATCTGCCAAAAATGTGAAATTTTGAAATTGTGTCTCTATTTTCCATTAAATCTTGTGCAACACCTAAAGGGTTAACAAAGTTTGTAAAATCAGTTTTGAATACCTTGAGGGGTGTAGTTTCTTAGATGGGGTCACTTTTATGGAGTTTCTACTCTAGGGGTGCATCAGGGGGGCTTCAAATGGGACATGGTGTCAAAAAATACAGTCGGCGCACCTTTCACTCTACGCCCCGCTGTGTGGCCGTACAGTAGTTTACAGCCACATATGGGGTGTTTCTGTGAACAGCAGAGTCAGGGCAATAAAGATACAGTTTTGTTTGGCTGTTAACCCTTGTTTTGTTAGTGAAAAAAATGGGTTAAAATTGAAAATTAGGCAAAAAAATGAAATTCTCAAATTTCATCTCCATTTGCCAATAACTCTTGTGCACACCTAAAGTGTTTAACGACGTATGTAAAATCAGTTTTGAATACCTTGAGGGGTGTAGTTTCTTAGATGGGGTCACTTTTAGGGAGTTTCTCCTCTAGGGGTGCATCAGGGGGCTTCAAATGGGACATGGTGTAAATAAACCAGTCCATAAAAATCAGCCTTCCAAAAAACCAAACGGCGCACCTTTCACTCTACGCCCCGCTGTGAGGCCGTACAGTAGTTTACGGCCACATATTGGGTGTTTCTGTAAACAGCAGAGTCAGGGCAATAAAGATACAGTCTTGTTTGGCTGTTAACCCTTGCTTTGTTAGTGGAAAAAATGGGTTTAAAATGAAAAATTAGACAAAAAAAATCAAATTCTCAAATTTTCTCCCCATTTTGCCAATAACTCTTGTGCAACACCTAAAGGGTTAACAATGTATGCAAAATCAGTTTTGAATACCTTGAGGGGTGTGTAGTTTCTTAGATGGGGTCATTTTTAGGTGGTTTCTATTATGTAAGCCTCGCAAAGTAACTTCAAACCTGAACTGGTCCCTAAAAATTGAGTTTTTGTAAATTTCGGAAAAATTTCAAGATTCGCTTCCAAACTTCTAAGCCTTATAACATCCCCCAAAAAAATAAAATATCATCCCAAAACAATTCAAGCATGAAGTAGACATATGGGGAATGTAAAGTCATCACAATTTTTGGGGTATAAACTATGTATTACAGAAGTAGAGAAACTGAAACTTTGAAATTTGCAAATTTTTCCAAATTTTTGGTAAATTTAGGTATTTTTTTGTGCAAAAAAAAATAATTTTTTGACTTCATTTTACCAGTGTCATAAAGTACAATATGTGACGAAAAAAACAATCTCAGAATGGCCTGGATAAGTCAAAGCGTTTTAAAGTTATAGCACTTAAAGTGACACAGATTTCCAAAAAATGGGCCTGGTCCTTAAGGTGAAAATGAGCCCGGTCCTTAAGGGGTTAACGCAAACTGCCATGCATGTACGTCGGGGGATGCATTGCCAGAATGCATTCTGCCGTACATGCATGGCGTGCTGATTGGGCGCGCACCGCTCCGATGTCCGCATGATCAATGCAGGAGTCCGGCAGTCCCTGATAGCCGGGTCCCTGCTGTATCCGCCGACATTGCTGTTTACAGCGATGCCGGTGGATTAACCCCTTCTATGCAGTGGTCCGTGCTGACTTGCGACATAGAAGTTGTTTCCGGAGGGTGAGTGAGCGCATCGAGTCCCCGCGCTGCTGTGGCGGGGACTCGATGTGTCAGAAGGCAGCCCGATGCCTTGCACGGCATCGGGACCTGCCTTCTACGGGTGCCCAGGAGATCCAGCCTCAGGCTGGGTCTCCTAGGCAACCTGTTAGTGTATGACTCAGTGTAACACACTAACAGGCAATGCATTACAATACAGATGTATTGTAATGCATTGCAGAGGGGATCAGACCCCCAAAAGTTGAAGTCCCAGAGTGGGACAGAAATAAAGTAAAATAAATAAAGTTAAAAAAAAATGTTTTGAATAAAAAAAATTAAGTTTCAAGTTAAAAAAAGAAAAAAAAACGCCCCTTTCCCTTGCTTTTATAATTTAAAAATAGAAAAAAAAATGAAAAAACGCACATATTAGGTATCGCCGCGTCCATAACAACCTTCTCTATAAAAATATCACATGAGTTAACCTCTCAGGTGAACACCGTAAAAAAACTAAATAATAAAAACTGTGTCAAAAAGCCATTTTGTCACCTTACATCACAAAAAGTCATGTGCACCCCCAAAATTGTACCAATCAAAACCGTCATTTCATCCCGCAAAAATGAGCCCCTACCTAAGAGAATCGGTCAAAAAATCAAAAAAACTTTGGCTCTCAGACTATGGTGACACTAAAACATGAATTTTTTTTTTGTTTAAAAAATAGTGTATAAAACTTAAATAAATAAAAACAAGTATACATATTGGTTATTGCCGCGTCCGTTACGGACGCGGCAATAACCAATATGTATACTTGTTTTTATTTATTTAAGTTTTATACACTATTTTTTAAACAAAAAAAAAATTCATGTTTAACGGTGCTCACCTGAGGGGTTAAATCAGGTGAAATTTTTATAGAGTAGGTTGTTACAACCTACTCTATAAAAATTTCACCTGATTTAACCCCTCAGGTGAGCACCGTTAGGCCTCTTTCACACTACAGTATGTCCATTTCAGTGTTTTGCGTTCCGTTTTTCACGGATCCGTTGTCCCGTTTTTGGGTTCCGTTGTGTCTCCGTTTCTGTTCCGTTTTTCCGTTCCGTTTTTCCGTATGCCATATACAGTATACAGTAATTACATAGAGAAAATTGGGCGGGGCATAACATTTTCAATAGATGGTTCAGCAAAAAACGGAACGGAAACGGAAGACATACGGATGCATTTCTGTATGTGTTCAGTTTTTTTTGCGGACCCATTGACTTGCATTGAGCCACGGACCGTGATTTGCGGACAAACATAGGACATGTTCTATCTTTTCACGGCACGGAAAAACGGAAATACGGAAACGGAATGCATACGGAACACATTCCGTTTTTTTGCGGACCCATTGAAATGAATGGTTCCGTATACGGACCGTATACGGACCGCAAAAAACGGACCGCAAAACGGAAAAAAAAAACGGTAGTGTGAAAGAGGCCTTAAAAAAATAAAAAATTAAAAAAGTGTCAAAAAGCCATTTTGTCACCTTACATCACAAAAAGTGTAATAGGAAGCGATCAATATGCACCCCACAATTTGTAGCAATCAAACCGTCATCTCATACTGAAAAAAATTTGCCACTACATAAGACAGTCGCCCAAAAAAGAAAAAAAATTATGGCTTTCCGAATATGGAGACACAAAAAAAATTTTTTTTTTTCAAAAATGCTTTATTATGTAAAACTGAAACAAACAACCAAAAAAAGTTGTCATATTTTGTTAAAGGGTTTCTGTCACCCTGCAAAACTCTTTTTTTTTTTTGGCTAGTTAGATTGCTCATAGTGCGATATAGCAGAATATAATGGTATTACTTACTTTCATGCGGCCGATTCTTTATAAAACGAACTTTTATAATATGTTAATGAGGGCTCTACCAGCAAGTAGGGCGTCTACTTGCTGGTAGCTGCTGCAGAAATCCGCCCCCCCTCGCCGTCTTGATTGACAGGGCCAGCCGTGATCTCCTCCTCCGGCCGGCCCTGTCAGTAATTCAAAAATCGCGCGCCTCGCGTCATTCGGCGCAGGCGCTCTGAGATGGGGAGGCTCGTATCCTCAGCACTCCCTCAGTGCGCCTGCGCCGATGACATCACCGAAAGAGAAGACTCATCGGCGCAGGCGCACTGAGGGAGTGCTGAGGATACGAGCCTCCTCATCTCAGAGCGCCTGCGCCGAATGACGCGAGGCTCGCGATTTTTGAATTACTGACAGGGCCGGCCGGAGGAGGAGATCACTGCTGGCCCTGTCAATCAACACGGCGAGGGGCGGATTTCTGCAGCAGCTACCAGCAAGTAGACGCCCTACTTGCTGGTAGAGCCCTCATCAACATATTATAAAAGTTTGTTTTATAAAGAATCGGCCGCATGAAAGTAAGTAATACCATTATATTCTGCTATATCGCACTATGAGCAATCTAACTAGCCCAAAAAAAAAAAAAGAGTTTTGCAGGGTGACAGAAACCCTTTAATGTCGCGTCTGTAACAACCTGCTCTATAAAAATAGCTCATGATCTAACCTGTCACATGAACGTTGTAAATAACAAAACATAAAAACAGTGCCAAAACTGTTGTTTTTTGTTACCTTGCCTCACAAAAAGTGTAATATAGAGCAACCAAACATCACCTGTACCCTAAAATAGTACCAATAAAACTGCCACCTTATCCTGTAGTTTCCAAAATGGGGTCACTTTTTTGTAGTTTTTACTCTAGGGGTGCATCAGGGGGGTCTTCAAATGGCAAGTTAAAATTATCCCAGTGAAATCTGCCCTCCAAAAACCATATGGCGTTCCTTTCCTTCTGCGCCCTGCCGTGTGCCCGTACAGCAGTTTACAACCACATATGGGGTGTTTCTGTAAACAATAGAATCAGGGCAATACATTTTGAGTTTGTTTGGCAGTTAACCTTTGCTTTGTTAGCAGAAAAAAATCATTAAAATGGAAAATCTGCCATAAAAGTGAAATTTTGAAATTTCATCTCCATTTTCCATTAATCCTTGTGGAACACCTAAAGGTTAACAATGTTTGTAAAATCGTTTTTAATACCTTGAGGGGTGGAGTTTCTAAAATGGGGTCACTTTTTTTGGAGTTTCTACTCTAGGGGTGCATCAGGGGGGCTTCAAATGGGACATGGTGTCAAAAAAAAACAGTCCAGCAAAATCTGCCTTTCAAAAACCATACGGCGCACCTTTCCCTCTACGCCCTGCCGTGTGCCCGTACAGCAGTTTACAACCACATATGGGGTGTTTCTGCAAACTACAGAATCAGGGCAATAAATATAGAGTTTTGTTTGGCTGTTAACCCTTGCTTTGTTAGCAGAATAAAAAATGATTAAAATGTAAAATCTGCCATAAAAGTGAAATTTTGAAATTTAATCTCCATTAATTCTTGTGGAACACCTAAAGGGTTAACAACGTTTATAAAATCAGTTTTTAATACCTTGAGGGGTGTAGTTTCTAAAATGGGGTCATTTCTGGGTGGTTTCTATTATGTAAGCCTCACAAAGTGACTTCAGACCCTGAACTGGTCCTTTAAAAAGTGGGTTTTGGAAATATTCTTAGAAGTTTAGAAGCAAATCTTGAAATTTTAAGTCTTCTAATGTCCCAAAAAATAAAATGGCATTCACAAAATGATCCAAACATGAAGTAGACATATGGGGAATGTAAAGTAATAACTATTATATGAGGTATCACTATCTGTTTTAAAAGCAGAGAAATAGAAATTTGGAAAGTTGCGAATTTTTGAAATTTTTGGTAAATTTGGTATTTTTTTATAAATAAAAATGAAATATTTCATTCAAATTTACCCACTGTCATGAAGTACGATATGTGACGAGAAAACAATCTCAGCAATGGCCTGGATAAGTAAAAGCGTTTTTAAAGTTCTCACCACAAAGTGACACATGTCAGATTTGCAAAAATCAGTCTGGTCCTTAAGGTGAAATATGTCCTGGGTTAAAGTTCTCAGCACATGTCAAGTTACATGTTGATATTTTCCCATCGCGTGTGGATGAGATTACCGGCTTAACAAAAAATGTAAAGACGTTGTTAATAACAGTATTCAGGGTTTGTTTCTGGCAGCGTTTTACTTTCTATGTGGTTTTATGTAACCTGGGTATATAGGGTTATATATACTTTTTAGACTTTTTTTTTTTGTAGCTTATATATGTAACATTTTGTTCCTTCTTTTTTTTTTTTTTTTTGTGTGAAATTCTAGGTGACTCTCCAGGAAGCCTTGCTTGGTGAGGGGGTATTGTCACTTGCCATTTAGCAGATAAGCACTATTATTGTTGGCACTTTCTCCGCAATGTGTTCACCATCTTCAGCTGCTGCTCTAATGTCGGCCCCCCTACGTTCCTGTGGTTCATCAAACCATTTTTGAGGTTAAAAGGACTCTGATGACGAGGGACACAGGTCCCATGTAACCCAGAATAAACAAAGACAGGTGGTAGAGTCTGATCTGAGGACAGGGAAGAGATCGTATTAAAATAGACCGGTGAAGATGGTGTTACTTTAGAGGTTAGACTCGACGCATGCATGTTGTATCCACGATCGGATATAAGCATTTTGCTGGTGTTTGTAACCTTGGACGCATATACTGTTCTGCTCACATTGAATACGTAACTATGGTGCCTATTGATATTATACTGTATGTGATGTTAAAATAAGGCCCCGAAGATTTGATCATAGAGATGGCATCTGCAGACAGAGACATGTGTGCTGGCTGCTCTGATGGTGGGAAGGGACCATAGAGAGGTATGCATGTACCCTATTCCATATTTATGCAATAGCCAATGCGAGCATCTGTTGACAGAACAATTTTTGAGTTGGAGTCACTTTAAAAAAAAGTCTCCTGTGTCTGGATATTACGGTTTCCTACTTGTTATGGTGCTCCCTGGTGTTAATTTGTTTTTCCCCCCTCAGAATGTCCACCTAATGTTTCCAGTGTTGGAAGTCCGACTCCCACCGTCTGGGGAGAGGAGACATCAGATTGATTCCTGCAATACCGTGGGCTAGCCAACAAGAATCAGTCCTCTAGAAGAGGCTTCTGCTTCCCAGCACTGAACTCATTAGGTCAGGGGTTGGCCAACTCGTGGCTCACAAGCTGCAGGCAGCTCTTGTGCGGCTTTAGCGGTGGAGCCGGGGAGCAGCCAGTCCTGCGCGCCCTCCACCCATGCTCTGATCTCCTCTCCTGATCGGCACCGTTGCTACTCTGCAGCTCCAGCACGCTCTCCACTACATCCTGACGCACACTGTGTCAGAATGTAGTACGTGGAGACGCACACTATGACCTGATGCTGATGCCACATCAGGTCACAGTGGAGAGCATGTCAGACCTGCAGAGTAGCAACAATGCCCGATCAGGAGAGGTAGGCGATTTATTTATTTATTTATATATTTTAAATTATAGAACTCTGAGAATGGGGGGGGGGGCGGGGGGCTTCTGATCGAGCATGGGGAGGGCGGAGGTCTGATCTGAGCATGAGTGGGTTGAGATCTAAGCATGGGGCGTCTGAGCACTGAGGTGCTGACATTATGGAGTCTGATTTGTACTGTCTTATTTTGGAGATTTGATTTT
This sequence comes from Bufo bufo, assembly GCF_905171765.1. Lineage (NCBI taxonomy): Eukaryota > Metazoa > Chordata > Amphibia > Anura > Bufonidae > Bufo > Bufo bufo. The sequence continues at coordinate 365,385,375 of NC_053393.1, read as the reverse complement.
GGAGGTCTGACTAGGATTTCGGGGTCTTATCTTAGGTCTGATGAAAAAGTATTTTTTTCTTATTTTTCACATCCTAAAACCTAGGTGCTTCTTACTAAGGCGAAAAATACGATGACTCGTGTTGTAAATGTATAGCTTGTGGCTCCTGGTAGTCATACATTTTATTTTTTTATCATTCAGCTCTTTTGGGTGTCTGTGGTTGGCCACCCCTGCATTAGGTACGGTAAATGTTTTAAAAGGAAGACAGAACACATCAGGGTTTCAGGTAGGGCAACAGAAAAGTGGCAACAGATTTTCTTGAATATTTTGTTGGTCAATCCCTTAAAGGGTCACTGAGTTTTGGTAAAATCTCTTATGTAGAGACACATTAAAGGTTTTGATCGATAGGGATCTGAGTGCTGAGACTCCCACCGATCACTAGAACGAGGAGAGAGAAGAACTCGCATATCGTGCTCTCTTTCACTACAGGAGGGGAAGCAAGAGATATTCAATAGGAAGCCTACGGGCCTGTCTCGTTTCCATCCTCTGCAGTGAGAAGAGAGAGCGTGATATGGGAGCGCTTCTCACTCATCGTTCTAGTGATCGGGGTCCCCACGAGTCAAAACTTTTGATATGTCTCTGATATATTGTGTATAGGATGATTATTTTCTATATTATGAAATCTGGTTTTCGATGCCAGTGTTTGATTTTGGGATTTCTTCTCAGGTTTTTGCATCAATATATTCTCCTGTTATTGGAAGCCATGGAACAGCAGAAGTAACTGACATTAGTCTGAGGCATGATCTGGCAGTGGCGGTGATAAGTTCCTAGTGTTTATTGCACAACATGTTCTTGAATATAATATGTATGCGTTATACTGCCAACTTTCCTTAACTGTCTGAGCATATCTTAGTTATGTGCTTTTGTACAACTTGGTTCCAGGCTAATTTGCTCATTTTAAAGAGTGTCTGTCACCAAATGATCTTTTACTATGACTTTGGTGCAATCATATAAACAACTTCTACAATTTTCTTGTAGTAAACGACACTGCAGCCATCCTGAATGATAACTGTGTGTCCTCTGATGAGTATTCTCTAGGGCAGTGATGCCTAACCTCCGGCACTCCAGCTGTGGTGAAACTATGACTCTCAGCATGCTCCATTAATTTCTATGGAGTTCTGAGAACAGCCAAGCAAGGGGGCATCTTGGGAGTCGTAGTTTTACCACAGCTGGAGGGCCGGAGGTTAGCCATCACAGCTCTAGGGGTTCTATCCATGTTCAGACCTCTGTCAGCACATAACAGTAAGTGAAATGGTCGGCCGCTGCAGTTCGGTGCTTGTCTGCAGAGTTTGGATGATATCTCTGGTATTTCCATATGTGCTGACAATCCGTAGAAGAAAGGGTTTTTATAATATGCAAATTGCCCCCTAGGTGCAACAAGGGCTCCGCTCCCTGTCTGTTATGCTGCACGCTCACCACTATGGCAGGCAGTGAAAATATATTCTCCTTTGGCCCCAAAGTCTCACAGGAGCACGTTTGGCACATGGGCAGTAAAGGGATGGAGACCGCTGGGTAATCTCCATTCCTTTACTGCACATGTGCAAAATATGCTTCTGCGAGACTTCAGGACCAGGTGTGAATATGTTTTCACTGCTTAGACTGCCTGTCACAGTGATGGGGGTAGCAGACAGGCAGCCTCGTTGCACCTAGGGGGTAATTTGCATATTATAAAAACCCTTTCTTCTACAGATTGTCGGCAAGTATGGAGATACTAGAGATGAACTCAGACTCTGCAGATGAGCACCCATCTACATTGGTTGACCATTTCGCCTACTGGTAAGTGATTACAGATGCCCTTGAAGCTGGGGATTGGTTGATCATGTTAGCTGATATTGGCACAGTACGTTTCTTGTGCAGTTTCAGTTTTGTGATCATTGGCTTGCCATAGATCTCCAGAACCTTCCTCAGGATAGGTCATCAATATCAGATCGTCGGGGTCCAACACCCGGGACCCCCACCAGTCAGCTGTTAGGTTCTAGTAGGTCCTGGCAGCTCACGAAGCACAGCGCTGCGGCCTCTTCCTAGGCCGTGTGACGTCACTGTACATCGGTCATTTGGCCTAATTGCAGCTCAGCCCCATCGAAGTGAACGCTGTGCTCGGTGAGCTGCCAGGAGTTGCCTGTGACAGCTGATTGGTGGGGATGCTGGCACTCGGACCCCCACCCATTTGATAAACATCTATGCTGAGGATAGGTCATGATTATAATTTTCTGGATAACCCCTTTATTATTACATGGATTTGTAGCAATGTTTCCAACTCTTGGTGTTGAGGCTAGAAACATTTGCGAATGCAGCACAACTTCAAAAAATCTTCGGAAACCCTCACAATCTGTTATCCTTTGTTTTGGTTAAATGTAATTCTTTGTACGTTTGGTGAAGATATGTTTTTGTCGTCCTCAGACAACTTTGGCCCACATTATTGCCAAGAATTCCAACAAAAGCAGCACACGGTTTGTAACACTATCTGCAACCAGCGCCAACACAAATGATGTTCGGGAAGTCATTAAGCAAGCCCAAAATGAGCTTAAACTTTTCAAGAGAAAAACTATCCTTTTTGTAGATGAAATTCATCGCTTCAACAAGACCCAGCAGGTAAATCGCTCTACTGATCTGACCTTTAATCCAGGGCTTGACAAATTTCCTTGGAATCTAGGAGCTAGCTAAAAAAGTTAGGAGGCTTTTTTTTTTTTTTTTTTACCTTATAAAGCCTTATTTTCAGCGACAAAAATAACACCTCTTAAATTAACATATAAAGAAGTCTAGAACCAAACCACATGGGCATTAACGACATATACAGCGGCAGTGTACAGAATCGCACACACATACGTATACAGCGGCAGTGTACAGAATCGCACACACATACGTATACAGCGGCAGTGTACAGAATCGCACACATACGTATACAGCGGCAGTGTACAGAGTAGAGTTGTTGCGATACCAAATTTTTGATTGGATTTCGATACCATAAAAAAGTATTTTGATACTCAATACCACGCGAAAAAATAAACCAAAAAAGCCACGTGCATTCCGCATTTTAATAAAATGGCAAATCGCGCATTTAAAAAAAAAAAAATTTCTGTTCCGGCGTTCACCGCATAGATTTTTTTTATATTTTAATAGTTTGGACTTTTCGGACGTGACAATATGTGATATGTTTATTTATTTATTGTTTATATATTTTATATGTGAAATTGGGAAAGGGGGTGACTTATACTATGGTGTTATTTTTTTAAACTTTTATTTTATTTTAATTTTTTTACACTTTTTATTTAATAACTATTTCCCCCCTTAGGGGCCAGAACCTGGGATCTTTTCATCCCTTGTCTTATTTACCCTGATAGAGCTCTATCAGGGTGAATGGGACCTCACACTGTCCCTGTGCTTTGTGCATAGGGCAGCAGGGAGCTGACTATGGCAGCCAGGACTTCAGTAGCGCCCTGGCTGCCATGGTAACCGATCGGAGCCCCAGGATTACACAGCTGGGGCTCCGATCAGAAGCTGCCACTGCCACCAATAAAAAGGAGCAGAGGGGACCCTGTGGCCACTGCCACCAATGATTTTAATACTGGGGGGTTGAGAGGGGCGGGCGCACTGTGCCACCAGTGATTTTAATGGGGTAGGGGGAGGGAGGGAACACTGTGCCACCAATGATAATTAAACCCTTAATACAGGAGGCGGGTATGGAAGCAGATCACGGCAGTTAACCCTCAGGTGCCCTGATTCTGTAGTTTGCAGAAACACCCCATATGTGTGTCGTTTGGTTTTTGGAAGGCAGATTTTGCTGGACTGGTTTATTTACACCATGTCCCATTTGAAGCCCCCCTGATGCACCCCTAGAGTAGAAACTCCAAAAAAATGACACCATTTTGGAAATTACAGGATATGGTGGCAGTTTTGTTGGGACTATTTTTATGGTTGCTCTATTACATTTTTGTGAGGCAAGGTTACCAAAAATAGAAATTCTGAAATTTCATCTCCATTTGCCATAATTGTTGAACACCTAAAGGGTGTCTACTCAAGATTTGAGAAGGCACCCAGTTGCAATCACCGCGCAAGGCGGTGATCGGAACTACACAGGTCGTAGAGGTACGCCCTGTGTCCTTAAGTACCAGGACATCAGGGCGTACCTGTACGCCCTATGTCCCTAACAGGTTCAAATATAAAAAAAATCTCCTATGCGGTATGCACGATTCGCCATTTTTTTGTAACCTGTTTGATTATGGGCCGGACATTCCATAAAATGCGGAATGCACCCGGCTTTTTTGGTGGGGTATCGAGTATTGCAATACTTTTTTATGGTATCGAAATCTAATCAAAATTTTGGTTTTGTGACAACCCTAATGTCAATAAAGGGGCTAGTCTCATCTTATAAACTGGTGGCATATTTCTAGGATATTCCATCACCTTATGACTGCTGGAGGCAGGTTCTTTTGAACTTCTGAAACTTCTCTCTTGCACTTGAGTCTAGCAGAGAAAAATACTGTAAGATTTTTTTTCGGACTATAAGATGCACTTTTACCCCCCAAAAGTGAGGGGAAAATGGCAGTGCGTCTTATAGTTCAAATGCTAGTGACCGCTTCCATTATGGAAGCAGTCATCAGCATGCAGGGAGTAAAGGAAGCACTGCACTAGCTCTACTCGCCCTCCCTAGTCTTTTTCCGGCTGCACTGTATCCGACTGCATACAGTATTAGGACGTAGTGCACGTATGCGCTTACACTGACACTATCTGAAGTCAGGTTACAGACACAGTGCAGCATGGACTGGAAGAAGAGCAGAGAGTATTGAGTCCTGGATCTACACTGATTGGGGTCTGATCTGAAGCTGATGGAAGTTGGGAGATCTGATCTGAGGCTGATGGAAGTTGGCAGGTCTGCCCTGAGGGCCGATGGGAGCTGGGGTGTCTGCCCTGAGGGCCGATGGGAGCTGGGGGGTCTGCCCTGAGGGCCGATGGGAGCTGGGGAGGGTCTGCCCTGAGGCCGATGGGAGCTGGGAGGGTGTCTGCCCTGAGGGCCGATGGGAACTGGGGGGTCTGCCCTGAGGGCCGATGGGAACTGGGGGGTCTGCCCTGAGGGCCGATGGGAGCTGGGGGGTCTGCCTGAAGGCCGATTGGAGCTGGGGGGGTCTGCCCTGAGGGGCCGATGGGAACTGGGGGGTCTGCCCTGAGGCCGATGGGAACTGGGGGGTCTGCCCTGAGGCCGATGGGAAACTGGGGGGTCTGCCCTGAGGGCCGATGGGAACTGGGGGGTCTGCCCTGAGGCGCCGATGGGAAACTGGGGGGGGTCTTCCCTGTGGGCGATGGGAGCTGGGGGGGGTCTGCCCCTGAGGGCCGATGGGCCAGCTGGGGGGGTCTGCCCTGAGGGGCCGATGGAGCTGCGGGGGGTCTGCCCTGAGGGCCGATGTGAGCTGGGGGGGTTGATGGGGTCTGATCTGAGGTTGCATCTTATAGTAAAAAAAAATACAGTATTAAAGTGTTTCTCCGCTTTTCCTATATTGTTGACCTTGCTATAGACAGCCGCTGCACTAATCAAGTGAATAGAATGGAGATTTCTCATTGAAGTGAATGAGACGGAGGAGTTGTACTTACACCTACTTGCTGCTGCAATGTCGACTATGAGCAGGTAAACAATGAAGAAAACACAGTGCTCATACAAGCACTGCGTTCTCGTCATACAGCTAATCGGCAGGGATGCTGGCAGTCAGGCCTCCACCGATCTGATATTGTTGACCTAGGCCTCTTTCACACTACCGTATGGCTATTTCAGTGTTTTGCGGTCCGTTTTTCATGGATCGGTTGTTCCGTTGTATTTGTTTCCGTTCCGTTGTTCCATTCCGTTTTTCTGTATGGCATATACAGTAATTACATAGAAAAAATTGGGCTGGGCATAACATTTTCAATAGATAGTTCCGCAAAAACGGAACGGATATGGAAGACATACGGATGCATTTCCGTATGTGTTCCGTTTTTTTTGCGGACCCATTGACTTGAATGGAGCCACGGAACGTGATTTGCAGGCAATAATAGGACATGCTCTATCTTTGAACGGAAATACGGAAACTGAATGCATACGGAGTACATTCCGTTTTTTTTGCGGAACCAAAAACGGCCCGCAAAACGGAAATAAAAAACTGTAGTGTGAAAGAGGCCTTATCCTGAGGATAGGTAATCAATATAGAAAAATTGGAGAACCCCTTTAAGTTGATGAGCATTAACCTTTGGTCGCCGTCACTCTCATGCTTGGTAAACTACTGGGAGAGAGGCTCCACCTTTTTATTCTGGCGGGTTCCTGTTCCTGGGAGCTGTCGTGGAGTCCAGAAAATAAAATTACCGGGATGTGTAATTATCATTTTTCCATCAGTAAATATTGAATTGTAATAATCCTTTTATAATTTTCCTTGTTTGTAATAAACTATAATTAAATTAATTTTTTTCCAGGAAAAAAGATAATACCAATTACTACTGTTAAAGGTCCAGCTATGGAAAATTATTATGTTTACGCTGACATAAAATGTTAGATGCTGCAGCTTTCTCTTGAGTTATGTGCATAGACTAACAGATAATAAAACACCTAAACGGTGGCAGTGATTTAGTCCAAACAAGGAGGACATCTTCTTCACACGCTATCAAATTTACCGAAATAGACTGTAAGGTTATCATAGGCTGAAAGAAGTGCCTCTGGATATACAAGCTGATATGGTGCATTAGAAGATAAGGATGGAAGCTGTCACTCAGGCACTTACGGTTGTTATGTTAAGCTTGCAGAAAGCATAGTGAAGGGGAAGAAGATATTGGCATGGTTTAGATACCGGATAAAATGCAATGTGTAGCATCTTGTAGCTTCTTCTCTGTTTGTATATACGGACATGCAGTCCCACTGAATAAAAATATATATCTGGTCCACTTGACCCACTGCTTCACACATACATGTTCTACAGACAAGAGTTTCATAGTCCTGACTTACTCTGTGCAGTACATATGTTGAGATGCGTTTACTTACTCTGCGAGCTTGAGATGTTCTTTTTGCTTCCCTCCCCAATACCCAGACACTTTTCTCCCACACGTTGAATCGTGGAAACTATCACTCTTATTGGAGCAACAACAGAGAATCCCTCATCTCCAGTAGGAACACTGCGCTGCTGTGCCGTTGCAGAGTGATAGTTCTGCGAGAGCTCTCTGTTGAAGCGATGGAGGCTATCTTGAGACGAGCTGTGCACTCCTTGGGCATCAGGTTCTGCAGGAGAATGAACAGGCTGAGTGCGGTGGCAGGATCGATACCTCTGAGTAAGTGTTAGAACAGCAGACGGCATTGGTACAGAAAAAGAAGGGTCTAATTTGTCGACTTGGCCAAGAATGGGAGGGTGCGGGGGGGTCTGTTTGCAGCAACTTAGTGTCCATCATGCTACTGAAATTCCTGAGAAGGCTGACATAGTTTGCTAGATTCCTTAAGGATTTTTTGGCTATGATAGTGTTTTTTTTTTTTTTTTTTAAGATGTTTCAGCGTTGAAGTTTGTGTTTTACATTCAAAGTGCCTGTTGACTAAATAAGAAAAAAAAAACTTTTAAATCTACTTGGTATACTGAGTCATAAACTAATGAAGGGTCTGCCTTATGTAGAATTTTAAAGGGCTGATAGTAATAAGCATATTTTGTTTTCACCGTTTTGACATTGTTTACGAGCTGTCAGTGCATTTTTGCATTGTGCTACTATTTTGACTGTATTTTGTTTGTACCAAACAAAACCCTTCCAAACAGGCAATTTCTAGCATTCATTTAGGCTACTTTCACATTAGCGTTTTCTTTTCCGCATAGAGTTCCTTCACAGGGGCTCTATACCGAAAAGAACTGATCAGGCATATCCCCATGCATTCTGAATGGAGAGTAATCCATTCAGGATGCATCAGGATGTCTCAGGCAAAGGAGAAAACCGCAGCATGCTACGGTTTATCTCCGGCGAAAAAAACTGAAGACTTGCCTGAATGCCGGATCCGGCATTTTTTTCCATAGGATGTATTTGTGCCGGATCTGGCATTCAAAATACCGGAATCCCCGGATCCGTCCTTCCGGTCTGCGCCATGCGCAGACCTTAAAAAAATGAGAAAAAAATAAATACCGGATCCGTTCTTGCCTGATGACACCGGAAAAAACGGATCGTATTGCAATGCATTTTTCTGACTGATTAGGCATTTTTCTGACTGATCAGGATCCTGGAACAGAAGACCGGCACTTCACAGGTGGAATCTTCAACTTTTATTTCAGCATAGGAGGAAATAGCACCAGATGCGACACGTGTTTCGGCTCAACCTGAGCCGAAACACGTGTCGCACTCTGTGCTATTTCCTCCTATGCTGAAATAAAAGTTTGAAGATTCCACCTGTGAGAGTGCCGGTCTTCTGTTCATATTGTAAGTGGGCTTTTCACTACCCTGGACGCCGTGCACCACGACTCTGCAGAGGAGTGCCGACTGCTTTCCCCTTTTTGATCAGGATCCTGATCAGTCAGAAAAAATGACATGCGTTTGCATACAGTTTGCCTGATCAGGCAGGCAGTCAAGGCAACGGAACTGCCTGCCGGAATCAAACAACGCAAGTGTGAAAGTACCCTTATATGTAAGAGTGGATTCACACAGTGTTTGTTTTTTCTTCTTATGCTGTTTTTGCCCTTTTTTTATTTTAGTTGTGGTTTTTGCATTTAAATTTATAATTAAAAAAAAAAAAAAAAACACCAGCTCTAAGTGTTCGCTGAAAGGCTGTGGGAAATATGAAATGCAGGACGCAGTTTTTTAGCTAATGGCCCTTTCATTTTGGTGGTGGTTTTTGTTTCTGGTTTTTCTTTTTTTTTGCCAGAAAGAAACATGTCTTTCTGACATGTTTTGCATGAGTATTTCCATCTTCCTCAAGGTAAAAAAACAAATGCCACTAAAAAGGCCATGGAAATACCTGCAAGCTGTTTTTACAGTGTTTTTTTTTTTTTCTTTTGTTGGGTAAAATATTGGCAGAGCAAATTTTTGTGTTAAGGAGCCCTTATGGTGGTTGCAGTTGTATTACAGAGACAGTTGTAATGGATTCTATGGGAAGCCTGCCGTTTTTCGTAGTTGAATTCAATAACGGAACAATGTGCCACAAAAAAACGTGCAGTTTTCAACCATACCTTATGAGTTGCGTTCCATAAAATCCCATTTAATGCAGCGTAACATCTGGCTACTGCTTTAAAATACCGCAAAAAGTACACTGCAGCTTCTTCATGTGAATGCGACCTTAGGGAAGAATTGCTTGAGATTCTTCTGCGTCCCCTTGTGTATGCCTAGTCCCTTTTCTACACATATGACCGGTACTATGTAAAACATAGCTTACTGTATCTCTCCACCCCATCCAAACAGAAATATCAATAAGGAAAGCTTGTGCGTGTCTCTGGAAACTTTGGGAAGCACAGAATGTTATTGAATACAAAAGGATCACGTTACTGTTTGTACAAGAAGGGATTCCCTCAGCCCTTTGAATCTCATTCCCGTGGCTGTGCCTGTGCCAGCGCTTAGCCTATCAATCATTTTCGCCGGTTAAGAGACTATCCTTTTAACTACATAGCACAAAATATGATACACAAGTAGCACTGGTTGTTTGTAGTGCAGATACTGTGACCTTGGTTACATCTACGACCTGCAGTACAGCATACATAGATATAACAAATATACTGCATAAAAATGACAATTGCATTCACTTTATCAATTAGATTTTTTTTTACCAGTACTGACCTCCTGTATGTTAAACGGGTTACCTGGGAATTGACTATTGATGACCTAGCCACAAGATAGGCCCATCAATATCAGATCAGCGGGGGCCCCAACACCCAAGACACCTGCTGATCAGCTGTTAGACAGAGGCCATTGGCGCCGCGGTTTCCTGAAACAGCTATCCTGAGGATAGGTCAACAATATCAGTTCCCAAATAACCCTTATATGCATCTTTCAGATTCCTATAAAGTAATTATCTCAGTGTTTATTCCATCTTCTGAACTGGACAACATACCCCTTTATTTGTGAAATAAGACATTGCCCATGAAGGCCTTTCCCCTTGCACTTACTTGACAAATGCACATGGGGATTTGAGGAAGACTTGGTTGTCAGCATATTTAATTTATCCGTGATATATCGTGTGTATATTGAGACAACATATTTAATCACATATAGCATCCAGATGTTTTATGCACCAAAAAAAAGTTGTATGCAAGTTGCTTGACCATTACTATTGCAGCTGTTGTGCAACAAAACTTTATTACTCTAGCCTTAAAGGGATTGTTCAGGATATTTATATTGATGGTCTATCCTCAGGATAATCAGCACCCCTTCTGATCAATAGTTTGGGCGCCGGAACCACACTGCTCCGTCCATTCACTTCAGTAGGAGGAGCGCTGCAGTAACCAGCTCCATCCACTACAGAACGGATGGAGTCGCGTAGTTCTGGTGCCAGAATTACTTTGGCACCCTGAAGCAGCATCAGTAATGGATGACCTGGAGTATTAGATATGAATTTAGCAGCTAATTAAAGGCCCTTTTACACAGACAAACGATTGGGGTGACTATCGAAAAGAAGGTATTCCTAGGAATGCCTGTTCACAATAATTGCCCTGTGTAAAGCTGCAGCCAACCACCCAATGCACAAGCAAATGCTCGTTCGTCGGGTGAAAGCATTGTTGATGTGGACATCAAAATCATAATTTCTGGGCAGCAGATCGTCCTGTTTAAACAGGGATCGGTTGTTCAGAAACAATTAATCTGTATGGGGACAGGTGATCACCGAAGCAATAGCTTGTACCCATACAGCAGAGGTAATAATTACTGCATGTAAATGCAGCTCTCTACTTAGCTCACTATCATGCAAATTATCAAGATCAAATGGTTTGTTCCAAATAATTGACTGCACAGTTGTCCATTGCAGAGGGGCGTTGGAGTAGTAGATCACAAACTGAAAGAATGGCGTGGTATTAAACAGGCAGGAAATGCTCAAACCCACATGCAGTTGTGCATACAGTCTTGTGAAAAAATTAGGACACCCTTTGAAAGCATGTGGTTTTTTGTAACATTTTTAATAAATGGTTATTTCATCTCCGTTTCAACAATACAGAGAGATTAAAGTAATCCGACTAAACAAAGAAAAACTGAAGAAAAGTCTTTTCAGATCTTCTGTAAATGTCATTCTACAAAAATGCCTATTCTAACTGAGGAAAAAGATAGGACACCCTTGCCCCTAATAGCGAGTGTTACCTCCTTTGGCTGAAATAACTGCAGTGAGACGGTTCTTGTAGCCATCTACCAGTCTTCGACATCGGTCTGAGGAAATTTTACCCCACTCCTCAATGCAGAACTTTTTCAGCTGTGAGATGTTTGAGGGGTTTCTTGCACGTACAGCCCTTTTCAAGTCACCCCACAGCATCTCAATGGGATTCAAATCTGGACTTTGACTTGGCCATTCCAGGACTCTCCATTTCTTCTTTTTCAGCCAATCTTTGGTTGATTTACTAGTATGTTTTGGTCATTGTCGGGGGGGGGGGGGGGGGGGGGGGGGGGGGGGGGGGGGGGGGGGGGGGGGGGGGGGGGGGGGGTGTGGCAGGGTCCAGTTCCGCTTCAGCTTTAATTTTCTAACTGATGGTCTCACATGTTCTTCAAGCACCTTCTGATACACAGTAGAATTCATCGTGGATTCTATGATGGTGAGCTGACCAGGTCCTGCTGCAGCAAAGCAGCCCCAAACCATGACACTTCCACCTCCATGCTTCACAGTTGGTATGAGGTTCTTTTCTTGGAATGCTGTGTTTGGTTTACGCCAAACATGTCCTCTGCTGTTGTGTCCAAATAATTCAATTTTGGACTCATCTGTCCAAAGAACATTATTCCAGAAGTCCTGGTCTTTGTCAACTTTATCTCTGGCAAATGTCAGTCTGGCCTCGATGTTTCTCTTGGAAAGCAAAGGTTTCCTCCTTGCACACCTCCCATGCAAGTTAAACTTGTACAGTCTCTTTCTGATTGTAGAGGCATGTACTTCTACATCAACAGTAGCCAGAGCCTGCTGTAGTTCTCGAGATGACACTTTAGGGTTTTTGGAGACCTCTTTTAGCATCTTGCGGTCTGCTCTTGGGGTGAACTTGCTGGGGCGACCAGTCCTGGGCATGTTGGCAGTTGTTTTGAAAGCCCTCCACTTGTAGACTATCTTCCGGACAGTGGAATGGCTGATTTCAAAATCTTTTGAGATCTTTTTAAATCCCTTCCCAGACTCATAGGCTGCTACAATCTTTTTTCTGAAGTCCTCTGACAGCTCTTTTGCTCTCACCATGGTGCTCACTCTCACTTCAACAGTCAGGAGCACACCAAACTAAATGTCTGAGGTTTAAATAGGGCAAGCCTCATTCAACATGCAGAGTAACGATCTACTAATTATGTGCACCTGGTGTGATATACCTGTGTGAGATCTGAGCCAATTTAAGAGGGAATACATGTGAGGGTGTCCTATCTTTTTCCTCAGTTAGAATAGGCATTTTTGTAGAATGACATTTACAGAAGATCTTGAAAAGACTTTTCTTCAGTTTTCTTTGTTTAGTTGGATTACTTTAATCTCTCTGTATTGTTGAAACGGAGATGAAATAACCATTTATTAAAAATGTTACAAAAAACCACATGCTTTCAAAGGGTGTCCTAATTTTTTCACATGACTGTATATATACAGGGGAGCAAATCCTGCATTTGTGGGCCATTGGATGCCCGCAGCGAACCACAAGTACCACAACAGACATCCTACACAAGAAGCAATTATGTGGATGTGATAATCAATATAACAAAATAATAGCAAAGACAGGTGCACTCTGCGGTCTTACTAAACCCTCAAACTGATTTTAAAATTAAGAGATTAGCCAACATGTCCTACGGTGTAGGACATGTCTGAGCCTGAGCACCGCGCCAAGGTTTCTCAAGTAGCTCGGGACCTAACACTCACCTACCTGTGCCATGTGGGCAATACCAGGGGCAAGTGGGCAAATTACAGGAGCATGAGGCCATAGTAGATCACAAATCAGCAGCAGTCTCCGTATCGGTCTCTTTGTCTGTACTTGGGTCCAGCAGTCTCTCCCTTCTCCTTACATCTCCTCTTTATGTAAACTTTTATGTAATCTGATCCTTCAGTGTGCAGGCAGCCCGTGTTTACTGAAGATGGATTTGAGAACTTAATGGATAGTTAGGCTAGTTTCACATCTGCGTTTTTAAAACCAGCAAGCTGTTCCGGAGGACTGTACCGTATGTGGCACTCATGCCAGAAACCAGCTGGATCTCTGTCTGATCCCATTGTAGTCAGTGGGGTCCGGCAGTGAAGGCTACATCTGGCTATGCCAGATATCGTGAAATCCGGCAGGCTGTTCCTCTGGCAGATGTGACATTAGCCTTAGTAAAGTGAAGGAGGGGCAAATGTGGTCGGCACTCCTAATCTTCCCTTAAAAAAATGTTGCCCTCAGGTGCATGCTTTACACTATAATGAAGTGTTTGCCAGACCCCATTTTTCCAAATGGATTAGGTGATTGGGTGTGACCCACAACGGGTCAGACACCTGACATACAAGGATATTACATAGTAAATGCCCCAAAAGTCTTTGTTTGGCATATCCCTTTAAAAAGGTTTTCCAGGATTTTATAACTTATGACCTATCCTCTGGATAGGCCATCAGTATCTGATCAGTGGGGGTCCAGCACCTGGGACCCCCGTCAATCAGCTGTTCGAGAAGGCAGCAAGACTCCTGTGAGCGCCGCGGCCTTCTTGCAGCTTAACAAGCACAGTGCCGTACATTATATAGGGGCTGTACTTGAACGGGGCTTAGCTGTGCTTAGGCCACGTGTCTGATGAATGTTTCGGCACTGGCTTAGGGAAACCTGCGAGAAGGCCGCTGCGCTCACAGGAACACCAGTGCCTTCTCAAACAGCTGATTGGTGGCGGTTCGACACCCAACCCCCCACCAATCAGATGCTGATTTATTGCTTACTTTTTATTTATGCTTTGAATCCCGTTCAGAGCAAAAAGAGGTCTTGCAGGGTATCTGCCTTTCTAGAGTTATCAAATGCCACATTATGGGAGGTTTAAACAAGAGAAAACGTAGCAGGGCAATACACTAGGGTGTATTCACACATAGCAGTTGAAGTGCAGTTAAAACCAGATCAAGACTGTGTCTATAAAAAAAACAAAAACCTGTACATGGTTTAGCCAAGGATTTGTGATGCATTAATTGACTACTGATTGATGTCGAAGCACCAGCAAGTAGATGCCGGCAAAGTACTGGGAAGTGTAGGAATGGGAGCAGCGGAAGATGGGAGTAGGATTTTTTACAATAAGTCTGCTTTATACACTTAGAAAAGTCCTGGACTAATGGATACAGTAGTAATATGAAAAAAAAAAAGTTAAACTATACATACAAGAAAGGATAAGTGACCAGTGTAATGCCTGAGATATAGAATACTGTTTAAAATTAGAGAACTGATAGTTAAAGAGGACCTTTCACCGATTATGACAATGTGAACTAAGCATACAGACATGTAGAGCGGCGCCCGGGGATCTCACTGCACTTACTATTATCCCCGAGCGCCGCTCCGTTCTGCCGCTATGCCCTCCGGTATCTTCGCTCACTAAGTTATGGTAGGCGGAGATTTCAGTCACTAAGTTATGGTAGGCGGAGTCACCCCTTGTTCTGCTGTAGCGCTGGCCAATCGCAGCGCAGAGCTCACAGCCTGGGAGGTTCTTTTCTCCCAGGCTGTGAGCTCTGCAATGCGATTGGCCAGCGCTACAGCAGAACAAGGGCAGACTCCGCCTACCATAACTTTGTGAACGAAGATACCGGAGGGCATAATGGGAGAACGGAGCGGCGCCCAGGGATAATAGTAAGTGCAGTGAGATCCCCGGGCGCCGCTCTACATGTCTGGAGTTCACATTGTCATAATGGGTGAAAGGTCCTCTTTAAGACCATAGTCTGGACCATAGAAGTGGCAAGAGTTCACGATGATCATTCAAAGGACACGAATAAATGCACAATGTGGAGAAGGAAAGAAAGAGGAGAACAAGGGGAAGTGGGAGGCAAGAATTGAATAAATGTCCAATATGTGGTGCTGGATCGTGAGCAGTATATCGATATTGTATTATGCCAGAGCTAGAAGAGATGGAAATAAGTGCAGGTGGACATACTCTGTCGTCTTCTAGGTCTGGATAAGTTTGTCATGTTTATCTAGCAGTATGCTTGAGAGCTTCTCATGTATCATGAAGCTGTTCATTCTAGTCCTAACCTCCTGGAGTGGAACCGTTCTCATTTGCCACCAGTTGGAGATGGTTGGTTTTCCTGCAAGGAGGAAAATACAGAGGTGAAACGGACTGAGAGCTGGGACTTTGTGGTGCAGGAGGGTTTTTCTTGGGCTACTTTCACACTCGCGTTTTGGCTTTCCGTTTCTGAGATCCGTTCAGGGCTCTCACAAGCAGTCCAAAACGGATCAGTTTTCCTTAATACATTCTGAATGGAAAAGGATCTGCTCAGAATGCATCAGGTTGCCTCCGTTCAGTCACCATTCCGCTCTGGAGACGGACACCAAAACGCTGCCTGCAGTTTTCTCTGACACAATAGAAAACTGATCCGTCCCCCATTGACTTTCAAAGGAGTTCATGACGGATCCGTCTTGGCTATCTTAAACAATTTAACAGAGAGTCTCTCGGCAAGTTCACAATGAATTGTTGGATTAACCAGATAATCTATTTTGACTGACCATGAAAGGCTGGGTTTGAAATATTTTAGGCAAAACAGTTAAACTTGAATTTTTTGGGCTAATACAATCCAAAGATCTGTTCTGTTCATACAAGGGAATTCTGACAGCTGCCTGGATGATAGGAGCTGTTTTCTTGGTGAGATGTATTTTAGGATGCCTAGGCTGGGCTCTGCTGCTAAACATTTTCACACTTGTTTAGGTGTCTGACCTTCTGCTCATGTTGGTAGTCCAGCTGACCCCAGTGTTATGTCTTCTCAAACGCCATCGTGAGACCATCTGGCTCATGGCTTCAGGGCCACGGTTTTATTCTTGTCTACTTAAGAGACTTCTTATGCACCTGTAGATGGTGTAACTTTTGGCTAATTATCTTGACCTGTATTTGAAGCTTTTAGGCCTCATGCACACAACCGTATTTTTCATCAACATTTTTTTGCAGGTAGCACTTTCATTTCTATGGTCCATGCATTGAATTTTGCAGATCCATGGTTTGTGGACCAAAATATGGACATGTTCATTTCTGTGAGGCCTTAGGCTACTTTCACATATGCATTACAGTTTTGAGATTTGGCAGAGGATCTCAAAACCGGAGCAAAAACACTTCAGTTTTGTCCCCATTCATTGTCAATAGGGACAGAACAGAACAAACCAGATCAGGATGCATTCTTTTCTGGTTTGTTCAGTTTGGTTTGGTCTGCGAAACTGAATAAACTGGATCCGGCATGAAAATCAATGTAAAGGCTCATGCACACGAACATATTTTCTTTCCGCTTCCGTTCCGTTATTTTTGCGGACTGTATGCGGAACCATTCACTTCAATGATTCCGCAAAAACAACGGAAGGTACTCCGTGTGCATTCCGTTCCGCAAAAAAGTAGTGCATGTCCTATTATTATCCGCAAATCACGGTCTGAGGCCCCATTCAAGTCAGTGGGTCCACAAAAAATACGGAACGCATCCGTATTTTGCGGATCCATACTGTAGAAATGCTATGCCCAGCCCATATTGCTCATGTGTTTGGTGATTAATAAGTTACTGTTTCCGTTTCCGATCCGCAAAAAACAGATCGCATACGGATATGTTTTGTGGAATAACGGAATGGAAGAGGACTTAAATCAGAGGAAAAAAAACACCTCCGATATGCAACAAATGGATCCGCGAAACGGACCGCAAAACAACGGTCATGTGCATGAGCCCTAAGTAAATGGTGCTCGGATCAGTTTTTTTTCGGTACCTATTGACTTAGGCCTCATGCACACGACAGTTGTTTTTATCGGTCCGCAAAATGGGGTTCCGTGATCCGTGTCCGTTTTTGCTTCCGTGTGTCTTCCTTTATTTTTGGAGGACCACCAGACATAAAGGAATGTAAAAAAAAGTCTAAGACAGGTTTGCCATGCAAATGATAGGGGAAAAAACGGACGCGGACGACAATCTTGTGTGCCTCCGTGTTTTTTAGTGCTCCCATTGACTTGAATGGGTCCTCGAACCGTTTTCCGTGAAAATAATATTACATGTTATATTTTTTTGACGGACTGGAATCACGGACGCGGATGGCAAACGGTGCATTCGCCGAGTTTTCAACGGACCCATTGAAAATCAATAAGTCCGCAGAAAATCACAAAAAACGGCGCAACGGACACGGAATAAAACAACGTTCGTGTGTATGAGGCCTTACAATGGTTTTTATGCCTGATCCAGTTTGTTCAGTTTCTATTTAATACAGCCGGATCCGGATGAAACAGAAGTGCTTTATTCAGGTTTTGAGATCCTGAGTTCTGTTCTTAAAGCTTGAATCAAAAACGCTGATGTGGAAGTAGCCTTATCTGTGATCTTATCACTTCAATTGGGAAGACACTGCATTCACTAGTTGTAATTTAAAGCTGATCCTTTAAATTTTACTGCTGCCATTTTTTATTCTGATGAGGGAGAGTGCTTGGAGTATGCCGTCTTTATGAACTGTTTGTGACTGGATTAATGCTCCATAGTGGAAGTTGTAACTGAAAGCGCCTGAACCGGAGAAGAGGATCCTGAAGGGGCAAATGTCAGTAGGTGAAATGTTAATAGTTCAATTTGGATCAACAGGCTATATCAATATAATTATAGCAGAGTTCCATGATGCTCAACTGCATCCGCTAAAATCCCCTAAATAGGATGGGGGATGATAACATGAACAAAAGTTAGATAAGGGGGGGCATTCACACGACCAATTCTGTCTTGTGGCTCACGGAGCCACAAATACGGATGCAGACCCCATAAAAAAAAATGCCTATTCTTGTCCGCAAAATGGACACGGACAGAACATTTTCTATAATTTAAGGCTCAGCCACATGTGGACAGCACCCGGATGGGGGAGAGCAGCCAATGGCAGGCAGGGGACGGAGATGAGCCTCCCTAACATTGCGGGTGACACTAGGGAGGCTCGTCCCCATCTCCGCCTGCCATTGGCTGTCCTGTTACATGTGCGCTTGGCAGCTGAAGACATCTGTGTTGGTCCCATGTTCATATGTGCCCGTATTGCTGAGGAAAATGATGTTTTAATATATGCAAATGAGCCTCTAGGAGCAATGGGGCATTGTTTTTACATCTAGAGGCTCTGGTCTCTCTGCAACTATCACATTCTCTGAACTTTGATTGACAGGGCCAGACAGACGTGATGATGTTTTCACTGCCTGGCCCTGTGAATCAAAGTGCAGAGGACGCGGCAGTCGCAGAGAAAATAATTAAGACTGTAGGAGTAACAGCAGCGCCCCTGTTGCTCCTAGAGGCTAATTTGCATATATTAAAACATAATTTTTCTTAGCAATGCGGGGACACATAAACATGGGACCAACACAGATGTCTTCAGCTGCCAAGCACACATGTAACAGGTCAGCCAGTGTCATAGGTACAAATCGGGGAATCTGTCACTAAATTCCTCCCAATAAAACAAGCTGATATGGGAGCTGTGCCCTTGTCAGCTGAATCTAATAGTGTTGGTGCCATTTCACACCATGGCCACAATGCAGTGTTTTAATAATATACAAATTAGTCCCCGGGTGTGACTAGCGCTCCTACAGGCCACACCCCCACCACTTTTTGACTGATATGGCCTGGCAGTGAAGATGTAATCACGCCTGGCTTCTTCACCTCAGTGTTTGGCGCAGTACGGTACAGAAGCACACCAGTAGATGGATTCTGTACTGCACGAAACATCAGCCTCTGCACACAAACACAAGTCCGCTTGAAAAATATATATGAAAATGTTATGGTCTTAAGATCTGACTTAGCTCCATGAATGAGTGTCTTACCTTCTACTAGTCCTACAAAGTTATTCTCAGTTTTAATTCTGCACTACCCGATGGTAAAGACCTTTTTTGGTATAAATAACACAGTTTGAGCTCTGCATCAGGTACTGTACAGTGGCTTAGAAAGTTCAACTAATCCTGTGGAAATTATCATGCATACTTGGATCTTCATGAAGTCCCTGCTTGTTGGCTAACAAGATATTTTCAAGTGACCATACTTCTTACAATAAGTAAAAGGAAGCAAAGTAAGAGTGCTATTATACATGCACATTAGCGGCCTCGGGCAGTGCTTGCGATGTACCGCTAATTACTGGCTGTACCTGGACTTGCCATTGCCATATTTCAGGTTGCCAAAAGTACCCACACACTGATGGGATTTGTTATTGTTGCCGTTAACCCCTTCCCGAACTTGACGTAATTGTACATCATGAAAGGAAGTGACTTGCCGCATTTTGATGTACTATTATGTGTGGTGCTGGGCGGTGGGGTGCACGCCGATCACTGCAGGGCCGGCAGTCCCTGTTAGCCGGGCCCCTTGCTAATCAGCCGCTGACTGTGGCATAGAAGGTGCATGCGGCAGGTGAGGGAGCCCATCGGGTCCCCCGCCACTTGCTGTGGCGGGGACACGGTGGTTGACAAGGCAGCCGATGTCATGGACGGCATCGGGACCTGCCTTCTACGGGGGACCGAGGAGATCCAGCCCCAACCTAGGCAACCTGTAGTGTATTACTCAGTGTAATACACGAACAGGCAATGCATTACAATACAAAAGTATTTTAATGCATTGAAGAGGGGATCAGAACTCAAAAGTTGAAGTCCCAGAGTTGGACAAGAAATAAAGTTTAAAAAAAATATATGTTTTTAATTAAAAAAAAATTTGTTTCAAGTTAAAAAAGAAAAAAAAATGCCCCTTTCCCCTGATTTTATAATACAAACTAGGAAAAAACACACATATTGGGTATCGCTGCATCCGTAATGACTGGCTCTATAAATATATTCCATGATCCCGTATGATAAAAACTGTCAAAAAAAACATTTTTGTCACCTTACATCACAAAGTGCAACACCAAGTGATCAAAAAGGCATATGTCCCACAACATGGTACCAATAAAACAGTCACTTCATCCTGCAAAAAATGAGTCCCTACATAAGAAAATTGCTAAAAAAAAAAAAAAAATATAGCTCTCAGAACATGGAGAAGTGAAATAAAAAAAAAAGTATACATACAGATGTAGCAGGGTTAACACACAAATTCTTAACTCAAATTTCTTAACTCACCGTGTTATCTTGAAACAAAAGCTATTGAAAAGCAATTGTAGGTGTTTGATTAACACATTTAGTTTAGATAACACGTCTCATAAAGCACATGTGTTAACTCTACTACATCTGTATTAGGTATCGCCGCGTCCGTAACAACCAGCTCTATAAAAATATCACATGACCTAACCCCTCAGCTGAACACCATAAAAGAAATAAAATAAAAACAGTGACAGAGATTTTTTTGTCACCTTGCGTCTTAAAATTGCAACACCAAGCGATCAAAAAGACTTATGCCCCCCAAAATAGTACTAATCAAACAGTCACCTCATCCCACAAAAAATTAGACCCTACCCAAGACAATCGGTCAAAAAAAAAAAAGACTCAGACAATGGAGACATTAAAATGTTTTTTTTTATTTTTTTTTGCTTCAAAACTGCTATTATTATGTTAAAGTGAAATGAATTAAAAAAGGTAGACATATAAGGTTTTGCCGCGTCCGTAATAAGCTATTTTTTGTCATCTAACATCACATAAAGTGCAACACCAAGCGATCAAAAAGGCATATGCCCCCCAAAATACTCATCAAAGTACTAATCAAACCGTCACCTCATCCTGCATGGGAATGAAACCCTACCTAAGACTATCGGTCAAAAATAAAAAAGCTATGGCTCTCAGACTATGGAGACACTAAAACATCATTTTTTTTGGTTTAAAAAATGCTGCTATTGTGTAAAACTTACCTAATGCTAATATGTATACTTTTTCTTATTTATTTATCTCCACATCCATAATGATCTGCTCTATAAAAATGTCACATGACCTAACCCCTCAAGTGAACGCTGTAAAAATAAATAAATAAAAACTGTGCCAAAGCAACCAATTTTTTGGGTCACCTTGTCCCATAAAGTGCAATAATAAATAATCAAAAAATCATATGTACCCAAAAATGGTACTAATAAAAAACGTCAACTCTTCATGCAAAAAACGAGCCCCTGCACAAGACGATCGGCAGAATTTTTTTTTTAAAATAAGGCGTTCAGAAAATGGTTGTTCAAAAACAACCTGCTCTTTAAAAATAGCACACGATCTACCCTGTCAGATAAATGTTGTAAAAAAGAAAAACTGTGCCAAAACAGACAATTTTTGGTTACCTTGCCTCACAAAAAACCTAATATAGAGCAATTAAGAATCATATGTACCCCAAAATTGTACCAATAAAACTGGCACCTTATCCCCTAGTTTCCAAAGGGGTCACTTTTTGGGATTTTCTACTGTAAGGGTGCATCAGGGGGGCTCCAAATGGGACATGGCATCTAAAAACCAGTCTAGCAAAATCTACCCTCCAAAAACCATATGGCGCTCCTTTTCTTTGGTGCCCTGCCACGTGCCCTTACACCAGTTTGTGACGACATGTCGGTTATTTCTGTAAGGCCACTTTCACACTTGCGTTTTGGCTTTCCTTTTGTAAGATCCGTCATAGGCTCTCACAAGCGGTCCAAAACGGATCAGTTTCACCCAAATGCATTCTGAATGGAAAAGGATCCGCTCAGAATGCATAAATTTTCCTCCGATCAGTCTCCATTCCGCTCTGGAGGTGGACACCAAAACTCTGCCTGCAGCGTTTTGCTGTCCGGTTGACGAAACTGAGCCAAACGTTTTCTCTGACACAGTCTGGCACAATAGAAAACGGATCCGTCTCCCATTGACTTTCAATGGAGTTCATGACTGATCCGTCTTGGCTTTGTTACAGATAATTCAAAACGGTACCGTTCATGATGGATGCATGTGTTGTATTATTGTAACGGTTCAGTTTTTGCTGATCCTTGACGGATCCGCCCATAATGCGAGTGTGAAAGTAGCCTAATACCGCAGAATCAAGGTTATAAATATTATGTTTTGTTTGGCTGTTAACCCTCGATGTGTTAAAGAAATAAATGGGATTAAAATGGTAAATCTGCCCAATAAGTGAAATTAATCTCCATTTTCCTTTTAATTCTTGTGAACACCTAATGGTTAACAAAGTTTGTAAAATCTGTTTTGAGTAACTTGAGGGGTGTAGTTTCTACATTGGGGTTCATTTATGGGGGGTTTCCACTATGTAAGCCTCACAAAGTGACTTCAGACCTGAACTGGCCCTTAAAAAGTGGGTTTTGGAAAATTTCTTTAAAAGTTAAAAGAAACTGCTTTTAAATTCTAAGCCTTTTAACATTCTAAAAAAATAAAATGACATTTACAAAATGATGCCAACATAAAGTAGACATATGGGGAATGTTAAGTAATAAATATTTTGAGGTATCACTTTCTGTTTTCAAAGCCGAGGAAATTAAAATTAGAAAATTGCAATTTTTTTTACCAGTATGGGAAATGTGGGATTTTTTCATAAATAAAGGTGAATATATTGACTCAATTTATGACTATCATTGAAGTACAATGTGTCGCTAGAAAACAGTCTCAGAATGGCTTGGATAAGTAAAAGTGTTTCAAAGTTATTACCACATAAAGGTCACACGTGTCAGATTAGCAAAAAAAAAAATGGCCTGGGCAGGAGGGCGAAGAAACTGGTCAGAGGTAAAAGGGGTTTAAAAATTGTTTTGTAGTACCAGTGTGGATTACCACTGACAGGTGACTTGAATGACATTGACTAATGAAATGGTGGGTGACTAGGAGTGCAGTGACTGCTACTATATACTTTAGCTTCTAAAATAGCTAACAGTGATTGCCAAGTTTTTGATGTGAGAAGGAAAGCAGCTCTGGTGCATAAACCGCTTGTCTTTAACAAGCAGCAAAAGTTGCAAGTTTTAGGCTACTTTAACACTTGCGTTTTTTGCGGATACATCATGGATCTGCAAAAACGCTTCTGTTAAAATAATACAACCGCATGCATCCGACATGAACAGATCCGGTTGTATTATTGAAAGTCTATGGAGGACGGATCAGTTTTCTATTGTGTCAGAGAAACCCATTCCGCTCTGGAGGCGGACACCAAAACGCTGCCTGCAGCGTTTGCTGTCTGCCTGACGAAGCGGAGCCAAACGGATCCGTCCTGGCACACAATGTAAGTCAATGGGGACGGAATCGTCTTGGCTCCGCTTCGTCAGGCGGACAGTAAACTGCTGCAGGCCAGTGTTTTGGCGTCCGCCTCCAGAGCGAATGGTGACTGAAACGGAGGCAAACCTGATGCATTCTGAGCGGATCCTTTTCCATTCAGAATGCATTAGGGCAAAACTGATCTGTTTTGGACCGCTTTCGAGAGTTTTGAATGGATCTCACAAACCTCTTTTTAGTTATCATTAGTGAAGGAAATTAAATACTTGATTTGGCCATTTTGACATAACTAGTCACTCTTCAAGTGTATGCGTCTTGTTTGTACTTTTTTGTGTAGGGTTAGAGATGGGGATTTTTTTTTTTTTATATAGTTTATTTAGAATTGTATATTTATACTAGAAAACTTGCTCAGAAATGTCCTTAGCAGCACTCTCTAAATTAGCATATCTAAGGAACATCTGGCTTCCTAAAACAGTAAAGTGCAGTACTGACTAGGAAGACGGCCTGGATGGGAAGTGCTGGGTGTCTGCCCAAACTGCTCCCTCATATAGTGGGGACAGTACATACGGTACCTGTTGATCAAATATATTTATATTCCTAGGTCTCTCTCACTGATCAACATGGCCCAGCCATGTCAATGAGTTCTTCTGCTGTATTCCTGGCACGCTGAGTAATTAACTGGACGCCAGGAGAGATGTGTGATCGAGCAGTAGGCCCTCGCTATTGGCAATGCAGGGAGCAGGGGGAAGCTGTTCTACTGTATATGGGACAGTTTTAGTATATAACTCAGCCTCCCGGGAATACAGCAGAATCACTCACGGACATCGCTGGCCACGCTTCTCAGTGAGAAATAGCAGGGAAATGAATATATATTTAGGTATAGATATTAATATAAACTGTACGCTATATGAGGGCAGCAGCGCCCAGCCCATTTTTTCCAGTCAGTACCGCTCTGTACTGTTATTATGAAGACTGATGTGCCTTAGCAATGCTCGCTTAAGAAGAGCGCTAAGGGACATTTCTGGACATGTTTTGTAGTCTTAAATGAGCAATTTCTCTTAATTAAACTATAGTAGAAAAATGTCCCCCTATGTCTGTTCCTACACATTAGAAAAAAATAAATAAAAATTAGTTATCCTTTACGGGCTGTGGAGTCGGAGTCGAGGAGTCGGAGGTCGGGGGAAATTTTGGGTACCTGGAGTCGGAGTCGGCAAACAATGCACCGACTCCGACTCCGTCTTTTACTAAATTTTAGATTGGAATAAAAAAAAAAATAGCAAGTTTAAATGTCCCAATTCACAAAAAGTATAATTAATGACTTCTCTACTGTAAGTATAAAGACCAATTCTTGCAGTGCCTCTAGTACCCGCAAAACGAACACGTTAAGTGACCGTGAAGTAGCATGCTTTTCATGTGCATTCCCTATATGGCACGCAACGCACAATTAGGAGCTGCAATACTTATACTTTCCATAGTGTTGTGTTCTGCTTTTACAGGAACGCAGCGCTCCATGTGTAACTAGCCTCTCACTGATAAGGGATTAAATAAATATGTTTTTTGAGGACTAGAGAGTGAGACACCTTGTATAAGTGAAGGGAATGGAGGGCCAATAGTTCAAGACTGAAGCTGTAAACCTTGGAAAAACTGCTGTCATTCAGCTAAGGCTATAAAAACTTGTAACTACTCCGATTGTTAGCTTAAACTTTAAACTTGACTATGGGATTCTCCTAGGAAATCTTGTTTTAGAATAAACTGCCCCTTCCTGGGATCCTCCCACTGCCCTATCTTTCAGCAGCAGATAAGCACACAAAGGAGAAAGCAGCTTCCCAGCAGTAGTCCTGTGGTAGGTTGCGTTTCTTTCCCTCAAGGAATGTATAAAATACATTCGCATATTAATACAGAGGAGTCGGGGAGTCGGAGTCGGAAGTACATAAAACTGAGAGTCGGAGTCTGGAACATTTATCTACGACTCCACAGCCCTTGATCCTTTAAATATCTTTGTAAAGTGTTTCAGAGTTAATATAATGTACTAATATATAAAAAGGCAAACAGTGCTGCAAACGACTCTGGCTGCAGTGGTCACATAGTGTAACCTCCTTAAGCCAATCAGGCAACAGGTTGAAACAGACATACATAGTGCCAACTGTAACTGCTGAGGCATGGCTTCTCAGCCTGCCTCTCATCTCCTTGCATGGACTTTTTTTTTAATAAGTGTGCAGTTTTACATGTAAACTGTGTTACATGGAGTAGATGTATCAAAACTGCCTAAAAGAAAATCAGTTTATTGCCCATTCACAGCACAGCTTCTATTTTACCAGAGCAGCTTAAGAAATGAAAGCTCAACTTTGTTTGCTATGGGCAATAAGCTCTGGGTTCTTTAAAGGCACCTTTGGGGGCATTTTTTTTATTATTGCATTGTACTCATTTTGAGCTAAAATATATTTTTTAATTGGTCTATATTAAAAAATATGGTGCCCTTTTTTTCTGTACAGAGCTGAGATGCTCTAGTAGCAGCCTCTGAATTCTCTCTCTCTTCCGTCAGGTTGGAGCTGAATGTGCTCTTCATCTCTGCTCACTGACATTATAAACGCGCATCAAAGCTCAATCCTTATCTAACTGATAGGAATGTGGCTTAAATAAGTGTTTATGCACCTCTTAATAAATTAGCGATAAGACAGAAAGTGAATGTACCAGTCACACAGCTAGAAGAACTGTTAATCCTTTACGGCTGTACGGCTCAATATTTTTAATAAAGACAATGGAAAAAAAATATTGGCCGAAAATTATTAAAATTGCAATCGTACAAAAAATTGCCTCCAAAACTTGCACATAGCCTTTAAGACCATTTTGTAAATGAGGCCCGTTATGTAATGTATGGTAACAGTTAGTAACATTAAACCTCTCCAGTATCTGCTCTGCAAACTGTATTTATTTGAGCAGATTTGTCAAAATTGTGTTAGGGTGCTTTCACACTGGCGTTTAAGTTTTCCGTATTGAGTTCCATCATACCGAAAAAAACACTCCAGTTTTGTCCCCATTCATTGACAATGGGGACAAAACGGAACAGAACGGAATGCTCCATAATGCATTCCGTTCCGTTTAGGTTGTGTTCCCAGACCGGAGAGCAAACCGCAACATGTTGTATTTTGCTTTCCGTCCTGGGATGCGGAGCATGATCCCCTATGCAAGTCAATGGGGATGGATCAGTTTTCTCTGCCACAATAGATAAAGGATCCGTCCCCCCATTGACTTTCAAATGGAGTTCATGACGGATCCGTCTTGGCAGTGTTAAAGATAAAGTAACCGGATCTGTTTGTAACGGATGCAGATGGTTTGTATTATCAGTAACAGAAGCGTTTTTGCTGGACGCTGCGGATCCAGCAAAACACTTATGTGAAAGTAGCCTAAATGAAATACTGTCCTTGTTTCCCATAACAACACAATCTCCGCACAGAGTCACCTTTAACTAGATCATTTTAATAAAAGGAAAGCTGAGATCTGATTGGTTGTTATGGGCAAAAACAACGAAGCAATACATGTGGAAGGAGGTCCACGTCTCCTGCCCTGGGAGGGTAATTCATCCTACAAAAACTTCCACATTTTGTAATTTTAAGGTTTCTTGAAAAAAATAAAAGAAATGACCAATGAGTTTTCAGTACCCCATTGTATTAAAGCTCAGTTGTCATAGAAGGGGGACAGGGATACCACTGAGGGGGCAGAGTGGTGAAAGAGTGATGGCATATTAGAGAACTGAGTTTTCTAGAGTCTAGGACTTTATTGCTGGTTACATGGGCTGATGCTATGAAAAACTCTAGTCTTAACATCATTGTAATGTAATGAAACGGCCATGGGTGAATATGAAAACCGAAGAATGTTGAAATAATTGTGTTTTAGCAGTGGGTCACATAATGTGCCGTTTTCCCGTTGACCACTTTTTGAGGTGTTCTAAGTGATCTATGACTGCTGCTTTTAGATTCTCCTGACAGTAACAAAGACAGACTGCGGTTATATTTGGTATTTTCAGGCCTTCTGCAGTGACGCACATGAGAGACTATTCCATCCACTAGATGTTCTTCATGTTGTGGTTAAGAAAGGCATTGCTTCAGATGTTTCCTCTCCTAACTTGTGTCAGTTTCCCAATAGTAGGATAGTATGCACATGGAGGCAGAATCTACCACCTGGCATTAGCACTCATGCAAGCTTAAGCACTTTAAAAGCAGAATTCCTGGTGACTTTATGTAGTGTGTGTGAAAGGAACCAGATGCATAGACTGTGAGCTGACAAGACACTACTGAACCCTGATCTCACCCTACAATCTTGTGGATCATTGTTCTCCATCTACTAATGGGTTCCTGAAAATGTACAATTGTTCTTTGTGACCTGTTCCTTTAAAGTAGGGATCGACCGATATTGATTTTTTAGGGCCGATACCGATAATTTGTGAACTTTCAGGCCGATAGCCGATAATTTATACCGATATTCTGGGAATTTTCATTTTTGAGAAAAAAAAAAATTCCTACACAAATCTGCTGAAAATTAATATGTTTTTTGGTAATGTGTATTTTTTTTTGTTTATTGTTAATGTGTATTTTTTTTTATAAATCTTTTTCATTTATACTTAATATTTTTGTGTTTTTTTTTTTTTTACTAACTTTTAACCCCCTTAGGGACTAGAACCTTTGTCCTATTCACCCTGATAGATCTCTATCAGGGTGAATAGGATCTCACACTGTCCCTGCTGCTCTGTGCATAGTGCACACAGCAGCATGGAGCTGAACATGGCAGCCAGGGCTTCAATAGCATCCTGGCTGCCATGGTAACCGATCGGAGCCCCAGGCTTACACAGCTGGGGCTCCGATCGGAGGAGCAGGGGAGAGGGGATCCTGTGGCCACTGCCACCAATGATTAATACTGGGTGGGGGGGGGGGGGCGCGCACTGCGCCACCAATGTTTTTACTATTGGCCGGGATTGGGATGGGGGGGGGGGGCGCACTGCGCCACCAATGATTAATACTGGGGGGCTTGGGGGGGCGCACTGCGCCACCAATGAAGATAAGTCTCTCGATCATTCATATACAGGAGGCGGGAGCTGGCTGCAGAATCACATAGCCGCACTCCCAGACCTTCTATCAGCGGTAGCTGCGATCCGCGGCACACTGAGGAGTTAACTACCGCGGACCGCAGCTATCGATCATAGAGGTCGGGAGCCGGCTATGTGATTCTGCAGCCAGCTCCCGCCTCCTGTATATGAATGAATGAGAGGCTTATCTTCATTGGTGGCGCAGCGGCCACAGCCCCTCCCCTCCTCTTATGTTTCTATCCCCTCATTGGCGGCAGCGGCAGCAGCAGCACAGGGGGAGGGAGACACTGCTTCCTTCTCCCCTGTGCTGCAGAGGGAACACAGAGAGCGCTGAGAGCAAGCGCGATCTGTGTTCCCCATACGTTATCGGTATATCGGCAAAATAGATGCCGATACCGATAACGTTCAAAATCCTCAATATCGGCCGATAATATCGGCCAAACCGATAATCGGTCGATCCCTACCTTTAAAGGGAACCTGTCACCTCCAAAAACCATCCCTAGCCAGCAGCGTGTTTCCAACGATAATTTTCTTCCTGAAGGTCGATGCGGCTAACAGTTCAGAAAACGTTCTTTTATCCCCTGCCGGCGCGCTTCTCTAGTCATGCTTGAAGTTAAGGGGGCAGCGGCCTCCTTGCTTCAAGTCAAGGTATCCACGCCCCCTTCCCTGCCCCTTTCGCTGTGACTGACAAGCGCTTATGCAGAGAGTTCGGCAAAGCTGTCAGTCACAGCGAAGGGGCAGGGAAGGGAGCGTGGTTATCTTGACTTCCCTTTAATTCATGCTACAATTTGTACCACTTAAGGAGGACCTTTCACTTGTAAAAACTATGTGAAGTAAGTATGCTGCCATGTAGAGCGGCGCCCGGGGATCTCACTGCACTTACTATTATCCCCGGGCGCCGCTCCATTCTCTCCGTTAGTCCCTCCGGTACCTTTGCTCCTTAAGTTATAGTAGGGGCGGTCTTCCCTTGTCTGTGGGCGTCTCCTTCTCCTAGGCTGCAGCGCTGGCCTATCGCAGTGCACAGCTCACAGCCTGGGAGTTTTTTTTCTCCCAGGCTGAGAGCTGTGCACTGCGATTGGCCAGCGCTACAGCCTAGGAGAAGGAGACGCCCACAGGACAAGGGAAGACCCGGCCTACTATAACTTAGGGAGCAAAGGTACCGGAGCCTATAACGGGAGAACGGAGCGGCGCCCAGGGATAATAGTAAGTGCAGGTGAGATCCCGGGCGCGCTCTACATGGCAGCATACTTACTTCACATAGTTTTTACAAGTGAAAGGTCCTCTTTCTCAAGGTGCTGGGCCCTATGGTGCAATCTGTGGCCCATACAGTTTCTGTATTACTGGGTGCTTTCTGCCCCCAGGTTCTAATCTGTGCTACAGATGTTGGTTCCATCCTTTTGGTTCTTCCATACATCTCCACTCCGTTACTGTCGTGCTCAATGGTCTCCTTGTACTTCTCAGGGCACTGTCTACGACAGGCCATCCTGGTTCTGCATGTGCATGGTTACCATATCTGGCAGGGGTGGGCCAGCCCAACCGCCACCTTGTAGGTCTAGTGCTACTTATTATAGCTCCAGTATATGGCTGATCTGTTCTGATCTGGCGGGTGGTCCACATACAACCACGCTCCCTACACCATGGCCAGGTGGTTGTTGGCCTTTGTGCTAGGGTTGCTCTTGCCATCTCTATAAGGTACTACGGTATGCTGCGCTTCGCGTTACCCCATGTTATAGAGGAGTACTCGCGTTGTTTCCTATTACAGAGTGGCCCATTCCTGGTGGAGTACAGGGATCCCCACTGGATCTTCTACCTTGTTGGGGCACGTAGCTGGTGAGCATCGGCCGCTGCAGCAGTTTTCGGTCATCGCTGGATGTCCTCCGCCACATGGAATCCTTCTGGGGTCATCAGCATTTTTCGTCGCTGGACGTCCTCCCTGACGGGTCAGGGACAGGACCACTGAGCGCCACACACCTGCCTGGTAGGTAATTTTTCAGCTGATTGCTCTGGCATCGGACAGGGTCCCGTAGTTCCTTCTGGGTCCAGGTGTTCTCGGTATTCCCTTATATTCTCTGCTTAGTTGTACTACATGTCAGAGGGGCAGTCCCCTTGGACCTTGCCGTCGTTTGCACCTGTCAGGTACTTTCTCCCCCCTGGGAGTTTTCAGTACACCGGTCGCAGCTGGTTTCTACATTTCTGTGTAGTCTCACCCGGTTTTTTCATGGCGACTTCTGCATTCCTTATGCATATGGATGTCTGTCAATTTAGTGGTTCATCCCGAGCTGCTGTACTTGCCCTCTCTGGACAATGTATACAGTTTGCTAGTCACTGTTCTTGGAATGGTTAGTTGTCCATGGCCAATGTCCCTTCCCCTATGGTAGTTTCATTTCTCCTTTCCTGGATATTCTGGCTTGCGTTGTCTTCTGGTGGTTCAGCTCCTGGTTCCTTGTGAGCCCATTCCGGGTACTCCTTTCTGGAGTCCCTGTCCCCGTTCTTTTGACCACTCAGGTTCTGCATGACAATCGTTTTTTTTGGGGGGGTCGGGGCCTGGGTTGATTGTTCCCTTTATGGGTTCCAATAGCCTTGTGGTCTTCTTGGGATTCGTGTCTCTTTTCCCATCCTCCCACGTCAAGTACCTGGTATTGAGTGGTTTAGCGCTACGGTTTGCAATTCCGCCGTATGGTCTCCTTCGGGAGGGACCTCCTCCTGTTGTAGAACCTTTCCTCCTTAGGCTGTTGGAGTACTCTCCTTCTACTTCCATGTCTTTCAGTCCAGTGTGTCCTGCTGAGATTTCCTGGGCCTGTATCTGGTTCCTTTTTTCCCTGATGCTTCTCATGCCCAGAGTTTCCTCTGGTCTTTATGCTTCACAGTGATATCTTGTTTTCAGAGGCTCGAGCCTCGTCTCCTGTTTTTGAGACGCAGGTCCTTACTCTTTTTTTCCTGGCTTTTACCTACAACCCCCTCCTTCTCCAAGGGTTGGCGGTTTCCTCTAGCAGCCTTGGGTTTTTTCGCCTTTTAAATAGGGCGCTTATTTCATCACCTGCCTTGCGGTGAGGGGAGACCTGCATCCCTTCACATGTGAGCCTTGCTATGGCTTCACTCACTCGTTTGGCTTCCAGTACTTCCTTGTTTCCTTTCTCCCCTGGCCTGTCAGGGGTTGGCCACAGGTTTTTTCGCTCTTTGGGTCTCTGACAATTTAGAGCGTTAGGTAGTCCCAACACGCGGTGCTGTCCTAATTTTTTCTCCAGCCCTTGGCTGAGCTCGGTGTTCCCTTTTGCCGCCTTCTTGCATTTGGGATTTTCTTCCAGGCATTTTTCCTGGGGTGCTGACAGTCTTCACTGATTCTTCCTTGAGGTTTCTCCCTTGTTATGGAACCTCTTGCCCATTCCGTGTTTTCTCCTGTTGGGTCACATGGTTCTCCTGCACCTGTATACCCAGCCGGTGGCATGGCTGTTCTTTTCCCACCCTCGGGGACTGCTTTTGGACGTCCCATGGTGCTGTGTCCCCCAATGCCATGCACGAGAAAATTGGATTTTTTGTACTCACCGTAAAATCCTTTTCTCGTAGTAGGCATTGGGGGACACAGATCCCACCTATGTTTTTACTTCCGATTTTCCGGGCTGGTCTCTTGATCTTTCCCGGTACGGGAGTTGTTGGTTCCTTGCTTTTTTTTTCTCTCTCCTACTGCTTTTGGTACAAACTGAATAGCCTTGTGCCTGTGGAGAGGGTATAGCCCAACGGGGAGGGGGCCAACACTTTTTGTGTCTAGTGCCTCCTAGTGGTAGTTGGACAAATACCCATGGTGCTGTGTCCCCAATGCCTACTACGAGAAAAGGATTTTACGGTGAGTACAAAAAATCCAATTTTTTACGCTATATTTCTCCACTGTACTTCACTAACCTACCTAAACTTGATATTAGACAGCGCACCCACTGTCTTGAGGTTATGTTCCTTCACTTTCTATTTTGAATCGCTTGCATGCTCGTGCCACCTACATCTCTAAAACCTCTCCAGTTGTGTGGATCTTATGTGCGTTCATCCGCACCCATCTGCAAGTTGCCACAACTGACAGCCTTCATAATCCTTATCTCCCACTCTTGTCTCCTAGACTTCTCTCCTGTCTCTGGAATTTGCTATCTAAACCATCAGATTTATTCCCAACATTCAGTTTTAAAGGTCATGAGGAAGGACCAAAATTGTCATATGGTCTGAAACACGTTGACGAAACTATCCTGTATGAAGATTTTTAACCGCATCAATTAAAAGTGTTTCCTGCTTAGACGTGGAGCTGGATGTTTTTTCTTCCAATATTCAGTTTTAAAGGGGTTCTCCACTTTTGCTATATTCATGACCTATCCTCAGGATAGGTCATCAATATCAGATTGACAGAAGGATCATGTGTGTAAAGGATAGGTCATCAGTATAGGAAAAGTGGGAAAACACCATTAAGTGTGCACTCAAACCACATCTTTTTAGGCTAGCCTATCACATTCCTTAATCCAACTCTTTCTCTTTTACCACCTTACTGCATTATTCCTCTGAAAAAAATGTTTGGCAGACGGGCCCAAATAATTTTGTACAAAATGTATTTGCCAAGAATCTCAAATTTTACTAAATAAGCGTAGCATTAGGACCAGAATATTTTCTATTACTATGGCATTATTGTACTTTATTTGGTTTGCAGAGTGCTGTCGCATTGTGTTTTTTTCTTTTTGTTCTAGCCATAGCAGCGTGCACCTGCGCATTGGGATGTGCTGACTGACCCCCTTTTTCTTTGCAATTATTCCTCAGAACCTGCTCCCTTCATTCTGCAGTGCACCCAAATGCACTTCATATTTGTACATACAGTACACAGACACTGGCTTGTGACCTGACTTGTGCAGCCTTATGTGTAGTATTGGGGGTGTTTTTTTTTTTTTTTTGTTTTTTTTTTATAAAATACGGTATGACAACGGTGCTTTTTTTTTTTTTTTTTTTTTTTTTTTACTTTTGTGTTACCCCCTGTTTCCTCATAGATTGTAGCTGTTGCGAGCGGGGCCCACACCTCTATTGTTTGAATTGTTCATTCGTCTGCTGCTCTGTAATGCTAGCAAGAGCCTATGATAATAGCAATCGGATTGGGAACTATAAAAAGTGTAAAAAAAAAAAAACATAAAAAATCTAATCACCCCCTTTTCCCAAATTAAAAATAAAAGAATTAAAAAAAATACACATCATGGGTGTTGCAATCTGCGAAAACACCCATAGTATAAAAATTTAAGTGATCAAAAATTCATACACACCCCAGAATGGTATCAATAAAAAGTTCAGATCTCCCTCCAAAAGATTCCGTATATATATATATATATATATATATATATATATATATATATATATATATATATATATATATATAATTATAATGGTATCGCCGGATTTGTACTGACCTGTAGAATAAAAGTAACTGGTCAGTTTTATCGTACATCAAACGTCGTAAATAAAAATAAACTTAAAACTGTGGTGTAATTGCCTTTTTTTTTTTTGCAATTTCAACCCATTTGGAATTTTTTTTTTTCGCTTCCCACTAAATCATATGCAGAAATCAAGCCCTCATATGGTTATGTAAACAGACAAATAAAAAAGTTATGGTTCTGGGAAGGCACGGAGCGTAAAACAAAAACGCTAAAAAACATAAAAAACTCTGGTCCTGAAAGGGTTACCAACTTTAAATTAATTAATTAAACTGAATCTGTCACCCCTATTTTTCTGCAGTTTCATACGGAAAAGACACAATGTGTCTTTCCCTTTCAGTTGTATAGTGGAGCAATTTGGCGGTATTATCATGATATGGTCGACAATGCATCCATTTACTTGAATAGGAGAACACCCTGGTTCTCAGACCTTGCATACCTTTTCTTGCCTGTTGGTGACTGTTCTGTATGAAATTCTAAATTTGCCCTTTGCGTTTTTCTTTACAAGTATATAGAGCTAGTTATTTCCAAACTGGCTTTTTTCTGCTTGTATTTGAGTTTGCATTTACAACTATGACTTTTTGACATTTTGTGATTTTTCTTTTAGATGCCAAATGTATATAGAGGCGAAAGCATTAACAACTTTAGCACATCTTTGTGACGGTGATGCCAGAACGGGACTGAATGGCTTGCAGTTGTCTGTTCAGTCTAGACTTGCTTCAGGGCCACATTCAGAAATGGAGGGAATGATTATAAAGGAAGAGCACATTAAGGAAGGCTTACAGCGCTCTCATATTCTCTACGATCGAGCAGGTGAGCATACATAATGTTTCTTAATAAGGTTGTGTTGGTGATTAGGCATGTTCTGCTGTTACCGGTGTTCATGTCAGCAGCTTGGATCTGACACCAGCTTAGCAAGTAAGAAGAGCTGAATGTGTCCTTATCTAGTGTATGAAAAGACGCATCTGTGCGACAGCATCAGCGCGATAGAAAATGCTTCTCAGCTATTCAGATATCATGTCACTGGGGTTAAGTGTGTCATTTCTAGCGCTTCGAGATGGGAAAAATTATCTCTTGCTATTTATTTTTATTTTTTTTAACACCACTAACATTGCTTAAGTATTATCGTAATACTCTGATCCATGTGGGGAACTAATTAGCTGGCTTGTGATATTGTCCAGTTTAATATATTGCCAGGCAGAGGAATATGTGGGATTCAGTTTCATGATGGTGGACTAAGTTTGTAGACCAGCTGACCGGCATAGACAATGAGAGAATAGGAAAGATTGTGAAATTCATTAAAGAGTAACTGTCATTTCATAAAGCTTTGGATGTGTCAAAAGTTTGATTAGTGGGGTCCGGTTGCTTTGACCACCACCACCAATTGCCAGAACAGGCAGGCAGAAGCATTCAGCTGAATGAAGATTCTCGACTGTCTCATAGACTTTTTTTTTAGCCTGTTTTTCAGGTAGAGAGGAGAGAGTGGTTGGCTGAGGCTTCTGCCTCTTTGTTTTAGCAATCTGCTGGTGTCTCGGCCTCTGGACTCCCACCTTTTAAAACTTTTCACATGTCACTATGACTTGTCAGAACATTTTTGAAACAACATTGGGTTGACACCAATCTGCTGTTTCTTGAGATATAGTACAGCAGTGCTTCGATTTTAAGAAAATATCTTTTTTGTTCATAGGATCCTCTTACCGCACAGAAAAGGGGGTTTAGAGGTCTACCGTTGCAACAAATTTTGATATCTGTGTAGTCTGATCCTACAGTTATACCCCCCTTCCATCTGTTCCCAGATTCCCAGTAACATTTGGTGGATCAAGAGGTGGGGAAAAATGGATGGCAGCAATTTTATTTCCATTAGTATCAGATAGTTGCCGGTCATGCTTCTAGCATCCACCCCTATCTCCAAAACGGGGATCCCAAAGGGAACAGAGAGCAGCCATTTATGCTTGTCCACCCTCCGATCAACATTTTGGGAGTTCTGAAAATAGCTGGCAGTCCCATAGTGGTGAAGTGTAGCGGTGGCTGCGCTTGTTCAGTGCGCTCTCTATTCATCAATATGGGACTTCTGAAACAGTCAAAAGCACTTACTCAGCTATTTTTGGAACTCCATAGCGATGAATGGAGAGCTTGCAGTGCATGTCCAGTGTACTTCCCAACACTTCAGGTGCCCCGTTTTTGAGTTAGGAACGGGTTCCAGGGGTAGAACCCACACCATCTGAAATTAATGGCATATCCTAGCAATATGCCATCATTGTCCCAGAAAGGCTAAACACTTTAACTATCAAGTGACAGTTGCAGTACACACTATTGCATACAAATCAGTGTACTGCTTTGGAATACAGCTGTAGCAGAATAGTTAAAAATTAACTAAAAGTACTACAAAATGTCTAGGTGTAGCTGCAGCCTTACCATGAAAATGTGTGTGTACATAGTTGCTGCAGACACAAAATGATAGAAGATTCTTAGGCCTTCCCGACTGCCCACTGACTATATGCGTCCTATATGCACATACCCCGTGCAGATAGCACGTATATAAACAGTCAGGCTGCCCTTTAATCCTAGCGCTGGGATTAAAGCTCCTGCAATCTAGCAGGAGCAGGTTGGGTCCTGGCTGTGAGAGACAGCAGGGACCCTGAGGAGTAGACAGGAGCAGTTTATTACCGCTTTTGGCTTCTCCGGTGCCGGCAGAAGAACGCTGGACAAGCGCAGGGGGGGAGAGCAGGAAGTGGCCAAGCCGTATCCTCTTAGTCCATGGTGATCACGTGACTGCCAGGTGTCTTGGGTCAGGAGCAGAGTTGCAGGGTCTAAGGAGCACCTGATCAGCCCTGCCT
This sequence comes from Bufo bufo, assembly GCF_905171765.1. Classification (NCBI taxonomy): domain Eukaryota; kingdom Metazoa; phylum Chordata; class Amphibia; order Anura; family Bufonidae; genus Bufo; species Bufo bufo. Next base: position 365,348,617 of record NC_053393.1, on the reverse strand, counting down.
GTTTGTAATGCCCCCACATGGTACTGTTTTCCCTGTAACTGGGGCTCCTGTGGATGCCCCAGTTAGAGTGGAAACTGTGAAAAAAAATATATGTCAGTGTCCTCCAGAGGTCTTTTAATGACCTCCTGGGGGACATATTATGTGCCAAAAATAAATTAAAATAGATGTAAAAAAAAAATCATAAAAAATACAAAAAAAAAAAAAAAAAAGGCCATTGCTAACGGAATCCCTCACCATGGTCGCGCCGTTCACTCAAGCGTATACATGTTATACAGTATATTAAAACAATCAGCACAAAATAGGGAATCCATTGCAATAATGAATTTTTTTTGTCAGTTTTATTTTGGTTTTCCCCAAATTAAACAAAAAAGGGAAAAAATTTCTAAAAAAACATGCTAATAAAAAGTCAAGTGTCAAGTAAAAAACATTGCAAAAAGTATTTTGGTAGTCTAACAAATAAAAAAGTTAGGGTCACTAAACCACGTGCACAAAATCACGAAAATTGCCTAGACATTCAGGTCTTTTTAGTCCCAGTCATGAAAGGGTTAATCAGCAAATCAAAGCACCCTTAAAGGAGTTGTCCAAGATAATCTCGGACAAGCCCTGCAATAGACTAAAATAAAAAATATATGTATACTCGCCCTCTTCAGCGCTGTTCTCTGCGGTGTTCGTCTGGTCCTCATGCCTCTGCTTGTTTGATCCGGTATTTATTTGTTTCACATTTTTAAAGGTCTGCGCATGCTCAGACCTCAAAACCGGATCAGTTTTTCTGGAACACTTGGGGCCGGATCCGGCATTAATGCATTTCATAGGAAAATAATGCCGGATCCGGCATTCCAGCAAGTGTTCCGGAATTTTGGACGGAGAAAATACCGTACAGTGACTGAACTGAAGACATCCTGATGCATACTGAACAGATTGCTCTCCATTCAGAATGCATTAGGATAAAACTGATCAGTTTATTTCCGGTATTGAGCCCCTAGGATACCGGAAAAGTTTAACACAAGTGTGAAAGTACCCTAATGTATTGTGATTGTCCATATTGCCTCCTTTGCTGGCTTGATTCATTTTTCCATCACATTGTACACTGCTAGTTTCCTGAGGTTACGACCACCCTGCAATCCAGCAGCAGTGGTCGTGCATGCACACTAAAGGAATAAAGCGCAGGACACTCTGGTGGCCAGGACCATAGGGGTGTGCATAGGCTTGAATGTACAGCAGCTTCCTTCCCAGGCACCTCGTTTCAGCGGTGCAGCAGTGGCTCTAATCCCTGGAAATCAGCAGTGTATAATGTGATTGTCCATATTGCTGGCTTTATTCATTTTTCAATCACAATACATTAGTAAGTGCCTTGTATTAACTTTCTCCACATGATAAATGCCATTTGATGAAGTGAGACAACCCCTTTTAAGTACTGTATTAAAACCTAATAAAAAACGTTATCAATTTAGTATTGCTAAATAAAGGTAATGTGTCATTTTTACTGCACAGTGAGTGCCATAAAATTAAAACCTGTAAAACTTTGGCACAGTTGCATTTTTTCCTAATTCAACTCCATTAATAATGATTTTCCAGCTTCCCAATCCATCACAAGGAATATTAAATGGTGCCATTAAAAGGGACAAATTCTCCCTTAGAAACAAGGTCTCATACAGCTATATGAATGGAATAATAATAAAGTTTTGGCTTTTATAAGGCGGAGAGGAAAAACAAAAATGGAAAATGGCTGCAGCGGAAAGTAGTAAAGGAAATAAAAGTATGGCAACTCTTGTGTGTATAAAAACGTAATAATATAAAGCATTATTTTATAATGCAATAATTAGAGATGAGCGTATCGAAGTTGACAAGGTGGAATTCTATCTGAATTTCAGGAAAAATTTGATTTGCACCGAAGTTGAATTTCCTCACGCTTCGTGCTAACAAATCAAATTGGCCGCTAAGCTAAGAACTCTGGGAACAAGGGATCACCTACAATGCCATGCATGCAGCCAATCAGCAGCCAGACAGCCCTTATGATGTCACAGCCCTATAAATAGCCTCAGCCATCTTGGTTGCTGCCATTTTCCAGTGTACTTAGTGCAGGGAGAGACGTGACAGGTGCTAGGGACAGTGTTAGGAAAGACTTTATTCTCCCCAAAAAAATGATTTACAAGTTCAGGGAAAGATCATTCAAAGTGTAGGGAAAGGACAGGGAAGCATTAGCCACACTGTAGGGAGAGAGCAGGGACCAATAGGGGAGTGTAAAGCCTGGGTAATAGGAGCGATTCTATTACACCTTGCTGCACTAATTGGGGATCCAAATTGCTTTTATACTGCTGCTTTTAGGTTTGCACTATATGATGGCTCAGTAATTCCAGCAAACCTTGTTATTGGGTTGCAAGTGCTGTGTGATACAACCAGTTTTGGGGTGTATTAATAGGAAAAAATAAGCACGTCTTATTAGCTGTTCTGCGGTAAACTGACCTGACCTTTTGTTATACAGCCATTATTGGGGTGTATTAATAGGAAAAATAAGTACGTCTTATTAGCCGTTCTGCTGTGAACCAGCATTGTCATACAGCCATTTTTGGGGTGTATTATTTTACTTTTCATTTAATTTATTTATTTTATTTTACATTATGTCAGACAGACAAGTGACAGGCTATTCTAAGGGAACGGCCAGTGGGCAAAATGTTTCTGGTGCAGACACAAGTAACAGCAGAAGAAGGGGGATGGCAGCAGAAGTCGCAGCGAGAGGCCTGAGTTCCCAGTGTCATCTAGCGGTTGTGTCTTGACCAGCACCCCAGCGGTGCTTGAATGGTTGTCTCGGTCTTTGACTTCATCGCAAGTGACATCAGCCAGGAGTTGATGGGTTCCTCTGACACGGCGCTTAGTTGGCATGACCCGGGAGCAGGCCCTGTGCCCTCACCTGTCCTCAGCCTGCCTTTGTCATTTTCTTTTCCCTAAGTGCGAGAAGTATTATATACCGTAGGCTCGGTTCCACTATTCAGCTAGGACGAGCTACTAGAGGACAGTGAGTAGCTACTGCCCAGCCAAGATCTGGAGGAGACATCCTCCGGTAGGCGGGCAAGTAGTGATGATGAGAGTCGAGTGGGAGCAGATGTTGCGAGCGGTCAGGATCCTGGCCCTGAGACTGCTGAGGGGGACATCAGTGACATGCAGACAGTAGTGGAGGATGATGTAGCCTTGGGAGCCGGGTGAAGAAGGGGCTTCATCATCATCAGGAGAAGAGGGTGGCAGCTTGCGAGTGAGGCAGCGGCTGAGCCAGCGAGTTGGTAGCGTGGCAGTGAGTCAGCAGGGTGGCAGTAGCTGGAGGTCGGGATCCAACCTTGCCGGGGTGCACTGCACGCTTCGCAGGAGCCTACCTGCCCGGATAGTAGCGGTGCAGGGGTTCACGGAGGCAGCAGTAGCAGGCAGTCAGGTCACGTTATTTGTCATTCGCCAGGACTACGGGATGAACAACTTCAATCCACTGCTTCATGTCCTGGAACAGATGCTGCTAAATCTGGCTGGCCAGGGGACAGGAGACGTGGCGCCTACATCTCGCGGCCACATAAGCCCTGTGGAGGCTGAACTGGAGGAGGACATTCGAGCAAAAGCAATGCGTAGAGAAATGTTTTTTTTTTTTCTACACAGATGAGAGGAGGAGCAGGAGCAGCCGGAGGAGCTACAGGGCGATGAGGAAGACGAGACTGAGGACCCAGACACACTGTGGCAGTATGCAGTGGAGATGAAGGCAGGGAGTCCCTCCGAGTGACTTGTGCAAATGGCCCGTTGCATACTCAGTTGCTTGCGTAGTGCCAGCCTAATTGTCAGCATTTGGCAGATGGATGACTACTGGCTCTCCACCATGTTAGACCCTTGCTACCGGTCCATAATGGGGGACTTTTTTCCACCCGGTGAGAGGGACGATAAACTGAACTACTATTGAAACATCCTATGTAGTCAGTTGGCTGCTGCTTATGTGCGCCATCGCCGATCTTCACGCAGGTCTGACCGGGGGCCCCTCTGCGCTCACGTTCCACTGCCATGGCTGCTTGGGGGGGGGGCACAGGAGCAGTACCAGCTCCATCAGCAGCAACTTAAGTCTACAGTCTCTAATGAGCAGTTTTCTTCACCCGCCTAGTGAAGAAACTACTCTCCAGTAGCGGCAGCTAGACGTAGAGCAGAACCTGAACCAGTAGGTGATGGCATTCTTGGACTGCACCCTGCCACCCCACATCGAAGATCCCCTGGATTACTGGGAAGCCAGACTTGATTTGTGGCTTCAACTGGCCGAGTTTGCCCTAGACAAGCTTTCCTGCCCGGCCAGTAGTGTGGTATTAGAGAGTGTGTTTAGTGCGGCGGGTGCCATAGTTACCTCCAAGGAGAATTCGCCTGTCCATTCAAAATGTGGAGAGACTGACCTTTGTGAAGATGAATCAGGCGTCGATCAACCAGGATTTTGACACACCAGTGCCTGATGCATGAGACTAGATCATCCATGGTGCCACACCTAAACTTTGTCAAGAGACCTGTTTTGTCTGGCTACCTGCTTCAGCTACTATTCTGATGCTGCCACCCGCCTGATGCCACACACCTGCTGCCAGGTACTCCTACTGCCACCCACTATCTTCAGCTGGTATTGCCCCCCACCTCCCCACACTGTCACTGGGCCACTCTGTGGTCTCCTCATGCTGCTGCCACCTCACCACTTTGTCACTGAGGGTCGAAACGTCGCTACAGTGTGTATGCTGCCTAACTACTAAATAAAACACCATTGACTGAATTGGACGAGTTCTTCACATTTCTCTACATTTCTGTCACTGGCCAACTCTGTGGACTTCTCATACTGCTGCCACCCTCTCCATGACTGGGCCACTATTTTGCCTTTTTCTCTGGTTGACATCACCATTTATTAGACCCTTCTTTTGATCTGTCAGAAGGAAGGAAAAATGAGACACCCAATGGATCCGGTCTATGTAGCAGCTGTAAGGCCTGTTTGACATGATCTCTTTTTTGCATCAGATCTCTTTTGTGCATCGAATGATTTGGTAGCCAAAAGCAGGCTGTTTTTGTTTTTTGCCTCTGATCAGAGAAAGGGCAAAATAATCAGTGACGTCAACACAAACTTACTGCTGACACCCTCTCCACTCTGTCAGGGGGGCTCTACTTGTATAAGCATTTAATAGAACATGTTCTGTAGAAATCTATATGGAATCAGCTTACGACGGTGTAAAAGGAGTGTGCTCTTTCACGCTATAGTAGGCTCTTGGGCTGCTGCACGGTTCTTTATACCTGGTGCTAACGTTGACCTGTAAGGCTGAGTTCACACTTGAGCTATTTAGTCATTTTTGGTCCCATAACTGCCCAAATAAGTGAACTGGGAAGTGATTCTAAAAGCGACTGCTGTCATCTGGATGTAATACCTACAGTACTGTTTCACTACCACAGCAGACTCCCTATGCATGTTTCTGCAAGGCACCGTGTTCTACACCACTATACAGGCACTCCGGAGCCAGGAAATAGCTGTTTTTAAGCTCGATTCGTCTCAAATAAATTCGGATCAAATCTTTTTGGAAAATTCGGCGAACCGACCGAATCAAATTTTTGAGAAATTCGCTTATATCTAGTAATAATGTGTCCGTCTATTAGAATCCTATCCTGAGTTAACAATGTTTAGCTGTGCTATGTCTCTGTATAATTTTCATGTCCGTTATCATTCACCATTGTGAATAGGAATATCCTTACTAGGAAACTTACTTGTCCAAGTATCTTCAGATCCTAAGTTATATGGCAGATGTTTGAAATCCACAGTCTTCTTACAGCCCGTGGACACGAGATGGGTGCTGTTAAAAAAAAATTATTAAATAAAAAAGCATATTCCACGGAACCTGATCTTCTTAGAAACATAATTGTGCCTCCATCCATCCTGGCAGAGCCAGGTGTCAATTCAACATTGAGGTGACTTGTCTGTCTGCATAGCCTTAAGGAAAGTCAGACCTTTGAGCCAGCCATTGGCTTATTGCAAAGTGGATTGCATTACAGGATTTTTTTTGGTGATGATCTATTTGAAGAACATGACCCTTTGCAACTCGCTGCTGTGCTAACATATCACAATATACAACAAATTTCCTTGATTATACAATGACATCTCTTGGAACTAAAACTCATATTTATCGCTATTTTTAAAAAGAGGTTCCATAGTCTTCCTCTTATGCTGCAGAATATCATTGGCATAGCATTGCATTTTAAGTGCCTAGCACATTTTGAGTGTGTCGGAATTTCCATCATGTCTTCTGCAAGACCATGTACAGTATCTGTAGAAATCACTTTCGTTCATGGTTGTTTTTACAGACTGTTGAATAAGATACACGTGTTACTCCAAAAGGAAGTCTGTTTTTCTTAGATAATCTTATTTCCAGATGGAGAATGAATCATTATCGTTAGGCTTCTTTCACACTAGCGTTTTTTGCGGATCCGTCATGGATCTGCAAAAACGTTTGCGTTACAATAACACAACCGCATGCATCCGTCATGAACGGATCCGGTTGTATTATGTCTTCTATTGCCAAGACTGATCAGACGGATCCGTCATATACACCTTTCAAAGTCAATGGGGGACGGATCTGTTTTCTATTGTGTCAGAGAAAATGGATCCGTCCCCATTGACTTACATTGTGTGCCAGGACGGATCCGTCATGCTCCACACCACATCGCGGACAGAAAAAAGCTGTTTGCAGCGTTATTCTGTCCACGATGGGAGTGCAACCAAACTGAACTGAATGCATTTTGGTGCATTCTGTTTCGTTCAGTTTTGTCCCCATTGACAATGAATGGGATCTCAATAGCGGAAATGAAAACACTAGTGTGAAAGTAGCCTAAGGTAGAAGATATACATCATTTACATTTGGGATTGATAATGGAGTTAAAATAAAGTAATCTGACATTGGATAATCTGGCACGTGTTAGAGGAAATTAGTAAGGAAATCCATCTGATTTCATTTAAAAATTAATCAGTTATAGTAGAATATTTTGAACTGCTCGTCTCACCAGAAGAACTTATCCACAGGATAGGACATAAGTATCTTGTTAGTGAGTGCCTGACTGCTGGGCCCTCCCACTGATCACAAAAATGAGGTGCCGGAGTACTATTCAACTTCATGGGACTCGTGGCAACAGCCAAGCATCGTACTCTGTTTCTCTTTGGCAGGCCCATAGACTTAAATAGAGAGGCAGAGCACTTGTGTGACCACCACTCTATTCACTCCAGAGACTTTGGTAACTCATTCTTGTGTTTGGTAGGGAGGGGAGCAGTATTCAGACCTCCATGATCAGATACATATCCTCTATTCTGTGGATAGGAGATACGTTCTTATTTGTTTTTCCCTTTCCTTTTATATGTTTTTGACTAAAAAATTAGGGTTTTATTTTTAGTTTTTTTCTTTGTAACCACTAATTAGAAAATTTGAAAATCTGGCACCCTTTAAGACCCATTGACAGTGAAATAAATGACTCTTTGCATGGCAAGACCACTTACTGTTATCTTTTTTTAAATCAGATACATTTTTATTATTTTGTAAAAATAAACTATCATTTTACAAAATTCTTGTCATATATTATGTTCAACACAGTGCAAAAATACTCATTGTACAAAACAGGATAGTCAATAAACAGGATCCTTAACATAAAGATCCAACAACCAAATTGTTTGTAACATTTGGTGGCAAGTTATCCGAATCTAACATACCAAGCAAGCAAAACCTAGGATCCAGTTTATAATTGGCTCTATAAATTTTGTTTAATAAATTGATTATATCTGTCCAATAGCCCTGTAGCGCACTGCAATTCCACAGCATATGGAGCAATCCGGCCCCTTCTTCCCCACATTTCGGATACTTGGAGTCAGATCTATATCCCACCTTCCATAAGAAGATTGGAGTTCTATATACCCTGTGTATCCTATAGAGTTGAGACAGTCTAGCTGCTTCGCTAGGGGTTAGAGTAGGAATCTGTGCAAGGACTTCTTCCCATTGGTTGTCTGAGATGGGGCCCACATCCCTCTCCCACTTCAACTTAACTTTGAGCGGAAATTTTTCAGCTGCTCATATAGAAAAGTATTATAAGCATCTGAAATAGCTCTTTTTACAGGACCTGGTTCTATCAGTTTTTAAGCATGAGATGTGATACAAATTGTAGGGGGCGCACTTTATCCTGCGAACTGATAGCATGCCTTAACTGAAGGTATTTATAGAAATGGGTAGACACTAGGCCATATTCATGCAAAGTTGTGCAAAAATGTTTTAGGATACCTTGTGAATATAGTTGACCTAAATTCCACAGTCTGTTACGTTCTCAATCAGAAAATCCCTGCAGTTTGGACAATTCTATTAAATGAGGGTTATTCCAAACAAGAGACAGGTCCAATAGTTCCTGAACACCCAGAATTTCCCTAACCTTTCCCCAGACCCTCCTCATTAATCCTACTACTGGGAGGGGTTTAAAAGAGTCAGGTAAATCTTTCTCCATAATCGAAATAGGCTGGCAGACCCCAGATGCCCACTCAACCAATTCTCCACATCTTCCCATCCCTCTCAGGGACCCCCAGCCCTTAAAGTGTTGCAACTGAGCTGCTAAGAAATATATAAAGGGGTTAGGTAACGCCAGTCCCCCCGCTTCTTTACCACACTGTAAAGTTTCATATCTGATCTACAAGGATCTAAATATCCATACTGGTGAGTTATGCAATATGTGGAACAATTGCGGCATCCATATCCTCTTAAGAAGATTACCTCTACCTATCACTGACAAAGGAAGCTTATGCCAGGTGACCGCTTTCTGTTTAAATCTGTCCATTAGTGGTACTAGGTTATTCGCTACATAAGGTCGCGGATGTACTGAAATAGTGACTCCCAAGATATTTAAAGGAGGAGACCACTTTCAGGTTAACATGATCTAAGCAAAGAGATTCTGGAAGAGGGGACAGCGGAAGAATAACTGACTTATTCCAATTGATTAATAAACCAGACTGTTTTCCAAAGTCTGAGATTAACGATATATATGGGATCTATTGATAATGTCAGATCACCCACATATAATAACATATCGTTCGCATATAGCGAGACTCTTTCCTCCACCGTCCCCCTCTCCAGACCTCGAATCAGTGGCGTAGAATGCAAAATACAAGCAATGTCAAACAGGAGGGGTGACAAAGGGCATCCCTGCCTGGTGCCTCTCTCCAGTGTCATAATTGGGGATAGCTTACCATTTATTCGCAGCCTAGCTCTCGGTTGACTATAGAGCAATTTTACCCAATTAATATATCCAGGGCCGAATACTAGTTTTGCCATAACCGCCCATAAGTATTCCCATTCAACACTATCAAAAGCCTTTGCAGCGTCTAAGGAGACCACTGCAGGGCATCCCACATCCCATTCTGTTCCCCTCATCTGAATATTGAGGAACAGACGCCTAAGATTTAATGACGTGGATTTTCCTGGCATAAACCCGCACTGATCTTCATGTATAATGTGGGAGATAACATTCAGCAAGTACCTTGGCCAACACTTTTATATTTACTGTTAAGAGTGAGATGGGTCTATATGAATCTACCATATTGGGATCCTTATTTGGTTTAGGGATCACCACCACCAATGCTTCTCTCATAGAGCTAGGTAAAATACCTGGCCTATAAGATTCATTAAACACCTGAAAGAGATGCGGGAGCAAAACTTCTTGATGTTTTTTGTAGAATTCACCTGGCAGACCATCTCCCCCAGGTGCTTTTCCGTTAGGAAGCGACTGCACCGCCAATACCATCTCTTCCAATTGAATGTCCCCATAAAGTAATAACCTCTGATCATCAGACAGGCTGGGCATCTGGATATTATGCAGGTATTGCTCTCTGTCACTACAGTCAATCCCTAGTCTGGACTTATAGACTTCCGTATAGTGCTCATGGAATATGTTCATTATGTTATCATCTCCCGATACCTGTACGCCCATTTTATTAGTGATTCCCAATACACAAGATGGGCCCGATTGGGTCTTAATAATAGTAGCTAGTAGGTGGCCCGTACATTCCCCTTCCATAAAATAATGTTGTCTTAAAAAATTGTTTGTCCCCAGCTCTACTAATCAAATGTTCCTTCAGTAGATTTTGCACCTCCGTCCAGTGCGAGGAATTTTCTAGGGAGGGGTCAGAGATGTACTTAGCTTCCGTAGTCTGAACTCTATCCAGCAGTTCTGTCGTAAGTGCTGCTTTTAGTTTTATGGGAACTAATCCGTTTAATGTATATCCCTCTAATATAAGCTTTCATTGTATCCCAGATAATGAAGTGACTAGCTGAACCTTCATTATTGGTAAAAAAAGTCAGTCAGAGCAGCAGATATCACAGTACCAGTATCAACTAACTGGATCCAAAAAGGGTTTAGTCGCCATGGTTGTCTCGGACCCAATAGCTCTCTCCCTAAATCCAGTACTACCAATAACGGGGAGTGGTCAGAAATACTACGGGGTAAGTACCTAACATCCTGGACCTTATCTAACATTCCCTTAGACCCCACAGCGAGATCTATCCTAGAAAGAGAACTATGTGATGACGAGTAGCAGGAGTATTGCTTCACACCGGGATTTCTGGACCTCCACAAATCATACAAGTCTATTTCAGCGAGCGTCTTGGCTAATGAGGATAGAGAAGGGCCAGAGGCCCCACTATCAGATTGGAATTTATCTAGAGATTTGTCCAAGAACATCTTAAAATCACCAATTTTGAGAACTGGCAGATCTGGAAATTTGGAGGTGAAGGATAATACTTTTTTGAGAACTTCACAGGAATATGGGGGAGGTATATAAACGGCCACTAGTATCATTTGGTAATGAAACACAGAACAGTTAATACATATAAAGCGACCCTCCTCATCCACATCTACCTCCCTTGATATAAAGGGAACATTTCTATGCACCAACACGCTCACCCCTCTCTATTGCGTGGAGTAGGAGGAATGAAACTTCTGTGCCACCCAAGCCTTATGAATAAGATGTGTTCTCTCAGAAGTGAGATGAGTTTCTGAGAGGCACAGAATTGCCGGTTGATACGTTTGCAAGGCATAAAAGACGGCATTCTGTTTAGCAGGTTGGTTCAGCCCCCTCACATTCCAGGCAATTATTCTAAGGGTACCCATTTATGTTTTTAAACCATAGCAGTACAGGACCGTAAGCAGCCTCGACCAGGTCATACACATAGAACCACTGGTGTCTAGTCAATAAGGTCTCACAGTCCCTCCCACCCGCCCTCCCCCTTCCCAACCCATACAGCACAAATAAAGACATTTCACATACACGTGAAACCCTAACTTGGGGAATACAAACAAATATGCAACAGCAAACAAGGGGAACGTTAAATAAAAACTAGCAAGTGGCATACATTCCCGGCTATGCTAGCATATATCAGATCTCCCCCTTATAGTATAACACTCCTAACGGATGAAAAGGACATAATGCAAACATTAATAAAGGCCGTCTCCAGTACTGGGTAGAGCCTTGACTCAAGCACTCGGTCTGCCCCCCACACCATTATGTGCAGGCATCTAACCAACATGACCCCGCATTTATCAACTGTCCATATAGACAAAAGGTAGAAGGTGATAGCATAATAACTTGTGGCAATCAGCAGATTAAGGGCCCTGCCTTAAATCCTTTTCAGTGGAGTCCAACCACTGACATGCTGCATCCTCAAATAAGTGCGTTTTATCTTTCGCCACGACTCGCAGTTTCGCAGGATATAGCATAAAATATGGAAGCTGTAATAGTCGGTCTGCGTTTAACATTAATAAAACATGCACACTTCTTTTGGATGTCAGGTGAGAAGTCAGGAAACAAAGAGATCCGGTTCCCATTAATAGACAAATCAGTGCAGTCTCTTGCTCCTCTCAAAATGGCATCTCGGTCACGAAAATGGAGGACTCTAAGCAATAAAGGGCGCGGTGGTGCACCTGGTGGTGGGGGCGAAACTGCACCCTGTATGCTCGTTCCACAGCAAACAGAGGAGACAGCTTTTCCTTTCCTATTTTTTTCTGTTAGCCACTTTTCCACAAATGTAACAGCATCTGTTCCTTCGGTACATTCTGGCACACCAATCATGCACACATTATTTCGCTGCAGCCTGTTTTCCAGGTCGTCAGTTTTGGAGATAAGCATGGTGACATTGTGAATCACCCGCTGCATGTCCCTTTTAACTGGTGGCATTTGGTCTTCCAAAGCGGCCCTCCATTTCTCTCATACGCTCTTTGACTTGCCTCATGTCTTGCCTTAGTAGCCCTATGTCCTCTTTCAGGCCACCCATATTGGTAGTAAGCGCAGTGATTGCATTATTGCATTGTAATACCGCTGAAAAGACATCCTTGATAGTAGGCTCAAGCGCTGAGGCGGCCATCCTGCCATTAAGATCACTGACCTCAGAGTCCTCTGAAATGTTGTCATCTTGCGATGGAGGCACTGGAGGATTCCTCTTAACAGCGGAAGCGTATGCGTTCAGGGCCGGCGCAGGATGAACAGATTCAGTGGTGTGAGCAAACTTTTCCAGTCGCGCTGCCACATCCAGCAGCTTCATTGACTGTCCGGCGCCATCTTGCCTTGCTGGGGTGGCTCTTTCACTGTCCTTTCCCTCCTTCTCTTTGGCCTTTTGACGACGCATGGCGGAGCGGTACGGTAGCAGGATCCCTGGGGAAGCACTTTGTTGTATCGGTGAGCTGTTACAGCCCCAGATGGACGGGGAGAAGAATGGATTACAGGATGTTCAGCCGGGAGCTCAGCTCTGCACGTCCTCTCACATCCCCAGTCAGGCCACGCCCCCACTTACTGTTATCTTACATATATATTCTTATTATTATAGCAAAATCTACCATCCTAACTCCTCCCACAGTTTTTACACTACATAGACAGTAATATACCGAAACGTGCGGATTGTTCCCGATTGGTGTGCTATTACTTTGTGGAACGTTTCGCCGAATGGTTCACAAAATATCAGCGTTTTTGTGAGGAAATTGGTCCCATATGAATGAATGGCGGAATGTTCAAAACTAAAGTGGGAGCTGACAAAAGCTAGAGTGTGAGCTGAAAAATCAGGACATGATTTCTAAACTGCCACCACTCCCTCATTTTCAAGCCCACCTACACAAATCTTATATCAAAACCTTCAGCTATCCCTGCTGCCACAAAAAATGTCCACGGCTAAGCCATAGTCCTGATAGTTTTCACAATATGACCATTTATTTGCAACTCACGCCGCCCATTGACATTCATTGAAACTGCACTCTAGCCACCTTTTAAATTTGAAGGGCAATTTCTAAACTGCGACTGTGCCTTCATTTTTAATATTTCAGAGACATACTATGCAGCAAAATGTAGGTCTGGGTCTTGTGATTCTCACAATATAAAGCTCTTCACTGTAGGATTTATTTTTTAACTACAATCATTTGAAGATGGCAACCGCCAGTAAAGTGAGCATGTTGGAGCAGTTTGTTTTTAACCGCTCTTCTCTGCCCTTGCCATAGCAACCCAGGTGTGTGAGCAGCCAGCAGAGTGACAAAAGCTAGAGTGTGAGGTGAAAAATCAGGACATGATCAGGACTTAATATTTCAGAGACATACTATGCATCAAAATGTAGGTCTGGGTCTTGTGATTCTCACAATATAAAGATCTTCACTGGCCGTTACCATCTTCAAATCCTACAGCGAAGTGAGCAATTTGGAGCAGTTTGTTTTTAACCGCTCTTCTCTGCCCTTTATGAAATCTAATTTTGAATTTGTGACAGTTTTTGGCCGGCTTCTGGTTAAAGGTATGGAAATAAGTTTTATACAGTAGAGAGTATTTAAGGTGTTTCAACGAGCTACATTTATGAAAAAAAAATTAGAGCGGTGTGAATATCCTCATTCCATCTAAAGGAAAGAGATCTAAAGCTGCAAAGGTACGCTGGACTAAACTGGACCTTTCAGACCCACGCTTTCGGGATCCGGAGCCCCACAGCAGCATAGTGGAAATGGAGGTTTGTGACAGTGAATGTGCCCAGGAGGTACATATTGAACGTGTGGTGTCATTCCCATGTTCTACTCAGTGTCAAGTTCAAGAGCACAGTGACCGTGTGATGGGCACTTCTGAAAACCATGGCATGCAAGAACCATGTGTACCAAGTGAAATATCTGTGCAGGCATCATTTCATCAGGGTCATCATGGCTATGGAAGGTTAAGGAACAAACAGTGTACATGCATGGCTCTGACATTTTTTGCATACCACAGTGAGCTTGATGATGTGAGGAAGGATGATCTTGATCAAATACTGAAGGGCAACAGCTTGTATGGCACAACAATAAAATGGCTAAAACGAAGAAATGTCTATCAGCATCAACACTTGACAATGGAAGAATTGCCCCTCAGAGTCAACACTGACAAATATGAGTATAACGTTAAATCTCCAGTGTTATCGGCATGTGTGAGAGCCACGGTAGACGGTGACAACCAAGGTTGGTTTGTTGACCTCTCCACAATACTTCAGTGCCTCAATGCAGATGTTACACATGCACTTTTTATAGTAGTGCCATATTGCATTCCATTGTTCAGAGACAAGTCTGGGAGATATGGACTGTTTGATTCTCATAGTCGAAATAAGGATGGACTTCCTGCCACCATAAAAGGAAAAGCTGTTATGATCACTTTTACACATTTGAGTGATATGGGGGCAAGGATTTATAAGTTGCTCCTTACAAACACCAGAGGCCCTATTGATGGACTGCAGTATGACTTCATGCCAGTCTCATTTCATCGTGCAAGACGTCTGTCAGATGGTTTGCTGTCCCCACCGGTGCAATCTGACAAACCACATAATGGAAAGCATGTGGAGAACAAAGTTACACAGATGACCAAAGATGCAACACACACTGGATTCCCAGCCAGCAAGCATTCTCCACGGTCACTTGATGCAAAATCCTCACAGGGCATATGGAAGGACAGTAAGGCATTTTCCAAATTAAATGCACAGTGACGACAAAAACTGAAGACAAGACACAGAAATGAAAAGGCGTGGTTTCAGGGCTACAAAGATGTCTGTCACCAATCAGAAGAGGACATACATCACCAGCCGATACAGAGCAGATGCTGATTTTAAGTTGAAGCAGAAGCAATAAATCACCAGAAAATATGCAACAAATGCCGATTTCAACTTGAAGCATTACATCACCAGAAAATATGCAACAGATGCATGTTTCAACTTAAAGCAGAAGCAATACACAACCAGCAAATATGCGACAGATGCCAATTTTGACTTGAAGAAGAAGCAATACATCACCAGAAAATATCATAATGCACTTGCAACAGTGCATGAGTTACATAAAAATGAAGCGTCACCCTCAAGCAGATTTTCGCATAACCCATAAGATGCAATGTGCCTTCAAAATAAGAATGAAATACGTGTCATGCAGAAATGCAGTCAACCAGTGGACAACAGCCTAATGCAGACAGCTACAGTCATGTGAAAAAATTAGGACACCCTTTGAAAGCATGTGGTTTTTTGTAACATTTTTAATAAATGGTTATTTCATCTCCGTTTCAACAATACAGAGAGATTAAAGTAATCCGACTAAACAAAGAAAACTGAAGAAAAGTCTTTTCAAGATCTTCTGTAAATGTCATTCTACAAAAATGCCTATTCTAACTGAGGAAAAAGATAGGACACCCTTGCCCCTAATAGCGAGTGTTACCTCCTTTGGCTGAAATAACTGCAGTGAGACGGTTCTTGTAGCCATCTACCAGTCTTCGACATCGGTCTGAGGAAATTTTACCCCACTCCTCAATGCAGAACTTTTTCAGCTGTGAGATGTTTGAGGGGTTTCTTGCACGTACAGCCCTTTTCAAGTCACCCCACAGCATCTCAATGGGATTCAAATCTGGACTTTGACTTGGCCATTCCAGGACTCTCCATTTCTTCTTTTTCAGCCAATCTTTGGTTGATTTACTAGTATGTTTTGGGTCATTGTCATGTTGCATGGTCCAGTTCCGCTTCAGCTTTAATTTTCTAACTGATGGTCTCACATGTTCTTCAAGCACCTTCTGATACACAGTAGAATTCATCGTGGATTCTATGATGGTGAGCTGACCAGGTCCTGCTGCAGCAAAGCAGCCCCAAACCATGACACTTCCACCTCCATGCTTCACAGTTGGTATGAGGTTCTTTTCTTGGAATGCTGTGTTTGGTTTACGCCAAACATGTCCTCTGCTGTTGTGTCCAAATAATTCAATTTTGGACTCATCTGTCCAAAGAACATTATTCCAGAAGTCCTGGTCTTTGTCAACTTTATCTCTGGCAAATGTCAGTCTGGCCTCGATGTTTCTCTTGGAAAGCAAAGGTTTCCTCCTTGCACACCTCCCATGCAAGTTAAACTTGTACAGTCTCTTTCTGATTGTAGAGGCATGTACTTCTACATCAACAGTAGCCAGAGCCTGCTGTAGTTCTCGAGATGACACTTTAGGGTTTTTGGAGACCTCTTTTAGCATCTTGCGGTCTGCTCTTGGGGTGAACTTGCTGGGGCGACCAGTCCTGGGCATGTTGGCAGTTGTTTTGAAAGCCCTCCACTTGTAGACTATCTTCCGGACAGTGGAATGGCTGATTTCAAAATCTTTTGAGATCTTTTTAAATCCCTTCCCAGACTCATAGGCTGCTACAATCTTTTTTCTGAAGTCCTCTGACAGCTCTTTTGCTCTCACCATGGTGCTCACTCTCACTTCAACAGTCAGGAGCACACCAAACTAAATGTCTGAGGTTTAAATAGGGCAAGCCTCATTCAACATGCAGAGTAACGATCTACTAATTATGTGCACCTGGTGTGATATACCTGTGTGAGATCTGAGCCAATTTAAGAGGGAATACATGTGAGGGTGTCCTATCTTTTTCCTCAGTTAGAATAGGCATTTTTGTAGAATGACATTTACAGAAGATCTTGAAAAGACTTTTCTTCAGTTTTCTTTGTTTAGTTGGATTACTTTAATCTCTCTGTATTGTTGAAACGGAGATGAAATAACCATTTATTAAAAATGTTACAAAAAACCACATGCTTTCAAAGGGTGTCCTAATTTTTTCACATGACTGTATATCCACTTTCCATGAATGCATTAAAGCTGGGCCAACTTTTGTGTGCACGATGTGTCATCGCACCCTTTTCCCTAACCAGGTGAAACATTGCATTCACAGCAATTACAAGAAGAATCTACACATTGTTCCCGCCTGTTTGACAGGGAAATATGTCCATGTGTGCAACAATCACTGTCAAGGCCCTGAACAATGCACCATACCAGATGAAAGGACCAAAGAATGGATTTGTCACAACTATGATTCACATTTAAAAGCAGGGCACAAATCATCCATCGCTGTGGCTAAGATGGAGCTGGCGCCCATTTCCCCAGAGCTCTGCGATTTGAATGTGCCAGAAAGACAACTTTTGGCCAAAATACTGCCATTTGCCAAGATCATCACGCTTCCCAAAGGCTGACAGGCAGCTATACACGGCGCTGTAGTGTGTGTGCCATCCGAGGTGGAAACCACGGTCAATACTCTGCCAAGATCGCACAGCACATCCCAGTTACACAGAGTGAAGCTGAAAAGACGTCTGACTTACAAAGGCCACCAGCTGTTTCACAATGTCAACATGAGAAATGTAGTAGGTCTGTCAAGATTGACACACACCTTGACTACAGTGACATTTCAATCAGAGTGGATGAGACAATCGCTGATGATAATCATGATGGGATCGAACTCGACAGTTGTGATGAAACTGAAATGATGGAGATACTTGAACGCATCGAAAATTGTGATCCATCAGAGGTACAGTCTGTAGGTTTACCCGCTGCTTCTGAGCAATAGGAAGGCCATGACCAACAACCTCCCAATGTAGAGGATGAGAAGGATGCACTAAGACCTGGAATTGGCCTAGACAGTTGTTTGCAGCCATCTGACCTTGGAGAGGAAGCACTGACACATGGTGATGGAATATTCAGCATTGCACCTGCACAAGGAAACACACCTGTCAGCTTCTTTAAAGTTCCTAGGCTTGAGGCAATGGCTTTCCCTGTTCAGTTCCCTACTAGACAGAATACATTGGACCAGGCAAGACAAGTCAAACTGTCTCCGAGCATGTATTTCAATGCAAGGCTTTTTAGTGTTTTATACTCGTTTTGCAAGAGACACAAGTTTGCTCTTCTTTGTGCAGTTTGTCACAGAGGCACACATGGCCAAAAGCGGCATGTCCATCCAGTTAAGAAAAGGAAAACTGAAAATATCCAAGTTGCTACAGGACAAGAGTGAGGTTGGTGTGAAACAGAGATGCCACAAGGTTCATGCAACCACAGAGAGAGTCCAGCTTACTGGGATAAAAATCTGAAGAATTTGCTAGCCATGGTCAGACAATAGGGTAAGCCAGCTTTTTTCTAACCTTCTCTGCTGCAGAATTCAGATGGCCAGAGGTAATAACGGCAGTAAAAGCGCAACAAGGTTAAAAGGTGTATTTTGCAGAGCTAGATTGGGCTGAAAAGTGTGACATTCTTCGAGGCAACCGAGTGACCACCATGCACATGTTTGACAAACGGGTTGATGCTCTGATGCGAGAGCTGCTGTTGGGTCTTGCACAGCCAATCAGTGAAGTTATCGATTACTTTTTCCGGGTTGAATTTCAGACGAGAGGGAGCCTTCATATACATTGTCTCTGTTGGGTAGCAGGAGCTCCTATATTTGGACATGACATTGATGACAAGGTGTGTGCATTTTATAGATCATAATCTCTCATGGCAACTGCCTGATGAAGCCAAACAGGCCTTACTTCACAGATTTGTAACAGAACTTCAAATGCACAGCAGATATCATTCAAAATCGTGCAATAAAGGTAACTGAGTATGCAGATTTGGATTTCCAAAGCCACCTGTTAGAAAAACAATGATAACTTACCCGATGCCAGAAGAACAAGGAGATCGTGCAATGAAACCACAAGCAGACAAAAACAAACTGAAACCAGTCTGGGATTTGCTTAATAACCCGAAAGTGCAGCTTAGACATGTCACAGCTACTGGCACAGTGTGATATGACTTTGAATCAGTACAACTCGTACATTGAGGCATTGACCTCCTCAAGCGTGATTCTAATGAAGTGTGATGTCAAGGACTGCTGGGTGAAAAACTACAATCCATGTTTTCTGACGGCCTGGAACGCCAACATGGACATCCAGTACATTCTTGATGAGTATGGTTGCATCATGTACATGTTGTCCTACATATCCAAGCCAAAACACGAGCTGAGTGACTATCTCAAAACAATAGTCAAAGAAATGAGCCCAGAAACAGAGACAGAACGATAAGAAAAGAAAGTTCTTCAGGCTTATTTAAAACAGAGAGGTCAGCGCCCAGGAGTCAGTGGCCCGTGCGTTCAGCTTGAAAATGAAGTCTTGCTCATATGAGGTTGTTTTTCTGCCAACTGGTGACAACGCACTGAAAATGAGTCCCCCGCTTAGTGCGATGCAGAACAAACCAGCCGATTCTCTTAATGTGTGGCTGACGAGTTTTGTCGACAAATACAGAGCCAGACCCGAAACACCAGAGTCCATGTGTCTGGCAGACTTTGCATCCCATTACAGGGTTGTCTATGGCAAGCAAAAGGAGGACGGCAAGCATGTCAACCTATTGAATGAAATGGGAATGATTAAAAAACGCACAAGATGGAAGCCTGCAATCATCAGGTACACACTCTTCGCAGAGAAGAAGGACCCCGAGAACTACTACGGCAGACTGCTTAAACGCTACCCCCCCCCCCCCCACCGTTCAGAGTCATCACTGAAAACTGTAAGGTTCCCAACACACCAGGATTTTTACAAAGGCGCCTGTGTGAGCTTACCAGGAGAAGAAGCAATCCGAGCAGTGTCTGCAATTGTTACCAGCAACCAAAAGAAGTTCGAACAACACAACAAAATTGTGGAACAAGTCTTGGATGACTTTGTAAAAAACGGCGCTGTTGAAGATGCTTGGAACACCTTTGCCCCAGAAGCGGAATTGGATAGGTTGGAATGTATAGAGGAATGCAAAGAAGGGGAGCCACTTCATGAGAATGAACAAGATGATGTTCCGGAGTATACACGTCACAAACAAAACGGTGAAATTGCGCTTACTGTGAAGGCCCCACAAATGTGCCCTGATTTCCTTTGGAAAGTGTACAGAAACCTTAACCGGACACAAGCTCAGACATTCTACTGAGTTTGTGACTGGTGCACTAACCGTGTGCGTGGCCTAAATCCTGACCCATTCTATTACTTTGTCACTGGTGGCGCAGGGACAGGCAAATCACACCTGATAAAGTGCATCTATGCTGAGGCGACAAAGGTACTCTGTAAACTTACCAGACTACGTGAGCAGAGATATCCATGCCCAGCGTTTTACTAACTGCATTTACAGGAACAGCAGCTTTCAATATTTCAGGCAACACTTTGCATTCTCTGCTGAAGTTGCCAAGAAGCTTGAAGCCACCCTACCAAGGACTTGGAAATCTCATAGCTGAAGTGAGGTCACAGCTGTTAAATGCAGAGATCATTGTTATTGATGAGGTGTCAATGATTTCAAAGCCTCTGTTTGCCTACATCAACTGGAGATTACAGCAAATCAAAGGCAGTAAGAAACCTTTTGGTGGTATGTCAGTACTAGCAGTAGGAGACTTTTACCAGGTCCCCCCCCTGGGAAAAAGTAAGCTACTCTGCCTGTTTGAGAAAGATACCAATGACGTCTAAAAAGAGTACTTTCAGATGATCACGCTGACAGAGATCATGCAACAGAAGGATGACATTTTATTTGCTGAGCTTTTGAATAGAATCAGAATGAAGCGGAAGACTGGCACCTTAAGCAATGATGACAAAGCTCTGCTTGCTCAGGCTTTGACATCCCATCCACTGCCCTAATGACGTGCTGCACATCTTTGCCACCAACAAAGAGGTTCACAAACATAATGCCGCAACTGTGTCTGTTCTCAATTCAAACGTCACCAACATAGATGCCGACGATTACAGAAAAGACCCTAAAACAGGAGTGATGCAGAGGCAACACCAACCTTTCAAAGGACACAAAGACAATCTGATTGACACACTGCACCAGCTGAAGGTACCCGTATCATGATCACAAGAAACATTGATGTTGAAGACGGGCTTTTTAACGGGACATTTGGCAAGATTGCAAGAATAATCATCCAGACTGAGAATGGTGCTACTACGGTAAACAAGCTTGAGCTTGTGCTGGACAATCCAAATGCAGGACAGAGATACCGTAAAAAGTCGTCTGGTGATGCTGACAACTTGATGTACATAGAAAGGGTAGAGGAAAACCTGAGACAGAAAGGAATTGTTCGCAGGCAGTTCCCCCTGAAGTTGGCTTTTGCATGTACGATTCATAAGTGTCAGGGGATGTCGATACAGTCGGCAGTGGTCTCATTGAAACAGGTCTTCCAACCGGGAATGGCCTATGTTGCTCTGAGTAGAACGACTACACTGCAAGGACTGCACATAACTGACTTTGATGAGAAGAAGATCTTTGCTGATCCTGAAATCACAGCCTCCCTGGACTCCATGAAGAATGCATCACTGGATAGTGTTATGCCCCTCTTAAAGTTTCTACAAACAAACAGCATACATTAACAATTATCCATCGCAACACGGAAGGATTACCAGCTCACATTGAAGATATCCAATCTCACCACGAGTTGATACATGGAGATGTTTTATGTTTCACTGAAACTCATCTCTCAGGCTCTTCTGTTGCTAAAAGTCTCCAGCTGGAGGGCTACAACCTGTTCAAACGCAACAGACACCTCTCGTACACAAACCTTCCTGACATTGCACGTAAAAGTGGCGGAGGTGTCGCCTTGTATGTCAGAAACCATTTCAAGGCCTTTGAAAAGCAGTATAGTCACAATGTGACCGACTTGGAGTTCTTGGTTGTCAAACTGGAGTCCCCTGTACAAGCTTTGATCGCCGTTGTTTACAGGCCACCGGATTACAGTATTGGCCAATTCCTTACTAACCTGCTGGGCCTCTTGGAATCTTTGGAAAGAATGGATTGCCAACCTTTAATACTCTGGAGATTTCAATGAACATTTTCTGTCCAGAGGTAAGAAGACAATATCTGACCTTCACTCAAGAGGATATACCCAACTGGTCTGGGCAGCCACCACAGAAAAAAAACATACTGTTGGTTGTAAATTTTTGTTTTATTAAAGAATATAACAAAGGCAATACAAGCTTTAAACAGTGCAAATTAGGGTGTCAATCACCATTATTATTGCATAAGTACATAAGCGATGTCAATCAATGATATAATAACATGAATATGAGGTAATTCCTAGTTTAAAAAGGAGAAACATATGATTGGTATGTCTAGTGTTACTATACGGATATGTAACCTGAGCATAAAACATGTAAAGAAAGGCATTCTTTATTTATGATTACAATTTAAAGAAACTGATATATAGCATTTGAGATAGGCGCATAGAATGGTGAGAGGAGGGAGAGGGAGGGTAGGGAAAGAGGGATGGGAAGGGAGACATAGAACAAAGGGTCATAAAGGGGGAAACAAAACAAAACATTGATCCAAATAAAATCCAAAAAGGACAGTCATATCTCAAAGACCTGTTTTAATCAAAGTATTTGGATATCTTGTTCGTAGATGCATAGTCGTTCCATTTGGTCCAGATCCTGAGATACTTCTTGAGATTCCCTGCAATTGTCCACTTAACTTCTTTTTTTATTTTTTATTCTTTATTTCTCATTTTGCAAAAATAACAAAATTATTGCATGTTGAGACACATACATTACAAATAATAGTCAGAACCATGCCGACTGTTAATCTGAGGCATAATCCAATAATGCACAAACAAATATGACACTTTAGTCTGTGTTTGGTATTCAGTATAGTGTGACAATGAAGCACCTTGATTCATTTAACGAAAACCATATACAAATCAAAGGGCTAATGAAGAAATGGCCACTGCCAGAACATAAAAGTAAATTCGACTGACAATAACAAAGACAAAAGAAAAGGGTGGGGGGGGGGGGGGAGACACAAGACAGTGATACAAAAGGAAGAGTTATTGGACACGAGGTTCAGAGAAATAGGGGGAGGGTTGGGGGAGGGTAACTGGATTGTATGTGCAGGACCAGACGAGACTTTAATGTCAGTAAATTCCGATACTCCGGGGTATCCTGGAAGAAAAACCATGGGGACCACATAGCCACGAATGTTCTATTACCACCTTTCAAAGATGCCGTGAGTTCCTCCATTCTCCGCATCTCCTCCACCTTCTGAATCCACATTCTCACAGAGGGAGGAGAACCAGACTTCCACCTCGCAGGGACACAAGCTCTGGCTGCTATAACCAGATAACGCAGACAGGATCGTCGAAATAATATCAACGGCAAGTCCGAAAGGAAGAGTAAGAAAAACTCTGGTGTGTTAGGAATTGAAAAGGGAAAAATGGAGGCCAGGGCCTTTTGGATAGATTCCCAGAAAGGTTTGACTTTGTCACATTGCCAGAAAATATGTAGGAGGGAACCTTGGTTGGCTTCACATCTCCAACAAAGGGGAGAGGCCGATGGGAACATTTTTTGGAGACGGGTAGGCACATAATACCACCTTGATAGTAATTTGTAACTGGCCTCCTGATATTTACTTGCAATGGATGATTTATGAGTAAACTGGAAAACTCTAAGCCACTGGTCGGAGGAAATATCCCTCTGCAAGTCCTGAGCCCATTTAGCTGAGTAGGGGGGGAGATAGTCCGTACCCGGCGTTACCAATGCCTTGTATAATTCTGAGAGAGAGTGCCGATAAAGGCTGGAGCCTATACATATCTTTTCAAAAGGAGTGAGCGCTCTATCAAGTCCCTGAGAGGACGGGATAGAAGAAAGGAAGTGATGTAGCTGTCTTGACCTCCAAGGACCCAGAGGACAGGGATCTGACAGGCCTAATAATTCAGAGTAAGTGAGCCACCTACCAGAAGTTCTAAAGAATGGTGCCCTACACCTACCACTCGATCTCCACTGTGCGAACGGACCCCCTGAGCAACCCGCCGGGAAGTCCGGATGTCCCAAGACAGGGAACATCGGAGAGGGCGCTGGGGAAATTGTAGAGATCTGTTGGTACTTACGGAATTGAGCTAGGGTAGGGCCTATGAAAGGATGAGAGGAAAGGTCACTAGGGACCTTCCTATCTGTCCATGGTAGGATGGCCAAAGGAGTCTGTGATGTGAGTTGCTCAATTGAGATCCATTGTTTGAACTGGGTATGTCGGGACCAATCTACCACCCGTTGAAACATAGAAGCTGCGTAATATTTTCTTAGGTCAGGGATCCCCAGGCCCCCCCTTTCCTTCGGCACATGTAATAAGGATCTAGACAGTCTTGAATTTTTCCCTGCCCACAGAAATCTAAAGAGGTCCCGATGTACAATAGAAAAGAAACTGGCCGGAATGTGGATAGGAAGGGTCTGGAACAAATACAATAAGCGTGGGAGAACGTTCATTTTAAAAATGGCGCACCTGCCGAACCACGTATATAGGCCTTTGGACCATCTCTTGAGGTCTTCTCTGATCCGACTCAGAAGGGGAGCAAAATTCCTGGAGAATAGCTCACTCAAATCCCTGGGAATCATTGTGCCTAAATATTTAATGGCACCTGTCGCCCAACGGAAAGGCAAGGAACCCGCCAGTTCGGCTTCCAGAGCCGATGGAATGGAGACATTAAGCGCCTCCGATTTCTGTTAATTTTCAGATTGGACAAGTTATGGAATACTTTGAATTCCTCAATTAGGTTAGGGAGGGCAACTTGAGGGTTATCATGAACATCAGGTCGTCTGCATATGCTGCTATCTTAAACTCCTTCTCTCTCACCGTGAGACCAGAAATGTCCGGGTTTTTCCTTATAGTCCTCAGGAGTGTTTCTAGAGTGAGGATAAAAATTAAAGGAGATAAAGGGCAACCCTGACGCGTACCATTCCTAAACTCAAAGGGAGGCGAGAGGACACCATTAACCTTTGTGGCTGCCGAGGGAGAGGAATATAGGGAACGGATCCATGTCAATAAGGAACCCTCCACGCCCACATGGCTTAATACTGCAAATAACCAAGGCCAACCAACCCTGTCAAAAGCCTTTTCGGCATCTGTGGACAGGAGACATAGATTGGAACGGTGAATTTTGGCCAGATGGACCAGGTTCAAGACTTTTGTGGTGTTATCTCTCGCCTCCCTTGAGGGAATGAAACCCACCTGATCTAAGTGAATAAGGTCCGTCAGGTATGGAGTCAGGCGGGTGGCCAGAACTTTTGCGAAGAGCTTAATGTCCACATTAAGTAAAGAAATTGGCCGGTAACTAGCACAAGCGGTCGGGTCCTTGCCTTCTTCATGGATAACAGTAATGTGTGCATGAGACATGTCTTTAGGGAGAGGAACTCCGGAGCTCAATTTATTCAAGGCATTGGTAAGGGGAGTACGCAGAAGGGGAAGGAATCTCTTATAATAGGAGGCCGGTAGGCCATCTGGGCCTGGAGCCTTACTAGGTTGCATTGATTTCAGAGCCTCCCCAATCTCATCAGCTGTAAACGGACTGTTCAAACTCTCAATGGTCTCACTCGGTAATTTCGGTAAACCTGACTTAACCAAATAGGAGCTCATGGCCGAATTCAAGGCCTGACTAGATTGACTGGGTTGAGGAAGATTGTACAGGTTCTGATAAAATTGAGAAAAAGCTTCTGTGATCGAGTCAGGATTATGTATTACTGGTCCCCGTGGTGGAGTTATGCGTGGAATATAATTCCTTGCCTTTTGTTCACGTAGGGATCTGGCCAAGAGTCTACCACACTTATTGCCATATTCAAAAAAGTGTCTCCTACCCTGTGAAAGGAGGATTTTTGTACGTGTATCTAGTTTATCTTTAAGCTTGCACCTTGCCTGTGTGAGCTCAGCTCGAACAGACTGTGCATGGGAGCGTTTATGGATCTGTTCCAAATCGGAAATATTCTTTAAAATCTGGGAAATTTCCAGGGCCCTCTCCCGTTTACGCCGAGCTCCATGCTTGATGAACTCCCCTCTGATCACACACTTATGCGCGGCCCATACCGTAAGGGGGGAGGCGTCATCTACTAGTTTTTCCTCGAAGTAGTGAGAAAGGGCCGAGTCAATACTCTGCGCCACCTCCATATCTTGGAGTAAGGATTCATTGAGACGCCATCTCCAGGACCGGGGCGAGGGTAGAGGGGATTTCAAGGACACATGCAGCATGGCGTGATCCGAAAAAGTAATTGGGTCAATAGTGGAAGAGGCAATAAGAGGTACTGCCGAGTGTCTAAGCAAAAAATAGTCTAATCTGGAATAAACATCTCTAGGAGTGGAGTAGAATGTGAAGTCCTTGACCTCCGGATTAATCACACGCCATACATCTACCAGCTGATGAGAATGAAGGAGGCCCCTGAAACGGCGAATGTAAGAGTAAGGCAGGTGAGAGGAACCCTTGGAGACATCATCCAATGGGTCCAGGGCCACATTAAGATCTCCCCCGACCAGAAGCGTGCCCTCGGCAAAGCTATCCAATTTAGACAAGATTACCGTAAGGGCTCTCAATTGCTTTGGGTTGGGCAAATACACATTGGCCATAGTATACAATTGGCCCCCTATTCTTCCCTTAACAAACAAGTATCTGCCATTATCGTCAGTGCTAGAGTCTAGGAACTCCCAGGGGGCGGATCTAGCAATGAGGATACTCACACCTCTTGATTTAGAATCGCTATAGCAGCTATGATAAGCGTCCGGATAACGGGGGGAGCTAAACTTTGGCATAGTATCCCTACGAAAGTGTGTCTCCTGAATGAAGGCGATCTGTACCTTTTTACTCCATAGAAGCCGGAGAATGGAGGAACGCTTCTCAGGGGTATTCAGCCCATTGGCGTTAATGGAAGAAAAGGTGATCTCCGACATGATCCGAACCTGTTAAAAACAGAAAGTAGGGGTGGGGGGAATATGTGAGGAGGGGGAGGAAGGAAGGGACAAACACAAGGATGGGTAAACAATACTACAAGGTATACAAACAAATATAGATACGCCTATCAGGCGAAGTATCAGAGCCAGCTAATCTGGTTCAGATAAAATTCAAAACCAAAATAAACCAGTGGAGAAAGCAATCCACTATGTGATTCTCAGGTAGCCCAGAAAAGAGAGCCAACCAAGATTCACTGACCTAGTGGGGGGTGGAGAAGAGCACTCAAAAAAGAAAGCTGCCCTTTCCCCCGGCCCAGTAACTATAGCAACAACAATACCTGGTAGGGGAGGGGGTACAGGGAGCAGGCCGCCGACCCGAATCACAGAGTACCAGCAATAAGAACGTCTAGGCAGCAACCCGCTCCCTGCACCCCCACCCACTCTGGCACAACATCAGGTACCGTGGTCAAAGAGCATGGGTTATATACAACCCATCTTAACTAGAGCCATTTGGGCCCAAAAAGTCCTCTATCCAGGTGAATTATCTTAACTTCTTTTAGCCATTCCTATATAGATGGAGTCTCTACACTCAACCAGTGTCTTGGTATGATGGTCTTAAGTGCAGCAATCAAAAAGGGAAATAATCGATCTCTAAAGCAAGTGTGTTTCTTATTTTAAAGTCCTAACAGTACTAGATCTTTATCCACCTCCAATTCAGTTTCATAGATCTCAGAGAGTATCTGATTAAATTTAGACCATAGTGGGGTAATTTTATTGCAGTCAAACCAGATGTGTGTGTAAGAACCGACTCCACCACCGCATCTCCAACAGTGAACGGGAATCTCTGGATTAATCTTGTTCAAAAGAACAGGGGTCCTGTACCATCTGGAAACAAGTTTTAAAGTGGGATTCTTGGAGTCTTGTTGATGTAATTTTGGGTACAGAGCATTGCAGAATCGATGTAGTTTCTTGTTCGTTAATGGACTTTTTGAGTTCAGTTATCCAGCTGCCAAGATACGGTGGAGAAAGTGCGGTCTCATTAATAATAGAATAGAATCTAGATATGCCATGATAAAGGGGGACCCTACTAAGCATCATTTTAGAGAGATTGTTTCCGAACTTTTGCAGTACGGATTGGAGAGTCATCGATGCTAACCGCTTCATAATCTGGTCATACTCTTTTTCAGTAAACTGGGGAAGCTTTTTATTTTGTATGTAGTTAGTATAATCTATCGGTATATTGACCGATAGTAAGTCTCTCATTAGTGTTGTGTGGCCATCCGGATAGGAGTTAATCCAACATACTGTTGGATCACATTTGCATCTCCAGGGTGCAGCACTGTCTCTAGTCAGGAGTACTGCACAGTTATTACAGCTATCATGATCCTGTGTATTGTGTTTTGAGCAGTGGTTGTGAACATGCTTAGAGCCTGCATAAATGGGGCACGAGCGTTGCCAGGAAACAGTGGTTGTGAACATTGATTATCATCAAACAGCACACCTTCACCTCCATTCTACGTCAAGATGCTGAGACCCCCCAAATGCATGTGGTCATACCTTCATCTGCTAGGCTTGATAATGCTGCTAATGTTTTTATAAATGTATGTTTTAATGTAACTGTGAAGCACTTTGGGCAACAACATTGCAATTAAATGTGCTATATAAATAAATAAAAGTTGTAATGCATTTCTCACTCTATCAAGCTTTCCATGTGCACTTTTAAATTTGATCAATCAATTGGTTAGTGTAATGTTTACTATCTTTACTCTCGCCAAACACTCCACACTGTTACTCTGCCCACTCCATAAAGTTACTCTGCCCAGTCCAACCTTTCCACAGTTACTCCAGCCACTCCAACCACACAACACTTACTCAAGCCACTCCACCCAGTTACTCCGCCCACTCCAGTTGTAGACTAATGGTGGAGGCAAGAACACTTCACACAATTTCCCCAGAAATTGTAGCTTTTCTAGTTCACTTTATGCTGTATAGGATGCTGTTACGGACAGTAGTTGTGGAACCACTGTGCCAAATAACAGTTTTGATATTGGGCTAATCCTGAGGGTTTTTCCCTAGTGGTCCCCTGGTTTTCACCCTTTAAAGAGGACCTTTCACGTCTCCTGACACGCCTATTTCAATAGCTCATGCATTCCCCATGTAATAACCAATCTGGAGCATATATTCTTATGACTCTGTTGTGCCATTCCTTTGTTAATCCTGCTAGAAATTATGAATAAATTGCTATCAGTCTGCAGTAAGGGTACAGAGGGGTGGTAACAAGTTGGGGGCGTGTACCTACACAGTCTGAAAATGGCAGCAATGACTGGATAGAGTGAGTCTGTGCAGGTACACCCCCAACTGGTTAACACCCCTTTGTACCCTTGCTAGAGACTGAAGTCTCCTAGCAATTCATTCATAACTTCTAGTAGAAATAATAAAGGAATGGCACAACATAGAGCCGTAAGAATAGATGCTCCAGAATAGTTATTACATGGGGAATGCATGAAGCTATTAAAACAGGCATGTCAGGAGTGGGGAAAGGTCCTATTTTTTTTTTTTAAATTGTATATTTATTATTAAATAAAACAGAAATGAAAATACACTTTTACAATAGAATAATGCACAAAAGTACAAAGTAAAGATGAAACATGAAATACATCACATACATATTGAATGAGCGTTTGTATCACTTGATAGTCAGTGATGGAAAATGAGAGACCGAGCAGAAATAAAGTGAACTAATGGAGACTGTGTCTATCTGTAATCAGACAAAAAGACATCATGTAGTAGCGGGAGAGCCTTAAAGACCCAAAAGCCCAGAGCTTCTCAGCCAATAATGCTTAACCTAACAAATAGACAAAGACATAATGGGGGGGGTGAGACATTCCTTTCACATGAGTTCGTCAAGGTTGCCTAGTGGCCCAGTAATTATCCCATAGGTCCCATATGGCGTTGAGTGCCATTTTGTCCTGAAACATAGCAGTGGAGTACTCCATTGTTCGGACCTCCATCACCCTAGCATACAAATCGGAGAACCGTGGTGGTTCGGAGCTTTTCCAAGCTCGGGAGATTAGACAACGAGCTGCTGTTAGTATCAATAGCAATAGCTTGAGTGCGTGTTTTTTAACTTGGATGGGGACCACATTGAGCAGAAAGGACATAGGATCAGGTTGGATTTCAATTCCAAAGATATCACTCAGGAGGGCGCCTACTCCGTTCCAGTAGGGGCATATCTTGGGACAGTCCCAAAAAATATGAGGCAATGTTCCCCTATGTAAGCCACATCTCCAGCAATCACCCGGGACTACTGGATTCATTCTATGGAGGAGGTCAGGAGTGTGATACCAGTACATTAAGATTTTATATTGGTTCTCCTGATGAAGTACCGACATAGAGGATTTCGCTGCCCTCCTCCATATAAGGTGCCAGAATGAGTCCGGTAAGGCCCTCCCCAGATATTCCTCCCACCGCACCATGTAGGAATACCTTTGAACCCGATCAGGGAAGGGAGTCCGCAATATGGAGTAAATCTCAGAAGTTAGACCTTTCGAATGTACCCCTTCCCTGCAAAGGCATTCAAAGGTAGTCGGAAGGGAAACTGTGACCCCTGAAAAAATTGACTGGGCAAAGTGACTAATCGATATAAAAGAAGTTGGAGGAGAGCGGGAGATCATATTTGGTCTGCAGGGTAGAAAAAGGCAGAAGGTCCCTGGTGAAGGGGTCCACAATATCAGCAAACCCGAAACACCCCCCGCTGAAACCATGGTCTCGTTGTGGATGTGGTAAGACTAGCAGGGAGCGTGGAGTGATATAAGAAGGAGGTCATGGTGAAGTGATTGGAAACCAGAGGGAATTTGCTACTGCACTGCTGCCAGATGTGTCTAGTACAAACCATGGGCCCTAAGAGATCCTTGGCTGGCAGAGTCCTGTCAGGTCCGGACCATAGCATGGAGTTAGGATGTACAGGAGCTAGCCAGAGTCTTTCTACCTGCATCCAGACAGAGTATGGGTGCAAGGAAACCCAGGCTGTGACAGAACGTAGCTGGGCCGCCCAGTAATATTTGGACAGATCCGGGACCCCTAGACTGCCCCGATGCCTACTAGATAGAAGGACCGACCTCGGGATTCTATGCCGCCTTCCCGCCCATATGAATCTAAGGAGGTGAGATTGAGTGGATCTCAGATCTTTAAGGGGAACTTTAATCGGTAAGGTCTCAAAGAGATGCAGAAGCTTGGGCAAGATCGTCATTTTAGTCGCAGCAATATGCCCCATGAGAGAGAGTGGGAGGATGCCACTTATCTAGAAGACCCCTAATCTCAGCATATATACGTGGGAAATTAGCTTTGTAAAGCTCCCCATATCAGGGAGTGAGGTCAATACCCAAATATCGCAGTGAGTCCAATGAAAAGGAAAGTTAACCCTGAGAGAGCCCAGGGCCGTCTGAGAAAGATTAAGAGGGAGGGCCTCAGTTTTATGGGTGTTGACCTTCTACCCCGAGAGTCGACCAAACTCCTGTAGGATGGAGTGGAGGTTTGGTAGGGAAATGTGAAGCTTGGTAAGGGTAAGGAGGATATCGTCTGCATATAGCGATAGCTTAAACTCCCTGTCCTTGACCATAACACCTCTGATGTCTGGGCAAGCCCTGATCTTGGTCGCCAGCGGTTCGATACACATGGCAAAAAGTAGGGGAGATAGGGGGCACCCTTGTCTCGTTCCATTAGCAATGCGTATGGGTCGAGATTGAGCATGAGGTAGTCTGATAGTCGCTGTGGGGGAGGAGTATAGGCTATAAATGGCCCTAACGAAGGGACCAGAAAGGCCATAGGCCTGCAGGGTAGCAAAGAGGAAAGGCCAACCTAAACGGTCGAATGCCTTTTCCGCATCTAAACTAAGAAGTAATGCCTCCTCACCCAAGCGAGATATGACATCTATCAAGTCAATGTTTCTTTGTGTGTTGTCGGCCCCCTGACGGCCCGGGACAAATCCCACCTGGTCTTTATGAATCACGGAGGGGAGAAAGACGTTTAGTCGGGAAGCTAGGGCTTTGGTGTAAATCTTAAGGTCTGAGTTAAGTAGGGCAATGGGCCTATAGTTATGGCATTCGTGAGGATCTTTCCCAGGTTTCGGAATCATAGTGCGATACGAGTGAGACATTGGGGCAGGTACTGCGTTGCCAGCTAGAAAATTATTGAATAGGGTTACTAAGTGAGGGATTAGTTCAGTCCTAAAGATCTTATAATATTTGTACGAAAAGCCATCAAGCCCTGGGGATTTACCCTCAGGTAGATGTTCCACCACTTCCCCAATCTCTTCCGGCGTGATCGGACTATTAAGGGCGGCAAGGTCGGAAGTCGATAGGGTAGGAAGGTGACAGGATGCCAAATAAGACCGGAGTGTACTATCTCTCAGTCCCTCATCTGTGGGAGGTCGGAGGGTAAATTGTACAGGGAAGAGTAATAGGTCGAGAACCTCTCCACTATCACCCTGGGGTCATAGTGGATTGTTCCGTCAGCCCCCCCTAATAGCACTCGGACCCGTTTGGGAGTTATGATTCCTGAGTTGTCTGGCCAGCAAAGTGTGGGGTTTGTTCCCCCAAACATAATAACGCTGTCGTGTGTAAAGTAATAACTTGCTGACACGACCTAAAGCTAGACTCTTCAATTGGGCCCTAGTATCAATAATTAGTCTCATTGTGCAGCGTGAGGGGTGAGCAGCCATCTTGTCTTCTAGTGTTTGCAAGCGGGACGTAAGGGTCTTGACTAAGGCAGTCGAGTCCTTCTTTAATTTTGAGCTTATTGCAATACAGTGACCGCTTTATGCGCTTCCCACAAAGGACGGACATCCCCTACTGATCCCTCATTTAGGTCAAAGTACGTTTTCAGGTGTTCGCGGAGTTCCTCCCTAATGATAGGCTGTTTTAGGAGGGAGTCATTAAAGAGGACCTTTCACTAGAATAAAAAATGTAAACTAAGCATACAGACATGGAGAGCGGTGCCCAGGGATCTCCTTGCACTTACTATTATCCCTGGGCGCCGCTCCGTTCTCCCGGTATAGGCTCCGGTATCTTCATATGTTCGGCTCCACTGGGTGGAGCCTGCCGGCGTCTCCTTCTCCCAGGCTGTAGCGCTGGCCAATCGCAGCGCTCAACTCATAGCCTGAGGTTTTTTTTGTTTCTCTCAGGCTATGAACTGAGCGCTGCGATTGGCCAGCGCTACAGCCTGGGAGAAGGAGACGCCGGCAGGCTCCACCCAGTGGAGCCGAACATATGAAGATACCGGAGCCTATACCGGGAGAACGGAGCGGCGCCCAGGGATAATAGTAAGTGCAGGGAGATCCCTGGGCACCGCTCTCTATGTCTGTATACTTAGTTTACATTTTTTATTCTAGTGGCAATGGCGAACATGGCCCGACTCACTACTAATGTCCACTAGTACAGGCGCATGGTCTGACCAGGTGATTTGGCCCATGTCCGCTCCTTCCAATAATCTGAGGGTCGAAATGGTACCAAAGAGTTAATCAATACGGGTGTGTGAACCATGTGGGGCAGAGTAAAAGGAGATGGACCTAACAGTGGGATAAGTGAGACGCCAGAGGTCATACGGGGAGTATTTCCGCACTAGTTTACGAAAGTCCCTGGCTGGGCGCTGCTGTGTCGAGTGTATTGGTCTGCCGGGGAGGGCCAGGCGATCCATCGATTCAGAGAACACTGCATTAAAATCCCCACCTAGGAGGACCAGGGGCTCCGAAGAGTCCACTCCCTCAACAAAAACCTTGCGGAAGATTCCGCCGAGAAAGCGTATCTGGGACGTGTGTGGTGCATAAATGTTACATAAGGTGATGGGTTTATCCGCCAAACGGCCACGGAGAATAATATAACGGCCCTGTGGATCTATAATTGAAGATTCAATCCTGAGGGGACATTGTGCAGACACCAAGATGGCAACTCCCGCCCTCCGACGGCTATGAGTAGCCGAATAAGCGGTAGGATACAGGTGGGAGGCAAAACGGAAGGAGGAGTTGCCATCAAAGTGTGTTTCCTGTAAGAACACAATGTCCGCTTTAAGGAATTTCAATTCCAAAAGCAAGAGTTTCCTCTTGGCTTTGGAGTGAAGCCCCTTGACATTGAAGGTTATGCACCGCATCATGTGAGTATGGGATGATACACAATGTATGCAGAGTACAGCTCACCGAGGGAGTCCATATACGTCAGTAGGTTCGCACTAGTCGGACAACGGATCAAAGGCAGAACTGAGGTACACGATCTCCACAGGCAAGGAAGTTCAGGCACCTACAACAGGAGAGAGAACACAAGGGGGGGGGGGGGACAAGACGGGACAACACAAAGACAGACAAACAGCCGTAAACAACTATTCCCAGGGATATAATCCCTGCTAGGGGCAAATAAGAAGCCCCTTTGGGGGTGTAAGTGTCGGAGACCAACAAATTGAGGCTGTCCAAGGAGCCAACTACAATTGTCTGAAAGAAACGTAAACAAGTAACAACTAGGTGGGCCCTTCAGACAGCCTGCACCGTGATGTAGCAACAAGAAAGCAATAACTGGCTTAACAGAGTAAATAAACGATCAATATGGGGGCCCTTCAGGGACCATCAATCCTGAGGGCGTAAAGGGTTAAGGGCACGTTCTGGACAACCAAGTCCCCCCATCAGTTGGCGGTCAAGCAGATGGACGATGCCCTGATGACGGAGGAGACCGCGGGGAAGAGGACGCACTTGGACCAGGCCTTCTTTTCCTGGTTACAGGTGGGCTGTGGAAGCGCTGGAGACTCAAACAGCCAATCCGATATGTCGGGTATAGGAATTCCAAGTGATTCGCAGAAAGGGCGAAGATCGGAGAAGGAACGGAGAGTCTCTGTTCTTTCTTGATGACGGACTGTCAGGGCAAAGGGGAATCCCCAGCGGTAGGCGATCTGGCGGTCCATGAGTAATGTGAGGATGAAGATTTCTCTGTTTCTGGAGCGTGAACCAGGATAGGTCAGGAAACAATTGAACTGGAGCGCCGTCAAA
Source organism: Bufo bufo (assembly GCF_905171765.1). Taxonomy (NCBI): domain Eukaryota; kingdom Metazoa; phylum Chordata; class Amphibia; order Anura; family Bufonidae; genus Bufo; species Bufo bufo. The sequence goes on along the minus strand of NC_053393.1, from coordinate 365,313,581 downwards.
GTTACATAGAGATCTCGCCTTAGCCATGATGGATTCTTTAACCCCTTAGGGATGCATGACGTACCGGTACAGCATGTTTCCCGAGTCCTTAAGGACCCATGACGTACCAGTACATCATGGGTTTAAACCGTGATTGCGGCACGACGGGGCTTAATCGGAGCAGGATGCCCGCTGAAATCATTCAGCGGGCATCCTGTCACAATGTATCGCCGCAAACCGCAAGTCAATTCAGACATGCGGTTTGCGGCCTTACCTGCGGTGGCGGTGCCATCGGGTCCCCATGCGGCTGTGCGGGGGACCCGATGGCATGGAAGGCAGCGCGCTGCCTTTACGGTGAAGAGCCTGTGAGATCCAACCCCCTGGATCTCACAGGCCCCGGAAGCTGTATGAGTAATACACACAGTATTACTCGTACAGCCAATGCATTCCAATACAGAAGTATTGGAATGCATTGTAAAGGAATATACCCCCCAAAGTGGGACAAAAAATAAAGTGAAAAAAAAAAAAAAGTTTTCCCCCCCAAAAAATTTAAAGCGTCATTTTCTCCAAATAAAGTAAAAAAAAAAAAAGTATACAAATTAGGTATCGCCGCGTCCGTATCGACCGGCTCTATAAAATCACATGACATAACTCCTCAGATGAACACCGTAAGAAATAAAAAATAAAAACTGTGCTAAATAAATAATTTTTTGTCACCTTGCATCACAAAAAGTACAATCGCTCAAAAAAAAAAAAAAAATATGGCTCAGAATATGGAGACACTAAAACATCATTTTTTTTTGTTTGAAAAAAGCTGTTATTGTGTAAAACTTACATAAATAAAAAAAATTGTATACATATTTGGTCTGTCGCGTTCGTATCGACCGCCTCTATCAAAATATCACATGACCTAACCTCTCAGATGAACACTGTAAAAAATCAAAAAATAAAACTGTGCTAAATAAACCATTTTTTGTCACCTTACATCACAAAAAGTGTAATAGCAAGCGATCAAAAAGTCATATACACCCCAAAATAGTGCCAATCAAACAGTCATCTCATCCCGCAAAAAATGAGACCCTACCTAAGATAATCGCCCAAAAACTGAAAAAACTATGGCTCTCAGAATATGGAGACACTAAAACATGATATTTTTTTTTTTTGTTTCAAAAATTATATTATTCTGTAAAACTTACATAAATAAAAAAAAGTATACATATTAGGTATCGCCGCGTCCGTATCGACCGGCTCTATAAAAATATCACATGACCTAACCCCTCAGATGAACACCGTAAAAAATTTAAAATAAAAACTGTGCTAAATAAACAATTTTTTGTCACCTTACATCACAAAAAGTGTAATAGCAAGCGATCAAAAAAGTCACACGCACTCCAAAATAGTGCCAATAAAACAGTCATCTCATCCCGGAAAAATCATACCCTACCCAAGGTAATCGCCCAAAAACTGAAAAAATGATGGCTCTCAGACTGGAAATTTTTTTTGCTTCAAAAATGAAATCATTGTGTAAAACTTACATAAATAAAAAAAAAAGTATACATATTAGGTATCGCCGCATCTGTGACAACCTGGTCTATAAAAATATCACATGATCTAACCTGTCAGATGAATGTTGTAAATAACAAAAAATAAAAACTATTTCTTGTTCCCTTGCCTCACAAAAAGTGTAATATAGAGCAACCAAAAATCATATGTACCCTAAACTAGTACCAGCAATACTTCCACCCTATCCCGTAGTTTCTAAAATGCGGCCACTTTTTTGGAGTTTCCACTTTAGGGGTGCATCAGGGTGGCTTCAAATGGGACATGGTGTAAAAAAAAACAGTCCAGCAAAATCTGCCTTCCAAAAACCGTATGGCATTCCTTTCCTTCTGCGCCCTGCCATGTGTAAACTACAGAATCAGGGCCATAAATATTGAGTTTGGTTTGGCTGTTTACCCTTGCTTTGTAACTGTAAAAAAATTATTAAAATGGAAAATCTGCCAAAAAAGTGAAATTTTTAAATTGTATCTCTATTTTCCATTAATTCTTGTGGAACACCTAAAGGGTTAACAAAGTTTGTAAAATCAGTTTTGAATACCTTGAGGGGTGTAGTTTCTAGAATGGGGTCATTTTTGGGTGGTTTCTGTGGCGAAACCAACCTCGCCACTGGGCTTCGGAGGGGCCTGGCTACCAGCCTCTTGCCTCAGGATTATGGCCCATACTAACTTTAAAGGAGCAGACAGACCGGCCGCACAGCTTAAATCTATGGAACTGTTTTGGGCAGGAAATTGTGCTTGCGGTCGGTCATAAAGGACTTCCACTTAACTTTTGATCCGCTGGAGGGATTTGTGTGATTTTTGGAAGTGTTTGTTTGATGTATGCTGGGTTTAAATATGTAATTTTTATGGAGATGGAATGTATGGTTTTAAAGTTACAGTGTATGTTTAAAAACTGTATTTTTACTATCTGTGATAGTTATGTTAATCCATAATTATATCACAGACAGAAGGGAGGATTTTGTGTATTTGGGTGGTGATTCCTGTCCTGTTGTTCCCACATGTATATTGGTGATTTCCCTTTGTCTTGAGAGATAATTGGATTACTCCTCGGGTGTCTCCAGGGCAGAGAGGAGGAAACCATGATGCATTGTGGGGATGTATTGTGTCTGTCTATCCTGCAGCGCTGCATATCTCTCCTGTGTCATAGTCTTCATTCTGGTCCCCTAGGGTCGTGTCCACCAGATGGGGACCTGCATAAATACGGGCAGGTAGCCCTCAATAAAGAGTTCCTGTTTTATCCTTCATCATGTTGAGGCTGATGTTTGGGTAACTGATCGACGCGGGGGATTGCTATACGCTGGGAGATTTGCTATACTCCCCTGGCTTTAACTACTAGCTCTTTTAAGAGCTGTTCCTGCTCTCTGGTTTTAGGAGAGGTTCACCCACTGGAGCCTGGAGCCTTGTCATAGGTCCAGGGTGGGTAGGAGACGGTGAGACCTCAACCAAGCTTCGGCGGTTCGTGGGGTCTGCAGTGCGTAGGGTGTCAAGTGGAGTGCTTGGAGTCCTCGGAAACCACTAGGAGCATCCATTCAACGGAGGTACCCGGTTGGGGTGCTAGGAGATCCGTTACAGTTTCTATTATGTAAGCCTCGCAAAGTGACTTCAGACCTGAACAAGTCCCTAAAAATTAGTTTTTATGAAAATTTCAGAAAAATTTCAAGATTTGCTTCTAAACTTCTAAGCTTTGTAACATCCCCAAAAAATAAAATATCATTCCCAAAATGATCCAAACATGAAGTAGACATATGGGGAATGTAAAGTATTAACTATTTTCGGAGGTATTAATATGTATTATAGAAGTAGAGAAATTGAAACTTGGAAATTTGCAATTTTTTACAAATTTTTGGTAAATTTGGTATTTTTTTATAAATAAAAATTAATTTTTTTGACTTTATTTTGCCAGTGTCATGAAGTACAATATGTGACGAAAAAACAATCTCAGAATGGCCTGGATAAGTCAAAGCGTTTTAAAGTTATCAGCACTTAAAGTGACACTGGTCAGATTTGCAAAAAATGGCCTGGTCCTTAAGGTGAAATAGGGCTGAGTCCTTAAGGGGTTAAGGGCAAAGTCGTGGACACAACAAATTACGTCCCTAGGACGTGCAGCAGAGCCCTTAGGCTTGAGTGCTCTATGAGCTCTGTCCAACTTGATCTTATGCGAGGGTGGTTGCCCCAGGATCATGTTAAAAATGGCTTCCAGCGTATCAAAGAGATCTTCGTCTCCGGTAGCCTCCGGAAGACCCCGTACTCTGATATTATTCCGGCGACCTCGGTTATCCAAGTCCTCTACATGCCGTCCCATGCCCCTGAGCACAGCCGTTTGGGCAGAAATGGATTCATGAAGAGTGGATATATATTGCCTGGTGTCGTCATGGGCATTTTCCAGGGAGTCAACCCGGTCCACCACATGTTTAATATCAGTGCGAACTGCCGCAATTTCAGCTCTGCAGGCTTCTGTAACTTCAGAAATAAGAACCCGAAAGTCCTCCTTTGTGGGAAAACGTCTAAAATAGCTCGCCCAGGGCTGTGGAGGTTCAGGCGGGGTGGGGGGTCCATAACAGTAATTGATAGAGGGCTTGGAGTTCCGGTCCAGATGTCAGAAGGGAGAGGAGAGCTGCTGTCCCCTTGGTCCAGAAATGGTGGGGCTGGGGGCTGCTTATTTTGCCAGTGCTTATGTAGGGGGGTCCCAGGAAGGCTAGATGCAGGGTCCCCTGGGATAATATCCCGTGCCCTAAGAGCCACAGTACCTTTACTTGATGTTGCCCCCTGAGAAGTGGGTCCAGGAGCCATCATGGCTGGATCCCTCCTTCCAGCAGCAGCAGGCCGAAAGTCCGGAGCGGACGGTGAGAGCCCCAGGCCAGGGGATCCATGCGTGGACACCGCCAGCGGCGATCCGGTTCCCTGGAGAGTTCCAGCAGGGGTATGTAGCGCTGTGTCCTTCTCCCTGCTCAGGGCGCGGGGGGAGGGAGGAATGACAGGAGGCCCTCTGTGCCTTGGTGCTGCGTGGTGGAAGCTCCGGACCCGGAGCGCAATCCCAGCACTGTTCAAGGGTCCTAGCAGATGAGGGGGATTGGGGAGGGAGAGGGGTCGTCTTTGGAGCCACTTTTTTCCCCATATGATCCAGAACAGAGGAGTCGCTGGCCAGTAAGTTGCGGTGCAGGCAGGAGCAGCTCTTTCAGGCAGCCATCACAGTCAGCGTCCGGACACGCCCTCCCCCAAAAGGTCCTCTTTATACTTTATAAAAAACTTTCCACTGCATTTCATTGCTGTTATTAACCCCTTAAGGACTCAGCCCTATTTCACCTTAAGGACTTGGCCATTTTTTGCAAATCTGACCAGTGTCACTTTAAGTGCTGATAACTTTAAAACGCTTTGACTTATCCAGGCCGTTCTGAGATTGATTTTTCGTCACATATTGTACTTCATGACACTGCTAAAATTGGGTCAAAAAAGTAAATTTTTTTGCATAAAAAAATACCATATTTACCAAAAATCTTGAAAAATTTGCAAAATTTCAAAGTTTCAGTTTCTCTACTTCTGTAATACATAGTAATACCCCCAAAAATTTTGATGACTTTACATTCCCCATATGTCTACTTCATGTTTGTAGCATTTTGGGATTGATATTTTATTTTTTGGGGATGTTATAAGGCTTAGAAGTTTAGAAGCAAATCTTGAAATTTTTCAGAAATTTACAAAAAACAAATTTTTAGGGACCACTACAGGTCTGAAGTCACTTTGCGAGGCATACATAATAGAAACCGCCCAAAAATGACCCCATTCTATAAACTACACCCCTCAAGGTATTCAAAACTGATTTTACAAGCTTCGTTAACCCTTTAGGTATTGCACAAGAGTTATTGGCAAATGGGGATGAAATTTGAGAATTTCATTTTTTTGCCTAATTTTCCATTTTAACCCATTTTTTCCACTAACAAAGCAAGGGTTAACAGCTAAACAAGACTGTATCTTTATTGCCCTGACTCTGCCGTTTACAGAAACACCCCATATGTGGCCGTAAACTACTGTACGGGCACACAGTAGGGCGTAGAGGGAAAGGTGCGCCGTTTGGTTTTTGGAGGGCTGATTTTGCTGGACTGTTTTTTTGACACCATGTCCCATTTGAAGCCCCCTGATGCACCCCTAGAGTAGAAACTCCATAAAAGTGATCCCATCTAAGAAACTACACCCCTCAAGGTATTCAAAACTGATTTTACAAACTTTGTTAACCCTTTAGGTGTTGCACAAGAGTTATTGGCAAATGGGGATGAAATTTGAGAATTTCATTTTTTTGCCTAATTTTCCATTTTAACCCATTTTTTCCACTAACAAAGCAAGGGTTAACAGCTAAACAAGACTGTATCTTTATTGCCCTGACTCTGCCGTTTACAGAAACACCCCATATGTGGCCGTAAACTACTGTACGGGCACACAGTAGGGCGTAGAGGGAAAGGTGCGCCGTTTGGTTTTTGGAGGGCTGATTTTGCTGGACTGTTTTTTTGACACCATGTCCCATTTGAAGCCCCCTGATGCACCCCTAGAGTAGAAACTCCATAAAAGTGATCCCATCTAAGAAACTACACCCCTTAAGGTATTCAAAACTGATTTTACAAACTTTGTTAACCCTTTAGGTGTTGCACAAGAGTTATTGGCAAATGGGGATGAAATTTGAGAATTTCATTTTTTTGCCTAATTTTCCATTTTAACCCATTTTTTCCACTAACAAAGCAAGGGTTAACAGCCAAACAAGACTGTATCTTTATTGCCCTGACTCTGCCGTTTACAGAAACACCCCATATGTGGCCGTAAACTACTGTACGGCCACACAGCGGGGCGTAGAGTGAAAGGTGCGCCGTTTGGTTTTTGGAAGCCAGATTTTGCTGGACTGTTTTTTTGACACCATGTCCCATTTGAAGCCCCCCCTGATGCACCCCTAGAGTAGAAACTCCATAAAAGTGACCCCATCTAAGAAACTACACCCCTCAAGGTATTCAAAACTGATTTTACAAACTTTGTTAACCCTTTAGGTGTTGCACAAGATTTAATGGAAAATAGAGATACAATTTCAAAATTTCACTTTTTTGGCAGATTTTCCATTTTAATATTTTTTTTCCAGTAACAAAGCAAGGGTTAACAGCCAAACAAAACTCATTATTTATGGCCCTGATTCTGTAGTTTACAGAAACACCTAATATGTGTTCGTAAACCGCTGTACGGGCACACGGCAGGGCGCAGAAGGAAAGGAATGCTTACGGTTTTTGGAAGGCAGGTTTTGCTGGACTGGTTTTTTTGACACCATGTCCCATTTGAAGCCCCCCTGATGCACCCCTAGAGTGGAAACTCCAAAAAAGTGACCCCATTTTAGAAAGTACGGAATAAGGTGGCAGCTTTGTTGGTACTAGTTTAGGGTACATATGATTTTTGGTTGCTCTATATTACACTTTTTGTGCGGCAAGGTAACAAGAAATAGCTTTTTTGGCACTTTTTTTTTTTTTTTGTTATTTACAACATTCATCTGACAGGTTAGATCATGTGGTAATTTCATAGAGCAGGTTGTCACGGACGCGGCGATACCTAATATGTATACAATTTTTTTTATTTATATAAGTTTTATACAATAACTTCCTTTTTAAAACCAAAAAAAGTTTTAGTGTCTCCATAGTCTAAGAGCCATAGTTTTTTCAGTTTTTGGGCGATTATCTTGAGTAGGGTCTCATTTTTTGCGGGATGAGATGACGGTTTAATTGGCACTATTTTGGGGTGCATATGACTTTTTGATCGCTTGTTATTACACTTTTTGTGACGTAAGATGACAAAAAATGGCTTTTTTTACACCGTTTTTATTTTTTATTTTTTACGGTGGTCACCTGAGGGGTTAGATCATGTGATATTCTTATAGAGCCGGTTGATACGGACGCGGCGATACCTAATATGTATACTTTATTTTTATTTATGTAAGTTTTACACAATGATTTCATTTTTGAAACAAAAAAAATCATGTTTTAGTGTTTCTTTAGTCTGAGAGCCATAGTTTTTTCAGTTTTTGGGCGATTATCTTGGGTAGGGTATGATTTTTGCGGGATGAGATGACGGTTTGATTGGTACTATTTTGGCGTACATATGACTTTTTTGATCACTTTTATTACCTTTTTTGGGAAGTAAGGTGGGCAAAATTTTAATTTTCTCATAGTTTTTATTTTTTTATTTTTATGGCGTTCACCGTGCGGGGAAAGTAACATGACCGTTTTATAGATCAGGTCGTTACGGACGCGGCGATACCTAATATGTGTAGTGTATTTAATTTTTTTAATTTTTATTCAGTGATGAATGTTTTTTTTTTTATCTTAACTTTTTTCACTTTTTTTCACTTTTTTTTTGACCCAGACCCACTTGGTTCTGGAAGATCCAGTGGGTCTGATGTCTGTATAATACAGTACAGAACAATATATATTGTTCTGTACTGTATTTTACTTACACTGAACAGATCTGTGCTTTTAGCATAGATCTGTTCAGCACCATGGACAGCAGGACGCCTGAGCAGGCGTCCTGTTGCCATGGGAACCCTCCCCGTCTGCTCAGAACTTCGCAGACGGGGAAGGGTAAGCACGGGGCTGAGGGGGGCTCTCTGGGAGCTCTCTCCCTCTCCATCGGGGGGCTGCAAAGGCACAGCAGCCCCCCGATGGAGAGGGAGGGAGCTCCCTGACCGACGACAGTTAACTTTTTCCATACAGCGGTCCGTACGGACCGCGGTATGGAAAGGGTTAAACGGCTGACATCTGCACAGATGTCAGCCGTTTATACCAGGGTGCCAGCAATGTGCTGGCACCCTGGAATAACCACTAGACACCAACGATCATTCATGGGGAGGCGGGCGGGGGATCGCGATCCCGCCTGCCGCACCGCCCGCCTCCCGCAACGCCCCCACCGCATGCGACACCCCCCCCCGCACCACCCGCCGGCATAAAATCGTGCAGGGGTGCAGGGGGGGGGTGAAAAATATAGATTATAGGCACTCAAAAGTTTCTGATCCCCGCGGTCAGGGACCGCGGGCATCAGAAACTGCAAAAAGCGCAGCAAACCGCAGGTCTGAATTGACCTGCGGTTTGCTGCGATCGCCGACACGGGGGGGTCACATGACCCCCCCTGGCGTTGTCACAGGATGCCGGCTGAAGGATTTCAGCCGAAATCCCGTTCCGTTTAACCCCTCGGGCGCCGGAATACTGATTTCAAGTTAGGACGTACCGGTACGCCCTGAGTCCTTAAGGACTCGGGAAATAGGGCGTACCGATACGCCCTGCGTCCTTAAGGGGTTAAAGGACCTGCTGAGATCATTTCAGTAATCGTCTTGTTTCTTGTTAACTCAGGTGAGAATGTTGACGAGCACAAGGCTGGAGATCATTATGTCAGGCTGATTGGGTTAAAATGGCAGACTTGACATGTTAAAAGGAGGGTGATGCTTGAAATCATTGTTCTTCCATTGTTAACCATGGTGACCTGCAAAGAAACACGTGCAGCCATCATTGCGTTGCATAAAAATGGCTTCACAGGCAAGGATATTGTGGCTACTAAGATTGCACCTCAATCAACAATTTATAGGATCATCAAGAACTTCAAGGAAAGAGGTTCAATTCTTGTTAGGAAGGCTTCAGGGCGTCCAAGAAAGTCCAGCAAGCGCCAGGATAGTCACCTAAAGAGGATTTATCTGCGGGATCGGAGTGCCACCAGTGCAGAGCTTGCTCAGGAATGGCAGCAGGCAAGTGTGAGCGCATCTGCACGCACAGTGAGGCGAAGACTTTTGGAAGATGGCCTGGTGTCAAGAAGGGAAGCAAAGAAGCCACTTCTCTCCAAAAAAAACATCAGGGACAGATTGATCTTCTGCAGAAAGTATGGTGAATGGACTGCTGAGGACTGGGGCAGAGTCATATTCTCCGATGAAGCCTCTTTCCGATTGTTTGGGGCATCTGGAAAAAGGCTTGTCCGGAGAAGAAAAGGTGAGCGCTACCATCAGTCCTGTGTCATGCCAACAGTAAAGCATCCTGAGACCATTCATGTGTGGGGTTGCTTCTCATCCAAGGGAGTAGGCTCACTCACAATTTTGCCCCAAAACACAGCCATGAATAAAGAATGGTACCAAAACACCCTCCAACAGCAACTTCTTCCAACAATCCAACAACAGTTTGGTGAAGAACAATGCATTTTCCAGCACGATGGAGCACCGTGCCATAAGCCAAAAGTGATAACTAAGTGGCTCGGGGACCAAAACGTTGACATTTTGGGTCCATGGCCTGGAAACTCCCCAGATCTTAATCCCATTGAGAACTTGTGGTCAATTCTCAAGAGGCGGGTGGACAAACAAAAACCCACTAATTCTGACAAACTCCAAGAAGTGATTATGAAAGAATGGGTTGCTATCAGTCAGGAATTGGCCCAGAAGTTGGTTGAGAGCATGCCCAGTCGAATTGCAGAGGTCCTGAAAAAGAAGGGCCAACATTGCAAATACTGACTCTTTGCATAAATGTCATGTAATTGTCGATAAAAGCCTTTGAAACGTATGAAGTGCGTGTAATTATATTTCACTACATCACAGAAACAACTGAAACAAAGATCTAAAAGCAGTTTAGCAGCAAACTTTGTGAAAACTAATATTTGTGTCATTCTCAAAACTTTTGGCCACGACTGTAGTTGGCATCTGTTACACAGTGGCCAGAGACTCTGGTGCAAAACACATAGGCAGAACCAGGCGGAGAACAGGGTGGCAGAGGCAAACAGACTGAACCAGACAAGAACAGGCAAACATAATGCATACCAATCCATGAAACAGACACAGAGTAATGGCAGACAGAACTAGGTCAGAATTCAGACGCAGACAGAACCTGAACAGATCCAAACACAATCTGAAGAGAGCCCACACACACACATATAAACTCTAACACAGAACAAGCAGACAGAATCCAAACAGACCCAAACACAACCCGTGGCAAGACTCAGAAAATGTATAGCAGGGAAAATTAATGTTAACCCTAGCAGTACTGAAGTGAGCTACAAAGCACAATGGCCCTAATTCAATCACACAAGAAGCAGGCGCCTGAGCACTCGTAAGAATGGCGACAACTGAACAGCCGTTGTAACCTGTACTCTTTCTCCAGTAGTAGTTAACATTGGAGTAATTTCTGTAACATTTTGTCATTTCATTTATATTCAGCTAGGGTAATAAAAAGTAATGCCCTTATTCTACCCATAACACATAGGACTACTAAGGGCTCATGACGTTTTCCTGGAAACTGGTCTTCTATGACCTCCCTTTATATAACTTTTTTTGAACATTGCAAAGGTGACAGATGCTTTCTCTGTGCAGAGGTGGCTATAAATCTGCCTGTAAACTACAGTATACAACACCAGTATGTGCTGTTATGTTACTGCCAATTTTGCTCATACTGGAAATTATCCCCACCCGATCCAGAAGTAGCGAAACTGCTTTCTCTGTCATTAGTGATCTGACACCCCTGGGGTTATTGATCATAGTTTTAGTATTTAATGATCTTGATTTTACAGATACTGAAATTAATTGTTCCTAAGAAGATCCTTAAAGGGTTTCTATCACTTCGTATGACATAATTAGCTCTCAGACACTAGCGATCCGCTAGTGTCTGCTCTGGCCAACCATCCTAATATAACAGCTTTTGGGGCAGCCGTTTTGCTAAAAAAATAACTTTTATAAATATGCTAATGAGCCTCTAGGTGCTATGTGGGCGTCATTAGCACCTAGAGGCTCCGTCTACCTTCATACACAGCCACCGCCCAGCGCGTCCCTCCAGCCCGCCCATCTCCTGCTGAATGCGATCCTCCGTGTGACGCAGCGGACGAATTCCCGCGCATGTGCCGTATGAAGGTAGACGGAGCCTCTAGGTGCTAATGACGCCCACATAGCACCTAGAGGCTCATTAGCATATTTATAAAAGTTATTTTATTAGCAAAACGGCTGCCCCAAAAGCTGTTATATTAGGATGGTTGGCCAGAGCAGACACTAGCGGATCGCTAGTGTCTGAGAGCTAATTATGTCATACGAAGTGATAGAAACCCTTTAAGAATCCTATTCCTATATCAGAAACAAAAATCTTATGCCGAGCTGTCAGACTACTAAGAATACATATATCATATCACGCTTGAGTTATGATTATGTAGTTTTAACCCATTCCACTCCCATTGAAAAATTGTTCCCCTGGAAAACCAAATGTATGGTAACTGTAAAAGACTGTTGGGTAGTGCTAACACTACTGGAAAAACACTTTCAGTGATTTGTATATTTTTCTTTTGAGGCCATAATTCTCATTTAATGTTCATTTATATGTGTTCAACGACAGTAAGGCCCCTTTCACACGAGTGAGTATTCTTTGCGGCTGCAATGCGTGATGCGAACGCGTTGCGCCCAAACAGAATCTGGACCCATTCATATCAATAGTTCTGTGTACATGAGCGTTGGTTTTCATGCATCTCTTGTGCGTTGAGTGAAAATCGCAGCATGTTCTATATTCTGCGATTTTCACGCAACGCTGGCCCCATAGAAGTGAATGGGGCTGCGTGAAAATCGCATCCGCAAGCAAGTGCGGATGCGATTCGTTTTTTCACTGATGGTTGCTAAAAGATATTGTTTGTAAACATTCAGTTTATTACATGCGTGCAAAACGCATTAAATCGCATTGCATCCGCGCGAGGAAAACTGAATGCGATCGCAGACAAAACTGAACTTTCTTGCGAAATCGTGCATTTCCGCTCACGCTCATCCGCTCACGCTCATCTGCAAGGGGCCTAAGAGTGGAGTTTTTTTTTTTTTTTTTTTTTAAATCTAAAAGTATCCCGTCTTAACCACCTCAGCTCCCCTAGCTTAAACCCCCTTAACCCCTTAAGGACTTAGCCCTATTTCACCTTAAAGGAACACTGACAGGCCCAAAAAGCATATTTAGGTATATATATGACAGTACAGGTCTTATAAAGTGTATTAGAATCATCTAAGTATCCCCCCTGTCCACCTTATAAATACAGTAAAATGAAGTTTTATAACCTGCTTGAATCGTGTTCAATCTGCCCAAGGGGCGGCGTTTCATCTCCACTTGCGCCCAGCTAGCCTCGCCACAACTGCCGTTTGAAGCGCCGCCCAGCTCATCAATATTCACTTCACTGGGCAGCTACTCTGAAGCGCTGCTCTGAACTGTGCCCGGCGCATGCGCATAAAGCAGAGGCTGCATCGGCCTCTGAGAATCAGACTGTGCGCAGGCGCGATGCGATCCCGGCCAGTGAGGGTGCCGGGCGCATGCGCTGAAGATGGCCGGGGACACTAGTAGCCGCCCAGCGAAGTGAATATTGATGAGCTGGGCGGCGCTTCAAATGGCAGTTGTGGCGAGGCTGGCTGGGCGCAAGTTGAGATGAAACACCGCCCCTTGGGCAGATTGAACACGATTCAAGCAGGTTATAAAACTTCATTTTACTGTATTTATAAGGTGGACAGGGGGGGATACTTAGATGATTCTAATACACTTTATAAGACCTGTACTGTCATATATATACCTAAATATGCTTTTTGGGCCTGTCAGTGTCTCTTTAAGGACTTGGCCATTTTTTGCAAATCTGACCAGTGTCAATTTAAGTGGTGATAACTTTAAAACGCTTTGACTTATCCAGGCCATTCTGAGATTGTTTTTTCGTCACATATTGTACTTCATGACACTGGTAAAATGAAGTAAAAAAAAAATATTTACCAAAAATTTTGAAAAATTAGCAAATTTCAAAGTTTCAGTTTCTCTACTTCTGTAATACATAGTAATACCCCCAAAAATTGTGATGAATTTACATTCCCCATATGTCTACTTCATGTTTGAATTATTTTGGGAATGATATTTTATTTTTTGGGGATGTTACAAGGCTTAGAAGTTTAGAAGCAAATCTTGAAATTTTTCAGAAATGTACAATTTTTTTTACAATTTTTAGGGACCACTACAGCTCTGAAGTCACTTTGCGAGGCTTACATAATAGAAACCACCCAAAAATGACCCCATTCTATCAACTACACCCCTCAAGGTATTCAAAACTGATTTTACAAACTTCGTTAACCCTTTAGATGTTGCACAAGAGTTATTGGCAAATGGGGATGAAATTTGAGAATTTCATTTTTTTGCCTAACTTTCTATTTTAACCCATTTTTTCCACTAACAAAGCAAGGGTTAACAGCCAAACAAGACTGTATCTTTATTGCCCTGACTCTGCCGTTTACAGAAACACCCCATATGTGGTCCTAAACTCTTGTACAGCCACACAGTGGGGCGTAGAGTGAAAGGTGCGCCGTTTGGTTTTTGGAAGGCAGATTTTGCTGGACTGGTTTATTTACACCATGTCCCATTTGAAGCCCCCCTGATGCACCCCTAGAGTAGAAACTCCATAAAAGTGACCCTATCTAAGAAACTTCACCCCTCAAGGTATTCAAAAGTGATTTTACAAATGTTGTTAACCCTTTAGGTGTTGCACAAGATTTAATGGAAAATAGAGATACAATTTCAAAATTTCACTTTTTTGGCAGATTTTCCATTTTATTATATTTTTTCCAGTTACAAAGCAAGGGTTAACAGCCAAACAAAACTCATTATTTATGGCCCTGATTCTGTAGTTTACAGAAACACCCCATATGTGGTCGTAAACTGCTGTACGGGCACACGGCAGGGCGCAGAAGGAATGGAATGCCATACGGTTTTTGGAAGACAGATTTTGCTGGACCGGTTTTTTGACACCATGTCCCATTTGAAGCCCCCCTGATGCACCCCTAGAGTAGAAACTCCAAAAAAGTGACCCCATTTTAGAAACTACGGCATAGGGTGGCAGTTTTGTTGGTACTAGTTTAGGGTACATATAATTTTTGGTTGCTCTGTATTACACTTTTTGTGCGGCAAGGTAACAAGAAATAGCTTTTTTGGCACCGTTTTTTTTTTTTTTTTGTTATTTACTAGGGTTGTCCCGATACCACTTTTTTAGGACCGAGTACAAGTACCGATACTTTTTTTCAAGTAGTCACCGATACCGAATACCGATACTTTTTTTAAATGTCATGTGACCGTTTTGGGGGATCTGTGGATCTGTGGATGACGCACTGTCATGTGGGGGATCTGTGGATGGCACTGTTATGGGGGTCCTGTGGATGGCACTGTTATGGGGGATCTGTGGATGGCACTGTTATGGGGGATCTGTGGATGGCACTGTTATGGGGGATCTGTGGATGGCACTGTTATGGGGATCTGTGGATGGCACTGTTATGGGGGATCTGTGGATGGCACTGTTATGGGGGATCTGTGGATGGCACTGTTATGGGGGATCTGTGGATGGCACTGTTATGGGGGATCTGTGGATGGCACTGTTATGGGGGATCTGTGGATGGCGCTGTTATGGGGATCTGTGGATGGTGCTGTTATGGGGGATCTGTGGATGGCACTGTTATGGGGATCTGTGGATGGCACTGTTATGGGGATCTGTGGATGGCACTGTTATGGGGGATCTGTGGATGGCACTGTTATGGGGGATCTGTGGATGGCACTGTTATGGGGGATCTGTGGATGGCGCTGTTATGGGGATCTGTGGATGGTGCTGTTATGGGGGATCTGTGGATGGCACTGTTATGGGGATCTGTGGATGGCACTGTTATGGGGATCTGTGGATGGCACTGTTATGGGGGATCTGTGGATGGCACTGTTATGGGGGATCTGTGGATGGCGCTGTTATGGGGATCTGTGGATGGCACTGTTATGGGGGATCTGTGGATGGCACTGTTATGGGGATCTGTGGATGGCACTGTTATGGGGGATCTGTGGATGGCACTGTTATGGGGGATCTGTGGATGGCACTGTTATGGGGGATCTGTGGATGGCACTGTTATGGGGATCTGTGGATGGTACTGCTATGGGGTGGGATATCTGTGGATGGCATTGTTATGGGGTGGGGGGGATCTGAGGATGGCATTGTTATTTGGTGGGGGATCTGTGGATGGCACTGTTATGGGGATCTGTGGATGGCACTGTTATGGGGATCTGTGGATGGCACTGTTATGGGGGATCTGTGGATGGCACTGTTATGGGGGATCTGTGGATGGCGCTGTTATGGGGATCTGTGGATGGTGCTGTTATGGGGGATCTGTGGATGGCACTGTTATGGGGATCTGTGGATGGCACTGTTATGGGGATCTGTGGATGGCACTGTTATGGGGGATCTGTGGATGGCACTGTTATGGGGGATCTGTGGATGGCGCTGTTATGGGGATCTGTTGATGGTGCTGTTATGGGGGATCTGTGGATGGCACTGTTATGGGGATCTGTGGATGGCACTGTTATGGGGGATCTGTGGATGGCACTGTTATGGGGGATCTGTGGATGGCACTGTTATGGGGGATCTGTGGATGGCACTGTTATGGGGATCTGTGGATGGTACTGCTATGGGGTGGGATATCTGTGGATGGCATTGTTATGGGGTGGGGGGGATCTGAGGATGGCATTGTTATTTGGTGGGGGATCTGTGGATGGTGCTGTTATAGGGGATCTGTGGATGGAACTGTTATGGGGAGGATCTGTGGATGACACTGCTATATGTCATCCACAGATCCCCCTCATAACAGTGTCCCCCAATACACCGGGCCCCGCCGCTCACCGAAGTATTTATAAACGTGAATCCTTATCCTGTTATTAAGTTGAACTAACGCTGCCCTCTCCCATGTTCCCCTGTATCCCCACAGCACTTACTTAAGCTTCCATAGCAGGCAGAGCGGACGGCACCAGTAACGTCACTCACTGACGTCGCGCGTCTGCTCCGCCTGCTTCACTCATAAAGTGGGCGGAGCAGGCGCTCTACGTCAGTGAGTGACGTTACTGCTGCCGTCTGCTCTGCCTGCTATGGAAGCTTAAGTAAGTGCTGTGGGGATACAGGGGGATACAGGGGAACATGGGAGAGGGCAGCGTTAGTTCAACTTAATAACAGGATAAGGATTCACGTTTATAAATACTTTGGTGAGCGGCGGGGCCCGGTGTAAGAGTACAGTGACTGCACCGGGCCCCGCCCATAGTTACGCCCATAGTATTCTATTTATGTATCGGGGCGGGGTATCGGCGGCTGAGTACCGCCGAGAAAACTCTGAATCGATACCGATACTAGTATCTGTATCGGGACAACCCTATTATTTACAACATTCATCTGAAAGGTTAGATCATGTGGTAATTTTATAGAGCAGGTTGTCACGGATGCGGCGATACCTAATATGTATACAATTTTTTTTATTTATGTAAGTTTTACACAATGATTAATGTTTCCATAGCCTAAGAGCCATAGATTTTTCAGTTTTTGGGCGATTATCTTAAGTAGGGTTTCATTTTTTGCGGGATCAGATGACTGTTTGGCACTATTTTGGGGTGCATATGACTTTTTGATCGCTTGCTATTACACTTTTTGTGATGTAAGATGACAAAAAATGGCTTTTTTTACACCGTTTTTATTTTTAGCTTTTTACGGTGGTCACCTGATGTGATATTTTTATAGAGCCGGTCGATACGGACGCGGCGATACCTAATATGTATAATTTTTTTTAATTTATTTAAGTTTTACACAATGATTTCATTTTTGAAACAAAAAAAATCATGTTTTAGTGTTTCCATAGTCTAAGAGCCATAGTTTTTTCAGTTTTTGGGCGATTATCTTGGGTAGGGTATGATTTTTGCGGGATGAGATGACGGTTTGATTGTTACAATTTTGGCGTACATGCGACTTTTTTGATCACTTTTATTACCTTTTTTGGGAAGTAAGGTGGGCAAAATTTAAATTTCATCATAGTTTTTTATTTTTATGGCGTTCACCGTTCGGGTAAAGTAACATGACCGTTTTATAGATCAGGTCGTTACGGACGCGGCGATACCAAACATGTGTAGGGAATTTTATTTTTAATCAGTGATAAATGTGTACTGTATTTTACTTACACTTTGTCTGAACATATCTATGCCTTTAGCACAGATCTGTTCAGCACCATGGACAGCAGGATGCCTGAGAAAGCGTCCTGTTGCCATGGGAACCTTGGCAACAACTGAGCAGACGGGGAAGGGAAAGGACGGGGGCTCCCTCCCTCTGTCACCCCATCCTGTTGTGGGGCTGCAAAGGCACAGCAGCCCCCCGATGGGAGAGGGAGGGAGCCGTATCTTACTGTTAACTCTTTCCATACTCTTTCCGCTGTATGGAAAGGGTTAAACGGCTGACATCGCATCACAGAGCTGACACTCTGGTATATCCACTGTACACCAACGATTATTCAAGGGGAGGCGGGCGGGGGATCGCGATCCCGCCTGCCGCAACGCCCCCTTCCCCCCCCCCTGCACCACCCGCCGCCATAAAACCATTCAGGGGGGGGGGGGGGGGGGGGAAAAAAATGTATATGGGGCATTTTGAAGTTTGATCCCCGCGACCAGGGACCGCGGGGATCAGAATCAGCAAAAAGCGCAGCAAACCGCAGGTCTGAATTGACCTGCGGTTTGCTGCGATCGCTGATACGGGGGGTCATATGACCCCCCCCCCCCGGCGTTGTGACAGGATGCCGGCTGAATGATTTCAGCCGGCATCCCGTTCCGATTAACCCCCGCGGCGCCGGAATTGCGATTTAAAGTTAGGACGTACCGGTATGCCCTGAGTCCTTAAGGACTCGGGAAATAGGGCGTACCGGTACGCCCTGCGTCCTTAAGGGGTTAATGACCAGACCACTTTTTACAATTCTGCACTACACTACTTTCACGGTTTATTGCTCGGTCATACAACTTACCACCCAAATAAATTTTACCTCCTTTTCTTCTCACTAATAGAGCTATCATTTGGTGGTATTTCATTGCTGTTGACATTTTTACTTTTTTTTGTTATTAATCGAAATTGACCAAAATTTTTGCAAAAAAATGACATTTTTCACTTTCAGTTGTAAAATTTTTAAAATAAAACTACATTTCTATATAAATTTTTCTCTAAATTTATTGTTCTACATGTCTTTCTTTAAAAAAAATGCAATAAGTGTATATTTATTGGTTTGCGCAAAAGTTATAGCGTTTACAAACTATGGTACAAAAATGTGAATTTCCGCATTTTGAAGCAGCTCTAACTTTCTGAGCACCTGTCATGTTTCCTGAGGTTCTACAATGCCCAGACAGTAGAAACACCCCACAAATGACCACATTTCGGAAAGTAGACACCCTAAGGTATTCGCTGATGGGCATAGTGAATCCATAGAAGTTTTTATTTTTTGTCACAAGTTAGCGGAAAATGATGATTTCTTTCTTTTTTTCTTTTTTTTTTTTTTTCTTACAAAGTCTCATATTCCACTAACTTGTGACAAAAAAAATTAATTTTACATGAACTCGCCATGCCCCTCACGAAATAACTTGGGGTGTCTTCTTTTCAAAATGGGGTCACTTGTGGGGTATTTATACTGCCCTGGCATTTTAGGGGACCTAAAGCGTGAGAAGAAGTCTGGAATCCAAATGCCTAAAAAATGCCCTGTGAAATCCTAAAGGTGCTCTTTAGAATTTGGGCACCTAGGCTTTAAAAAAGTGTCACACATGTGGTATCGCCATACTCAGAAGAAGTAGGGCAATGTGTTTTGGGGTGTATTTTTACATATACCCATGCTGGGTCAGAGAAATATCTCTCTAAAAGTCAACTTTTCCCATTTTTTTTATACAAAGTTGTCATTTTAGAGAGATATTTCTCTCACCCAGCATGGGTATATGTAAAAACACACCCCAAAACACATTGCCCTACTTCTCCTGAGTACGGCGATACCACATGTGTGACACTTTTTTGCAGCCTAGATGCGCAAAGGGGCCCAAATTCCTTTTAGGAGGGCATTTGTAGACATTTGTATTCCAGACTTCTTCTCACGCTTTAGGGCCCCTAAAATGCCAGGGCAGTATAAATACCCCACATGTGACCCCCATTTTGGAAAGAAGACACCCCAAGGTATTCCATGAGGGGCATGGCGAGTTCATAGAAGATTATTTTTTTTTGGCACAAGTTAGCGGAAATTGATTATTTATTTTTTTTCTCACAAAGTCTCCCTTTCCGCTAACTTGGGACAAAAAGTTCAATCTTTCATGGTCTCAATATGCCCCTCAGCGAATACCTTTGGGTGTCTTCTTTCCAAAATGGGGTCATTTGTGGGGTGTTTGTACTGCCCTGGCATTTGAGGGTCTCCGCAATCATTACATGTATGGCCAGCATTAGGAGTTTCTGCTATTCTCCTTATATTGAGCATACGGGTAATGAGATTTTTTTTTCCGTTCAGCCTCTGGGCTGAAAGAAAAAATGAACGGCACAGATTTCTTCATTCGCATCGATCAATGTGGATGAAAAAATCTCTGCCAAAAAAAAAAAAGGAGGGGAAAGGCGTCTGCCAGGACATAGGAGCTCCGCCCAACATCCAAACCCACTCAGCCCGTATGCCCTGGCAAACCCGATTTCTCCATTCACATCAATCGATGTGGATGAATAAATCATTGCCGGGATTTTTCTTTTTTTTTCTTTTATATACAAAGTGTTTGCCAAAGCATATGAACACCGGCCCTCAGCTCATAAGCCTCGGCAAAGTATCTTTTTTACTGCAGAGGAGAAATCTCATCTTGCAGTGCCGCATACACCGACTTTAGTGTAATCTGACAGCAGCGCAATGCTTCTATCAGAATGCACATCAGTGCTGCAGCTGGTTCATCGGTTGGTCGACCTAGAAGGTAAAAAAAAAAAAAACAGGCCGCAACGCAATACATTTATTAACATTAACTTTATATAACATTTGAACAGAACATTAACTTTTATAAACTTTATTGAACTTTTGGAACAAAACATTAACTCTTTTGCTTACCGGTGATTTTTTATTAATTTTTTTAAACCTTTATAGGACAAACCTCTCCTTCCCCATGGGACAATGTGCAAAGCGCAAATCGCCCAGAGATGTGGCGAAGTACATTATGCACTTTGTCCCAGGTGAAAGGAGAGGTTTGCAGCAGCTGTGAGTGAAAGGGCCCTAAGAGCCCTGTGTGCCTGTCCTGTGTCACGCAATGCTATGCTAATAGTGTACCTGTGTGTGGTACTTCCGAAAACACTCCCCTAAGCATAGGGCAGGGTGGTCAGAGCAGTCAGGACAGAAATACCGGGTGTCACGCCTTATTTCACTCCTGCTACAGATACGACATCTTTTCGGGGTGACGCTTGGGTTGAGGTACCAGCAACGACATTGGGGAAATGTCGCTCGTGTAGACTGCTCACTACACTGGTGGATGGGGCCACGGAACCTCCTGGATACAGGAGGTTCTCGATGATCTCTTCCTGAAATTTGAGGAAGGATCCTGTTCTCCCAGCCTTACTGTAGAGAACAAAACTATTGTACATAGCCAATTGAATTAAATATACAGACACCTTCTTATACCAGCGACTGGTGCGGCGGGACACTAAATAATCTGGTCAACATCTGGTCATTGAAGTCCACCCCTCCCATGAGCAAATTATAGTCGTGGACCGAGAGGGGCTTTTCAATGACACTGGTTGCTCGTTCTATTTGGATTGTCGTGTCTGCGTGAATGGAGGAGAGCACGTAAACGTCACGCTTGTCTCTACATTTCACCGCGAGCAGTTCTTCGTTACACAAGGCAGCCCTCTCCCCCCTTGCAAGATGGCTGGTAACGAGCCGTTGGGGGAAGCCCAGGCGACTAGGTCGCGTGGTGCCATAGCAGCCAATCTGTTCTAGAAACAAATGCCTGAAGAGGGGCACACTTGTGTAGAAATTGTCCACATAAAGATGGTACCTATTAGGGCTGCACGATATATCGCAAAAGTAATCGAATCGCGATAATCGGCAAATGCGGTTTGGCGATTCGGCCGAGACGAAAATGCCGCGATTATTATATATGAAGGGGCCCCTATTGATAAAGTCCTCTTTCCTATTGATAACAGGTCGGCCCAGCCTCTGTACTTACTTTCACAATGAATGCACTGCAGCGACGAGCGGGAGCGAGCGAGGCAGCCGGCCGGTGCGTGACTGACGTCACTTAGTCACGCTCCTGCTTCCTGAATTAAGTGGGAGGAGCGTGACAGTGACGTCAGTCACGCGCCGGCCGGCTCGCTCTCTGCCGCTCTCTGCAGTGTGAGTGCATTCATAGTGAAACTGTGAAAGTACAGAGGCTGGCCATTTTATGAATAGGAGAGTTAACACATGAAGGGACACATGGGGCCATGAGGGGGACCAGCATAAGATGCTATATGTGTGTCTTATGCTGGCCCCCCTCGTGGCCCCATGTGTCATAGCACACATCCCCCATAACAGTGCCCTCCGCAGGTCCCCCATAACAGTGCCCTCCGCAGGTCCCCCATAACAGTGCCCTCCGCAGGTCCCCCATAACAGTGCCCTCCGCAGGTCCCCCATAACAGTGCCCTCCGCAGGTCCCCCATAACAGTGCCCTCCGCAGGTCCCCCATAACAGTGCCCTCCGCAGGTCCCCCATAACAGTGCCCTCCGCAGGTCCCCCATAACAGTGCCCTCCGCAGGTCCCCCATAACAGTGCCCTCCGCAGGTCCCCCATAACAGTGCCCTCCGCAGGTCCCCCATAAGTGTCCTCCGCAGATCTCCCACCTAACAGCGTCCTCCACAGATCTACACCTCCACAGATTCCCCACATAACGGCGCCATCCACAGATCCCCCACATAACGGCGCCATCCACAGATCCCCCACATAACGGCGCCATCCACAGATCCCCCACATAACGGCGCCATCCACAGATCCCCCACATAACGGCGCCATCCACAGATCCCCCACATAACGGCGCCATCCACAGATCCCCCACATAACGGCGCCATCCACAGATCCCCCACATAACGGCGCCATCCACAGATCCCCCCACATAACGGCGCCATCCACAGATCCCCCCACATAACGGCGCCATCCACAGATCCCCCACATAACGGCGCCATCCACAGATCCCCCACATAACGGCGCCATCCACAGATCCCCCATAACTATGTCATACCCAGCCGCGTCAGCGGCTCATATGGGAAAATCCAAGCAAATAGACCTCTAGCACAATTCCCTTAAAATATCGCATCGCACATCGTTATCGCAATTTTTAGGGCCCTAATCGCAATCGCACAAAATTCCCATATCGTGCAGCCCTAGTACCTATCATGTTACACATGCATGGTTTGCCTTTTCATTATGTGTGTCCCTTATCTCTTCCCCTAGCTTCTGCTCTCTCTCTTGTCTCCTCCCCTCTTCTTCATTCTGGCTTCACCCCTCATCTCAGCTACTTGCTCTGTTAGCTGCTCACAGCATGATTTTTTGATCTATCCATTTGTTCATCGGTGTATGATCTGCACAGTTTGGAATAAACTTCTTCACGATCTACAAGGTGTCGTTTGTATTGAGTCACTGTCAGCCAATTCACCTAAGATTATGGTTATCGCCATCTCAGCAGAACTTTAAGTTCAGAGATCACATTGTAATGCTTAGACTGGAGAGGCAGAACAGTACCCCTTGCCAAATAAGGGTGACACCAAGTCCTAGACTGTCTTCCCACTGCTCCCCAGGTAGTCAGGGCAACCGACCGGCTCCAGGGTCTGATCTTTACCCTCATAGACTCGAAATTTGTGCGTATAGCCTGTGGCCCTTTCACAGAGTTTATACAATTTGACCCCATCCCATTGCTTGGGATGTATTGTTTGAAGCCAAGGCGCCCGGTAAAATGTATCAGGGACTCGTCTATGCAGATGTTTTGCTCAGGGGTATACAAATCTGCAAATTTAATGTTAAGGTGGTCTATGAGGGGCCGAATTTTGTGGAGCCGGTCAAAAGCTGGGTGGCCTCTGGGACGAGAGGTGCTGTTGTCACTAAAGTGCAGGAAACGCAGGATGGTCTCAAATCGTGTCCTGGACATGGCAGCAGAGAACTGTGATGAATTGGGTTCGTGGACCAATATGACCTCAATTCATGTTTTTTTTGTCAGGCCCATGTTTAGGAGAAGGCCCAGAAAAGTTTTAAATTCGGAAACTTGGACGGGTTTCCACCGGAAAGACTGGGCATAAAAGCTTCCCGGGTTGGCGGCTATAAATTGAGTGGCATACCGATTTGTTTCTGCCACGACTAAGTCCAAGAGCTCCGCAGTCAAGAACAGCTCAAAAAACTCCAGTGCCGATCCGATCTGAGCTGTCTCAACCCAAACTCCAGACTGGGCGGTGAAAGGGGGAACTACTGGTGCGGCTGAAGTTGGGGGCTGCCAATCAGGGTTTGCCAGGGACTCTAGGGGCTCTACGGGCCTGTCTGTGCGGTGGCTGCGACGGGGGAACTAATGCACGTGCCACCGTACCAGCTTCAACTGCCCTTCTGGTGCTCGCCACTTCACCATGTTCTACGGCAGTGCTGGTACTAGGTCCAGGATGGGCTGCGCTGCTGGTGTATGCCTCACCACGTAATCCGACAGCGCCAGCCCCACTCTGCTGCCCTTGAAGCGGGTCCTGCGCAACCTGTGGTCTAGCAACACGGGGCCGGGTACGCCTGGTGCTATCAGGGACCTCAACCTCATTGTCCGAACTTTGGGTCAGACTGCCACTGCTTTCTACAGGTTCGTATTCTGACCCGCTGGATTCGTCAGATGAGGGTTCCCATTCCTCATCCGACTATGTCAGAATCCTCTAGGCCTCTTCAGAACAATACCCCTTACTTGCCATTTGGTCAACTAAATTTAGGGGTATTTCCTGAGACTACCCAAGAAAAAAAGCAAGCCTGTCTTACAAATGGGAGGGTAGCGAAGTACAGGAAGCTGCTGCGATTGATAAAAAATATCAAAACTGGTTTTTTTTATCGCCGCAGGGCTTGTGAAGTGATTGTGCAGTGATAAAAAAATAATAATAATTTTTGTCACTGCGGCGGGGCGGGCGTGGGTGAACGCACATGTGGGCGACCGATCAGGCCTGATCGGGCAAACACTGCGTTTTGGGTGGAGGGCGAGTTAAGGTGACACTAATACTATTATAGATCTGACTGTGATCAGTTCTGATCACTTACAGATACTATAAAAGTACCAATGCTGATTAGCGATACGCTAATCAGTGACTGCGGTGCGGTGGGCTGGGCGCTAACTGACGCTAACTACCTACCAAAGGGGCCTAAACTAACCTAAAACCTAACAGTTAATACTGTTGATAAGAAAAAGTGACAGTTTACACCAGGGGTGCACAACCTATTTTGGTCTGAGGGCCGCATTGTCGCATTGTTCTGTCTCCTGGGGCCACAAAAAAAAATTGAGCTGCTTAAACTGTAAAAGTTTACTGCATGAAAACTATAACTTGTTTTGCATCATTAATATTTAGTATACATTGATGCATTCATATAGCAATACCACACAGGAGCAGATGGAGCAGTTGATTATGAACGGTTCCTTCCCAATAACTGCCTGCTCATCAGTTGAGGTGAAAAGCTTCATTTACATTGCTACTACCATCTCTCATCCTCATACAGATTCATTGTTTCTGGACAGCAGAGCTTTGTTCACAGATTTAATGTGCTGCATGACAGATCAATTCACCCAATCGGCAGCACACTTACATAGGCCGATTATCAGGAACAAGCATTCATAGTAACATTCGTACCTGATAACCTACAATCAGGCTGTGTAAACCCGCCATTGGATTGCCAATTAATTCATACTACAATTTTCATGCACCACTGCATGTTTTGAATGGCACAGAGGCCTACTAAAAAGCCATGAAAAATATGAGAAAATTCCTCATAACAGGATTGGGAGTACAAATATATGCTGTGTTATGCAGTTTATTTATGTATCCTGCTCACAATAAACAGAACAAGGTTTACATACCAGTAACAGTTAAATAACATATACTGCACAGTACAGTACTAATTAAATGTTAATTAGAGATTAGTAAAATAAACTTTAGAACTGCAAATATAAAAGCAACTGGGTGTTGATTTCACCAAATTTTAGTTTGTGAAAGAGGAGTTAGTGTGATTTCTGGGGTTGCATATTTTTCGCAAGTTTTTGGATGTTAGGTCTCAGTTCAGTTGTGGCTAGTTGCAGAATTGACTGAAGATTCTCATTAGTAAGTCTACTCCTAAATTTTGATTTGCTAATGTTCATAATAGAAAATGCCTGCTCGCAAGAGTATGTTGACCCAAACAGGCAGGCATAAATAGCTGCTCTTTCACACAATTTGGGATATTCATCTCCTGGCACACATTTATAGAAGTTAAGTAAATCCCCTTCCTTAAACTTGTTTCGTAGACTGTCACATGACTGAAGATCAATGAGTTCCAGTTGGAATTCTGGGGGTGCTTCATCAGGAATAACTGAAAATGGGTCTGCAAACATTTCAAAACCCTTTTTCTCATTTTTAAAATCAGTGAAGCGGTGCTCAAATATGGACTGGAGATGTGCAAGTTTTGCGACATACTCAGACATGTTTGCGCCACTGACACATTTTTGTCTGCATGCTGGGAAATGCACAAGATTGCCATTTTCAAGGTGAGATTGGAACAATTTTAGTTTGGATTGAAATGCAAAGATATAGTTACAAAGATTACTAACAAACTGATTTTTCCCTTGTAGTTTTGCATTCAGTGCATTCAGATGTTGTGTGATGTCTACCAAGAAAGCAAGGTCACACAGCCACTTGTCATCTTGTAGTTCTTCAACTATTTTATCCTTCCGAACAAGAAATAATTTTATTTCTTCCAACAATTCAAAAAAACGTTGCAAGGTTTTCCCCCGGCTCATCCACCTTACTTCTGTATAAAAAACTAGGTCCTGATATTCAGCATCAATCTCTTCTAGAAAAGATTTAAACTGCCGATGGTTAAGTCCTCGCGATTTTATGAAGTTGACAACACTGACAACAACTTTCATTACATTTTCAAATCCAAGCTCTTTTCCACACAGGGATTGTTGGTGGATGATGCAATGAAACGGAATCAGTTGGTGCTTGTGCTCTCCGAGGTGTTACCACTTTTGGAGCCTATCATGGCTGGAGCTCCATCAGTAACAATTCCAACTAGCTTACTTAAATCTAGATCCATCTTGGCACATAATTCCAATATACCGCTTAACAAATCACTTCCCTTTGTTTGCCCTTGAAATGAGATCATTCCAAGTAATCCCTCAAAAATATGAAAATCTGTGGTGATCCCCCGAATAAAAACCAGTAGTTGAGCAGTGGAACTGATATCTGTTGACTCATCTGCTGCCAGAGAAAAGAAAATAAATTTTTTTGCCTTTTCTTCTGTCTGTCCTGAAACATCTGCAGCCATATCAGCAATCCTGCGTTGAACAGTCATACGACTTAGGCTAATAGATTCAAATTTTTTAACAGACTCTGGGCATAGTTTCTGTGAAGAAACAACGAGGCACTTTTTTACAAAGTCACCATCTGTGAATGGTCTGGAAGACTTTGCAATCAATTCTGATATTTCATAACTAACTTCCATAGCCATTTCACTTTCTTTAGATATCTTGGTGAACATAGTCTGCTGTACAGTTAAGCTGCGCTGTAAAGATAAGATCTTCTGTTTGCGCAATTCTCCCTTAAATTGCTCAAAATTGGAATGTTTGGTTTCGTAGTGCCGCTTAACATTGAATTCCTTCGGCACTGCAACTACACTTTTGCAAATTAAGCAAACTAGCTTTCCTCTTTCTTCAATAAAGAAGAACTTTTCTGTCCAGGTCTCATTAAATTTCCTGTTCTCATCTGTAATTTTTCTCTTCTTTGCACTGCCTGCAGCATCCATTTTAGGTATGTGCAGCAAAGACCCTTAGCTGTCTCAGACCTGTGAAAAACATATCACATATAGGTTGAGGAACAGGAAAATTTATAATGTAACTGTCATTTTTTATTTTTTTTTGTAATGTATCAGGGCAGTTATATTGACCATTTTTATAATATACTTTAATTACTGAAATTGTCTATTAGAAAATTAGCTCTAAAGTGGCCCTTTCTCAGCCTTAGCAGCGCTCCTCTGTCTTCTGTTTATATAACTGTGGAGACGCGCTCAACACTGACTGTGTTATGTAAGCAGAAGACAGAGGAGCGCTGCTAAGGCTGAGAAAGGGCCACTTTAGAGCTAATTTTCTAATAGAAATGTACAATTTAAATTATATTACAAAAATGGTCAGTATCACTGCCCCGATACATTACAAAAATAAAATGACAGTTACATTTTAAACTTTCAAATAAGGTTTAACTGTGCACTAATTAATGACATGATAACCTTTAACTAGGGAATCTGTCACCTAGTTTGAGCATATTAAACTGTTAACATAGCAATGTTCAATAAACTACCTTCATTCCAGCAAGGGTCTTTTCTTTTATTCAAGTTGTCATTTTGATTTTTCAGATATGCTAATTAACCTTCAAGGTGCCCAGAGGGGCTATTTTCCTCTCCTCTAGTGCCCAGTAAGGCCCCCCTGCAGTGCCCAGCCCACCTTTATTTCAAGCCCTGCACACCTCCTCATAAATAAATGTACTCCCACATCTGAGCCGAACGGCGCTGCCCCCTCCACAACGTCATGTAATTTATTCACCCCACGATCCTTGCGTCCTCCTTCCATGCCCATGAAATCTCGCGCAGCCGCAGAGGCAACAGCGCTCTGATTAGGTCACTGGGCTCTGCGCATGCCCAGTGACACTATTGAGGCTGTTGCCCTCAAGGACAGGTCCAGGCAGTCGGCGATACTGCAGCTGCGCGAGATTTCATGGGCATGGAAGGAGGATGCAAGGATCGTGGGGTGAATAAATTACATGACGTAGCGGAGGGGGCGGCACTGTTCGGCTCAGATGTGGAAGTACATTTATTTATAAGGAGGCATGCTGGGCTTGAAATAAAGGCGGGGTGGGCACTGCAGGGGGCGTTACTGTGCACTAGAGGAGAGAAATAACGCCCCTCTGGGCACCTTGAAGGTTAATTAGCATATCTGGAAAATAGCTTTTTTATCAAAATGACAACATGAATAAAAGAAAGAAGACCCTTGCTGGAATGAAGGTAGTTTATTGAACATTGCTATGTTAATAGTTTAATATGCCACTAGGTGGCTTTAATAGCCTACTTTCGCACATCTCAATACCGGAGGAAAACACTTCAGTTTTGTCCCCATTCATTGTTAATGGGGACAAAACTGAATTGAAGGGATTTGAGTGCACCAGAATGCATTCCGTTCTGTTTCATTGCGTTCAGCAAGCAGCATTTTTGAGTGCGTCTTGAGATGCAAAGCAAGACGGAAGTAAGTCAATAAGGATGGATCTGTTTTCTCAGAGACAATAGAAAATTGATCCGTCCCCCATTTACTTTCAATGAAGTTCATGACGGATCCGTCTTGGCTATTTTAAAGATAATACAACTGGATCCGTTCATAACAGATGCAGATGGTTGTATTATCATGACAAGTGTTTTTACTGATCCATGACGGATCCAGCAAAAATGCTTGTGTGAAAGTAACCTTAGGCCTCCTGCACACGACCGTATTTTTTTGCGGTCCGCAAAAACGGGTCCCGTTTTTCCGTGATCCGTGACCGTTTTTTCGTCCGTGGGTCTTCCTTGATTTTTGGAGGATCCACGGACATGAAAAAAAAGTCGTTTTGGTGTCCGACTGGCCGTGCGGAGCCAAACGGATCCGTCCTGAATTACAATGCAAGTCAATGGGGACGGATCCGTTTGACGTTGATACAATATGGTGCAATTGCAAACGGATCCGTCCCCCATTGACTTTCAATGTAAAGTCAGGAGTTAATATACCATAGGATCGGAGTTTTCTCCAATCTGATGGTATATTTTAACTTGAAGCGTCCCCATTACCATGGGAACGCCTCTATGTTAGAATATACCGTCGGATTTGAGTTACATCGTGAAACTCAAATCCGACAGTATATTCTAACACAGAGGCGTTCCCATGGTGATGGGGACGCTTCAGGTTAGAATATACTAAAAGAACTGTGTACATGACTGCCCCCTGCTGCCTGGCAGGTGCTGCCAGGCAGCAGGGGGCAGCCCCCCCCCTGTAGTTAACACATTGGTGGCCAGTGCGGCCTCCCCCCCCCCTCGCTCCCTTGTAGTTAACTCATTGGTGGCCAGTGCCCCCCCCCTAGTTAACACATTGGTGGCCAGTGCGGCCGCCCCCCCCCCCCTCCCTCCCCTGTAGTTAACTCGTTGGTGGCCAGTGGGCCCTCTCCCCTCCCTCCCCCTCCTAATTAAAATCTCCCCCCCTATCATTGGTGGCAGCGGAGAGTACCGATCGGAGTCCCAGTTTAATCGCTGGGGCTCCGATCGGTAACCATGGCAACCAGGACGCTACTGCTGTCCCGGTTGCCATGGTTACTTAGCAATTTGTAGAACCATTATACTTACCTGCGAGCTGCGATCTCTGCGTCCGGCCGGGAGCTCCTCCTACTGGTAAGTGACAGGTCATGTCACTTACCAGTAGGAGGAGCTCCCGGCCGGACGCAGAGATCGCAGCTCGCAGGTAAGTATAATGGTTCTACAAATTGCTAAGTAACCATGGCAACCGGGACAGCAGTAGCGTCCTGGTTGCCATGGTTACCGATCGGAGCCCCAGCGATTAAACTGGGACTCCGATCGGTACTCTCCGCTGCCACCAATGATAGGGGGGGAGATTTTAATTAGGAGGGGGAGGGAGGGGAGAGGGCCCACTGGCCACCAAGGGGTTAACTACAGGGGAGGGAGGAGGGCCCACTGGCCACCAACGAGTTAACTACAAGGGAGGGAGGGGGGGGGGGCGGCCGCACTGGCCACCAATGTGTTAACTACAGGGGGGGGGGTTGCCCCCTGCTGCCTGGCAGCACCTGCCAGGCAGCAGGGGGCAGTCATGTACACAGTTCTTTTAGTATATTCTAACCTGAAGCGTCCCCATTACCATGGGGACGCCTCTGTGTTAGAATATACTGTCGGTTCTGAGTTTTCACAAAGTGAAAACTCAGCTATGAAAAAGCTTTTATGCAGACGGATCTTCGGATCCGTCTGTATAAAAAGTAACCTACGGACACGGATCACGGACACGGATGCCAATCTTGTGTGCATCCGTGTTCTTTCACGGACCCATTGACTTGAATGGGTCCGTGAGCCGTTGGCCGTGAAAAAAATAGGACAGGTCATATTTTTTTCACGGCCAGGAAACACGGATCACGGATGCGGCTGCAAAACGGTGCATTTTCCGATTTTTCCACGGACCCATTGAAAGTCAATGGGTCCGCAAAAAAAAACGGAAAACGGCACAACGGCCATGGGTGCACACAACGGTCGTGTGCAGGAGGCCTTACTCGGATCAGTACAATCTTGGCGATACCAAATTTATAGCATATTTTCTGCTTTATCAGATGCACTTTTTTCACCCAACTTGTCAGTGAAAATGTATGTGCATCTTATAAAGCGAATACTAGTGAGTGCTTCATTATAGAAGAGCTCACTAGTATGCAGGAGTCGAGGGGAGCAGTCAGTGAAGCGCTGTACTCCCCCTCCTACTTGGTCTTTTCTGGGCTGCGCTGCTGTGTCCTGACTGCGTACATCGCCAGAAAGTAGTGTGCGCGCTATGACCTGAGGCTGCATGCGGCATGAGCCCAGAGAAGATCAGGGAGTGTGACTGCAGGAGAAATCACTGGACCTGGAGAGTAGCAGCGGAGAGATCGCTGGACCTGGAGAGTAGCAGCGGAGAGATCGCTGGACCTGGAGAGTAGCAGCGGAGAGATCGCTGGACCTGGAGAGTAGCAGCGGAGAGATCGCTGGACCTGGAGAGTAGCAGCGGAGAGATCGCTGGACCTGGAGAGTAGCAGCGGAGAGATCGCTGGACCTGGAGAGTAGCAGCGGAGAGATCGCTGGACCTGGAGAGTAGCAGCGGAGAGATCGCTGGACCTGGAGAGTAGCAGCGGAGAGATCGCTGGACCTGGAGAGTAGCAGCGGAGAGATCGCTGGCCCTGGAGAGTAGCAGCGGAGGAGGAGAGGTAAGTGAATTTATTTATTTTATTTCTGATGGGCCTCTGATATGGGGGTTCTGATCGGAGGTCTGATCTGGTATGGGGGTCTGAGCTGAGGTCTGACATGGGGGGTCTTTGATATACGGGTCTGATCTGCAGTCTAATTAAAAATATATTTTATTTGATTTTTTTCCCCTCTTCTAAAACCTGTAAAATCTTATAGTGGCAGTACTTGGTATTGCAGCTCAGCCTTTATTGATACGCTACTAATCCATGCGACTGATGTACAGTGATGTCACATTACCTAGGAAGAGGCTGTGGCGCTTAAAAGGGGTATTCCCATTACATACAATGCCATTGTCTGATAGGTGTGGGTCCCACCATTGGGACCCGCACCTACAACGAGAACGGAGCGGGGAGAGCTATGGCTAGAGGACCCCAGATTTCCCGGGTCCATCCACCACCAAGTGCTGCTCTCCGCTGCTCCCATAGAAGTGAATGGGAACGTACCGTGCACGCGCGGCCCCTGTTCCTATTCATTTCTATGGGGCAGACGGAAATAGCCGAGCCAGTGCTCGGCTATTTTTGGTGGCCCCATAGAAATGAATGGAGGGCGGCTGCAGATGCGCAGTGCTCCCTCCGTTCATTTACCCGCTCCGGTCTCATTGTAGATGCAGGTTTTAGAGGTGGGACCCTCACCCATCAGACAATGGGGCATATCCTAGCAATATGCCCCCATTGTCTGAGATGGCAAAACCCCTTTAAATGCCTTTTCTAACAGCTGATAGGCGGGGGTCTGTGGTGTCGCACCCCTACAGATCTAATACTGATGACCCATCCTGAGGATAATTCATTAATATCTTTTCCTGGATAGCCCCTTTAAGTACCAGCCCATTTTCATTTTTGAATTTTTTCTCGCCACTTTACAATAGCCATAACTTAAATTTCCATTCATATGTACAATGTACATATATATTCATGACTTGTCTATGGACAATAATTGGAATTTGGACTGTATTATGGAAGAAGTCAAGTGTCTCTGCTGGTCAGAGGTGCCAGACAGCTGAGGGGTCCATTCAAAATTTTTTTATTATGCAAGTGCTAAGAGAGACTGTTATTAGTACAGATTTTTTTTTCATTAATGATCCAGTGATCTATCAAAAAATCTTACGTTGTTAAAAAACACAACCCCACGTGACTTCCGCGGGTGTGCGCCTCTGCGCAAGAGCAGTACCAGGGCATGGGTAAGCTAAAATTACAGTGAGCATTGACTCATGGATGCGCCCACGGACACCGCACATGCGCTCTCAGGGGTAAGGAGATCTGACGGTCTTTTGTCTTGTTAATTCTCCTTACCCTCACACTGCGCACGCGCGGATTGTAAAATCTCCTTACCCTCACTGCACATAGAGACCGACCTGATCCTGATCGAAGCCAGCCGGTAATGAATCTGAAGCGCGCTGTGTAGTGAGGGTAAGGAGATTTTACAAGAAAAAAGACTGTCAGATCTCCTTACCCCTGAGAGCGCATGCGCGGTGTCCGTGGGCGCATCCATGAGTCAATGCTCACTGTAATTTTAGCTTACCCATGCCCTGGTACTGCATTTGCGCGGAGGCGCACACCCCTGGAAGTCACGTGGGGTAAGGTTTTTTAATGACTTGGGGTATTCCCATCATGGACAATGGGGGCATATCGCTAGCAGCATATGCCCCCATTGTCTTATAGGTGCTGGTCCCACCGCTGGAACCCGCACCTATATAGAGAATGGAGCCCCAAAAGTGAAGGCGGGCACACTGCGCATGCGCAGCCTCCCTCCATTCATTTCTATGGGGCCACCGAAAATAACCGAGTGCTGGCTCAGCTATTTCCGTCGGCCTCATAAAAATGAATGGGAGCATGGGCCGCGCATGCGCGGTACTCTCCCATTCACTTCTATGGGAGAGGCGGGGAGAAGCGCTTGGTGGTGGACGGACCCCGGGAAATCTGGGGTCCTCCAGACACAGCGCTCCCCGCTCCATTCTCAATATAGGTGCTGGTCCCAGTGGTGGGACCCGCACCTATAAGACAATGGGGGCATATCCTAGCGATATGCCCCCATTGTCCATGATAGGAATACCCCTTTAAGTTTTTTTTAATAGAATCCCTGGTTGTATGTAAAGATTGTGGCTGGGGCGGTGTCTTACTGTGTGGACGGGCTGGCAGTGGCACAGGTCCAGAATGGCTGTGGTATTAATGTTTTGGGTGGCACTGGTGAGGTGTGCGGGCAGAACAAATCAATAACTTCTTCCAGCCTGGAGGATGCGCGCCTGCTGCCTGCCAGCAATACACTGGGCCAATCAGCAGCAGGTATTTGCACACTGCTAATGCTGATTGGCCCAGTATGTGATGCGGTGCAGGCACACGAGGGAGCGCCCAGTCAGTGAGACGTCAGGGGGAGGCGGGGGACCTGTGTGTTGGCTCTGGGAGGCGGTGAGTAGTGAGCGCAGCTTCAGGGGGCGGGGCATTCCGAGCGCTCCGGGCTGGAGCCGAATCAAGTGAAAGCAGCTGCAGGGGGCGGGGCCTTCAGAGCCGGCTTTATTTTTCACAGGGACGCGCTGATCGCAGAGGCAGACGATCAGCTGTGTCTCTGTGCAGGAGTACGGGGGCCGCAAAAACTGGCTGTGCGGGCCGCATGCGGCCCGCGGGCCGCGGGTTGTGCACCCCTGGTTTACACTGATCACTTTTTTCCCTTTCACTAGTGATTGACAGGGGTGATCAAGGGGTTAATTGGGGTGATGGGGGGGGGGGGGGGTGATCTGGGGCTGAATGTGTTGTGTCTTGTGTACTTACAGTGATATGTGCTCTCTGCTGGGACCAACCGACGAAAAGGACCCAACAGAAAGCACAGAAGCCATTTAACACACTATATTTATAAATATAATGTGTTATATGGCTTCTGATTCGATTTTTTGAAAATCACCAGCCTGCCAGCAATGATCATTGGCTGGCAGGCTTGTGATGAACTCCTCCTTTAACTTTTGCCGTCCCGCACTGCGCATGCGCGGGCCGGCTATGAGCGTAATCTCGCGTCTCGCGAGATGACGCATCGGCGCGTCTACGAGGAATGAATCGACCGCCTCCGGAATGCAATCCTGCGTTAGTCGGTCCGGAGGCGGTTAAACGAAGGGACTAATGCCTCTCTTCATACTTGCATTGCTCCTGCTCACTGTTCTGTTCGTAGAGAATAAAATAAAATAAAAAGAAACCTGACTATTTCCAGAACATTCATAGAGGTGAATGGAAATGTGGGTGCGCTTGCGCCATGCACTCTCCATTCACTTTTATGGCAGTTCTGGAAATAGCTGAGTGGACTCACTTGGCTCCTTTCGAACCTCCCATAGAAGTGAATGCAGAGCACACCACATGTTTACCATGTGCTCTCCTTTGCTTTGGTGGCCCCTTTAACTGCCCTGCTTTCACAGCATCATCAGTTACACCTATGGTCAGACTGTGACACATTTAAGTAAAATGGACGTGTAATACAACTGGAATCCAGACATGTGAATCTGCTTAAGACATATTTTCAAAATTTCTGTTGTGTGACTTTTAGAAGACCCACTTAGGTAATTTGAGCATTGGAGGCTTTACTTAAGTAAGCCAGTGAATGTACATTCCATTTTGTACAGTAGTAAGCCATTCCAAGAGACTTTTTCACTCTAGAAAAGATCAACATTGCCAGAGAATAGACTACACGACGCCTATCACATTGGCACAACTTGCGCGGCTGCCTGGGTGTATTGTTGCAGTGTTAATCTGGAAGCTGAAAACTTGAATGTAAGCCCACAGAACCTGTGTATTGTTAAACTTACCATGATAATGAAGACATACCAGTGTCCTCAGTGAGAATGTATGATAAAAATTGTTGTCGTCTTTTTATCTCTACTGTATTTATCTATATGAAGCAGACTACTGTTTTGCATTTCAGTTAAAGGGGTTGTCCGGGATCAAAGTAATTTTTAAAAACGTTAATAATCACCTTGATATTACGCAGTAAAGTCATTCTGATGCTCTGTGTATTTTTTTTTCATCCTCTTTGCTCCTATGAGTCTCTAATACTGCTGTCAGTATTGTTTACATAGCAGCTCCTGTGCTATGTCATTTCCGGCCACACTGCCTTATGGGTCCCACAAGGCTGCTTGACTCTGAAGCTGGATCTTACAAGCCTTACCACTCCCCCTAATCAGTATTCCGCCTCCTGCCACTCATACTCCTCATCAGTATTCCTCCCCTAAAACCACCTTTTTCTAAGCCTACAAACTGAATCCCTCCCTGCTTCCATGTATCTGCTCTCTGCTAGCATCGCATAAAAGACAATAGTGGCAGGGAGCTGTAGCACATCCCATTCATTGCAACTGACCATGGGAGTTGTGCACTATGCTAAATAGCATAGCTTGCTGCCTCCAATAGAGCCTCCTTCTACTCCTAATAACACTCCTCTATGGCCGGTGACATCATCGGCAGAGGGGGGCGTTCCTTAGTGAGGCGAGTTCCCTCCTCCAATACTGCCTCCTTCCTCCCAGACTAACGCCCTCTGTGCCCGGTGATGTCACAGAGGGGCGTGGTTTAGCTCCGACATTTCCCTCCTACTGACAACCTCCTTGCTAGCTGCAGAACGATCCTGTGTGCTGGTGACGTCACCGGGCCTCTTGCTAAGCGGAAGGAAGAGGCTTAGCACACCAGTAAGGAGTCGGTACGTCACTGAATCTTTGAAAATCTGAACTTCCGGCTGAGAATTTATGAAAGAAATACAGGGCATCAGAAAACTCTGGCAAAGGTAGGACAGGAATGTATGTAATATTTATGTGCTTGTTGTACCCTTACAACAATGTCCCCAATCCCGGACAACCCCTTTAAATAGCTTAAAAGGTCACTGTACTTTCACACAGTTTCCTTTCATTTAATATAGAATGGTGTAACTAGCAAATTTCTAAATCACAGCTACATCCACCTGAAAAAAAGAAGAAGACGGCTGAGCGAAAGTGGGGGTATGTCGGAGCTAGCTGAGATCCTGAGCCTGATAAAAGAACTGCTTCTGAATTCACAGGAGCCTCCTGCTTTTCTGTGTGATTTATCCCTCATCAGTTTTCTGAGCTCTCTAGAAGAAAACAAACATAGTGGGAAGTGAGGTCCCCCACAGTACTGGCACATTCAAAAGAAGGGAGACACCCTCTGTTTATGAGAGAAATTCATCTAGCTGTGCTGCTGAAACAAGAAATAATATAGATGAAAGAGACTTTAGGGAAGGCCAGACATACAGTAACTTTCCCTTCACAGTTATAATTGTACAAAGAAGTACAGCCTTATGTAAACTTTTTTTGAAAACTCAGGTATGCTTTAAAGGGCCTCAGATTTGTGCCTATGAAACTGGCTGACCTGTTGCATGTGCGCTTGACAGCTGAAGACACCTGTGTGGGTCCTATGATCATATGTGCCTGCATTACTGAGAAATTAGCCTCTAGGAGCAACGGGGGTGTTGCCTTTACACCTAAAGGCTCTGCTCTCTCTGAAACTGACAGGGCCAAGCACTGTAAATATGATCATGCCAGGCCCTGTCAATTAAAGTGCAGTTGCAGAGAGAGTGGAGCCTCTAGGTATAACGGCAATGCTCATTTTGCTCCTACAGGCTAATACACCTAAATTAGGCATATTTCTTGCTTATTTGCGCCGCAATCTGTGACTTCTCCCTGCTCACGCCATGTTTAAAAAAGTGGGCCTGACGTGGGTGGGACAAGACTGGCAGGTCTGTCTCATTTACCGTTTTCTACGCATGTTTTACATGTAGAAAATGGTCTAAATCTAAGACAGTAAGGCCTCATGCACACGACAGTGTTTTTTCACTGTCAGTGATATGGCTTCAGTGGTCCGTGTCCGATTTTGCTTTAGTTGTGTTTCCTTGTGTCTTTCTTTTTTTTTTTGTCTGACAGGGGAAAAAAAAGGAAGGTTAATGAAAAGTGTAATTTTATTGCACCAAGGTCTTGTAGAAAAAAGCGGACACGGATGACATACCAGTTGTGCATCCGTTTTTTTTTTTACAGACCCATTGACTTGAATGGGTCCGTCCTCCGTTTTCCACTGACAAGAATAGGACAGGTTATATTTTTTTGACGGACTGTAATCACGGATCACGGACGCGGAGAAAAAACTGAGGACTATCAGTTTTTTTTCACAGCTCCATAGAAATTAATGGGACCTCCGCTAAACTGTGAAAAATGACGGAACGGACGCGGATGCACACAACGGTCGTGTGCATGAGGCCTAAGGAAGATGTCTTACATTTAGAAGTGGCGGTGGATCCGCTGAAGTTATGTAGAGGCCGACACCTCTACGAAACTTCAGCGAGCCTCCACCAGCTATAGGGCTTATTAAGACCGGCGTCTAAAACGCAGGTCTTAATAAATGTGCACCCTTGTTTTTATGTTGCCATTTTCTGAAAGCCATATATTTTTTTTATTTTTCGGGTGATTATGTAGGGGCTAATTTTTTGCGGGATGAGGTGACGATTTGATGCCATTTTTGGGCTACATACAACGTTTTGATTGCACAGTTTTTATTTAGTTTTCTTCGATGGAGTTCACCTGAGAGAGTGGATCATGTGATATTATTGATACTGTTACGGATGCGGCGATACCTAATATGGCTGTTTTTCTGTATTTTTTCTATGTTTTTCAATTTTATGTCCTTTATTATGGGAAAGGGACTTTTTTTATATATTTTTTTTTTTATTATGAAAAATGCTTATTGTAACATTTTAGTTTTTATATTTATCCCCATGTGGAACTTCAACTTTTGGGGGTCTGTTCCCCTCTACAATACATTTCAATACGTTGTGTGTCAGTAATACACTGACAGTGTGCCTATGAGACCCAGCCTGGGGAGAATAAGATATTGTTGTGTAGCAACCAAAGTTATACTGTTTCTTCTAGCATTACAGCCTTTATAATGTACTTGTTATGACAGTGGGAATGGAACCACTGTGTCAACCAACAGATTTGACTTTGGGCGTTATCCTGGTAGTCCCTTGTATTCACCCTTTAACCACTATACTGGGATTTGGGCTTCACTGCAGGGAGCTACCAAGACACTAGCGTTTCTACTGGATTCGGCAGGGTTCAGCAAAAACGCTTTCGTACCTGATAATACAACCATCTGCATCTGTTATGAACAGATCCGGTTGTATTATCTGTAAGATACCCAAGACGGATCCGTCATGAACTTCATTGAAAGTCAATGGGGGACAGATCCGTTTTCGGATCCATCCCCATTGACTTGCATTGTGGGTCACAGGGGATCAGTCTTGCATGCTGCGGTTTGCTCTCCGGTATGAGAACGGAACGCATTTTGGAGCGTTCTGTTCAGTTACGTTTTGTCCCCATTGACAATGAATGGGGACAAAACGGAAGCGTTTCTTTCCGGTATTGAGACCCTATGACGCTAGAGTGAAAGTAGCCTAACACGCTTCGACTCTAAACTGACCATATACTGTATAAATCTGCATTTAAAATGCATATGAAAGGAAATCTGTCACCAGGAAATTCACCGTTAAACCAGGCAAACTGCCTTATAGGGCTAGCTCAGCTGAATGTAATACCTTCATTCTGGAGAAAAAGTACTTTTAAAGGGCATCTGTCAGCAGATTTCTAGCATAGGAAACTGGCTGACCTGTTACATGTTTGCTTGGCAGCTGAAGGCATATGTGTTAGTCCCAAGTTCATATGTGCCTGTATAGCTGAGAAAAAATATGTTTTAATATATGGAAATGAGCCTTTAGGAGCAATGGGGGCGTTGCCATTACATCTAGAGGATCTGCTCTCTCTGCAAAAACCTAACCTCAATGTCATGAGTAGAGCCAACGTCATAGCTGCCGGGTTTTAAACAGCAGGCACCCGGGAATAATGTTCGTTACCAAAGCAGCAGCCTGTGTCCTCCTGTATGAAAAGAGGCTGCCGCATATTAGTTCCTATGGAGCCCCTGCCTTTGGCTTAATACCCTTGTGCTGGCGGCAGATGCGCCAAAGTTTTGGCATTGGCACCTGATTCCGCTGGCCGTGCGACAGCTCCCTTGCTGGCGTAGTTTAAGACCATTTTCCACGCCATAAACTGACTTAGAAATTGGTAGATGAGGCCGGCCGGCCCTCTTCCCCACCTACGCCACACCCCCTCGTAAAAGTAGCGTGAGTGGGGAAAAGTCGCAGATTTTTGAGGCTGTGCACGCAGTTGTAGCACTCGTACGAGC
The DNA here is from genome assembly GCF_905171765.1 of Bufo bufo. Lineage (NCBI taxonomy): Eukaryota > Metazoa > Chordata > Amphibia > Anura > Bufonidae > Bufo > Bufo bufo. Next base: position 365,273,757 of record NC_053393.1, on the reverse strand, counting down.
ACAGCCTCCTCTTCAACAGGTGATGTTTTAGTTTCTTGACTTAGTACATTAGTTTATACAGTATAAAATAACATTTATTAAAAGCACCATCCATCCAGGAGCTATTTGGTATCTTGTGTTCTGTTTATTAGTCGTCTCTCGGCAATGCAGCTGTATGTGTAGAAGATCTGAACACTCATTCATCGAGGTTCATGTGTCCCCTAAGAAAGGAAGCAGTACAGGGGTATCATATCCTCAAGCACAAGTTCTAGCATTAGCCCAGATTAAGAAAGGATGGAAAAGTGTTGCAACACTGTTCGTGTAGCAAAGCAGAATACCGGTATAGTGAGGAATAAGATATGCCGTTCATATTCTATATAAATGGATACGGCATACCAGGAATATTCACCTCTTAGTAAATAACAGTACAGATCAGCTATTAAAAAACATGTTATACACTGTGGTCTGTGTTCTATACCTGCTCACTGACACTTCTGCAGGTATTGATTAATGCTATTTACAGAGATTGTAGTTGGGGACCAAGGATTGGGACAATTATTGAGAACTAACATTACCATAAAGACTTGTTTCCGATAACTGGCCCATGTAAAGCGCCTCAGAGCTCCCATGCAGCACCTAATATTCAGGGATGTGCTGCTGACAATCTAGTATACTGAATGGGGACAAATGATTGTTCAGCCGGATATGTCCACGTCACTGCTGCATGGAAATGCAGCTAGTGAGCAGGCAATCATTGGGAATGAACTTTCATTCCTGATCATTGCCTGTCTTTCTCATCTTGTCTGTTAATATTACTATTGAAATATCACGGTTTATATACAGGTGAAACTCAAAAAATTTGAATATCGCGCAAAAGTTCATTTATTTCATTAATGCAACTTAAAAGGAATTGCATTAATGCAACTTAAAATTTTAATATTGTGAAAAGGTTCAATATTCTAGGCTCAAAGTGTCACACTCTAGTCAGCTAATTAATCCATACCCCCTGAGCAAAGGGTACCTGAGATTGTGACTTTGGGGTTTCATAACCTCTAAGTCATAATCATCCAAATTATACCAAATAAAGGCTTGAAATATCTCGCTTTGCATGTAATGAGTCTATCTCATATGTTAGTTTCACCCTTTAAATAAATGATCTTTGCACGATATTCTAATTTTTCGAGTTTCACCTGTACCTTAGATTATGTGTATTTGAGCATCACATTTTGAGCTAAGGGAACCATTTAAATAGTAAATGCAGCGTGTGACCATAGCCTCTCTATTGTCATTATACTGTTGTTTTTCTACATGAAATATACAGTGTATATTAGTTTAGTTAGTTTGACTTTTATTAACATGTGCTTAACTTTTTACATTAAAGGAGAAGAGCACTACAACTGTATATCTGCTCTTCACAAGTCAATGCGTGGATCAGATCAGAATGCTTCCCTGTATTGGCTTGGCCGAATGCTCGAAGGTGGAGAGGACCCACTTTATGTGGCTAGGCGCCTTGTAAGATTCGCAAGTGAAGACATAGGTAATTTTTTATGTGTTGGTATTTTCTATCTGTGTGACTGTGTAAGTAAATGTTTGTTTTTTTGTTTCATGGAACAAGTTCTGCTGTTTTGTTTCTCTGCACAGAACTTCTCAAAGGGGGTCATTTATCAAGACCGGCATTTGTACGCTGGTCTTGATATCCCCCTGCGGCCCTGGAGGATGCACGTAATTTATGTTAAGGCACACTCCATTGTCATAAATTAAGCACATGCTATGGCAGTCCATGTGCCTAGGTTGAAATCATAGCTCATTGCTATCAGAGATTACACTCCAGTCAACCCAGAAGACCGGTGTAAATTATGATAAATGGCCCTGTCCACACCCTGCCATTTTTGGGAGTGGCAAGGGTAGCATAGAAACACCACATAGGTGGATAATAATTCTTCCCCAATGTATATAATGGTACGACTATGCACTACATCAAGCCACAGAAAAGTTGTGCGACACAAAAGGGTATAGCTATAATGCGACATTTCATATAATTATTTCAGTGGTGTCACCATGTGACATACTGCGACTGCGATAGAGCAGTCGCAAAAAAATTTGTAATGCGTAAGGACTCTGCTATGTTATGCATTTTAGTCTTAAATTTTAACCTGTTCGCTACCGGCATCATACATGTACGGCGATGGGCAAACATGGCATTAGAAAGTATAACTTGTCCCGCAAAAAATAAGCCACATACATACAGCTATTTGAAAGAAAGAAAAAAAAAAAGTTATGGCTTAGGAAACCTTGTATCCTAAGGGTTAATTTGCATGCAATTTTTGGGTATAAATACTGTTTGCTGCAAAGTTGCTTGAAGGTGGTTGTGTGTATTAAGTATTGGGTTATATTTTTATATAATGTATGCGGTATGTTCTCAGAAAATGTAGATTTTGCTAACATAGCAGCTGTTTGCAGTGCGCAGCATATACTGTATTTGTAACACATTTGTGTATGACGGCCCAGTATTGAATGGCCTCGGTTTCAGTGTTTTTGTTGATGTACATGAAGGTGGACATGGCTGTCAACAGTGCATCAAGGCAATTTCAATCAGACTTCTAAGAAATATATAGATTTTTTTAGGTGCATTGTGCAATCCCTGTATTTTATAGGCTGTTCAGTGATTTTATGTATATATGCGCATGTAAATTTAGGCCAAAGTGACATGTATCAACTCTGAACAGAATGAACTTTTATTTTTAGGTGTTGTGGTGCATATATCTTTCTGTTTGGGTTATAATTGTAACCACCAATATCAATTTTAATGCAATAAATTTTTAAGGAAAGGTACACTGAATTGCTTGAATGGGGGTGTAACGGAACGCCTAGCACCCCGACCGGGTACCTCCGTCGATAGATGCTCCTAGTGCTTCCAGAGGACTCCAAGCACTCCACTTGACACCGTCAGCGCTGCAGACCCCACGAACCGCCGAAGCTTGGTTGAGGTCTCGCCGTCTCCTACCCACCCTGGACCTACGACAAGGCTCCAGGTTCCAGTGGGTGAACCTCTCCTACATCCAGAGAGCAGGAACCATGAACAAGCTCTTACAAGAGCTTAAACTCAGGGGAGTATTGTGATATAGCAATCCCCAAGAGTGTAGTTATTCCATCCCCCAAACATGAGCCAAGACTTCATGAAGGTATAAAAGCAGGAACTCTCTTTATTTGAGCACACAAGCATTTTATACACATCTTCCAACAAGGTTACCACCCACAGGGTTTTGTAAAAACAGCCAATAACCACGTACAATACACTCAGACACTCCCACACAAAATCCTCCCCTCTGCCCGCGATAGAATTACCTCACACTGGGTTGATGCAATCATCACAGGCAGGCGAATACACAATATCCTCTGTCCTGGAGACAACCGAGAAGTAATTCAATTATCTCTCAGGACAAAGGACATCGCCAGTACACACAGAGAGACAATGGAACAGACCTCCCTACTCAGCGTATATAATGTCCCACCCTTTTCAATACACATAGACATTTAACATCCCAAAATGGCACAAATTAGACCAGGGTTCAAGTTGGTCCAAGTCCTTTGTGAACAAATGAGGCCTGGCTGATGAGAGGGCCCATAATCCTGGGGCAAGAGGCTAATAGCCAGGCCCCTCCAAAACCCAGTGACGAGGTTGGTTTCGCCACAGGGGGTTAGTATGATTTTTTTTATTTTACTTTTTTATATTATAATTAATAGTAGTCTTATTTACACATGTCCAAATTGTAAAAATTGTCCCAGCCTCCAGAGGTGCAAAATGGTCAAAAAGCCTTGGCAGCGAAAGAGTAAAGCTAGGTACACATCTGTGGCAGGCATTCCACTATTCTGTTCCGGCAGAGGAGCAAAATACCGGAATTGCATCTGGACACCAAAGGGTCCCATCGCTATAATGGGGTCCACTAGGTTTCCAGCATGAATGCATGCAGCAATTTGTTTGTTTAAGAGATAATGCAGCCATTCATGCTGGAAACCCTGTGCACCCCCTTGTAGTGAATGGAATCCAAGCAGCTGCAGTGTCCACCAGTTGTGCCAGATATGCCAGAACAGAATACTGGAATGCCTGCCACAGATGTGGGAATAGCCTTAAAGAGCTGAAACACAAATATTATCCAATTGCTCTCAGTCAGGCTACATGCACACAACCATATCTGTTTTGTGGACCATAAATTACGGAATCACAAAATATGGATGCACTTCGTACTGCACCCATATTTTTGGTGGACCCATTGACTTCAATGGCTTCACATTCCCCATTTTGTGGGCAAGTATAATGACATACGGATGCGGAAAGTACAAGGATCCATCTGTGTGCTTTCCACATCCATATGTCTGCAAAATGCAGACCACAGACCCATTGAAAACAATAGGTCCACAAATAATATGTAGACAGTACAGGGACTGCATTCATATTTTGTGGATCCTGGATTTGTGGACTGCAGAATGGATGCGATTGTCTTCATGGGGCCTAAATGATAACTTTCTTTCCTAGTAGCTAAAAGGTGATCACGTAGACTGGATACGGTTGTATCCACCTCCTCATCTCCGAGCAGGACTTTCAGGGGCGTAGCTAAAGGCTCAAGGGTCCTGGTGCAAGGGTTCAGCTGATACTTTGCCAGAGTGCCCCCCACAGTAATGTTGCTATCCAAAGTCCCTCCAGTAGTAATAATTATCTGCCAGAACATTAGAATGTAATAATGCCCCCACTGTTCCACATAGTCCCCAGTAGTAATAATTATTATGAATGCCAGTACAAAAATACACCCTTATAATGTGTGCCAGTTCAAAAATACACCCTTATAATGTGTGCCAGTTCAAAAATACACCCTTATAATGTGCGCCAGTTCAAAAATACACCCTTATAATGTGTGCCAGTTCAACAATACACACTTATAATGTGTGCCAGTACAAAAACACTCCCTTACAATGTTGCCAGTACAAAAAATACCCCCTTTTGTGTGCCAGTACAACAAATGCCCCCCCCAATAATATGTGCCAGTACAAGAACATGCCCCCTTCTGTGTGCCAGTACAAAATGCCCCATATTTAGTGGCCTCAGTAGATGCCCCCATAAAGCCCCACCCCCACACAGTGGCCCAACAGCATGGTGCCAAATAAAAAACAATAAACTAAAATACTTACCTCCATGCGGCTGACTGCGATGCAGACTTGTGTGCGGAGCTGTACACTGCCCTACTCAGGCGGCGCAATGATGTTGACTTGATGACTATTATCTGTTATGGGCCTGGGCAGTTGTGACTGCTGCGACCCATATACAGTGGGGGAAATAATTATTTGACCCCTCACTGATTTTGTAAGTTTGTCCAATGACAAAGAAATGAAAAGTCTCAGAACAGTATCATTTCAATGGTAGGTTTATTGTAACAGTGGCAGATAGCACATCAAAAGGAAAATCGAAAAAATAACTTTAAATAAAAGATAGCAACTGATTTGCATTTTATTGAGTGAAATAAGTATTTGAACCCCTACCAACCATTAAGAGTGGTTAGACACTTCTACTCAATTAGTCACCCTCATTAAGGACACCTGTCTTAACTAGTCACCTGTATAAAAGACACCTGTCCACAGAATCAATCAATCAAGCAGACTCCAAACTCTCCAACATGGGAAAGACCAAAGAGCTGTCCAAGGATGTCAGAGACAAAATTGTAGACCTGCACAAGGCTGGAATGGGCTACAAAACCATTAGCAAGAAGCTGGGAGAGAAGGTGACAACTGTTGGTGCGATTGTTCGAAAATGGAAGGAGCACAAAATGACCATCAATCGACCTCGCTCTGGGGCTCCACGCAAGATCTCACCTCGTGTGGTGTCAATGGTTCTGAGAAAGGTGAAAAAGCATCCTAGAACTACACGGGAGGAGTTAGTTAATGACCTCAAATTAGCAGGGACCACAGTCACCAAGAAAACCATTGGAGACACATTACACCGCAATGGATTAAAATCCTGCAGGGCTCGCAAGGTCCCCCTGCTCAGGAAGGCACATGTGCAGGCCCGTCTGAAGTTTGCCAATGAACACCTGAATGATTCAGAGAGTGACTGGGAGAAGGTGCTGTGGTCTGATGAGACCAAAATAGAGCTCTTTGGCATTAACTCAACTCGCTGTGTTTGGAGGAAGAAAAATGCTGCCTATGACCCCCAAAACACCGTCCCCACCGTCAAGCATGGGGGTGGAAACATTTTGCTTTGGGGGTGTTTTTCTGCTAAGGGCACAGGACAACTTATTCGCATAAACGGGAAAATGGACGGAGCCATGTATCGTGAAATCCTGAGCGACAACCTCCTTCCCTCTGCCAGGAAACTGAAAATGGGTCGTGGATGGGTGTTCCAGCACGACAATGACCCAAAACATACAGCAAAGGCAACAAAGGAGTGGCTCAAGAAGAAGCACATTAAGGTCATGGAGTGGCCTAGTCAGTCTCCGGACCTTAATCCAATCGAAAACCTATGGAGGGAGCTCAAGCTCAGAGTTGCACAGAGACAGCCTCGAAACCTTAGGGATTTAGAGATGATCTGCAAAGAGGAGTGGACCAACATTCCTCCTAAAATGTGCGCAAACTTGGTCATCAATTACAAGAAACGTTTGACCTCTGTGCTTGCAAACAAGGGTTTTTCCACCAAGTATTAAGTCTTTTTTTGTTAGAGGGTTCAAATACTTATTTCACTCAATGAAATGCAAATCAGTTGCTATCTTTTATTTAAAGTTATTTTTTCGATTTTCCTTTTGATGTGCTATCTGCCACTGTTACAATAAACCTACCATTGAAATGATACTGTTCTGAGACTTTTCATTTCTTTGTCATTGGACAAACTTACAAAATCAGTGAGGGGTCAAATAATTATTTCCCCCACTGTAGCTGGGACTAAGGCTTTACAGGTTTTGAATCTTTCAGTGTAAACAAGGAAATTTTCATTCATTGACAGAAGTCACAGCTCTTAAAAACAGAGAGAAATTGAAACACAAAGTATGTGTGTGTGTGTGTGTGTGTATATATATATATATATATATATATATATATATATTAGGGGTGCACCGAAATGAAAATTCTGGTCCGAAACCGAAAATTCAGGATGCCCTTGACCGGAAACCGAAACTGCCTTTTTGCCCAAATACTTTTAAAATACTTCTTTTTTTTTAATGATTTTATTAATAATTCTTTTTCATGAATGAAATTCATCTGTGGGTGGCGCTGTTATGGAGAGGGAGATCTGTGGGTGGTGCTGTTATGGAGAGGGGGATCTGTGGGTGGCGCTGTTATGGAGAGGGGGATCTGTGGGTGGCGCTGTTATGGAGAGGGGGATCTGTGGGTGGCGCTGTTATGGAGAGGGGGATCTGTGGGTGGCGCTGTTATGGAGAGGGGGATCTGTGGGTGGCGCTGTTATGGAGAGGGGGATCTGTGGGTGGCGCTGTTATGGAGAGGGGGATCTGTGGGTGGCGCTGTTATGGAGAGGGGGATCTGTGGGTGGCGCTGTTATGGAGAGGGGGATCTGTGCACTGTTATGGAAAGGGGATATGTGCACTGTTATGGGCATAACAGTGCACAGATCCCTTTCCCCATAACAGTGCACAGATCCCTTTCCCCATAACAGTGCACAGATCCCTTTCCCCATAACAGTGCACAGATCCCTTTCCCCATAACAGTGCACAGATCCCTTTCCCCATAACAGTGCACAGATTCCTTTCCCCATAACAGTGCACAGATCCCTTTCCCCATAACAGTGCACAGATCCCCCCCTCCCCATAGCAGTGCCATAGACCGATCCCCCTCCCCATAACAGCCCCGGCCCTGCTGCTCACAGCAGACTAATCACTCACTGCATCTTTATTTTACCTTACAATCGTGACGCTCCAGTAACAACTCTGCAGGCAGAGCGGAGGGCGGCGTAACGTCACTTACTCACGTGACGCACCTGCTCCGCCCACTTTATGAATGAAGGAGGCGGAGCAGGCGCGTCACGTGAGTAAGTGACGTTACGCCGGCCTCCGCTCTGCCTGCAGGGTTGTTAGTTACTGGAGCGTCACGATTGTAAGGTAAAATAAAGATGCAGTGACAAAGTAAACCGCCCGCCCGCAGATGGTGGGTGACAAATCCCACACCCCATATTTTCGGCCGATATGTAACAATATCGGCCGAAGTGGATTAGGTGCATTTTCGGCCGATATATGCACCCCTAAGATATATATATATATATATATATATATATATATATATATATATATATATACACTGCTCAACAAAATAAAGGGAACACTTAAACAACACAATGTAACTCCAAGTCAATCACACTTCTGTGAAATCAAACTGTCCACTTAGGAAGCAACACTGAGTGACAATCAATTTCACATGCTGTTGTGCAAATGGGATAGACAACAGGTGGAAATTATAGGCAATTAGCAAGACACCCCCAATAAAGGAGTGGTTCTGCAGGTGGTGACCACAGACCACTTCTCAGTTCCTATGCTTCCTGGCTGATGTTTTGGTCACTTTTGAATGCTGGTGGTGCTTTCACTCTAGTGGTAGCATGAGACGGAGTCTACAACCCACACAAGTGGCTCAGGTAGTGCAGCTTATCCAGGATGGCACATCAATGCGAGCTGTGGCAAGAAGGTTTGCTGTGTCTGTCAGCGTAGTGTCCAGAGCATGGAGGCGCTACCAGGAGACAGGCCAGTACATCAGGAGATGTGGAGGAGGCCGTAGGAGGGCAACAACCCAGCAGCAGGACCGCTACCTCCGCCTTTGTGCAAGGAGGAACAGGAGGAGCACTGCCAGACCCCTGCAAAATGACCTCCAGCAGGCCACAAATGTGCATGTGTCTGCTCAAACAGTCAGAAACAGACTCCATGAGGGTGATATGAGGGTCCGACGTCCACAGGTGGGGGTTGTGCTTACAGCCCAACACCGTGCAGGACGTTTGGCATTTGCCAGAAAACACCAAGATTGTCAAATTCGCCACTGGCGCCCTGTGCTCTTCACAGATGAAAGCAGGTTCACACTGAGCACATGTGACAGACGTGACAGAGTCTGGAGACGCGGTGGAGAACGTTCTGCTGCCTGCAACATCCTCCAGCATGACCGTTTTGGCATTGGGTCAGTAATGGTGTGGGGTGGCATTTCTTTGGAGGGCCGCACAGCCCTCCATGTGTTTGCCAGAGGTAGCCTGACTGCCATTAGGTAGCGAGATGAGATCCTCATACCCCTTGTGAGACCATATGCTGGTGCGGTTGGCCCTGGGTTCCTCCTAATGCAAGACAATGCTAGACCTCATGTGGCTGGAGTGTGTCAGCAGTTCCTGCAAGACGAAGGCATTGATGCTATGGACTGGCCCGCCCATTCCCCAGACCTGAATCCAATTGAGCACATCTGGGACATCATGTCTCGCTCTATCCACCAACGTCACGTTGCACCACAGACTGTCCAGGAGTTGGCAGATGCTTTGGTCCAGGTCTGGGAGGAGATCCCTCAGGAGATCGTCCGCCACCTCATCAGGAGCATGCACAGGCGTTGTAGGGAGGTCATACAGGCACGTGGAGGCCACACACACTACCGAGCCTCATTTTGACTTGTTTTAAGGACATTACATCAAAGTTGGATCAGCCTATAGTGTGTTTTTCCACTTTAATTTTGAGGGTGACTCCAAATCCAGACCTCCATGGGTTAAAAAATCCAGACCTCCATATTTTTTTTTGGTGTGATTTTGTTGTCAGCACATTCAACTATGTAAAGAACAAAGTATTTCAGAAGAATATTTAATTAATTCAGATCTAGGATGTGTTATTTTTGTGTTCCCTTTATTTTTTTGAGCAGTGTATATATAGGAAAGTGATAAAATGTGTAACTGTACAATGAAAGCCGGAATCACTTTTTTAGTTGTGTAACTTCTTGTTTTTTCCCCAGGACTAGCGGATCCTCTGGCATTACCTCAGGCAGTATCCGCCTATCAAGCCTGCCATTTTATCGGAATGCCGGAATGTGATGTAAGGCAGTTTCCCTTTGCTTATCAAGAGCTTTCTCCATTATCAGCAGCTACAAGTGCTTGAGTAATGTCAAGGGACAAAATGTGCTTTTAATTTCTCTGCAGGGACAGACATTTAATTTTAGAGCTAAGAAAACAAATGTGACAATAGTTTTGATGTTCTGCATACAGCAAGATCAGAGCTCATGATTGAAATCTCCTCCAAAAGTGCAACTATGTAAAGTATAACCCGAATAGGACTGTGGTTTTACATTTGTTCATGTTCTGATAGCTTGGTGATGCTCAATGACACTTCTGGGAGCTCTAGACACTTGTCTGGCGTGAATTCAAGCATTTTTCAAATGTGTTTACAATCTAACATTGACGTAATATGGATTAAATAATACTACTGCAGTAAAAGTGCATGTCATGGTGTCTACTACCCTTTGTACTATAGTTAGTATGTATAAATAGGTACTATGCTTCCCTTTAATACAAGCAAGGCAGCTTGTTATGGAGAGGCTTGCAAGCATAATTATACATTCACTGATTGCCATGTCAGTATTTCACAATTCTCCTGTGATGATTTAGTCTGCCAGTGGGACACCTTTAAGAAAACCCTGTGTGCGCATGCATTGGAGTCGTAGCTAGAGAAGAAGTCCAATGCAAAGAGCAGCTCATTCCATGCAGTCTGCTAGCTGTGAGAGGCTTAAAAGCTTTTAATATAAAGATTAAATGAATATGCCAGGATTGGCTTATTTTTAACATTTCTCATTCTCCCCTTCACTACGCTACTTCAGGCATGGACGGGGTAATGTGCGTTGCTGTAGCCAGTGACTGACCTCAGCGGTGACGTGTCCCCAAGCAGCACGTCATTACTGCGTCATGTCCCAATTGGGGACATGTCACAGCTGAGGGGAGTGGCGGCACAGGTGAACCCGCCCATACCTGAAGTTTACAGGCAGGGACCAAAGCGCAGTGTAGACATTGGTGGACCCACAGCACAGAAACCAAGCAGGGGGGGGGGGGGGGGGGGGAAGGTAACTATTCTTCTCTTTACAGGTCGGCAGGATGAGGGTGAAATTTAAAAAGCAAGTCAGTCCTAGAAACACCCTTTAAGAATGTGGTCCTACAAACTAGATTCCTGCATGTGGGTCCTGGTTTCTCATTTATCCTTAGGGACATTTACCTACATTAATAAATGAAGATTAATTCCAAGATATAAAGGCTAAAGGTAAAAATGCATTTTACTCATTTTGGGCTAAAAATCATTTTTGCTATAGGTTGCTGTATTAAAAAATATTCTGCAGTTTTTGTGATACACTGGTAAAATTTCAGTGTATTTGCAGACAGTCACTTTACTCTGCGTCCTGTCAGATGATGGCTCATGTACAGCTCTGATCTCCTGACCTCATGAACAACTCATTGTAGCTAAATCGTTTTCAAACTGATGAGAATATAGCTTAAATGGGTGTTTTATCAGGTCAATAGATCAGAGAAGAGCTATTCATCAGCTGTCATCGGAGTAAACAGAAAGTGAGTCTGCAAATAGACTGAAATGTAACTCCTGTTTCGCAAAAGCGCCAGAACTTTGTTTAATAAACACTAATTGCAAAATATATTTTTTTCCAAAATGAATAGAATGCAATAATTTATAAAACTGCCTCCAAAGTATTTCATAGCGTTTAACTTTGAAATGTAGTTCACTAATAGTCCTCCTACTGCTCTAGCAGCATATACACCACTGCGTGCACAATCCTATAGCTAACTGAAAAGCTCCAGCTGCAGACAGCCTTCTGCCCCGTCTACTAGGCATCTGTATTCAATAGTAACCCATCGGATTCCCTGATGCCTAGGAGACAGCACAAGGTTATGTCTGCTGCAGGAGTGTACAGCAGGAATGTGTTCTGCTGGAGCTCAGGAGGACTTTGCAAAACAACTGCATGAGAAAGTTAAAGCTTATATTAAGTACTGCAGCATTTGGGATTTCATTTAAAACTAGGTACAATTATTGTTTTATTTAGTATATAGTAGAATTTTTTCCTCTACTGAGTAGCTAACTTGTAATGAATTCTTCTGTATGTTCAATTTACAGGTAATACTGGCTCAGTGTGTCATGTATTTGGCCCGTGCCCCAAAATCAGTTGCAGCCTACGGTGCATACAGCAAGGTAAAGGCGCACTTAAAGAACTATAAGGGGCCTTTACCACCAGTCCCCCTCCATTTGCGGAATGCACCAACAAAGCTAATGAAGAATTTGGGTTATGGAAAAGGATACAAATATAATCCCATGTACAGTGAACCAGTCAATCAAGATTATCTGCCTCCAGAAGTGAAAGGCGTTAGATTTCTTTGAAAGAGATCTGTTTATACTATATTTATTTTTATAAACATATGTTTTTTTTTGTGTTCCTAACTGAGAAACAGAATATAGTTTAAGTGGTTATCTGGAACTTAAAGGGGTTGTCCCACAAAAAAAATAATTCTACAGTTTTCAAACCAGCACCTGAATCAGAATACTTTTATATTTGCATGTAATTAAAAATTTTGCATAGCCGCTGAGTTATTCAATATAATGTATCTGTATAGCGCCACCTGCTGTTTTTGTTTTTTTCTTATTTGTTTGACCTGCTCACTGAGAAGGCCACACATGCTCAGTTTCACCCCTCAACTGCCTTCTGAGCTCTGATAGGGAGAGCTGAGACACGCCCCTTTAGCTGCAGCAGATAATACACTCCCCTTCAGCTGCCAGCTTGATATAAATCTAGCAGAGCAATGAATGTGGAGATCTCTGGATCCATGTGAGGTACAGGGCTGGTTCTAGCTTTGTTAGAAAGAGATTGTCATATCTTCTATGTGATGCCTAATTTTAATTTTTTACATTAGTCGTAGGATAACCCCTTTAAAGGAGGTGGCCGGGATTACAGAAACAGAGTGTGCTGGCCTTACACTTTTTCTGTAACACTGATTGTAGAAACAGCCTAGCTTGTTCCATAATTCCCAGATTACCATGATATTGATTACCTATCCTCAGGATAGGTCATCAATATCAGATTGGCTGGAATCGTACATCCGATCAGCTGTTTTGAAGAGGCAGCGGCGCTCCTGTGAGCTCTGTGTCCTCTTAGTGTTTACCTGCACATTGTCTAGATTGTTGCTCTGGTACAGTGTAATTACCCTTTCCTCTCCCGTTACAGTGAACAAGAGAAGGTGTAATTACGTGCACGCTACTACAAGCCAGACTTCGTGCAGGGGAACACTGAAGAGGACGCAGTGCTAACACGAGTGCCACAACCTCTTTAAACAGCTGTGGGTCCGACACCCTCGCCAGTCTGATATTGGTGACCTATTCTGAGGATAGATCATCAATATCACGGCACTGCACAACCTCTTTAGGTAGACATGCACATTAAAAGTAAGTTGATGGTTAAATGACTATTGACCGAATGATCATCTGGTGAAAGATTGTGTTGACTAAAAAAAAATGTCCATTGTTAAATCTCACTTGAATGATTGTTTTGGTTGAATTTGTCCTTTTTGATCAACTTTAGACTAATTTGTATGGGTATCTTTAGGATAAGCCACCAGTATTAAATCAGTGGCACCCCTTCAGCTGTTTGAAGGGGACATGGTACTCTAGTGAGTGTCACTACAAGTACAGAGCTATGTGTAGTAGGCAAAAAATGGGACCTTTCAAACAGCCAGATGTTGGACCTCCACTGATTTATTATTGATGACTTAGCCTTCAGTGCTAAAAATCCCAGATAACATCTTCAAATGGCATCTGTCAACAGATTTGTACCTGCATTGCTGAGAACTTTTTCATTAGCAAATGACCCTGTCATCACACCTATCCCTGCCAATCAAAGTGTAGAGGGTGTGGCAGTTGCAGAGAGAGCTGAGCCTCTGGGTGTAACGGCTGCGCCCCCTTGTTGCTCCTAGAGGCACATTTGTATATATTAAAACTTCATTTTTCTCAGCAATGCAGGCAAATATGAACATGGGACAAACATGGATGCTTCAGCTGCCAAGTTCACATGTAACAGGTCAGCCAGTTTCATAGGTACAAGTCTGCCGACAGATGCCCTTTAAAGCATTTATTATAAAACTAGTTAATCAACATTTATGAGAAAAATTCTGTAATCTGCATATATTTCCCTAGTCGGTATGTTTTATGTATTTTATGCCTTTATGGAAATTTATGTAATATCAGATGTTTGCTGCGCATCTTCAGGTGGATACTGGGCTATATATATATATATATATATATATATATATATATATATATATATACTGCTCAAAAAAATAAAGGGAACACTTAAACAACACAATGCAACTCCAAGTCAATCACACTTCTGTGAAATCAAACTGTCCACTTAGGAAGCAACACTGAGTGACAATCAATTTCACATGCTGTTGTGCAAATGGGATAGACAACAGGTGGCAATTATAGGCAATTAGCAAGACACCCCCAATAAAGGAGTGGTTCTGCAGGTGGTGACCACAGACCACTTCTCAGTTCCTATGCTTCCTGGCTGATGTTTTGGTCACTTTTGAATGCTGGCGGTGCTTTCACTCTAGTGGTAGCATGAGACGGAGTCTACAACCCACACAAGTGACTCAGGTAGTGCAGCTTATCCAGGATGGCACATCAATGCGAGCTGTGGAAAGAAGGTTTGCTGTGTCTGTCAGCGTAGTGTCCAGAGCATGGAGGCGCTACCAGGAGACAGGCCAGTACATCAGGAGACGTGGAGGAGGCCGTAGGAGGGCAACAACGCAGCAGCAGGACCGATACCTCCACCTTAGTGCAAGGAGGAACAGGAGGAGCACTGCCAGAGCCCTGCAAAATGACCTCAAGCAGGCCACAAATGTGCATGTGTCTGCTCAAACGGTCAGAAACAGACACCATGAGGGTGATATGAGGGCCCGACGTCCACAGGTGGGGGTTGTGCTTACAGCCCAACACCGTGCAGGACGTTTGGCATTTGCCAGAGAACACCAAGATTGGCAAATTCGCCACTGGCGCCCTGTGCTCTTCACAGATGAAAGCAGGTTCACACTGAGCACATGTGACAGACGTGACAGAGTCTGGAGACGCCGTGGAGAACGTTCTGCTGCCTGCAACATCCTCCAGCATGACCGGTTTGGCATTGGGTCAGTAATGGTGTGGGGTCGCATTTCTTTGGAGGGCCGCACAGCCCTCCATGTGCTCGCCAGAGGTAGCTTGACTGCCATTAGGTACCGAGATGAGATCCTCAGACCCCTTGTGAGACCATATGCTGGTGCGGTTGGCCCTGGGTTCCTCCTAATGCAAGACAATGCTAGACCTCATGTGGCTGGAGTGTGTCAGCAGTTCCTGCAAGACGAAGGCATTGATGCTATGGACTGGCCCGGCCGTTCCCCAGACCTGAATCCAATTGAGCACATCTGGGACATCATGTCTCGCTCTATCCACCAACGTCACGTTGCACCACAGACTGTCCAGGAGTTGGCAGATGCTTTAGTCCAGGTCTGGGAGGAGATCCATCAGGAGACCGTCCGCCACCTCATCAGGAGCATGCACAGGCGTTGTAGGGAGGTCATACAGGCACGTGGAGGCCACACACACTACTGAGCCTCATTTTGACTTGTTTTAAGGACATTACATCAAAGTTGGATCAGCCTGTAGTGTGTTTTTCCACTTTAATTTTGAGTGTGACTCCAAATCCAGACCTCCATGGGTTAAAAAATTTGATTTCCATTTTTAAATTTTTGTGTGATTTTGTTGTCAGCACATTCAACTATGTAAAGAACAAAGTATTTCAGAAGAATGATTAATTCAGATCTAGGATGTGTTATTTTTGTGTGCCCTTTATTTCTTTGAGCCGTGTGTGTGTGTGTGTGTATATATATATATATATATACTGATAATATGAATAATAAAATAAAAATATATTTAAGTACAGGGAGTGCAGAATTATTAGGCAAGTTGTATTTTTGAGGATTAATTTTATTATTGAACAACAACCATGTTCTCAATGAACCCAAAAAACTCATTAATATCAAAGCTGAATATTTTTGGAAGTAGTTTTTAGTTTGTTTTTAGTTTTAGCTATTTTAGGGGGATATCTGTGTGTGCAGGTGACTATTACTGTGCATAATTATTAGGCAACTTAACAAAAAACAAATATATACCCATTTGAATTATTTATTTTTACCAGTGAAACCAATATAACATCTCAACATTCACAAATATACATTTCTGACATTCAAAAACAAAACAAAAACAAATCAGTGACCAATATAGCCACCTTTCTTTGCAAGGACACTCAAAAGCCTGCCATCCATGGATTCTGTCAGTGTTTTGATCTGTTCACCATCAACATTGCGTGCAGCAGCAACCACAGCCTCCCAGACACTGTTCAGAGAGGTGTACTGTTTTCCCTCCTTGTAAATCTCACATTTGATGATGGACCACAGGTTCTCAATGGGGTTCAGATCAGGTGAACAAGGAGGCCATGTCATTAGATTTTCTTCTTTTATACCCTTTCTTGCCAGCCACGCTGTGGAGTACTTGGACGCGTGTGATGGAGCATTGTCCTGCATGAAAATCATGTTTTTCTTGAAGGATGCAGACTTCTTCCTGTACCACTGCTTGAAGAAGGTGTCTTCCAGAAACTGGCAGTAGGACTGGGAGTTGAGCTTGACTCCATCCTCAACCCGAAAAGGCCCCACAAGCTCATCTTTGATGATGCCAGCCCAAACCAGTACTCCACCTCCACCTTGCTGGCGTCTGAGTCGGACTGGAGCTCTCTGCCCTTTACCAATCCATCCATCTGGCCCATCAAGACTCACTCTCATTTCATCAGTCCATAAAACCTTAGAAAAATCAGTCTTGAGATATTTCTTGGCCCAGTCTTGACGTTTCAGCTTGTGTGTCTTGTTCAGTGGTGGTCGTCTTTCAGCCTTTCTTACCTTGGCCATGTCTCTGAGTATTGCACACCTTGTGCTTTTGGGCACTCCAGTGATGTTGCAGCTCTGAAATATGGCCAAACTGGTGGCAAGTGGCATCTTGGCAGCTGCACGCTTGACTTTTCTCAGTTCATGGGCAGTTATTTTGCGCCTTGGTTTTTCCACACGCTTCTTGCGACCCTGTTGACTATTTTGAATGAAACGCTTGATTGTTCGATGATCACGCTTCAGAAGCTTTGCAATTTTAAGAGTGCTGCATCCCTCTGCAAGATATCTCACTATTTTTGACTTTTCTGAGCCTGTCAAGTCCTTCTTTTGACCCATTTTGCCAAAGGAAAGGAAGTTGCCTAATAATTATGCACACCTGATATAGGGTGTTGATGTCATTAGACCACACCCCTTCTCATTACAGAGATGCACATCACCTAATATGCTTAATTGGTAGTAGGCTTTCGAGCCTATACAGCTTGGAGTAAGACAACATGCATAAAGAGGATGATGTGGTCAAAATACTCATTTGCCTAATAATTCTGTACAGGGTGTATATGAAGACTGTAAGGCCCTTATCACATGAGCGAGTTTTCCGAGCGGGTGCAATGCGTGACGTGAACGTGACCCATTCATTTCGATGGGTCTGTGTACATAAGCGTTTTTTTGTTTTGTTTTTTTCACGCATCAGTTCTGCATTTTTCACGCAGCCCTGCCCCTATAAAAGTGAATGGGGTTTCACTGAAAAACGCATTGCATCTGCACTTGCTCCCGGATGCAATGCGTTTTTCACTGATGGTTGCTAAGAGATGTTGTTTGTAAACCTTCAGTTTTTTATCACGCGCATGAAAAACGCATCAAAACACATTGCACCCCCATGGAAAAAACTGAACGTAATCGCAGACAAAACTGACTGAACTTGCTTGCAAAATGGTGCGAGTTTCACTGAACCCATCCGGAGCCAATACGTCACGCTCGTGTAAAAATGGCCTTAGGCCTCTTTCACACGAGGGTGACGGATTAGGTCCAGATGCGTTCAGTGAAACTCGCACCATTTTGCAAGCAAGTTCAGTCAGTTTTGTCTGCGATTGCGTTCAGTTCAGTTTTTTCTGCGTGGTTGCAATGCATTTTTCACGCGCGTGATAAAAAACTGAAGGTTTACAAACAACATCTCTAAGCAACCATCCTTGAAAAACGCATCGCATCCGCACTTGCTTCCGGATGCAATGCGTTTTTTAACTGAAACCCTATTCACTTCTATGGGGCCAGGGCTGCGTGAAAAGCGCAGAATATAAAACATGCTGCGTTTTTCACGCAACGCAGAACTGATGCCTGAACAAAAAAGCTCATGTACACATTGAAATGAATGGGCCAGGATTCAGGGCGGGTGCTATGCGTTCATGTCACGCATTGCACCCGCGCGGAAAACTCGCTCGTTTGAAAAAGGCCTAAGGGATCTCTCTCTCAAGCAGGGCGGCGATGACAGATTCCTTCTCAGAAAATGGGGTTCAAGTCCAAATGGTGCTTTATTCTGGCACTTCAGCACCAGAGGATAGGGAGGAGAAAAAAAAAATTGTACGAAAAAGAGAGTTAATTGAACAACTTGTTGGAAAAAATCCAAAAGATCTTAGAATCTTTTGGCAGGGCGCCAAAGTGAGGAGAAGGAAGTAGTGCCAGAATAAGGAATATTAGGCTGCCGATAGTTTATCTACACATTCAGCCACTATCACATAAATGAGTGCAGAAAAGAAAAAGAACACAGCCACCAAAAAGGTGCCAGATTCCAAAATGTCACTGTCAAGTAATAGGGAAACAGGGTAGATATACTAGATATAAGTATTTTGGAGTCATGCAACAATAGATCAGTAAACTTTGAGATTCTGACCTAAATGGATGTGATGAAAATGCAAATAAAAGACTGGTTAAAAACAAAGAATAAATGGTTGACTCTATTCACTGAGGAGGAGGTCTATTGGATAAAGCTCAAGACACCCATAGACTCAGCCTCCCCCGCCAGGATCGCTTGTATCTCAGGAAAGATACGGCAGTATGACAGGTGTTACTTCTGGTGGTTTACTTTTATTGAATATCTCAGGTAGGCTCGACACGTTTCGGGGGTTCACTTACATACCCTTCTTCAGGAGCAGTCAAAATAGACAGCAATAGCATCATACAAGACACCTTGCCCAGGGGCTTTTTAGACACATGATATTTGGAGTGCACGAGGTGGAGGTAGAAGAAGTGACCTCACTTCCGAGACTGGAAGTGTGCATTTCAAGGTGGAACTTATATTAAATCTTTTATTTTTGTGACAATATTAGTAGTAGTGGCTGGCCTGGTCCTGGCTCAAGGGACTGGTGATAATCAAATCTAATGGGGGTGTTGGAGGGAAGAGGTGATGGTTATGGAGGAGCCGAACGGGACAGGAAGAGAGGTACTTCTGGTCACGCTCGCAGTGGAACGCAAGTAGGATGGCAACTTCATGTTGCCGTTAATTGCGTGGGGGGGGGGGAAGAGTGCTGCTAATGTATAATAAAGCCCCCAGGGAGACCAATAATATCAGGGATCGGTTCCCTTATATCTAACCTATGTCGACAACTTCCTCCAGAAATACGTTGTCCAACTCCCCTCTAAAAGACACAACTCATCTCATTAACACTCTCGACTCTATAGAATGTAAGGAGGGCTTTATGTGGGTCACCCTAGATCAGTGGAGGCGATCCTATGGCACGGGTGCCAGAGGCGGTACTCAGAGCCCTCTCTGTGGGCAGCCGCACCCTGGAAAAAGTCCATGGTGTACCAATATGTCTTAGACTCTTCCTGCCATTCATCAGAGTAGGGCGCACTATGAACAGCACGAGCAGCATAATGAATGTAGCCAAGCTATTATAGCTAAATGATAAAGTACATGGAAGATATACTATATCGGACTGTAGTATTCAGGTTTAATTGTCGTTTGGCACTTTGCAATAAATAAGCGGGCTTTGGGTTGCAGTTTGGGCGCTCGGTCTCTAAAAGGTTCACCATCACTGCCCTAGATGTATCTTCACTTTATAGCAACATCAAACACGATCTGGAACTCCTAGCAATAAGAACCTTCCTCGAAACAGACCTGATTATGCCCAAACTCCAAAAAGAATTTATTTTCAAAGCCATTGAATTCATACTACATCACAATTATTTTACCTTTAACGAAGTCTTCTTTATTCAAGAAAAGTGGACCGCTATGGGAACCAAATTTGCGCCGTCCTATGCAAACCTCTTTATGGGGCTTTTTTAAGAGGAATTTGACCTACTTTCCCACCCAAACATTACGTTTTATCGGAGATATATTGATGACATCATCTTTGAAGAAAGTGTGGAGAAACTTCTATTATTTGTTGAAACACTAACGATTGGGGACTAAAATTCAGCCTCGAATATAGCTACATTGAAGCCAACATCTGACAAAATCTTTACTAAAACTCACTTTAAAAAGGTTGACGCCAATAGCTATTTGGACTATATTAGCTGTCACCACCTAAAATGCAAAAGAAACATTCATTTTAGTCAGATGAAGAGAATTAGGCTCAGATGATCATACTATGAAACTACAGCTTGAGATCCTCAAACATCGTTTTGAGGAAAAAGGCTATCCCAAGAAGCTTATAAGAGAATCCTCCAAAAGAGTCCTCAAAGAAAATCGGAAAGAGGCCTTGAAATCCAAACGTACAGTACCCAACAAAACACAACGTGATACCCCTACCAGCCGTCAACTTAATCTGATAACCAGATATAACTTAAAACACATGACGATTAGGCCTCATGCACACGACCGTTGTTCGGGTCCGCATCCGAGCCGCACTTAGTCCGCATCCGTTGCACAGTTCCGTGGCCCCGCAAAAAAAAATATAGCATGTCCTATTCTTGTCCGTTTTGTGGACAAGAATAGGAACTTCTACAATGGGCCGCACGGGCAGCTTCCGTTTTTTGCGGACCGGAAACAACGTCACGGTCGTGTGCATGAGGCTTTAGACGAATATTAACCAGTATTGCAAAAAGATCCTATTCTAAAAAATGAATTACCACGTTTTCCCATAATCGCGTACCGTAGGGCACAGACCTTTTAAAAAACATCATAGCACCATCTTGCCCCAACATAAAGAAAAAAGGCCAGTACCCCCCTCTGACACAGGTTCAACCTATAAGAAAAGGGGCTTATAGATGCAATATCAAGAGGTGCAAATGCTGTGACATTATCACCCACAACAAAAAAAAAATCATTATTCCTTCTTCCAAAGAAACCTTTTTCTTAAACATGATATGAGTTGTGGAATAAGTAATGTTATCCATCTCTTGCAATGTCCATGTAACTTGCATTATGTAGGTAGAAACCCAAACCATGAGAGACAGAATGAATGAGCACCGTTTGAACATTAAAAGAAAAGTCCTCACACAGCGTTTCCAGACATTTCTCCATTTGCCATGATAATGACCCCTCTCTTCTCTAGGTCACCCCCCTAGATTGGCAGTGAGTATATACGTAAGGTCCGTGCTGGGGGTTGAATCACGGGAGGTAGTGACTTTCTGAAAGGTCACACCCCCTGCACACATATTCATCGATCGTCCAATGCGGGACGGATGCCTTGGGGGTGTTCCTTCTCTCGAGAAGGAGGCTTGGAGCGCTCTTTGTTTGGAGGGGGTGCCATATGAGGAAGGGGGTCTGTATTTCTCATACTTTTTTCCACTGGGGGACACAGACCATGGGTATAGCTTAGAGGTATTAGTAGTAGGGACACTATGCAAATATAAAAGAGAGCTCCTCCTCCTCGGGCTATACCACCAGGAGGAACTCAGTCTTTGCTTAGTGTCTGGTGAAGGAGGATGACACTTATTGATTCTACTCCTTTTTGTTATTTTCTTCTAGATGGGGACACAGGTCGGCATAGCGCTTTCCTGCTCCCCCGTGGAGTGTCTGCCGCCGTCTTTTGGACGCTGCCTCCATTTTCCCCCAAGAAGACAAGTGGATCCGTGCTCGATTTGTTAGCTCCGGCATCCCACCAGCCCCTGGGTCACCTGCTGCTGCCCTCCATCCAGAGCACTGTACTCAGGTGAGTCAGATGTCTGAAGAGGTGAGCCCTGCTGGTATTGAACAGAGGGAGAAGACTTCAGGGGCAGATAAGTATACTACAATCCTCTCTGCTCCCCCCTCCCCTTTCTCCCTGCCTGATACCTATGGGCGCCTGGGTGAACTGAACATCTTCCCTGCTGGCAGACTTCTCGGCTCCCATTGAAGTTTTTTCCAGGCGGCATGTCTGTTCTCAGCCGGCGCCGCTTCTACCAACCCGCAGCAGCACCCACCAGCGGCGGGTCTCCCGCTTCATTCGGGGGCCTCCGACACCACTGCAGGGGTTGCCATGCCATTTATTAACCCCCGCTACGCCGCGTTCGGCGCCGGGGGACATTTTTGCATATAGCGCAGGGAGTGGAGCGCACGCTCTTTTCGCGCTTGTATGACGTGTCCTGGGGGTGGAGCCTAGAGCCTCGCTCCGGCTCCCTCCGCCTGCTGAGAAGCTCCTCACGCTGTGTGGCTGCTCCCCTGCTCCTCTCCGGTGTTGTTTTTCTGTGCTGTTGCCTGGGTTGTAGGACTTTTTCAGCTTCTAGCTGCAGCTGTTAGATCTTTTTTTGTGGTTGCCATCATGCCTAAGTCTGCCAAGACCTCTTCTCAGACCCCAATGGGGTCCTGTATGGAGTGTTTTCTACCACTTTCCGTCACTGGTTCCTGTGCCTCCTGCCCTGCCCCTGGACAGGATCACCCTTCTCCCCCTTCTCTTGCCCAGCCCAGCCCCCCCCCTCTGTCCCTGCGGAGTCTGCGGTTCCCGCTTGGGCATCCGCCATGTCCAGTGCGGCCGCTGATTTGGCCTTAGTCGCCAAGGCAGCCATGTCCTTTATGGAACGTGTGGCAGTTTCCAATCCTGTGGCGCCAACCACTCCGTCTTCTCGCAGTGGTTCCCGCAGAGGACGTCTGACTACTAAGAGGCAGCGTGAGCGGCAGCATCCCTCCTCGGATGACTCAGCTTCCCCCCCCCCCCCCCCCGCGTCTAGAGGCACGTTCGGACGACTCTCCCCCCCCCCCCCAGGGAGCGCAAGTCTGAAGGGGAATTGTCCGGCTCGGACGAGGTCATGGAGCGGGAACCTCTGCCTAAGCTCTCCACCATGGTGGCTGACTTAGTAGCGGCTGTCCGTGACACCTTTAATCTCCAAGGGAATTCTCCTTTCACGAGGAGGGAGTTCGCCCTTTTTCCCTCCAAAAAACCGGAGGCTGCCGCGTTTCCTGTCCATGAGGAATTTTCCGCTGTCATATCCAGGGCCTGGGACCGTCCTAATCAAAAGTTTTCTGCCACCAAACGCATGGATACGCTTTATCCTTTTCCGACTGACAGTGTGGAGAAGTGGTCTTCTCCTCCTAAGGTAGATGCCCCGGTGGCCAGGTTAGCCAAAAACACGGCCCTCCCTGTTCTAGATGGCTCCTCTCTGCAGGACTCTGTGGACAGACGCCTAGATTCTCTTTCCAAATCCATTTTCTCATTGGCGGGCACGTCCCTGCGACCTGCCTTTGCCTCGGCATGGGTGGCCAGAGCTCTCTCGGTGTGGTTGCAGCGACACCACCAAGACCTGGCGGAACAAGATGCGTCTGCAGACACACTGGATTTGGTTCTCCAGATGTCTCAGGCTTCCAAATTCCTTTGCGTGGCTTCCATGGACATTGGTTCCCTCTTTGCCTGCATTTCAGCCCTCTCTGTCATTCAGCGCAGAGAGGTCTGGTTGAAGGTGTGGGACGCTGATGTTTCTTTTAAGCGTTCCCTTGCTAACCTCCCCTTTGAGGGTTCCAGACTTTTTGGGGCTCAACTGGACGAGTTCATCTTTGCCGCTACAGGGGGCAAGAGCACTCATCTTCCACAACCTAGGGCCAAGCGCCCCTTTCAGACCAGGTCTTCCGGTTCCCGGTACCAGTCCTTTCGCCGCTTCTCTTCTAACAGGACGTCGTCTGCTTCCTCCGCAGGGGGGTCACAGGACTCCCGCAAGAACCCCTCCTTCAAGCCCGAGCCTTCCTGGCGCTCCCAAGCAGTTTTCCGCATGAAGGGACGCCCCCACCCCTCGTGGTGGGGGGCCGTCTGCTCTCTTATCAGCAGGTTTGGAGGGCTCATGTTCAGGATGCCTGGGCTCTAGAAATTGTAACGTCAGGTTACAAGATAGAATTTGCGTCCAGACCGCCGGAACGTTTTTTCCCTTCTCGCGTTCCGGGGGATCCGGCCCGTGCCTCGGATCTCTTGATGGCAGTTTCTCCCCTTCTGGACCGGGGGGTTATTACCCCAGTTCCCCCAGAGGAACAGGGCACAGGTTTCTATTCAAACCTGTTCGTGGTCCCAAAGAAGAAGGGGTCGGTGCGTCCGATCCTGGATCTAAAGCTGCTCAACAAGTTTCTGCGGGTGCGGAGGTTCCGAATGGAATCCCTCCGCTCCGTTATTGTTTCTCTTCTTCCAGGGGAGTTCCTCGCGTCCGTAGACATCCAGGACGCCTATCTGCATGTCCCTATTGCAGAATCTCACCAACGATTCCTGCGCTTCGTCATTGGTGGCCGGCACTATCAGTTTGTCGCTCTTCCTTTCGGGTTAGCGACCGCCCCTCGGGTCTTTACCAAGATCCTAGCGCCGCTCATGGCTCTTCTTCGCACCACAGGTATTCCTTTGCTGCCCTACCTGGACGACATCCTGATAAAGACCCCCTCGTTTCCGCAGGCCGTGGACAGCGTCCGGATCACTGTTCAGACTCTGGAACAGTTCGGCTGGCTGATCAACTTCCAAAAATCCTCTCTACTCCCGTCCCAGAAGCTCTCCTTCCTGGGGATGGTTTTGGATACCTCGGCTGCCAAAGTGTTTCTTCCGGTCTCCAAGTCCTCCCTGATCCAGGGGGCGGTGTCGCACCTGCTGCGCTCCCCGTGTCTCTCCATCCGGGAGTGCATGCGGGTCCTGGGTCTCATGGTAGCCTCTTTCGAGGCCGTACCATATGCCCAGTTTCACACTTGTTCGCTGCAACAGGAGATCCTTTTCCCTTTGGGACAAGACCTCTCGTGGTCTGGACGCTCTCATCCGCCTGTCTCTGCGGGTTCGGACAGCTCTACCTTGGTGGCTGTCCCCTATGAACCTGACATCGGGAAGATCTTTCCTCCCATTCTCCTGGACGATCGTCACCACCGATGCCAGCCTCCTGGGTTGGGGCGGCGTTCTCCGGTCCCGCACGGTTCAGGGGGTTTGGTCGGCGACGGAATCTCGCCTCCCGATCAACATCCTGGAGCTGAGAGCGATTTTTCCACTCCCTCTCCCATTGGACTCCTCTCCTGGCCGGCGGCCCGGTGAGGGTTCAGTCGGACAATGCCACGGCTGTGGCTTACATCAACCATCAAGGCGGGACCCGCAGCCGAGCGGTGATGCAGAAGGTGAGGAGAATTCTGCTGTGGGCGGAGTTGCATGTTCCAGTGTTGTCGACGGTATACATTGCAGGAGTAGACAACTGGACAGCTGACTTTCTAAGCCGCAACAAGGTGCATCTAGGCGAGTGGTCTCTGCATCCGGATGTATTCGAAGACGTCTGCCGCAGGTGGCGCCGTCCGGATGTGTTCCAGGCTCAACAACAAGCTCCCGATGTTCCTGGATCGCGCCCGGGATCCGAAGGTGTACGGGGTGGACGCGCTGGTGTCTCCGTGGCAGGACTTCAGCCTCCTCTATGTCTTTCCTCCACTTCCTCAGCAGCCGAAGGTTCTATGCAAGATCGAGGCGGAAGGGATTCCGACCGTTCTCATCGGCCCGGATTGGGCCCGCTCTTCCACCGGAATTTACAGTCTCTTCGTTTAACGGCGTGGCTGTTGAAACCGCCATCCTGAAGAAGAGGGGGTTCTCGGATTCGGTGGTTAGAACCATGATCAAAGCGAAGAAAGCCGGCTTCCTCACGGATTTACTATCGTACCTGGAAGGCCTTCCTTACCTTTTGTGAGAACTCTGGTTTCCCTCCCTTTCGTTTTTCCATCCCGATGGTGCTCTCGTTTCTTCAGTCCGGACTCGAGATGGGACTGTCGCTGAGCTCCCTGAAGGGTCAAGTTTCGGCTCTGGTCATCTTTTTTCAGAAATCCCTTGCTCTTCTGGGTCCTGTGAGGACTTTTCTTCAGGGGGTGACTCATTCGGCCCCTCCGTACGTCCCCCCTTTACTTCCTTGGGATCTCAATTTGGTCCTGCGCGCTCTCCAGACGGCCCCCTTCGAGCCTCTAAGGGAGGTCTCCCTGACCTTTCTCACCTGGAAAGTGGTCTTCCTTGTGGCCATAACTTCCATCAGGCGGGTATCGGAGCTGGCCGCACTTTCCTGTCTGGAGCCTTTTCTGGTTTTTCACCAGGATAAGGTGGTGCTCTGTCCGGTTCCCTCCTTTTTGCCCGGTTGTCTCTCCCTTCCATCTTAACGAGGATCTTGTCTTGCCCTCCTTTTGTCCTTCTCCGGCAAACCCCAAGGAACGAGCTCTCCATTCCCTGGATGTCGTCCAGGCCCTGAAGGTGTATCTGACGGCTACCGCCTCCGTCCGCCGTTCAGACTCCCTCTTTGTGATTCCCGAGGGACCTCGTAAGGGTCTGGCGGCCTCCAAGGTCACTGTGGCGCGATGGATCCGCTTGGCTATCTCCGCGGCTTATCGCGCTCGTGGGTGGTGGGAGCTTCCTGGGCAAGGCGCAATCGTGCCTCTGCGTCTCAGCTGTGTAAGGCGGCCACTTGGTCGTCCTTACATACTTTTACGAAGTTTTATCAGTTGCATTCGCTGGCTTCGGCGGATGCTGTCTTTGGCCGCAGAGTTTTGCAGGCTGTGGTTCCTGTTTGACTGTTGGACTTTCCTCCTGGCGGTGCTGGTATTTTTTCCCACCCCATGGAATGCTTTGGGACGTCCCATGGTCTATGTCCCCCAATGGAAAAAAGTACGAGAAAAGGAGATTTTTTGTGAAACTCACCTGTAAAATCTTTTTCTCGTCTTTTCCATTGGGGGACACAGCTCCCACCCATTCTGCCTGTTGCAGGAGGGGTTTTCAGTTCAGTTCTGTTTGTGGTTGGACCTCATGGGCTTTGGTCCGATGGCTTCCATTATTTTTTTTTTGTTTCCTTCTCCTACTGCTTTTGCAACGCCTGAGTTCCTCCTGGTGGAGCCTGGGGGTATAGCCTGAGGAGGAGGAGCTCTCTTTTATATTTGCATAGTGTCCCTCCTACTAATACATCTAAGCTATACACATGGTCTGTGTCCCCCAATGGAAAAGACGAGAAAAAGATTTTACAGGTGAGTTTCACAAAAAATCTCCTTTTAACTGACTAACCTATTACTATTTGGCTATGTGGTTCTGGGTGTGTAGGATGGATTGACAAGGTCGCTAGCAAAGTTGGAGACCTAAAGTGTAACCTACACCCACAATGTCCCCTTTAAATAAAGTCCTTTCCCAGGCACATTGGAGCTATCATCTGGCCCCAGGAACCTTCCTTTTGGTCACACAACCGACAGACTGTGAGTTTATATCAGCAACTCTCCCACATCCAGCGGAGTGGTATGTAAAGCCTGACTTATTATTGTTTGGAGACTACATTGGTCGTTATGGCGTAAGTAACATATCATTTTACACTGACCTGTACTATCGAGTGACTATATGTCCTTACATTGTGTCTACCAGCAATGTTTTATTAGCCGGAGCTCTGATACCCGGCACTATGTCCTTGATGAGTGCGCCTTAACATACCACGTCTGCTGTCTGACCCCCTATTATTGTACTCTGCATTTTAAGAGTGGGTGTGTGTACCTATAGTTCCTGCAGCTTATTCATCATTATGCTGGCAATTTCTGTGTTATTAGTGGGATTGTACACCGTTTTTGACCCCTATAATAATTGTCCCCTGATGAACCCTCCTTTTACCGGGAGGGGGAAACGCGTTGGGATCTGTGACATTTGGGATTTACGCTACGCAATACAGTCTTTGTAAGGACAGACTAGTCCTAGGTACGCGGACAGAGTGCTTCTACCATCAAGGTGCATCTCTGGGCTGAGGAGACGGTGGAGGATTAGAATAGGGACCTATTTCACCCTAACCCAGTATCCCAATGTCTCAGCTTCCCACCGCTTAGTAATAACCGTTGATAGCTTCTTCACACAAATAAGGGTACTTTCACACTAGCGTTTTTCTTTTCCGGCGCTGAGTTCCGTCCTAGGGGCTCAAATCCGGAAATGAACTGATCAGTTTTATCCCCATGCATTCTGAATGGATAGTACGGCCTTCAGGATGCATCAGGATTGCTCCGCTTCAGTCTTTTCGACGTTTCCGTCAAAATACAAAACCGTAGCATGCTCAATTTTCTTCTCAGTCTCAAAAGCCGTAGCATTCGTCGTAACGCCGGATCCGTCCTTAATTCCCATTGAATTGTATTAAGGACGGATCCGGCTTAAAATGTTCAGGCGAACGACGCAACGACTGATCCGGATATCCTCTCTGCGCCTGCGCCGGATAGAGGAGGAGCAAGTTTCGCGCCATCCTGTCTGGATCCTGCCTGCGAGGGAGTCGGGAGCAAGCCAGAGAAGGTGAGTATTATTTTTTATTTTTGACAGAAAAAAATACATATAAACAGCTCCTATGTACTTATACATAGGAGCTATAAGTACATAGTAGCTGTCAGTACATAGTGCATGTTAGGAGTAGTAGTCCTGTCTACTGCTACTCCTAGCATCCACTATGTACTTATATTAACTGCAACCCCTATGTACTGTAGCATAGGGGTTGCAGGTAATATAAGTACATAGTGCATGTTAGGAGTAGAGATGTCCCGAACTATTCGCTGGCGAACATATGCGATGTTCGGTCCGCCCCCTATTCGTCATCATTGAGTAAACTTTGACCCTGTACCTCACAGTCAGCAGACACATTCCAGCCAATCAGCAGCATACCCTCCCTCCCACCTCCTGGACAGCATAAATTTTAGATTAATTCGGAAGCTGCAGTCTTAGTGAGAGGAGGGACAGTGTAGCTGCTGCTGATTTAATAGGGAAATCGATAGCTAGGCTAGTGTATTCAGTGTCCACTCCAGTCCTGAAAGACTCATCTGATCTCTGCTGTAAGGACAGCGTCCTCACAGCACCCCAAAAAGCCCTTTTTAGGGCTGGTACATCAGTCTGCTTTTTTTTCCCTGTGTAATCTAATTGCAGTTGCCTGCCAGCGTGTGTGTCAGGCTCACAGCGTATACTGTGCCCACTTGCCCAGTGCCACCACTCATATCTGGTGTCACAGTAGCTGGCATTTAAAAAAAATAATAATAATTTTGACTGTAAAATAATAGCAGTCAGTTGCCTGCACGTGTGTGTGTTTCAGGCCCTGCAAGTGCATAGTGTCACCAGTGATTAATTTTTTTTTTACTGTAATAGATTGAATAGCAGTTAGTTGTCTGCAAGCGTGTGTGTCAGGCCTACAGCGTCTACTCTGCCAACTTCTGCCAGTGCACAGTGCCACTCATATCTGGTGTCACAGTAGCTTGCACGCATAGTACAACTAAACTAATCTAAAAAAAATGACAGGCAGAGGCAGGCCACCCCGCAGGGGCCGTCGTGGTCGTGGGGCTGTGATTCCCTTTGGCCCTAGAATAATGCCCAGTGTTTAGAGGCCATGTACCCTGAACTCAAAAAGTTCAGAGGACATAGTTGACTGGCTAACACAATCTTCTACAGCTTCCGCTTGGAACCTTGACGCACCATCCTCCTCCAGCTCAGCTTCAGGCACCTCTCAAGTTACCACTCGCCCTCCTGCCACCACCACCAACACTAGCACCACAGCTGCTTCACCTGATCTGTCAGAGGAGTTATTTACACATCAGTTGGAAGAAATGAGTGATGCTCAACCATTATTGCCAGAGGATGTAGATAACAGGGATATGTCTCAGTCAGGCAGCATTACACATATGGACGTACGGTGTGATGATGATGTTGTACCCGCTGCTGCTTCCTTTGCTGAGTTGTCAGATACAAGTGAAGCGGTTGATGATGACCATGTGTCCGTGGATGTCACGTGGGTGCCCGCTCGAAGAGAAGAAGAACAGAGGGAAAGTTCAAATGGGGAGACAGAGAGGAGGAGGAGACGAGTTGTAAGCATGGGGAGGTCGTCGCAAGGAGCTAGTGGCACAGTCAGACAGCATGCATCGGCACCCGGGGTCAGCCAGACAGCATGCCAATCAACGCATGCTGTTGCCACCACCAGAATGCCGTCATTGCAGAGCTCAGCAGTGTGGCATTTTTTTTGTGTGTCTGCCTCTGACAACAGCGATGCCATTTGCAACCTGTGCTGAAAGAAACTGAGTCGTGGGAAGTCCAACACCCACCTAGGTACAACTGCTTTGCGAAGGCACATGATCTCAAATCACAAACGCCTATGGGATCAACACATGAGTACAAGCAGCACACAAACTCAAAGCCGCCATCCTCCTCCTGGTCCAGCATCTTCAGCCACGTCAACCACTGCTGTCCTCCTTGCCCCCTATCAACCATCCGCCACTCCGTCTCTCGCCTTGAGCAGTTCCTGCTCATCTGCCCACAGTCAGGTGTCTGTCAAGGACATTTTTGAGCGTAAGAAGCCAATGTCACAAAGTCACCCCCTTGCCCGGCGTCTGACAGCTGGCTTGTCGGAACTCTTAGCCCGCCAGCTTTTACCATAAGTAGAAATATAGAAATAAGGCGGCTCACCTCCAAACCGAATGAAGTTAGGTGCTCACGTTAATGTTTACCCCAGAAACAAAGAGAAAGTAAATGTATGTATAAAACGGGCACTCAAGTCATAAGTTGTTGCATCGAAAATGTTTATGTACCTTCGAACATTTAATTTCAATGCAACTCCATATGTCCATTTTGGGTTGGGGGAGCTCAGCCAAAAAAAGGGGTAAATTGTTTTTAGAAAAGTAGAAATAAGGCGGCTCACCTCCAAACCGAATGGAGTTAGCTGGTGGAGTCTAAGGCCTTCCAAAAATTTGTAGCTATTGGGACACCGCAGTGGAAGGTACCCGGCCGAAATTTCTTTGCACAAAAGGCAATCCCCAACCTGTACTCGATTGTGCAAAAGGAAGTCATGGCATGTCTGGCACACAGTGTTGGGGCAAGGGTCCATCTGACCACTGATACCTGGTCTGCAAAGCATGGTCAGGGCAGGTATATCACCTACACTGCGCATTGGGTAAACCTGCTGACGGCTGCCAAGCATGTAATGCGTGGCTCTGCAGAGGAGTTGGTGACATCGCCACGACTTGCAGGCAGGCCTGCTGCCACCTCCTCTACTCCTCCTACTCCATCCTCTTCGATAACCTCCTCGGCTGAGTCCTCTTCTGCTGCTGCGTCTTGCTCCACATCAACTGCACCCCCCAGCTCCCCAGGGGCTATTCCACATCCCAGATACGACAGTGTCACGCCGTCTTGGAGTTGACTTGCCTGAAAGCAGAGAGTCACACCGGACCAGCACTCCTGTCCGCCCTGAACGCACAGGTGGATCAGTGGCTGACTCCGCACTAACTGGAGATCGGCAAAGTGGTGTGTGACAACGGAAGCAATTTGTTGGCGGCATTAAATTTGGGCAAGTTGACACATGTGCCGTGCATGGCACATGTGTTGAATCTGATTGTACAACGCTTTGTGCATAAGTACTCAGGCTTACAGGACGTCCTCAAGCAGGCCAGAAAGGTGTGTGGCCATTTCAGGCGTTCCTACACGGCCATGGCGCACTTTTCAGTTATCCAGCGGCGAAACAACATGCCAGTGAGGTGCTTGATTTGTGACAGCCCAACACGTTGGAATTCAACACTCCTAATGTTCGACCGCCTGCTTCAACAAGAAAAAGCCGTCAACGAGTATTTGTATGACCGGGGTGCACGTTACTGGACGCTCATGCGCAATGCCTGTAGGCTCATGCGTCCTATTGAGGAGGTGACAAAACTAGTCAGTCGCACTGAAGGCACCATCCGCAACATCATCCCATTTGTTTTCTTCCTGGAGCGTGCCCTGCGAAGAGTGCTGGATCAGGCCGTAGATGAGCGTGAAGAGGAAGAGTTGGGGTCACCATCACCACCAGAAACAGCCGTATCAGCATCGCTTGCTGGACCTGCGGCAACGCTGGAAGAGGAGTCAGAGGAGGAATGTGGCTTTGAGGAGGAGGAGGAAGACCAACCACAGCAGGCATCCCAGGGTGCTCGTTGTCACCTATCTGGTACCCGTGGTGTTGTACGTGGCTGGGGGGAAGAACAGACCTGCAGTGAGATCAGTGAAGACGAGGAACTGGACATGAGTAGCCCGGCATCCAACCTTGTGCAAATGGGGTCTTTCATGCTGTCGTGCCTGTTGAGGGACCCTCGTATAAAAAGGCTGAAGGAGAACAACCTGTACTGGGTGGCCACGCTACTAGACCCCCGGTATAAGCAGAAAGTGCCTGAAATGTTACCGAATTACCGGAAGTCGGAAAGGATGCAGCAGTTCCAAAATAAATTAAAAAGTATGCTTTGCACAGCGTATAAGGGTGATGTCACAGCACAACGGGAATCTAACAGGGGAAGAGGTGAAAGTAATCCTCCTACCACGACCACGCCGGCAAGGACAGGACACTTTACAGACGTGTTGTTGATGGAGGATATGCAGAGCTTTTTAAGTCCTACGCATCGCCACAGCCCTTCGGGGTCCATCCTCAGAGAACGACCGACAGGTAGCAGACTACCTCGCCTTAACTGCAGATATCGACACTCTGAGGAGCGATGAACCCCTTGACTACTGGGTGTGCAGGCTTGACCTGTGGCCTGAGCTTTCCCAATTTGCGATAGAACTTCTGGCCTGCCCCGCTTCAAGTGTCCTGTCAGAAAGGACCTTCAGTGCAGCAGGAGGTATTGTCACTGAGAAGAGAAGTCGTCTAGGTCAAAAAAGTCTAGATTACCTCACCTTTATTAAGATGAATGAGGCATGGATCCCGAAGGGACTGACAGTGGGCGATACATTTGACTAAAAAAGGCCTGGTGATGAGATGAGCTGCCTTGGGCTAAAAATGGTCCACACGCTGCTGTATTTTATCTCTGCATGCCGGATGACTTGCATGACCTATCCGCCACCAACTAGGGTTCAAGCTGCAATGTTTTAGTGCACTTTCTGCCTGGAAAACATCAATTTTTCTGGCCGCTGCTACAGCAGCGGCTGCAACAATGCCTAGTTTTTCTGGCATGTGTACATGCCTAATTTTTCTGGCCTCTGGTGCTGCACTGTGGCTGCAAAAACAAAACAAAAAAAAAGGCACATGCATGTGTCAATTCCCCTTCGTGATCGTTACCTTTGTTGTGGTGAAGGGGCTTGCGTATCACAATGAAGCGACCACCTCTATGAGTGTGTTGGCAATGGCAATGTTGGCACACCCCAGATGATAAGGTCGTTGCTTTAATGTGAACAGACCAAAAGCGATCGGCTGGATAATTTTGCATAGAAAAAACATACATTTTCTTTGTGATCATCTAAGGTAATCATTAAAACCTACTAGGCCAACAATGGGCCCACACTGCAGAATCATTGTTTTCTGGGTCACGTAACTGTTACTGAACTACCTCAGCACGACCATAGACTTTGAAAAACCCCCATCGCCTGCAATCTCCCAAACGTGTGCACTAGCACAGTCATCACTACACCAAGATTGACGCATAGAGGAATAAAATTTATGTCATGAATATGTCAACTATTGACAACTCTTTGCGGTTGTCTAAAATCTATTCCATACACGTCCCCTGATAGGGGACGTAACAGGGATTAAACTGATATGAGTGGTGTGTTAAGTAGTACTATTCCTATCAGTTTAATCCCTGTTACGTCCCCTATATGGGGACGTGTATGGAATAGATTTTAGGAACCGGGAGATGGAAAAAGATGCTTGGTCGGTCCTCTTACTTCCAATTTGGGGCACTGCGCGTGCGCCGTGCAATATACTGTGCCACCAGATATGAGTGGTGTGTTAAGTAGTACTATTCCTATCTGGTGGCACAGTACATTGCACGGCGCACGCGCAGTGCCCCAAATTGGAAGTAAGAGGACCGACCAAGCATCTTTTTCCATCTCCCGGTTCCTAAAATCTATTCCATACACCGGGCCCGGATAGAGGACAAAACAGATATTAAACTGTTAAGAACAGATTTTTTTTAATTTAAACAAAAGAGGACAGCCTCTGCGGAGCTGGGTATTTTTTGCCGCGTTACTGAACGCTCATGCACAATGGCTGTAGGCTCATGCGTCCTTTTGCGGAGGTGACAAACCTGGTCAGTCAAACCCAAGGCAACATCATCGAGCTCATCCCATATGTGTTTTTTCTGGAGCGTGCCCTGCGAAGAGTGCTGGATCAGGCCGTAGATGAGCATGAAGAGGATGAGTTGTGGTCACCATCACCACCAGAAGCTGCCTTGTCGTCGTCGATTGCTGGACCTGCGGCAACGCAGAGAGAGGAGTCTGAAGAAGAGGAGTCAGAGGAGGAAGGTGGCTTTGAGGAGGTGGAAGACCCGCCACAGCAGGCGTCCCAGGGGGCTTGTTGTCACCTTTCGGGGACCCTTGATGTTGTACGTGGCTGGGTGGAGGAAGAGACCTTCAATGACACCAGTGAGGACAATGAACAGGACATGGCTAGCTTGGTATCCAACCTTGTGTAAATGGGGAGTTTGCGGTTGTGCAAATGGACTGTTTGCGGTGCGTTAAATGGGGAGTTTGGTCTGTCACTGTGAAGCGGGCGTAACCCTTGCACTACCTGATTGATACAACATCATACCTGATCGTATACACACACTGGATGTTTTAAATCACGTTATTCCAAACAATTTAGGAATGTTAGGTGATTTATGCCCTTTATGGATTAAAACCCGACTCTGCGTCAACTACGTAATTTTCCATGGGAGTTTTGCCATGGATCTCCCTCCGGCATGCCACAGTCCAGGTGTTATTCCCCTTGAAACAACTTTTCCATCACTATTGTGGCCAGAAAGAGTCCCTGTAGGTTTTAAAATTCGCCTGCCTATTGAAGTCTCTGGCGGTTCGCCTGTTCGCAAACATTTGCGAAAATTCACGTTCGCCGCTCGTGAACGGAAAATTTTATGCTCGCGACATCTTTAGTTAGGAGTAGTAGTCCTGTCTACTGCTACTCCTAGCATTTACTATGTACTTCTTTTAACTGCAACCCCTATGTACTGTAGCATAGGGGTTGCAGGTAATATAAGTACATAGTGCATGTTAGGAGTAGTATTTGTTTGTTCAACAATATGACCACCTGTCAAAATATTATTATTTTTTTTAGACCAACAAAAGAATTTGCTGCTAGCCAGCCATCAAAAATCCAGCCAGGCAGGCAGCCTTCCATTAAAATTGCAATGACAAGTAAGTATTATTTTCGTTGTTCTGTTCTTTAATTTAAAGTTCAAATATACAATAAAAAAATTTTTTATAAGCATATCTTCGTCATCGAGTGAGGGCGGGAGCTCTCCTCCTCGATCACGGCGCCACCAGGATGTGGTATGTAAAGTTCCTTAGCATTCCAAACTGTATATTGTGTTATTATTCTAATAATTGATTTTTTTTTTATAAGTCAGCATCTATGGAGGAGAGTTGTCCCGGTCAACCCAGAGGAACAGGGGAGGAGGAAGTCGGGGGTGGAGGAGAAACGGTTGGTTAATATTTTTGATTAAATATTATTATTTTAGGCATTGTATTATTTTTTTTTAGCCATCTCGTCCCGTTGCCAGTCAGAGAGGTCATCTACCATCTGCCAGAGGACGTCGTGGAGCACGCGGCGGTCGTGGTCGTGTGAGTATTGTAAAGTTATGGTTTTTATTGAAATTCTAATTTATCAAAGATTAAAGTTAAATTTTTTTCTATATATTTTTTTTCTTTCAGGGTTCCCAAATCTCCACCAGAACGCATAAGGAGGACGTCAAACGATTTTATATCGACAATGACCTCCTCATCCATGCGGTGGAGGAGCGTACACCGTTGTGGGACCACACCGACCGCCGCCACGCAGACCATCAGCGAACACGGCTCCTCTGGAACGAAATATGTGTGGCCATTCTGCCCAACTGGGACGACCTCAGAGAAAGGCAACAGGGGCAATGCCATAAGTACAGGGAGTGCAGAATTATTAGGCAAATGAGTATTTTGACCACATCATCCTCTTTATGCATGTTGTCTTACTCCAAGCTGTATAGGCTCGAAAGCCTACTACCAATTAAGCATATTAGGTGATGTGCATCTCTGTAATGAGAAGGGGTGTGGTCTAATGACATCAACACCCTATATCAGGTGTGCATAATTATTAGGCAACTTCCTTTCCTTTGGCAAAATGGGTCAAGAGAAGGACTTGACAGGCTCAGAAAAGTCAAAAATAGTGAGATATCTTGCAGAGGGATGCAGCACTCTTAAAATTGCAAAGCTTCTGAAGCGTGATCATCGAACAATCAAGCGTTTCATTCAAAATAGTCAACAGGGTCGCAAGAAGCGTGTGGAAAAACCAAGGCGCAAAATAACTGCCCATGAACTGAGAAAAGTCAAGCGTGCAGCTGCCAAGATGCCACTTGCCACCAGTTTGGCCATATTTCAGAGCTGCAACATCACTGGAGTGCCCAAAAGCACAAGGTGTGCAATACTCAGAGACATGGCCAAGGTAAGAAAGGCTGAAAGACGACCACCACTGAACAAGAGACACAAGCTGAAACGTCAAGACTGGGCCAAGAAATATCTCAAGACTGATTTTTCTAAGGTTTTATGGACTGATGAAATGAGAGTGAGTCTTGATGGGCCAGATGGATGGGCCCGTGGCTGGATTGGTAAAGGGCAGAGAGCTCCAGTCCGACTCAGACGCCAGCAAGGTGGAGGTGGAGTACTGGTTTGGGCTGGTATCATCAAAGATGAGCTTGTGGGGCCTTTTCGGGTTGAGGATGGAGTCAAGCTCAACTCCCAGTCCTACTGCCAGTTTCTGGAAGACACCTTCTTCAAGCAGTGGTACAGGAAGAAGTCTGCATCCTTCAAGAAAAACATGATTTTCATGCAGGACAATGCTCCATCACACGCATCCAAGTA
This sequence comes from Bufo bufo, assembly GCF_905171765.1. Lineage (NCBI taxonomy): Eukaryota > Metazoa > Chordata > Amphibia > Anura > Bufonidae > Bufo > Bufo bufo. The sequence continues at coordinate 365,236,674 of NC_053393.1, read as the reverse complement.
CTCCACAGCGTGGCTGGCAAGAAAGGGTATAAAAGAAGAAAATCTAATGACATGGCCTCCTTGTTCACCTGATCTGAACCCCATTGAGAACCTGTGGTCCATCATCAAATGTGAGATTTACAAGGAGGGAAAACAGTACACCTCTCTGAACAGTGTCTGGGAGGCTGTGGTTGCTGCTGCACGCAATGTTGATGGTGAACAGATCAAAACACTGACAGAATCCATGGATGGCAGGCTTTTGAGTGTCCTTGCAAAGAAAGGTGGCTATATTGGTCACTGATTTGTTTTTGTTTTGTTTTTGAATGTCAGAAATGTATATTTGTGAATGTTGAGATGTTATATTGGTTTCACTGGTAAAAATAAATAATTGAAATAGGTATATATTTGTTTTTTGTTAAGTTGCCTAATAATTATGGACAGTAATAGTCACTTGCACACACAGATATCCCCCTAAAATAGCTAAAACTAAAAACAAACTAAAAACTACTTCCAAAAATATTCAGCTTTGATATTAATGAGTTTTTTGGGTTCATTGAGAACATGGTTGTTGTTCATTAATAAAATTAATCCTCAAAAATACAACTTGCCTAATAATTCTGCACTCCCTGTATAAAGTATTTAATTTGTAGATAGCAGACATGTAAAAAATTTTTTTAGCAAAAGTGGTTTACAGTCTATTTTTTCTATCACCGCCACTGAAATTTTTTAGAATACAAAATATTTTTTTTCTTCTTGTGGCTGTTTCAATTAAATTGTAAACGAACTTTGATTAAACCACTGATTTTATAATATACATCCTTTTTTTATTTACTACTTTATAGGGGATACGATCATGGTTCGGTGGCGCTCAATCAGGGACCACTACAAGAAGGCCTTTAATGAGGAACTTTGGCGCCCGAGTGGGTCAGGAGGAACCTCGAGGCGGGAATACCGCTATTCTGCCGCCTTGGGGTTCCTACGAAGAACCCTAGAGATGCGAAGGTAAGATATATGGTTTCTATAGATTATGTCTTTTCAAACTAGGTGTATGGCCCAGGCAGACTGTCATTTGGCTCTCTGTCTTGGACATCCACATTGTATTTAGTGGAGTACAGATGAGCGATGCGTGCTTACGATTTTGCATTAGAAGTTGCTTTCCAAAAAAGGCTATACTGTACATAGACACTTCCTTGAAAATTTATTTAATACATGGCCTCTATCTATGTACAGTATGTTTATGTATTTTTTGGAATGCAACCTCCTATGTAGCTTCTGAAGTCTCTTTGCTCACCTCTATTCCAGAGTTTTTCCCATCAAAAAAAATTGCAAATTTTTTTTTCTTTGTTTTACAGAACATCAAGCAGCACTCTGGAGCCCGAAGTTCCACAGGAGGCGGTCCCTGAAGAGCAAGCCACCGCAGGTCCCTCTCGTCCTGCTCCTACTGCTGGTCAGGAACACCCGGTTTCCCAACCTGTTCCCCAACCTGTTCCCCGACCTGGGCCCTCTGGCGACGCAACAATGTCCACGATGGCTCCACTTTTTGAGGCCCTCATGCGTCGCCAGAGGTCAGGTAGGAGCCGCCAGGCGGACTACGAAGACCTCACAAGGCTCATGTATGAGTCCTTGGTGGGGATCATAAATAGGGTTGCATCTGTGGAGGATCATTTGCGTCGTCTTCAGGAGGGGGCAGTGTTGACAACACAAATGAGCCCGATGCTACCTATCGTTGTTACCTGCGCTGGAACGATTATCACCCGACCAGCAGTATGAGGCCAGAAGACAAATGAACAGCGTCTTGTGGCAACTGGCACACCGCCCTACAACCATTCCCCCACCCCAGCCCTATCCCCCATCCTTCACCTATCCCCCATCCCACACCTATCCCTCTTTACAGCCTCCACAGGTTCTGCATTCCCACCCTCCCCCTTCCCACAACCTACCCCCGTCCCAAATACCGAGCTCTTTTATCAACACTTTTCTTCTCCTTCTTACTATGCTCCTACCTCTTTCACCACTCCCTCTACTGTTGCTCGGGAAACTCCTTCTCATGCCCAATCCAGTCTTAATACTCCCTCTGTTCCACTTGCACCAACACGCACTTTGTTGTCCACAGTGGCAGAACAACAGGACAGAGTGGACCCAAACCAATCACTTCCCTCCACCCCCCACCATACCTTCCTTAAATTGTAAATATTTATTTTAATAATTTTATTGTTATTTAAAATAAATGTTATTTGTTATTTAAATCCAATGACTGTTTTATTTGCTTAATTTTTTTTTAAATCGATCTAAAAATATATATTTTTATACAATTTAAATCTCCCAGCACTAGCGGATCGACACAACTAATTGTCGCTCCTCCAGCGTTGGGAGATTGTGGAAAAGCTAGGTGTATAAGAGGCCAGACATAATCTCCCAGCACTGGCGGAGCGACACAACTATTCGCTCCTCTAGCGTGGGCAGATTTAAATCTACCAGCACCAGTGATGTGTCGCTCCTCTAGCGATTTAACCTCAGTCTCCATAACAGGCCTGATTAAATCCACCAGCGCTAGTGGAGCGACACAAGTATGTGTCGCTCCTCTAGCGTGGGCAGATTTAACCTCAGTCTTCATAACAGGCCTGATTAAATCTACCAGCGCCAGTGGAGCGACACAAGTATGTGTCGCTTCTCTAGCGTGTGGAGATTGAAAATGAGTCTCTATAAACATGCCTCACATAATATACAATCGCCAGTGGAGCGACGCAAGAATGTGTTTCTCCTCTATCGTGGGCACATAAATATATTTAAAAAAACTTTCCAGTAAGTTGAAAAACAATATTTATTGAACCAAAAATGCAATCGAAAACAAATACAACACACTGTAACCACCAACAAACGGGCAAACAAAATTAATCACAAAATGTTTATACAAATCGGTCCTGCCAGTCCACCCTTCCTGCTTCAGAGCAGAAATAATACGCAAAACAGTCTCTCATCCGTGAAACCGCTACACTTGACCGAGGGCCAAAACTTTGAATGTCTGCGATCTCGCTGTCCTCCGGTACCTGTTCCAAATTGAGTGGTTCTTTTTTAAGGAGGTAGTTGTGTAACACGACAGCAGACTTTACAACCTCGTCGACCGATTCAACCTTCATATGAATTGGTTTAGTAAAAATCCTCAATTTTGCTACCAAAATTCCAAATGTGCATTCAACCATTCTTCGAGCCCTGGTCAAGCGGTAGTTGTATGTGCGTTTTTTAAAATCTAATCCGCGGCTTGAATACGGTTTAACAAGATTTCCACACATTTGGAAGGCCTCATCACCAACCAATACAAATGGCATGGGTGGGCCATCAGTGCCTGGCAGTGGTTGAGGAAGAGGAAAATCAAATTGTCTCTTATATAGACTACGGCCCATATTAGAATTTTTAAATACCATAGAATCGTTGGTGCATCCATAGGCCCCTACGTCGACGGCAACAATACGATATTGTGCATCTGCGATTGCCATTAGGATTATCGAAAATTATTTCTTGTAGTTGTAAAACTCTGATCCGGTTCCTTGGGGCTTGAAAATCCGAATATGTTTCCCGTCTACCGCACCTATGCAGTTGGGAAACTGACAAACGTCCCAAAATCTTTCAGCTATTTCTGTCCAATGCTGTCTAGTTGGATGTGGTATAAATTCATCATGCAGTTGTTCCCACAAAACACAGCATGTCTCCTTCACAATTATGGAGACAGTTGATATGCGAAGGCGAAATTGAAAATGTAGTGAGCTGAAACTTTCTCTACTTGCCAGAAACATTAAAATTAAAAAAAATTAAGGTATTAAAAAGACTTTCAAAAAACATAATATACAAGGTATATCAATCGGACGCAATTGTATGGCACCTTTTTTTACATATTTTTGTTTGGTCAAGATTTTTTATGTGGCCAATATAATTTTTGGGAAAAATCAACGATAAAAGTTTGTTCTCCATGGTGACCAATATTCATCACAGTTCATTCTACATCTTTAATGACCATTATATGATTAAAACTTTTACATACAAGATGTACAATTCAAAATAATAATGCTGACCATCAATTGTGGCCAAAATTAGGCACTTTGTACAGTGATCCCAGAAAAACTGAGAAAATTTTGGTTCAAAAACTTTTATGGTTTCACACTACCAAAGAGCAGCTTTAAAAAATTTAGACAGAAATTAATTGGTACTATATGTAATAAGTATGTACAGTACTTTATCTTATGGTCAACAATAGGCGTTCTGCTGGGGAAACACAGCGGCGGAAAGTGGTGTCTTGTCTTTGAATGTGAGGTGACACAGGTTGTAAAAGATCATCAAAACTTTCTACCGTCATCTGTAAGTAGTTAAAAAAAAAATCAGGATAATCCCTCAATTCAGGAAACAGAGTTTCAAAAACTCCCCTTCTTACTCTTGCAGAGGTTATTGGATGCACCCAATAGCGACGCTTTCTACGCCGTCTGGCTCGAAGACGTCTTCTCCAGCGTGAAACCAGAATTAGAGCCTGAAATCCAAAACGAATATGGTCCGGCATCATCTTTGCAATCTGCTGAAGGAACTTCTGAGTGGTAAGTGACCTTCGGTTGTCTTTTAAAGCCACTGTAGTATTTGCTTTACAGATTGCATCTTTTTATCTCAAAAATTTGAATACCGGATCCGTCTTTCCGTTTAAAAACGGAAGAAAACGGAATAGACGGATCCGCTTTTACTGTCAACGGAATGAAACGGAATGACAGATCCGGCTTTAATTATTGTCGACGGAACGACGGATCCATTGCGTGAAAAATGTGTGTTTTGTCGGATCCGGCGGGCAATTCCGGCGGCGGAACTGCTTGCCGGATCAGTCTGCCGCAAGTGTGAAAGTAGCCTAAGGCTGTTTTATCTAGGCTCTGTATTTTGCCTTTTTTTTATATTATAATAAAAGTTATGTTTTAGGACATTGCCCTCAGTGATAGTTAACTTAAATTAGCAAGTGTCCTTCCCAATATTGATATTTTCAGTTACCCCCCTAGAATGGATCCCCCAATCCTATCAATTATTATGCAGAAAAGAGATGTATTGGATTTATCGCCTAAACACCCTTTCTCCCTTCGGCCTTAACGAATCTCTGGAACATACAAATTACTAGTCTGTTTGAGTCGCCTATATATATTTTTTTTTATTTCCATTTCCAGTACACTCGAGACTATCCAATAACCCCAACATATACTCATGCTCTTTTATGGATGTTTTATCTACCCTTATCTGAATATTTATACAGGGAGTGCAGAATTATTAGGCAAGTTGTATTTTTGAGGATTAATTTTATTATTGAACAACAACCATGTTCTCAATGAACCCAAAAAACTCATTAATATCAAAGCTGAATAAGTAGTTTTTAGTTTGTTTTTAGTTTTAGCTATTTTAGGGGGATATCTGTGTGTGCAGGTGACTATTACTGTGCATAATTATTAGGCAACTTAACAAAAAACAAATATATACCCATTTTAATTATTTATTTTTACCAGTGAAACCAATATAACATCTCAACATTCACAAATATACATTTCTGACATTCAAAAACAAAACAAAAACAAATCAGTGACCAATATAGCCACCTTTCTTTGCAAGGACACTCAAAAGCCTGCCATCCATGGATTCTGTCAGTGTTTTGATCTGTTCGCCATCAACATTGCGTGCAGCAGCAACCACAGCCTCCCAGACACTGTTCAGAGAGGTGTACTGTTTTCCCTCCTTGTAAATCTCACATTTGATGATGGACCACAGGTTCTCAATGGGGTTCAGATCAGATGAACAAGGAGGCCATGTCATTAGATTTTCTTCTTTTATACCCTTTCTTGCCAGCCACGCTGTGGAGTACTTGGACGCGTGTGATGGAGCATTGTCCTGCATGAAAATCATGTTTTTCTTGAAGGATGCAGACTTCTTCCTGTACCACTGCTTGAAGAAGGTGTCTTCCAGAAACTGGCAGTAGGACTGGGAGTTGAGCTTGACTCCATCCTCAACCCGAAAAGGCCCCACAAGCTCATCTTTGATGATACCAGCCCAAACCAGTACTCCACCTCCACCTTGCTGGCGTCTGAGTCGGACTGGAGCTCTCTGCCCTTTACCAATCCAGCCACGGGCCCATCCATCTGGCCCATCAAGACTCACTCTCATTTCATCAGTCCATAAAACCTTAGAAAAATCAGTCTTGAGATATTTCTTGGCCCAGTCTTGACGTTTCAGCTTGTGTGTCTTGTTCAGTGGTGGTTGTCTTTCAGCCTTTCTTACCTTGGCCATGTCTCTGAGTATTGCACACCTTGTGCTTTTGGGCACTCCAGTGATGTTGCAGCTCTGAAATATGGCCAAACTGGTGGCAAGTGGCATCTTGGCAGCTGCACGCTTGACTTTTCTCAGTTCATGGGCAGTTATTTTGCGCCTTGGTTTTTCCACACGCTTCTTGCGACCCTGTTGACTATTTTGAATGAAACGCTTGATTGTTCGATGATCACGCTTCAGAAGCTTTGCAATTTTAAGAGTGCTGCATCCCTCTGCAAGATATCTCACTATTTTTGACTTTTCTGAGCCTGTCAAGTCCTTCTTTTGACCCATTTTGCCAAAGGAAAGGAAGTTGCCTAATAATTATGCACACCTGATATAGGGTGTTGATGTCATTAGACCACACCCCTTCTCATTACAGAGATGCACATCACCTAATATGCTTAATTGGTAGTAGGCTTTCGAGCCTATACAGCTTGGAGTAAGACAACATGCATAAAGTGGATGATGTGGTCAAAATACTTATTTGCCTAATAATTCTGTACAGGGTGTATATATTTATGCACTCATACTCTCATATTTTATTTATCTTCTGATGAATATATTTTTTTTATTTATATAAAACGGCAACATGGGACTCTGATTGCCGTTCCTGTGTGCTCTATTCATCGGCAAACTGGAATTTGCCGTCCTACTTGCGTTCCTCTCTTCCAGCCCCCGCTCAGCTCCTCCATAGCCACCACTTCTTCCCTCCAACCTGGGGGCTCTCCAACACCCCCGTTAGATTTGATTATCACCAGTTTTTTTTTCAGCTAGGACCAGGCCAGCCACTACTACTAATATCACAATAATAAAAGATTTTAATATGCGTTCCACCTTGTAACGCACACTTCCGGTACCGGAAGTGATGTCACTTCTTCTACCTCCACCTCGTGCACTCGGGCAAGGTATGTCTTGTATGATGCTATTGCTGTCTATTTTGACTGCTCCTGAAGAAGTGGATGTAAGTGAACCCCCGAAACGTGTTGAGCCCACCTGAGATATTCAATAAAAGTAAACCACCAGAAGTAACACCTGTCATACTGCCGTATCTTTCCTGAGATACTACAAGCGCTCCTGGCGGGGAGGCTGATTCTATGGGTGTCTTGAGCTTTATCCCATAGACCTTCCTCCTCAGTGAAGGGAGTCAACAATTTATTCTTTGTTTTTAACCAGTCTTTTATTTGCATTTTAATCACAATTGTGGACTAGTTTCCATTCAGGTCAGAATCTCAAAGTTTACTGATCTATTGTATTGTTGCATGACTCCAATATACTCAGTATATCCACCCTGTTCCGAATTTTTACTTGACAGTGACATTTTGGAAACTGGCGCCTTTTTGGTGGCTGTGTTCTTTTTCTTTTCTGCACTTCAGCACCAGCACAAACATAAACCAAAATAAACACCTGCCCGTCTGGGCTGTACCTAATACATGTGTTGTCTCTATCTCACCTATAGAGCACAGTTCACAAACAGGGTATCAGGTACCGATACTCAGGTCAGTTCATCAGGCACAGTCCTACACAGGGGTGAGATCCGGCTTCACACAGCCTCGTGGCCGCTCAGCCCTCCTGGCTGAGACCACACAGAGCCTCTGCAGGCTTCCCCGTCTCTAGGGTCACTTCCTCTCCCCTGGACTCCTACACTGAGGGTTGGTTTATCACTCAGTGATTACAGCCAGCTGGCCACGCCTTTGGTGGAATAGGGGTGTGGACTGCAATATCCACCCACTCTACACCTCTCATATATGAGGCCTGTCACTGCCTCACAAGACCTAAAATGAAATAAACTGTGGAATCTAATGGCTGCAGTCGAAAAACCTCCTTTTAATATTCTATTACTTGGAAGATTGTGTTTGACGTCAAAATGTTTGTGATAAAGAGTAATTGTTGGGGTATATTCACATACAGCTGATTTAGTGCAGAAATTTACAGTTCTACACATTGCAATAATGTTTTGTTTTTCTTCGAGCATGTGCATGGTTAACAAACCCATTCAGATAGATGAAAGTGTCTTTTGTGCATGATATATGTTGTGTGTGAATATATGCTAAGAGGGTAGACCATGATGTACATTTCTATAAGGTTTATGTATATGTTACATGTAGAAGAGGAAAACTATTTGACTACTGTTATGTCTGCTGTCAAGTCTGCAGTGAAATTCTTGACACAGTCCACGTGTAACCCGTGGTTTTAGTATTGTTTTTCAGGCTAGTTCCACTAAATACAGTCAGGTCCATAAATATTGGGACATCAACACAATTCTAACATTTTTGGCTCTACAGGGAGTGCAGAATTATTAGGCAAGTTGTATTTTTGAGGATTAATTTTATTATTGAACAACAACCATGTTCTCAATGAACCCAAAAAACTCATTAATATCAAAGCTGAATATTTTTGGAAGTAGTTTTTAGTTTGTTTTTAGTTTTAGCTATTTTAGGGGGATATCTGTGTGTGCAGGTGACTATTACTGTACATAATTATTAGGCAACTTAACAAAAAACAAATATATACCCATTTCAATTATTTATTTTTACCAGTGAAACCAATATAACATCTCAACATTCACAAATATACATTTCTGACATTCAAAAACAAAACAAAAACAAATCAGTGACCAATATAGCCACCTTTCTTTGCAAGGACACTCAAAAGCCTGCCATCCATGGATTCTGTCAGTGTTTTGATCTGTTCACCATCAACATTGCGTGCAGCAGCAACCACAGCCTCCCAGACACTGTTCAGAGAGGTGTACTGTTTTCCCTCCTTGTAAATCTCACATTTGATGATGGACCACAGATTCTCAATGGGGTTCAGATCAGGTGAACAAGGAGGCCATGTCATTAGATTTCTTCTTTTATACCCTTTCTTGCCAGCCACGCTGTGGAGTACTTGGACGCGTGTGATGGAGCATTGTCCTGCATGAAAATCATGTTTTTCTTGAAGGATGCAGACTTCTTCCTGTACCACTGCTTGAAGAAGGTGTCTTCCAGAAACTGGCAGTAGGACTGGGAGTTGAGCTCGACTCCATCCTCAACCCGAAAAGGCCCCACAAGCTCATCTTTGATGATACCAGCCCAAACCAGTACTCCACCTCCACCTTGCTGGCGTCTGAGTCGGACTGGAGCTCTCTGCCCTTTACCAATCCAGCCACGGGCCCATCCATCTGGCCCATCAAGACTCACTCTCATTTCATCAGTCCATAAAACCTTAGAAAAATCAGTCTTGAGATATTTCTTGGCCCAGTCTTGACGTTTTAGCTTGTGTGTCTTGTTCAGTGGTGGTCGTCTTTCAGCCTTTCTTACCTTGGCCATGTCTCTGAGTATTGCACACCTTGTGCTTTTGGGCACTCCAGTGATGTTGCAGCTCTGAAATATGGCCAAACTGGTGGCAAGTGGCATCTTGGCAGCTGCACGCTTGACTTTTCTCAGTTCATGGGCAGTTATTTTGCGCCTTGGTTTTTCCACACGCTTCTTGCGACCCTGTTGACTATTTTGAATGAAACACTTGATTGTTCGATGATCACGCTTCAGAAGCTTTGCAATTTTAAGAGTGCTGCATCCCTCTGCAAGATATCTCACTATTTTTGACTTTTCTGAGCCTGTCAAGTCCTTCTTTTGACCCATTTTGCCAAAGGAAAGGAAGTTGCCTAATAATTATGCACACCTAATATAGGGTGTTGATGTCATTAGACCACACCCCTTCTCATTACAGAGATGCACATCACCTAATATGCTTAATTGGTAGTAGGCTTTCGAGCCTATACAGCTTGGAGTAAGACAACATGCATAAAGAGGAAGATGTGGTCAAAATACTCATTTGCCTAATAATTCTGCACGCAGTGTATACACCACCACAATGGATTTGAAATGAAACGAACAAGATTAGGTGCTTTAACTGCAGACTGTCAGCTTTAATTTGAGGGTATTTACATCCAAATCAGGTGAACGGTGTAGGAATTACAACAGTTTGTATATGTGCCTCCCACTTGTTAAGGGACCAAAGGTAATGGGACAGAATAATAATCATAAATCAAACTTAATACTTGGTTGCAAATCCTTTGCAGTCAATTACAGACTGAAGTCTAGAACGCATAGACATCTCTAGATGCTGGGTTTCATCCCTGGTGATGCTCTGCCAGGCCTCTACTGCAACTGTCTTCAGTTCCTGCTTGTTCTTGGGGCATTTTCCCTTCAGTTTTGTCTTCAGCAAGTGAAATGCATGCTCAATCGGATTTAGGTCAGGTGAATAACTTGGCCATTGCATAACATTCCACTTTTTTCCCTTAAAAAACTCTTTGGTTGGTTTTGCAGTATGCTTTGGGTCATCGTCCATCTGCACTGTGAAGCGCCGTCCAATGAGTTCTGAAGCATTTGGCTGAATATGAGCAGATAATATTGCCCGGAACACTTCAGAATTCATCCTGCTGCTTTTATCAGCAGTCACATAATCAATAAATACAAGAGAACCAGTTCCATTGGCAGCCATATATGCCCACGCCATGACACTACCACCACCATGCATTACTGATGAGGTGGTATGCATAGGATCATGAGCAGTTCCTTTCCTTCTCCATACTCTTCTCTTCCCATCACTCTGGTACAAGTTGATCTTGGTCTCATTTGTCCATAGGATGTTGTTCCAGAACTGTGAAGGCTTTTTTAGATGTCGTTTGGCAAACTCTAATCTGGCCTTCCTGTATTTGAGGCTCACCAATGGTTTATATCTTGTGGTGAACCCTCTGTATTTACTCTGGTGAAACCTTCTCTTGATTGTTGACTTTGACACACATACACCTACCTCCTGGAGAGTGTTCTTGATCTGGGCAATTTTTGTGAAGGGTGTTTTCTTCACCAGGGAAAGAATTCTTCGGTCATCCACCACAGTTATTTTCCGTGGTCTTCCGGGTCTTTTGGTGTTGCTGAGCTCACGGGTGCGTTCCTTCTTTTTAAGAATGTTCGAAACAGTTGTTTTGGCCAAGCCTAATGTTTTTGCTATCCCTCTGATGGGTTTGTTTTGTTTTTTCAGTCTAATGATGGCTTGCTTCACTGATAGTGACAGCTCTTTGGATCTCATCTTGAGAGTTGACAGCAACAGATTCCAAATGCAAATAGCACACTTGAAATGAACTCTGGACCTTTTATCTGCTCATTGTAATTGGGATAATGAGGGAATAACACACACCTGGCCATGGAACAGCTGAGAAGCCAATTGTCCCATTACTTTTGGTCCCTAAACAAGTGGGAGACACATATGCAAACTGTTGTAATTCATACATTGTTCACCTGATTTGGATGTAAATACCCTCAAATTAAAGCTGACAGTCTGCAGTTAAAGCACATCTTGTTCGTTTCATTTCAAATCCATTGTGGTGGTGTATAGAGCCAAAAATGTTAGAATTGTGTTGATATCCCAATATTTATGGACCTGACTGTATGTTTTAGGCTATGTGTGAACTTAAACCACCAGTCTTTGATATGTCTACAGAGATGACGACAGTGACCTGTAAAAGACTGGACAGTCTGTCCACTAATACAATGGTATTTTCTCCTAGTGCTTACGTCTCAAAGGCTTTGCTATTTAGTTAGTGATGGTATATATACACTGCTTGTACTTCTAACATCCCACACATTGCTGAGAAGACAGAGTGTTCCTGCTCCAGATTTTTTTGTGGATGTGATGACAAGCATGCTTGGAACTTCTATTAGATCTTCCTAATTTTTAATGACTAAACTGGTATTAAATGTCTTCTACATACTTTTCATATTTCAGTTTTTCATTTACCTCAATTTGTGGTCCGAACAGCTACACTGAAAAAATACATTGCAAAATTGAATTGTGAGCCATAGATAGAGATGCCCTATTAGTTGTCCTATTGTATTGTCCCTCTGTAGTTGCAATTCTTTATCTGGATTGAGTAGCCCATTCAAGAAGATAAGCACTTAGGCCTCTTGCACACGACCATATGGCTTTTTCAGTATTTTGCGGTCCGTTTTTAACGGATCAGTTTTTCTGGGTTTTTGTTTCAATAGTGTTTCCGTTCCGTTTTTCCGTTTGGTTTACGTTTGTGATCCATTTTTTGTGGATTGGAAACGGAAGCATACAATAATGTTTAAGCAGTACATAAAAAAATTGGGCTGGGCATAACATTTTCAATAGATGGTTCCGCAAAAACGGAACGGATATGGAAGACATATGGATGCATTCTGTATGCATTCAGTTTTTTTTCCCCGAACCATTGCGGGCAATAATAGGACATGTTTTATCTTTGAACGGAAATACGGAAACGGAATGCATACGGAGTACCTTCCGTTGTTTTTGCGGACCCATTGAAGTGAATGGTTCCGCATACAGACCGCAAACTGAACGGAAACGGGGAAAAAAATAATGTTCGTGTGCAAGAGGCCTTACATTGTGATTGTCACACTATAATAACAGTTGATTGTGGGTTGCAGCAGTGACTCCATACCCATATCCATTAATTGTCGAGGCAATTTTTCAAAAAAGATATGAAACCTGGACTTCCCTTTTAAGAAAAGATGTCCCTTTTGTGCTATATTACAGTTTCTTTAGCGATTTAATGATATACGTGTATTATGTGGTATTCTGTAATACTATATGCTGGCAACCACTCATAAACCTTATTTGCTCTCCCAGTTCTCATAACATTTACATTCTGCTGATGGTACATACCAATAGAGTGTCTACCTCATAACAGAATTTGGTATCCCTATAGCCACTTTACCAATTAACCAAATTGCTCCCACTCATGAAAGTTGCTATTTTTGATTCAATTTATATTAGTGTATCACTTACAGTAGTGTTGCCATTTTCACTTTATAGAGAAAATATAGAAATACAATACCACTATCAGACATGGCTTATGAAGAATTAGTTTTCCTCTCTTTTGCCAAGGAATGTGAACTAAAATGACATTTCAAGAGTCTGAAATCACTATTGCAGATAGCACATTCATATATCAGCCCTTGGAACATTAAAAACATTAAGAAGAACATTAAATCACTGCTACAAAAAGATGTGATTATTCATTGTTAGGCAATTTTTTTTAGAAAATGTGTGTCCAGTTTCCTTTTACAGTGTAACTAAATTGTATTAACCCCTTCCCGACATGTGACCTACTATTACGTCATGGAAGTCAGTGACTTCCCGCATTTTGACGTAATAGTACGGCTGTATCTGCCGGATTAACCCCTTCTATGGCGCTGACCGACATAGTAGTGGTTTACAGCGGGCAAAGGAGCGCATCGAGTCCCCGTGCTGCTGTGGCGGGGACCCGATGAGTGACAAGGCAGCCGGGTGCCGTGCAGAGGCTGCCCAATGCCTTGCACGGCATCTGGACCTTCTACGGGTGTCCAGGAGATCCAGCCTTAAGCTGGGTCTCCTAGGCAACCTGTTAGTGTATGACTCAGTGTCATACAGTAACAGGCAATGCATTACAATACAGATGTATTGTAAAGCATTGCAGAGGGGATCAGACCCCCAAAAGTTGAAGTCCCAGAGTGGGACAGAAATAAAGTGTAAAAAGAAAAGTGTTTTTAATAAATAAAAAAAAAAGAAAGTTTCAAGTAAAAATAAAAAAACGCCCCTTTCCCCAGATTTTATAGAAAAAAAAAGGAAAAACAAATATATTAGGTCTGTAACGACCGGCTCTATAAATATATCACATGATCCACCCCATCCGATAAACACCATAAAAAATAAAAACTGTGTCAAAAAAAGCCATTTTTGTCACCTTACATCACAAAAAGTGCTACACCAAGCGATCAAAAAGGCGTATGTTGAACAAAATGCTACCAATAAAACAGTCACCTCATCCCGCAAAAAATGAGACCCTACCTGAGACAATTAGTAAAAAAAATAAAAAAGCTTTGACTCTCAGACAATAGAGACACTAAAATATGATATTTTTTTCCTTTAAAACTGCTATTATTGTGCTAAAGTGAAAAAAAAAAAAGTAGACATATTAGGTATTTCCGCGTCCGTAACAACCTGCTCTATAAAATATTACATGACCTAACCCCTCAGGTGAACACCGTAAAAAATAAAAACAGTGCCAAAAAAGCCATTTTTTGTCACCTTACATCACAAAAATTGCAACACCAAGCTATCAAAAAGGCTTATGCCCCCCAAAATAGTACCAAACCGTCCCCTACTCCCACGAAAAATGAGACCCTACCTAAGACAATCGGTCAAAAAATAAAAAAATCTTTGGCTCTCAGACTATGGAAACACTAAAACATAATTTTTTGGTTTAAAAATTGCTATTGTGTAAAACTTAAATAAATAAGAAAAAGTATACATATTAGGTATTGCCACTTCTGTAATGGTCTGCTCTATAAAAATATCAGATGACCTAACCCCTAGGTGAACGCTGTAAAAATAAATAAATACATTTTTGGGTCACCTTTCCCCATAAAGTGTAATAATGAATGATCACAAAAGCATATGTACCCAAAAATGGTACCATTAAAACTGGCACCTTATCCCCTAGTTTCCAAAATGGGGTCACTTTTTGGGAGTTTCTACTATAAGGGTGCATCAGGGATGCTTCAAATGGGACATGGCATTTAAAAACCAGTCCAGCAAAATCTGCCTTCTAAAAACCATGTGGCGTTCCTTTTCTGCTGCACCCTGCCGTGTGCCCTTACATCAGTTTTCGACCACATGTGGGGTGTTTCTGTAAACCGCAGAATCGGGGTAATAAATATTGAGTTTTATTTAGCTGTTAACCCTTGATGTGTTAAAGAAAAACATGAATTAAAATGGAAAATCTGCTAAAAAAGTGAAATTTTGAAATTTCATCTCCATTTTCCTTTAATTCTTGTGGAACACCTAAAGGATTAACAAAGTTTGTAAAATCAGTTTTGAGTAACTTGAGGGGTGTAGTTTCTAGAATGGGGTCATTTATGGGGTCTTTCTACTCTGTAAGCCCCACAAAGTGACTTCGGACCTGAAATGGTCCTTAACCCCTTTACCACTTCAGCCCCCCTAGCTTAAACACCCTTAATGACCAGACCACTTTTTACACTTCTGCACTACACTACTTAAACCGTTTATTGCTCGGTCATGCAACTTACCACCCAAATGAATTTTACCTCCTTTTCTTCTCACTAATAGAGCTTTCATTTGGTGGTATTTCATTGCTGCTGACATTTTTACTTTTTTTGTTATTAATCGAAATTTTGCGTTTTTTTGCAAAAAAATGACATTTTTCACTTTCAGTTGTAAAATTTTGCAAAAAAAACGACATCCATATATTAATTTTTCTCTAAATTTGACTAAATGTCTTTGATAAAAAAAAATGTTTCGGTAAAAAAAAAATGGTTTGGGTAAAAGTTATAGCGTTTACAAACTATGGTACAAAAATGTGAATTTCCGCTTTTTGAAGCAGCTCTGACTTTCTGAGTACCTGTCATGTTTCCTGAGGTTCTACAATGGCCAGACAGTAGAAAAACCCCACAAATGACCCCATTTCGGAAAGTAGACACCCTAAGGTATTCGCTGATGGGCATAGTGAGTTCATAGAACTTTTTATTTTTTGTCACAAGTCAGCGGAAAATGATGATTCTTTTATTTTTTATTTTTTTCTTACAAAGTCTCATATTCCACTAACTTGTGACAAAAAATAAAAACTTCCATGAACTCACTATGCCCATCACGAAATACCTTGGGGTGTCTTCTTTCCAAAATGGGGTCACTTGTGGGGTAGTTATACTGCCCTGGCATTTTAGGGGCCCAAATGCATGCGAAGTAGTTTGAAATCAAAATCTGTAAAAAATGGCCTGTGAAATCTGAAAGGTGCTCTTTGGAATGTGGGCCCCTTTGCCCACCTAGGCTGCAAAAAAGTGTCACACATCTGGTATTGCCGTACTCAGGAGAAGTTGGGCAATGTGTTTTGGGGTGTCATTTTACATATACCCATGCTGGGTGTGAGAAATATCTTGGCAAAAGACAACTTTTCCCATTTTTTTATACAAAGTTGGCATTTGACCAAGATATTTATCTCACCCAGCATGGGTATATGTAAAATGACACCCCAAAACACATTGCCCAACTTCTCCTGAGTACGGTAATACCACATGTGTGACACTTTTTTGCAGCCTAGGTGGGCAAAGGGGCCCACATTCCAAAGAGCACCTTTAGGATTTCACAGGTCATTTTTTACACATTTTGATTTCCAACTACTTACCACACATTAGGGCCCCTAGAATGCCAGGGCAGTATAACTACCCCACAAGTGACCCCATTTTGGAAAGACGACACCCCAAGGTATTCCGTGAGGGGCATGGCGAGTTCCTAGAATTTTTAATTTTTTGTCACAAGTCAGCGGAAAATGATTATTCTTTTTTTTTCTTTTCTTTTTTTACAAAGTCTCATATTCCACTAACTTGTGACAAAAAATAAAAACTTCCATGAACTCACTATGCCCATCACGAAATACCTTGGGGTTTCTTCTTTCCAAAATGGGGTCACTTGTGGGGTAGTTATACTGCCCTGGCATTCTAGGGGCCCTAATGTGTGGTAAGTAGTTTGAAATCAAAATATGTAAAAAATGACCTGTGAAATCCTAAAGGTGCTCTTTGGAATTTGGGCCCGTTTGCCCACCTAGGCTGCAAAAAAGTGTCACACATGTGGTATTGCCCTACTCAGGAGAAGTTGGGCAATGTGTTTTGGGGTGTCATTTTACATATACCCATGCTGGGTGAGATAAATATCTTGGTCAATTGCCAACTTTGTATAAAAAAATAGGGAAAGTTGTCTTTTGCTAAGATATTTCTCTCACCCAGCATGGGTATATGTAAAATGACACCCCAAAACACATTCCCCAACTTCTCCTGAGTACGGCAATACCAAATGTGTGACACTTTTTTGCAGCCTAGGTGGGCAAAGGGGCCCACATTCCAAAGAGCACCTTTCGGATTTCACCGGCCATTTTTTACAGATTTTGATTTCAAACTACTTCGCACGCATTTGGGCCCCTAAAATGTCAGGGCAGTATAACTACCCCACAAGTGACCCATTTTGGAAAGAAGGCACCCCAAGGTATTTCGTGATGGGCATAGTGAGTTCATGGAAGTTTTTATTTTTTGTCACAAGTTAGTGGAATATGAGACTTTGTAAGAAAAAAATAAAAAGAAAAAAATCATCATTTTCCGCTAACTTGTGACAAAAATAAAAAATTCTAGGAACTCGCCATGCCCCTCACGGAATACCTTGGGGTGTCTTCTTTCCAAAATGGGGTCACTTGTGGGGTAGTTATACTGCCCTGGCATTCTAGGGGCCCTAATGTGTGGTAAGTAGTTTGAAATCAAAATATGTAAAAAATGACCTGTGAAATCCTAAAGGTGCTCTTTGGAATGTGGGCCCCTTTGCCCACCTAGACTGCAAAAAAGTGTCACACATGTGGTATTGCCGTACTCAGGAGAAAATGGGCAATGTGTTTTGGGGTGTCATTTTACATATACCCATGCTGGGTGAGATAAATATCTCGGCAAAAGACACCTTTTCCAATTTTTTTATACAAAGTTGGCATTTGACCGAGATATTTCTCTCACCCAGCATGGGTATATGTAAAATGACACCCCAAAACACATTCCCCAACTTCTCCTGAGTACGGCGATACCACATGTGTGACACTTTTTTGCAGCCTAGATGCGCAAAGGGGCCCACATTCCTTTTAGGAGGGCATTTTTAGACATTTGGATCCCAGACTTCTTCTCATGCTTTAGGGCCCCTAAAATGCCAGGGCAGTATAACTACCCCACATGTGACCCCATTTTGGAAAGAAGACACCCCAAGGTATTCAATGAGGGGCATGGCGAGTTCATAGAATTTTTTTTTTTTGCCACAAGTTAGTGGAAATTGATTTATTTATTTTTTTCTCACAAAGTCTCCCTTTCCGCTAACTTGGGACAAAAATTTCAATCTTTCATGGACTCAATATGCCCCTCAGCGAATACCTTGGGGTGTCTAATTTCCGAAATGGGGTCACATTTGGGGTATTTATACTGCCCTGGCATTTTAGGGGCCCTAAAGCGTGAGAAGAAGTCTGGAATATAAATGTCGAAAAAATTTTACACATTTGGATTCCGTGAGGGGTATGGTGAGTTCATGTGAGATTTTATTTTTTGACACAAGTTAGTGGAATATGAGACTTTGTAAGAAAAAATTCCACTAACTTGGGCCAAAAAAATGTCTGAATGGAGCCTTACAGGGGGGTATTCAATGACAGGGGGGTGATCAGGGAGTGTATATGGGGTTATCACCCCCCTGTCATTGATCACCCCCCTGTAAGGCTCCATTCAGATGTCCGTATGTGTTTTGCGGATCCGATCCATGTATCCGTGGATCCGTAAAAAACATACGGACGTCTGAATGGAGCCTTACAGGGGGGTGATCAATGACAGGGGGGTGATCAATGACAGGGGGGTGATCAGGGAGTCTATATGGGGTGATCACCCCCGTCATTGATCACCCCCCTGTAAGGCTCCATTCAGATGTCCGTATGTGTTTTGCGGATCCGATCCATGTATCAGTGGATCCGTAAAAAACATACGGACATCTGAATGAAGCCTTACAAGGGGGTGATCAATGACAGGGGGTGATCAATGACAGGGGGGTGATCAGGGAGTCTATATGGGGTGATCAGGGGTTAATAAGGGGTTAATAAGTGACAGGGGGGGGTGTAGTGAAGTGGTGTTTGGTGCTACTTATTACTGAGCTGCCTGTATCCTCTGGTGGTCAATCCTAGCAAAGGGGACCACCAGAGGACCAGGTAGCAGGTATATTAGACGCTGTTATCAAAACAGCGTCTAATATACCTGTTAGGGGTTAAAAAAATCGCATCTCCAGCCTGCCAGCGAACGATCGCCGCTGGCAGGCTGGAGATCCACTCGCTTACCTTCCGATCCTGTGAACGCGCGCGCCTGTGTGCGCGCATTCACAGGAAATCTCGCCTCTCGCGAGAGGACGCGTATATGCGTCCACCCAGAATAGCAGGGCCGCCGCCAGGACGCAATCCTGCGTACGGCGGTCCTGAGGCGGTTAAGGACTCAGCCCTATTTCACCTTAAGGACTTGGCCATTTTTTGCAAATCTGACCAGTGTCACTTTAAGTGCTGATAACTTTAAAATGCTTTGACTTACCCAGGCCGTTCTGAAATAGTTTTTTTGTCACATATTGTACTTCATGACACTGCTTAAATTGGGTCAAAAAAGTTTGCACAAAAAATTACAAAATTTACCCAACATTTTGAAAAATGTGCAAATTTCAAAGTTTCAGTTTCTCTACTTCTGTAATACATAGTAATACCCCCAAAAATTGTGATGACTTTACATTCCCCATATGTCTACTTCATGTTTGTATTATTTTGGGAATGCCATTTTATTTTTTGGGGATGTTACATAGCTTAGAAGTTTAGAAGCAAATTTTTAAATTTTTCAGAAATTTTCCAAATCCCACTTTTTATGGACCAGTTCAGGTCTGAAGTCACTTTGTGAGGCTTACGTAATAGAAACAACACAAAAATGACCCCATTTTAGAAACTACACCCTCAAGGTATTCAAAACTGATTTCACAAACTTAGTTGACCCTTTAGGTCTTCCACAAGACTTCATGGCAAATGGACATAAAATTTAAGAATTTTGATTTTTGGGAAAATTATCCAATATAATAAATTTTTTCCAGGAAGAAAGCAAGGGTTAACTGCCAAACAAAACTCAATATGGGTTGCCCTGATTCTGTAGTTTGCAGAAACACCCCATATGTGGTCGTAAACTACTGTTTGGCCAAACGGGAGGACATAGAAGGAGGGGAAGCCATATGGTTTTTGCAAGGCAGATTTTGCAGGACTGTTTTTGTTTATACCATGTCCCATTTCAAGCCCCCCGTTGCACCCCTAGAATAGAAATTTCAAAAAAGTGACTCCATCTAAGAAAGTACACCCCTCAAGGTATTCAAAGCTGGGTTTACAAACTTTGTTAACCCTTTAGGTGTTCCACAAGAGTTAATGGCAGATGGAGAAACAATTTTGGAATTTAAATTTTTTGGAAAATGTTTCATTTTAACTCATTTTTTCCAGTAATAAAGTAAGGGTTAACTGCCAAACAAAACTCAATATGGGTTGCCCTGATTCTGTAGTTTTCAAAAACACCCCATATGTGGTCCTAAACTACTGTTTGGCCAAACGGGAGGACATAGAAGGAGGGGAACGCCATATGGGTTTTGGAAGGCAGATTTTGCAGGACTGGTATTGTTTATACCATATCCCATTTCAAGCCCCCCGTTGCACCCCTAGAATAGAAATTCCAAAAAAGTGACTCCATCTAAGAAAGTACACACCTCAAGGTATTCAAAACTGGGTTTACAAACTGTGTTAACCCTTTAGGTGTTCCACAAGAGTTAATGGCAGATGGAGAAACAATTTTGGAATTTCTATTTTTTGGAAAATTTTCCATTTTAACCCTTACTTTATTACTGGAAAAAATGGGTTAACAGCCAAACAAAACTCAATATGGGTTGCCCTGATTCTGTAGTTTGCAGAAACACCCCATATGTGGTCGTAAACTACTGTTTGGCTAAACGGCAGGATATAGAAGAAGGGGAACGCCATTTGGTTTTTGGAAGGCAGATTTTGCTGGACTGGTTTATTTACACCATTTACCCTTTCAAGCCCCCTGATGCACCCCTAGAGTAGAAACTCCATAAAAGTGACCCCATCTAGGAAACTACGGGATAAGGTGGTTGTTGTTTTGGGACTATTTTAGGGTAAATATGATTTTTGGTTGCTCTATATTACACTTTTTTGAGGCAAGGTAACAATTTAAATTCTAAAATTGTTTCTACATTCGCTATTTAGTTTTGTGGAACACCTAAAGGGTTAACAAAGTTTGTAAAGTAACTTTTGAATACCTTGAGGGGTGTAGTTTCTTAGATGGGGTCACATTTTTTTGGAGTTTCTAGTCTAGGCTACATCAGGGGGGCTTCTAATGGGACATGGTGTAAATAAACCAGTCCATCAAAATCTGCCTTCCAGAAACCATATGGCGTTCCCTTCGTTCTATGCCCTGCCGTGTGGCTATATAGCCATTTTACGACCACATATGGGGTGTTTCTGCAAACTACAGAATCAGGGCAATAAATATTTAGTTTTGTTTGGCTGTTAACCCTTGCTTTATTACCGGAAAAAGAGGATTCAAATGGAAATTCTGCCAAAAAATTGGTGTTTTGGCACCGTTTTTATTTTATATTTTTAACGCTGTTCATCCGAGGGGTTTGGTCAAATGTTATTTTTATAGGGCAGATTCTTACGGACGCGGCGATACCTAATATGTCTACATTTTAAAATGTATTTAGATTTTACACTATATTATCATTTTAGGAACCCAACAAAAATTATTTTAGTATCTCGATAGCCTGGGAGCTAAAGTTTTTTGTTTTTTTGTTGGGCGACTATCTAATGTAGGGGCTCATTTTTTGCGGGATGAGATAGCGGTTTTATTGGCACTAATTGGGGGTGTATATGACATTTTGATCGCTCGCTATTACACTTTTTGTGATGTTAGGTGACAAAAAATTGCATTTTTTTACACGTTTTTTTTTTTAACGCTGTTCATCCAGGGGGGTTGGGTTAAATGTTATTTTTATAGAGAAGATTTTTATGGACGCGGCGATGCCCAATATGTATGGCTCTCAGACTTTGGAGACACTAAGCAGGCATCCTCAAACTGCGGCCCTCCAGATGTAAAACTACAATTCCCACCATGCCCTGCTGATGGCTGTAGGTTGTCTGGGCATGCTGGGAGATATAGTTTTACTACATCTGGAGGGCCGCAGTTTGAGGATGCCTGCACTAAAACAAATATTTTTGTGGAAAAAAATTGTTTCCGTGTCTCCAAAGTCTGAGAGCCATAGTTTTTTATGTTCTCTAGGGGACTGTTGGGGATTATAAAAATTTAGTACTCCATGGAAGTGTGATACTCCCTGAAGCAATCGATAACGCAGAGGCCCGGATGATCGGGGCAAGTGTCACATTGAGTGGTGGTGTCCTTCCGTATCCCCCTCCTGTGACACACTCTGCACTTTTTTGGGTTCGTCCCTTCTTTCCAGTATGGGGGACCACACCTGGAAAATGTTGGCCAGGGACGATCCGGGCGCCTCCAATTCCCGAGGTACTCCGGCCTGCTCTTTCCCTGTCTGAAAAGATCAGGTTCTTGAGGACTGCCTCATAGAATTGGAGGAATGTCCCTGTGCTGCCAGCACTTCGGAATAGTACAAAAGCGTTGTACAAGGCAACCTGTACCAAGTAGACCGCAACTTTTTTGTACCATGCCCGGGTTTTGCGCATGGCATTATATGGCTTGAGGACTTGATCAGAGAGATCAACTCCTCCCATATACCGATTGTAGTCGACGATACAATCGGGCTTGAGGACCGTTGCCGCGGTACCTCGCACAGGGACAGGGGTGATGCTGTTACCGTGGATTGTGGACAGTATAAGGACATCCCTCCTGTCCTTATACCTGACTAGCAACAGGTTTCCACTGGTAAGGGCACGGGTCTCACCCCTGGGGATAGGTACCTAGGTAGGGAGGCCGCGTTGATTTTTCCGCACGGTCCCACAAGCGGACGTGGATCTGGCGGCAAGGGACCTGAACAAGGGAATGCTAGTATAAAAGTTATCCACGTACAAGTGGTAACCCTTATCTAGCAGTGGGTACATAAGGTCCCACACGAGTTTCCCGCTAACACCCAGAGTGGGGGGACATTCTGGGGGTTCAATATGGGAATCTCGCCCCTCGTACACACAAAATTTGTGTGTACCCTGAGGTACTCTCACAAATTTTGTACATTTTCACGCCATACCTCGCCCGCTTAGTGGGAATGTAATGGCGGAAACTGAGTCTCCCCTTGAACACAACGAGAGACTCATCAACCGCGACCTCCCTTCCAGGTACGTAGGCCTGCGCAAATTTGGCCCCAAAGTGATCGATGACTGGCCGTATCTTATACAGACGGTCATGGGAAGAATCACCTCGGGGGGGACGACAGGCTGCATTATCTGAATAATGCAGACACTTCCGGATGGCCTCAAACCGGGGGCGTGTCATGGCCATACTGTAGAGTGGGGTCTGTAGAGGACGTCCCCACTCCAGTATTGTCTGACACTGGGTTTTTGCACTAGACCCATGTGCAGCACGAGGCCCCAAAACGTCCTCATCTCGGCTGCACTGACCGGCGTCCAGCCACCGGGTCTAGCCAAAAAGGAGCCCGGGTGCTGAGCAACGAACTGTTGGGCGTACAGGTGTCACGGATGGTGTACAGGAAACAAGACAATGCAATAATATCAATGACTCACTGGATCCACAACTAAGGAACAAAAGGGAGACCCCTGCATGAGACCTGCCACTCTCCCTGACTGCTCAGCCTATGCGAACACCCCAAAGGTGGATGGGCGCATATCCACGTACCTCGGCTATCTAATACCTGAAGACCCTACAATAGTGAGGGGAAACGACCACCGGCTCCCTACACTAGACACGGAGGGAGTCAGGGTCTCCTGAAATCCAGCAGACAGAAAATCACAAATAAAGGAACAGCACTTATCTTGCAGAGGACTGGGAAATAGGAACAGCATGCACACACACTCCAGGAAGTTGTATAAGCCGCACACTACTGCATTATGGGGAGGAACTTAAAGGGAAGCAATCAGTCCAACTGCATGACAGCTGAGATAGACTAACGAGATGAGGAACTGAAACCAAAACAAAGAAACTCAAGGAGGAGGATCTGGAAGGCTCCTGTCAGAGCTTCTCAGCTGTCTGGTTGTGACAGTACCCCTCCCTCTACGAGTGGACTCCGGACACTCAGAGCCCACCTTCTCAGGATGGGACCTATGGAAAGCCCTGATGAGACGAGTGGCCTTAATGTCCGTCACTGGGACCCACATCCTCTCCTCAGGACCATAACCCTCCCAATGAACGAGGTACTGGAGGGAACCGCGGACAAGACGAGAATCCACAATCCTAGAGACCTGAAATTCAAGATTTCCATCAACCATAATCGGAGGAGGAGGCAAAGGCGAGGGTACAATAGGTTGAACATAAGGTTTCAATAAGGACTTATGAAAAACATTATGGATCTTCCAAGTCTGAGGAAGATCAAGACGGTAGGCAACAGGATTGATAACAGACAGGATCTTGTAAGGCCCAATAAACCTAGGACCCAACTTCCAGGAGGGAACCTTCAATTTGATATTTTTGGTAGACAACCACACTAGATCACCAACATTCAGGTCCGGACCAGGCACACGTCTCTTATCTGCCACACGCTTATATCTCTCACTCATGCTCTTTAGATTATCCTGAATCTTTTGCCAAATAGATGACAAAGACGAGGAGAATCTGTCCTCATCAGGTAAACCAGAAGACCCCTCTCCCGAGAAAGTCCCAAACTGCGGATGAAACCCATATGCACCAAAAAATGGTGACTTATCAGAGGACTCCTGACGACGGTTATTTAAAGCAAACTCAGCAAGGGGCAAAAAAGAACACCAATCCTCCTGATTCTCCGCCACAAAACAGCGCAGATATGTCTCCAGATTCTGATTGACGCGCTCTGTCTGGCCATTCGACTGCGGGTGGAAAGCAGAAGAGAATGACAACCGAACCCCCAAGCGAGAACAGAAAGCCTTCCAGAATCTGGAAACAAACTGCGTGCCCCTATCAGAGACTATGTCTGAAGGAATACCATGCAATTTGACAATGTGGTCAATAAATGCCTGCGCCAGCCTCTTAGCATTGGGCAAACCAGGAAAAGGGATGAAATGCACCATTTTGCTAAAACGGTCCACCACCACCAGAATCACAGTCTTCCCCGAGGAACGAGGCAAGTCCGTTATGAAGTCCATGGACAGATGTGTCCAAGGACGGGAAGGAATGGGTAAGGGAAGGAGAGGACCTGATGGCCGTGAATGAGGGACTTTGGCACGAGCGCAAGTCTCGCAAGCTGCCACAAAACCCTCAACCGACTTACGAAGCGCAGGCCACCAGAATCTCCGAGCGATGAGATCCAGTGTGGCTCTTGCCCCCAGGTGCCCAGCAAGGACCGTATCGTGGTGTTCCTTAAAAATCTTGTGTCTCAAAGCGAGAGGCACAAACAACCTCCCAGGAGGACACAGATCAGGAGCCTCTGACTGGGCCGCCTGAACCTCTGCCTCCAATTCAGGAAAAAGAGCAGAGACCACCACACCTTCAGCCAAAATGGGACCCGGGTCTTCAAAATTCCCACCTCCCGGAAAACAACGTGACAGGGCATCTGCCTTCACATTCTTAACCCCAGGGCGGAACGTGACAACAAAATTAAACCTTGAAAAGAACAAAGACCATCTGGCCTGTCTCGGGTTCAGATGCTTGGCTGACTCCAAGTAGGCCAGATTTTTATGGTCAGTAAACACGGTAATAGGGTGTCTGGCTCCCTCTAGCCAATGGCGCCATTCCTCAAAAGCCAACTTGATGGCCAACAATTCCCTATCTCCCACATCATAATTTCTCTCTGCGGAGGAGAGTTTCTTCGAGAAAAAGGCACACGGTTGCCATTTGGCAGGAGAGGAACCCTGAGACAAGACCGCACCCACCCCTACCTCAGAAGCATCAACCTCAACTATGAAGGGTAACGAAATATCAGGTTGTACCAGGATGGGAGCGGAAGCAAAACTCTCCTTGATATTAGAAAAGGCCTTACGCGCCTCTACCGACCAGGAAGAAAAATCTACCCCCTTTCTGGTCATATCAGTGAGTGGTTTAACAACAGAGGAATAATTCAAAATAAATTTCCTGTAATGATTGGCAAAGCCCAAAAAACGCATCAGCGCCTTCTGATTCTCAGGAAGCTCCCACTCAAGCACAGTACGGACCTTCTCGGGGTCCATGCGAAAACCAGAAGCGGAGAGAAGAAACCCCAGAAATTGAATTTCTGGAACCGCAAACACACATTTTTCCAGTTTCGCGTATAATTTATTCTCCCGCAGGATGAGCAAGACCTGATGTAAGTGTTCCTTATGAGTCTTGAAATCAGGAGAAAAAATCAAAATGTCATCCAAATACACTAATACAAATTTTCCCATTAAATGATAAAAAATGCTGTTCACGAAATGCTGAAAAACGGCTGGGGCATTCATCAATCCATAAGGCATAACCAAATTCTCAAAATGGCCCTCAGGGGTATTGAAAGCAGTCTTCCATTCGTCTCCTTCTCTGACCCTGACCAGGTTGTATGCCCCTCTTAGGTCTAATTTGGAAAAGACTTTAGCCCCAACAACCTGGTTAAACAGGTCCGGGATCAGAGGAAGCGGATAAGGGTCACGAATAGTGATACTGTTCAGCTCCCTGAAATCCAGACAAGGTCTTAAAGAACCATCTTTTTTCTTAACAAAGAAAAAACCAGCGGCAACAGGTGACTTCGAGGGTCGTATGTGTCCTTTTCTCAGACTCTCAGAGATATAAGCACGCATAGCGACCCTCTCAGGTTGGGAAAGATTGTATAAACGAGATTTAGGCAGCTTGGCGCCTGCAATGAGATTAATAGGGCAATCGTACTCCCTGTGCGGAGGCAAATCCTGAACTCCACTCTCAGAGAAGACATCCGAAAATTCAGACAGGAAAGGTGGTACAGTCTTAGTAGAAACTTCAGAAACAGATGTCATGAGGCAATTCTCTCTACAAAAGTCACTCCAACCATTTATTTGCCTCGCTTGCCAATCAATGGTGGGGTTATGTTTAGTGAGCCAGGGTAGCCCCAACACTAGAGGAGTAGGCAAACCGCTAAGGACGAAACATGACACATCCTCAACATGAGCATCACTCACAATTAAACGGATATTGTGAACTATGCCCTTTAATGATTTCTGAGAAAGTGGAGCGGAATCAATAGCAAATACAGGAATATCCTTTCCCAAAGTGCATACCTGGAAACCATGAGTTATTGCAAATTGATTATCAATGAGATTGACAGCTGCTCCACTATCCACAAAAATCTCACAAAAAATGTTCTTACTCTCTAGCGCCACCCTAGCAGGCAGGACAAAACGGGAACTACAAGCAAACGGAAAACCTTCAATTTCCGCCTCAACCCTGCCAATAGTAACAGACGGAACATTTTTAAAAGATTTTTTCCTTTTTGTTTCTTTATTACTCCCAGAAGACTGCCTGAATCTCCTAGAGGGACAAACATTTGCCAAATGATTTATACCTCCACAACAAAAACAAATCCTCCCATGCGGGCTGAATCTTCTATTGTCAGAGGCAATCAACCCCAGCTGCATGGGCTCCTGCTCAGAAGGGGCTGACAGCGACTGAGACCCCTGCGCACAGAATGAGACTGCTGCACTGTCCCGGGACTGAGTATGACAGGAAGGAGAGATCTCTCCTCTCTCTCTAAGACGCCTGTCAATACGAATGGCCTGAGACATAGCAGAATCCAAGGAGGTAGGTCTTTCATGAAAGGCAAATGCATCTTTCAATCCCTCTGAAAGACCATGGCAAAATTGACTTCGGAGTGCAGCATCATTCCAACCAGTATCAGCTGCCCATCTCCGAAATTCTGAGCAGTATATCTCTGCGGATTGTTTACCCTGGCATAACAGACGTAGTCTAGACTCAGCCAGAGCAATACGATCCGGATCATCATATATCTGACCCAGGGCTAAAAAGAATTCATCCACTGAACGGAGACGTGCCCCCTCCGGCAGCGAAAAGGCCCAGGACTGAGCGTTACCCCTGAGCAGCGATATAATGATCCCCACCCTCTGTTCCTCATCACCAGAGGAATGGGGAAGAAGGCGAAAATGGAGTTTGCAAGCCTCTCTAAAACGCACAAAATACTCACTACCCCCGGAGAACGTATCCGGGAGCGAGATCTTA
This sequence comes from Bufo bufo, assembly GCF_905171765.1. Classification (NCBI taxonomy): domain Eukaryota; kingdom Metazoa; phylum Chordata; class Amphibia; order Anura; family Bufonidae; genus Bufo; species Bufo bufo. The sequence continues at coordinate 365,208,445 of NC_053393.1, read as the reverse complement.
GGCTCAGAACAAACTCCATGAACGCAAGCTGAACCGGTCACTTGAAACTGAGAAAAAGTCTTACGGAGATCAGCTACCTCCAATGAAAGACCCTGGAAGCGTTCAGTCAAAAGTGAAACCGGATCCATGCTTGAGATGGTTTTGGCGGCTTATAATGTCACGGATGGTGTACAGGAAACAAGACAATGCAATAATATCAATGACTCACTGGATCCACAACTAAGGAACAAAAGGGAGACCCCTGCATGAGACCTGCCACTCTCCCTGACTGCTCAGCCTATGCGAACACCCCAAAGGTGGATGGGCGCATATCCACGTACCTCGGCTATCTAATACCTGAAGACCCTACAATAGTGAGGGGAAACGACCACCGGCTCCCTACACTAGACACGGAGGGAGTCAGGGTCTCCTGAAATCCAGCAGACAGAAAATCACAAATAAAGGAACAGCACTTATCTTGCAGAGGACTGGGAAATAGGAACAGCATGCACACACACTCCAGGAAGTTGTATAAGCCGCACACTACTGCATTATGGGGAGGAACTTAAAGGGAAGCAATCAGTCCAACTGCATGACAGCTGAGATAGACTAATGAGATGAGGAACTGAAACCAAAACAAAGAAACTCAAGGAGGAGGATCTGGAAGGCTCCTGTCAGAGCTTCTCAGCTGTCTGGTTGTGACAACAGGTTCGTCTGCTCCACCATCAAATTCACAAATGGGTCAATGAAAAAAAAACTAAAAAAGTCCATTTCAGTGAACCCCACTGTGGGAATCTTGATTCCTGGATTGCCAACAAAATCCGGAATCTCTGGCTCAAAATCCACTGGGGGACACCAGCTAAGTTCACCGGTAGGGGGCTCCGGTGGGCTTATTTGGTGGCCCGGGAAACCAGTACGAGCCCCAGGGCGGCTCGTACTAGGGTGGGCCACAGGGTCCCTAGCATGTGGGGCCCCTGGCTCCGCCTGGCGGCGTCTCCGCCGCCTTGGGGGCTCATCGTCATCAGATGATGATGAGGAGGATGCGGATGACAAGAGGAACGTGGGGTCATCCTCATTCTCACTGGGGCTCTCGGAGTCGGAGGCAAGCTGAGCGTATGCCTCCTCCACCGAGAACATCCGGCGGGCAATGGGTATGTGTGTGTGCGTGTGTATGTGCGTGCGTGTAAAACTTTATTGTATGTGCGTGCGTGTGTGGGGGCACGGGTGTTCACGTACTAAAAAGTAAAAAAAAAAAATGGACAAGTGTTAGGAAAAAATAAAAAAAGTTCAAACTTGCTGATCAGCGGTACAACGCTGATCAGCGGTGGGGAGGGCGAAGCGCTAACAGTGGCCGGACGCTAAAAGTGCCGGCCTGTCAGCGCACGCAAAAAGAAAAAAAAAGTGGTGGTGGGGGAGCTGGTGGGGTTAGGGTGGGCTGGTGGCAGTGGGGCAAGTGACAGGGGGGGTCTAGGGTCTCACAGCTAGAAAACAATAAATCAGATAAAGTGTTTTTATTTATTTTTTTCCTAACTAACTTTTCCCTTCTATCCCTGCCTAATGGTGCCTCTCCCTCACTGACCCTAACCTACCTGGATGGTGATGGGTGCAGGAGGGTGATAGGTGCCGACGGGGGGAATCGCAGGAGCTGGTGAGGATGGTGCAGGTGCAGAAACAGGAAGAGGAGGGGAGGGAGGAGCGCCGGGAGTTTGAATCTCCCGCCTCTCTCCCCGCACCAATCAGCACCATGGACAGCAGCCATCAGCACCACGGCCAGCACCGCCTCTCCCAAATGCTTGGACTGTGATTGGTGGTGTGTAATCACACCACCGATCACAGTCCTTTTCCGGTTCATCGGGTCACCGGAGACCCGAATGGACCGGAAACGCAGCAAACCGCAGGTCTGAATTGACCTGCGGTTTGCTGCGATCGCCGATGCGGGGGGTCACATGACCCCCCCCCCCGGCGTTGTGACAGGATGCCCGCGGAATGATTTCAGCGGACATCCTGTTGCGATTAACCCCCGCCGCACCGCAATCGCGTTTTAAAGTTAGGACGTACCTTAACCTCTTCAGGACACATGACGTACCGGTACGTCATGTTGTCCTGGTACTTAAGGACACATGACGTACCAGTACGTCATGTATGGTTCCGATCACCGCCGCCCAGCGGGCGGTGATCGGAACCCGGTGCCTGCTCAAATCATTGAGCAGGCACCTTGGCTAGATGCGCCGGGGGGTCCTGTGACCCCCCCCCATGTCGGCGATCGCAGCAAACCGCAAATCAATTTAGACCTGCGGTTTGCTGCGGTTTCGGAAGTTTCTGATCCCCACGGTCTGTGACCGCGGGGATCAGAAACTTCAAATAAGCTTAATTTTAATGTTTAACCCCCCCCTGCTGCCCTCTTTGTTATCTGCAAGAGCAGCGGGGGGGGAGTCCGGCAGGGAGGGTGGGTGTTGCTTAAGGGGGACGGGCAGGCATGCGATCATCCGCCCGCAACCTCTCTCAGGATGGCTGAGCGGTTTGCAGAGTGTAAGCACATTGCTGACACTCTGCTCGAAACGCCTGACATCTGTGCTGGCACAGATGCCATGCGTTTAACCCCTTCCATGCCGCGGTCCGTAGGGACCGCTGTATGGAAAAGGTTAAGAGGGAGGGGGCCCCCCTCCCTCCCCATCACCCACTGCTCTGCTGTGGCAGCGAGTGATGGGTACCATGGCAACCGGACACCTTCACAGGCGTCCGGCTGTCCATGGTACTGATCAGAGGCTGTCCATGGTGCTGATTAGACTTCTGCTAAAGGCAAAAGTCTAATCAGACTTTGTAAAGTGAAAATACAGTACAGTACACTATATAGTGTACTATACTGTATTATACAGACATCAGACCCACTGGATCTTCAAGAACCAAGTGGATCTGGGTAAAAAAAAAAGTAAAAATCAAAAAACACATTTATTACTGAATAAAAATTTTAAAAAATTAAATTCCCTACACATGTTTGATATCACCGCGTCCGTAACGACCTGATCTATAAAACGGTCATGTTACTTTACCCGAACGGTGAACGCCATAAAAATAAAAAACTATGATGAAATTTAAATTTTGCCCTTTTACTTCCCAAAAAAGGTAATAAAAGTGATCAAAAAAGTTGGATTTACGCCAAAATAGTACCGATCTAACCGTCACCTCATCCCACAAAAAATGAGACTCTACCTAAGATAATCGCCCAAAAACTGAAAAAACTATGGAGACACTAAAACATGATTTTTTTGTTTTTGTTTAAAAAAATGAAATAATTGTGTAAAACTTCCATAAATAAAAAAAAGTATACATATTAGGTATCGCCGCGTCCGTGATTACCTGCTCTATAACAATATCACATGATCTAACCCCTCAGGTGAATACCGTTAAAAAAAAAAAAAACTGTAAAAAAAGCTATTTTTTCTTACCTTACATCACAAAAAGTGTAATAGCAAGTGATCAAAAAGTCACACGCACCCCAAAATAGTTCCAATAAAACCGTCATCTCATCCCGCAAAAATCATACCCTACCCAAGATATTTGCCCAAAAACTGAAAAAACTATGTCTCTCAGACTATGGAGACTTTAAAACATGATTTTTTTTGTTTCAAAAATGAAATCCTTATGTAAAACTTACATAAATAAAAAAAATTGTATACATATTAGTTATCGCCGCGTCCGTGACAACCTGCTCTATAAAAATATTACATGATCTAACCCCTCAGGTGAATACCGTAAAAATAAACAAAAAAAAAACGGTGTAAAAAAAGCTATGTCTTCCGTTTCTGTTCTGTTTTTTGCGGAACCATCTATTGAAAATGTTATGCCCAGCCCAATTTTATCTATGTAATTACTGTATACTGTATATGCCATACGGAAAAACGTAACGTAAAAACGGAACAGAAACGGAAACACAACGGAAACAAAAAACGGAACAACGGATCCGTAAAAAACAGACCGCAAAACACTGAAAAAGCCATACGGTCGTGTGCAAGAGGCCTAAAACTTACATAAATAAAAAAAATAGTATACTTACATACAAACGGTGTAAAAAAAGTTATTTTTCGTCACCTTACATCACAAAAAGTGTAATAGCAAGCGATCAAAAAGTCATACGCACCCCAAAATAGTGCCAATCAAACCGTCATCTCATCCCGCAAAAATCATACCCTACCCAAGATATTTGCCCAAAAACTGAAAAAACTATGGCTCTCAGACTTTGTTTCAAAAATGAAATCATTGTGTAAGGCCTCCTGCACACGACCGTTTTTTTCCCCCGTTTACTGGCCGTTTTTTGCGTTCCGTATACGGTCCATATACGGAACCATTCATTTCAATGGTTCCGCGAAAAAAACGGAATGTACTCTGTATGCATTCCGTTTCCGTATTTCCGTTTAAAGATAGAGCATGTCCTATTATTGCCTGCAAATCACGTTCCGTGGCTCCATTCAAGTCAATGGGTTCGCAAAAAAACGGAACACATACGGAAATGCATCCGTGTGTCTTCCGTTTCTGTTCTGTTTTTTGCGGAACCATCTATTGAAAATGTTATGCCCAGCCCAATTTTATCTATGTAATTACTGTATACTGTATATGCCATACGGAAAAACGGAACGTAAAAACGGAACAGAAACGGAAACAAAAAACGGAACAACGGATCCGTAAAAAACGGACCGCAAAACACTGAAAAAGCCATACGGTTGTGTGCAAGAGGCCTAAAACTTACATAAATAAAAAAAATAGTATACATATTAGGTATTGCCGCATCCGTGACAACCTGGTCTATAAAAATATCACATGATCTAACCTGTCAGATGAATGTTGTAAATAACAAAAAATAAAAACGGTGCCAAAACAGCTATTTCTTGTTACCTTGCCTCACAAAAAGTGTAATATAAAGCAACCAAAAATCATATGTACCCTAAACTAGTACCAACAATACTGCCACCCTATCCCGTAGTTTCTAAAATGGGGTCACTTTTTTGGAGTTTCTACTCTAGGGGTGCATCAGGGGGGCTTCAAATGGGACATGGTGTCAAAAAAAACGGTCCAGCAAAATCTTCCTTCCAAAACCGTATGGCATTCCTTTCCTTCTGCACCCTGCTGTGTGCCCGTACAGCGGTTTACGACCACATATGGGGTGTTTCTGTAAACTACAGAATCAGAGCCATAAATATTGAGTTTGGTTTGGCTGTTTACCCTTGCTTTGTAACTGCAAAAAAATTATTAAAATGGAAAATCTGCCAAAAAAGTGAAATTTTTAAATTGTATCTCTATTTTCCATTAATTCTTGTGGAACACCTAAAGGGTTATCAAAGTTTGTAAAATCAGTTTTGAATACCTTGAGGGGTGTAGTTTATTAGATGGGGTCACTTTTATGGAGTTTCTACTCTAGGGGTGCATCAGGGGGGTTTCAAATGGGACATGGTGTAAAAAAAAAACAGTCCAGCAAAGTTTGCCTTCCAAAAACCATACGGCGCACCTTTCCCTCTACGCCCTACTGTGTGCCCGTACAGTAGTTTATGGCCACATATGGGGTGTTTCTGCAAACGACAGAATCGGGGCAATAAATATAGCATTTTGTTTGGCTGTTAACCCTTGCTTTGTTATTGGAAAAAATTGATTAAAATGGAAAATTTGCCCAAAAATTGAAATTCTCAAATTTCATTTCCATTTGCCAATAACTCTTGTTCAACATCCAAAGGGTTAACAAAGTTTTTAAAATTAGTTTTGAATACCTTGAGGGGTGTAGTTTCTAGAATGGGGGGTTTCTATTATGTAAGCCTCACAAAGTGACTTCAGACCTGAACTGGTCCCTATAAAGTGGGTTTTTGAAAATTTCGGAAAAATTTCAAGATTTGCTTCTAAACTTCTAAGCCTTTTAACATTCCCCAAAAATAAAATATCATTCCCAAATTGATCCAAACATGAAGTAGACATATGGGGAATGTATTATAGAAGTAGAGAAATTGAAACTTGGAAATTTGCAATTTTTTTACAAATTTTTGGTAAATTTGGTATTTTTTTTATAAAAAAAAATTATTTTTTTTACTTCATTTTACCAGTGTCATGAAGTACAATATGTAATGAAAAAACATTCTCAGAATGGCCTGGATAAGTCAAAGTGTTTTAAAGTTATCACCACTTAAAGTGACACTGGTCAGATTTGCAAAAAATGGCCTGGTCCTTAAGGTGAAATAAGGCTGTGTCCTGAAGGGGTTAAGGACTCGGCAAAAGTGGCGTACCGGTACGTCCTAAGTCCCTATGGGGTTAAAAAGTTTTGGAAATTTTCTTAAAAATATCAAGATTTGCTTCTAAGCCTTCTAACGTCCTAAGAAAATAAAATGACATTTACAAAATGATGCCAACATAAAGTAGGAAGATGAATGTTAAAAAATAAATATTTTACGAGGTATCACTTTCTGTTTTAAAAGCAGAGAAATTGAAATTTTTTAAATTTTTGGTAATTTTTTTTTCATAAATAAAGGTAAAATATGTTGACTCAAATTTATGACGATCATAAGAAAACAGTCTCAGAATGGCTTGGATAAAGTAAAAGTGTTCCAAAGTTATTACCACATAAAGTGACAGTCAGATTTGCAAAAAATGACCTGGGCAGAAGGGCGAAAACTGGCCCGGGATAGAAGGAGTTAAAACATATTCTAAGGGTCTATTCACACGTCCGCTATTCTGTTCCGCATTTTGCGGACCCATTCATTTCTATGGGGCCGCACGATGTGCTGCCCGGATCCGGAAATGCGGACCCGCACTCCCGGATCCGCATTTCCGTTCCCCAAAGAAATAGAACATGTTCTATTCTTGTCCGCAATTAAGGACAAGATTAGGCATATTCTGTTATAGTGCCGGTGATGTGCGGTCCGCAAAATGCTGAACGCACACTGCCAGTGTCCGTGTTTTGTGGATCCGCAAAACACACGGATGTGTAAATGGACTCTAAATGTGATGAAAAGAATGTTTAATATACTTTAATTTCTTTCTTTTTTTTTTTTCTTTTACTTTTCCTTGTGTAATAGACACCTGAAGTTTAGGTGTCTATCGCAGTTTTGAATCTGTACACTCATACACTGCTAACAAGTAAGCAATGTACTGTATATCCACTGGGGCCGCAGTGAGTGATGTACAGGCAGGATCACACATCACTGTTCCTGCCCATACCAGCACCGCTCGCTGCAAGCTCTGCTCTAATAAACGCCTGTGGTATGCAAAGATTTTAAGTGGAAGCAGTAGCTCTGCATAGCACATAACTGCCCCTGCCTGCGCTCACTCCAGTAAAGCCTGGCATAGCATATTAGTGATGTGCTATGCAGAGCTTTTAGGCCCCTTTCACACGAGCGAGTATTCCGCGCGGATGCGATGCGGGAGGTGAACGCATTGCACCCGCACTGAATACTGACCCATTCATTTCTATGGGGCTGTGCACACGAGCGGTGATTTTCACGCATCACTTTTGCGTTGCGTGAAAATCGCAGCATGCTCCTCTTTGTGCGTTTTTCACGTAACGCAGGCCCCATAGAAATGAATGGGGTTGCGTGAAAATCGCAAGCATCCGCAAGCAAGTGCGATTTTCACGCACGGTTGCTAGGAGACGATCGGGATGGAGACCCGAACCTTATTATTTTCCCTTATAACATGGTTATAAGGGAAAATAATAGCATTCTGAATACAGAATGCTAAGTAAAACAGGGCTGGAGGGGTTAAAAAAAAATAAAAATCATTTAACTCACCTTAATCCACTTGCTCGCGATGCCCGGCATCTCCGTCTGACTCTTTTACTGTATAGGACCTGTGGAGAGCATTAACTATAGTTTAAGGACCTGGGATGACGTCACTCCGGTCATCACATGGTACGTCACATGATCTTTTACCATGGTGATTCACCATGGTAAAAGATCATGTGACGTACCATGTGATGACCAGAGTGACGTCATCGAAGGTCCTTTAGCCAGGTCCTAAAGAAAAGAATACAGAAGCAGTGGATTAATGCAGAAGTATCAAGTGGATTAAGGTGAGTTAAATTATTTTTTATTTTTTTTAACCCCTCCAGTGCTATTTTGCTTTTCATTCTGTATTCAGAATGCTATTATTTTCCCTTATAACCATGTTATAAGGGAAAATAATACAATCCACAGAACACCTAACCCAAGCCCGAACTTCTGTGAAGAAGTTCGGGTTTGGGTACCAAACACGCACGATTTTTCTCACGCGAGTGCAAAACGCATTACAATGTATTGCACTCGCGCGGAAAAATCGCGGGTGTTCCCGCAACGCACCCGCGCATTTTTCAGCAACGCCCGTGTGAAAGAGGCCTTAGAGAGCTTTTTATGGAACAAGCAGGCGCAGCAATGTTTTTTCCTGCCTGTACATCGCTCATTGCGGCGCCTTTGGAATCTGTACATGATATGTCAGCAGTGTACAGATTCAAGAGAGCCATAAGCGCCTGAAGTTATGCTGAATTCATAAGGAAAAGTAAAAAAAAAAAAAAATTAAGTATATTACATTCTTACAGTTTTTTTCATCACATTTAGAATAGGTTTTAATAAAGTTTATTTGAAAGTTTAGGTACACTTTAAAGAAGAACCACCTTATTTTTAAAAAGTAGTGTCCTATGCAGAAGGATTTCTGTGAGGAGGAAAGGCCCTTTGCACCGAAATCAACCAGCACAAAGGTTAATTTAGGACAGAAAATGAAATAAAATGTGAGGAATTTAAAGGGCTTCTGTCACCCCACTAAACCGTTTATTTTTTTTGTTTACTAATAATCCCTATACTGCGAGCTCTGCATACATAAGTTAAATAATAATTTTGGTTCAGTAGAATTTGATAAAAAGCTATTTTTATAATATGTAAATTACCTTGCTACCAGCAAGTAGGGCGGCTACTTGCTGGTAGCAGCCGCATCCTCCGATCCTAATGACGCCCCCTCCGCATTGTGATTGACAAGGCCAGGGAACGGAATCGTTCTCTGCTGGCCCTGCCTGTTTTCATTCAATATCTGGCGCCTGCGGCGCGGCCGTACCTATCTTCAATCTGCGCAGGCGCACTGAGAGGCGGTCACTCGCTCGGCCGCTCCATCCTCAATGCGCCTGCGCCGATGACGTCACATCTACACCCGGCGCAGGCGCATTGAGGAGCGAGCGCAGTAGCCAGATATTGAATGAAAACAGGCAGGGCCAGCAGAGAACGATTCCGTTCCCTGGCCCTGTCAATCACAATGCGGAGGGGGCGTCATTAGGATCGGAGGATGCGGCTGTTACCAGCAAGTAGCCGCCCTACTTGCTGGTAGCAAGGTAATTTACATATTATAAAAATAGCTTTTTATCAAATTCTACTGAACCAAAATTATTATTTAACTTATGTATGCAGAGCTCGCAGTATAGGGATTATTAGTAAACAAAAAAAATAAACGGTTTAGTGGGCTGACAGAAGCCCTTTAAAAGTACATTTGATACTTTAAAAAGAGGACTTGTCTTGTGCTAGTGTTCAGTGTCTATTTTCTCATTTCTTGGTATAGAATCATGTTGCCTCAGACTTTCTGACACCTAGCACTTTCTTTCTGTTTAATCTGGTTCTTGTGTTTAATTTGGTGTAAGTTTGAATCACATCTACTGTATTTTGTCTACCCTGGAAAATATTTTCACATTGCAAAATACACTTGTATCTGCCATGGAATCCCAAGCAGAAATCTGCGGCTGGATCTCACTGCAGATTTATGGTATGCCATTCCACGAATCCAACCACAGAGTAGCCTAGTTCAGTGGTGCTAATCTGCATGTGGATACCCATGCCAAGAAGGGAAATGTTGCTTTCTTTTTTTTCATAGATTTTATAAATCACATGGGAAAAATCTGCATTGTATGTTAAACGATGGCATAGATCAATTATTGACAACAATAGCAGATTTTTCTGCAGAATATGCGCTGAAATCTGCAAACAAAAAAAAAAAGTTTTGTGTCAAAAATATCAGCACTGCTAGCAGGCTCTGAATGCTCCATCTGTAGCCTTTATCTTTGAACTCCTGACCGTTTTTAAATGCTCATTTAAGCTACATTCTTATGAAACTGATGAGTTTAGCCACAGTGAGTGTTTGTGAGCTGTTAGGAAAGTACAGAAAGGGGCTACAGATCCATTCTACAGAGCAGCTCCCTTACGAATTCAGTGTGAAGCAGAGAGCCTGCTAAGCTGCACTGAAAACTGTAGAAGAAAAATTGTTTACAATTTTTAATAGAGGCAGGTTAAAAAAAAAAATTTGCCCAAAATGAGTAAAAACATTAATAAAAAAAAATTGCTCCAAAGTTAACCATAACCTTTAAGGTTGTTTGGATCCAGCTTAATTTAAAGATTCATAGGTATGTTGAAAAAACATTCAAAACGCAGCACAGCCTCAATGTGTGGCAGCACCCTAAGGCTCCATTCACACGTCCGCAATGTGTTTTGCAGATCCGCAAAACACGGACAGCGGCAATGTGCGTTCCGCATTTTGCGGACCGCACATTGCCGGCACTAATAGAATATGCCTGTTCTTGTCCCTAGACAAGAATAGGACATGTTCTATTTTTTTGCAGAACGAAAGTGCAAACCTGGGATAGAAATGAATGGGTCCGCAATTCCGTTCTGCAAAATGCGCAACGAAATTGCGGACGTGTGAATGGAGCCTTAGGCCTAGTTCACAATTCAGTGATTTAATCAGTGATTGTAAGCCAAAACCAAGTGCGGGTCAAAAACACAGAACATGTGCAAATCTCCCCATTATACCTTATCTCTGTATAGCCTCCACCTCTGGTTTTGGCTCACAGTCACTGATGGAAATCACTGGCCAAATCACTGAAGTGTGAACTAGGCCTTAAAGTTACATGCTTTGTTCTATATAAGGGAAATATACATGATAAATTCAACCACTTCATGTCGCAGCAATTTTCAGTTTTTTGTTTGCCTTTCTTTCTTTACTCCCAGGGCTATAACTTTTTTTTATTTTTCCATTCACATAGCCAGATGAGGGCTTGTCTTTTGCAGGACAAGGTTGCTTTCTAATGGCACCATTTAATATTGGCTACAATGTAGTGGGAAGTTGGAATAAAATTCCACATGGGGAATTGAAAAAAAAATTAAAAAATTCTGCCACAGTCTTATGGGTTTTGTTTTTACAGCGTTTCATATGCAGTAAAATAGCTTCTTTTTTTACTTCATTCTGCTGATCAGTAGGATTACAACAATACCACATTTAAGCTACTTTCACACTAGCGTTCGGGGCTCCGCTTGTGAGTTCCGTTTGAAGGCTCTCACAAGCGGCCCCGAACGAATCCGTCCAGCCCTAATACATTCTGAGTGGAGGCGGATCCGCTCAGAATGCATCAGTTTGGCACCGTTTGTCCTCCGCTCCGCTCAGCAGGCGGACACCTGAACGCTGCTTGCAGCGTTTAGGTGTCCGCCTGGCCGTGCGGAGGCAAACGGATCCGTCCAGACTTACAATGTAAGTCAATGGGGACAGATCCGTTTGAAGTTGACACAATATGGCTCAATTTTCAAACGGATCCGTCCCCCATTGACTTTCAATGTAAAGTCAAAACGGATCCGTTTGCATTATCATGAACAAAAAAAAAAAAAATATTTATTTTTTATTTTTTTGTTCATGGTAATGCAAACGGATCCGTTCTGAACGGATCTAAGCGTTTGCATTATAGGTGCGGATCCGTCTGTGCAGATACCAGACGGATCCGCACCTAACGCAGGTGTGAAAGTAGCCTTATATAGCATTTGATGTGTGTTTTAGTACTTTAAAGAAAATAAAAACTTTGACATAAATGAATTTTTTTTCTTTGCATTGCCATATTCCGACCCCCATAACTTTTATATTTATATCTACAGAGTTATGTGAATGCTCCTTCTTCTGTGGGGTGATCTGTAGTTTTCATTGATAATACTTTGGGGTGTGTATGAATCCTTGATCGCTTTTTATTAAAAAATTTTGGAAAGTGAAGCGACAAGAATTGGCCTTCTGATTTTTTTTTTTCATTACAATGTTCAATGTATGGGATAAATACGGTACATTTTTTAAAATATTTCAGGCATTTTTTGTTTATTTTTTTAAATAGGTTAAGGGGTGTGATTTGCATTTTTATATTTTTTAAAAACTTTTTCTGATACACTTATTTCTAGTCCCAATACTGGACTTTAACATGTGATCGTCTGATTGCTTATGCAGTAGACTGCAATGGCTTACCATTAAAGTCTATTATAAAATCAGTCAGTACCCATCAAGTCCTGCCACAGGCTGGGCCTGATAGGAGCTTCACTATAAGGCCTCTTTCACACTACAGTATGTCGATTTCAGTGTTTTGCGTTTGGTTTTTCACGGATCCGTTCCGTTTTTTGGTTCCGTTGTGTCTCCGTTTCCGTTCCGTATGTCCGCAAAAACCTTTCAGTATGGTTTCTGTATACGATCCATTTTTCACGGATCCAAAACGGAAGCAAAAAAAAATTTACATCATCATTTTGAACACATCCCCTTTTTCACTCCCCCTATTTAACTTGGTCATGTGATCGTTGTGACTCCATTTTATGCAGCTACTTGCAGCATTGAGAGCGTACTTGGAATCCTGTGTTTGGCAGACATTGGTTTCTGGCTACAATTTTCTGTTGCATCATGGCTGAGGAGGAAATGGTTCTCTTGTGCTGGCTGATTTCTCAGGAACACGGACATCAGCCTACTATGGTGAACGTGAAACTGAGGAGGAGGCATTGGGTTCACCCAATTGTCTCTCAGCGGCGCAGGAAGGGTCACTTCCACATGCTGTACATGGATCTGCGACAGCATCCTGAGAAATTTCATGGGTATTGTCATATGTCTGTGAGCAGCTTTGACTTGTTGTTAGCGTCTCTGCGCCATGGCCTCACCTACCAGGACACACATCTGAGGCGCTGCATTTCTCTAGAGGAACGGCTAATCGTCACGTTGAGGTATGTATATTTCTAATTATTTATATATTTATGTGATAGTGTAGATGAAATGTGATCATGTGCATCTAACGATAAATGTAAAATGTGGGGAGTGACAGTATATGTGTGTTGCATTATGCTTTTTTTGATTGTGTCTTTTAGATTTTTTTGGAAACTGGGAATTAATTTTCATCTCTGCATTATGAGTTCCTGCTGGGAGTCTCAACAATTTCTGGGATCGTTAGTCAAACCTGTGATTTGATTTGGCAGCGACTCCGGGATGCGGTGATGCCAGAGCCCAAGGCTGAGGATTGGATCCGAATTGCTGAGGGTTTTCATGTCAATGCACATTTTCCTAACTGTATTGGGGCACTGGATGGCAAACACATACGTGTTAAGAAGCCTCCTCACTCAGGATCCCAGTACTACAATTATAAACAGTATTTTTCTGTCGTGCTAATGGCCTTGGCCGACAGTACGTACAAGTTTATAATTGTGGATATTGGGGCCTATGGGAGCACTGCAGATGCGTGCATTTTCAGTACTTCTAGAATGTATGAGAGACTTCGAGCCAACCAGCTTGCCCTCCCAGAGCCCAGATTGCTGCCAGGTTCTACGGGACCACCGGCTCCATTTGTTATTGTGGCAAGGGTTTGCTTTGACACCACATGTCATGCGGCCCTTCCCCAGACGCAACCTAGATGACAGCAGACGTATATTTAACTATCGGCTGAGTCGAGCACGTCGGTATGTTGAATCTGCATTTGGAATACTCTCACACAAATGGAGAGTATTACTGTCATCCATACAGATGTCGCCGGACAATGCCACCCTGGTTATTAAAGCATGTGTGATCCTGCATAACTTTGTCAGGATTCATGATGCTCCGTCAGAAATTGATAATGTTGCACCTGGTACTTCATCATCTGGAGTGTTGGACCAGACCCTACATGGACGACCTGGAACAGCAGGGCTTGCAGTTCGGGTCCTCTATGAGCAATATTTTTCAAGTTCTGAGGGACCATTGCCGTGGCAGATAGACGTAGTTCATGGCAGACTATGAAGTGTCTGGACTCCGGTCATCTTAGTATTTGTTGTTTTCTAGTGATGTTTTTTTTTTGTTTTTTTTGGGGGGGGGGGGGGGAGGTTATATGTAGATAGTGTAGGGACTCACAAGACAAAGAGGACCCTTGACGTGGGCTTGTGGGCTGGGGTTAAAATGTAGGGCCATTTAAAAAAAAAAATCTATGTTGTCAATCATGTTCAATGATCACATGTTAGTGATGATCTCTTTTTTTTGGTACTACAATAACCCTCTAATACCTCTAAAATAAGTAATGTTGTAATAGGTTTGTAGAGTTAGCAGACGTGCAATGATATTTTGTGAAATCGTAACACATCTTTTCTTTCTTTACGCAGGCAGATGATTTCACACCGCTGTCCAAGGTCCTACCATTTGAGTTGATGTCCGCACTTTTTTTTTATAAGAATTGGCTAGCAATCCATGAGCCATATGTATGTTTGGATTACAGCAGAAATGATCACCCTGCGGCCCTCCAGCTGTTTGTAAACTTCATTGCCCAGCATGGCTGCACATGCTACAGTTTAAAATTATGACATGCCGGGATTAATAGTTTGGATAGTAAAGTTGCTGGCCATCAGGTTGAGCATAGTTGTCAAAGAATATATGCCCTGTCCTAGTTGTATGTATGTGTATAATTAAATAAAGACTTTGTATAATATTTGCACTGTATGCATGTGATCAAATACATTGAAAGTATAACATTAGAGATTATAGTGAATGATTTAATAAAAGTCGACACATAGAATGTTTTTTTTCTTTTTATGGTCATTAAAACATGACCAACAAAAATGTGGCTTTAGATTCAGCTTTTATAGACAACAAAAAGTATAAAAAAAACAAGAATAAATTACAGGTTGAAATGTTCCTGTGTAAAAGGACCTTGCCCTTGGTGATGAGGGGCAGCCACATGACTTGGGGGTGGGTAGGTGACGGGTCCAGGCAAAGTTTGGTGGCTGCTCCTGTGAAAAAAGGCTGCAAAGCTGAGCTGGGCCTAGCATGTTGAGGGACCATGCTGGGCCCTGGTTGTGGTTGTGTGCTTAACCGGAAAGCTCTGTTTTTGAGGTTATGCACACAACACACAACCTCATGTGGATCTAATGGGGTTTTTAAAATAGTGAAAACAGATGTCATTACATCAACAAACAGTGTTTGCTTACATAAGGGCAGCTCCTTCAAAAGATGAGCAAGCCCGCTTAGCATCCTCTCCTCACTCCCTTCTGAATGTCTCTGCCGCAAATACTCAAGCACCTGAGTCTGTACCTGTGCCTGAGTATATGCGGCAGAATCAGGGTTCGGAGGTGCCACCCTTCTCCTGCGTGGCTGTCTCCTTCTGGGCTGGGGACTGGATTCTAGGGCTCTAGATGGTCCCTCCAGAGCAGAGGACTCCTCCCTCTCTTCATCTGGCAGCTGCTCTCCAGGTTCCACCTCCTGCTCCCCAGGACGAGGGGAGTCCTGCCCATACGCTGCCTGGTCCGACTCAATGCTGGTGTTGGCAGTTTCCCTCGCTGGCTCCAGGCTGTCAACAGTGCTGTGAAATGAGAGAGAATGTTATACAAACAATGTGTATATGTGAAGTGTATAATAATTTGAAAACATATTCCCGGCACTCTCAGCCACAGAGAGCATCCGCTGTCAGCAGTCTCAGCACCACCACTCAGTGCCCGCTGTCCCCTTGACATTTAATATAGACTATTCCTACTAATATTTATGCACTACTGCACTCTATCGGCCATTAACGTCTAGTGGAGGATAAAGACATTACATAATTTGAACATGTATTGGTACACGGTTTCCAATAGCCATATGATGATTTGCAGACGTCAAGCTCTGTTTTGGTACTGCCAGTGATGTACTGTCCTTGTCAACAATATGGTAGACAGTTCCTTCCTCTGAGCAATTGAGACTACCTGCCAAATGGACCGACACTTATGGATGCTCCTTTGCGCACTTCTCAGCTGTTTATAGAATGTCATCCATTTGTGCAGGTCATGTCAGTATTTTAGCAATGCTAGATGCAAATATTATTGTAGCATGGTGTGGACAAGGGCAGTATAGTACTTTACACATACCAAAGTGTACCAGGCATGTGCAAACCAGGTAAAGTTGCAGTATAGCCCTTGTTTTCCCATCTCAAACAATGGGGGCATTGTCTTATAGGTGTGTGTCCCAATGCTGGGACCTGGACCTATCCAGAGAACAGAGCCCTGAAAGTGAACGACGGCGCACTGCACATGCGCAGCCATCCTCCATTCATTTCTATGTGTATGCGCTGGCTCAGCTATTGCCGTCTGCCCCCTAGAAATGAATGGGAGCATATAAGGCGCACATGGGCGGCACGCTCCCATTCAACTTCTATATGGGAGAGGAGGGGATTAGCGCTTGGTGGTGGACGGTGGCCAGGAAATCTGGGCTCCTGTATTCCCAGCGCTCCCCGCTTCGTTATCGATCTAGGTGCGGGTCCCAGCGGGGGGACCCGCACCTATCAGACAATCAGGGCATATCCTTGCGATATGCCCCCATTGTCTAAGATGGGAATACCCCTTTAATACATTACTTTCTCGGATGTTCTAAATGTATAACTAAAATCAAAGCCAGAAGCTAGGTTTGATTTTTCTTGTCGAGTATAAATTACAAACATTACCAAAAAAATATACTCACGTCCTCACATCCAGCACTGGCCTCAAGAAGTTCAGTTGCCGAGTGTAGATATAGGGCTTCTTCCAGGCGCCCACCCTCACCACTATGACTAAGTCCCTGCACGCGTTCCCGCCGGTACTGGTCTCGGCATGACTGCCAGCAGGTCTTCACACGTTGGACTGTAGAAATATGACATAACAACCTTTCAATAGGATTATATACATACACAATGATAACAGCACATAGAAAAGACAAAATACTAAAACATATATTAGCAATGCATTTGAATATAAAGGGCTTTAGGCCAAAAGTCATTAGGTATCATTTATTAAGTATAGGACATTCATAAAAAGAGTTTGTCTAATATATGTTGTTTCAATAAATTACCCCATAATCTTGTTACCAACATTTTTTTTAAATAGCGTCATACAGTTATTGTCTCAATGGTTAAAATAAAACCATACAATCCCTCGGCAGTGACCATGCTTGCACAGTACAGGTACATTAGCGGATTTATCCAAGCTATACTGTTCCCAGCCAAATGATAGGGTAGCACGTTTTCACAATACTAACCAAGCATGTGCACTACTGATGTATCGCAGGGTTGGTGTAGCCACGGAAACGTGACAGGGATTTAAATGTTTATCCTACATTTTATGTTTACATACAGGGACTAAATCTATGCAGATATACTGCTGTTTATTAAGAATCTACAACTCAAAGCATGTCCAGACATAATATAGCTACCTGCTTACAGCAGGCCATGATGGAAATTATACTATCCCTACAGCAGGACAGGCTGCTGTCATCAATCAGTAAGTGACCAGTAATAAAGCCTTTTAATTCCATACAGAAAAAAAGGTTGCTTTATGGAAAAAACGGTTATTGCATCAATCATTTACATGTGCTTTTTACAATGCATTAAAATATATCCGTAGTCCCCCAAAAATATTACAAATAACGCATACAAGGACGGTGATTAAAACATTGTTTGAAAGTTAATACATACTATTCAAAATTAATACACATATGCATGGGTTACCTTACCAAATTTTCGGCGTTTGGCGGAACTGCCCTTCTCCCACTCTCGGGCCAACATCTCCTGGGTCACCTCATCCCAGCCACGCTCCTTCAAAATTTTATTATGGTATGTATCACACCGGGTGTCCCAGAGCTGGGGACGCTCTTGGATCAAGGACAGAAGTTTTTCAACATCCATGTTTCCTCTTGGTTTGCAGCCAAGCCAGACAACTTCAAACCGGTTTCAGCACCTGTACATGTGCTCAGCAAAAGTTTGGCAACATGAAACACATGGCCACAGTGGGCTGGGCCTAGCATTTGTTAATGACGGGTCCTCAAAAAACGGATGACATACGGATGCGTTACGTATGCATTCCGTTTTTTTGCGGACCCATTGACTTGAATGGAGCCACAGAACGTGATTTGCGGGCAATAATAGGACATATTCTATCTTTGAACGGAACAGAAAAATGGAAATACGGAAACGGAATTCATACGGAGTACATTCCGTTTTTTTTGCGGAACCATTGAAATGAATGGTTCCGTATACGGACCGTCTACGGAACGCAAAAAACGGGCCGTAAAACGAAAAAAAAAAATGGTAGTGTGAAAGAGGCCTAACAGATCTCAGAGCCTTCAGAAAGCCTGAGGCTGCCATAGCAACTGAACAGCTCCCTCGATCTGTGCGCGGGGAAGCCATTTGGTCCCTGGAAGTGTAGCACTCCTGAAAAATAACTGGTGGCAATTGACCATGGCATCTAGGGGTTAAAAGTTTGTCATCTGCGTTCTTACTGATCATGGACTCTGCCACCAGGTGTCCACTGTGTAAAACAACAGCACCCAGCAGCTGTGGTACCTGCTCAGCTCCTGAGCAGGCACCACCTTTAAAGATCCTGTACATAGTAACATAGTACATAAGGCCGAAAAAAGACATCTGTCCATCCAGTTCGGCCTGTTATCCTGCAAGTTGATCCAGAGGAAGGCAAAAAAAAAAACCCTGTGAGGTAGAAGCCAATTGTCCCCACTTTAGGGGAATAAAAAATTCCTTCCCGACTCCAATCAGGCAATCAGAATAACTCCCTGGATCAACGACCCCTCTCTAGTAGCTATAGCCTGTAATATTATTACGCTCCAGAAATACATCCAGGCCCCTCTTGAATTCCTTTATTGTACTCACCTTCACCACCTCCTCAGGCAGAGAGTTCCATAGTCTCACTGCTCTTACCATAAAGAATCCTTTTCTATGTTTGTGTACAAACGTTCTTTCCTCCTGACGCAGAGAATGTCCCCTCGTCACATTCATAGTCCTGGGGATAAATAGATGATGGGATAGATCTCTGTACTGACCCCTGATATATTTATACATATTAATTAGATCTCCCCTCAGTCGTCTTTTTTCTAAAGTGAATAACCCTAATTTTGATAATCTTTCAGGGTACTGTAGTTGCCCCATTCCAGTTATTACTTTAGTTTCCCTCCTCTGGACCTTCTACAGCTCTGCTATGTCTGCCTTGTTTACAGGAGCCCAGAACTGTATACAGTACTCCATGTGTGGTCTGACTAGTGATTTGTAAAGTGGTAGGACTATGTTCTTATCACGGGCATCTATGCCCCTTCTCATGCAACCCATTATCTTATTGGCCTTGGCAGCAGCTGCCTGACACTGGTTTTTGCAGCTTAGTTTGCTGTTTATTAAAATTCCTAGATCCTTTTCCATGTCAGTGTTACGGAGTGTACGTAGTATGTACGGGTGACTTGCATTATTCCTTCCCATGTGCATAACTTTACATTTGTCAGTGTTAAACCTCATCTGCCACTTATCTGCCCAAGCCTCCAATATATCCAGATCCCTCTGTAGTAGTATACTGTCCTATTCAGTGTAAATTACTTTACACAGTTTAGTGTCATCTGCGAAAATTGATACTTTACTATGCAAGCCTTCTACAAGATCATTAATAAATATATTGAAGAGAATAGGGCCCAATACTGACCCCTGAGGTACCCCACTAGTGACAGTGACCCAATATGAGTGTGTACCGTTAATAACCACCCTCTGTTTTCTATCATTGAGCCAGTTACTTACCCACATACAGACGTTTTCTCCCAGTCCGAGCATTCTCATTTTGTATACTAACCTTTTATGTGGTACAGTGTCAAATGCTTTGGAGAAGTCCAGATATACAACATCCATTGATTCGCCGCTGTCAAGTCTAGAACTTACCTCCTCATAGAAACTAATTAAATTAGTTTGGCATGACCGATCCCTAACGAAGCCATGATGATATGGCGTTATTTGCTTATTTCCGATGAGATGCTCTAAGATAGCATCTCTCAGAAAACCTTCAAACAGTTTACCCACAACAGATGTTAAACTTACCGGCCTATAGTTTCCAGGCTCTGTTTTTGGACCCTTTTTGAATATTGGCACCACATTTGCCATGCGCCAATCCTGTGGGACATTCCCTGTCAGTATAGAGTCCGCAAATATCAGAAATAAGGGTCTGGCTATGACATTACTTAATTCCCTTAGGATACGGGGGTGTATGCCATCCGGTCCTGGCGATTTGTCTATTTTAATCTTTTTAAGTCGCTGATGTACTTCTTCCTGGGTCAGACAGGACACTTTTAATGGGGAATTTATTTTTACATTCTGCATGTCATCTGACATTTTATTTTCCTCAGTGAACACATTGGAGAAAAAAATATTTAACAGCTTTGCTTTCTCCTCGTCGCTCTCTGCGACTCCCCCCTCATTACTCTTTAAAGGGCCGACACCTTCATATTTATACTTTTTAACATTTATATAATTGAAGAACATTTTAGGGTTCGTTTTACTCTCTTTGGCAATTAATCTCTCGGTCTCTAGTTTGGCCCCTTTTATTTGTTTTATTCATGTTCTATTTTTTTCCTTATAGTTTTTCAGTGCTTCCGTGCCACCCTCCTGTTTTAGTGTTTTATATATTTTCTTTTTGTCATTTATTTTTATTTTATGCTTTCTTTGCAGTTCTATTTATCCACATTGGTTTATTTTTGTTCCTTAAAGGGTTTCTATCACTTGGTATGACATATTTAGGTGTCAGACACTAGCGATCCGCTAGTGTCTGCTCTGCCCAACCATCCTAATATGATAGGTTTTGGGACAGCCGTTTTGCTAAAATAACAACTTATATCTATATGCTAATGAGCCTCTAGGTGCTATGGGGGCGTCATTAGCACCTAGAAGCTCCGTCTACCTTCATAAACTGTCGCCGCCCAGCGCGTCCCTCCAGCCCGCCCATCTCCTGCTGAATGCGATCCTCTCGTGCGCGTCTCTGTTCTGCGCATGCGCAATGAATGTCTTACCGCTTCCCTGCTCAGACATCTCCACTGCGCCTGTTCCTCGGAGCACTATGATGTCATCGGCGCAGGCGCAGTGGAGAGGTCTGAGCAGGGAAGCGGTCAGACATTCATTGCGCATGCGCAGAACAGAGACGCGCATGGAGAGGATCGCATTCAGCAGGAGATGGGCGGGCTGGAGGGACGCGCTGGGCGGCGACAGTTTATGAAGGTAGACGGAGCCTCTAGGTGCTAATGACGCCCCCATAGCACCTAGAGGCTCATTAGCATATAGATATAAGTTGTTATTTTAGCAAAACGGCTGCCCCAAAACCTATCATATTAGGATGGTTGGGCAGAGCAGACACTAGCGGATCGCTAGTGTCTGACACCTAAATATGTCATACCAAGTGATAGAAACCCTTTAACCTTTTATTCCCATACGGTATGTACCTCTCACAATGAGATTTTAGGATGTTTTTAAAGATATCCCATTTTGTGGCTGTATTTTTATTTTTAAGGACTTTGTCCCAGTTAGTTAGGCCTATGGCCTCTCATAGTTGGCTAAATTTAGCTTTTTTGAAGTTTGGTATTTTTGTTCCTCCCCGTAGAAACGCTCTTTTCAATGATAATTGGAAGGTTATTACTTTATGGTCACTATTTCCCAGGTGTCCACCAACCTGCACGTCTGTTGTTCTGTCAGGCCTATTGGTTAATACTAAGTCCAGTATGGCCGTCCCTCTAGTCGGGTCCTGAACCAGTTGGGAGAGGGAATTGTCTTTGGTTATTGCCAAGAACCTGTTTCCCGTATGAGATATACAAGTTTCAGTTTCCCAGTCTATATCTGGGTAGTTGAAGTCCCCCATAATAACCACCTTTTTATGATTTGCCTCCTTGTCTATCTCGTTTAGTAGTAGATTTTCTGTGGACTCTGGTATATTAGGTGGTTTATAGTAAACTCCTATTAGTAATTTATTGTTGTTTTTAGCTCCATGTATTTCTACCCACAGTGACTCCACATGTTCATGTCCCTCACTTATATCTTCACGGAGTGTGGGCTTTAGACAAGACTTTACATAAAGGCAGACCCCTCCCCCTCTCCGGTTTTGACGATCCTTTCTAAACAGACTGTAACCTTGTACATTAACTGCCCAGTCATAGCTATCATCCAGCCATGTCTCAGTTATTCCCACTATGTCATAGTTCTCCTCACACATTACTAATTCCAGCTCCCCAGTTTTATTAGTCAGGCTTCTGGCATTAGTATACATACATTTGAGAGGTTTATGTATATTTTTTACCCTACACCTTTCCTTCTGAACTGTTCTAGTCCCTCCTTCCATTCCTTGCTAATGTCGCAAATGGGTTAAGGAGAAAAAAAATGCATAATCCTGTCAGATCTAAGACATATGCTTGCTTATGTAGATGTTCTAATTACGGATGGTATATATGGTAGTTATTTAAAGTAACTCGTTAAACCTAATTTAGTTCCAGAAGTTATCCATATGGTGCATAGTGAGTGATGCTGTCCTTACCATCATCTGATTGATTCACTAATTATGCCTACTAGAATGTTTTTAATTATGAAGAAGACATATCTGGATCTTTCCAGTCGTAATTGCTATTAGAGCTGCACCCTGGGATGACTGTTATTGACTTGATGGAGTTCGCGTTATCCATGAAGCTGTGTAGTATTATAGACTTACCACTATTATTAGTGTAAGAATGTGAGTACAACATGTACAGTAAGGCTACTTTTACACTTTCACTTCGGAGCGGATCCGTCTAAAAGAACTGTGTACATGACTGCCCCAGGCAGCAGGTGGCAGACCCCCCCTCCCTCCCTTGTATTTAACTCATTGGTGGCCAGTGTGGCCGGCCCCCCCTCCCTTGTATTTAACTCATTGGTGGCCAGTGCGGCCGCCCCCCCTCCCTCCCTCCCTCCCCTGTATTTAAATCATTGGTGGCCAGTGCGGCCGGCCCCCCCCTCCCTCCCTCCTCTGTATTTAACTCATTGGTGGCCAGTGCGGCCGGCCCCCCCTCCCTCCCCCCCTGTATTTAACTCATTGGTGGCCAGTGCGGCCGGCCCCCCCTCCCTCCCCCCTGTATTTAACTCATTGGTGGCCAGCGCGGCCGGCCCCCCCCCCCCCCCCCCTGTATTTAACTCATTGGTGGCCAGTGCGGCCGGCCCCCCCTCCCTTGTATTTAACTCATTGGTGGCCAGTGCGGCCGCCCTCCGCTCCCTCCCTCCCCTGTATTTAACTCATTGGTGGCCAGTGCGGCCGGCCCCCCCTCCCTCCCCCCTGTATTTAACTCATTGGTGGCCAGTGCGGCCGGCCCCCCTCCCTCCCCCCCTGTATTTAATTCATTGGTGGCCAGTGCGGCCGGCCTCCCCTCCCTCCCCCCCCTAATTAAAATGACCGACCCCCCATCATTGGTGGCAGCGGAGAGTTCCGATCGGAGCCCCAGTTTAATCGCTGGGACTCTGATCGGTAACCATGGCAACCAGGACGCTACTGCAGTCCTGGCTGCCATGGTTACTTAGCAATTTTAGAAGCATTATACTTACCTGCGATGTCTGTGACCGGCAGGGCGCTCCTCCTACTGGTAAGTGAAAGGTCTGTGCTATAAGCAATGCGCCGCACAGACCTTTCACTTGCCAGTAGGAGGCAAGTGAAATACAGGGGGCAGTCATGTACACAGTTCTTTTAGTATATTCTAACTTGAAGCGTCCCCATCACCATGGGAACGCCTCTGTGTTAGAATATACTGTCGGATCTGAGTTTCACGATCTAACTCAAATCCGATGGTATATTCTAACATAGAGGCGTTCCCATGGTGATGGGGATGCTTCAAGTTAAAATATACCATCGGATTGGAGAAAACTCAGATCTGATGGTATATTAATAGGTACTCCTGACTTTACATAGAAAGTCAATGGGGGACGGATCCGTTTGCAATTGCACCATATTGTGTCAACGTCAAACGGATCCGTCCCCATTGACTTACATTGTAAGTCTGGACGGATCCGTTTGGCTCCGCACGGCCAGGCGGACACCAAAACGCTACAAGCTGCGTTCGGGTGTCCGCCTGCTGAGCGGAACGGAGGCCAAACGGTGCCAAACTGATGCATTCTGAGCGGATCCGCATCTACTCAGAATGCATTGGGGCTCTACGTATCCGTTCGGGGCCGCTTTTGAGAGCCTTCAAACTGAACTTACAAGCGGAACCCCGAACGCAAGTGTGAAAGTAGCCTTAGGCTACTTTCACACTTGCGTTGTTCTTTTCCGGCATAGAGTTCCGTCACAGGGGCTCTATACCGGAAAAGAACTGATCAGGTATGTCCCCATGCATTCTGAATGGAGAGTAATCCGTTCAGTTTGCATCAGGATGTCTTCAGTTCAGTCGTTTTGACTGATCAGGCAAAAGAGAAAACCGTAGCATGCTACGGTTTTATCTCCGGCTAAAAAAACTGAAGACTTGCCTGAACGCCGGATCAGGCATTTTTTCCCATAGGAATGTATTAGTGCCGGATCCGGCATTCAGAATACCGGAATGCCGGATCCGTCGTTCCGGTATGCGCATGCGCAGACTGAAAAAAAGGTGAAAAAATAAATGCCGGATCCGTTTTTGCCGGATGACACCGGAAAGACGGATCCGGCATTTCAATGCATTTTTTCGACTGATCAGGCATTTTTAAGACTGATCAGGATCCTGATCAGTCTTACTAATGCCATCAGTTAGCATACATTTTGCCTGATCCGGCAGGCAGTTCCGGCGACGGAACTGCCTGCCGGATCTCTCTGCCGCAAGTGTGAAAGTAGCCTAAGCGTTCCTTTTTTTAATTCTAAATCTACAGGAAAGTATGTAAAATACATCTGTTTATCTATGAAAACACACATCTAGTTACTGGTTTTATTGGTTTTAAGCATTAGGCCTTTTTACACATGACCGTATGGATTTTTCTGTATTTTGCGGTCCGCAAAAAATACGAATGACGTCCGTGTGCATTCCGTTTTTTGCGGAACGGAACAGCTGGCCCCTGATAGAACAGTACTATCCTAGACCGTTATGCGGACAATAATAGGACATGTTCTATCTTTCAATGGAAACGTAATGCATACGGAGTACATTCCGGTTTTTTTGCGGACCCATTGAAATGAATGGTTCCGTATACGAACCGTATACGGAACTCAAAGAATGGAAACAGAAAAAAAAATATGTTCATGTGCAAGAGGTCTTAGGCCTATTGCACACGACCGTATGACTCTTTTAGTATTTTGCGGTCCTCATAAAACAGATCCGCAAAAAATACGTGTGCATTCCGTGTGCATTCCGTTTTTTGTGGAACGAAACATCTGGCCTCTAATAGAACAGTACTGTTCTTGTCCGTTATGCGGACAATAATAGGACATGTTCTATCTTTGAACGGAAACGGAATGCATACGGAGTACATTCAGTTTTTTTAGCGGACCCATTGAAATGAATGGCTCCGTATACGGAACTCAAAAAATGGAGCATAAATGGAAAAAAAAAAACGTTCGTGTGCAAGAGGCCTTACAGCTTTGGTGAAACTACAACTCCCAACATGCACACTTGCTTGGCTGTTCTCAGAACTCCTATAAAAGTGAATGGAGCATGCTGGGATTTGCAGTTTCACAACAGCTGGAGTGCCAGAGGTTGCTGACCCAGATTGTATACCATACAGCATCGCTGTTTTTTGCCAGAATAATGTAATCATGACTACTTCTGGGGAGCGTCAATTGTCTGATCACCATACCGGACCATCTGGGGAGCATATCGGGAAAAATGTGGTACCCAAAACCACCGCACCAAATGTGCCACAAACATATTGCTGCACTGGTGCAGATGCTAGTGAATGTTGTCACAGTTGGATGCTCCTGGTACGTATTGAGAAATGAGTATTCCATATGGCTGTCTTAATTTGTATTTTTATTGTCTTACCATTATCAGTTAAAGGAAATCTGTCTCCACATATGTGTAACTAAAACCACTTGCATATTGAAATGTATGATTGTCAGATTATCAGTGCCCCAATTCTAAGACATAAGGATTTTAATTTTCCTTGATAGCTGCACGCCACCACTTTGACAGGGCCAGGCAGTGTAGACGTACTCTCTGGGCAGCGCATTCAGCAAAAACACACAGTACTGGTGCATCTTAAAAAATTAGAATATCATAGAAAATTTTATTTATTTCAGTAATTTCGTTCAAAACGTGAAACTCATTAGATTCATTACACACAGGTTGATCTATGTAGAATGTTTATTTCTTTTAAGGCCTCATGCACACGGCCGTTGTTTCGGTCCGCATCGGCGGCTCGGATGCGGACCCATTCACTTAAATGGGGCCGCAAAAGATGCGGACAGCACTCCGTGTGCTGTCTGCATCCGTTGCTCCGTTCCATGGCCCCGCAAAAAAAATATAACATGTCCTATTAGGCAGTTATATGTAAAGGCTGTCCGTGCCGTTCCGCAAATTGCGGAACGCGCACGAACGCCATCCGTGTTTTGCAGATCCGCAATTTGCGGACCGCAAAACACACCAGGGTCGTGTGCATGCGGCCTAATGCTGATGATTATGGCTTAAAGCTAATGAAAACCCAAATGTCAGTATCTCTGAAAATTAGAATATTATATGAGACCAATTAAAACATTTTTAGTTCAGAAATGTTGGCCTACTGAAAAGTATGTACAGTATGTGCACTCAGTACTTGGTCAGGACTCCTTTTGCATGAATTACTGCATCAATGCGGTGTGGCATGGAGGGGATCAGCTTTGATAGCAGCCTTTAGCTCGTCTGTAGGGATAAGCGAATCGACTTAGGATGAAATATCCAAAGTCGATTCGCATAGAACTTCGTTCTAATACTGTACTGAGCAGGAGCTCCGTACAGTATTAGAATGTATTGGCTCTGATGAGCCGAAGTTGTTGCTTCGAGAAGTCTTGTGAGACTTTGCGCAATAACTTCATAAATTAATTTGTACTGTAAATAAACATTTCCAGAACTTGGGTTCGGTTCCAAGTGGTACCCTGCAGATAGATCTCTCATGTCTTGCCTGCTATCTGAAAAATGTCATCAACAGGACAGACAGCCATGAGTATACAGTCTTTTCACGCTATGCACTTTCTGAATTCGATAGACACTGTGCACTATATGGACTTAAATCTGACATTTAGGGCTCATGCTCCTAATAGAACAGTCCTATCCTTGTCCATAATGTGTACAATAATAGGATATGTTCCATTTTTTGCGGAATGCCCATGCGGACATACGGAAACGGAATGCACACTGAGTCATTTCCTTTTTTGTGGCTTCATTGAAGTGAATGGTTCCGCATACGGGCTGCAAAAAGAATGGAAAGGATTTACTTTCGTGTGCATGAGCCCTTAACCACCTCAGCCCCTATAGCTTAAACACCCTTAAAGGGTTTCTATCACTTCGTATCACATATTTAGGTGTCAGACACTAGCGATCCGCTAGTGTCTGCTCTAACAAACTATCCTAATATGATAGGTTTTGGGGCAGCCGTTTCGCTAAAATAACAACTTATATCTATATGCTAATGAGCCTCTAGGTGCTATGGGGGCGTCATTAGCACCTAGAGGCTCCGTCTACCTTCATAAACTGTCGCCGCCCAGCGCGTCCCTCCAGCCCGCCCATCTCCTGCTTAATGCGATCCTCTCCGTGCGCGTCTCTGTTGGGCGCATGCGCAGTGAATGACTGGCCGCTTCCCTGCACAGACATCTCCACTGCGCCTGCGCCGATGACATCATAGTGCTCCGAGGAACAGGCGCAGTGGAGATGTCTGTGCAGGGAAGTGGCCAGACATTCACTGCGCATGCGCCGAACAGAGACGCGCACGGAGAGGATCGCATTAAGCAGGAGATGGGCGGGCTGGAGGGACGCGCTGGGCGGCGACAGTTTATGAAGGTAGACGGAGCCTCTAGGTGCTAATGACGCCCCCATAGCACCTAGAGGCTCATTAGCATATAGATATAAGTTGTTATTTTAGCGAAACGGCTGCCCCAAAACCATATCATATTAGGATGGTTTGTTAGAGCAGACACTAGCGGATCGCTAGTGTCTGACACCTAAATATGTGATACGAAGTGATAGAAACCCTTTAATGACCAGGCCACTTTTTACACTTCTGACCTACCCTACTTTCACCGTTTATTGCTCGGTCATGCAACTTACCACCCAAATGAATATTACCTCCTTTTTTTCTCACTAATAGAGCTTTCATTTGGTGTTATTTCATTGCTGCTGACATTTTTACTTTTTTTGTTATTAATCGAAATTTAACGATTTTTTTGCAGAAAAATGACATTCACTTTCAGTTGTAAAATTTTGCAAAAAAAACGACATCCATTGAAGCAGCTCTGACTTTCTGAGCACCTGTCATGTTTCCTGAGGTTCTACAATGGCCAGACAGTACAAACACCCCACAAATTACCCCATTTCGGAAAGTAGACACCCTAAGGTATTCGCTGATGGGCATAGTGAGTTCATAGAACTTTTTATTTTTTGTCACAAGTTAGCGGAAAATGATGATTTTTTTATTTTTATTTTTTCTTACAAAGTCTCATATTCCACTAACTTGTGACAAAAAATAAAAACTTCTATGAACTCACTATGCCCATCAGCGAATACCTTGGGGTGTCTTCTTTCCAAAATGGGGTCACTTGTGGGGTAGTTATACTGCCCTGGCATTCTAGGGGCCCAAATGTGTGGTAAGTAGTTTGAAATCAAAATCTGTAAAAAATGGCCGGTGAAATCCGAAAGGTGCTCTTTGGAATGTGGGCCCCTTTGCCCACCTAAGCTGCAAAAAAGTGTCACACATGTGGTATCTCCGTACTCAGGAGAAGTTGGGCAATGTGTTTTGGGGTGTCATTTTACATATACCCATGCTGGGTGAGATAAATATCTTGGTCAAATGCCAACTTTGTATAAAAAAAATGGGAAAAGTTGTCTTTAGCCAATATATTTCTCTCACCCAGCATGGGTATATGTAAAATGACACCCCAAAACACATTGCCCAACTTCTCCTGAGTACAGCGATACCACATGTGTGACACTTTTTTGCAGCCTAGGTGGGCAAAGGGGCCCACATTCCAAAGAGCACCTTTCAGATTTCACCGGCCATTTTTTACAGATTTTGATTTCAAACCACTTCTCACGCATTCGGCCCCTAAAATGCCAGGGCAGTATAACTACCCCACAAGTGACCCCATTTTGGAAAGAAGACACCCCAAGGTATTTCGTGATGGGCATAGTGAGTTCATGGAAGTTTTTATTTTTTGTCACAAGTTAGTGGAATATGAGACTTTGTAAGGGAAAAAAAAAATCATCATTTTCCGCTAACTTGTGACAAAAAATATAAAATTCTAGGAACTCGCCATGCCCCTCACGGAATACCTTGGGGTGTCTTCTTTCCAAAATGGGGTCACTTGTGGGGTAGTTATACTGCCCTGGCATTTTCCAGGGGCCCTAATGTGTGGTAAGTAGGTAAATGACCTGTGAAATCCTAAAGGTGCTCTTTGGAATGTGGGCCCCTTTGCCCACCTAGGCTGCAAAAAAGTGTCACACATGTGGTATCGCCGTACTCAGGAGAAGTTGGGCAATGTGTTTTGGAGTTTCTTTTTACATATACTTATGCTGGGTGAGAGAAATATCTCGGCAAAAGACAACTTTTCCCATTTTTTAATACAAAGTTGGCATTTGACCAAGATATTTATCTCACCCAGCATGGGTATATGTAAAATGACACCCCTAAACACATTGCCCAACTTCTCATGAGTACGGCGATACCACATGTGTGACACTTTTTTGCAGCCTAGATGCGCAAAGGGGCCCACATTCATTTTATGAGGGCATTTTTAGACATTTGGATCCCAGACTTCTTCTCACGCTTTAGGGCCCCTAGAATGCCAGGGCAGTATAAATACCCCACATGTGACCCCATTTTGGAAAGAAGACACCCCAAGGTATTCAATGAGGGGCATGGCGAATTCATAGAATTTTTTTTTTTTTGGCACAAGTTAGCGGAAATTGATAGATATATTTTTTTCTCACAAAGTCTCCCTTTCCGCTAACTTGGGACAAAAATTTCAATCTTTCATGGACTCAATATGCCCCTCACGGAATACCTTGGGGTGTCTTCTTTCCGAAATGGGGTCACATGTGGGGTATTTATACTGCCCTGGCATTCTAGGGGCCCTAAAGCGTGAGAAGAAGTCTGGAATATAAATGTCTAAAAAAATTTACGCATTTGGATTCCGTGAGGGGTATGGTGAGTTCATGTGAGATTTTATTTTTTGACACAAGTTAGTGGAATATGAGACTTTGTAAGAAAAAAAATAATTATTTCCGCTAACTTGGGCCAAAAAAATGTCTGAATGGAGCCTTACAGGGGGGTGATCAATGACAGGGGGGTGATCAATGACAGGGGGGTGATCAGGGAGTCTATATGGGGTGATCACCCCCCTGTCATTGATCACCCCCCTATAAGGCTCCATTCAGATGTCCGTATGTGTTTTGCGGATCTGATCCATGTATCAGTGGATCCGTAAAAATCATACGGACATCTGAATGCAGCCTTACAGGGGGGTGATCAATGACAGGGGGGTGATCAATGACAGGGGGGTGATCAGGGAGTCTATATGGGGTGATCACCCCCGTCATTGATCACCCCCCTGTAAGGCTCCATTCAGACGTCCGTATGCGTTTTGCGGATCCGATCCATCTATCAGTGGATCCGTAAAAATCATACGGACATCTGAATAGAGTCTTACAGGGGGGTTATCAATGACAGGGGGGTGATCAATGACAGGGGGGTGATCAGGGAGTTTATTTGGGGTGATCACCCCCCTGTAAGGCTCCATTCAGATGTCCGCATGTGTTTTGCGGATCCGATCCATGTATCAGTGGATCCGTAAAAATCATACGGACATCTGAATGCAGCCTTACAGGGGGGTGATCAATGACAGGGGGGTGAACAATGACAGGGGGGTGATCAGGGAGTCTATATGGGGTGATCACCCCCGTCATTGATCACCCCCCTGTACGGCTCCATTCAGACGTCAGTATGCGTTTTGCGGATCCGATCCATCTATCAGTGGATCCGTAAAAATCATACGGACATCTGAATAGAGCCTTACAGGGGGGTGATCAATGACAGGCGGGTGATCAGGGAGTCTATATGGGGTGATCAGGGTTTCATAAGGGGTTAATAAGTGACAGGGGGGTGTAGTGTAGTGGTGTTTGGTGCTACTTTACTGAGCTACCTGTGTCCTCTGGTGGTCGATCCAAACAAAAGGGACCACCAGAGGACCAGGTAGCAGGTATATTAGACGCTGTTATCAAAACAGCGTCTAATATACCTGTTAGGGGTTAAAAAAAATCACATCTCCAGCCTGCCAGCGAACGATCGCCGCTGGCAGGCTGGAGATCCACTCGCTTACCTTCCGATCCTGTGAACGCGCGCGAGATGACGCATATATGCGTGACTCTGCGCAGGGCTGCCGCCTCCGGAACGCGATCCTGCGTTAGGCGGTCCGGAGGCGGTTAAAGGGCTTCTGTCACCCCACTAAACCGTTTTTTTTTTTTTTGTTTACTAATAATCCCTATACTGCGAGCTCTGCATACATAAGCTAAATCATCATTTTGGTTTAGTAGAATTTGATAAAAAAGCTATTTTTAAAATATGCAAATTACCTTGCTACCAGCAAGTAGGGCGGCTACTTGCTGGTAACAGCCGCATCCTCCGATCCTAATGACGCCCCCTCCGCATTGTGATTGACAGGGCCAGGGAACGGAATCGTTCTCTGCTGGCCCTGTTAGAATTCGAAATCTCGCGCCTGCGCCATACCTGTCTTCAATCGGCGCAGGCGCACTGAGAGGCGGCCGCTGGCTCGACCGCTCCATCCTCAATGCGCCTGCGCCGATGACGTCATCGCATACACCCGGAAGAGAAGACGCAGGTGCATTGAGGATGGAGCCAGTGGCCGCCTCTAAGTGCGCCTGCGCCGATTGAAGACAGGTACGGCGCAGGCGAGAAATTTCGAATTCTAACAGGACCAGCAGAGAACGATTCCGTTCCCTGGCCCTGTCAATCACAATGCGGAGGGGGCATCTTTAGGATCGGAGGATGCGGCTGTTACCAGCAAGTAGCCGCCCTACTTGCTGGTAACATAGTAACATAGTACATAAGGCCGAAAAAAGACATTTGTCCATCCAGTTCGGCCTGTTATCCTGCAAGTTGATCCAGAGGAAGGCAAAAAAAACCTGGTAGCAAGGTAATTTGCATATTTTAAAAATAGCTTTTTATCAAATTCTACTGAACCAAAATGATTATTTAGCTTATGTATGCAGAGCTCGCAGTGTAGGGATTATTAGTAAACAAAAAAAAAAACGGTTTAGTGGGGTGACAGAAGCCCTTTAAAGGGGTTCTCCAGGTTCAGGGCTGAACCTGGATATAACCTCTTCTTTAAGCCTCATTCACATGTCTGTGTCCGTGCTAAAATCCGTGAGCAGGTGGTCAGCGATGCATCCGTGAACGGTCCGTGTGTCCGTTTTTTGCTGTCCGTGTTTCACTGACACTGAACAGCTGAAAAATTATTTTCAATGAATCTCTTCTTAATGATCCGTGAAACACGGATGGCATCGGACCCATAGACTATAATGCGCGTGATGGATCCGTGAACACAAACAAAATAGAGCATGCATCTGTACTAAAAGAACGGACCCACGGACCGTGATGAAACACTGATGTGTGAATACACACATTAAGATGAATAGGGACGTGTGCCCTCCGTGGAGAACATGTACAGAACACGTCTGTGAAACACTGACGTGTGAATGAGGCTTTATTCTTTTACTACAGATGAGAGAAGCATCATTTCCTTATTTCCTTGTGGCGCTTTCTTTATCCGCTCGCACTTTATTTTTTAATTAACCCTCTAGTGTGGTATAGATATTTGTGTATATAGCATGTACCTAGAAAAATATATTTTTTTCAATACTTTGAGAGATAGAGGGGGATAGCTAGCTCAGGCCTTTCCTCTGCACTTTTGCTCAGTACTGTACATATACAGTATGTAGGATATATTTCCACTGGACCGGGGGTCGAGTGGAGGGGTGGACCGTAGGCGCAAAAGACGCAACCAGAGAATTTTTAGAAACCAATGGTTTTTTTTATTGTTAAAGTGACAACGCGTTTCGGGGTTCTGCGGACCCCTTTTTCAAGTCTAAAACAACATATACACAAAATTACACACATTAGAAAAGGTGTGCCTAAGGCTACAGGATTGCCCGGTAAACGGAGATAATACTGGATAAATAGGTAGTGGTAACATAGCCGTCACGAGTAATGAAAGTAAAACAAGTGATCGCATGAATCATAAGGTCGTGACTGGATTAAAAAGGATACATGAATACGTAAATGCAGGGCAGTTAATGCTGTAAGGAGTTGGTAAATAGAGGTTGAGAGCTAGATATGACTTGTAAAAACAGGACATCAATAAAAAAATATATAAAATATATATACGTACAATATAATATAAAATATACACATATATATATACCCACGCGCACAAAAAGTACATGCGTTCACACATATACAAGTATATAAGTATAAAAATAAAAATAAAAATCAGCGCGTCTGGACGTGTAGTATAGTGCCAATTGGTCGGTGATATTATGGTTGGTTGAGGGTTAAAGTGTGGGGGGGGGGGAAAAAAGGAGTTTTTATTATTTTTTGTTATTAGACACAAGGTTGGGGTGCAAAGCAGCTGCAGCGTCAATCGTACAAGATTTCTATGTGGTTGTAAAGGTGGGGTGAATAGTTATATATAGACTGGTAGTGTTATTAATTTGTAGTGATTTTGATGATTGTAATGATAGCTGAGGACAAGTGCCATGAAGGGGTTAAAGTATTTTAGCTTGAGCTGGGGTATGGTGGTTTTTGTGAGGGTTGAAGTAATAAGCATGAACTGGGGTGTGGTATATTTGGAGCTGAGTACCAGTAGCATGAAGGGGTTAAAGTACTAGGCAACTAGGGGTGTGGAGGTCTTGATGAGAGCTTGACGAGGCAGATGGCTTGAAGGGGTTAACGTCCAGGGGGATGCGAGCGGAGGGGGAGGTGGGTGCTTGTGGTCTTACCGGTGGGTGGATACCGCTGGTGGAGAGAGCGCTGCTTCTAGCTCCTGGCACGTGTGGCGTCTGGAGGCTGAATGTTATGGTGCAAACGCTGGGCCGGCTCTTAAATTATTTACCCTATGAGCGCCTTTTTCTCTCCTTGGCCATTATCTACTATATACAGTATGTGACAGGTGTCCTATGCATAGTGCATATGCATTTATGTGATTACCTACATTTAAAGTATAGTCCTGTGCAATGGTTTGGAAATGCAGAATTCACTAGTACTATTACAACAAACATTGTACTATTAACCTATTGAATGGATGAGACTATTGGAGTGCTAATTCCTGCCATTCCATTGATAAATTATTGCTATATAAACTTTCGGTGGCTTCTCTATTTTAAAATTGTTGTTTCCTTAGTTGCCCACTAGATGGTACTTCAGTATCAGAGTTCAATGGCAGAAGATTTAAACTGAAAGGACAGAAGGGCAAGCTGAACAAAAAAAAAAACATTGAAAACTTTCTCATAAAATCTTACTGATCTCAGAATTTACTCTAACGATGTCTCTAGGTTTCCTTAATACTGTATATTATATTCGTCAGGTTGGAGTGGGATGCCTAGAGCCCACCAGTAAAATTTATTCAATGGGTCTATTGTACAGCTACATGCAAATACTACAGGCTCACATTTTGGCAGCCCATAGCAAGGTGCTCAAGCTGATTGATTATGGGGATCCCTGCAGCGACTTCGAGAAGTTGATCTCTGGAGAAAGAGGATACTGGCTGGACTAACTCTGTACCCAGAAGTCATCTCAGACACTCGATGCCTCTATAATAATAAATAAATAATTAACCAGTTTTTTGTATGAACATAGGCTGGTTGAAATTCTGTATGTTGCCTATATGTATGTGGTGTGGTCAATCTACTGTGCCATGTGCCACTTGTACAGGGAGTGATGGACTGAGAGCCCACCTTTGTCAAGGGCCCACCAAGGGATTCACCTGTAGACCAGTCAGAGCCCGATATTCAGGATGAAGATGTTAAAGCAACCCACCAGTTCGAGAAATAAATTCATATTAAAGGGGATGGCCAGGATGAATTTTTTTTATTTATTTTTTTAAAGTGTACTCACTATTAACAGCTCATTCAAGGTCCTCCATATGTTTTTAGGTATTTTCGCCATTTCTACAGGGCCCCGACGGTCCCCCACGCACTGTTTACATCTATGTTTATGTTTGCCGAACTTCCTGCCGCACTGCCGGCTGTGGGTCCCAGCACAGCGCGGCATCACGTGGTTTCAGATGACTATCATCT
The DNA here is from genome assembly GCF_905171765.1 of Bufo bufo. NCBI lineage: Eukaryota > Metazoa > Chordata > Amphibia > Anura > Bufonidae > Bufo > Bufo bufo. Next base: position 365,172,958 of record NC_053393.1, on the reverse strand, counting down.
CAGCCCCCTTGAATCATATACTGCCTCCTGCCGCTCATATTGCCTCCTTCATTAAGAAGAAAACGCCCTGCCCGGTGATGTCACCGGACCGGAGGGGCGTGGCTTAGCGCAATCTGTTGCCGCCTAGTTACCGCCCCTCCGAGCACTCTGCATAATCACTGCGGCTGATGGTGACCTCACCGGGCTCCCTGTGAAGTGGAAAAAGTGGCTTTGCTCTGCAGAAAGGGACCCAGCACGTCACTGAATCTAAGTAAAGACTCTTCTGGCTGAGAATTTGTGCAATGAATACAGGGCATCAGAAAAGTCTGGCAAGGGGGGCGTGGCCTGGTCGGGCATGTGAGCGGACGTGCTTGAGGGGAGCTCCTGACCTGCCGTCTGCAATCCTTAGTAATCCTGCATCTGCAGTAAGCGTCGCTGCTCAGAATTTCATTGGGGGGCACCGGAGAGTATGCGGATCCTATACAGATCATCATGACCCGCACAGGCAAGAAGGAGAGGGAGCTAAGAGAGGCCGGCACGTCCACGCCGGTCAAACAAGATGGTGCCATATCGGAGGTGCGGGCAGCAGACCTGGCGGCCCGCCTGGGTAAATATGCCCGTTCAGCAGCAAGCCTACCTCCATCTGAAATGCCTGCTTCATCCCTGGGGGAGTCAGCTGTGAGGAAGAAATCCTCGGCGTCACCGACATGGGGGCCTGAATATGAACTCTCACAAGCAGGGGAGATGGCTGGAGCTTCAGCTTCTGTCCCTCTAGCTCCACCTAGTGGCCCTGCATCGCTATGTACTCAGCACACACAGCAAGGTCAGCCTGATGAAAATACTGGTGAGCCTACTTCTACAGATATTTTTAAGGCAGTCCAGCAAAGCAACAGCGCGCTTGCTCTTCTCACTACCAATATGGGAAGCCTGCAAGAAAGTGTATCTTTTCTCCGTCAAGACCTTAAAAAAGTCACGGATAGGATGACTGAGGTTGAAGCCAGAGTGAGTACAGTGGAGGATCAATTGCCTCCTGTTAAAAGAGATCTGGGCAGAGTTATTCACAATGTAACTCTGCTGATGTCAAAAACGGACGATCTGGAGAACCGTTCAAGGAGGAACAACCTCCGGTTGGTGGGGGTCGCCGAGAAAGCTGAATAAAATTTGGCAAAGACTTGCTATCCAGGATGTTTGCTATTGAAAGGGCGCACAGAGTGCCATTCCGTGCTCCACCACCAGGGGCCCCACCCCATCCTGTTTTAATGAAGCTGCTGCACTTCAGGGACAGGGACAATATACTTAAAAAAGCAAGAGATCATCCGGAGCTACTGATCAATGGGAGTAAAATTGCGATTTATCCGGATTTCTCAGCGGAGGTCCAACGGAAGAGAGTCAAGTTCCTGGATGTGAAAAGGCGCCTTCGGAATCTACAAATCCCGTACTCCATGCTGTATCCAGCCAAGCTCCATGTAGTGGCACATGGAGAAGTTAGTTTATTTGACACTCCCCTGGAGGCGGCGCAGTGGATTGACACCAATGAGCCTTTGTTGAAGAATTCGGCATCTGTGGGATGAGTGTCCTGTCTATCCTAAAGCTGAAGCACGTAAGATTTGACAGCTATACTAAGGGACATGTTTGAGTTGTAATGCGTATTATTGCTTTGCGTATTGGTTGTTCCTCATGACTGTCTAATATTCTTATGACCGTATGCTTATGTTATCTGAAGTTTTATATCTAGGGTCCGTTGATCCTGATGTTAAACTGGTGACGAGCTGTGGATGTCACCTGCAAATGTTTTAATATGTTTGTGCACTTTAACTATTAATTTTAACTTAAAGCGCTGCAGATCCACTTACATGTGGGCAGGTCAGCATAGGCAACCCGATTTTTTGTTTATAGTCTTCCACGGGTTCTCCTGTGGTAATAATTCCGCCATATATATGGCCGATCGTAGGGAAATTTTTTCGCCCTGGTTGTTGTTTTTTTCGGTAGGGATCTTATCCTTGCCACTAGCTGTTTTGTTCTTGGGTTAGTTTTTGGGGCTGGGAATGGGTGGGCTGAGCGATGGAGCGGGATCCGAATACTTCGGAGGTATATAAGGAATATAGTGACAATGTGTAGAATGGCTGAGATGTGCGTGGATGTCACATATACTATGTGGTATCATGGCGAATAGTCTTAAGATAATAGGGTGGAACGTTAGGGGTCTAGGTGAGCCGACTAAACGTACTGCGATGTTTATGACGCTACAACACTTTCACCCTGCTATATTATGTCTGTCAGAGACCCATTTATCTACTAACACCACTACGGTCTTACAAAGGTCGTGGGTTGGTCACGCATTTCACTCTATATTTTCTTCTCATTCTAGGGGTGTAAGTGTTCTGGTGCATAGATCTCTGCCATTTGTATGTCACTCGTCTCACATAGATGATAATGGTCGGTATATTTGTCTACACTGTACCTGTTATCATTGGTCCTTTATATTAGTAGCAGTGTACATTCCCCCTCCCTACAGGAGGGCATTGGACTTACCCCAATGCCCTATATTGATAGTGGGTGATTTTAATACTTGCCCTTCTGTAGCATTGGATAGGGATGGGATGACGGGAGCAAGTAGAGATTCTAATTTTGCCAATGTATTGCGGGAACTGGACCTACATGACATTTGGCGGGTGAGGAACCCGAATGTGCGTCAGTTTTCTTGTTTTTCTAGTTCTATTTATAGAACTACATTTGGGCATTAGGCGTCTCCCTGGGATCGGGACATGGAAACTTAACCCGTTTTGGTTACAGCTGGTAGATGGGGAAAATGGCATGGTGGAAGAATTGAAAGAGTTTTTTGCACAAAATGTTGGGTCGGCGTCGGTGAGCGTAGTGTGGGATACTTGTAAAGCGTACGTTAGAGGCCTTCACATTCAAAAGATCAGTAGACACAAAACTAAATCCCGTGACGCCCAAAAAAAGCTGCAAACTCTAGTAGTAGAGGCAGAGGAAAGATTTGTAAATACACCCGACAGGGCAAGTGAGGACTCCCTTATAGCTGCTCAGGCTGGGCTGAGGCAGCATATATTGCAGACGGCGGACAATCGCAGATTTTTTGTAAAACAAAAGTACTTTGAGGCCGGGGAAAGCTCTGGTAAGCTATTGGCAAGGGTGATTAGAGCCCAGGAGGGACCGTCCAAAATATTATCTATTCAGAGGATGGATGGTTCTTTTGCCACGTCGAATGAGGAGATACTGTCAATTTTCCACAATTATTATGAATCCCTGTATAGGACTAAATTAAAGGTGGATTCTACCAATATAGCTAATTATCTTACAGGAATTGAGATCCCGAGACTATCAGCGACAAGTGTAGCAGGGTTAGAAGGTCCTTTAACACTCAAGGAGCTGGAATTAGCCCTACAATCATTTCCCAATGAGAAAGCTCTAGGTATAGATGGACTACCGATAGAATGTTTTAAAAAGTATAGTAGTGTCCTTATGCCCCAATTAATGTCAGTTTTTAATGATTCCCTTCAATCAGGAAACCTTCCTGCTTCTATGAAAGAAGCTATCGTAGTGGTCCTGCCCAAACCTGGTAAGGATCCCAGATCCCCTGACTCGTACAGACCAATCTCACTGTTGACCTCTGATATTAAGATTTTGGCGAAAGTTTTAGCGAATCGTCTACAGTCCGTCATTTCCACTATTATTCATAGCGATCAGGCGGGTTTTATGCCTGACAAATCTACTTCAGTAAATCTTAGACGCCTTTTTCTCAATACTCAGAGAAGAGTTGAGTCTATCGGAGGTCGTGCCATCCTTTCATTGGATGCGGCTAAAGCCTTTGACAGTGTTGAATGGAGCTATCTTTGGGAAGTGCTGCGAGTCTCGGGATTTGGTAGGACCTTTATCTCCTGGGTCCAATTGTTATATAACGGCCCCTCGGCTAGGATACGGGCGAATGGGGGAACATCGGAGTCATTCAGATTGGGAAGAGGGACCCGTCAGGGATGTCCACTATCCCCCCTCCTGTTTGCTATTGCAATTGAGCCATTGGCTTGCCTGCTGCGCTCATCTGATAAGATTGTAGGGTTTCCATGTGGGTCTTGGGAGGAGAGAGTGTCCCTTTACGCTGATGACATGTTAATTTACTTAGGTAATGTGGAACAGTCTTTAAGTCCTGTCATGGCACTTATACGGGAATTTGGTGATAGGTCTGGGCTCGTATCAACTGGGACAAGTCCAATCTCTTACCGTTAGATGACTCTGCTGTGAATCTCGTCCCCAGATCCAGTCCGTTGCAAATTGCGCACATTATCGGTCACGACTCACCGGTGGTCTTGTTGAAAAATAACAGAATTGTTGGTAAGCTGCCAGGGCATCCCACACTTTCCATGATATACAAAGTTTGGCAGAAATGTCGGGCGCTGTTATCAGTAAAAGGGTTTACACAGTTTTCCCCCTATCTGGAGGAATCCGCATCTTCCTGAACTATTCCAATTAGATGGCTTTTCACCCTGGGAGCGCAAAGGAGTGAGGTATCTACGTCAACTACAGAGTGCTGATGTTTTTAAGTCCTTTGAGCAGTTGAGAACTGAATTTGGTCTCCCAAATACGGCCTTCTATCAATTTTTGCAACTACGGCATGCCTTTCAGAAACAGGCTAGCTCTATATCATTGAAATGTACTACGGTCCCATTGTTTCAGCAACTTCTTACTAACAGTTCCTCGAGCGGTTTAATATCATCTACCTACAGGAACTTATATGTGAAGTCAATTAGACAAGAGGTTTTAGCAGTTAAATCTAAATGGGAAAGCGAGGTAGGGCCGATTTCAGAAGAGCAGTGGAAGATGATCCTAGCACTCACCCCGCAACTGTCAGTTTGTGAGGGGCAGCATATGTCCCAGTTGTTTTTATTACACCGCGTGTATAGGACGCCAGAGTTTTTATGTCGGATAGGTGTTCGGGGGGATGCGGATTGTCCTAGATGTGGCTTGAGCCCTGCTACCCTGATACACATGTTCTGGGATTGTGCAGAGCTCCGGAATTTCTGGTCCTCAGTTCTGGCCTTAATAAAAGACGCATTTAATATCACGGTTCCGCCTGGTCCGAGAACATGTGTAGTAGGAATATTAGACATCAAAAATCGCCATCACCGTTTGGGAGTGCAGCGTCTGTTATTCCAGGCTAGGAAATTGATAGCCAGATTCTGGCTTAGACCTCAACCACCGTCTAGGGGGGAATTCCTTAATAGGATGTCAGATATAATACGCCTAGAAAAAGGTGTATATGTTAAAAGGCAATGTGTAACGAAGTTTACCAAAATATGGGATAAGTGGGAGAAATTTCGGATACAGTGTCCGGATTAGCCTCTCATCTTAGTTGAACTATGAGAAGGTAGAGGCACAGTCCCTGATTTCTTTTGTTCTTCAGCTTAATCAGCTATAGACGTATGATGTATGAAAGTGTTCAGAATTACACAGGATGGGTGTCAAGAAGAATGTTAAACAGATAGGAGATGTACACCATAGGCTATGATTATGATACATTAATAAAATAACTGATGTTGGAGATCGGACCCGTTCCATCGCTCGGGTAAGGGGGGGGGGGGAAATTGGGTTATAGTTGGGCAGGGAGGGTTGATCCTATGTTCATTAATTACAATGGATGGAAAGATGGTTTGTACATGGTATACTGTGTAACTAGATTACTTGATCTTAGGTGCATCTTATGATATGCCTGTTGTCATATTGCATACTCATGGAAGTAACTCTTTGCCGATCATGTAATACTATGATACTATTATTATCAACTGATGCATGTATAATGTGCAGGCTAATTTCTTTCTTTGTATTTTTGTAATTTTCAAAAAATGTCAAATAAAAATTATCTGATTTAAAAAAAGAAAAGTCTGGCAAAGGTAGGACCGTCATGTACAGTGCCTTGCAAAACTATTCACTCCCCTTGACTTTTTTTGTATTTTGTTACATTACAGCCTTAAGTTCAATGTTTTGTTAATCAGAATTTTATGTGATGGATCAGAACACAATAGTCTGAGTTGGTGAAGTGAAATGAGAAAATTATATAAATAAAACTATTGTTTAGAAATAGAAAGCAGAAAATTGGCATGTGTGTATATATTCATCCCCTTTGTTAGGAAGCCCATAAAAAGCTCTGGTGCAACCAATTACCTTCAGAAGTCACATAATTAGTGAAATAATGTCCACCTGTCTTAAAGACCAAGGAACTCTCCAAACAAGTAAGGGACAATATTGTTGAGAAGTACAAGTCAGGGTTAGGTTATAAAAAAAAACATCCAAATCTTTTATGATCCCCAGGAACACCATCAAATCTATTATAACTGTTGTGGAAACTTTATTATGCGGACATTTTACTTTAGGATGTGGGTGTGTTTTTATAGATTGTAATCTGTCTCCCTGTGTCTGATTTAGCCAAAGAGCGCTCTAGCAGAGGGTACTTTGGCTGAATCGGGACCAGTGGTAAGGCTACTTTCACACTAGCGTTCGGGTGTCCGCTCGTGCGCTCCGTTTGAAGGGGCTCACGAGCGGCCCCAAACGCATCCGTCTGGCCCTAATGCATTCTCAGTGGAGGCGGATCCACTGAGAATGCATCCGCCTGCCAGCGCTCAGCCTCCGCTCCGCTCAGTGAGCGGACACCTGAACGCTGCTTGCAGCGTTCGGGTGTCCGCCTGGCCGTGCGGAGGTAAGCGGATCCGTCCAGACTTATAATGGAAGTCAATGGGGACGGATCCGCTTGAAGATGACACCATATGGCTCAATCTTCAAGCGGATCCGTTCCCCATTGACTTTCAATGTAAAGTCTGAACGGATCCACTCAGGCTACTTTCTGACTTAGAAAATTTTCTAAGTAATAATGCAGACGGATCCGTTCTGAACGGATGCAAATGTCTGCATTATCGGAGCGGATCCGTCTGATGAAACATCAGACGGATCCGCTCCAAACGCTAGTGTGAAAGTAGCCTAAAACAGTCAGTAGAATGATCTTTATTAGATACTGATCACCTTTGAGCATTATTGAATGAGGTCCATGCTGACAGTGATGGGGGGTGGGCGGCCACCTGGCTGATCAGACAATGGACATGACTCATGCTTCCTTATACAGGGATGTGCATTGTCTGCCCGGCCACATTGATTGCCCCGCCCTGTCCTTTGACATCACTTCCTGCATGTTATCACTTCCTGTATCCTTGTCTTGGGGCAGCCCCTTTTACACCTTTTGTTAGTAAATAAAGTTGAGCAGACTGAGGAGGGCGGAAGGAGTTGCTCAGAATTTTCAATCAAGATGGTAACACCTGGGTTTGTCTCTGACTGGGGCTGAGAGAAGGGATTCACCTTTTTCCTTACACAAACTTTGATGCGAGCTGATTATAACTATAATTATATTGTCTACAACATAACCAAATGGAAAGAACATGGCACAACAGCAAACCTGCCAAGAGACGGCCGCCCACCAAAACTCACGGACCGGGAAAGGAGGGCATTACTCAGAGAGGCAGCACAGAGACCTAAGGTAACCCTGGAGGAGCTGCAGAGCAGAGACTGGAGTATCTGTACATAGGATGACAATAAGCCATACGCTCCATAGAGTTGGGCTTTATGGCAGAGTGGCCAGAAGAAAGTCATTACTTTTAGCTAGAAACAAAAAGGCATGTTGTGAGTTTGCGAAAAGGCATGTGGGAGACTCCCAAAATGTATGGAGGAAGGTTCTCTGGTCTGATGAGACAAAAATTTTACTTTTCGGCCATCAAAGAAAATTTTATGTCTGGCGAAAACCCAACACATCACATCACCCAAAGAACACCATCCCCACAGTGAAACATGGTGGTGGCAGCATCATGCTAGGGGGACTGGGAAACTGGTCAGAGTTGAGGGAAAGATGGATGGTGCTAAATACAGGGTTATTCTTAAGCAAAACCTGTACCACTCTGTGCTTGATTTGAGGCTAGGACAGAGGTTCACCTTACAGCAGGACAATGACCGCAAACACATTGCTAAAGCAACACTTGAGTGGTTTAAGGGGAAACATGTAAATGTGTTGGAATGGCCTAGTCAAAGCCCAGATCTCAAACCAATAGAAGATTTGTGGTCAGACTTAAAGATTGCTGTTCACAAGCTCAAACCATCCAACTTGAAGGAGCTGGAGCAGTTTTGCAAGGAGAAATGTAATATGTGGCAATCTCATAGAGATATATCCAAAGCAACTTGGAGCTGTGATTGCCGCAAAAAGTGGCTCTACAAAGTATTGACTTTAGGGGGGTGAATAGTTATGCACATTGACTATTTCTGTTATTTTGTCCTATTTGTTGTTTGCTTTACAATGAAAAAAGAAAAAAACATCTTCAAAGTTGTGGGCATGTTCTATAAATTAAAAGATGCAAATCCTCAAACAATCCATGTTATTTCCAGGTTGTGAGGCACCAAAATATGAAAAAAGTCAAGGGGGTGAATACTTTTGCAAGGCACTGTATGTAATATTTATGTGCTTGTTAAACAATTACACCAATGTCCCCAATCCCGAACAACCACTTTAACTGGGGAATGAACAGAACACTTACATGGTGCCCTACTTTTCAGCTAAAGAGCCAATGATTCCCAATCTCCTCTTCTGTCATCCAAGATGGCTGCACCACTTTTCAGACTAGCTAATGCAGAAGAACTGAAGACAATGCTGATGTGAAAGAGGCTTAAAATCTGGAAGTGGATACAAACAGAGGAGAGGTTTAGGGTTCTCTAGGATTTGACATTAATGACCTTAAAACAGATCATCAATGTTTGGTCAATGGGGGGCCTGATCACTGCCTGTCATCATAATGAAGCAGTTCATTCTTAGAAGTGGATGGGATGAGCAGCAACCCCATGCATAGCCATCCATATAGAATGCTGCAAATTGTATATTTTTCACATGCCCAAAAGTTTTTAAGCCAATAGGGAGAAGCAATAATAAATAAGGAAGGTTAAATGACCACATTAGCAACACCTGAGGCAAGGGGTGTGGCCATTACCAGAAACAACACAGACGCCTATTGATCCACAGGGAAAACCTGTCAGATCAAACCACATGTTGCCAGTCTCACGATCTCCTGCCACCTGTCGCAGGAACGTCAGTGACAGTACCCCCCTTCTACGGGTGACCTCCGGGCACCAAGGACTGACCTTATCCGGGTGAGACCTGTGAAAAGCTTTCACCAAACGACTAGCATTCACATCAGATGCCGGTACCCACATCCTCTCCTCTGGTCCATAACCCTTCCAGTGAACAAGATACTGAAGAGATCTACGGAGAACTCGAGAGTCAATTATCTTGGCGATCTGAAATTCCAAACTACCGTCCACCATGACAGGAGCGGGTGGCAAGAAAGACTGTTCCAAAGGTTCCACATATCTCTTCAACAAAGATTTATGAAACGTATGAATTTTCAGGGCCTGAGGAAGTTCAAGACGAAAAGCTACAGGATTAATAATGGCAGTGATCTTATATGGACCAATAAATCTTGGAACCAACTTCCAAGAAGGTACCTTTAACTTAATGTTTCTTGTGGACAGCCACACAGAATCACCCACTCTTAGGTCCGGACCATTCATACGTTTCCTGTCAGTCACACATTGTTGCCCATATTCAAGTTATTTAGAATTTTCCGCCATATAGATGACAATGATGACGAAAAACGTTCCTCCTCAGGGATACCAAAAGTATCAAAATCAGAAAATGTGCCAAACTGTGGGGAAAACCCATATGCCCCAAAAAACGGCGACTTACCAATGGACTCCTGTCTAGGATTGTTTATGGCAAACTCTGCCAAAGACAAAAACGAAGACCACTCCTCCTGGTTCTCAGAGACAAAACATCTCAAGTGAGTCTCCAGACTCTGGTGCGTTCCGTCTGTCCGTTCGACTGAGGAAGAAAAGGACAGTTGTACCCCCAGTTGGGTAGAGAACGCCTTCCGGAACCTGGAAACAAACTGAGTCCCGCGATCCGAAACCATGTCAGAGGGAATGCCATGGAGTTTCATATTGTTGTCAACAAACACTTTTGCAAGTGTTTTAGCTTTAGGTAGGCCTGGCAACGCTATAAAGTGCACCATTTTACTAAAGCGATCAACTACCACCAGAATAACTGTCTTTCCTGAAGAATTAGGTAGATCAGTGATAAAATCCATGGATAAGTGAGTCCATGGTCTGGACGGGATAGGCAACGGAAGTAGAGATCCGGAAGGCCGAGTATGTGTCACCTTAGCACGTGCACAGGTACTACAGGCTGACACATAGTCCTCAACACACTTACACAACCCTGGCCACCAGAATCTTTGAGAGATGAGGTTGGCAGTGGATCTACTCCCAAGGTGTCCCATAAGAACCGTACAGTGATGTTCCTCAAACACCTTGGGACGAAATTCCGATGGCACAAACAGTTTCCCAGAGGGACAAGAATTCAGTGCGTCTCCCTGGGCCTCTAACACTTTCACCTCTAGGTCAGGGTAAAGAGCGGATATCACCACCCCTTCCAAATCCACCCCTTTGGATTTTCAAAATCACCACCTCCAGGAAAACTATGTGAAAAACCAAGACGATAGGTGACAATGAAATTGAATCTGGTGAAAAACAAAGACCATCCGGCTTGTCTCAGTTTCAGTCGTTTAGCCAACTCCAGATAAGCAAGGTTTTTGTGATCTGTGAACACCGTGATCGGATGAATCGCTCCTTCCAACCAATGACACCATTCCTCAAGAGCCAACTTAATGGCCAGCAACTCTCTGTTACCGCCATCATAATTTCTTTCTACGGGAGAAAGTTTTTTTTAGAGAAAAAGGCACATGGACGCCATTTACCAGGTGACGGGCCCTGCAATAAAACTACCCCCACTTTGGACGCGTCCACTTCCACAATGAAAGGTTGTGATACATCCGGCTGCACCAATATAGGGGCAGAAGAGTAGCAGTTCTTAATCGCAGAAAAGGCTCGCAACGCCGAATCAGACCACACTGAGACATCTGTCCCTTTCTTGGTCATGTCAGTTAAGCGTTTTACTATTGGTCGAAAAATTCTGAATACATTTTCGGTAATAGTTGGTGAACCCCGAAAACCGTATAAGAGCCTTCAAATTTTCGGGTCGATCCCAGTCCAATACAGCATGGACTTTCTCTGGATCCATTCGAAAACCTGAAGATGACAGCAGGTAGCCCAAAAAATGCACCTCGTGTACATCAAAAACACACTTCCCTAATTTTGTGTACAATTTATTGTCCTTTTTGATCTGTAACACATGTCTAATGTGATCCTGATGTGTTTCCACATCTGGGGAATAAATTAGAATGTCATCCAAATACACGACTACAAACCTCCCCACAAGGTGATGAAAAATGTAACATAGTACATAAGGCCGAAAAAAGACGTTTGTCCATCCAGTTCGGCCTGTCATCCTGCAAGTTGATCCAGAGGAAGGCAAAAAAAAATGCCTGTGAGGTAGAAGCCAATTTTTCCCCACTTAAGGGGAATAAAAAATTCCTTCCCGACTCCAATCAGGCAATCAGAATAACTCCCTGGATTAACAACCCCTCTTTAGTACCTAAAGCATGTAATATTATTACACTCCAGAAATACATCCAGGCCCCTCTTGAATTCCTTTATTGTACTCACCATCACCACCTCCTCAGGCAGAGAGTTCCATAGTCTTACTGCTCTTACCGTAAAGAATCTTCTATGTTTGTGTACAAACCTTCTTTCCTCCAGACGCAGAGGATGTCCCCTCGTCACAGTCCTGGGGATAAAAAGATGATGGGATAGATCTCTGTACTGACCCCTGATAAATTTATACATAGTAATTAGATCTCCCCTCAGTCGTCTTTTTTCTAAAGTGAATAACCCTAATTTTGATAATCTTTCAGGGTACTGTAGTTGCCCCATTCATTATTACTTTAGTTGCCCTCCTCTGGACCTTCTCCAGCTCTGCTATGTCATTCATAAAATGCTGGAAAACCGCAGGAGCATTGGTCAACCCGAAAGCCATGATTTTCAAAGTGCCCCTCAGGAGTATTAAAAGCCGTCTTCCATTCATCCCTTTCCTTGATCCTAACCAGATTATATGCCCCCCTTAAGTCCAATTTGGAGAACACATTGGCACCAATAATCTGGTTATCGTCGAAGACTTCCATCCTTTTTTTTTTTTTTACAAAAAAAAACCCTGCTGCCATTTGAGACTTGGAAGGTCTTATGTGTCCTTTAGCTCGGTAATATACTCTCTCATGGCCAGTCTTTTAGGTTCAGATAGGTTATAGAACTTAGATTTTGGCAATTTAGCTCCGGGAATAAGATTAATAGGACAATCATATTCCTAATGCGGAGGTAAATCCTGGCATCCACTCAGAAAACACGTTGGCAAAATCAGATATAAAAGAGGGTAATGTCTTAGTAGTTAAAACAGAAAAAGATGTATTCAGGCAATTGTCAATGCAATAATCACCCCAATCCAGAATCTGTCTAGCTTGCCAATCGATGGTTGGATTGTGCTTGCCTAACCACGGTAAACCCAGAACCACCGGTTCAGGGAGACCCTCCAACACAAAACACAAGATAAATTCTTGATGAAAGTCACCCACTCTTAATCTGATATCATGCACCACTTGAGATAAACACTTCTGAGCTAGAGGTGCAGAATCAATAGCAAAAACAGAAATATTTTTTTTATAATTCACTCAGTGACAACCTGTGCATACGGATGAACTGAGCATCAATCAGGTTCACCCCGGCCTCGCTGTCGATAAACACCTCAATCCCCACGGTTTTTTAACTCTAGCGCCACCTCAGCAGCCAGGAGAAATCAGGTACTACCAGTAAAAGACAAATGCACTCTCCTCTCACCCCTCCAAGAATCAGATGGGAATTAAATGTCCCTCTTTTCTCCTTTTGCCGTGGAATGCATGAACATACTCTGATAAAATGTCCCTTTTGTCCGCAGAATAAAACACAATCCCTTCCTATTACCAGTATGCTTAAAAGAGGATCCAGGAGTAGCTCCCCCTAATTGCATGGGTTCGTCCCCAGACGAAAACCCAGGAGTAGCTTCACCCATAGTATTAGTGGAGGACGATACATCATGTGATAGTACGTTCTGAGAGTGGGGGCCCCTAGATTTCCATGTTTTTAGCCAGAGACATAGCAGCCTCCAGAGACATTGGGGTTTCATGAAAGGCCAAGGCATCCTTCAGCCGCTCTGATAACCCTTTATAAAACTGGCTACGGAGGGCAGGATCGTTCCACTCCATATCCTCTGTGTGTGTGTTGTCTCACTGCTGGGCTGGCTAATCAGCATTTGCAGTGCTAGCAGAGCCTGCTGCCGATTGGCTGGCCTAGACTGCACCAGCAGAGAAATGTCAGTGTCAATTTAATATATATGTGTCTGCAGCTACTACAGATATATTAACTTAACATGCTAGCCACTAGCATGGCCTCAGACGCACTCATTAAAGTTGGTGATCATTGTGGGCCACGCTCTTCCCCCCCCAGAGCCTTGGGCAGCCACCCAAACATCCTACATATGAGCAGATGTGTGGATGTAGTAGGGGAGACATGACGGGGGTATTGGTTACCTTTCATACGACCCCTAATACATACCTGCCTCTCCTTCAGCCCTCTCCAACCGAAACCATCCCTGACCACTATTGTAGTGTACGGGGACTGTAATGCCCGTCACTACAAAAGTGTCACTTGGTGTGCTGTCGTCCCCCCTTACTTATGGGGAAGTTGGTATATGTCAGTTTTATAAAATGTCATGTAATGTAATGCATGTATTTCCCTGTTACTATGACACTTGCATGTACAGGCCTGCTAGGGGTGTCATTTCAGCTTCTAGTCACTAGAGGGAGCTAGAGAGCCCTAGTTTATATAAGGCCCAGTCAGGGAAGCAAAAGTCAGTCTAGTCCAGAGCTCAGAAGTTTCTAGAGCCTGAGGAAGCTGAGAGGGAGCCAGAGGCAAGCGCAGAAAAGCAAGAGGTACTCAAAATAACAGAGGAGGTACTTTATAAAGAGAAAACCAAGGATATACGCCAGAGTTAAGGTATTGGGCCTTGGAGAAGATTTTCTATGTCCCAGGATCAGTCAGAAATAGAGTGCAAGCTCCTGTACTGCAAGTCCTGTGTTTCACACTCTGTAGTCACCTTGCTCAATCTGTATTGCCTGCATCAACCGTATTGAAGAATCGACTGTATGCAAAGGAACTGCGCTTCCGTTAATGTCTCTATATTGATAACTACTAAAGTTGGAGTTCTGTTTTAACATCAAGTGGTTCCTCATTTATTCCTGCTATCCGCAAACGGCGTGCCACTGTTTAATTGGCACTGGCGTCACGAACATTTTCCTACCATCACCTGCCTATGCAGAGAGTCAGCCGTCTCAGGTTAGTGTCTATTGCACTACTACACCCAGGAACACTATTACACACAACTTGAGTACGCTGCACCTCTCTTTTGGCGTCACGAACAGGATTCGCACGCTTTCTAGTGCAAGAAGCGTGAACTTTGTGCCTTATACAGTTGCCCTGTGACCAAAGTGACAAATTGCCTGTTTATTTAAAGTGGACTTTGTGGACCGAAAATCATACCAAAGTGTACCTAAAACCTCTAAAAAGCGCTGTGCAGTGTTGCGCTATCAGAAGGAAGAAAATCGCCGCATTGGAGTGTGGTTTTGTAGACTTTTTACAATCCTGCTTGCTGTCAGTGAATGGGCAGCGTTTTGCTAAAGATGGCCACCGGCTGCCTGGAGTAAAGTTTCCCGCGCCGCTGAGGACCTTCGTGGGCGGATCCCTGCAAAGACACAGAGAGTCCCGCCCCTCTTCATCATCGCACCGCCGCGGCCCTGCTTCTTCTACGTCATCGGGTGCTCAGGACGTCCGGAATCTCGCGAGACTTGGCCTGCGCAAGCCCGGCGATACCGGTAAGCACTTGTAACCGGAGGGAAGGGGAGTGTTCCGGCCCCTTTAGTCGCCAGCGGCCACCTCTCAATAGACTACCATGTCAGAGCCAGGAGTGCCTGAGCAGCCGGCCCCGGGAGAGCTTGCAGCTCCTAATCATCCCATTGCCCCCAGCATGATGCCCTTTACCATGCCTTACTATTTCGGGGCCCCATGGTTCCCCCGCTACAGAGGAGAGACCCATACCCTAAGAGACTTTAAAGAAAAGTTGCTGGCATTATTCAAACTGTACCCTATAAATGCCGACCAGCAAATGGAAATCCTGCTAGCGCAACTGGAGGGAGCTGCCCGCAGGGAGGTATTATCCTGGCCTGCTACTGAGCGGAGTACTCTAGAACAGATATTCACCCGCCTCAGAGCCACTTTTGAAACTAGGACTGCCTCAGAGATAAAGATGCACTTCTTTGGCAAGAAACAGAAGTCCGGTGAGTCCCTCCGTGACTATGCCCTATCACTTCAGGAGGCTTTAGGGGCTGTAATTCAGATAGATCCCAAAGAGGCTGATAACCAAGACCAGACCCTAAGGGAACAATTTATCAATGGGGTGTCTAGTGAACAAATAAGGACCCAATTAAAGATGCTGTCCGCCCAGCACCCTAACATTGCCTTTCTGGACTTTAAAGAACTGGCTATAAAAATTCTGGGGTCAGCAGTATCTACGGAGGTAAGCACCCCACCTGAGTCATCAGCCTGCAGGCCGAAACCGCTTATCACTAACCGAGCTGAGGTCGGCCAAGCTGTTCAAGTGTCAGCTACTGATACTATTGCCATGCTGACAGAGCAAGTAAATCACCTCACTAAAAGTCTAGAGAAAGTGTGCAGAAAAATAGAGGAATGGGAAAAACCCATAATGACAGAAGAAGAATTCCTGTCACCTCCTAGGCCGTTCCCACCTCCATACCAAGAGACTCACCCCAGGGATCCTGGGAGGCGTAATAGAGATCGCAAGCGGCCCGTGTGTACATACTGCAAAAAGCTGGGACACACAGAATCCACGTGCTGGCAGTTAAATGGCAACCCCTGAGGCTGAGGACCACCCCTCGGGAGGTAGAACACTAGGTCCAGAGGATCCAAATTGGATGCCACGTTATGTAGGATCCCATCCTAAAATCAATATAGAGATCAACGGGGTCCCCTTTGAAGCCCTATTAGATACTGGGTCTCAGGTCACTACTATTCAGCTGCCTGCATTTGAAAAGTTCTGGGACACCAACCAGTTGACCCAACCGCCTGAATCCTGGGTGGAAATTATCGCCAGCAATGGCAAACCAGTAAAGATTCATGGATACTGGGAACCCACCCTGCAGGTGGGAGAAGTAACCTTACCACAACAGGGCGTGATAGTAGTGCAGGCCGGCGACAGAGGAGGACATCCTGTCATCCTAGGCACCAATGTCTTCAGAAACTGTTATTCAGAAATACTTGCCGTATTACATCAGACTTTGCCCACTGCTTCCTCTGCTTCCAGGAGGGTGATTCAAAAGACTATTACTGTGTTAAGTGCCCAGCAGAGGTTTGCTAATGGGAAAGGAGAAATTTGTACTGCCAGGATTAGTGATATTAAGCCTGTGACTTTGCCTCCTAATTCTCAAACTCTTTTATGGTGTCGTGCTGTCCTGGGAGTCCAAGGCCGAGATTATCCAGCCCTGGTGGAACCAATCCAGATGGAGGATTACCCTTTTGTGAGAGCTGCCAAGTCCCTGGTGAATGTCTCCCAAGGTAAAGTACCTGTCCGTCTGATTAACCTGAGTGATCATCCTGTGGCGCTTAATAAGCATTGCCGTGTTGCCCAGCTTTCTCAGGTATCCTTCCAAGGCATCATTCGTCTTCCAGTGACAGAAAAGCCGCCAGCCGCAGTCAGCGGATGCTCGCCGGTGACCCAGCCACAAGTGCCCTGGTGGGAAGAGCTCCATGTCGGGGACGAGACTACCCCCCAACAACAACAAGAAGGGATTATACAGCTTGTCAAGGAGCACCACCAGGCCTTCAGTAAGCATGCCACTGATTATGGAGAGGTGAGTGCCATACAACACACCATACCTACTGGCTCTCATCCTCCTATCAAGGAGAGATACAGACCTTTACCGCCTACTTCATATCAGACTGTAAAAGAAATGATCCAAGAGATGAAAGACTCTAATGTAATCCGGGACAGCCGTAGACGGTGGTATCCGTTTCTGTGTGGATTATAGGAAAATTAATCAAATAACCCACAAAGATGCATACCCACTGCCCCGCATTGAGGAGTCACTAACTGCTCTGGGCTCCTCTGCCTATTTCTCCACATTGGACTTGACCAGTGGCTACTGGCAAGTACCCATGGCCCCTGCAGATAGGGAAAAGACTGCTTTCACTACTCCCATGGGCCTGTTCGAATTCAATTGTATGCCGTTCGGGCTATGTAATGCCCCAGGAACTTTCCAGAGACTAATGGAGCGGTGTTTGGGTCACAAAAACTTCGAAACAGTGCTGCTGTATCTAGATGATGTCATTGTGTACTCAAAAACATATGAAGACCATCTGAAACATTTGGAAGAAGTATTTGAAATCCTTATCAAATATGGCTTGAAGGTAAAGCCATCCAAGTGTCACCTGCTCAAACCTGCAGTAAGATACCTGGGGCATGTAGTAAGCGGAGAGGGAGTGCAACCTGACCCTGATAAATTAGCAGCTGTCCGTAATTGGCCGGTTCCTACTACCGTCAAAGAGGTGAGGAGTTTCCTTGGTTTTGCCGGCTACTATAGACGTTTTATCCCCCATTTTGCTCAAATAGCTGATCCTATCCAGGAACTCTTGAGGGGGCAACCCAAAAAGAGTCCTAGAACTCCTGTGCCCATTGAGTGGAACGAGGAAAGAGAGATAGCGTTCCAATTGCTAAAAAAGAAACTGACCGAGCCTCCTGTGTTAGGTTACCCAGATTATAGCAAGCCTTTCCATCTTTATACCGATGCTAGCAAGCGAGGCCTGGGAGCTGTGTTAGCCCAAATCCAAGAGGGAAAAGAGAGAGTGATAGCATATGCAAGCCGCTCCCTGAAAGGAGCTGAGAAAAATGACCAGAATTATAGTTCCTTCAAACTAGAGTTCCTGGCATTAGTGTGGGCGGTGACAGAAAAATTCAAGGATTATCTAGCCGCCACCCCGTTCATTGCATTCACTGACAATAACCCTCTGGCACATCTAAATACAGCTAAATTGGGGGCCTTGGAGCAGAGATGGGCCTCTCGCCTTGCCAACTATAATTTCTCTGTAAAGTATCGAGCTGGACGTACTAATGATAATGCTGATGCTTTATCCAGGCTTCCCACAGAGACAGCTCCTGATGATGTGCGAGATGCTTGGGAAGATGTAGAGATGCCGGCTTTCTATAACAAATTTGCTCAACAGGATCAGGCTCGAGCTACCAATAACAGAGCTGCAGTTCCTTCACCCTCCAGTAGGCCTGAACCTAAAGAAGAAAGGTGGGTGAAACTACAGTCTGAAAGTAGAGTGCTGGGTGAGTTGTTGGACTTCATTACTAGTGGCAGAGCCCCTGAGAGGATTCGGCGTAAGAGTGCAGATCCTGAGCTCATCAAACTGTGGAGACAGCGCCATCAACTCTTCATACAAAAGGGCCTATTGCTATGGAGAAGCCTAGACCCAGTGTCCAACGAGAGAGTGCACCAGATTCTCATACCCCGACGAGATGCAGGTATGGTGTTGGAGATGTACCACAATCAATCCGGTCACTTTGGGGTCCAAAAGACTGAGGCTACTATCCGCCAGCGGTTTTACTGGGTGGGCATGAGAGAAGACATGGAGAAGTGGTGTCGAGAGTGTGTAGCCTGTGCCTTGAAACGAAGTGAGCACCATGATCAGAGGGCACCACTGAGACCCATTGTAAGTACCCGTCCTCTTGAACTTGTCGCCATCGACCATGTGAAACTGGAGCCTAGTCGCTCAGGGTATGCTTATGCTATGACTATTATTGACCATTTCACTAAGTTTGTTGTAGCAGTGCCTGTGAGAGACCAGACAGCCAAGACTACAGCCGAAATGTTCTGGAAGCACTTCCTCCTGCCCTATGGATGTCCAGAAAAGATCCTCACCGATCAAGGACCTGCTTTTGAGTCCCATCTGTTCCATGAACTGTGCCGCTTACACAACTGTAAGAAGATCCGGACAACGGCCTACCATCCTCAAGGTAACGGATTATGTGAAAAAATTAATCAGACCTTGATAGAGATGCTGAGGGCCGTGCCTCCTGAGAACAGAGGAGATTGGCCCAGTCTGTTGCCACAGCTCATGTTCACATACAATCATACCATACATTGTTCCACCGGGTATACCCCTTTTTACTTGATGTTTGGGCGCCAAGGGACATTGCCTGCTGATCATTCATTGGACATACACGTACCTGATGGCATTAACCCATTACCTAACACCGACTGGGTTGCTGAACATCAAAGGCGATTGAATACAGCCAAAGCCATTGTTCAGGAGCGTATGGACTATGCTAGGGACCGACAGCAGAGAGACTATGATCAAGCAGCCCATGCAGAACCCTTGATAATAGGGGCCGTGGTATGGTTAAAGAATAACCGCCGTACCAGTAAATTGGACAGTAAATGGGAGCGAAGTCCCTATGTTGTCACTGCAATCCCAAATGTTGGAACTCACACTTATGAGATCACCCGGGAAGACAAGGGATCCCAAATTGTACACCGAAACCGGTTGAAGCTCTGCCTGACACCAGAACCTAGTGCCGAGAGTTCTGGATCTGAATATCCTGTGTCAGAGTCAGCAATACAGCCCGAGGATCCTATGCAGGCTGTCAGTAATCTAAGGTATGACGCTGATCCCATGCATTGGCTTCTGACACCTTGGTTGAACTTGCTGGTGCCTGCTCCGGCACCTACTGTAGCTTCACCTCCAGAAGAGCCGGTTCAAGATGCCCCGGATCGAGTTCCCCCTCTAGTGGATATTGTTGTTCCTGTTGTTCCTGTTGTTCCTGTTGTTCCTGACCAAAGTCTCACTGATGGAGACCCTCCTGTTGCTCCTCTCTCTTCTACCTCGTTGCTAAGGGAAGAGGAGACCCCTGTGTTGAGGTCTACCCGGATGAACAGGGGACGTCCGCCAGTCCGTTTAGGAGACTTTGATTATTCTGGTGGTGTCTCCTCCCAAACAGTTGCCACGGGCAATACCTTACTTGACATTTGTGCGCAAGAATGGACTCCTCCACGTGAGCCCTTGCCTGTGATACACCCACAGGAAACTCCTGGGTAGTTCCGTTTTTATACTGTTTTATCCATTTTGCTGTTCTATTATGGACTTATTCATTGTCATGGACTATCCTGGTTATAATGTTACGCTGTGCTAGGTCAGCGCCCCCGTTCCATTCACTATCCTGAGAGAAGAGAACGACGCCCCTTGTCACTACCCTTCACCTTTGCCAATTGGACCTGATATGAATGTAAATGCAGATGAATTACATGTATGTATGCCTGCATGTCTCTTTTTCTGTTTCAGGTAGAGATTCCAGTTGGGCGAGCCCTGATGGAGTACGAGGTCGTACTCAGCTTAAAGCAGTGGGGTATGTAGTGTACGGGGACTGTAATGCCCGTCACTACAAAAGTGTCACTTGGTGTGCTGTCGTCCCCCCTTACTTATGGGGAAGTTGGTATATGTCAGTTTTATAAAATGTCATGTAATGTAATGCATGTATTTCCCTGTTACTATGACACTTGCATGTACAGGCCTGCTAGGGGTGTCATTTCAGCTTCTAGTCACTAGAGGGAGCTAGAGAGCCCTAGTTTATATAAGGCCCAGTCAGGGAAGCAAAAGTCAGTGTAGTCCAGAGCTCAGAAGTTTCTAGAGCCTGAGGAAGCTGAGAGGGAGCCAGAGGCAAGCGCAGAAAAGCAAGAGGTACTCAAAATAACAGAGGAGGTACTTTATAAAGAGAAAACCAAGGATATACGCCAGAGTTAAGGTATTGGGCCTTGGAGAAGATTTTCTATGTCCCAGGATCAGTCAGAAATAGAGTGCAAGCTCCTGTACTGCAAGTCCTGTGTTTCACACTCTGTAGTCACCTTGCTCAATCTGTATTGCCTGCATCAACCGTATTGAAGAATCGACTGTATGCAAAGGAACTGCGCTTCCGTTAATGTCTCTATATTGATAACTACTAAAGTTGGAGTTCTGTTTTAACATCACGTGGTTCCTCATTTATTCCTGCTATCCGCAAACGGCGTGCCACCGTTTAATTGGCACTGGCGTCACGAACATTTTCCTACCATCACCTGCCTATGCAGAGAGTCAGCCGTCTCAGGTTAGTGTCTATTGCACTACTACACCCAGGAACACTATTACACACAACTTGAGTACGCTGCACTATTCCAAAATACTCCTAGCCTTTAATAAAAACTCAGACACCAAGCTGCAATAAATTGGCCACAGCAGCTGTTTTATTAACATACAACAAACATATATATATAAAAAAACATAACTCTTTAAATAAATCAACCCAGGGGGAGGTCTTTGAAGCCCCAAATAACTGAAATTACCCCACCGGGGTGAGCCAATTTTGCCTCCAGCCGTTGCCCACCAGCTCAGAAGCACCACTAAATGGCCCATTTTAATTTTGCCACCACTGGGAGTCCAGCCCCGCCCAAGGAGTCCTCCCATCATCCTCAACTGTGAATATAACCAACTTCAAGGACATCCCCCCCGCCACAAACGCACAGACTTGACCCCTTAAGTATGTGCGTCCCTCCACAGCTTCAAAGCTGTCTGAATACCGTCTTGTAACGCCAAGTTCCACAAATCCTGACCCACTGCATTCAATTGCACCCCATCGGCCCTCCAAAAACCCCCACCCCTTTTTCCAGCTCTATATGCCTCACCGCTATAGCCCCATTCCTGGCCATAAAACGACCCACAGCCCTATTTACCTTAATCCGTGCCCTGTTCACACCTTCAACTGATCTGGCACCCCTCCAAACCTTCTTTGGGACTATATCAGACCAAACGGTCACTACTCTTGGAAACAAAGCCCATAACCGCAAGAGGTCAAACTTCACATCCCAAAGTAGCTCCCGAAATGGCCTTGCTGCCAAATCGTTGCCGCCCACATGCAGCACTAGCACATCAGGTGCCCTATCTTGCCTGACAAAATTATGCATCTCCGGCAACACCCCAGCCCACATCATACCCCTGCGCCCTTAACACCACTGCCGATCGTGAAAAACCTAGTTGTTGACCGTTCGGCTGAACCGCTGCCCGAACAGCCCCCCAAAAGACATAGGAATGTCTCAGAATCCACACTAGGGCTGGAACTGCACCTGAAACAATGAAAAAAAAGAAAGAACAATCCTGCTGTCATACCCCCAACCCCTAGAAAAAAATAAATACATTTTACATACGATTTAAACGAATATAAGACCTGAAACGAATCGATTCCCACCGTCCAATACGCTTAATAACCTCATCACTCAACCCCCAACGAGCCGCCTCCATCGTCGCACCAATCCTAAATGAATGACTTGAATATCCCGCTTGCCCCAGTCCCAACCTCTCTAAGCATTTAGAAAAAACTGCCGCAAACTGAAAACGCAAAAAGAACGACCCATCATTATGCACTAACAATGTTAAAACCCCCATTTTCATTTCCATACCATATTCCCTCAAACATTGCACTGGGCACATAGCACAACCCGGAACACCGAACAACACTACTCTACGCCCTCTACCCTCCACATCTGTCTTTGAGCGACGAATAACGAATTCCACTCTATCATGAAACAAATCCATGTCATCCCTAAGCAACCCTCCCACCCGACTAACTGTTGGACAAACCAATTCCCCTAAACGTAACGCCCCAAAAAACGCCAAAGAAAACGCTAATCTAAATAATCGCTCTTCCCATGCCAAACTACAAACCTCTTTCAACTGATCACCCAACTCCAACAGCAACGCAAACGACACCGGCCTCATAACCAAAAAGGACTTTGTAAAGTCCATCATTTTCCTAAGTTTGAACCCAAAGGCCAACCCAGCTATACAACTATTCATTTTTCCCACCGACCATCCCTCGTCCCTACAATAATTTATAAACAATAATGGAACCTCCAATTTCTCATTCCCAACCCCCAATCTAACACACCAGTCCTCCCAATACTGTCACGCTTTCAAATAAGTCACCCACGTACCGGGCGCCAATGAAGCCTGAATGAACCCTGCTACCATCCCTCCATAAGATCCCACAGGAAACTCTTCTGCCTCTGGAGCCAGCAGCAGGAACCGATCCCACTGCGAACGAGAGAGAGCATCAGCAATACAGTAGTCAACCCCCGGTACATGCACTGCCACTACCCAGGCTTTAAGCAACAGACATTCTAATACAAGCCGCTGAAGCAGTCACACCACTAACGGTGCCTGAACCACACTCAAGTTATCACAGTGGAATCAAACTTTTTTTTATCCCTGAAGACTTTTCCCCTCAACATAACCGCCACCACTATAGGGTAGAGCTCCAATAATGCTAGATTTCTAACCCATCCCCTTTCCACCCAACTATGCGGCCAACTCCCAGCACACCATTGCCCTCCGCAGTACACCCCGAAACCACAACCCTCCGCCGCATCTGAAAATAACTCGAAATCAAAAGAATTCACCATGAATAGCGAGCGACGGTTATAGTTCTCTAAAAAAGAACTCCAAACTTCCAAGCCCGCTCTCAATTCATTACCTAACCGGATGTAATGATGTGGTGCAACCACACCCGCCGTCGCCCCCGCTAACCGTCCGCTAAAAACCCTCCCCATAGGCATAATCCGGCACGCAAAATTGAGTTTCCCAAGAAGTGACTGAAGCTCCCGCAATTTTATCTTTTTTAATCGACTAGCCCTTTCTACTTCCCCTTTTAAATCCACCAACTTGTCCATAGGCAGGAACTCCATATGCCCTGAACAACATACCTACCGTGTGCAACAACAGCGCACAAACCTGCGAGTCCGGGGGCCTAATACACATAAAGTCCTCCAGGTAGTGAATAATGGATTCACAACCTGGCACGTCCGCCACCGCCCATTCTAAAAACGAGCTAAACGCTTCAAAATACGTGCAGGACAGAGAACAGCCTAAAAATGATCTACAAAAAAAATAAAATCCCCAAAACACCCGAACAGATGCAAACAATCTGGATGCACTGGCAATAAACGCCGCCTCAATGTCAGTTTTTGCAAGCAACGCCCCTCTTCCAAACTTCTTAACCCACTCCACTGCCACGTCAAATGAGGTATATACCATGGAACACAAATCCGGATCAATACCGTCATTGACCGACGATCCCCTAGGAAATGAAACCACCCCCAGCGGCGACACCTGCAAATTCCTTAACGGCAGTTCTAAAAACGGACTCGCCATCCTACCTAGCAAGACCTCTTTTTTAAGTTTTTCAGCCACTAACTCCGGATGTTCCCTAGCCGATCTCAAGTTACTTTTTAACAACATGGGAATGTTGAAAACCCCACAAAAACCCTTCCCGCAACAAAATCGCTGCGTCTTTATTCGGATTTCTAGCGAGGAACGGCTCCATCATTTCCAGACAGACCAGCGTCTCCCCCTTTGCTATTATTATCCCCCCCCTTTTTGCCCATTTCCCCTAAAACATAGCAATGCCCCGTGGGAGCCCCCACAAACAGAGCATTCGTGCTTGAACTTGCACTTCACCCCGAATTTACAGCCTCCGTCGGTAAAGGAGAAGCATAATCCCTTAACGGACGCTGCCACGACATTGAGCTGACTCCCACTTCCCCACAAAAGGACTGACCCGATCTATTAGGTGCAGTCACCTTCAACCACAAAGCTATATCTTTGTGATCCCACCTCATTTCCGGACACATCGCCTTCTGCTGTCTGAACTGCTCATCGTACCGCAACCATGCTATCCCCCGTACACCCGATATGCCTCGCTCATTGTATCCAAGTAGTAGAACAGGGCCAAACAGCACTCCGGCGCCTTCTCCCCTATCACGCTCGCCAATATCGCAAACGCCTGCAACCAATTCGGGAACGTCCGCGGTATTAAACGATATCTCCGCCTTTCTTCCTCATCTTTTTTATTCTCGTCTCTCCTTACCCTATCCAGATTAAGCTTCTCTAACGGGAGCAGGGAAAAAATCTCAACATAGTCACCTTTCCAAATACGCTCCCTTACCTCTTGCTTTAAATGAGCCCCCAACGGGCCCTCAAAACATACATGACCCTCCCCCCTCGCCTTGTCATATAACTGAACCATTTCTTTCTCCGCAGCCCCCCCGCCTGAGTTTGCACCGACGCCACATTACCCATTACCGCCTAACCTGCCACCCCCCCACCAGGGGAACCCGCCACCCCCCAAGCTGGCAACGGGGACGCCCCCCGTGCCCCAACTTGCAAGCAATCCCGCTAACCCCCCCAACAACTGACCCAAACCCCTACCTAAGTCAATGGGGAGCCCCCCACCGCCCCCAGTACCCACCGCTACCTGCGCTTCGGGTCCCCAAGAAATCTCACCTGGGTGCTGTGACGCAATCAGCCAAAGATCCTGCATCCAGTTGTCCAGCCCTCTGCGCTGATCGATTGTCTTCAGGTGAAGATGTCCCTCCATTCTGTCCCCTGGCAGAACAAATACCAGGGACGTTCGAGGTGCTCCCATCCGATGAAGACCCAGAGGGGGCGGAGCTTCTTTCTTGCTGCCTCTCTGATGATGGGGGCCTGCCGCACGCTGCCTGTGGACTCGCTGCAGCCCTATACCTCCCAGCGAGATGAACACGCAGCCCCGGTTCTGATGTAAATTACTCGCGATCCAAATGGACTAGAGAAACAATATTTTGTCCAGTCCAGCCTATCATACACTATAAGTTTTAGAACTTTTGGACCATTGGCTGGGGAGATATGAATGTTCAAGCAAGGCCTGTCAGTCCATATCTTTAACAGGGAATTAGTGTCTGTATCATATATGGAACGGCTATCACCTTCCCACTTTTAGCTAAAAATACAGCAATATTCTCACTGTAATATTGCAGGTAAAAATAGAGATATCTAATATTTTTTTTTTCCTGAGGGGTCAGATTTCCTAATGAGGTGGGGATCAGTGTCTATTTCAGTTGCTCAATAAGCCAATCTTCGGTTCAACTTGTTAGTCTAATCCAGTTGTAACCTGTAGGTGGCAGCACTGAAATTTGATTAAAAATCCTAAGACTGACCATATATACCCAGTCTAGCAGAGGATGCTGGGAATGGCTGAGTGGCTGAGTCAAACTGCATTAGAAAGGCATGCAACATTGGCCCACTAGCTACAATTTTATGAGGGAGGTGAAGTAATATTTAGAGGAACTATTTACACAGCATAAAGGTCCTATCTTGCTCTCTAATATCTGCAAGTTTTAGATTTTTAGGACCTTTGGCTGGGGAGATATGAGTGCTTAAGTGGGGCCTAGTTTTTATGATTTTCCTATTATTGTTAAAGGGTAAATTGCTTCGGTTCTGATACAAATATCTCACAACCCAAAGGCAACCCAGTCAAACCCTTTACAAAGCTTGAAGTTCATACCTAGCCCTCTAAAACCTGCAAGTTACAGATCTTCTGGACAATCAGTTGGTGAGATATGAGTGCATAAGTGGGGCCTAGTTTTTATGATTTTCCTATTATTGTCAATGGGAAAAGTGCTCTGGTTCTGATCCAAATATCCCACAACCCAAAGGCAACTTAGTAAAACCCTTTACAAAACTTGAAGGTTATACCTAGCCCTCTAACACCTGCAAGGTACAGATCTTCCGGACTATCAGTTGGTGAGATATGAGTGCTTAAGTGGGGCCTAGTTTTTATTAAATTGTGAAAATTGCTTCGGTTCTGATCCAAATGTCTCACAACCTAAAGGTAACCCAGTCAAACCCTTTATAAATCTTGAAGGTTATATTTAGCCCTCTAAAGCCTGCAGGTTTCAGATCTTCTGGACAATCAGTTGGTGAGATATGAGTGCTTAAGTGAGGCCTAGTTTTTATGATTTTCCTCTTATTGTTAAAGGGTAAATTGCTTCGGTTCTGATACAAATATCTCACAACCCAAAGGCAACCCAGTCAAACCCTTTACAAAGCTTGAAGTTCATACCTAGCCCTCTAAAACCTGCAAGTTACAGATCTTCTGGACAATCAGTTGGTGAGATATGAGTGCATAAGTGGGGCCTAGTTTTTATAAATTTGGGAAAATTGCTTCGGTTCTGATCCAAATGTCTCACAACCCAAAGTCAACCCAGTCAAACCCTTTACAAAGCTTGAAGTTTATACCTAGCCTTCTAACATTTCCAAGTTTCAGATCTTCCGGACAATTAGTTGGTGAGATATTAGTGCTTAAGTGGGGCCTATTGTTTATGATTTTCCTATAATTGTCAATGGCAAAATTGCTTCGGTTCTGATCCAAATATCTCACAACCCAAAGGCAACCCAGTCAAACCCTTTACAAAGCTTGAAGGGTATACCTAGCCCTTTAACACCTGCAAGTGACAGATCCTCCGGACTATTAGTTGGTGAGATATGAGTGCTTAAGTGGGGCCTAGTTTTTATGAATTTGGGAAAATTGCTTCGGTTCTGATCCAAATATCTCACAACCTAAGGGCAACGTAGTCAAACCCTTTACAAAGCTTGAAGGATATACCTAGCCTTCTAACACCTGCAAGTTTCAGATCTTTCGGACAATCAGTTGGTGAGATATGAGTGCTTAAGTGGGGCCTAGTTTTTATGATTTTCCTATTATTGTTAATGGGAAAATTGCTCTGGTTCTGATCCAAATATCTCACAACCCAAACGCAGCTTAGTCAAACCCTTTACAAAGCTTGAAGGTTATACCTAGCCTTCTAGATACTGCAAGTTTTAGATCTTCTGGATTATCAGTTGGTGAGATATGAGTGCTTAAGTGGGGCCTAGTTTTTATGAATTTGGGAAAATTGCTTCGGTTCTGATCCAAATTTCTCACAACTTGGGCCTGAGACTTTAACTCATCTCTTTGCGATAGAGAGGGCCCACAGGGTCCCTACCCGCTCTCTGCCCCCAGGTGCTCCGCCCAGGCCAGTACTTATGAAAGTTCTCCATTACAGGGACCGGGACATCATCCTCAGAAAAGCTAGAGAACTTCCGGAAATATCTATTGACGGGCACAAGGTGTCATTCTTCCCTGATTATTCTATGGAGGTCCAAAAAAGAAGGGCGAGATTCCTTGATATTAAACGTCGGCTGAGAGGACTTGACGTCTCCTATTCCATGATCTATCCGGCAAAACTGAGAGTCGCAGCGTTGGGAAATACCTCCTTCTTTGAAGACCCCAAGGAAGCTCTGCGGTGGTTGGACAGCCATGAACGTCAGTTACACGAAGCAAGACAGAATGCGGATGGAGACTGAGCTGCTGCTACTCTTGGGGTCCCTGGCTGTATAAGTATACCTGGGCAGGGTGTGTGAATGAGTGTGTGTTTACTATATACCTCATAGAGTCTCACTGTAATTTAACCCTAAGTGATATTAGTTTGTTATTTTTCTACTAAGATCCATTTCAGTTGTTAATGTCCATGATAGGATTGTTCTGAGTACATATTGTCCGGGAATCGGGTGGGAGCTCGGATACTAATGGTTTAACTGTTTAAGCTTGGTTATTCACCATTCTAATGTGCACAGTAGTGCGGTTAACTATGTGCTTGCCACCCCTCCTCTGGGTAATATTTGTTACCCCTGGGTCTGATGGCGCCGACGGGTTCTGTTTTTCTTTACGCCTCCAGTCCCGTTATGGGAATGCAAGGAGGGAACTAGTTGGCGAACTCAGCAACCCACCTAAACGAGTTTATGTTAGGTCTAAGTGGTTTTGGGAAGTTTGTTTAATCTTTGCAGCCGTGAGAGTGTTATTTGTGGGGAGTCCTGTTTGGAATCTTGTATTGTCTTCTAAAACTGACACTGTTAGGGAGTGGTCCTTGACTGGGCTTGCGAAATACTCAACCTCTGTAAAAAACGGGTATGGCTAGCTCAGTTAAATTCCTAAGTTGGAATGTCAGGGGTATTAAGGACGCAACCAAAAGGAAGGCGGTCATAGATAGCCTAAAACAATACCAACCATTAATATGTTGCCTCCAGGAAACCCATTTAACATCAGACCAAACCCGACTGCTTACTCCTCAGTGGGCCAGGCAATGCTTTCATGCCACGTATTCTACGTATGCCAGGGGTGTGAGCATTCTTATGCATAGGGCCATCCCATTTGAGTGCACGACAAAACGTGTGGATGTGGAGGGGCGCTACAGTATATATTTTTGCATGGTAAATTGTACGACACTGAATGCATTATTATTGGTGTGTACGTACCCCCGCCCTACTCCCCGATAGTCCTTAAAAAATTGATATCACTTATTATAGATCTCCCGAGCATTCCCGTAGTCTTACTAGGAGATTTCAACAATATGATTAACCAATGCACTAGATAAATTTAATACTCCCACACTAGCGATTAATAGTGACTTAACCCCCTTTGGGCGGCTATTACAAGAAGCTTCCTTACTTGACTTTTGGAGACTTAGAAACCCGGATGCTAGAGTATATTCGTGTTACTCCAACACTTACGGATCACTATCTAGGATAGACATGATCCTTGGTAATGAAGAAATGGGCCGACTACTCCGTTATATCGTGTATCTCCCTAGACGACTCTTCGATCATTCTCCTATCCTACTAACTGTTTGTTTAGGGTCCCCTTTAGTTCGGGGAGATAGATGCTGGAAATTTAACCCATACTGGTTAACTGTCCTGGCTGATACATCTCATATTAAGGAGGAATTGGCTGAATTCTTCAAATTCAACTCACACACATCCTCCCGACTTGTAGTGTGGGACACCATGAAAGCCTTTTTAAGGGGCATATTGATTGCTAAAGTTAATGGGAGGAGGAATGAAAGTAGGGCTAAAGTGCAGGAACTGCTACAAGTGGTAAAAAACACTGAGACTAACTATGTGATGACCCTCTCTGCAGAACACGAAAACCAATGGAAGGAGGCTCAGCAAAAGTTGAATGAGAGGCTACTTCTAAATGCGCAAAATAGAAGGTTCTTTCAACAACAGAAATATTATGAGGAAGGGGAAAGAGCGGGGAGACTACTTGCCCTACTGACCAAGGCTCAACACCAGACTAATTTTATAGCAGCATTGCGTGATTCTAGTGGGGCGCTACATACTTCCCCGGAGCAGGTCATTCAGATCATGCATACGTTCTACTCCTCCCTATATACATCTAAAACTTCCTCCAACCGTTACGCCTTCCCACTCTCACAGTTGAGCAACAAGCCATATTGGATGCTACTGTTTCCCTGCGGGAATTAGAAATAGCTGTAGGAGATATGACTAATAACAAGTCACCAGGGGGTGACGGTCTACCTGTTGAGGTTTATAAAACATTCTCGTCTGTACTACTACCCCAGCTATTAGAGGTGTTAAAAGAAGCCAAGCAACTGGGCAAACTCCCTGCAACTATGAATGAAGCGATCATAGCGGTGATCCCAAAACCGGGAAAAGATGTCCTAGAAGCCGAGTCTTACCGTCCTATTTCTCTATTGCAGGTAGACGTAAAAATTATGGCGAAAGTCCTGGCCAATCGCTTGAATTCAGTAATCACTTCATTGATACATACTGATCAAGCTGGATTTATGCCCAATATGTCGACAGCGGTAAATATTAGAAGATTATACCTTAATATCCAGGCAGGCCAGGTTCACGCCTCGGATGCGGTGGTCGCATCTCTAGATGCGGCCAAAGCATTTGACATCGTGGAATGGCTGTACTTAATATTGGTAGTTAAGGCTATGGGGATCGGGCCAGGATTCATACAATGGATTAGGCTACTGTATGCTTGTCCTACTGCCAAAATCCAAGTAAATGGAAAGTTATCGGCCTCCTTTAGATTATATAGGGGGACTAGGCAGGGATGTCCTCTATCGCCACTGCCGTTTGCAGTGGCGGTGGAACCGTTGGCTGCTGCCCTTAGAAAGGCAAGTGAGGTGAAAGGTATGACGTACAGCACACTAACTGAAAAAGTCGCTCTCTATGCCGATGATTTATTACTCTTTCTGGAGAACTGGCGTTCATCCCTCCCAGCGGCCATGTCGATCATTAATAATTTTGGGAAGCTGTCGGGCTTGTCCATTAATTGGTCTAAGTCGGTGATTATGGCACTGTCTCCAAATCTAGAGATTGACCCCTGCCATGCAGCAGGTTTGCAAGTGGTATCAACATTTAAATACTTAGGCATTCAAGTATCAGCACAAATTAATGACTTTGCCACTCCTAGATAAATTTAGGAAAAAAGTTCAGGTGTGGTCTAAATTACCCTTGACTTTAATTGGTCGCACTAATCTTTTAAAGATGATCCTTATGCCGCAACTTTTATTTGTGGTCGGATCGGCTATCAGAAAGGTGAACCTAACCTATGTAACCCCTATCTACAACAAGCAGTAGAATTATGCCATAACTGCTGTGGTAGGGCAGCCTAAAGGGGGCCACCCTAATGTGAAGTGACTGTAAGAAGGTGTGGGTGGGTGGGTGAAATCAGCTGAACCATCGTCAGCCTGGGCCCACAGGTGCCTATAAATAGCCTAGTAATCAGCCAGGCTGGGCCCACAGGTGCGTGTAATTAGCCTAGTAATCAGCCAGCCTGGGCCCACAGGTGCGTGTAATTAGCCTTGTAATCAGCCTCCCCTCCCACAAATGCAGCAATAGCTTGCTTATACTTGTGGTCGGATCGGCTATCAGAAAGGTGAACCTAACCTATCTAACCCCTATCTACAACAAGCAGTAGAATTATGCCATAACTGCTGTGGTAGGGCAGCCTAAAGGGGCCAAAAAGAGCAGACCTTGTTTAGAGTAAATATGTACATACCGTTACGACACCCGATTTTGAACGGAAAGACCTTTCACGATGAAGGTGCGGAATATACCGTATGTATCACAGTGACTTCCACCTACCTTACCTCTTTGTCATGTGCACCGCCACATCATTCTTGGAGATGGTTAATGCTGATGCAATTGAAAGAGTGGCCGGTAACCAGGAACGATTAACTCCTATGTTGACTAACATATGACCCTATTACGAGAAGGTCTGAATCCTGAGAGCTGCAGACTGAAACAAACAATGGTGAATCTGTTGGAAGGGCCTAGATGAACTCCAACCATCCGCCAAGGGCCCAGATCGGGCACAGACTGTTCCTGGTGGCAAAATAATTTACCTCTACTTATTCCCCAGGCCACACTTTCTATTAAGGGCCCAAAAGTTAGAACATGGTGTCTGACGTCTTACTGTAGTAGTAAATTAAGTGAAATGTGTAAACCCGCCAAGCCTGTGGAACCATCCACAGGAAAACATGGCTATTCTGATTAACAAGCTAATGTTGCCTGTAATAAGGACAGAACGTACACATAATACCTGCAGTTGTGACAGAAAATAAGCTTAAGGTCGTGATAAACTATGTATGCTGCGCCTGTAGTCGTGATAGGACTTGTCGTGTCGGAAGACATGACAGACTTCGTAAACTGCGCCTTATACTGTACCTCCTACTGGAAGATGGACTGATACCCAGGACTTAGGCCGGACCCCAACACCGTCAGCCAGAGTTTGTAGATGAAGTAAGCATGCCTGGGAGAAGATTATGTCCGCAAAGGCAGGCTTGGGATGACTGCTTATAAAGAAAACAATGAAAACCCAACAACCTAGAAAATAAAAGTCAGGGAAAACAATAACGTGAGTGAGACTATAATGGCACAAGCCACACGTGCGAGCCACCACAAGAAAATTGTATTGCGAGCCACAGATGACCGAGCCATGTGAGCGGGTCTGAGGACAGAAAAAGTCTAGTAAACCACAGGCGAGTCTAGAGTCCCCCTCGATCAGGAGGGAAACATGGAGACAAAAGAAGGGGTATGGGGGGCGCACAATAGGGTAGTATGTTCAATACAAACTTAATTGTAAAACAAGTAAAAGGTGCTCACCTTTTTAGGTTGTGCTTGAATAGACACAACTCTATTGTGGGTATGTAAAATAAAAGAGATTTTTTCGGATCCGTGGATGCAGCCGCAGAAGAGGTGTCTTTGGGATCGGAGGCCCAATCCCCCAAAGGATGCTTGTAGAGAGGAAGGTTTTCTGGTCAGGCGCAAAACACATAGGATCCAAAACGTCTCTTTTGGGTGAATCTTTTTTTAATGCATAATAAAAAGTAGAACAACGCGTTTCGGGGCTCAAAATGTCCCCTTCATCAGGTTAATAGTAATCACAATGAATAATATCAGTACAGGTATATAAAGGCACAAAAAAACCGCCAAAAAACGGGTTACCTGAGAGCTGCCCCCAGATGGGAGGGGCTAGCTGCAGGCAATGTATCACAAGTATAAATATAACTGTTCAAATTATAAGTATGGTCACAGTATGTACTTACAGTAGGTGTATGGAGATAATATAAGGGGATAAATTGCATATACTCGGCGATTCCTTCATGAGATTGTAACAGGTAAGGACGGAGGACATGAGTCACATGACCGCACTGATGCGGTCACGTGATCGGCGCAGAGTAACTTCTATGTATAGTACCCGGCGCCTGCGCTCTTATTAGATAAGTCTTCTTGCACGGGCACCCGGTCATGTGACCGCAAGCCTCACGATCACATGGCCAGTGTCCATGACTACGGGGACGCCGGTCTGCGGAGAATGTGCGCTCCCACTAACAGTACACCAGGTGGCTGTCACAGTGGGGCGCGGGGCCGCGACCGAGGTAAAACACACAGGGCTTGTTATATTGGAGGTCTATATATATATCTCTCCCACGGTTAGGAAAGGTATAAATGAACATAGATATGGCTATAGAAGCCAATATGAATGAAAATAAAAATGAATTACTAATAAAAAAAGGAAATTATACATATATATATATATATATATAAGACAGGAGCCGATGTCACTATAAGATAAAAGAATATATAATGCAGAAATCTTAATAGGGGGATAAAAACCGTATAGTATATATATGATATAATAAATGACGCAAAAAGTACACATTGTTGCTAAAAAGCGCTGGTAGGCACGATATTTTCCGTAAGTTATGGTGTATACGTAAGGATATAAATTGTATATAATATATATGAATATATAAATACATGAAAGTAAAAATATAAATAAAAATATATAGATATAAAAGGGGTTCGACATGCAAACCCCTCCACTTTGTTAGGCAGTGGGGGGTTGGGTGAGTAAATGTCACCCCATAATAAATGGTTGTTGATATACGTTTAAAAATACCAATAATCACAAGGATAAGAATCCGAAGGATAGAAATCACAACGATAAATTTTCATGGTATTGATAAATAAATAAAAAATGATGAATAAAATTTTAAATGAATGTATATATATATATATATCTATGTATATACATAGATACACATATATATACCGATAGATGGATACGTATGCCGATCTGATCTTTCTTATAAATTGATCTCAAAAGCCTCATTAAGACCGTATGGATGCAGACTATTCAATTTAAAAATCCAATACATTTCTCTACGTCTAATATGTTGGATATCCTTGTGTAGATGACACAGGATTTTTTCAATTGGGGTTACCGTAAATCCGGCTGAACTACCCTCATGGTGTTCCGCAGCATGCCTAGATACACTGTGTTTCCAAAATTTTTTCTTGATCTTAGATCTATGGGTATTTACTCTATTACGCAGTGTCTGGATCGTGCGCCCCACATATTGTAGGTTGCATGGGCATTCTAAAAGATAAATGACATGACTGGATTCGCAGTTGAGTGCGGACATAATAGGGAAAGATTCCCCACTCACACGGCTGTAAAAAACAGATGTTTGGCATATATTAGAGCAGCATAGGCATTTAGTGTGTCCGCACTTTCAAATGATAAATATTACTGTGTCATCTACACAAGGATATCCAACATATTAGACGTAGAGAAATGTATTGGATTTTTAAATTGAATAGTCTGCATCCATACGGTCTTAATGAGGCTTTTGAGATCAATTTATAAGAAAGATCAGATCGGCATACGTATCCATCTATCGGTATATATATGTGTATCTATGTATATACATAGATATATATATATATATACATTCATTTAAAATTTTATTCATCATTTTTTATTTATTTATCAATACCATGAAAATTTATCGTTGTGATTTCTATCCTTCGGATTCTTATCCTTGTGATTATTGGTATTTTTAAACGTATATCAACAACCATTTATTATGGGGTGACATTTACTCACCCAACCCCCCACTGCCTAACAAAGTGGAGGGGTTTGCATGTCGAACCCCTTTTATATCTATATATTTTTATTTATATTTTTACTTTCATGTATTTATATATTCATATATATTATATACAATTTATATCCTTACGTATACACCATAACTTACGGAAAATATCGTGCCTACCAGCGCTTTTTAGCAACAATGTGTACTTTTTGCGTCATTTATTATATCATATATATACTATACGGTTTTTATCCCCCTATTAAGATTTCTGCATTATATATTCTTTTATCTTATAGTGACATCGGCTCCTGTCTTATATATATATATATATATGTATAATTTCCTTTTTTTATTAGTAATTCATTTTTATTTTCATTCATATTGGCTTCTATAGCCATATCTATGTTCATTTATACCTTTCCTAACCGTGGGAGAGATATATATATAGACCTCCAATATAACAAGCCCTGTGTGTTTTACCTCGGTCGCGGCCCCGCGCCCCACTGTGACAGCCACCTGGTGTACTGTTAGTGGGAGCGCACATTCTCCGCAGACCGGCGTCCCCGTAGTCATGGACACTGGCCATGTGATCGTGAGGCTTGCGGTCACATGACCGGGTGCC
The DNA here is from genome assembly GCF_905171765.1 of Bufo bufo. Taxonomy (NCBI): domain Eukaryota; kingdom Metazoa; phylum Chordata; class Amphibia; order Anura; family Bufonidae; genus Bufo; species Bufo bufo. The sequence goes on along the minus strand of NC_053393.1, from coordinate 365,137,066 downwards.
CGTGCAAGAAGACTTATCTAATAAGAGCGCAGGCGCCGGGTACTATACATAGAAGTTACTCTGCGCCGATCACGTGACCGCATCAGTGCGGTCATGTGACTCATGTCCTCCGTCCTTACCTGTTACAATCTCATGAAGGAATCGCCGAGTATATGCAATTTATCCCCTTATATTATCTCCATACACCTACTGTAAGTACATACTGTGACCATACTTATAATTTGAACAGTTATATTTATACTTGTGATACATTGCCTGCAGCTAGCCCCTCCCATCTGGGGGCAGCTCTCAGGTAACCCGTTTTTTGGCGGTTTTTTTGTGCCTTTATATACCTGTACTGATATTATTCATTGTGATTACTATTAACCTGATGAAGGGGACATTTTGAGCCCCGAAACGCGTTGTTCTACTTTTTATTATGCATTAAAAAAAGATTCACCCAAAAGAGACGTTTTGGATCCTATGTGTTTTGCGCCTGACCAGAAAACCTTCCTCTCTATGAGGACAGAAAAAGACATGGAACTTACGTGTTGTGGGACCACGCAGCCGGCCTTGAATGGCGGAGTTATGTGTGTGAAATTTAAACGGAGAAGCCATGCGTGAGACTAATGGTGGAGTCATATGTAACACTAAAAGGGAGAAGTCGTGCGTGAGAGACTAATGGCGGAGTCATATGTGTTCAACTAAAACGGAGAAGCCATGCGTGAGAGACTAATGGCGGAGTCATATGTAACACTAAAAGGTGGAAGCCATGCGTGAGAGACTAATGGCGGAGCCATGCGTGAGAGACTAATGGCGGAGCCATGCGTGAGAGACTAATGGCGGAGTCATATGTAACACTAAAAGGGGAGAAGCCATGCGTGAGAGACTCTAATGGCGGAGCCATGCGTGAGAGACTCTAATGGCGGAACCATATGTAACACTAAAAGGGGGAAGCCATGCGTGAGAGACTCTAATGGCGGAGCCATGCGTGAGAGACTCTAATGGCGGAGCCATATGTGACACTAAAAGGGGGAAGCCATGCGTGAGAGACTCTAATGGCGGAACCATATGTAACACTAAAAGGGGGAAGCCATGCGTGAGAGACTCTAATGGCGGAGTCATATGTGTAACACTAAAAGGGGGAAGCCATGTGTGTGACTAATGGCAGAGTCATATGTAACACCAAAAGGGGAGAAGCCATGCGTGAGAGACTAATGGCGGAGTCATATGTAACACCAAAAGGGGGAAGCCATGCGTGAGAGACTCTAATGGCGGAGTCATATGTGTAACACTAAAAGGGAGAAGCCATGTGTGAGACTAATGGCAGAGTCATATGTAACACTAAAAGGGGAGAAGCCATGCGTGAGAGACTAATGGCGGAGTCATATGTGTAAACCTAAAAACGGAGAAGCCATGCATGAGAGACTCTAATGGCGGAGCCATGCGTGAGAGACTCTAATGACAGAACCATATGTAACACTAAAAGGGGGAAGCCAAGCGTGAGAGACTAATGGCGGAGTCATATGTGTAAACCTAAAACGGAGAAGCCATGCGTGAGAGGCTCTAATGGCGGAGTCATGTGTGTAAAACTAAACAGAGAAGCCATGCGTGAGAGACTCTAATGGCGAAGCCGTGCGTGAGAGGCTCTTATGGCGGAGTCATGTGTGTAAACTAAAACGGAGAAGCCATGCATGAGAGACTAATGGCGAAGCCATGCGTGAGAGGCTCTAATGGCGGAGTCATGTGTGTAAAACTAAACAGAGAAGCCATGCGTGAGAGACTCTAATGGCGAAGCCATGCGTGAGAGGCTCTTATGGCGGAGTCATGTGTGTAAACTAAAACGGAGAACCATGCGTGAGAGACTCTAATGGCGGATCCATGTGTGAGAGACTAATGGCGGAGTCATATGTGTAAACCTAAAAACGGAGAAGCCATGCGTGAGAGGCTCTAATGGTGGAGCCATATGTGTAAAACTAAAATGGAGAAGCCATGCGTGAGAGACTAATGGCGGATTTATTTATTTATTTATTATAATTATTATTATTATTATTATTATTATTTTTTTTTTCCTAAACCACTTATGCAGCACCAGTATGACTTGGAGACTCGCATGACCATGACCCTCTCCGACAATAAACCTAGGACGCTAACCAGCCTACAACCATATTGTACCCCTAACGAACAACATGGAGAACGGTCATTGGGCCCCCGAAGCCATGAGGCCCCCTGAAGCCAAGAGATTGACCTGGATGACCTTACAGTGACGATAAGTAATTAAAACGTGATCCAGACCTAATGGAAAATGCATAGACATTAGTGATCTGAACCACTTGCATGAACGAAACCCAACTGCGAAATTGAAACGGATGGGAGAAACACAAGAGCTAGGGGCATTGCAGTTCGCTAAGAACAGACCCTCTTTGTGACAAAGGAATGAACAACATAGTAGGAACTTACTCCTATTGGCCCACTGTCTGCTAGGGAGCTATTTGGTTAACTGGGGCGGGAGATCAATCTATGTGAATGCGAACCAGAAGTAAAGGAGACCAGTCTAAGTGAATGCAAACCAGGATTAAAGAACCCCACCCATTTTATTTTTTATTTTTTTTCTCCTCTCTCTTCCCCCCAAGTAAACAGAAAAAGGTAGGCCTAAGGAATGTAACAAACCACCGAGGAAAGAAACGTAAGCCTGAAAAGAAAGCGGCTATCTTTATCGGAAGAGCAATATCAGAGCGGTGTGCTGATAGCCCTAGTAAGAATACTGAGTAACCATTATGTAGCAATGAAAAGAAATGCAGCTTTAAGTGGAAGCAGAGTATAACACATGATGTAAGAACAAGTGGGTGAATGCAGCTCTGGATGTGAGTGGTGCCTAAAAACATGATATGGGCACAGCTCTGTGTATGAGGAGCATGGTATAAAGCAGCCGTATGAATGCAATCTGAAAGTGAGCAGAGTATTAATGTAATGCAACAGCGGACGCATGAACGCAGCTCTAGTAGTGAATGGCGTATAGAACAAAATGTAAATGCAGACACACGGACGTAGCTTTGAAGGTAACAATCCTAACCACAATCATTTGACCATTGAAGCCCAACCCCCTTCGCCCCGGAGCGCTACAAGTCACGGACCGTGTAACCAAGTCCAATCCTACCGTGAATGCCAGCACTCGCCTGGCACCTTCTGCCATTGCCCAGGCGCAACCGAACCTCCACATGATGCTGCATTTTTTATCTTTATTTTTTTTTTTTTTAAATCAGCGACCATTGATCCATATTTACCATCACTTAAACCCAGCACGCGTAGCTTGAGACAACCGCAGACACGCGCCCCGCATGTAACGCAGGTATCGGAAAACATACAACCATGCCCACTCTAAGCACATGCTAGCCCAATAACTGTATGCAATGGCCCGACTAGGCCTCTGAATAGCCAGACAAACAACCATGGTTCGACCATTAGCGCCCAAACTCTGCTGCATCCCAGAGCGTTACATGTCGCGGACCGAAGCGTGGGTCCCGTACAAACAACTCCGATCCTACCATGAATACCAGCGCCCTCCTGAGCCATTCTGCCGTCGCCCAGCCGTAAGGAGCCTCCACACCATGCTGCTGTATCCTAGAGCTGCCACAGAGGTAGTGAAATCAGCTGAACCATCGTCAGCCTGGGCCCACAGGTGCCTATAAATAGCCTAGTAATCAGCCAGGCTGGGCCCACAGGTGCGTGTAATTAGCCTAGTAATCAGCCAGCCTGGGCCCACAGGTGCGTGTAATTAGCCTTGTAATCAGCCTCCCCTCCCACAAATGCAGCAATAGCTTGCTTATACATGTCCTTCATAATGCACTGACTTGGATACCACTTAAAATCTTTTACACTGTTAACGCGATATTCAGTGACCTTATTTGGAAGAAAGGGATTCCGCGCATAAAGCTTGCTACTTTATGTAGATCTAAGACCCAGGGAGGTTTGGGCGTTCCGGATCCTTGGGCGTATTACTTAGCGGCCCAATTACAACATATTAGAGGTTGGGGTGAAAGTGATACTGTTGACACAGTGGGAAGGATTGTGCAGCACCTTATTGGCGGTAGATGTATAATGGCAGCTCTGGAGGATGGTACTTTTGATAAAATGGGAAGACAGTATGGCCTACTGCATGTTATTCATAAAGTTTGGTGGAAAGCTAGGAATATAGCGGGAATTCGTGGATACACGAGTTTTACCCCGATATGGCCAAATTATGTCTATAAGGAAATAGATAAGGTCCCCAATGCCAAGGCCTGGGAAAGATATGGTCTTGACCGAATGTATAAGCTATATGCAGAAAAGTCCCTTAAGAGCTTTGCTACGCTACAGCAGGAGTATGAGTTACCTAACTCTCTTTTCTATGTTTACCTACAAGTCAGACATACTATACAGGCACAGGAAAAGCAGGAGGAAATAATACCAGCTGGAAAACATCTTATGATAGATCTTACTTCTTCTAGAGGGACGACGAAGGGGGTAATTACGCTTCACTATTTGAGCCTTATGGAAGCAATCCACAAATCTCAACCATTAAAGTTATATGAGAAATGGAGGCAAGATATTACTGGTCTATCAGTGGAGCAATGGGAAGATGTAGTGGAAAGTTTTCCAAACGTGGCAGTAAGCGAGGCTCATAGAGTCTCTCAACTCTTTCTATTACATAGGGTGTACAGAACACCGGTTTTGCTGTTTAAAATGGGGTATCGGTCGGATGATACATGTCCACGGTGTGGAGCCCATAATGCAGACCTAGTTCACATGATGTGGAATTGTCCGAGACTTCGGCGCTATTGGATGGATGTCCGGGAATTAATTAGCAATGTGTATCACATACAGATTGACTTGTCCCCATTAGTATACGTATTAGGTCATGTAGGAGATATCCCCATGACTAGCGAACTGAAGCTGCCTGTCCTGAGAATATTATACCAAGCCAGGAAGTTGATAGCTTTCCACTGGATTGCTCCTGATCCCCCACTCTTATCACAACTGATAAACAAACTACACATATTAGTTAAACTAGAAAGCCACGTATATCAGAAAAGAGGGAACAATAAAAAATTTGATAAAATATGGTCTATGTGGATAAATCATTACGATATCTTAGTCTAGTGTCCCGAGTACAATGGGAAAGTAGGATTTTGAAATTTGGGAACTTAAGAATGGCAATATTCTGTATAATACTGCTATGGATGGCTGCAATGAGTGCATGAGAGGGTAAAGTATGCCGTGATGGTGCCCAGTGGAGGACACACTTCTGCTTTCATGGACGATTTGTGAACGATAAGAAGACAAAGATGGACCCTTGAACTCTGATTTATACTGTTCATTATAATGGCTGCAAGATTGGGTTGGGGAGGGAGGGAGAGGGTGGGATTGTGGGAGGGTTGGGGGGAGGGGGTTCACGTTGTATTGTAATGTTTACCTTAAATATAAAATCAATAAAAATATTTGATTTAAAAAATAAAAAGTTTAAAGGTTATACCTAGCCCTCCAGAACCTGCAAGTTTCAGATCTTCTGGACTATCAGTTGGTGAGATATGAGTGTTTAAGTGGGGCATATTTTTTATGATTTTTCTATTATTGTCAAAGGGAAAAGTGCTCAGGTTCTGATCCAAATATCTCACAACCCAAAAGAAACTTAGTAAAACCCTTTGAAGGGTATATCTAGCCCTCTAACATTTGCAAGTTTCAGATCTTCCGGACAATTTGTTGGTGAGATATTAGTGCTTAAGTGGGGCCTAGTTTTTATGATTTTCCTATAATTGTCAATGGGAAAATTGCTTCGGTTCTGATCCAAATATCTCACAACCCAAAGGCAAACCAGTCAAACTCTTTACAAAGCCTGAAGGGTATACCTAGCCCTCTAAGACCTGCAAGTGACAGATCTTCCGGACTATCAGTTGGTGAGATATCAGTGCTTAAGTGGGGCCTAGTTTTTATGAATTTTGGAAAATTGCTTCGGTTCTGATCCAAATATCTCACAACCCAAAGGCAATCCAGTAAAACCCTATATAAAGCTTGAAGGAGATAACTATCCCTCTAACACCTGCAAGGTTCAGATCTTCTGGGCTATCAGTTGGTAAGTTATGAGTGCTTAAGTGGGGCCTAGTTTTTATGATTTTCCCATTATTGTTAATGGGAAAATTGATTTGGTTCTGATCCAGACTTCTCAGAGGTCAAAAAGAACCCAGAAGAACCATTTTCACAGCATAAAGGTCCTACCTTGCTCTCTTATATCTGCAAGTTTTTTAGGACCTTTGGCTAGGGAGATATGAGTGCTTAAGTGGCACCTAGTTTTTATGATTTTTCTATTATTGTCAATGGGAAAATTGTTCTGGTTCTGATCCAAACATCTCACAACCCAAACGTAGCCCAGTCAAACCCTTTACAAAGCTTGAAGGTTATACCTAGCCCTCTAGAACCTGCAAGTTTTAGATCTTCTGGACTATCAGTTGGTGAGATATGAGTGCTTAAGTGGGGCATATTTTTTATGATTTTCCTAATATTGTCAAAGGGAAAAGTGCTCCGGTTCTGATCCAAATATCTCACAACCCAAAGGCAACTTAGTTAAACCCTTTACAAAGCTTTAAGGGTATACCTAGCCCTCTAAGACCTGCAAGTTGTAGTTTTTTTTAACCTTTGATTTGTGAGATATATGTGTTTTAGTGGGGCCTATGCTTTAACATAGGAAATTGCTAGTGTGCGCCACCTAGTGTGGGCCACATGAAGTTCACTAGCAGAAACTCACATTTGTCATTTTATCAGAGGTACATTTCAAAATGTATTGTTCGGACACCTTTATAGATAGAAGTCTGAATTTTATCATGCTAGTACTTTACAATATAATGAACAACTGTGATTAATTTCAAGCCTCTACGCCACAGCGTTTCTGAGAGAAAAAAAATCGCCATTGACCTCAAAATTGCCTAAAAGGCGAAAAAAGCAAGATTCAATAGGGTGGGCTGCGTAAAAACTATAGAGCGTAGGATGACAAAACTTGGCATAAATGTACTTCAGGATGTCCTAAATATGTGAGACTCACATGTCTGTGGTTTATAGTTTTTGAAAAATACTAAACATAAAGCGCATAAAATCATATGCAGTTAAAAATAAGGCCTCATGTAAAAATTCCTGCGCGGTCCTCTTTTGTCCAAATTTCACGGAAATTGGAATGGAAGTTTGAGCTTGTGTCTTATGTGTCTGTGTGAAATTTCATATGTCTAAGTAGCATAGATTTTGAGGTATTGGCCCTAAAACACAAGTAGGATTTGGAAAACGCGGGCTTTGAGTCTGCTAAATTTGCATATTGCGCAGGGGCCCTTTAAGGCAACGGAGTGAGTCAGCTGTCAAAACGCTCGTCTTCGAAGGCCCTTCGAAACTTCACCTTCAGATTTAAAAAATTCAAACAATTTTTTTTTCTCAACTGGTTGCCAAATGTGACAAAATGTGAAAAACGTTGAAAAACGGTCACCGACCGTGCGATTTTGTGCAAAACGGAAACTTAAGCTAAGGGTTACGCGAAGTTTCCACTCCCCATCGACTCACAAAAATCGACTCACAAGTTAGTCTTTGGGGGTTTGCGATATATATGGCACAGATTAGCGACTTCAGGTCACCCAGAAATCCCATACAAAACTTTATAGTCCAGAATGATCAGGGGGACCCAAAACATGCTCCCCTGCGAAAAAACTATTTTTGACAAATCACGCGATAATCCGATGAGTTAGCCTGTCAGCATTTTCAGTTAACAAGCGGATACGCTTATCTGTTATAATGCCACCAGCAGCACTAGCCTCCAAGGCGTAGAGCGCCAGTTCGTGCCACGTGTCCAGCTTGGACACCCAGTAGTTGTAAGGCACTGAGGGATCATTGAGGATGCTGACACGGTCTGCTATGTATTCCTTCACCATCTTCCAAAATGTTTCCCTCCTTATGACACTAGGCCGCGCATCAGGGTGAGGGTGCTGGCGGGGTGTCATGAAACTGTCCCAGGCTTTGGAGAGTGTTGCCCTGCCTCTGTGTGTTCCCCTTGTCTCCCCTCCTCAGTTGGCCAAGGAACTACTGACTCTGCCGCCAGCGTTGTCAGATGGAAATTTTTGGAGCAATTTTTTAACAAGAATCTTCTGGTATTGCACCGATTTGCTCATCCTCTCCACCAGAGGAATGAGAGATGAGAAGTTCTCTTTATAGTGGGGGTCCACAAGGGCGAACAACCAGTAATCCGTGTTGTCTAAAATGCGTATAACGCGCATGTTGCGAGAAAGGCAGCCTAACATGAAGTCAGCCATGTGTGCCAGAGTACCAACAGGCAAGACTTCGCTGTCATCATCAGGAGGATCACTCTAAATCTCCTTATCCTCTTCCTCCTCTTCTGCCCACCCACGCTGAACAGATGGAATTAAACTTCCATGGGTACTAACCTCTGTAGCGGAAGCAACCATCTCCTGCTCCTCCTCCTCTTCATCGTCCAATTTGCGCTGAGAAGACGAACTGAGGGTGGTCTGGCTATCACCCTATGCAATGTCTTCCCCCATTTCCCCCTCTTCCACATGCAAAGCGTCGTCCTTAATTGTGAGCAGCGAGCGATTGAGTAGACACAGAAGTGGGATGGCTGCGCTGATAATCGCGTTATCGCCGCTCACCATCTGTGTTGATTCCTCAAAGTTTATTAAAACCTCACAGAGGTCAGATATCCATGCCCACTCCTCCCTTGTGAATAGCGGAAGCTGACTGGAAAGGCGACGACCATGTTGCAGCTGGTATTCCACTACTGTGCTCTGCTGCTCACAAAGCTTGGCCAACATGTGGAAGCTGGTGAGCTGGTAATTTCAAGCTCTGCTGCAGCGTTGACAGAACAGCTGAAGCTGTTGATGACTTGCGGAAATGTGCACACATGCGGCGCACATTCACCAGTAGCTCAGGCAAATTGGGGTAGGTTTTGAGAAACTGCTGAACCACTAAGTTTAGGACATGGGCTAGGCATGTGTCTGAGCTTGCCGAGCTCCAAAGCCGCCACGAAGTTACGGCCATTATCAGACACAACCATGTCTGGTTGTAGGTTGAGTAGCGAGAGCCACAGCTCAGTCTGGTCTCTTATCCCCTGTCACAGCTCTGCGGCGGTGTGTTGTTTGTCCCCTAAGCATATCAGCTTCATCATCCACTCCTCTTCCACTTCCTCACTCTGCTCATCCTCCTGACTTGTTGACCTAACCACTACCTTAGTGATTGACAATTGTGTTTCATCCTCTTCATTAACTTCTTGAGACAGTAATTGCCGTTGAGTTATTGGCAACTGTGTCTCATCATCATCATCAACCTCATTAAACAGTAATTGCCGTTCCCCACCATCATCTTCTTGTGATTGTGGATGCTCAAGAGTTTGAAAATCAGGGCACAAGATCTGTCCCTCTTCAAGTGTGCTTGGCGAGAGGGCCAAATCAAGGAATGCTGCTGAAAAGAGCTCCTTAGAATATCCGAGTGTGGGATCACTTGTTTGCCCAGACTCTCCATGGTGGGAGGAAGGAGGATCAGGGTGACTCTTGGCTACTGAAACTGGACTTGGTGGAAGACAGGGTGGTGCTTAACCGACTGGAAGCATTATCTGCTGCAATCCAACCAACTACCTGGTTGCACTGGTCTGACTTCAAGAGTGTTGTCCTGCGCCACCCTGCATACTGGGACATGAAGCTAGGTATCGTGGATGATTGTTTGTCTTGTGCTCTGGCAGCAGGCACAGTTTCACCGCACCCAGGGCCACGGCCTCTGCGTGCACCATCAGCATCACGGCCACTGCCCCGTCCCTTACTGCTCGCCTTCTTCATATTAAATCCAATATATAAAGCTGAGTGTGTATGTGTGTGTATGTCTGCTAAAGGAATCCACACCGTCACATTTAGAATCACGAAATTTGGCACACAGGTACATCAGGTGTCCGGGAAGGTTTTAGACCAGGTCTCAGCTCTCTAGGATGTACTGTTCCTGAGATATTCCCAAAAAAATGCATTAGCCAATAGAAGCTTGGTCACACGACCCTCATCAGCCAATAGAAGCGCGCAGGCCATTAGCCTCCACATTACAGTTTTACTCCAGGTTTCCATAACAACCCAGCCATTTTTCTTTACTGCTGTAGGAGAGCTTTAAAGGAAATCTGTCACCAGGATAATCGCTATTGAAGTAAAGCGATGGCCTAATAGCACTTAGTACCTTATTTCAAGATGTGCCTTTGTTCCAGCAATAGATGTTTTTATCTTCTGAAAATCCAGTTTATTTTGTATGCAAATGAGCCAATCAGGTGCCCACAGGGGCGTCACTCTTGCAGGAAGGAGCCCAGACACGCCCCCTGCCACCCTCAAAAGGCGAACTTAAAACCCCGCCCCCAGGTCCCGCTAAGTCATGCCTTTGATCCAGTTTTGCCACGCCTCCTCCCACTCCTGAGCCGAGGGGGATTGAAAAAATGAAGGTAAAAAATCAACTTCTGTCAGCTGCAGGGGTGGGAGGGAGGGTGACTTTCTCCCTGCAGCTCACACTCAGACAGCACAGTGCTGCTGTCTTAGAGTGAGCTGTTCAAAAGGACACGCCCCCTATATGTTTAGGCCACGCCCCCTCCCACTCCTCACTAGACAGAGATTGAAAAAATAAAGTAAAAAATCATCTTCTAGGTCCCGCTAAGCCACACCCTGATCTGGTTAGGTCACGCCCCCTCCCACTCCTCAGCAGACAGGGATTGAAAAAATGAAGTTAAAAATCATCTTCTGTCAGCTACAGGGGTGGGAGGGACGGTGACTTTCTCCCAGCAGCTCACACTCAGACAGCACAGTACTGCTGTCTTAGAGTGAGTGGTTCAAAAGAACACGCCCCTAATCTGGTCAGGCCATGCCTCCTCCCACTCCTCAACTGACAGGGATTGAAAAAATTAAGTTAAAAATCAACTTCTGTCAGCTACATAGGTGGGAGGGTGGGTGACTTTCTCCCTGCAGCTCACACTCAGACAGCACAGTGCTGCTGTCTTAGTGTCACGGATGGTGTACAGGAAACAAGATGATACAAATACAAACGATGACTCACTGGATCCACAACTAAGGAACAAAAAGGGAGACCCCTGCAAACGACCTGCCGCTCTCCCTTATTGCTCAGCCTATGCGACCACTCCAAAGGTGAATGGGCGCATATCCACGTACCTCGGCTATCTTAACCTGAAGGCCCTACAATAGTGAGGGGACACGACCACCGGCTCCCTACACAGACACGGAGGGAGTCAGGGTCACCTGAATCCAGACAACAGAAAATCATAAATACTTAAACAGAACTTATCTGCAGACGACTGTGGAGTGGGAACTGGTAGCTGGGAGCTGAGGACAGCATGCACACACATTCCAGGAAGTTGTATCAGCCGCACCCTACTACCTTATGGGGAAGAATTTAAAGGGAGGTAATGAGTCTGACTGCATGACAGCTGAGATAGCCTAACGAGGTGAGGAACAGAAACCAAAACAAAGAAACTCAAGGGGGAGGATCTGAACGGCTCCTGTCAGAGCTTCTCAACTGTCTGGTTGTGACAGTACCCCTCCCTCTAGGAGTGGACTCCGGACACTCAGGGCCCACCTTCTCAGGATGGGACCTATGGAAAGCCCTGATGAGGCGAGAGGCCTTAATGTCCGTCACTGGGACCCACATCCTCTCCTCAGGACCATAACCCTCCCAATGAACGAGGTACTGGAGGGAACCGCGGACAAGACGAGAATCCACAATCCTAGAGACCTGAAATTCAAGATTTCCATCAACAATAATCGGAGGAGGAGGCAAAGGCGAGGGTACAATAGGTTGAACATAAGGTTTCAATAAGGACTTATGAAAAACATTATGGATCTTCCAAGTCTGAGGAAGATCAAGACGGTAGGCAACAGGATTGATGACAGAGAGGATCTTGTAAGGCCCAATAAACCTAGGACCCAACTTCCAGGAGGGAACCTTCAATTTGATATTCTTGGTAGACAGCCACACCAAATCATCAACATTCAGGTCCGGACCAGGCACACGTCTCTTATCCGCCACACGCTTATATCTCTCACTCATGTTCTTTAGATTATCCTGAATCTTTTGCCAAATAGATGACAAAGACGAGGAGAATCTGTCCTCATCAGGCAAACCAGAAGAGCCCTCTCCAGAGAAAGTCCCAAACTGCGGATGAAACCCATATGCACCAAAAAATGGTGACTTATCAGAGGACTCCTGACGACGGTTATTTAAAGCAAACTCAGCAAGGGACAAAAAAGAACACCAATCCTCCTGATTCTCCGCCACAAAACAGCGCAGATATGTCTCCAGATTCTGATTGACACGCTCTGTCTGGCCATTCGACTGCGGATGGAAAGCAGAAGAGAATGACAAGCGAACCCCCAAGCGAGAACAGAAAGCCTTCCAGAATCTGGAAACAAACTGCGTGCCCCTATCAGAGACTATGTCTGAAGGAATCCCATGCAATTTGACAATGTGGTCAACAAATGCCTGCGCCAGCGTCTTAGCATTGGGCAAACCAGGAAAAGGGATAAAATGCACCATTTTGCTAAAACGGTCCACCACCACCAGAATCACAGACTTCCCCGAGGAACGAGGCAAGTCCGTTATGAAGTCCATGGACAGATGTGTCCAAGGACGGGAAGGAATGGGCAAAGGAAGGAGAGGACCTGATGGCCGTGAATGAGGGACCTTGGCACGAGCGCAAGTCTCGCAAGCTGCCACAAAACCCTCAACCGACTTACGAAGCGCAGGCCACCAGAATCTCCGAGCAATGAGATCCAGTGTGGCTCTTGTCCCCGGGTGCCCAGCAAGGACCGTATCGTGGTGTTCTTTAAAAATCTTGTGTCTCAAAGCGAGAGGCACAAACAACCTCCCAGGAGGACAAAGATCAGGAGCTTCTGACTGGGCTGCCTGCACCTCTGCCTCCAATTCAGGAAAAAGAGCAGAGACCACCACACCTTCAGCTAAAATGGGACCCGGGTCTTCAAAATTCCCACCTCCCGGGAAACAACGTGACAGGGCATCTGCCTTCACATTCTTAACCCCAGGGCGGAACGTAACAACAAAATTAAACCTTGAAAAGAACAAAGACCATCTGGCCTGTCTCGGGTTCAGACGCTTGGCTGACTCCAAGTAGGCCAGATTTTTATGGTCAGTAAACACGGTAATAGGGTGTCTGGCTCCCTCTAGCCAATGGCGCCATTCCTCAAAAGCCAACTTGATGGCCAACAATTCCCTATCTCCCACATCATAATTTCTCTCTGCGGAGGAGAGCTTCTTTGAGAAAAAGGCACACGGTTGCCATTTGGCAGGAGAGGAACCCTGAGACAAGACCGCACCCACCCCTACCTCAGAAGCATCAACCTCAACTATGAAGGGTAACGAAACATCAGGTTGTACTAGGATGGGAGCGGAAGCAAAACTCTCCTTGATATTAGAAAAGGCCTTACGCGCCTCTACCGACCAGGAAGAAAAATCTACCCCCTTTCTGGTCATATCCGTGAGTGGTTTAACAACAGAGGAATAATTCAAAATAAATTTCCTGTAATAATTAGCAAAGCCCAAAAAACGCATCAGCGCCTTCTGATTCTCAGGAAGCTCCCACTCAAGCACAGCGCGAACCTTCTCGGGGTCCATGCGAAAACCAGAAGCGGAGACAAGAAACCCCAGAAATTGGATCTCTGGAACCGCAAACACACATTTTTCCAGTTTCGCGTATAATTTATTCTCCCGCAGGATGAGTAAGACCTGACATAAGTGTTCCTTATGAGTCTTGAAATCAGGAGAAAAAATCAAAATGTCATCCAAATACACTAATACAAATTTTCCCATTAAATGATAAAAAATGCTGTTGACGAAATGCTGAAAAACGGCTGGAGCATTCATCAAACCAAAAGGCATAACTAAATTCTCAAAATGGCCCTCAGGGGTATTGAAAGCCATCTTCCATTCGTCTCCTTCTCTGACCCTAACCAGGTTGTATGCCCCTCTTAGGTCCAATTTGGAAAAGACTTTCGCCCCAACAACCTGGTTAAACAAATCCGGGATTAGAGGAAGCGGATACGGATCACGAATAGTGATACTGTTCAGCTCCCTGAAATCCAGACAAGGTCTTAAAGAACCATCTTTTTTCTTAACAAAGAAAAAACCAGCGGCAACAGGTGACTTTGAGGGTCGTATGTGTCCTTTTCTCAGACTCTCAGAGATATAAGCACGCATCGCGACCCTCTCAGGTTGGGAAAGATTGTATAAACGAGATTTAGGCAGCTTGGCACCTGGGATGAGATCAATAGGGCAATCATACTCCCTGTGCGGAGGTAAACCCTGAACTCCACTCTCAGAGAAAACATCCAAAAATTCAGAGAGGAAAGGTGGTACAGTTTTAGTAGAAACCTCAGAAATAGATGTTATGAGGCAATTCTCTCTGCAAAAGTTACTCCAACCATTTATTTGCCTCGCTTGCCAATCAATGGTGGGGTTATGTTTAGTGAGCCAGGGTAGCCCCAACACAAGAGGAGTAGGCAAACCGCTAAGGACGAAACATGACACATCCTCAACATGAGCATCATTCACAATTAAACGGATATTGTGAACTATGCCCTTTAATGATTTCTGAGAAAGTGGAGCTGAATCAATAGAAAAAACAGGAATATCTTTTCCCAAAGTGCATACCTGGAAACCATGAGTTATTGCAAATTGGTTATCAATGAGGTTGACAGCTGCTCCACTATCCACAAAAATCTCACAAAAAATGCTCTTGCTCTCTAGCGCCACCCTAGCAGGCAGGACAAAACGGGAACTACAAGCAAAAGAAAAATCTTCAATTTCCGCCTCAACCCTGCCAATAGTAACAGACGGAATATTCTTAAAAGATTTCTTCCTTTTTGTCTCTTTATTACTCCCAGAAAACTGCCTGAATCTCCTAGAGGGACAAACATTTGCCAGATGATTTATACCTCCACAACAAAAGCAAACCCTCCCCTGCGGGCTGAATCTTCTATTGTCAGAGGCAATCAACCCCAGCTGCATGGGCTCCTGCTCAGAAGGGGCTGACAGCGACTGAGACCCCTGTGCACAGAATGACACCGCTGCACTGTCCCGGGACTGAGTATGACAAGAAGGAGAGATCTCTCCTCTTTCTCTAAGACGCCTGTCAATACGAACAGCCTGAGACATAGCAGAATTCAAGGAGGTAGGTCTTTCATGAAAGGCAAATGCATCTCTCAATCCCTCAGAAAGACCATAGCAAAATTGACTTCGGAGTGCAGCATCATTCCAACCCGTATCTGCTGCCCATCTCTGAAATTCTGAGCAGTATATCTCTGCGGATTGTTTACCCTGGCATAACAGACGTAGTCTAGACTCAGCCAGAGCAATACGATCCGGATCATCATATATCTGACCCAGAGCTAAAAAGAATTCATCCACTGAACGGAGGGGCCGTGCCCCCTCCGGCAGCGAAAAGGCCCAGGACTGAGCATTACCTCTGAGCAGCGATATAATGATGCCCACCCTTCGTTCTTCATCACCGGAAGAATGGGGAAGAAGGCGAAAATGGAGTTTGCAAGCCTCTCTAAAACGTACAAAATTCTCACTACCCCCGGAAAACGTATCCGGGAGCGAAATCTTAGGCTCAGCACAAACTCCATGAACGCAAGCTGAACCGGTCACTTGAAACTGAGAAAAAGTCTTACGGAGATCAGCTACCTCCAAAGAAAGACCCTGAAAGCGTTCAGCCAAAAGTGTAACCGGATCCATGCTTGAGACGGTTTAGGCGGCTGATAATGTCACGGATGGTGTACAGGAAACAAGATGATACAAATACAAACGATGACTCACTGGATCCACAACTAAGGAACAAAAAGGGAGACCCCTGCAAACGACCTGCCGCTCTCCCTTATTGCTCAGCCTATGCGACCACTCCAAAGGTGAATGGGCGCATATCCACGTACCTCGGCTATCTTAACCTGAAGGCCCTACAATAGTGAGGGGACACGACCACCGGCTCCCTACACAGACACAGAGGGAGTCAGGGTCACCTGAATCCAGACAACAGAAAATCATAAATACTTAAACAGAACTTATCTGCAGACGACTGTGGAGTGGGAACTGGTAGCTGGGAGCTGAGGACAGCATGCACACACATTCCAGGAAGTTGTATCAGCCGCACCCTACTACCTTATGGGGAAGAATTTAAAGGGAGGTAATGAGTCTGACTGCATGACAGCTGAGATAGCCTAACGAGGTAAGGAACAGAAACCAAAACAAAGAAACTCAAGGGGGAGGATCTGAACGGCTCCTGTCAGAGCTTCTCAACTGTCTGGTTGTGACACTTAGAGTGAGCTTTCAAAAGGACACGTCCCCGATCCAGTAATAGCCACTGTTAAGGGGGCGGGCCCATTGGAGGTCACTGGTAAGGGGGTGGTGTGCTGTGAAACTCACTATTAAAGGGAAAGGCTGCTGTAAAGGTCAAAGTTAAGGGGATGGGCTGCTGTAAAGGTCCAATTTTAAGGGATGGGGCACTGTGGGGGGGGGGGTCTGTGTTAAGGGGTGGGGGGCTGTAGAGGTTAATGTTAAGGGGGTGAAGTGCTGTAGATGTCACTGTTATTGTGGATAGTGTTGATATCTTTTAACGACATACACAAACATTAAATTAAATAAATTAAATATACCCGAGCGAAGTCGGGTCCTTCAGCTAGTGTTATATATGATTGAAAGTCTGTCACACGTACAGTAGCGTAGGATTTGGAAGTGTATGCGCTAACAAATTTAAAAAGGTATTTGGGATGTGGAACCATCACACAGGAGATATCCTGCAGATAATATCAATGCTGTCACCAGCGGGTAATGAAAAATTACAGGGAATGTCACAGGGGTTTGGGATGAGGAAACATTATACAGGAGAGGTACCACCGGTAATGTCACTGTCCACAGCGTCTACGCAAAAAAGTATACTGTATGTCACAGATACATTTTTGAAGTGCACACGTTACACTTTAGATGTGGCTCTGGTAATGTCATTGTCAGAAGCGGACACCATCTATTGAAAAAGTACACTGTATGTCACAGATAAAATTTTGAAGCGCACACGTTACACTGCAGATGTAGCGCAGCTAATGTCACTGTCCGCAGCGGACACCGTCTACGGAAAAGGTACACTGGATGTCACAGATATTTTTTGGATGCGCACACATTACACTGAAGATGTGGCCCTGGTAAGGTCAATGTCAGAAGTGGACACCGTCTATGGAAAAAGTACACTGTATGTCACACATTCATTTTTGAAGTGCACACGTTACACTGGAGATGTGGCGCAGCTAATGTAACTGTCCGCAGCGGACACCGTCTACGGAAAAAGTACACTGGATGTCACAGATTTTTTGGGGATGGGCACACTTTACACTGGAGCTGTCTGCAGCGGCCTAACTATTGTATGCTATTTAGCGCAGGATGCGTTAAAAATAGATATTGCTGGCACACACAATATTCCTTAGAAGGACTTTTGGGTCTGTAAAGTTTTAGCTATTTAGCGCCGTTTGCGCTAAAAAAAAGATATTGCTGCTGCCACACACAATAGTCCTTAAAAGGACTTTTGGGTCTCTGAAAAGTTTTGGTGGTAAAAATATTCTTAAATCACTCCCTACACTGTCTGTTCCTTCCTCAGCACAGCTCTCCCTAACTATGCGTCATCAGGTGCTGCGTTCCGGCCAGCCAATCACTGTAATGTCAGCAGCCAACATTACTACGGCATTACAGTGAGGGCAGTACTTACCTGCACGTTTATTGGCTGCAGAGACTCTAGCATTGCGCTCTAGCACATGCGGTATTCGGCCGAATACTGCCATGTGCCGAGCAGCGAGATGCTCGAGACGAACTGGTGTTCGGCCGAGCATGCTCGATCATCACTATTTAGAACATATAACTGCACCGCACAAGGGCAAATAAGACATATAAATATTTCCTTGTAATATACTCTATGGCTGTATCAAACAGCACTTGCACCCCAATAACAAGAACGTTTTGCTGCAATTACAGAGCTGTCTAACGGCAATTTGGATCCCCAGTAAGTGCAGCAAGGTGTAATAGGATTGTTCCTAATACCCAGACTGTAACCTCCCCTACTGAACCCTATTCAACATTAATGCTGTGGAATGATTCCTTCCTATCCTTTCCCTACACCTTGAATAATCTTTCGCTGCACTTGTAAATCATTATTTTTAGCACAATGAAGTGTTTTATAGCACTGTCCCTAGAGCCTGCTGACGTCTCTCCCTGCACTAAGTACACTGGAAAATGGCAGAATCCAAGATGGCTGAGGCCATTTATAGGGCTGTGACATCACAGGGCTGGCTGGCTGCTGATTGATTGCATGCATGGCATTTCCAGAGAACCCTTTTAAATAGTGTATATTAAAAAAACAACATGGTTTATAAAATGATCTAAAAGAAACAAACTTACCTCAACAACCTATCCCAGTGCACAGTGTATTTCTTATAGTGCTCCTGAATGGCTGTTCTCAGGACTTCCCTAGAACTGAATGAAGCTTGCTGGGAGTTGTAATTTAACCACAGCTGGCATGCCAGAGGTTGCAAATCCCTAATCTAGTTTATGACAACTTAAAGGGGTTCTCCAGGAATTAAGAAATGTAAAATACTTAAATATTATTTTATTATAAATATATTTCCAAATACCTTTCATTAGTTATATTGCCTCGTTTTGTCTGGGGAACAATCATTAGGATAAATAAAATTGTCGTCGTCCTATTACTACACACAAAACCTGTCCTAATCACTCAGCAGGACAAGTTACTTCGCAGCACCAAGATAAAGAGCTGCCTCATCCTCTTCTCTGCTCTGCTTGTCAGGGGTTATGATCCTGAATACAGATGATAAGATCTTCAGCTGAATCTGAGTGGTAATGGAGTTCATGAGGAGACATGAAATACAGAGAGGAGGTGGGGATGTGGATAATAAGCAGCAGCACTTGTATGCAGTCTTCATTACCTCACATTACCACTGTCCGTCCTCTCTGTACTTCATGTCTCCTCCATTCCTACAAAGATTCAGCTGAAGTTCTTATCATCTGTAATCAGTATCAAAATCTCTGACAAGCAGGAGAGGAGGATGAGGCAGCTCTTTACGCTAGTGTTGTGAAGTAACTTGTGTAAGTCCTCCTGTGTGATTAGGACAGGTTTTGTCTGTACTTATAGGATGGCGGCCATTTTGTTTCTCCTAATGATTGTTTACCAGACAAAATTAGCCATTATAACTAATGAAAGGTATTTAGAAATATCTTTATAATAAACTAGCAGAAGGACCCGGCTTCGCACAGTGATATTTCTTATATTTTATTTAATGTTTTTTGTGTTTTGTTAAAAGATATCAACAGTATCCCCCATAACAGTGACCTCTGCAGTACCCCACCCCACTGTCTGCTGAGCTGTGTATCTAATCCTATCCTGTGTGATACTGTCTGATGAGCTGTGTATCTAATCCTATCCTGTGTGATACTGTCTGCTGAGCTGTGTATCTAATCCTATCCTGTAGAGGAAGAAAGAAACTGAACCTTTTGAGTGGCGCTGTCAGCAGGAGTCAGAAGCAGGTAAGTATTGATAACACAATACTTTTTATTTACAGTCGACGCGTTTCAGGGGCGGAGAGCCCCCTTCATCAGGACAATATACAACATAAAACAGCATTCACATGTAGCGGTTATTTAAACTCAAAAAGGGCGCGTGAGCCCAAGCAAAGGTGGAGCAAGGGGAGGGAAGGGGGGCGGGGGGTGGACGTGTGTTACAGACAATGGAAAAATGTCAACAGGCATTCAATTCCTTACGGACCCATTTTACAGTCGACCCGATTTCTTTTAGAAGATGATTATATTCTAAAGTGCTTTGAAGTATTCCGGTAGTAAATTGTATCGTTAAGGATATTTAGTGCCTCCTTCTCATAATCAACAAAATCTTGGATAACTATCCCACCCCCTTTGTCTGCTGGGGAACAATTATATTTTCATTTGCACTGAGTTCTTTTAGGGCATTTTTTTCGGGTTTACTAAGATTTTCTTTTCTATTTGGCATGATTGGTACAGAGGTCATTGTTTTGATATCAGAAGATATAAGGTCAAAAAAAGTAGGGATGTAATGTCCCTGACTTTGGAGGGGGAAAAAATTTGACTTTCGTCTAACCTCTTGGTGTGTGAATGTGGATGATTCCATCTCTATTAGTTGGTCTATTTTTTCCTTGGGAGGGAGTTTGATATTTTCAATCTCAAAGTGCCTTTTAATTGTAAGATTTCGCCTGAATTTTTGTATATCCAGAAACAACTCGAAAGGATTAACAGTGTTAAATGGGCAGAAGGATAGTCCTTTCTCCAGGACCTTGGTTTCTGTTGCAGTGAGTGTATGAGAGGAGAGATTGAAGATTTTTATAGTAGAAGTGGATTCAGATTTGATTGTCTTTAGTATCTGGATGATTTTCCTTTTTTGGATGCCTCCCCTACAACCTCGTGTTCGAGTTTTCTTTTTCCAGGGATTGGTCTGAAGTACTGTATGATCTGGTGAGCGATTTTTTGGGAGTGTAAGGGATGTGGGGGGGGGGGGGTGTATTGGACTGGCAGGAGGCGGGGTGGTTTTGACATGACCTAAAAAAGGTACTAGCGCAGAGGGACCAGAATGTGAGTTGTCAATAGTGATCACATGGTTATTAGCTTTAGTTGCTAATGGAGGTGTATGATGTGAGTTGTCAGTAGTGATCACATGGTTATTAGTTGTAGTGGCTAATTGAGGTGTATGATGCGTGGTGAGATTACAGAGTAGGGAGATGTCTGTGGGGGGACTATCTATGAGGGATGTAGATGTACCTGGGGTGGGGATGGGTGAGAGAAGGCCAATGCGGTTGATGGCAGGGGGAAGGAGGGCAGACAGAGGCACCAGGGGCTTGAGGGTGAAACTATCATTGGGGACCTCTAGGAGATTGGCTGGTTCCTGGGTGGAGGGATCCATTGGTGGAAGTCGGGATCGATTTTTATGTTCAAAATATTTGGTTTTTAGTGCCCTAAATTTCTCTAAGAAATCGTCGCTGGCGGTGTTTTCTGTATCAGTGTGATTTATAGGCTGAGAGACTGCTGGAATGGGGATAGGTTTCAACGTGATGTTAGACGGTATGTGGCTGCTGGATGCCCCAGAGTAAGGAGAAGGTTGCGGGTTGGCATCTATATTGAGGAGTGGCAAACGCTGGGGAATGGAGATGTGTCTAGTGTTTGATTGGTTAAAACTAATGGAAAGGGTATTTTCAGCCAAGGGGTTAGATACTTTGGCAGAAGCTTTATGGGCAATGTGGTTAGAGTGGCGTGGATCCGTCCTCGCTTCTACCTTTTCATTTCGTTGATTAGAAGCATTATTCTTCTTATAGCGGTTGTTGATGAAGGACCGCGATCTGTTGTTAGCGTACCGTACTGGTCCCTGATGGTGTGCTATAACTGGTGTGTGAGACTGTACCTTTTTATCCCCATTAATGGACTGGTGATGAGTATCATGCTCTACACTTTTGCTTAATCGATATTTATTTTGTTCTTTGTCTGTTCTATCCCTCTGTAATTTATTAGATTTATTGACTATGAGGTTTTGTTCATTTTGGTAGAGCCTGTTAGTGAGGTTATGATTGATGACAGAAAAATCAGGGTGACGGGAAAAACTGCGCAGGGAAAGAATATTTTTTTCAATGTCTTTGGTGTAAGTGTCTGCGAGTTTTTCTCTTTTTTCCAGGATGATTTTGATCAAACCAGTTGCACACCGATCCAGATAATCGTTCCACTCATACGTGAAAACTGGATCATCTGGAAAGGTGGGCGGGATGTTTATTCGCAACCCCCTGGGTGATATATTTTCTTGTAGATATATTTTCAGGAACATAATATCTACAGAGTGCAATAGTTCGCTCTTGTAGTTATCCTCAAGTTCTTTAAAGAGCTCAAGCATCCTATTAGTGTCTATAGGAGGGTGATCTGTTATATTCTTATTAAAAGTGTCCAATTGAGAAGTAGTCGAGTTTGATTTCTTTGTAGTATAGCGAGACACCAGAGATTCGCGCTGCTGTAGTCGCTGAGGAAAGTATTCCATCTTTGTTCTTTGTCTATTCCAAACTTATAGTCTCGTATCAGATAAAATGAAACCACCAGACAATGGGCTGCAGATCCTCCAAGTGTAAAAACACGGACTTGTACGTCCTCCGGTTGCAGTTAAAATAAACACCGCTCTGGACACATGTGAAGATAAAAGAGAGACAGGAGGCAGCGCCTCATGTGTGGTGTTGTATGGTCAGTTTGTATAAAAGGTAAATAGAAACTCTTACCAGACGATGTTGTGAGGAGTCACAACACCTATATAAAGCTTGTGCTGATTTTCCCGATCAGCGTGCGGGGTGCCTGCGCTGCTGCCTAGGTTCCAGCCCGTGCTATGAAAGCATTCGTCAGGGAGAGGTATCGTTGCAGAGGAAGAAAGAAACTGAACCTTTTGAGTGGCGCTGTCAGCAGGAGTCGGAAGCAGGTAAGTATTGATAACACAATACTTTTTATTTACAGTCGACGCGTTTCAGGGGCGGAGAGCCCCCTTCATCAGGACAATATACAACATAAAACAGCATTCACATGTAGCGGTTATTTAAACTTAAAAAGGGCGCGTGAGCCCAAGCAAAAGTGGAGCAAGGGGAGGGAAGGGGGGCGGGTGGTGGGCGTCTGTTACAGACAATGGAAAAATGTCAACAGGCATTCAATTCCTTATGGACCCATTTTACAAATAAATAACCTACATAGAAAATGCCAGACCGCTGGTACTAAATAGTTCTTTATTACAAAATCACATTAAACACATACATGATTAAAAGAAACAGTGCAGGAGATAAAAAGCAACATCACTGGAGGAGACATACAATGAACGGAGTCCCTATCCTTGAACATATTTGTTCAGAGAAATTGTTATGCATACATAGAATCATACATAATGAGGAAAAGGGACATTTACCCATACAGAGTCTCCTCCAGGAAGGCGCCAACCCCAACGCGCGTTTCGGCGTACCTTCGTCTGGGGGTAGCGTCATCACTGGAGGACATGGTTTAAATACAAGTGTCAGCCCCCGCCTTGCATCTCCCGTTCTGCCTCCTTTGAGACACTTCGGGGAATGTGATGTGGTGACCGATATCGAAACGAATGATGGAATATTACAATTGATATATTTATTACATTACATATAGCACCTGGGGTTGGTAGGGTATAACCAATAATTATATGGTTGAAGGACCCTGCCTCAGTTTTTTCCCTTCCTTTTTGTTCCACACGGTTCTTTCCCTTCCCTTCCTCCCTCCCCCTTCCCCCCCCCTCTTTGTCCCTTTCCTTACCCCCTCCCATGGTATTAGTGGTTCACAGGACACCACATGAATTTGTATACGTATCTGAGTTGATACATTTATTATCATGCACCTTGCACTTTTTTAACACTCACTGATCAAACAGTAAAGGACACGTATATACATAAGTGTTGATTTGTTTTTATATGGATTATGCTTTTTTTGTATATTTTTCACCTGATATATGATCCATCAGTGGTATCAATACTGAGGGTCACACATATAACATATATATATATATATATATATATATATATATATATATTTTCTATGAATTGTTATATATTCTTTAACAGTTTATGCACTTTGCACTCTTTTTCACCATTATTTTCAATAATAGATTATTTATAGATGTAATGGATAGGTATGAACCTTATATGATAGATGTATATCTGCTATTATAATAATGAGAGATAGGATGCCTTATCCATCGGTCTATTGGCACTACTGTGGAATAATTTGGTATATGACATGTGTATGTAGTGAGTAATTTTGTATATTAATTTCCTTATATTAACTTCCTTTTCATTCTTGTATGCCCACATCAAATGATTAATGTATGTGTTTGTCCGGTATATCTTGATTGTGTGTGTACGTTCTTTCGGCCTGTCAAATACACGGACATACCAATATGATGGATCCGAATCATATAGTAAGGTTGGATGACGCACTGAGCTGCGACTAGATTGTGCGCGCTCAAGTGACGTCATTTTGATCACGTGACCAGAAGCGGATCACATGTTTCCGGGTGGTCACGTGTTCCTTTAGATGCCGGCATCCAGGAAATCCATCTGATAAAATCCGGCGCAGTCCGGTGATGCATGAACTGATGATTACTGGTATGTTGATTGGCTGACACTTGTATTTAAACCATGTCCTCCAGTGATGACGCTACCCCCAGACGAAGGTACGCCGAAACGCGCGTTGGGGTTGGCGCCATCCTGGAGGAGACTCTGTATGGGTAAATGTCCCTTTTCCTCATTATGTATGATTCTATGTATGCATAACAATTTCTCTGAACAAATATGTTCAAGGATAGGGACTCCGTTCATTGTATGTCTCCTCCAGTGATGTTGCTTTTTATCTCCTGCACTGATTCTTTTAATCATGTATGTGTTTAATGTGATTTTGTAATAAAGAACTATTTAGTACCAGCGGTCTGGCATTTTCTATGTAGGTTATTTATATGTACTTATTGCCATAGGCTAGGGCATTACTTGAATGTGGATTCAATTAACGGTTGAGGTATCTATTTCGGTTAGTGGACCCATTTTACAGTGGACCCGATTTCTTTTAGAAGATGATTATATTCTAAAGTTCTTTGAAGTATTCCGGTACTGAAGAGGTTGAGTTGACCGCATTTTTGGATGCTTGCGGGTGGATAAGTCTTGTACTAATGCTTTTTTAGAACAGTGAATGGGCAGCGGGTGGTGTAAAGCATGGTGGTTACATTGATTTATTCTATTCTATGTTCTGGTTAAAAGAGGTTAAAAGATGGAGATAAAAAATATATAAAATATATATATCTTAATAAATGAATAAAAGAAAAAATAAAGAATAATGAATGAAATTTTTTTATATATATAAAATTATATACATTGAAAATATATATAGAAAAAAAATATATATATATATATACAAAGTAATAATAGTAAAAAAGGGGGGGGATGTTGGATGATTTTTAATATTTGTAAAGAAAAATTTGGGTAGAAGAAAAACCCCAGGAGATTATCCTCATTGAAGTCCAAAAAGTAGTGACTATTGATACAATGTAGTAATGTGTTTTTTTTATTTATTTATTTATATATTAGTTTATGAAACTGTATCGATTAGTTGTCATAGACACAGTTTCATAAATGTAGCTAACAAAGTTATTTGAGCAGTAATGTAGAACTGCAGATGTATGTTGCATAGGAATAGTATTGGCAATTAAACACTAAGACAATACATAAGCCTGGTCTTCTACGACAGTCAGAGAAGGACATAAATGTAGTGACCTAAAATATTATAGAATCTTTTGGCGCATGGGTCCATTACATAAAAATCATTAATTATTTTTGGTGAATTCCCTTTTTTTTGTGAATTATCACTAGATGTTAGTTATTTTGAAAAAAATGTGTCAAAAAAAATAAAAAAATTTAAGATTACACTAAAAGATGGTCTCGTTTAGGCTACAAACCCTTGTGGAGCAAGGGTATCTAATAGGTACATCCAGTAGACTTCTCGTCGCTGTAGGGTACTAAACCGATTGTATGGGTTTTCTGGTATGTAGTCAATTGGTGTGATCTTGATTGGGTGTTTTTCTTTCTCTGGTGTAGAGGCACAATGTCTGGAGAGGCTATGTTTTTGGTAATGTTTTCGAATGTTGCGCCTATGCTGATTTAGCCAACAATGTAACTCCTGAGTGGTGCAGCCTACATATTGAAGCCCGCAACTACACTCAATTAGATAGATTACATAGCTGGATTGGCATGTCAAGTGATGCTTTATCGCGAATCTGGTCCCATTTTTATTAGACGAAAAGTGTGTACATTTATTGGTTATGACCTTACAGCATAGGCACCGACTTTTTCCACATTTGTAACTGCCTATTTTTCTAGGGGGTAAGGGTGGGCCAACTCACCTGGCTTTCTTATGTTGTTTAGGCTTGCTAGGGGCAAGGAGATTCTTGATCGTCGGGGCTCTCCTGTAGATCATTCTAGGCTTGGGGGGTAAATGTTTGGCAAAGTATGGATCCTTGCTCCACCTTTGCTTGGGCTCACGCGCCCTTTTTGAGTTTAAGTAACCGCTCCATGTGAATGCTGTTTTATGTTGTATATTGTCCTGATGAAGGGGGCTCTTCGCCCCTGAAATGCGTCAACTGTAAATAAAAAGTATTGTTTTATCAATACTTACCTGCTTCCGACTCCTGCTGACAGCGCCACTCAAAAGGTTCAGTTTCTTTATTCCTCTGCAACGATACCTCTCCCCGACGAATGCTTTCATAGCACGGGCTGGAACCTAGGCAGCAGTGCAGGTACCCGGCACGCTGATCGGAAAATCAGCACAAGCTTTATATAGGTGTTGTGACTCCTCACAACATCGTCTGGTAAGAGTTTCTATTTACCTTTTATACAAACTGATCATACAACACCACACATGAGGCGCTGCCTCCTGTCTCTCTTTTAATCCTATCCTGTGTGATACTGTCTGCTGAGCTGTGTATCTAATCCTTGCTGAGCTGTGTAGCTAATCATATCCTGTGTGATACTGTCTGCTGAGCTACAGTGGATATAAAAAGTCTACAAACCCCTGTTAAATGTCAGGTTTCTGTGATGAAAAAAAAATGAGACAAAGATAAATCATTTCAGAACTTTTTCCACCTTTAATGTCACCTATAAACTGTACAACTCAATTGAAAAACAAACTGAAATCTTTTAAGTGGAGGGAAGAAAACAAAAAAACTAAAATAATGTGGTTGCATAAGTGTGCACACCCTCTTATAACTGGGGATGTAGCTGTGTTCAGAATTAAGCAATCATATTCAGAATCATGTTAAATAGGAGTCAGCATACACCTGCCATCATGTAAAATGCCTCTGATTAACCCCAAATAAAGTTCAGCTGCTCTAGTTGGTCTTTCCTGAAATTTTCTTAGTCGCATCGCACAGCAAAAGCCATGGTCCACAGAGAGCTTCCAAAGCATCAGAGGGATCTCATTGTTAAAAGGTATCAGTCAGGAGAAGGGTACAAAAGAATTTCCAAGGCATTAGATATACTTGGAACACAGTGAAGACAGTCATCATCAAGTGGAGAAAATATGGCACAACAGTGACATTACCAAGAACTGGACATCCCTCCAAAATTGATGAAAAGACGAGAAGAAAACTGGTCTGGGAGGCTACCAAGATGCCTACAGCAACATTAAAGGAGCTGCAGGAATATCTGGCAAGTACTGGCTATGTGGTACATGTGACAACAATCTCCCGTATTCTTCATATGTCTGGGCTATGGGGTAGAGTGGCAAGACGAAAGCCTTTTCTTATGAAGAAAAACATCCAAGCCAGGCTACATTTCCCAAAAGCATGTGGGAAAAGGTGTTATGGTCTGATGAAACCAAGGTTGAACTTTTTGGCCATAATTCCAAAAGATATGCTTGATGCAAAAACAACACTCCACATCACCAAAAGAACACCATACCCACAAGTGAAGCATGGTGGTGGCAGCATCATGCTTTGGGGCTATTTTTCTTCACCTGGAACTGGGGCCTTAGTTAAGCTAGAGGGAATTATAAACAGTTCCAAATACCAGTCAATATTGGCACAAAACCTTCTAACTTCTGCTAGAAAGCTGAACATGAAGAGGAACTTCATCTTTCAGCATGACAACGACCCAAAGTATACATCCAAATCAACAAAGGGATGGCTTCACCAGAAGAAGATTAAAGTTTTGGAATGGCCCAGCCAGAGCCCAGACCTGAATCCGATTGAAAATCTGTGGGGTGATCTGAAGAGGGCTGTGCATAGGAGATGCCCTCGCAATCTGACAGATTTGGAGTGTTTTTGCAAAGAAGAGTGGGCAAATCTTGCCAAGTCAAAATGTGCCATGCTGATAGACTCATACCCAAAAAGACTGAGTAATGACTGTAATAAAATCAAAAGGTGGTTCAACAAAGTATTAGTTTAAGGGTGTGCACATTTATGCAACCATATTATTTTATATTTTTTCTTCCCTCTACCTAAACGATTTCAGTTTGTTTTCCAATTGAGTGGTACAGTTTATAGGTCACATTAAAGGTGGAAAAAGTTCTGAAATGATTTATCTTTGTCTCATTTTTTTTACATCACAGAAACCTGACATTTTAACAGGGGTGTGTAGACTTTTTATATCCACTGTATGTATCTAATCCTATCCTGTGTGATAGTCTCCTGAGCTGTGTATCTAATCCTATGCTGTGTGATAGTGTCTGCTGAGCTGTGTATCTAATACTATCCTGTGTGATACTGTCTGCTGAGCTGTGTATCTATAATCCTATCCTGTGTGATACCGCCTGCTGAGCTGTGTATCTAATCCTGACATGTCATATAACTGAATATTTAAGGAGTCAACTGATATATTGTAGAAAAACCTGTAATGAGGTTAGTCCAAATATTGTATAACACCTGTAGTGGTGTATTGGAAGATCCGCGCAGCAGATTCCTGTAGTATTACAACCGGCTTTCCTGGTGACACTAGTGGGTGAACTGAATGATACACAAGTCAGGTGTGTCTTCTTGAAAAGTGGTAGATGGAATTGGTATATTCCAAAACAGGTGCAAAAAAGGAAAATGATGAAAAAAGAAAAAGGAGATAGGATATATATATATATATATATATATATATATATATACACTCACCTAAAGAATTATTAGGAACACCTATTCTATTTCTCATTAATGCAATTATCTAGTCAACCAATCACATGGCAGTTGCTTCAATGCATTTAGGGGTGTGGTCCTGGTCAAGACAGTCTCCTGAACTCCAAACTGAATGTCAGAATGGGAAAGAAAGGTGATTTAAGCAATTTTGAGCGTGGCATGGTTGTTGGTGCCAGACGGGCCGGTCTGAGTATTTCACAATCTGCTCAGTTACTGGGATTTTCACGCACAACCATTTCTAGGGTTTATAAAGAATGGTGTGAAAAGGGAAAAACATCCAGTATGCGGCAGTACTGTGGGCAAAAATGCCTTGTGGATGCTAGAAATCAGAGGAGAATGGGCTGACTGATTCAAGCTGATAGAAGAGCAACGTTGACTGAAATAACCACTCGTTACAACCCAGGTATGCAGCAAAGCATTTGTAAAGCCACAACATGCACAACCTTGAGGTGGATGGGCTACAACAGCAGAAGACCCCACCGGGTACCACTCATCTCCACTACAAATAGAAAAAAGAGGCTACAATTTGCACGAGCTCACCAAAATTGGACTGCTGAAGACTGGAAAAATGTTGCCTGGTCTGATGAGTCTCGATTTCTGTTGAGACATTCAAATGGTAGAGTCCAAATTTGGCGTAAACAGAATGAGAACATGTATCCATCATGCCTTGTTACCACTGTGCAGGATGGTGGTGGTGGTGTAATGGTGTGGGGGATGTTTTCTGGGCACACTTTAGGCCCCTTAGTGCCAATTGGGCATCGTTTAAATGCCACGGGCTACCTGAGCATTGTTTCTGACCATGTCCATCCCTTCATGACCACCATGTACCCATCCTCTGATGGCTACTTCCAGCAGGATAATGCACCATGTCACAAAGCTCAAATCATTTCAAATTGGTTTCTTGAACATGACAATGAGTTCACTGTACTAAAATGGCCCCCACAGTCACCAGATCTCAACCCAATAGAGCATCTTTGGGATGTGGTGGAACGGGAGCTTCGTGCCTTGGATGTGCATCCCTCAAATCTCCATCAACTGCAAGATGCTATCCTATCAATATGGGCCAACATTTCTAAAGAATGCTATCAGCACCTTGTTGAATCAATGCCACGTAGAATTAAGGCAGTTCTGAAGGCAAAAGGGGTCCAACACCGTATTAGTATGGTGTTCCTAATAATTCTTTAGGTGAGTGTATATCTCTTATAAAAAAAAAGTGAACAGATTGTAACAACTTGTATATGATTTTTTGTGGTCAAAGGTGAGTGGTCAAAGGTGAGTAGTAATATGCAGGGCACTGCCACTCATATGGATCTCTCTAGAAAGTATAACTTTTTGGTTTAATGTTGATAATTGCCGCATATCCCACTCAGATATTCTTGATGAATGATATTCATGTGCTGCTGCGATGTGGATTCATAGGTCAGAGTACAATTTCAAAATACAGTTGCAGATGGAGTCTATAGTACTCACATTTACAGGTTAAAGAGGACCTTTCATCAGTATAATTTTAATAAACTAATAACCCTACCTAATAGTGCGGCTTCCACTGATGTTCCCCCTTTTTTTTTTTTTTAAATCGACCACCGAATGTTGAAATAATAGCCCCGTTTGTTCTGGTGCAGCGCCTGTCACTCAAGCGCTTTTTTGTATGGGGCGTTGCTAAACTTTTTTCTTTGCTATGGGCCTTGGCTGAGAGCGCAGCCAATCAGAGCGCTCCTCTCTCAGCCAGGCAGATCAGATAGAAAGATCAGCGAAAGATCAGATAGACCGGCCGAGGGACGCGACGGGTGTGGAAGCAGCGGTACGAGCGGCAGGGTAAGTATCATAATCATCCCCTAGACATCGCTGCAACAGGATGTTATGAAGCTAAAGTTCTCGCGAGAACTTTAGCTCCTTCTGCCTGGCTGAGAGAGGAGCGCTCTGATTGGCTGCGCTCTCAGCCAAGGCCCATAGCAAAGAAAAAAGTTTAGCAACGCCCCATACAAAAAAGCGCTTGAGTGACAGGCGCTGCAGCAGAACAAACGGGGCTATTATTTCAACATTCGGTGGTCGATTAAAAAAAAAAAAAAGGGGGAACATCAGTGGAAGCCGCACTATTAGGTAGGGTTATTAGTTTATTAAAATTATACTGATGAAAGGTCCTCTTTAAGTGTCCGTTCGTGGCGTCCCACGTGGAGTGACTGGACGGTAAGCTTACCTATATCTTGTGTTTTTAGTGGTGCCAGGAAGAAAATTGTGATGGTACCTTGCTTGAATTGGATACAAATCAGATGCAGTCCGCTGTAGCTTTTGATCGGAACACTGCTGTACCTCACTGTTTCTCTATAGCGATCCCAATCTCTCGTTGTGCTGTCAGCATTGTGTCTTTGGCGTCCCTCGTGTCTCAGGTAGTGCCTACACAGGTGGTAGAGGTGGGCTGACTTAATGCTGCTTCCTGTAGCGGGCCGACTGCTGCAATTCTTACTGGGTGTCTTTCTTTGAAGCGCTTCACTTAATAACAACTTTTACGATGTTTAATATCGTGTTGCCGGTTAATATGACATAAGATCAAATGTATCGTCCACGCCAGATGCGTTTCGAAGACTCTGCTGTCTCCTTCCTCAGTGGTGGCTGTATTTGATCTGTCTAGTAAACCGGCTTTTATATATGTGCCATCTTAAAGCGCTATAATACAAATCTGGGATGGATTTTGTGATGTGGATTGGAGTTCTCATTAGGTTGTGATTTTTTTGCATTTTGTATGCGTTTTTTTCGGCACTGTTGCGTTTTTTGCTCCTTAGTATCTCTAACCGTTATGGAGAATCTTCTATAGATTATTTGCAACTAAGGGCTCTTTCACACCTGCGTTATTGTCTTCCGGCATAGAGTTCCGTCGTCGGGGCTCTATGCCGGAAGAATCCTGATCAGGATTATCCTAATGCATTCTGAATGGAGAGTAATCCGTTCAGGATGCATCAGGATGTCTTCAGTTCCGGTACGGAACGTTTGTTGGCCGGAGAAAATACCGCAGCATGCTGCGCTTTTTGCTCCGGCCAAAAATCCGGAACACTTGCCGCAAGGCCGGATCCGGAATTAATGCCCATTGGAAGGCATTGATCCGGATCCGGCCTTAAGCTAAACGTCGTTTCGGCGCATTGCCGGAGCCGACATTTAGCTTTTTCAGAGTGGTTACCATGGCTGCCGGGACGCTAAAGTCCTGACAGCCATGGTAAGTGTAGCGGGGAGCGGGGGAGCAGTGTACTTACCGTCCGTGCGGCTCCCCGGGCGCTCCAGAGTGACGTCAGGGCGCCCCAAGCGCATGGATCACGTGATCGCATGGATCACGTCATCCATGCGCATGGGGCGCTCTGACGTCATTCTGGAGCGCCCCGGGAGCCGCACGGACTGTAAGTATACCGCTCCCCCGCTCCCCGCTCCTACTATGGCAACCAGGACTTTAATAGCGTCCTGGGTGCCATAGTAACACTGAAAGCATTTGGAAGACGGTTCCGTCTTCAAATGCTTTCAGTACACTTGCGTTTTTCCGGATCCGGAGTGTAATTCCGGCAAGTGGAGTACACGCCGGATCCGGACAACGCAAGTGTGAAAGAGGCCTAAGCCAATTGCATTACTGTTAAAATTTATTAGTATTAAGAATTTCTCATACTGGAAATGTACTTCCATGTGATTTTCCTATAGGATCAGAGCTATAATTATTAGTGCGGAAGACATAGGTTGAAATTTATACTGGGAATAGAAATTCTCGTTAAATTATAGTTTTTTTGCGTTTCGCATGCGTTTCCTGGATATTGATGCGTTTTTTGTTCCTGAGCATCTTTAACTGCTATAGCAAAACTTATATGATTTATTTATAGTTGTATGGATTGAGAAAACAGGGGGCACACCAAATAATACGCGGAGTGCAAAGGGTGGTAAAAAGAGCATGAAACTGTATCACCTGACCCAAGAGAGAGTCACAAGAACCACCCCATATATGCACATCCGACAATAAATCAGTATAAAAATATATATAAAGTTTATTAGACACACCAACAAATACACATAAAAAATTGTATACAATTAGAACAAAGTGCGGTATGCAATATAATATATGTAACCGACACATACAGGTCCACTGGGTTGCCACAAGATGGGCATATATACTATCAACCAGCATATAAAAATCCAATAAAAAGCATATAGCAAATATAAAATGAGGTGAAACCACTAGAAATGCAGACAGACCATGATGAGGTCTAAATTGGAGAGTCAAACCTACATAAACCTGCTGGTGCAGTGGACCTGGAAGGGCGTTCTCTCACCCTTCCAGGTCCACTGCACCAGCAGGTTTAGGCCTCTTTCACACTTGCGTTGTCCGGATCCGGCGTGTACTCCACTTGCCGGAATTACACGCCGGATCCGGAAAAACGCAAGTGTACTGAAAGCATTTGAAGACGGAACCGTCTTCCAAATGCGTTCAGTGTTACTATGGCACCCAGGACGCTATTAAAGTCCTGGTTGCCATAGTAGTAGTGGGGAGCGGGGGAGCAGCATACTTACCGTCCGTGCGGCTCCCCGGGCGCTCCAGAATGACGTCAGAGCGCCCCATGCGCATGGATGACGTGATCCATGTGATCACATGATCCATGCGCTTGGGGCGCCCTGACGTCACTCTGGAGCGCCCGGGGAGCCGCACGGACGGTAAGTATGCTGCTCCCCCGCTCCCCACTACACTTACCATGGCTGCCAGGACTTTAGCGTCCCGGCAGCCATGGTAACCACTCTGAAAAAGCTAAATGTCGGCTCCGGCAATGCGCCGAAACGACGTTTAGCTTAAGGCCGGATCCGGATCAATGCCTTTCAATGGGCATTAATTCCGGATCCGGCCTTGCGGCAAGTGTTCCGGATTTTTGGCCGGAGCAAAAAGCGCAGCATGCTGCGGTATTTTCTCCGGCCAAAAAACGTTCCGTTCCGGAACTGAAGACATCCTGATGCATCCTGAACGGATTTCTCTCCATTCAGAATGCATTAGGATAATCCTGATCAGGATTCTTCCGGCATAGAGCCCCGACGACGGAACTCTATGCCGGAAGACAAGAACGCAAGTGTGAAAGAGCCCTTATGTAGGTTTGACTCTCCAATTTAGACCTCATCATGGTCTGTCTGCATTTCTAGTGGTCTCACCTCATTTTATATTTGCTATATGCTTTGTATTGGATTTTTATATGCTGGTTGATAGTATATATGCCCATCTTGTGGCAACCCAGTGGACCTGTATGTGTCGGTTACATATATCATATTGCATACCGCACTTTGTTCTAATTGTATACAATTTTTAATGTGTATTTGTTAGTGTGTCTAATAAACTTTATATATATTTTTATACTGATTTATTGTCGGATGTGCATATATGGGGTGGTTCTTGTGACTCTCTCTTGGGTCAGGTGATACCGTTTTATTTATAGTTGTATGTATAGTTTGTATGAGGTATAAAAAAATAATAATAAAAAATGAAAAAATAATAATAATAAATGTCTCTGAGGGAATGCCCTATAGTACTTGTAAAGGAAAAGTGCAAACTTCGAGTACATATGTCACATTTGGAAGTCTAATGTGAATGTGGATACTGATTTCCACTACTACTTATATACGATTATTAGGCAGTATTAACATTACTGATATGTATTTGAGAGTTGTTTTATTTTAGTGTGTGTTTATCATCAGTAATACATCTTTTCCTATACATACAGTGGAGGAAATAATTATTTGACCCCTCACTGATTTTGTAAGTTTGTCCAATGACAAAGAAATGAAAAGTCTCAGAACAGTATCATTTCAATGGTAGGTTTATTGTAACAGTGGCAGATAGCACATCAAAAGGAAAATCGAAAAAATAACTTTAAATAAAAGATAGCAACTGATTTGCATTTCATTGAGTGAAATAAGTATTTGAACCCCTACCAACCATTAAGAGTTCTGGCTCCCACAGAGTGGTTAGACACTTCTACTCAATTAGTCACCCTCATTAAGGACACCTGTCTTAACTAGTCACCTGTATAAAAGACACCTGTCCACAGAATCAATCAATCAAGCAGACTCCAAACTCTCCAACATGGGAAAGACCAAAGAGCTGTCCAAGGATGTCAGAGACAAAATTGTAGACCTGCACAAGGCTGGAATGGGCTACAAAACCATTAGCAAGAAGCTGGGAGAGAAGGTGACAACTGTTGGTGCGATTGTTCGAAAATGGAAGGAGCACAAAATGACCATCAATCGACCTCGCTCTGGGGCTCCACGCAAGATCTCACCTCGTGGGGTGTCAATGGTTCTGAGAAAGGTGAAAAAGCATCCTAGAACTACACGGGAGGAGTTAGTTAATGACCTCAAATTAGCAGGGACCACAGTCACCAAGAAAACCATTGGAAACACATTACACCGCAATGGATTAAAATCCTGCAGGGCTCGCAAGGTCCCCCTGCTCAGGAAGGCACATGTGCAGGCCCGTCTGAAGTTTGCCAATGAACACCTGAATGATTCAGAGAGTGACTGGGAGAAGGTGCTGTGGTCTGATGAGACCAAAATAGAGCTCTTTGGCATTAACTCAACTCGCTGTGTTTGGAGGAAGAAAAATGCTGCCTATGACCCCCAAAACACCGTCCCCACCGTCAAGCATGGGGGTGGAAACATTTTGCTTTGGGGGTGTTTTTCTGCTAAGGGCACAGGACAACTTATTCGCATAAACGGGAAAATGGACGGAGCCATGTATCGTGAAATCCTGAGCGACAACCTCCTTCCCTCTGCCAGGAAACTGAAAATGGGTCGTGGATGGGTGTTCCAGCACGACAATGACCCAAAAAATACAGCAAAGGCAACAAAGGAGTGGCTCAAGAAGAAGCACATTAAGGTCATGGAGTGGCCTAGTCAGTCTCCGGACCTTAATCCAATCGAAAACCTATGGAGGGAGCTCAAGCTCAGAGTTGCACAGAGACAGCCTCGAAACCTTAGGGATTTAGAGATGATCTGCAAAGAGGAGTGGACCAACATTCCTCCTAAAATGTGCGCAAACTTGGTCATCAATTACAAGAAACGTTTGACCTCTGTGCTTGCAAACAAGGGTTTTTCCACCAAGTATTAAGTCTTTTTTTGTTAGAGGGTTCAAATACTTATTTCACTCAATGAAATGCAAATCAGTTGCTATCTTTTATTTAAAGTTATTTTTTCGATTTTCCTTTTGATGTGCTATCTGCCACTGTTACAATAAACCTACCATTGAAATGATACTGTTCTGAGACTTTTCATTTCTTTGTCATTGGACAAACTTACAAAATCAGTGAGGGGTCAAATAATTATTTCCGCCACTGTATAAGGAGATAGAAACAGATGAGGTATAATACTCAGGAAGAGGACGAGGCAAAGTATATTGTTGGATCTTCATATGAAATAGGTAAGTTCGGAAGTTCGTTGTTGGATACAGTAGATGAGTTGGGGATGGAGGCCTCCAGCTCAGGAGGGGTCGAAATCCTGGTAAACAGCCTGACTGCGACCCCTAGTCAGCTGAGGGCATCCACCCCACTACAGGAATCCGAAGATTTCTAATTTGGCGTTCAAGCCACCTGGTATAAGGCTACTGAAGTCGAATATCCTTCTGGATTCCGCTCTCGACATTCTAGATATGTGGTCGCCTACCCTCCAATGACGTTCTACTTGTTCGAATGCTGCGAATGTAAGATCTTTCGGATTTTGGTTATGAACTAGTTTAAAATGTTTGGACAGGGAATGCTTCTCATATCCTTTTTTAATATTGTTTATATGTTCAGCTATTCTAACCTTCAGGGGTCTTTTGGTTCTACCAATATATTGTTTAGAACATGTGCATTGTATAATATAAATAACATTAGGATTATTGCAAGTAAGGAAATTTTTTATTTCAAAGGTAAACAAATTTTGTGTTGAATTAATTTTTGTAATTTTCCTAGGGAATGATGTATTCTTACAATTGATGCAGCATTCTCATCTATGAAAGCCACTCCATTGAAGCCATTTGTTGATAGATTGATTATTCTTTGTAGAGTGTTTCATGGAGGGGGCTATTTTAAGACCTAGGTTGGGGGCCTTGGTGTATACTATCTGTGAGGATGTAGGTATTAAAGATCCTATGGTCTTGTCTTTCTGGATATGATGCCAATGGTTTTTTTGTGATTTTTTCAATGCTTTTGTATTGTGCATTGTAGGGTAATATTACACAAACTATTATTAAATATTCAGAAAGGCTCCACCAGCAAACTACTGGAGCTCAGCCTTTCAGTTACCAGCTGAAAGAGAGGAATAAATCAATAGTAATATAGGCTGGCTCACAGTATTTTTGCATAAAATTTTTATTAATGCACTAAATCAAAACAAAAACTGACTTGGTGTCAGCATATCAGCATACATACATAAGTAAATGTGTGAAATAGGTATATAAAGTGCGGAGCTCACGCACAAACCTAAATACCTGGAGTACTCCTAAAAATAAGACCTAATGGCTAGGGTGAGGCTGCAAAGGGTATTCAATTGGACCGCTCAAATGTCCATGGCATAAAATGCCGGTTTGCCGGGTGGTTGGAACCAGAAAGGTTCAAAGGCGTCCTTGCTATAATTTCCCACAAGGAAAACTCTGTGTTCAAATGTCGTCTGACAAATAGTGACCGCACTTCCTCCGATCAGCAGTGCTCCACTTACTTGTTACTTGCGGAGAAAGTAACAAGTAAGTGGAGCACTGCTGATCGGAGGAAGTGCGGTCACTATTTGTCAGACGACATTTGAACACAGAGTTTTCCTTGTGGGAAATTATAGCAAGGACGCCTTTGAACCTTTCTGGTTCCAACCACCCGGCAAACCGACATTTTATGCCATGGACATTTGAGCGGTCCAATTGAATACCCTTTGCAGCCTCACCCTAGCCATTAGGTCTTATTTTTAGGAGTACTCCAGGTATTTAGGTTTGTGCGTGAGCTCTGCACTTTATATACCTATTTCACACATTTACTTATGTATGTATGCTGATATGCTGACATCAAGTCAGTTTTTGTTTTGATTTAGTGCATTAATAAAAATGTTATGCAAAAATACTGTGAGCCAGCCTATATTACTATTAATATTACACAAAATCTATCCTCTTCCTGTTTTTTCTCACCATTAACTGGATCTATTGTAATAAACTTATTCCTATCCATTTCTCTTACTTTTCATAATACATTCTCGATCACTCCATCTGGATAATTTTTGAACTTTAACTGTACCTTCATTTGAGTGGCCTCTTCTTCAAATTTTTCTCCACTTGTGCAGTTCCTCTTGATTCTGCAGAACTGCCCAAGTGTTATATTCAGCAGCCAAGTGGGTAAATGGCAGCTGGAGAAGAGAATGAAGCTGTTCCTCGCAACTGATTTCTGGTAAGTGTTACATATATACTGATCTTGCTTGGTAGTGATGAGTAAATCTAGAAATTCTGTGCAATCTTTGTTGATATTAGAGGAGAAGATAATATTATATAGGTTCTTATTGATTTCTTCCAAAAAGGTGTGTAGTTGTGATTCTCCACTCTGCCAGATGAAAATGACATAATTTATGTACCGTTTCCAGAGCACCAGATCCGACCCCAGCCTGGGCAAGATGGATTCATGCTCCCATTGTGCCATGAATAAATTAGCATAGCTGGGGGCGAAGCTGTGCCCATGGCGGTGCCCCGGATTTGCAAATAGTAATCTCCTTCAAAAAATAAATAATTATGCGTCAGTATGTGGTTAACACCTTCTACCAAAAATTCTATTTGTTTATTG
The DNA here is from genome assembly GCF_905171765.1 of Bufo bufo. Classification (NCBI taxonomy): domain Eukaryota; kingdom Metazoa; phylum Chordata; class Amphibia; order Anura; family Bufonidae; genus Bufo; species Bufo bufo. Next base: position 365,098,447 of record NC_053393.1, on the reverse strand, counting down.
CTTAGATCTCCGTTATGTTCTAATTGTGCCCTCATGGTCGCTGTTCCTTGTTTGTGATCGATAGTCGTGTAAAGTGACTGTACATCTAGTGTACCTATCGACCAATGCGGTTCTACTTTCAAATTTTAAAATTTTTTAACAATCTTTGTGGTATCTTTAATGTAAGAGTAGGTCTTCTTTACCGCTGGCTGAATTAATTGATCAATATATTGATAAAGGTTTGATGTCAGTGAACCAATCCCCGATATAATCGGGCATCCTGGTGGATCTGTCAGATTTTTGTGTATTTTAGGCAGGCAGTAGAAGATTGGTAGCTTCCGTTGGGACCCTAAAATATAGTAAAATTCTTTAACTGAACAACTAAGAGGGGCACACCTGCATTTGAAAATCAGATGGAGCTACAGCCAATGCGTTTAATACTATTTATTTGCGTTCACAATAAAATAAATATAAGGTACCTCAATAGATTACTAAAATACATTCATTTAAAATACATTTAAAACGTTGATAACCGCATGTATGGGCTCAAATAATAGCCGGTGTGATGTAACACTAGTAGCCAGTAGAAAATCGTAGGTTAGATTGTATACAGTCTTGGATACAAATTCCAATGCGCAAGGTTTGATGCGCTATGTCTCTGCTGATGTTAGGTAATATCTAGCAGCTATGGCTAGTATGTTGCAATTGCATAAGGGTCTCGTAATATTACTTGCTGGTCTTTACGGCATCAGATAGTGTGTTATGATAACTTGCTGTGTGTATACACACTACTCACTGTTTGAAGCGGTGGAGTGACCGATCACTCGTGCTCAACGTGGCATCCCACGTGTTGCAGCACAAGAGGTCTCAGTTCCGGTCCGCTCTCGGTATAAGTGAGCAGGGTACCGTGGCAGGGAAAGAAAACTGTCCGTTTAGACGCCGGGGTCTAAATACTATGACCCACTAGAATCGTCGGCGTTACTTTAGTTCACAAGAAAAATAGTCGGCACTCACTCTGTTTGCACGTTGCACGGGATAGGAATGAAATCCACGTATATTCAAGGAAAATTCCAGCAGTCGTGTCTTCAATCAATAGGATATTTATTTCATCAAATTAGAAATGTCCACAATCCTGGACACGTTGCGGCTAGCATGCCTTCATCAGCAGATACAGGTATACAAAATGACCTAGTTTATATAATGGGATATACTCCTCCCCTCATGACAACATCTCCCACTCCCATTTCCTACACAGGTGATGGGAGGGGTGTATAATTAACAAAGAAAATACGCCCATTAGTAAATCACAAAAAATGGGTCTGTGTCTCAGATTATACTTCACAATCACATGTATGCAAAAAAAATGATTCAAAATAATATACACATTTATATATATATATCTCATACATTGCCAGGTATATAAGGCCCCTCACCGAATATTAGATGTCTGAAAAATAGAACATAAGCATAGTATTAGCTTATTAGATATGCATAATCTCATAATCCCTATTAAGGCCTCTGGGATGTAAAGTATCCAACGTGTGGATCCAATACGCCTCTCTGCGCAGTAACAGCTTCTTTAAATCACCTCCTCTCCTAGGTCTTTTGACCTGTTCCAAAACTTGGAATCTCAACTGAGCTATCCCATGTTTGCACTGTTCAAAATGAGATGGAATAGGTAACAATAAATTTTTTGTACGAATGGTCGATTTATGTTTCCCAATGCGATCCCTAATCGTTTGTGTAGTCTCCCCAATATATAATAGGCCACACGGGCACTTTATTAAGTATATCACATTAGTAGATTCGCATGTGAAAAAACCTTCAATAGAGAAAGGGCGCCCACTATGGGGATGAAAAAATATAGAACCTCTGATTATATGGGAACATTGGGAACAGTGCAAACATGGGAACGTGCCCTTGCGTTGCGTCGCTAATACAGATTGTTTCAGGGTCTTCTTTGTACTTCCAATGTCTGAATGTACCAATTTATCCCTATAACTAGAATTCTTCTTGTTGCATATCAGAGGTGGATTTTTAAACTCCTCAATGATAGGGTAAGCCTTCTGCAACAGAGGCCAATGTTTCCGGATAATATTATCTAATTTCTGGTTATAGGGATGAAATTTGTGTACTAATGCTACCCTAGAAGATGTATCTCTAGATGATTTACCAGATTCCATGAGTGTTGTTTGTATTTGACTCAGGATGGAACGGGGATAACCCCTTTGTTCAAATCGTTGAGTCATTTCATTTATCCTGACAAATTGCGGGTCAGGGTCAGATACAATGCGGCGCACTCGCTGATACTGAGATTTAGGGATTGCTCTTTTCAATGCTGGTGGATGAGAGCTTGTGAAGTGAAGAATGCTGTTCCTATCCGTATCCTTCCTAAATAGATCTGTAGATAACCTGCCATGTTGATCCTTTATCACCATTGTATCTAAAAAGCTAACTCTTTCACTATCTTGAACCAATGTAAATTTTAAACCCTCGTATGCATGGTTAAGATGGTCAAGGAAGGTTAAAAGGGTCTCATGTGGGCCCGCCCATATGCAAAAGATGTCATCAATAAATCTTTTCCAGATAAGGACATTATTTGAATACCATACGGTGTTATATACTTTCAATTCCTCAAATTGTGACATATATGCATTTGCATAGGGCGGGGCCACATTGGACCCCATCGCGGTCCCCCGCCTTTGTAGGTAAAAGTCATCTTCAAACATAAAATAGTTTTCATATAATACTAATTTCAGTAGTTGCAACAAAAATTCCTGTTCATCCTGAGTATACTGACTCCTACCTAATAATGATTTGACTGCTTCAACACCAGTAGCATGGTCTATGGAGGTGTAGAGACTTACCACGTCTATAGTTACTAATAGACTGACAGGTGGAACTGTTTCTAAATTGGCTATTGTGTTGAGAAAATGCTGTGTGTCAGACAAAAAAGAGTTTGTATCCTTAATTAAAGGAGTCAAAGTTTTTTCCAACACAATAGCCAATGGTGATAATATAGAGCCTACAGAAGCCACAATTGGTCGCCCTGGGGGGTCAATTAAGGTCTTATGCACCTTGGGCAAAACATAGAAAACTGGGGTAATCGGTGTGTGATTAATCAAAAATGTGTGTAATTTGCCATCAATAACCCCTAAGGATAAATATTGGTTAACTAATTGCATAATTTTGTCTTTGATACGAAACACCGGATCCCCTGATAATTTCATATAAGTCTCTTCATCCGAAAGTTGACGCATTATTTCTGCAACATATTTTGCCTGATCCATTAGTACAATAGCCCCGCCTTTATCCGCAGGCTTCAAAATAAGACCTTTATCCTCCATCAATGACCGGATAGCCATATTTTCCTGTAATGTCACATTATGTGAAAAACGCAGTTCACCCCTCTTTATCGAATCCAACTGGCTCTGAATGTCTCTGTTAACTAAATGAATATAAGTCTCTATAGGATGGTACACCTTAGGGGGCATGAAGCGGCTCTTGATCTTGAGACCCAAATCAGCAAGACGTAAACCTGAATGTCCCTCCTCAACCCCATGCACACCATGCGGTTTTTCTGAAGATTCCAAGAAATGCGCCTTAAGTCTCAGTTTGCGAAAAAATTGATTCAAATCAATGTCAAACTGAAAGGAATCAAATGGAGTGGATGGACTAAACGAAAGTCCTTTCTGCAGCGCAGTCATTTGTTCAATATTAAGACTTTTAGAGGACAGATTAATTACAAGATACGGGCTCTTACCTGAGAGCGCGTCTGAACCATCTGGCTCGCTCCCGTCATCTCGCCGGCGTCTCCGATGCTTCCGGCCTGCACGCCTCGTGTGTCTCCTCCCCCTCCACGCGGACGCCGACCGCCCTTCCGAAAAAAACGGCGACTCTCCTGTGGTCCCGTGGATTCGTTCATTTAGTTAACAGAGACATTCAGAGCCAGTTGGATTCGATAAAGAGGGGTGAACTGCGTTTTTCACATAATGTGACATTACAGGAAAATATGGCTATCCGGTCATTGATGGAGGATAAAGGTCTTATTTTGAAGCCTGCGGATAAAGGCGGGGCTATTGTACTAATGGATCAGGCAAAATATGTTGCAGAAATAATGCGTCAACTTTCGGATGAAGAGACTTATATGAAATTATCAGGGGATCCGGTGTTTCGTATCAAAGACAAAATTATGCAATTAGTTAACCAATATTTATCCTTAGGGGTTATTGATGGCAAATTACACACATTTTTGATTAATCACACACCGATTACCCCAGTTTTCTATGTTTTGCCCAAGGTGCATAAGACCTTAATTGACCCCCCAGGGCGACCAATTGTGGCTTCTGTAGGCTCTATATTATCACCATTGGCTATTGTGTTGGAAAAAACTTTGACTCCTTTAATTAAGGATACAAACTCTTTTTTGTCTGACACACAGCATTTTCTCAACACAATAGCCAATTTAGAAACAGTTCCACCTGACAGTCTATTAGTAACTATAGACGTGGTAAGTCTCTACACCTCCATAGACCATGCTACTGGTGTTGAAGCAGTCAAATCATTATTAGGTAGGAGTGTCACGGAACCATGAACCAGACGTACAACAAGAGAAGAGTGAAGATAAGAAGGCTTTATTGAAAATAAAGCTGTAAAGCAAAAGTCCAAACGGATGGTGAAACCGAGCAGAGTCTTTGCGAAGCCAGAGGTCAGGAACCAGAAGGGTAGTCAGACGAAGCCAGGATCAGGAACCAGCAGGGTAGTCAGACGAAGCCAGGATCAGGAACCAGCAGGGTAGTCAGACGAAGCCAGGATCAGGAACCAGCAGGGTAGTCAGACGAAGCCAGGATCAGGAACCAGAAGCAGCAGCAGTCTTAGAAGCATGTGAACACAAGAGGACCAAGCAAGGAACTGAAGTCACAGACCTCCTATATATATGAGCTAGGCATCCAGCTCCTCCCAGTGGGAAGGAGGAGCCGCAGGGTGAAAGGCTACAAGAAACCCAGAAACCAAGATGGCCGCCAGCACATGTCAAACGAAGGAGAACAGCAAGAAGGTAAGACCATGACAAGGAGTCAGTATACTCAGGATGAACAGGAATTTTTGTTGCAACTACTGAAATTAGTATTATATGAAAACTATTTTATGTTTGAAGATGACTTTTACCTACAAAGGCGGGGGACCGCGATGGGGTCCAATGTGGCCCCGCCCTATGCAAATGCATATATGTCACAATTTGAGGAATTGAAAGTATATAACACCGTATGGTATTCAAATAATGTCCTTATCTGGAAAAGATTTATTGATGACATCTTTTGCATATGGGCGGGCCCACATGAGACCCTTTTAACCTTCCTTGACCATCTTAACCATGCATACGAGGGTTTAAAATTTACATTGGTTCAAGATAGTGAAAGAGTTAGCTTTTTAGATACAATGGTGATAAAGGATCAACATGGCAGGTTATCTACAGATCTATTTAGGAAGGATACGGATAGGAACAGCATTCTTCACTTCACAAGCTCTCATCCACCAGCATTGAAAAGAGCAATCCCTAAATCTCAGTATCAGCGAGTGCGCCGCATTGTATCTGACCCTGACCCGCAATTTGTCAGGATAAATGAAATGACTCAACGATTTGAACAAAGGGGTTATCCCCGTTCCATCCTGAGTCAAATACAAACAACACTCAAGGAATCTGGTAAATCATCTAGAGATACATCTTCTAGGGTAGCATTAGTACACAAATTTCATCCCTATAACCAGAAATTAGATAATATTATCCGGAAACATTGGCCTCTGTTGCAGAAGGCTTACTGTCACGGAACCATGAACCAGACGTACAACAAGAGATAAGTGAAAATAAGAAGGCTTTATTGAAAATAAAGCTGTAAAGCAAAAGTCCAAACGGATGGTGAAACCGAGCAGAGTCTTTGCGAAGCCAGAGGTCAGGAACCAGAAGGGTAGTTAGACGAAGCCAGGATCAGGAACCAGCAGGGTAGTCAGACGAAGCCAGGATCAGGAACCAGCAGGGTAGTCAGACGAAGCCAGGATCAGGAACCAGAAGCAGCAGCAGTCTTAGAAGCATGTGAACACAAGAGGACCAAGCAAGGAACTGAAGCCACAGACCTCCTATATATATGAGCTGGGCATCCAGCTCCTCCCAGTGGGAAGGAGGAGCCGCAGGGTGGAAGGCTGCAAGAAACCCAGAAACCAAGATGGCCGCCAGCACATGTCAAACGAAGGAGAACAGCAAGAAGGTAAGACCATGACAGTACCTCCCCCTCAAGGGCCCCTCCTCCGCGGAGCACAAAACGGTTTCTGAGGGAAGCGTGCGTGGAAGGCTCGGAGCAAGGCAGGAGCATGGACATCTGCGGAGGGAACCCAGGAACGCTCCTCTGGACCATAACCACGCCAATGGACCAAAAACTGCAACCGACCGCGGACCAGGCGTGAGTCCAGGATATTGCTCACCTCATATTCCTCACGATTGCCCACTTGGACCGGACGAGGCCGAGGAACCGAGGAAGTGAAACGATTACACACCAGTGGCTTCAACAGGGAGACATGAAACACGTTGGAGATCCGCATGCCAGGAGGAAGCGCAAGGGCATAGGCTATCGGGTTTACCCTGCGAAGCACTCGGAAGGGACCAACAAAGCGAGGCGCCAGCTTGGGAGTGGGCACTCGAAGGTTGAGGTTGCGGGTGAACAACCATACACGGTCTCCGACCTGGTAGGAAGGAGCAGGCGCTCGTCTGCGATCAGCCTGGAGTCTCTGGCGCTGCGCAGAGACCTCAAGGGACTTCTGGATCTGTACCCAAGAAGCACGTAGGACGGAAAGGTGATCCTCCACAGCCGGAATATCCTGGGGAGAGAATACCTCCGGTAACACGGCAGGTTGGAACCCATAATTGGCCATGAAGGGAGACGTCCCAGAGGAAGAGTTCACCGCCGTGTTCCTGGCAAACTCAGCCCAAGGCAGGAGGTCAACCCAATTGTCTTGGTGATCGGAGACATAGCAACGAAGGAATTGCTCCAAGGCCTGATTGGATCGTTCTGCGGCCCCATTGGACTGAGGGTGGTAGGCCGAGGAGAAGGAGAGATGAATCCCCAACTGGGAGCAAAAGGCGCGCCAGAACCTGGACACAAACTGACTCCCCCGATCCGACACAATCTCCTTGGGCAAACCGTGCAACCGGAAGACCTCCCTGGCAAAAATCGTGGCCAACTCTTGTGCAGAGGGTAACTTCTTGAGAGGAACACAGTGGCACATTTTGGAAAACCGATCCACAATCATGAGAATGACCGTATGGCCTCGGGATGCAGGGAGGTCCACAATGAAATCCATCCCCAGGTGTGACCATGGGCGCTCCCCGGTGGCTATGGGTTGCAGAAGGCCCAACGGAAGGTGCCGAGGGGACTTACTCTGGGCACAAACGGAGCATGCCGCTACATATGCGGCGATGTCGGAACGTAGGGAAGGCCACCAGAACAGACGTGAAACAGCCCAGGACAGCTGATTCTTTCCAGGATGCCCCGCGGTCTTGGAGTTATGGTAGGTTCGCAACAACCGAGTGCGCAACTCCTCAGGCACAAAACATCTGCCGTTGGGTCTCCCAGAGGGAGCACCAGATTGAGCCGCCAAAATCTGCTCACCCAGGGGAGAGGTCAGGCTGGTGCGAATGGCGGCCAGGATCTGATTCGGAGGTATGACCGAAGTCGGAATCGACTCCTCCCTGGACAGCTCGGAGTACTGCCGTGATAAGGCATCCGCCCTGATGTTCTTGGAACCGGGTAGGTAGGAGACCACGTAATTAAAACGTGACAAGAACAGAGCCCATCTGGCCTGACGTGGTGTCAATCTCTTGGCCTCAGAAAGGTAGGTCAGATTCTTGTGGTCCGTCAGGATGAGAACCGGAACCACCGAACCCTCGAGCAAGTGCCTCCATTCTTTAAGGGCCTGCACGATGGCCAATAACTCCCTGTCACCAATCTGATAGTTGCACTCCGCGGAAGACAGTTTCCGGGAGTAAAACCCACAGGGAAGCAGAGGACCCTCTGGTGTTCTACGCTGAGACAGAAGGGCGCCTACTCCCGTCTCAGACGCGTCCACCTCGAGGACAAAGGGCAACCCAGGGTTGGGATGCGACAGAATCGGAGCCGACACAAAGGCGGACTTTAGGGCCTCAAAAGCTCGGATGGCCTCGAGCGGCCAGACCTGGGAATTACTGCCCTTCCTGGTCAGATCCGTGAGAGGCTTGGCCAGCATGGAAAAGTCCCTGATGAACTTCCGATAATAATTGGCGAAGCCCAAAAAGCGCTGCAGGGAACGAAGACCACTGGGCTGGGGCCACTGTAAGACAGCCGAAACCTTCTCAGGATCCATGGAGAACCCCTCAGCGGAAATGATGTAACCTAAGAAGGTTACCTGGGATCGGTGAAATTCGCATTTCTCAAGCTTACCGAACAGCTTGTTCTCTCGTAACCGTTGCAACACTCGTCTGACATCCAGAATGTGGGCCTCCATGGATTCAGAATATACCAAGATGTCATCCAAATAGACCACCACACACTGCTGCAACAGGTCACGGAAAACATCGTTGATGAATTCCTGAAAGACTGCGGGCGCATTGCACAACCCAAAGGGCATAACCAAGGATTCGTAATGACCGGTCCTGGTGTTAAACGCGGTCTTCCACTCATCGCCCGCCTTGATCCTTACCAGGTTATATGCCGCCCTCAGGTCGAGTTTGGTAAAGACCGTGGCCCCTTTAAGGCGATCGAACAGCTCGGAAATCAAGGGTATCGGGTAAGCGTTCTTGATCGTGATGCGATTGAGACCCCTGTAATCGATGCAAGGCCTCAACTCACCGCCCTTCTTTTTCACAAAGAAAAATCCAGCCCCTGCCGGGGACGAAGATTTGCGAATGTGTCCGCGTGAAAGCGCCTCCCTCACGTACTCCTCCATGGCCTCATTCTCCGCTACCGACAGTGGATAGACTTTGCCACGAGGAGGAACGGCACCAGATTGTAACTCTATGGCACAATCGTATGGACGGTGCGGAGGTAGGGCAACCGCGCGCACCTTATCGAATACATCCCGGTACTCCTCGTATTCAGGAGGCAACAGAGAGTCCGAGGAAGTACACAGCAACTTGACAGACCCATGGATGCAACTAGCCCCACACTGCGGTGACCACGAGAGGATCTCGACCGATCTCCAATCGAAAGTCGGATTATGCTTCTGGAGCCAGGGGTACCCCAAGACCACCGAGTAGTGTGGAGACGAAATAACCTGGAGGCAGACCGACTCTCTGTGAACGGCACCAATGGCTATCCCCACTGGAAGGGTCTCATGAGTCACGTGTGGCGGCAGAAGGGGTCTGCCGTCTATCGCCTCAAGAGCCAGTGGGGAACCTCGAGCCTGCAGAGGAATGGAATTGGCGGCAGCGAACACACTATCAATGAACAAACCACCAGCACCAGAGTCCACCAACGCCTGGGTCGTCACCGAGCCCCCGACCCAGGAGAGGACAACAGTGATCAGTGGTTTGTCAACACGGGAAACCGGGGACGAGGAGACTCCACCCAAGATCTGCCCCCGACAGGATCTCAGGTACGAGCATTCTCCCGGACGGTTCGGACATGCCAACCGAAAATGCCCACCGAGACCACAGTACATGCATCGGCCCTCGCGTCTCCGGAGTGCCCTCTCCCCCTCGGACAGGCGAGCAAACCCCAGCTGCATGGGTTCACCCCCAGACAAGTCATCCCCAGGAGGCATGGGAGGAGAGGGAGGCACGGGTGGGACAGCAAACGTAGGCACCAATCTGTTAGAAGACCTCCGCAGGTTCTCCTTAAAGGAAGGTCTCTCCCTGAGTCTGGTGTCAATCAAAATCAGGAAAGAAATAAGAGACTCGAGCTCAACTGGTAGGTCCTTAGCTGCAACCTCATCCTTCAAGGCATCCGAGAGACCATGAGAGAAAGCAGCGACCAGAGCCTCATTATTCCAGCCCACCTCTGCTGCCAGGGTACGAAACTCAATGGCGTATTCAGCTACGGATCGTGAACCCTGTCTGATGGACATAAGGAGCTTCGCAGCAGAGGCAGCACGAGCCGGCACATCGAATACCTTCCGAAGAGAAGCAACAAAACCGGAAAACTCGGCAACCACCGGATTGTTGTTCTCCCATAAAGGGCTGGCCCAGGCCAAGGCCTTGTCCGAGAGCAGCGAGATCAAGAAGCCCACCTTTGATCTCTCAGTGGGAAAGGCATGTGGCAGCAACTCGAAATAAATGCCCACCTGGTTAAGGAAACCTCGGCACTGAGTTGGCTCTCCCCCAAAGCGCTGTGGAAGAGGGGCAGAACCGGTCATACCCCGAAACACCGCAGGCGCAACAACAGGTGTTGGGGTAGACTCTGGCGCAACAACTGGAGCGGCAGTAGGAGCGAGCCCAGGAGCGACAACCGACCCATCGGCAACGGGAGCGAAATGAGCCGTGCGTTCAAGCAGGGTTTGCAACGCCACAGCGAACCGACCCAACAGGTGATCCTGCTGATCAAGTCTGGCAACCAGCGTGGGTAGCGAGGATGGCCCTGTACCGTCAGAATTCATGGCTTGGTCCTAATGTCACGGAACCATGAACCAGACGTACAACAAGAGATAAGTGAAAATAAGAAGGCTTTATTGAAAATAAAGCTGTAAAGCAAAAGTCCAAACGGATGGTGAAACCGAGCAGAGTCTTTGCGAAGCCAGAGGTCAGGAACCAGAAGGGTAGTCAGACGAAGCCAGGATCAGGAACCAGCAGGGTAGTCAGACGAAGCCAGGATCAGGAACCAGCAGGGTAGTCAGACGAAGCCAGGATCAGGAACCAGAAGCAGCAGCAGTCTTAGAAGCATGTGAACACAAGAGGACCAAGCAAGGAACTGAAGCCACAGACCTCCTATATATATGAGCTGGGCATCCAGCTCCTCCCAGTGGGAAGGAGGAGCCGCAGGGTGGAAGGCTGCAAGAAACCCAGAAACCAAGATGGCCGCCAGCACATGTCAAACGAAGGAGAACAGCAAGAAGGTAAGACCATGACACTTACCCTATCATTGAGGAGTTTAAAAATCCACCTCTGATATGCAACAAGAAGAATTCTAGTTATAGGGATAAATTAGTACATTCAGACATTGGAAGTACAAAGAAGACCCTGAAACAATCTGTATTAGCGACGCAACGCAAGGGCACGTTCCCATGTTTGCACTGTTCCCAATGTTCCCATATAATCAGAGGTTCTATATTTTTTCATCCCCATAGTGGGCGCCCTTTCTCTATTGAAGGTTTTTTCACATGCGAATCTACTAATGTGATATACTTAATAAAGTGCCCGTGTGGCCTATTATATATTGGGGAGACTACACAAACGATTAGGGATCGCATTGGGAAACATAAATCGACCATTCGTACAAAAAATTTATTGTTACCTATTCCATCTCATTTTGAACAGTGCAAACATGGGATAGCTCAGTTGAGATTCCAAGTTTTGGAACAGGTCAAAAGTCCTAGGAGAGGAGGTGATTTAAAGAAGCTGTTACTGCGCAGAGAGGCGTATTGGATCCACACGTTGGATACTTTACATCCCAGAGGCCTTAATAGGGATTATGAGATTATGCATATCTAATAAGCTAATACTATGCTTATGTTCTATTTTTCAGACATCTAATATTCGGTGAGGGGCCTTATATACCTGGCAATGTATGAGATATATATATATAAATGTGTATATGATTTTGAATCATTTTTTTTGCATACATGTGATTGTGAAGTATAATCTGAGACACAGACCCATTTTTTGTGATTTACTAATGGGCGTATTTTCTTTGTTAATTATACACCCCTCCCATCACCTGTGTAGGTAATGGGAGTGGGAGATGTTGTCATGAGGGGAGGAGTATATCCCTTTATATAAACTAGGTCATTTTGTATACCTGTATCTGCTGATGAAGGCATGCTAGCCGCAACGCGTCCAGGATTGTGGACATTTCTAATTTGATGAAATAAATATCCTATTGATTGAAGACACGACTGCTGGGCGTTTCTTTAGTGTCTGTTGGTATAGACACAGGAGGACTTAAATTTCTTCCTGTCTGCTGTAGAAAAAGCGCTTCCAAGGACTCCAAAGGTTGCACAGATAATATGCTGCGGTTTCTTGCTTGCTTTACTCGAGACTTGTGCACCAGACGCGTTTCGGAGTTGGCAATGACTCCTTCCTCAGTGGTGTCTGAGGAAGGAGTCATTGCCAACTCCAAAACGCGTCTGGACAGGAAGAAATTTAAGTCCTCCTGTGTCTACACCAACAGACACTAAAGTAACGCAGACCATTCTAGTGGGTCATAGTATTTAGACCCCGGCGTCTAAACGGACAGTTTTCTTTCCCTGCCACGGTACCCTGCTCACTTATACCGAGAGCGGACCGGAACTGAGACCTCTTGTGCTGCAACACGTGGGACGCCACGTTGAGCACGAGTGATCGGTCACTCCACCGCTTCAAACAGTGAGTAGTGTGTATACACACAGCAAGTTATCATAACACACTATCTGATGCCGTAAAGACCAGCAAGTAATATTACGAGACCCTTATGCAATTGCAACATACTAGCCATAGCTGCTAGATATTACCTAACATCAGCAGAGACATAGCGCATCAAACCTTGCGCATTGGAATTTGTATACAAGACTGTATACAATCTAACCTACGATTTTCTACTGGCTACTAGTGTTACACCGGCTATTATTTGAGCCCATACATGCGGTTATCAACGTTTTAAATGTATTTTAAATGAATGTATTTTAGTAATCTATTGAGGTACCTTATATTTATTTTATTGTGAACGCAAATAAATAGTATTAAACGCATTGGCTGTAGCTCCATCTGATTTTCAAATGCAGGTGTGCCCCTCTTAGTTGTTCAGTTAAATTATATACCTTAGAAGATTGGGGATATCTTTCTTTTAGGGGGAGCACCCACTCCATATTATTTGGAGGGTGAGCCAATCCAATCATTCTCATATAGTAAAATTCTTGTTTTGTTAATAATCCTTATTCTAGTCCCTTATTGCAATACTGGGCCAATATTTCAGTAAACTCTTCTGTAGGATCTTTTTTGAGTCTCCTGTATGTTGTGTCATCTGAAAGTTGTTTTAGGCATTCTGCATTATATTTAGCTGTTTCCAAAAGGACGATGGCTCCTCCTTTATCTGCTGGGCGGATTGTAGACACACCCGACTTGTGTATCATTCAGTTCACCCACTAGTGTTACCAGGAAAGCCGGTTGTAATACTACAGCAATCTGCTGCGCGGACCTTCCAATACACCACTACAGGTGTTATATAATATTTAGACTAACCTCATTACAGGTTTTTCTACAATATATCAGTTGACCTGACATTTGAACATCACTTCATTAATCAAGTATATCAACTTCATCTTTTTAGAACATTTTTATTGAGTATTTACAGATCAGTTTTTTTAGATCTATTTTTTTTAGATCACTGTAAATTGTTGGATGTTGATTTCATTTATTAAAAACCACATTTATTTAATTATCCTACATCCAGTCTATGTGATTCCATCTATAAGAGTGCCCATTCACTTCTCATTTATCTACTTTACTTGGTGAACAGGGTGCAACACCAGTTTGGAGAACCTTGCCATCACCAGACAGAGGGAGAGCCATCCTTCACATTCTCTATCAGACCCATTTATACGCACTCTCTTAGGACAGAGCTCCCTTCTGACTGAGGATGGATATTTGGAGTCACATAGAAAATAAAAGACTAAAAGTAGAAACCTACAAATTTGATGATCATATTCCATGTGAAACTAACGATACTATAGGAGATAGATCCATGTCTGACATCTTTAGGGAAATTGAACCATTATTACTGAAACAACTCAAACAACAATAGGAAATTAGGTCCTTAAAACAATATATTGAACATAAAAAAAACCCTGCACAAGACCTATGCTGCGAAGAATTTGATAAAGAATGGGATGCCCTTTTGTTTTCACAATCGGTGGTCTTAACACAATTGATTATAAAAAGGAGATCCCAACTATTAGAAGAAATAACTGATAAAATCAATCAGATGAAAGCCCTAGTGGAGAAGCTCCCAAAAAAATGAGGAGTTCTCCATGTGGCAAGAGCGACTGTGCAAGAGCTTGGATAAAATGGAACAAGAAATAATAAGCAAAAAGACAAAAAATATAGATATAGCCCAAAATTTGATGAAAGAGAAATTCCAAGGAATCACTCACAACAAAGACAAACAGACACCAGACCCACATTAGAGTCAATTAATGACAACAGCCACAATAAATACAATATTCCAGTGAGCAACAGATTTGAATAATTGAACCACAATAATTTTTTAGACAGAACCCCACCACACCACAAAACAAGGATCATACGCAGGTCACAATCACCAATAACACATTTTCAACACCAACAATCACCACCGACACACACATACAACCTGAGGAACAGATTCAAATACCAATCAGACAACCACGAATCCCAACAGAGAGGCTGGTTTCCACAGAATCACAGACGCCACCCTACACCCAAATACCCAAGAGAGGAAACACAAAGACAACAACACAACGAACATAAGCGAGGTCCAAATGAAAGACACGAAGAAGTCAGAGAAAAAAAGAGGGGCTTACAACAGCCACAGATAAACACAGACAAACAGGAAGCTATAGTGAGCCTGAGTACAGTGACTTTAACCGATGCACAAACCAAATTACTCAACAAAGGATTGAAATTTGCACCAACATTGAAGTTGAATAAATTTGACACATATGTGGGGATAGAGAAGTTTGTAAGAAAAATCTGTTTAAAAAAATATTTTTTTTAAAAATCCCATTGCACCAAATACACATGAATATAAGGATGTAGAAATTAAGCATACAGAATTAAAATTGAAGTAAAAAAAATTCCCTAGACAAGAAATTAGTGCAGAAATAGCCACTTTCCAAAGAAATTTAGAAACAGAACTGAGAAAAATATCAGAGATCTACTAGAAGAAACAATTTAACAACAGAAGAGATACGTGCCATTAAAGAACTACAAACACAGAACAATTTAACAATCTGCCCAGCAGATAAAGGAGGAGCCATCTTCCTTTTGGAAACAGCTAAATAAAATGCAGAATGCCTAAAACAACTTTCAGACGACACAACATACAGGAGACTCAAAAAAGATCCTGCAGAAGAGTTTACTGAAATACTGGCCCAGTATTGCAATAAGGGACTAGAACAAGGATTATTAAAAAAACAAGAATTTTACTATATTTTAGGGTCCCAACGGAAGCTACTAATCTTCTACTGCCTGCCTAAAATACACAAAAATTTGACAGATCCACCAGGATACCCGATTATATCGGGGATTAGTTCACTGACACAGAGGCGTATCTAGTGAAAATGGCGCCTATGGCAAGCACTGAAACTGCGCCCCTGTCAAAATATTTTAAACTCATCTTTCAGATAACCTTAACAAAAAAAAAAACACGATAGCTCTTTTGTAGAACCCCCATAAAAACTTACAGTTACTTGACTTGGCCCTTGGGGATCTCGGACGCCACTTCAACACTTTGGCCGGGGGCTCGGCGGAGCTGATGTTGTGCTTTAACCTAATGAGAAAGATTTCATAATAAGGATTTGGAGAAAGGGCAGAGGGATAGCAGAGCAGGGAGAGGCTGGTGCTGCTACTAGGGGGTCATACCATGGGGGAGTAATAAAGCCCACCATAATGCCCCCCCAGTAGTAATAATTCTCCTTATAATATGCAAAACATTTGTAATGCCCCCAGTTGAGCTAATGTTCCCATAATGTGCCAATATAAAATACCCCTTCTCAGTGCCCCCGTAGATGACCCCCATAGTGCCCCCCCCTTCCCCATAGTACCCACCATAATGTGTCCCAGTATAAAATGCCCCTATACAGAGCCCCCATATAAAATATCTTCTTTTTTAGCCTCAGTAGATGCCCCTATAGTGCCCCCCAATAATCTGCAGTAAGATGTGCCCCCATAGATGCCCCCAATCATGTGCCAGTAATAAGAGCCCCCCCACCATCATGTGCCAGTAGCCAGAGCCCCCCCATATCATGTCAGTAGCCAGAGCCCCCCCATATCATGTGCCAGTAGCCAGAGTGCCCCCAATCATGTGCCAGAAATAAGAGCCCCCCCACCATCATGTGCCAGTAGCCAGAGCCCCCCATATCATATGCCAGTAGCCAGAGCCCCCCCATATCATGTGCCAGTAGCCCCCCTTATGTGCCAGTAGCCCCCCTATGTGCCAGTAGCCCTCCTTATCATGTGCCAGTAGCCCCCCTTATCATGTGCCAGTAGCCCCCTTATCATGTGCCAGTAGCCCCCCTTATCATGTGCCAGTAGCCCCCCTTATCATGTGCCAGTAGCCCCCCATATCATGTGCCAGTAGCCAGAGCCCCCCCCCATATCATGTGCCAGTAGCCAGAGCCCCCCCCCACCATCATGTGCCAGTAGCCAGAGCCCCCCCATATCATGTGTCAGTAGCCAGAGCCCCCCCATATCATGTGTCAGTAGCCAGAGTGCCCCCATATCATGTGCCAGTAGCCAGAGTGCCCCCATATCATGTGCCAGTAGCCCCCCATATCATGTGCCAGTAGCCCCCCTTATCATGTGCCAGCCCAGTAGCCCCCCTTATCATGTGCCAGCCCAGCCCAGTAGTCCCCCCTTATGTGCCAGCCCAGTAGCCCCCCTTATGTGCCAGCCCAGTAGCCCCCCTTATCATGTGCCAGCCCAGTATTGTACCTATATAAAAAAATTAAAAAAAATAATACACTTATACTTACCTCCAGCAATGCGATGCGATGCAGGCCACCTCTTCCGTCTGTGTGTCCCTCGCTATACGGCTCAGGCGACGCGATGACGTCATCGCGCCATCACCGGCCTCTGATAGGCTGCCAGCACTAAGCCGGCAGCCTATCAGAGGAACAGGAGGGGACACACCTCTCCCTCCTCTGCCGCAGCACAGACAGGCATCTGTATTGCCGTCCTGAGGACGGCAATACAGATGACTATGGAGATGAGCGCTTCCGCAATGGAGGCGCTCATCTCCTGCTCTGCCCTGCCGCCGGCCGCGGCCGCCCCCACTTGTCACCAGGGCCGCAGCGCTGGGGTGCGGGGCCCGGGCACCCACTGCACCCCGTGTAGGATCGGCCCTGGTCGCCCCCCCCCCCGCTTGGCGCCTATGGCACTAGCCATGGCTGCCATACCTTGGATACGCCACTGCACTGACATCAAACCTTTATCAATATATTGATCAATTAATTCAGCCAGCGGTAAAGAAGACCTACTCTTACATTAACGATACCACACAGATTGTTCAAATTTTGAATGAAACTAACTAGATGTGCTTTAACTGCAGACTGTCAGCTTTAATTTGAGGGTAAAGGTTTACATCCAAATCAGGTGAACGGTGTAGGAATTACAACAGTTTGCATCTGTGCCTCTCACTTGTTAAGGGACCAAAAGTAATGGGACAATTGGCTTCTCAGCTGTTCCATGGCCAGGTGTGTGTTATTCCCTCATTATCCCAATTACAACGAGCAGATAAAAGGTCCAGAGTTCATTTCAAGTGTGCTATTTACATTTGGAATCTGTTGCTGTCAACTCTCAAGATGAGATCCAAAGAGCTGTCACTATCAGTGAAGCATGCCATCATTAGACTGGAAAAAAAACAAAAAAAAAACATCAGAGAGATAGCAAAAACATTAGGCGTGGCCAAAACAACTGTTTGGAACATTCTTAAAAAGAAGGAATACACCAGTGAGCTAAGCAACACCAAAAGACCCGGAAGACCACGGAAAACAACTGTGGTGGATGACCAAAGAATTCTTTCCCTGGTAAAGAAAACACCCTTCACAACAGTTGGCCAGATCAAGAACACTCTCCAAGAGGTAGGTGTATGTGTGTCAAAGTCAACAATCAAGAGAAGACTTCACCAAAGTGAATACAGAGGGTTCACCACAAGATGTAAACCATTGGTGAGCCTCAAAAACAGGAAGGCCAGATTAGAGTTTGCCAAATGACATCTAAAAAAGCCTTCACGGTTCTGGAACAACATCCTATGGACAGATGTGACCAAGATCAACTTGTACCAGAGTGATGATAAGAGAAGAGTATGGAGAAGGAAAGGAACTGCTCATGATCCTAAGCATACCACCTCATCAGTGAAGCATGGTGGTGGTAGTTTCATGGCGTGGGCATGTATGGCTGTCAATGGAACTGGTTCTCTTGTATTTATTCATGATGTGACCTCTGACAAAAGCAGCAGAATGAATTCTGAAGTGTTTCGGGCAATATTATCTGCTTATATTTATCCAAATGCTTCAGAACTCATTGGACGGCGCTTAACAGTGCAGATGGACAATGACCCAAAGCATACTGCAAAAACAACCAAAGAGTTTTTTTTAAGGGAAAGAAGTGTAATGTTATGCAATGGCCAAGTCAATCACCTGACCTGAATCCGATTGAGCATGCATTTCACTTTCTGAAGACAAAACTGAAGGGAAAATGCCCCAAGAACAAGCAGGAACTAAAGACAGTTGCAGTAGAGGCCTGGCAGAGCATCACCAGGGATGAAACCCAGCGTCTGGTGATGTCTATGCTTTCCAGACTTCAGGCTGTAATTGACTGCAAAGGATTTGCAACCAAGTATTAAAAAATGAAAGTTTCATTTATGATTATTATTATTCTGTCCCATTACTTTTGGTCCCTTAACAAGTGGGAGGCACATATGCAAACGGTTGTAATTCCTACACCGTTCATCTGATTTGGATGTACATACCCTCAAATTAAAGCTGACAGTCTGCAGTTAAAGTACATCTTGTTTGCTTCATTTTAAATCCACTGTGGTGGTGTATAGAGGCAAAAAATTTACAATTGTGTCGATGTCCCAATATTTATGGACATGACTGTATGTACTCGAAGCTTGCACTTTGCCTTTACAATTACTATAGGGCATTCCCTCAGAGACATTTTTTATTATTATTTTTTTATACCTTATATAAACTATACATACAACTATAAATAAATCATAGAAGTTTTGCTATAGCAGTTAAAGATGCCCAGGAACAAAAAACGCATCAATATCCAGGAAACGCATGCGAAACGCGAAACAACTATAATTTAATGAGAATTTCTATTCCCAGTATAAATTTCAACCTATGTCTTCCACACTAATAATTATAGCTCTGATCCTATAGGAAAATCACATGTAAGTACATTTCCTATGAGAAATTTTTTATACTAATTGATTTTAACAGTAATGCAATGGGCTTAGTTGAAAATAATCTATAGAAGATTCTCAATAACGGTTAGAGATACTAAGGAGCAAAAAATGCAACAGTGCCGAAAAAAACGCATACAAAACGCAAAAAAATCGCAACCTAATGAGAACTCCAATCCACATCACAAAATCCATCCCAGATTTGTATTATAGCGCTTTAAGATGGCACATATATAAAAGCCGGTTTACTAGACAGATCAAATACAGCCACTGAGGAAGGAGACAGCAGAGTCTTCGAAACGCGTCTGGCGTGGACGATACATTTGATCTTATGTCATATTAACCGGCAACACAATATTAAACATCGTTCAAGTTGTTATTAAGTGAAGCGCTTCAAAGAAAGACACCCAGTAAGAATTGCAGCAGTCGGCCCGCTACAGGAAGCAGCATTAAGTCAGCCCACCTCTACCACCTGTGTAGGCGCTACCTGAGACACGAGGGACGCCAAAGACACAGAGCTGACAGCACAACGAGCCGAGAGATTGGGATCGCTATAGAGAAACAGTGAGGTACAGCAGTGTTCCGATCAAAAGCTACAGCGGACTGCATCTGATTTGTATCCAATTCAAGCAAGGTACCATCACAATTTTCTTCCTGGCACCACAAAAAACACAAGATATAGGTAAGCTTACCGTCCAGTCACTCCACGTGGGACGCCACGAACGGACACTTAACCTGTAAATGTGAGTACTATAGACTCCATCTGCAACTGCATTTTGAAATTGTACTCTGACCTATGAATCCACATCGCAGCAGCACATGAATATCATTCATCAAGAATATTTCAGTGGGATATGCGGCAATTATCAACATTAAACCAAAAAGTTATACTTTCTAGAGAGATCCATATGAGTGGCAGTGCCCTGCATATTACTACTCACCTTTGACCACTCACCTCTACCACTTTTCAAGAAGACACACCTGACTTGTGTATCATTCAGTTCACCCACTAGTGTCACCAGGAAAGCCGGTTGTAATACTACAGCAATCTGCTGCACGGATCTTCCAATACACCACTACAGGTGTTATACAATATTTGGACTAACCTCATTACAGGTTTTTCTAAAATATATCAGTTGACCTGACATTTGAACATCACTTAATTGATCAAGTATATCAACTTCATCTTTTTAGAACATTTTTATTGAGTATTTACAGATCAGTTTTTTTATATCTATTTTTTTTAGATCACTGCAAATTGTTGCCTGTTGATTTCATTTATTCATTTATTAAAAACCACATTGATTTTATTATCCTATCCAGTCTATGTGATTCCATCTATAAGAGTGCCCATTCACTTCTCTTTTATCTACTTTACTTGGTGAACAGGGTGCAAAACCAGTTTGGAGCACCTTGCCATCACCAGACAGAGGGAGAGCCATCCTTCACATTCTCTATCAGACTCATTTTTATATATATAAGAGACTAATATTTAAGCATTTCCATTTTCTAAATTTCCGGAGTATCCCTTTAAAATATTTCAGAACCATAGCCTGAATTACAACACTTCTGTCATCCCTGAGAGGGGCTTTTATTATTCAAACTGCATTGTTTGGCTTGACATTTAAGCTACAGTTCAGACATGACATAGTCAGATATATTTGGAGCTGTCACTGCAGACAAAGGATTCTTTTACACACTGTCAGGCAGGGGCGTAGCTAGAAATGCATGGGCCCCATAGCAAAAAAATGTATGGGCCCCCCCGTGCCATCCACAGATCCCCCCTCCCCTAAACAGTGCCATCCACAGATCTCCCCCCTAAACAGTGCCATCCACAGATCTCCCCTAAACAGTGCCATCCACAGATCTCCCCTAAACAGTGCCATCCACAGATCTCCCCCCTAAACAGTGCCATCCACAGATCCCCCCAAACAGTGCCATCCACAGATCCCCCTAAACAGTGCCATCCACAGATCCCCCCTAAACAGTGCTATCCACAGATCCCCCCTAAACAGTGCCATCCACAGATCCCCCCTCCCCTAAACAGTGCCATCCACAGATCTCCCCCCTAAACAGTGCCATCCACAGATCTCCCCCCTAAACAGTGTCATCCACAGACCCCCCTAAACAGTGCCATCCACAGATCCCCCTCCCCTAAACAGTGCCATCCACAGATCCCTCCCTAAACAGTACCATCCACAGATCCCCCCTAAAAAGTGCCATCCACAGATCCCCCCTCCCCTAAACAGTGCAATTCACAGATCCCCCCCTCATAACAGTGCCATCCACAGATCTCCCCCTAAACAGTGCCATCCACAGATCCCCCCTAAACAGTGCCATCCAAAGATCCCCCTAAACAGTGCCATCCACAGATCCACCCTAAACAGTGCCATTCACAGATCCCCCCTAAACAGTGCCATCCACAGACCCCCCTCCCCTAAACAGTGCCATCCACAGATCTCCCCCCTAAACAGTGCCATCCACAGATCCCCCTAAACAGTGCCATCCACAGATCCCCCTAAACAGTGCATTCCACAGATCCCCATAAACAGTGCCATCCACAGATCTCCCCCCTAAACAGTGCCATCCACAGATCCCCCCCTAAACAGTGCCATCCACAGATCCCCCCTAAACAGTGCCATCCATAGATCCCCCCCTAAACAGTGCCATCCACAGATCCCCCCTAAACAGTGCCATCCACAGATTCCCCCTCCCCTAAACAATGCCATCCACAGATCTCCCCCCTAAACAGTGCCATCCACAGATCTCCCCCCTAAACAGTGCAATCCACAGATCCCCCCTAAACAGTGCCATCCACAGATCTCCCCTAAACAGTGCCATCCACAGATCCCCCCTAAACAGTGCCATCCACAGATCCCTCTTAAACAGTGCCATCCACAGATCCCCCTCCCCTAAACAGTGCCATCCACAGATCTCCCCCCAAAACAGTGCCATCCACAGATCCCCCCTAAACAGTGCCATCCACAGATCCCCCTTAAACAGTGCCATCCACAGATCCCCCTCCCCTAAACAGTGCAATCCACAGATCTCCCCCCTCATAACAGTGCCATCCACAGATCTCCCCCCTAAACAGTGCCATCCACAGATCCCCCCTAAATAATGCCATACACAGATCCCCCTCCACGACGCTCACAGCAGTATATTTATAAACTAATCAGTAACTACTTTAACTTTAATCATTGCTCATTGCTGAGCTCTTTACTTGGATTATTTGGATATCTTACTCTGTCTTAGCTCAGGTAATAGCAGGCAGTGCGGGGGGCGGCGTTTACTCACTGACGTCACGCGCCTGCTCCTCCCATTTCATTTATTAAAAACCACATTGATTTTATTATCCTATCCAGTCTATGTGATTCCATCTATAAGAGTGCCCATTCACTTCTCTTTTATCTACTTTACTTGGTGAACAGGGTGCAAAACCAGTTTGGAGCACCTTGCCATCACCAAACAGAGGGAGAGCCGTCCTTCACATTCTCTATCAGACTCATTTTTATATATATAAGAGACTAATATTTAAGCATTTCCATTTTCTAAATTTCCGGAGTATCCCTTTAAAATATTTCAGAACCATAGCCTGAATTACAACACTTCTGTCATCCCTGAGAGGGGCTTTTATTATTCAAATTGCATTGTTTGGCTTGACATTTAAGCTACAGTTCAGACATGACATAGTCAGATATATTTGGAGCTGTCACTGCAGACAAAGGATTCTTTTACACACTGTCAGGCAGGGGCGTAGCTAGAAATGCATGGGCCCCATAGCAAAAAAATGTATGGGCCCCCCCGTGCCATCCACAGATCCCCCCTCCCCTAAACAGTGCCATCCACAGATCCCCCCTCCCCTAAACAGTGCCATCCACAGATCTCCCCCTAAACAGTGCCATCCACAGATCCCCCCTAAACAGTGCCATCCACAGATCCCCCTAAACAGTGCCATCCACAGATCCCCCCTAAACAGTGCCATCCACAGATTCCCCCTCCCCTAAACAGTGCCATCCACAGATCTCCCCCCTAAACAGTGCCATCCACAGATCTCCCCCCTAAACAGTGCAATCCACAGATCCCCCCCTAAACAGTGCCATCCACAGATCCCCCCTAAACAGTGCCATCCACAGATCCCCCCTAAACAGTGCCATCCACAGATCCCCCTTAAACAGTGCCATCCACAGATCCCCCTCCCCTAAACAGTGCCATCCACAGATCTCCCCCCTAAACAGTGCCATCCACAGATCCCCCCTAAACAGTGCCATCCACAGATCCCCTTAAACAGTGCCATCCACAGATCCCCCCTCCCCTAAACAGTGCCATCCACAGATCTCCCCCCTCATAACAGTGCCATCCACAGATCTCCCCCCTAAACAGTGCCATCCACAGATCCCCCCCTAAACAGTGCCATCCACAGATCCCCCCCTAAACAGTGCCATCCACAGATCCCCCTCCACGACGCTCACAGCAGTATATTTATAAACTAATCAGTAACTACTTTAACTTTAATCATTGCTCATTGCTGAGCTCTTTACTTGGATTATTTGGATATCTTACTCTGTCTTAGCTCCGGTAATAGCAGGCAGTGCGGGGGGCGGCGCTCACTCACTGACGTCACGCGCCTGCTCCTCCCATTTCATTTATTAAAAACCACATTGATTTTATTATCCTATCCAGTCTATGTGATTCCATCTATAAGAGTGCCCATTCACTTCTCTTTTATCTACTTTACTTGGTGAACAGGGTGCAAAACCAGTTTGGAGCACCTTGCCATCACCAAACAGAGGGAGAGCCGTCCTTCACATTCTCTATCAGACTCATTTTTATATATATAAGAGACTAATATTTAAGCATTTCCATTTTCTAAATTTCCGGAGTATCCCTTTAAAATATTTCAGAACCATAGCCTGAATTACAACACTTCTGTCATCCCTGAGAGGGGCTTTTATTATTCAAATTGCATTGTTTGGCTTGACATTTAAGCTACAGTTCAGACATGACATAGTCAGATATATTTGGAGCTGTCACTGCAGACAAAGGATTCTTTTACACACTGTCAGGCAGGGGCGTAGCTAGAAATGCATGGGCCCCATAGCAAAAAAATGTATGCCCCCCCCCGTGCCATCCACAGATCCCCCCTCCCCTAAACAGTGCCATCCACAGATCCCCCCTCCCCTAAACAGTGCCATCCACAGATCTCCCCCCTAAACAGTGCCATCCACAGATCCCCCCTAAACAGTGCCATCCACAGATCCCCCCTAAACAGTGCCATCCACAGATCCCCCTAAACAGTGCCATCCACAGATCCCCCCTAAACAGTGCCATCCACAGATCCCCCCTAAACAGTGCCATCCACAGATTCCCCCTCCCCTAAACAGTGCCATCCACAGATCTCCCCCTAAACAGTGCCATCCACAGATCTCCCCCCTAAACAGTGCAATCCACAGATCCCCCCTAAACAGTGCTATCCACAGATCCCCCCTAAACAGTGCCATCCACAGATCCCCCCTAAACAGTGCCATCCACAGATCCCCCCTAAACAGTGCCATCCACAGATCCCCCCTAAACAGTGCCATCCACAGATCCCCCCTAAACAGTGCCATCCACAGTTCCCCCTCCCCTAAACAGTGCCATCCACAGATCTCCCCCCTAAACAGTGCCATCCACAGATCCCCCCTAAACAGTGCCATCCACAGATCTCCCCCCTAAACAGTGCCATCCACAGATCTCCCCCCTAAACAGTGCAATCCACAGATCCCCCCTAAACAGTGCCATCCACAGATCCCCCCTAAACAGTGCCATCCACAGATCCCCCCTAAACAGTGCCATCCACAGATCCCCCTTAAACAGTGCCATCCACAGATCCCCCTCCCCTAAACAGTGCCATCCACAGATCTCCCCCCTAAACAGTGCCATCCACAGATCCCCCCTAAACAGTGCCATCCACAGATCCCCTTAAACAGTGCCATCCACAGATCCCCCCTCCCCTAAACAGTGCCATCCACAGATCTCCCCCCTCATAACAGTGCCATCCACAGATCTCCCCCCTAAACAGTGCCATCCACAGATCCCCCCCTAAACAGTGCCATCCACAGATCCCCCCCTAAACAGTGCCATCCACAGATCCCCCTCCACGACGCTCACAGCAGTATATTTATAAACTAATCAGTAACTACTTTAACTTTAATCATTGCTCATTGCTGAGCTCTTTACTTGGATTATTTGGATATCTTACTCTGTCTTAGCTCCGGTAATAGCAGGCAGTGCGGGGGGCGGCGCTCACTCACTGACGTCACGCGCCTGCTCCTCCCATTTCATTTATTAAAAACCACATTGATTTTATTATCCTATCCAGTCTATGTGATTCCATCTATAAGAGTGCCCATTCACTTCTCTTTTATCTACTTTACTTGGTGAACAGGGTGCAAAACCAGTTTGGAGCACCTTGCCATCACCAAACAGAGGGAGAGCCGTCCTTCACATTCTCTATCAGACTCATTTTTATATATATAAGAGACTAATATTTAAGCATTTCCATTTTCTAAATTTCCGGAGTATCCCTTTAAAATATTTCAGAACCATAGCCTGAATTACAACACTTCTGTCATCCCTGAGAGGGGCTTTTATTTTTCAAATTGCATTGTTTGGCTTGACATTTAAGCTACAGTTCAGACATGACATAGTCAGATATATTTGGAGCTGTCACTGCAGACAAAGGATTCTTTTACACACTGTCAGGCAGGGGCGTAGCTAGAAATGCATGGGCCCCATAGCAAAAAAATGTATGCCCCCCCCCGTGCCATCCACAGATCCCCCCTCCCCTAAACAGTGCCATCCACAGATCCCCCCTCCCCTAAACAGTGCCATCCACAGATCTCCCCCCTAAACAGTGCCATCCACAGATCCCCCCTAAACAGTGCCATCCACAGATCCCCCCTAAACAGTGCCATCCACAGATCCCCCTAAACAGTGCCATCCACAGATCCCCCCTAAACAGTGCCATCCACAGATCCCCCTTAAACAGTGCCATCCACAGATTCCCCCTCCCCTAAACAGTGCCATCCACAGATCTCCCCCTAAACAGTGCCATCCACAGATCTCCCCCCTAAACAGTGCAATCCACAGATCCCCCCTAAACAGTGCCATCCACAGATCCCCCCTAAACAGTGCCATCCACAGATCCCCCCTAAACAGTGCCATCCACAGATCCCCCCTAAACAGTGCCATCCACAGTTCCCCCTCCCCTAAACAGTGCCATCCACAGATCTCCCCCCTAAACAGTGCCATCCACAGATCCCCCCTAAACAGTGCCATCCACAGATCCTCTTAAACAGTGCCATCCACAGATCCCCCTTAAACAGTGCCATCCACAGATCCCCCCTCCCCTAAACAGTGCAATCCACAGATCTCCCCCCTCATAACAGTGCCATCCACAGATCTCCCCCTAAACAGTGCCATCCACAGATCCCCCCCTAAACAGTGCCATCCACAGATCCCCCTCCACGACGCTCACAGCAGTATATTTATAAACTAATCAGTAACTACTTTAACTTTAATCATTGCTCATTGCTGAGCTCTTTACTTGGATTATTTGGATATCTTACTCTGTCTTAGCTCCAGTAATAGTAGGCAGTGCGGGGGGCGGCGCTCACTCACTGACGTCACGCGCCTGCTCCTCCCATTTCATTTATTAAAAACCACATTGATTTTATTATCCTATCCAGTCTATGTGATTCCATCTATAAGAGTGCCCATTCACTTCTCTTTTATCTACTTTACTTGGTGAACAGGGTGCAAAACCAGTTTGGAGCACCTTGCCATCACCAAACAGAGGGAGAGCCGTCCTTCACATTCTCTATCAGACTCATTTTTATATATATAAGAGACTAATATTTAAGCATTTCCATTTTCTAAATTTCCGGAGTATCCCTTTAAAATATTTCAGAACCATAGCCTGAATTACAACACTTCTGTCATCCCTGAGAGGGGCTTTTATTATTCAAATTGCATTGTTTGGCTTGACATTTAAGCTACAGTTCAGACATGACATAGTCAGATATATTTGGAGCTGTCACTGCAGACAAAGGATTCTTTTACACACTGTCAGGCAGGGGCTTAGCTAGAAATGCATGGGCCCCATAGCAAAAAAATTTATGCCCCCCCCCCCCGTGCCATCCACAGATCCCCCCTCCCCTAAACAGTGCCATCCACAGATCCCCCCTCCCCTAAACAGTGCCATCCACAGATCTCCCCCCTAAACAGTGCCATCCACAGATCCCCCCTAAACAGTGCCATCCACAGATCCCCCCTAAACAGTGCCATCCACAGATCCCCCTAAACAGTGCCATCCACAGATCCCCCCTAAACAGTGCCATCCACAGATCCCCCCTAAACAGTGCCATCCACAGATTCCCCCTCCCCTAAACAGTGCCATCCACAGATCTCCCCCTAAACAGTGCCATCCACAGATCTCCCCCCTAAACAGTGCAATCCACAGATCCCCCTAAACAGTGCCATCCACAGATCCCCCCTAAACAGTGCCATCCACAGATCCCCCCTAAACAGTGCCATCCACAGATCTCCCCCCTAAACAGTGCCATCCACAGATCTCCCCCCTAAACAGTGCAATCCACAGATCCCCCCTAAACAGTGCCATCCACAGATCCCCCCTAAACAGTGCCATCCACAGATCCCCCCTAAACAGTGCCATCCACAGATCCCCCTTAAACAGTGCCATCCACAGATCCCCCTCCCCTAAACAGTGCCATCCACAGATCTCCCCCCTAAACAGTGCCATCCACAGATCCCCCCTAAACAGTGCCATCCACAGATCCCCTTAAACAGTGCAATCCACAGATCCCCCTTAAACAGTGCCATCCACAGATCCCCCTCCCCTAAACAGTGCCATCCACAGATCTCCCCCCTAAACAGTGCCATCCACAGATCCCCCCTAAACAGTGCCATCCACAGATCCCCCCTAAACAGTGTCATCCACAGATCCCCCCTAAACAGTGCCATCCACAGATCCCCCTAAACAGTGCCATCCACAGATCCCCCCTCCCCTAAACAGTGCCATCCACAGATCTCCCCCCTAAACAGTGCCATCCACAGATCCCCCCCTAAACAGTGCCATCCACAGATCCCCCTAAACAGTGCCATCCACAGATCCCCCTAAACAGTGCCATCCACAGATCTCCCCCTAAACAGTGCCATCCACAGATCCCCCCTAAACAGTGCCATCCACAGATCTCCCCCTAAACAGTGCCATCCACAGATCCCCCCCTAAACAGTGCCATCCACAGATCCCCCCTAAACAGTGCCATCCACAGATCCCCCATACCCTAAACAGTGCCATCCACAGATCCCCCTCCCCTAAACAGTGCAATCCACAGATCCCCCCCTCATAACAGTGCCATCCACAGATCTCCCCCCTAAACAGTGCCATCCACAGATCCCCCCCTAAACAGTGACATTCACAGATCCCCCTCCACGACGCTCACAGCAGTATATTTATAAACTAATCAGTAACTACTTTAACTTTAATCATTGCTCATTGCTGAGCTCTTTACTTGGATTATTTGGATATCTTACTCTGTCTTAGCACCGGTAATAGCAGGCAGTGCGGGGGGCGGCTCTCACTCACTGACGTCACTCGCCTGCTCCTCCCACTAGGCGGCGCAGGCGCGTGACGTCAGTGAGTGATCACCGCCCCCTGCACTGCCTGCTGTTACCGGAGCTAAAACAGACTAAGATATCCAAATAATCCAAGTAAAGAGCTCAGCAATGAGCAATGATTAAAGTTAAAGTAGTTACTGATTAGTTTATAAATATACTGCTGTGAGCGTCGTGGCCCTGTATATTCTAACCCCCAGGCAAGCGTCCCTGTCACCATGGGAACGCCTGGGGGTTAGAATATACCATCGGATCTTACTCAGCGGCCTGGCTGGAGCCTCCCCAGCATCTGTGTCGGCCCGGCCCTGCGTGCGCCCTGCTCCAGTCCTGACTCCTCCCCAGCCAAGCACGAGCCGCGGACCGCCCGCGCCCGCCCACTACACTAGTCTAGTGTAGTAGGTGGGCGGTCCGTGGCTCGGGCCTGACTGCCTGTGTGTAGTGTGTAAATAAAAAAAAAATAAAAATCAACAGAAGTCGGCAGGGACGTAGGGCCCCATAGCCACTGCTATGGTTGCTATGGCGATCCCTACGCCACTGCTGTCAGGTGTCAGCAGTTTGTGAGGGCTTATAGAAACCACTATACCAGACAAATAAACAGCTGAGCATTACACACCAGTGTCATTATTCTATTAGGTGTATCATCAACTTTTATTTACTGTGCTTATTTTATGCTTTATTCTCTATAGGAAATAATCAAATCTGGCCACATTTCTTCCCTTAAAGGGGTTGTCGGGGATCAAACTCATTTTTTTTAAAAGTAGCTTACTCACCATTAGTAGCCAAGTTTATGTTCCCAATATGTTTTTAGGTAGCTTTGACACTGCTGCATTGCTCCTACAGTCCCCAACAGACTGTTTACATATCTGTTTATGTATGCCATCACTTCCTGCTGCAAAGCATTGTGTGTCCCAGTGCAGCTCAGCAGCAGGCGGTTTCTACAGTGTAAGATCACCTCCCTGCATCCGCCCCCCTCATACATATTCAGCCTCCTGCACATTATTCACTCCTCCATAGATCCGCCAATTTTGCTCTGCTACACAGATAAGGCTACTTTCACACTTGCGTTTGGTGTGGATCCATCATGGACGGATCCGCATCTATAATGCAACCATCTGCATCTGCTCAGAATAGATCCGTTTGTATTATCTTTACCTTAGCCAATACGAATCCCTCTCGAACACCATTGAAAGTCAATGGAGGACGGATCCTTTTTTTATTGTGCCATATTGTGTCAGTGAAAACGGATCCGTCCCCATTGACTTACATTGTGTGTCAGGACGGAACCCCTAGGCTCAGTTTCGTCAGACGGACACCAAAACGCTGCAAGCAGCCTGCAGAGCAGAATGGTGTCTGATTGTAGGCAAACTGATGCATTCTGAGCGGATCCTTATCTATTCAGAATGCATTAGGGCAAAACTGATCCGTTTTGGACCGCTTGTATGATCCCCAGAACAGATCTCACAAACGGAAACCAAATCGCTAGTGTGAAAGTAGCCTTAGGCTACATGTACACGACAGTTGCTTGTTGCTGTCCGCAAATCGGGGATCAGCAAAAATAAAATGATGCCAGTTTTTTTTCCCGTAGGATCAGTTTTTTTCACAGATCCCTTTTAATAAATGCCTATCCTTGTCCGCAAATGAGAAAAAAGTTGGACATACACAATTATATATTTTTTTCTTATGGAAACCACGGACAATGCAGAACACCTATCATAATTTTTTTACTGACCCATTGAATTGAATGGGTCCCCATCCTATCCGAAAAAAAACCTGAACGGACTCCGGGAAAAACAACTGTCCACATTGGCGGATCTGCAATATACGCGCACCGTTCTGTGTGCATTCCACATCATGGATGCAGACCCATTCACTTAAATGGGTCTGCAAATCCGGAGATGCGGAATGGAGCGGAACAGAAGCGCAGAATGTATCACTAAGGAAACACTATGGAGTGCTTCCTGGGGTTCCATTCTGTGCCTCAGCACCACAAAAAGATAGAACTTGCTCTATCTTTTTGCGGAACAGATGGATCGTGGACCCATTTAAGTACATCACGGTGCATTGTGGACCTAGATTTGCGGTCTACAGCACGAGCACGGATTGCACCAAGTCGTGCAAACAAGGCCTTATGCGGGCGTTAAATTGCGGTTCCTCAAAATACAAATGCTGTCTGTGTGCCGTCAGAAATTTGTCTAAACAAACGGTCAGTCCATTAGGGCTCATGTACACTGCGGCTGCCCAGCCATGGCCGTATTGTCTCCCACATATAGTGGGTCCACAATACACGTCAAGTGGCCGTGTGTAACACGGATCACGGACCCATTCACTTGAAAGTGTCCGCAATCATGGAGATGCGATGCAGAAGTACGCAGCGGAACCCCGTGGAAGCACTATGGTGTTTCTAGCCATGCCTCCGCACCAAAAAAATATAAATTCATGCAATACTGTTATGTGAAACAGAGGTATCACGGACCCATTCAAGTTGAAAGGATCTGGATCCGTCCCGGCGGCTGTATGGACGTTGCCCATGCATTGGTGACCTGAAATTGAGGTCACTAGTGCACGGAATGGCACACCTACGTGTGAATGAGCCCTCATAAGAACACCTCTTTTTTTCAGGAAGACGGACAAGAATAGGACATAATATAATTTTTTTGTGGTCACGGAACAGAGCAACGGATGCGGACAGCACACGGATTGATGTCCGCATGTATTGCGCTGACTGTGTATGTACCAGAGACATAAAAAAAATCAGTTCGGATACTGAGACAAACCATGTATGTGTGCATAAGGCCTTAGAATCAATACACAATAGACTAAGGCCTCCTGCACAGAACGGATGCACAACCTTCAGGCTCATGCACACGACCGTTTGCAGTCCCCAATGCACGGACAGCATGCGTGCAGCTGCCGCAGCTGGATCAAGTGCCATTCGACTGGAGTGCTTCTGCGGTGTTCTGTTTGTGCCTCCGCACTGTAAAAAAAAAAGACCATGTTCTATTTTTTTGTTTTGTGCGTAAAGAGCCAGTGCAGCCCCCCTCCCTCCCCAGTATTAAATTCATTGGTGGCCAGTGCGCCCCTCCCTCCTTCCCAGTATTAAAATCATTGGTGGCCAGTGCGGCCCCCCTCCCTCCCCAAGATTAAAATCATTGGTGGCCAGTGTGGCCCCCCCTCCCTCCCTCCCCAGTATTAAATATATTGGGGGCCAGTGCGGCCCCCCTCCCTCCCTCCCCAGTATTAAATTCATTGGTGGCCAGTGCAGCCCCCCCTCCCTCCCCAGTATTAAATTCATTGGTGGCCAGTGCGGCCCCCCCTCCCTCCCCAGTATTAAATTCATTGGTGGCCAGTGCGGCCCCCCTCCCTCCCTCCCCAGTATTAAATTCATTGGTGGCCAGTGCGGCCCCCCTCCCTCCCTCCCCAGTTTTAAAATCATTGGTGGCCAGTGCGGCCCCCCTCCCTCCCTAGTATTAAAATCATTGGTGGCCAGTGCGGACCCCCCTCCCTCCCAGTATTAAATTCATTGTTGGCCAGTGCGGCCCCCCTCCCTCCCTAGTATTAAAATCATTGGTGGCCAGTGCGGCCCCCCTCCCTCCCTCCCCAGTATTAAAATCATTGGCGGTCAGTGCGGCCCCCTCCCTCCCCAGTATTAAATTCATTGGTGGCTAGTGCGGCCCTCCCTCCCCAGTATTAAATTCATTGGTGGCTAGTGCGGCCCACCCTCCCTCCCTCCCCAGTATTAAATTCATTGGTGGCCAGTGCGGCCCCCCTCCCTCCCTCCCCAGTATTAAATTCATCGGTGGCCAGTGTGGCCCCCCTCCCTCCCTCCCCAGTATTAAATTCATTGGTGACCAGTGCGGCCCCCCTCCCTTCCTAGTTTGAAAATCATTGGTGGCCAGTGCGGCCCCCCTCCCTCCCCAGTATTAAAATCATTGGTGGCCAGTGCGGCCCCCCTCCCTCCCCAGTATTAAAATCATTGGTGGCCAGTGCGGCCCCCCTCCCTTCCCAGTATTAAATTCATTGGTGGCCAGTGCGGCCCACCCTCCGTCCCTCCCCAGTATTAAATTTATTGGTGGCCAGTGCGGCCCCCCCCCCTCCCTCCCAGTAATAAAATCATTGGTGGCCAGGGTGGCCCCCCCTTCCTCCTTCCCCAGTATTAAAATCATTGGTAGCCAGTGCGGCCCCCCCTCCCTCCCAGTATTAAATTCATTGGTGGCCAGTGCAGCCCCCCTCCCTCCCCAGTATTAAATTCATCGGTGACCAGTGTGGCCCCCCTCCCTCCCTAGTATTAAAATCATTGGTGGCCAGTGCGGACCCCCTCCCTCCCCAGTATTAAATTCATTGGTGGCCACTGCGGCCCCCCTCCCTCCCCAGTATTAAATTAATTGGTGGCCAGTGCGGCCCCCCTCCCTCCCTCCCCAGTATTAAATTCATAAGTGGCCAGTGCGGCCCCCCTCCCTCCCTCCCCAGTATTAAAATCATTGGTGGCCAGTGTGGCCCCCCCACCCCCCCTATTAAAATCATTGGCGGTTAGTGCGGCCCCCCCTCTCCCCCCACCCCTAATTAAAATCATTGGTGGCAGTGGCCACAGGTTAACAACCCCCCTGAGTTAAATTATTTTTTATTTTTTTTAACCCCTCCAGCGCTGTTTTACTATGCATTCTGTATTCAGAATGCTATTATTTTCCCTTATAACCATGTTATAAGGGAAAATAATAATGATCGGGTCTCCATCCCGATCGTCTCCTAGCAACCGTGCATGAAAATCGCACCGCATCCGCACTTGCTTGCGGATGCTTGCGATTTTCACGCAACCCCATTCACTTCTATGGGGCCTGCGTTGCGTGAAAAACGCAGAATATAGAGAATGCTGCGATTTTCACGCAACGCACAAGTGATGCGTGAAAATCACCGCTCATCTGAACAGCCCCATTGAAATGAATAGGTCGGGATTCAGTGCGGGTGCAATACGTTCACCTACCGCATTGCACCCACGCGGAAATCTCGCCCGTGTGAACGCAGCCTTACTGGTAAGTGAAAGGTCTGTGCGGCGCATTGCTTATAGCACAGACCTGTCACTTACCAGTAAGAGGAGCGCCCGGCCGGCCACAGACAGCGCAGGTAAGTATAATGCTTCTAAAATTGCTAAGTAACCGATCGGAGCCCCAGCGATTAAATTGGGGCTCCGATCAGAACTCTCCGCTGCCACCAATGATGGGGGGGGGGGGGGGTTTTAATTAGGAGGAGGGGGAGGGGAGGCCGCACTGGCCACCAATGAATTTAATACTGGGGAGGGAGGGGGGGGGCGCACTGGCCACCAATGAATTTAATACTGGGGAGGGAGGGAGGGAGGGGGGGCCGCACTGGCCACCAATAAATTTAATACTGGGGAGGGAGGGAGGGGGGGGTTGCACTGGCCACCAATGAATTTAATACTGGGGAGGGAGGGGGGGCCGCACTGGCCACCAATGAATTTAATACTGGGAAGGGGGGGGCCACACTGGCCACCAATGTATTTAATACTGGGGAGGGAGGGAGGGGGGGCCCGCACCGGCCACCAATTAATTCAATACTGGGGAGGGAGGGGGGCCGCACTGGCTACCAATGAATTTAATACTGGGGAGAGAGGGATGGGGGGCCACACTGGCCACCAATGAATTTAAAACTGGGGAGGGAGGGGGGTCTGGCCCTCTGCTGCCTGGCAGCACCTGATCTCTTACAGGGGGCTGTGATCCACACAATTAACCCCTCAGGTGCGGCACCTGAGGGTTATAATAGTGCGTTTCACAGCCCCCTGTAAGAGATCAGGTGCTGCCAGGCAGCAAGGGGCCGTTATGTCCACAGTTCTCAGTATATTCTAACTTGAAGTGTCCCCATCACTATGGGAACGCCTCTGTGTTAGAATATACTGTCAGAGTTTTGACGATCTAACTCAAATCCGTTGGTATATTCTAACATAGAGGCGATCCCATGGTGATGGGGACGCTTCAAGTTAAAATATACCATCGGATTGGAGAAAACTCAGATCCGATGGTATATTAATATTACCCGTACGTGAGGGGGGATTTATTTGATGACCGGCACTGGGGCACATATGAGGGGGCCTTTTATTTTATAAAGGGAACTGGGGGCACTTACTCGCTTTCAGGCTGCGGTCTCCACTCTGAGTGGAGATTGCAGCCTCAAATCAGCATCTTCACAGTACTGCGCTCCAATTGGTTGGTCTGCATAGACCAACCAATTGGAGTTAGCGTGGGCAAGGGACCACTCTGATTGGTCCCTTGTCGGCACCCGGTGACGTCACCGGACTGGAGGGGGCAGAGCATAGCGGGATCTCGGCCAGGCTAGTTACCGCCCCTCCATACTTTTGCATAATTAGCTAGGCTGGCAGTGACGTCACCGGGCTCCCTGAGCAGCGGAAGAGGAAGCTTTTCCCCTCTGAAAGGGACCCGGTACGTCACTGAGTGAAAGAAAACCTTCACTTCCGGCAGAGAATTTATTGGAGCAAAAGGGGGCATTAGAAGTAAGTTCATCAGGTAGGACATGGGTGTTGTTGATGTGGGTGACACTGCAGTACTATAGGACAAAGGTCCCAAATCCCGGACAACCCTTTTAAGCACTGGCCTATTTTTTAACAACAAAGGAACTATTTCTGTGTCGCTTTGTTTTATAGTCACAATCTCCAATGTCAGCAAATCCTAAATTAACATCCCTGTAGAATATTAACAAAGCAAAACAGAGTCATGGATAAATTTATATCACAATCCCGAAAGTTGCAAGGAACTAGAGCACTATGTGGAAATATTTATTGCTGCAAGCATATTTCTTTTATATGTATAATACAGTGATGCTGTGACTAAATAATATCAACTTATACAAGGAAATGTATAATTTGTTTCCTATATTAGTAAAAAAAAAAAAAACCTAGGCACATGCCTCTTAATTATTTTGGTGCATCTCAGGAGGTCCCAGCACCAGAAAATTTACATTAGTTTTCAAGTATTGTCTAATTCAGGGAGCAGCAACCCCTGGCACTTCAGGTGTTCTGAAACTACAACTCCCAGAATTCTCCAATCACTTCTATAGGAGTTAGAACTGCCTAGCATTTTTGCATGCTGGGAGTTGTAGTTTCACAGCAGCTGGAGTGCCAAAGGTTGCTGATGCCTAATCTAATTTGTTAGGGCACATAAGCCCTCCTGCCTCCCACCCACTTTAAAAAAAATGTATCCTAGTCTAAAAATCCCCTAAATAGATGCCATTTTTTGTGCTGAACAAAATTAACTCCACTTTTCTGGTGCATGGGAGTTGATAAATTCCCCTCACCAAATAATTAGAATAATACTACCATATAGAAAGAGGCCAAATAAAAATTTCTCGAATATCGCCACTTCGAGAATTTGCGAAGATTAGAAATATAGAGCTATATATTCTGATTCGCGAATATTCTCGATTTTTTTTCATCTAAACCCATGATCCCTCCCTGCTTCTTGCTTGTGGGCCAATGAGAAGGCTGTCTTTGCCTGAGCTTAGCAACATCCCTAGCAACCAATAGGAAAGTTGCCTACCCCTTACTATATAAGAACCTCCCCAGCAGCCATTTTCTATAGTTTTATGGAGTTCTGAGAGAGACAGCAGTGTCATTGCTGTGCTCTGTGCTTTACTGTTAGTTAGTTAGTTAGTTACTGATAGTTAGCTTATATATATATATAATACAGATAGTTAGTGGGACGTAGGTTATATCCTGATATAGTGTAGCTGATTCTGGTTCTGCTGTCCATACATACATGCTACAAACATAGTGCTGTGATGTCACAAGTTCACAACAATACTTAGTGCACCAATCAGTAATATGTAGCCAGACCTGCTAAAATGTGAAGTTGCACGTATTGCGCCAAAATATGCGCATTATTAATTGCTGATTTGCGCAATCGCGAACATATTGGAGCACTCTATATTACCCTATCCAGATATGTAATCAGAACCAAGCATACTACATAGATATGTAATCCGTGTGAGATTTCTTGGGGACCCGAAGCGCAGGTAGCGGTGGGTACTGGGGGCGGTGAAGGGCTCCCCATTGACTTACAGTACAGACCAAAAGTTTGGACACACCTTCTCATTCAAAGAGTTTTCTTAATTATATACATAACAAACAAGTGTGAAACAACTGAAAATATGTCATATTCTAGGTTCTTCAAAGTAGCCACCTTTTGCTTTGATTACTGCTTTGCACACTCTTGGCATTCTCTTGATGAGCTTCAAGAGGTAGTCCCCTGAAATGGTCTTCCAACAGTCTTGAAGGAGTTCCCAGAGATGCTTAGCACTTGTTGGCCCTTTTGCCTACACTCTGCGGTCCAGCTCACCCAAAACCATCTCGATTGGGTTCAGGTCCGATGACTGTGGAGGCCAGGTCATCTGGCGCAGCACCCCATCACTCTCCTTCATGGTTAAATATCCCTTACTTTCAAAGTTTTCCCAATTTTTCGGCTGACTGACAGACCTTAATTTCTTAAAGTAATGATGGCCACTCGTTTTTCTTTACTTAGCTGCTTTTTTCTTGCCATAATACAAATTCTAACAGTCTATTCAGTAGGACTATCAGCTGTGTATCCACCTGACTTCTCCTCAACGCAACTGATGGTCCCAACCCCATTTATAAGGCAAGAAATCCCACTTATTAAACCTGACAAGGCACACCTGTGAAGTGAAAACCATTTCAGGGGACTACCTCTTGAAGCTTATCAAGAGACAGGGGGGGTGTCCCCAGTGCCGACTTGGGGGGTGGCGGGTTCCCCTGGTGGGGGGGTGGCAGGTTAGGCGGTAATGGGTAATGTGGCGTTGGTGCAAACTCAGGCGGGGTGGCTGCGGAGGAAGAAATGGTTCAGTTAGATGACAAGGCGAGGGGGGAGGTTCATGTATGTTTTGAGGGCCCGTTGGGGGCTCATTTAAAGCAAGAGGTAAGGGAGCGTATTTGGAAAGGTGACTATGTTGAGATTTTTTTCCTGCTCCCGTTAGAGAAGTTTAATCTGGATAGGGTAAGGAGAGACGAGAATAAAAAAGATGAGGAAGAAAGGCGGAGATATCATTTAATTCCCGAATTGGTTGCAGGCGTTTGCGATATTGGCGAGCGTGATAGGGGAGAAGGCGCCGGAGTACTGTTTGGCCCTGTTCTACTACTTGGATACAATCGGCGAGGCATATCGGGTGTACGGGGGATAGCATGGTTGCGGTACGATGAGCAGTTCAGACAGCAGAAGGCGATGTGTCCGGTAATGAAACTACATAGAAACATAGATAGAACATAGAATGTGTCGGCAGATAAGAACCATTTGGCCCATCTAGTCTGCCCAATATATCTGAATCCTATGAATAGTCCCTGGCCCTATCTTATATGAAGGATAGCCTTATGCCTATCCCATGCATGCTTAAACCCCTTCACTGTATTTGCAGCTACCACTTCTGCAGGAAGGCTATTCCATGCATCCACTACTCTCTCAGTAAATTAATACTTCCTTATATTACTTTTAAACCTTTGCCCCTCTAATTTAAAACTGTGTCCTCTTGTGGTAGTTTTTCTTCTTATAAATATGCTCTCCTCCTTTACCGAGTTGATTCCCTTTATGTATTTAAAAGTTTCTATCATATCCCCTCTGTCTCTTCTTTCTTCCAAGCTATACATATTAAGGTCCTTTAACCTTTCCTGGTAAGTTTTATCCTGCAATCCATGTACTAGTTTAGTAGCTCTTCTCTGAACTCTCTCTAGAGTATCTATATCCTTCTGGAGATATGGCCTCCAGTACTGCGCACAATACTCCAAGTGAGGTCTCACCAGTGTTCTGTACAGCGGCATAAGCACTTCACTCTTTCTACTGCTTATACCTCTCCCTATACATCCAAGCATTCTGCTGGCATTTCGTGCTGCTCTATTACATTGTCTTCCCACCTTTAAGTCTTCTGAAATAATTACTCCTAAATCCCTTTCCTCAGATACTGAGGTCAGGACTGTGTCAAATATTCTATATTCTGCCCTTGGGTTTTTACGCCCCAGGTGCATTATCTTGCACTTATCCACATTAAATTTCAGTTGCCAGAGTTCTGACCATTCTTCTAGTTTTCCTAAATCCTTTTCCATTTGGTGTTTCCCTCCAGGAACATCAACCCTGTTACCTATCTTTGTGTCATCAGCAAAAAGACAAACCTTACCATCGAGGCCTTTTGCAATATCACTTATGAAGATATTAAACAAAATTGGTCCCAGTACAGATCCCTGTGGAACCCCACTGGTAACATGACCTTGTTTTGAATGTTCTCCATTGACTACCACCCTCTGATGTCTGTCACTCAGCCACTGTCTAATCCACTCAACAATATGGGAGTCCATGCTCAATGACTGCAGTTTATTGATAAGTCTTCTATGTGGGACAGTGTCAAAAGCCTTACTAAAATCTAGATATGCGATGTCTACTGCACCTCCACCGTCTATTATTTTAGTCACCCAGTCAAAAAAATCTATAAGATTTGTTTGACATGATCTCCCTGAAGTAAACCCATGTTGTTTTTCATCTTGCAATCCATGGGATTTTAGATGTTCCACAATCCTATCCTTTACTAGGGTTTCCATTAATTCGCCTACTATTGATGTCAGACTCACTGGTCTATAGTTGCTCGATTCCTCCCTACTACCTTTCTTGTGAATGGGCACGACATTAGCCAATTTCCAATCTTCCGGGACGACTCCTGTTACTAATGATTGGTTAAATAAATCTGTTAGCGGTTTTGCCAGCTCACCACTAAGCTCTTTTAATAATTTTGGGTGTATCTCATCAGGCCCCTGTGACTTATTTGTCTTCACCTTAGACAGCAAACTTAGAACATCTTCCTCTATAAAGATACATGCATCAAACGATTTATTAGTCATCCTTTCTAGTGGAGGTCCTTCTCCTTTTTCTTTTGTAAAAACTGAACAGAAGTATTCATTAAGGCAGTCGGCTAGCCCATTATTCTCTTCTACATACCTTCCGTCCTTTGTTTTTAATTTAGTTATTCCTTGTTTTAATTTCCTTTTTTCATTTATATATCTGAAGAATGTCTTATCCCCTTTTTTCATAGACTGAGCTAGTTTTTTCTTCTGCCTGCGCTTTAGAAGTTCTTATAACTTGCTTGGCCTCTCTCTGCCTTGTAGATTTCCTTATCTTCATTGCTCTGGGTTTTTTTATAATTACAAAATGCTAGTGTAAGATCCTCACCTGCTTTGCACTCCAGGGGAACTAAGAGGGGTCCTCGTGGAGTTGCGGGACAGGTTATGCGTGTCTCTGATGCACCAGCGCTGACCCCTTTGCGAACCAGTGCGGGGATGCGTTCACGTGGACATCGGAGGGGAGGACCGTCGGAGTCCCGGGGACAGAGTGGCCAGGCGAGTGACAAGACGCCGCGGCCAGGGTTGT
Source organism: Bufo bufo (assembly GCF_905171765.1). NCBI lineage: Eukaryota > Metazoa > Chordata > Amphibia > Anura > Bufonidae > Bufo > Bufo bufo. The sequence goes on along the minus strand of NC_053393.1, from coordinate 365,058,027 downwards.
CTCCGGTGTCTCCTGCGACTTCCGTTTCCGCATCTGGGTCCACGCGCTCGCATACTCGCGCTGAGTCAATCATGCGTCCGTGCGTATGCACGAGGGCAGGTTCGCAAAGGGATACACGGTCGCGAGTACGCGCTTCTTATGCGCTTCGTCGACCAGTGGCGCATAATATACTGACTCACAAGAGCAAAGTGGATTAGGGAGCCAGCCATGGGTTAATCAACTTGTGATTGCCTTAGGCCATGTACTCAGGTGCAGGGCAATTTGTTCACCTATGGTAGTGGACACTTGGCACCCTGGGATTGGTCAGCAGGCATTTAAAAGGAGGTCTCTCAGGGTGATCAGTGCCCACTGTTATTTTCCCTCAACCAGGTATAGGTCACAACTGCTAGTGACTGAAGACTGCCAGGAACTTTGTCCTTTGCAGCGGACCCAAGATCTGGAGTGACTCGACTGCCAAGTGCACAGCATCATTCAGCACTAGTTGGGACTATTCCTGGAATCTCCTTGCCTGGTTTTTGTTATTATTCCTTGTTACCAGCAAGTGTCCTGGACGTTTATGTTTCTGGTGAATAAACACCTTTTTGCTTTCATCACTGGTCTGTTTGTTGGTGCCTTGCATTACAGAACAGTGGGCCCAACTAACAGTTGCCATGGACAATATCCAGCAGCAGCTGAGTGAATTAACGGGAGCCGTTAACCTGCTGTTCCAACGACGCCCAAATATACCAGCAGCCGCTGCAGCGCAAATCCAAGAGCAACTGACAACTGTGATGGAGGAGGTTCAGCAGCTTATCCAGGGAGCCTCAGCACTACCCATCACTATCGCAAGGCATCAAACAGAACCTAAGATCCCTCTGCCTGACCCCTTCACAGGAGAGCGACAGGAGTTCTTAAACTTCAGGGACTCCTGTCTCCTTTATTTCCAGTTGCGTCCGATGGCTTCTGGCACTCTCAGGCAGAGAATTGGGATTGTAATGTCACTGCTACGTGGAGACCCCCAACGTTGGGCATTTAATTTGCCTCAAGACCATACAGCTTTTTCGTCAGTGGACGCCTTCTTCGAGGCTATGGCTGTGATTTACGATGACCTGGATCGTACTCGCACCGCAGAGACCAATCTTGAGCATATTCAACAAGGCCGCCGCCCAGCTGAAGAATACGCTGCAGAATTCAGGCGATGGGCAGCTTTCACCACCTGGGGCGACGCAGCCCTACGCCATCGCTTCCATTTGGGACTTTCGGATGCGGTCCGGGATCTTCTTTTGGCCTTGCCTACCCCCTTCTCGTTGGAAATGGCTATCTCTCAGGCAATCGATGCCGACAGGCGAATCCGTGAGAGGCGAGTGGAACGGTCGTCTCGGTTTTCATCCTCTCGACCACATCCAGGGCCTCTTAAATCGGCCGAAGAGCCAATGGAGGTTGGATCCTCCCATCTCACACAGGCAGAACGAGCTCGTCGCCAACAGAAAGGCCTGTGCCTATTTTGCGGAAAGTCTGGACACCTCGTTAAAACCTGTCCCCTCCTGCCGGCGGGAAACGAATGAACCTAGGGGGCATAGAGGAGAACCCCCTAGGTGCTATTATCCCTCCTCCAAGCCGGGTGATGGTATCCATATCCTTACGGTGGCAAGACAAGGTCCATGAGTTTTCAGCACTAATCGATTCTGGGGCCGCTGGGAATTTTGTGGACTCAACCTTGGTTCGTCGACTTGGCATCCCGTTGATCCAGCCGAAAACCACCATGTCAGTGACCGCGATTGATGGTTCCCCTCTTCAAGATGGTCGTGCAGTGTGGATGACTCCGGGAATACAGGTAACGGTGGGGGCTGATCATCGGGAGACCTTAAGCCTTTTTGTCCTTAACATGCCATCCACTCCCGTGATTTTGGGTCTCCCTTGGTTAAGGCTCCATAATCCAGTAGTGGACTGGCGCTCGGGTCTTATTTGTCAGTGGAGTACGGAATGCCTTACTAAGTGCATTCGTCCCGACCTGTCACTAGCCTCCATGGAAGTATTAAGTACTTTACCACAGCAGTATCATAATTTCCGAGATGTGTTCAGTCCTCAGGGGGCTGATGTGTTACCTCCCCACAGGTCATATGATTGTCCTATAGACCTGTTGCCAGGTACCATGTCACCACGAGGGCATCTTTATAATCTCACTGGGCCTGAGGTTCAGGCTCAGCGGGAGTATATTAAAGAGAACCTTGAGAAGAATTTCATTCGTCCATCCACTTCCCCTGCTGGAGCTGGATTCTTCTTTGTGGAGAAGAAGGATGGAGGCTTGAGACCTTGCATCAATTATCGTGCCCTTAATCGGATTACGGTGAAGAATCGGTATCCACTGCCTCTGATTGATGATCTGTTTTCTCAGGTGGCAGGGGCCCGAGTCTTCACCAAACTCGATTTAAGGGGTGCTTATAATTTAGTTCGCATTAGAGAGGGTGACGAATGGAAGACCGCATTTAATACCAGAGACGGGCATTACGAGTATCTCGTGATGCCTTTCGGTCTCTGTAATGCTCTCGCGGTCTTCCAGGAGTTCATCAACGATGTTCTCAGAGATTTCTTGGATAGATGTGTTGTTGTCTATCTAGATGACATACTAATCTACTCTTCGGATCTGGTCTCTCATCGGAGACACGTGTGTCAGGTTTTCCAGAAGCTGAGGGAGAACCGCCTCTATGCCAAACTTGAGAAGTGTCTGTTTGAGGTGAAGGAATTGCCTTTCCTGGGGTACATTATCTCAGAAAAGGGATTGGCTATGGACCCATCCAAACTTTCTGCTGTCTTGGATTGGCCTCAGCCTAAGGATCTTAAGGGGTTGCAGCGTTTCTTAGGCTTTGCCAACTTCTACCGCAAGTTTATTAAGAATTTTTCTGCGATAGTAGTACCTCTCACCAACCTCACTAAGAAGGGAGCTAATCCTTCTAGGGGGACGAGAGAGGCAGTCAGAGCCTTTGAGACGCTGAAACAGGCCTTTTGCACGGCACCAATTCTTACTCATCCAGACACCTCCAGACCTTTTGTTCTCGAGGTCGATGCCTCAGAGGTCGGTGTAGGGGCAGTTCTCTCACAGTATTCTGGGGACCCTGAGAGGTTACATCCCTGTGCCTTCTTCTCTCGGAAGCTCTCTCCAGCCGAGTGTAATTATGATATCGGCAATAGAGAGCTTCTGGGAGTAAAATTGGCTTTTCAAGAGTGGAGACATTGGCTAGAGGGTGCAGAACATCCCATCACGGTTTACACTGACCACAAAAATTTGGAGTACCTAGAGAGTGCCAAAAGACTCAACTCCCGACAAGCCCGGTGGGCATTGTTTTTCACCCGCTTCAATTTCTGCCTCACTTATAAACCAGGTTCCAAAAATGTGAAGGCAGATGCCCTGTCCCGCTGCTTCCCTGAGGTTGCTTCCGTCCTGGACTCTGAGCCATAAACCATTCTCCCAACTAAATGTTTTCTTGCTGCCCTGGGGGCCGCAGAAGTAATGGAGGACTTGTCCTCTCTTCTTGAGCCTTCACAGGCAGAGAGTCCACCTGACAAACCCGAGGGTCGGTGGTTTGTACCCATTAACCTTCGATTGAAGGTCATCCAACAGCTTCATGACTCAAAGTCTACCGGGCATTTGGGTGTTAAGAAAACACTTGCCCTTGTTAAACGTCACGTGTGGTGGCCCAACATGTCCGTGGATGTTAAGGCCTATATCCAGGCATGTACTGTTTGTGCCAGATGTAAACCGTCCCGGTCTGCCCCTTCTGGGACTTTACTCCCACTGCCAATTCCCCAGGCTCCATGGACTCACATTTCCATGGATTTCATCACAGATTTGCCAAGGTCCTCTGGAAGTACGGTAATCTGGGTAGTGGTGGACCGTTTTAGTAAAATGGCCCATTTTATCCCACTCCCTGGATTACCCTCGGCCAGAGAATTGGCAGATCTGTTCTTGAATCATGTCTTTCGATTACACGGAGCGCCGGATGACATTGTTTCAGACAGAGGAGTGCAATTCATCTCTCGCTTCTGGCGTTCTTTCTGCTCCCGATTGGGTATTAATTTGTCTTTTTCTTCTGGTTTTCACCCAGAGACCAACGGTCAGACGGAAAGGACTAACCAGACCCTGGAGCAATATCTCCGGTGCTTCGTGTCAGACTGCCAGGAGGAATGGGCAGCGTATCTACCCTTTGCGGAGGTGGCTTATAACAACTCTGAGCATGCTTCCACTAAGATGTCTCCGTTCAGGTGCGTGGGGGGCAGGGATCCAAGACTCTCTTCTTTGGCCGGACCCTCCACTGACTCACCGGTGGTGGATCAATGGTTCGAGGATAGACGTCCCATTTGGTCGTCGGCCCAGCGGAATCTCCGCAGTGCGGTGGCGCAACAGAAGAAATTTGCTGATCGTCATCGCACCGTAGAGCAAAAGTTTAAGGTGGGAGATCAGGTGTGGGTCTCCACCCGGAACATTCCGCTGCGTCAGCCATCTTCCAAGTTGGGTCCTCGATTCATTGGCCCATACCCAGTGACACAAAAGATCAACCGAGTTACGTACAAGGTTGCTCTTCCACCGTCGATCCGAGGAGTGAACACCTTTCATGTTTCACTTCTCAAATCGGCAGCCGACTCCGCTCCCTTCATTCAGACCCCATCCCCGCTGGAGGTCCAAGGGGTACCGGAGTTCGAGGTGAACAGAATTTTGGACTCTCGTTTTGTCCAAAGGTCTCTTCAATACTTGGTGGACTGGAAGGGTTTTGGTCCAGAGGAGAGATGTTGGATACCTGCTCGCCAGGTGCATGCGGATGAGTTGGTGGCAGCCTTTCACCGGGATAATCCGGGGAAAGCTTGCTTGGAGTCTTCAGAGCCGCCTCCTCGAAGGGGGGGGGTAATGTAAGATCCTCACCTGCTTTGCACTCCAGGGGAACCAAGAGGGGTCCTCGTGGAGTTGCGGGACAGGTTATGCGTGTCTCTGATGCACCAGCGCTGACCCCTTTGCGAACCAGTGCGGGGATGCGTTCGCGTGGACATCGGAGGGGAGGAACGTCGGAGTCCCGGGGACAGAGTGGCCAGGCGAGTGACAAGACGCCGCGGCCAGGGTTGTCTCCGGTGTCTCCTGCGACTTCCGTTTTCGCATCTGGGTCCACGCGCTCGCATACTCGCGCTGAGTCAATCATGCGTCCGTGCGTACGCACGAGGGCAGGTTCGCAAAGGGATACACGGTCGCGAGTACGCGCTTCTTATGCGCTTCATCGACCAGTGGCGCATAATATACTGACTCACAAGAGCAAAGTGGATTAGGGAGCCAGCCATTGGTTAATCAACTTGTGATTGCCTTAGGCCATGTACTCAGGTGCAGGGCAATTTGTTCACCTATGGTAGTGGACACTTGGCACCCTGGGATTGGTCAGCAGGCATTTAAAAGGAGGTCTCTCAGGGTGATCAGTGCCCACTGTTATTTTCCCTCAACCAGGTATAGGTCACAACTGCTAGTGACTGCAGACTGCCAGGAACTTTGTCCTTTGCAGTGGACCCAAGATCTGGAGTGACTCGACTGCCAAGTGCACAGCATCATTCAGCACTGGTTGGGACTATTCCTGGAATCTCCTTGCCTGGTTTTTGTTATTATTCCTTGTTACCAGCAAGTGTCCTGGACGTTTATGTTTCTGGTGAATAAACACCTTTTTGCTTTCATCACTGGTCTGTTTGTTGGTGCCTTGCATTACAGAACAGTGGGCCCAACTAACAGTTGCCATGGACAATATCCAGCAGCAGCTGAGTGAATTAACGGGAGCCGTTAACCTGCTGTTCCAACGACGCCCAAATATACCAGCAGCCGCTGCAGCGCAAATCCAAGAGCAACTGACAACTGTGATGGAGGAGGTTCAGCAGCTTATCCAGGGAGCCTCAGCACTACCCATCACTATCGCAAGGCATCAAACAGAACCTAAGATCCCTCTGCCTGACCCCTTCACAGGAGAGCGACAGGAGTTCTTAAACTTCAGGGACTCCTGTCTCCTTTATTTCCAGTTGCGTCCGATGGCTTCTGGCACTCTCAGGCAGAGAATTGGGATTGTAATGTCACTGCTACGTGGAGACCCCCAACGTTGGGCATTTAATTTGCCTCAAGACCATACAGCTTTTTCGTCAGTGGACGACTTCTTCGAGGCTATGGCTGTGATTTACGATGACCTGGATCGTACTCGCACCGCAGAGACCAATCTTGAGCATATTCAACAAGGCCGCCGCCCAGCTGAAGAATACGCTGCAGAATTCAGGCGATGGGCAGCTTTCACCACCTGGGGCGACGCAGCCCTACGCCATCGCTTCCATTTGGGACTTTCGGATGCGGTCCGGGATCTTCTTTTGGCCTTGCCTACCCCCTTCTCGTTGGAAATGGCTATCTCTCAGGCAATCGATGCCGACAGGCGAATCCGTGAGAGGCGAGTGGAACGGTCGTCTCGGTTTTCATCCTCTCGACCACATCCAGGGCCTCTTAAATCGGCCGAAGAGCCAATGGAGGTTGGATCCTCCCATCTCACACAGGCAGAACGAGCTCGTCGCCAACAGAAAGGCCTGTGCCTATTTTGCGGAAAGTCTGGACACCTCGTTAAAACCTGTCCCCTCCTGCCGGCGGGAAACGAATGAACCTAGGGGGCATAGAGGAGAACCCCCTAGGTGCTATTATCCCTCCTCCAAGCCGGGTGATGGTATCCATATCCTTACGGTGGCAAGACAAGGTCCATGAGTTTTCAGCACTAATCGATTCTGGGGCCGCTGGGAATTTTGTGGACTCAACCTTGGTTCGTCGACTTGGCATCCCGTTGATCCAGCCGAAAACCACCATGTCAGTGACCGCGATTGATGGTTCCCCTCTTCAAGATGGTCGTGCAGTGTGGATGACTCCGGGAATACAGGTAACGGTGGGGGCTGATCATCGGGAGACCTTAAGCCTTTTTGTCCTTGACATGCCATCCACTCCCGTGATTTTGGGTCTCCCTTGGTTAAGGCTCCATAATCCAGTAGTGGACTGGCGCTCGGGTCTTATTTGTCAGTGGAGTACGGAATGCCTTACTAAGTGCATTCGTCCCGACCTGTCACTAGCCTCCATGGAAGTATTAAGTACTTTACCACAGCAGTATCATAATTTCCGAGATGTGTTCAGTCCTCAGGGGGCTGATGTGTTACCTCCCCACAGGTCATATGATTGTCCTATAGACCTGTTGCCAGGTACCATGCCACCACGAGGGCATCTTTATAATCTCACTGGGCCTGAGGTTCAGGCTCAGCGGGAGTATATTAAAGAGAACCTTGAGAAGAATTTCATTCGTCCATCCACTTCCCCTGCTGGAGCTGGATTCTTCTTTGTGGAGAAGAAGGATGGAGGCTTGAGACCTTGCATCGATTATCGTGCCCTTAATCGGATTACGGTGAAGAATCGGTATCCACTGCCTCTGATTGATGATCTGTTTTCTCAGGTGGCAGGGGCCCGAGTCTTCACCAAACTCGATTTAAGGGGTGCTTATAATTTAGTTCGCATTAGAGAGGGTGACGAATGGAAGACCGCATTTAATACCAGAGACGGGCATTACGAGTATCTCGTGATGCCTTTCGGTCTCTGTAATGCTCTCGCGGTCTTCCAGGAGTTCATCAACGATGTTCTCAGAGATTTCTTGGATAGATGTGTTGTTGTCTATCTAGATGACATACTAATCTACTCTTCGGATCTGGTCTCTCATCGGAGACACGTGTGTCAGGTTTTCCAGAAGCTGAGGGAGAACCGCCTCTATGCCAAACTTGAGAAGTGTCTGTTTGAGGTGAAGGAATTGCCTTTCCTGGGGTACATTATCTCAGAAAAGGGATTGGCTATGGACCCATCCAAACTTTCTGCTGTCTTTGATCGGCCTCAGCCTAAGGATCTTAAGGGGTTGCAGCGTTTCTTAGGCTTTGCCAACTTCTACCGCAAGTTTATTAAGAATTTTTCTGCGATAGTAGTACCTCTCACCAACCTCACTAAGAAGGGAGCTAATCCTTCTAAGTGGACGAGAGAGGCAGTCAGAGCCTTTGAGACGCTGAAACAGGAATTTTGCACGGCACCAATTCTTACTCATCCAGACACCTCCAGACCTTTTGTTCTCGAGGTCGATGCCTCAGAGGTCGGTGTAGGGGCAGTTCTCTCACAGTATTCTGGGGACCCTGAGAGGTTACATCCCTGTGCCTTCTTCTCTCGGAAGCTCTCTCCAGCCGAGTGTAATTATGATATCGGCAATAGAGAGCTTCTAGGAGTAAAATTGGCTTTTCAAGAGTGGAGACATTGGCTAGAGGGTGCAGAACATCCCATCACGGTTTACACTGACCACAAAAATTTGGAGTACCTAGAGAGTGCCAAAAGACTCAACTCCCGACAAGCCCGGTGGGCATTGTTTTTCACCCGCTTCAATTTCTGCCTCACTTATAAACCAGGTTCCAAAAACGTGAAGGCAGATGCCCTGTCCCGCTGCTTCCCTGAGGTTGCTTCCGTCCTGGACTCTGAGCCATAAACCATTCTCCCAACTAAATGTTTTCTTGCTGCCCTGGGGGCCGCAGAAGTAATGGAGGACTTGTCCTCTCTTCTTGAGCCTTCACAGGCAGAGAGTCCACCTGACAAACCCGAGGGTCGGTGGTTTGTACCCATTAACCTTCGATTGAAGGTCATCCAACAGCTTCATGACTCAAAGTCTGCCGGGCATTTGGGTGTTAAGAAAACACTTGCCCTTGTTAAACGTCACGTGTGGTGGCCCAACATGTCCGTGGATGTTAAGGCCTATATCCAGGCATGTACTGTTTGTGCCAGATGTAAACCGTCCCGGTCTGCCCCTTCTGGGACTTTACTCCCACTGCCAATTCCCCAGGCTCCATGGACTCACATTTCCATGGATTTCATCACAGATTTGCCAAGGTCCTCTGGAAGTACGGTAATCTGGGTAGTGGTGGACCGTTTTAGTAAAATGGCCCATTTTATTCCACTCCCTGGATTACCCTCGGCCAGAGAATTGGCAGATCTGTTCTTGAATCATGTCTTTCGATTACACGGAGCGCCGGATGACATTGTTTCAGACAGAGGAGTGCAATTCATCTCTCGCTTCTGGCGTTCTTTCTGCTCCCGATTGGGTATTAATTTGTCTTTTTCTTCTGGTTTTCACCCAGAGACCAACGGTCAGACGGAAAGGACTAACCAGACCCTGGAGCAATATCTCCGGTGCTTCGTGTCAGACTGCCAGGAGGAATGGGCAGCGTATCTACCCTTTGCGGAGGTGGCTTATAACAACTCTGAGCATGCTTCCACTAAGATGTCTCCGTTCAGGTGCGTGGGGGGCAGGGATCCAAGACTCTCTTCTTTGGCCGGACCCTCCACTGACTCACCGGTGGTGGATCAATGGTTCGAGGATAGACGTCCCATTTGGTCGTCGGCCCAGCGGAATCTCCGCAGTGCGGTGGCGCAACAGAAGAAATTTGCTGATCGTCATCGCACCGTAGAGCAAAAGTTTAAGGTGGGAGATCAGGTGTGGGTCTCCACCCGGAACATTCCGCTGCGTCAGCCATCTTCCAAGTTGGGTCCTCGATTCATTGGCCCATACCCAGTGACACAAAAGATCAACCGAGTTACGTACAAGGTTGCTCTTCCACCGTCGATCCGAGGAGTGAACACCTTTCATGTTTCACTTCTCAAATCGGCAGCCGACTCCGCTCCCTTCATTCAGACCCCATCCCCGCTGGAGGTCCAAGGGGTACCGGAGTTCGAGGTGAACAGAATTTTGGACTCTCGTTTTGTCCAAAGGTCTCTTCAATACTTGGTGGACTGGAAGGGTTTTGGTCCAGAGGAGAGATGTTGGATACCTGCTCGCCAGGTGCATGCGGATGAGTTGGTGGCAGCCTTTCACCGGGATAATCCGGGGAAAGCTTGCTTGGAGTCTTCAGAGCCGCCTCCTCGAAGGGGGGGGTAATGTAAGATCCTCACCTGCTTTGCACTCCAGGGGAACCAAGAGGGGTCCTCGTGGAGTTGCGGGACAGGTTATGCGTGTCTCTGATGCACCAGCGCTGACCCCTTTGCGAACCAGTGCGGGGATGCGTTTGCGTGGACATCGGAGGGGAGGAACGTCGGAGTCCCGGGGACAGAGTGGCCAGGCGAGTGACAAGACGCCGCGGCCAGGGTTGTCTCCGGTGTCTCCTGCGACTTCCGTTTTCGCATCTGGGTCCACGCGCTCGCATACTCGCGCTGAGTCAATCATGCGTCCGTGCGTACGCACGAGGGCAGGTTCGCAAAGGGATACACGGTCGCGAGTACGCGCTTCTTATGCGCTTCGTCGACCAGTGGCGCATAATATACTGACTCACAAGAGCAAAGTGGATTAGGGAGCCAGCCATGGGTTAATCAACTTGTGATTGCCTTAGGCCATGTACTCAGGTGCAGGGCAATTTGTTCACCTATGGTAGTGGACACTTGGCACCCTGGGATTGGTCAGCAGGCATTTAAAAGGAGGTCTCTCAGGGTGATCAGTGCCCACTGTTATTTTCCCTCAACCAGGTATAGGTCACAACTGCTAGTGACTGAAGACTGCCAGGAACTTTGTCCTTTGCAGCGGACCCAAGATCTGGAGTGACTCGACTGCCAAGTGCACAGCATCATTCAGCACTGGTTGGGACTATTCCTGGAATCTCCTTGCCTGGTTTTTGTTATTATTCCTTGTTACCAGCAAGTGCCCTGGACGTTTATGTTTCTGGTGAATAAACACCTTTTTGCTTTCATCACTGGTCTGTTTGTTGGTGCCTTGCATTACAGAACAGTGGGCCCAACTAACAGTTGCCATGGACAATATCCAGCAGCAGCTGAGTGAATTAACGGGAGCCGTTAACCTGCTGTTCCAACGACGCCCAAATATACCAGCAGCCGCTGCAGCGCAAATCCAAGAGCAACTGACAACTGTGATGGAGGAGGTTCAGCAGCTTATCCAGGGAGCCTCAGCACTACCCATCACTATCGCAAGGCATCAAACAGAACCTAAGATCCCTCTGCCTGACCCCTTCACAGGAGAGCGACAGGAGTTCTTAAACTTCAGGGACTCCTGTCTCCTTTATTTCCAGTTGCGTCCGATGGCTTCTGGCACTCTCAGGCAGAGAATTGGGATTGTAATGTCACTGCTACGTGGAGACCCCCAACGTTGGGCATTTAATTTGCCTCAAGACCATACAGCTTTTTCGTCAGTGGACGCCTTCTTCGAGGCTATGGCTGTGATTTACGATGACCTGGATCGTACTCGCACCGCAGAGACCAATCTTGAGCATATTCAACAAGGCCGCCGCCCAGCTGAAGAATACGCTGCAGAATTCAGGCGATGGGCAGCTTTCACCACCTGGGGCGACGCAGCCCTACGCCATCGCTTCCATTTGGGACTTTCGGATGCGGTCCGGGATCTTCTTTTGGCCTTGCCTACCCCCTTCTCGTTGGAAATGGCTATCTCTCAGGCAATCGATGCCGACAGGCGAATCCGTGAGAGGCGAGTGGAACGGTCGTCTCGGTTTTTATCCTCTCGACCACATCCAGGGCCTCTTAAATCGGCCGAAGAGCCAATGGAGGTTGGATCCTCCCATCTCACACAGGCAGAACGAGCTCGTCGCCAACAGAAAGGCCTGTGCCTATTTTGCGGAAAGTCTGGACACCTCGTTAAAACCTGTCCCCTCCTGCCGGCGGGAAACGAATGAACCTAGGGGGCATAGAGGAGAACCCCCTAGGTGCTATTATCCCTCCTCCAAGCCGGGTGATGGTATCCATATCCTTACGGTGGCAAGACAAGGTCCATGAGTTTTCAGCACTAATCGATTCTGGGGCCGCTGGGAATTTTGTGGACTCAACCTTGGTTCGTCGACTTGGCATCCCGTTGATCCAGCCGAAAACCACCATGTCAGTGACCGCGATTGATGGTTCCCCTCTTCAAGATGGTCGTGCAGTGTGGATGACTCCGGGAATACAGGTAACGGTGGGGGCTGATCATCGGGAGACCTTAAGCCTTTTTGTCCTTGACATGCCATCCACTCCCGTGATTTTGGGTCTCCCTTGGTTAAGGCTCCATAATCCAGTAGTGGACTGGCGCTCGGGTCTTATTTGTCAGTGGAGTACGGAATGCCTTACTAAGTGCATTCGTCCCGACCTGTCACTAGCCTCCATGGAAGTATTAAGTACTTTACCACAGCAGTATCATAATTTCCAAGATGTGTTCAGTCCTCAGGGGGCTGATGTGTTACCTCCCCACAGGTCATATGATTGTCCTATAGACCTGTTGCCAGGTACCATGCCACCACGAGGGCATCTTTATAATCTCACTGGGCCTGAGGTTCAGGCTCAGCGGGAGTATATTAAAGAGAACCTTGAGAAGAATTTCATTCGTCCATCCACTTCCCCTGCTGGAGCTGGATTCTTCTTTGTGGAGAAGAAGGATGGAGGCTTGAGACCTTGCATCGATTATCGTGCCCTTAATCGGATTACGGTGAAGAATCGGTATCCACTGCCTCTGATTGATGATCTGTTTTCTCAGGTGGCAGGGGCCCGAGTCTTCACCAAACTCGATTTAAGGGGTGCTTATAATTTAGTTCGCATTAGAGAGGGTGACGAATGGAAGACCGCATTTAATACCAGAGACGGGCATTACGAGTATCTCGTGATGCCTTTCGGTCTCTGTAATGCTCTCGCGGTCTTCCAGGAGTTCATCAACGATGTTCTCAGAGATTTCTTGGATAGATGTGTTGTTGTCTATCTAGATGACATACTAATCTACTCTTCGGATCTGGTCTCTCATCGGAGACACGTGTGTCAGGTTTTCCAGAAGCTGAGGGAGAACCGCCTCTATGCCAAACTTGAGAAGTGTCTGTTTGAGGTGAAGGAATTGCCTTTCCTGGGGTACATTATCTCAGAAAAGGGATTGGCTATGGACCCATCCAAACTTTCTGCTGTCTTGGATTGGCCTCAGCCTAAGGATCTTAAGGGGTTGCAGCGTTTCTTAGGCTTTGCCAACTTCTACCGCAAGTTTATTAAGAATTTTTCTGCGATAGTAGTACCTCTCACCAACCTCACTAAGAAGGGAGCTAATCCTTCTAAGTGGACGAGAGAGGCAGTCAGAGCCTTTGAGACGCTGAAACAGGCCTTTTGCACGGCACCAATTCTTACTCATCCAGACACCTCCAGACCTTTTGTTCTCGAGGTCGATGGCTCAGAGGTCGGTGTAGGGGCAGTTCTCTCACAGTATTCTGGGGACCCTGAGAGGTTACATCCCTGTGCCTTCTTCTCTCGGAAGCTCTCTCCAGCCGAGTGTAATTATGATATCGGCAATAGAGAGCTTCTGGGAGTAAAATTGGCTTTTCAAGAGTGGAGACATTGGCTAGAGGGTGCAGAACATCCCATCACGGTTTACACTGACCACAAAAATTTGGAGTACCTAGAGAGTGCCAAAAGACTCAACTCCCGACAAGCCCGGTGGGCATTGTTTTTCACCCGCTTCAATTTCTGCCTCACTTATAAACCAGGTTCCAAAAACGTGAAGGCAGATGCCCTGTCCCGCTGCTTCCCTGAGGTTGCTTCCGTCCTGGACTCTGAGCCATAAACCATTCTCCCAACTAAATGTTTTCTTGCTGCCCTGGGGGCCGCAGAAGTAATGGAGGACTTGTCCTCTCTTCTTGAGCCTTCACAGGCAGAGAGTCCACCTGACAAACCCGAGGGTCGGTGGTTTGTACCCATTAACCTTCGATTGAAGGTCATCCAACAGCTTCATGACTCAAAGTCTGCCGGGCATTTGGGTGTTAAGAAAACACTTGCCCTTGTTAAACGTCACGTGTGGTGGCCCAACATGTCCGTGGATGTTAAGGCCTATATCCAGGCATGTACTGTTTGTGCCAGATGTAAACCGTCCCGGTCTGCCCCTTCTGGGACTTTACTCCCACTGCCAATTCCCCAGGCTCCATGGACTCACATTTCCATGGATTTCATCACAGATTTGCCAAGGTCCTCTGGAAGTACGGTAATCTGGGTAGTGGTGAACCGTTTTAGTAAAATGGCCCATTTTATCCCACTCCCTGGATTACCCTCGGCCAGAGAATTGGCAGATCTGTTCTTGAATCATGTCTTTCGATTACACGGAGCGCCGGATGACATTGTTTCAGACAGAGGAGTGCAATTCATCTCTCGCTTCTGGCGTTCTTTCTGCTCCCGATTGGGTATTAATTTGTCTTTTTCTTCTGGTTTTCACCCAGAGACCAACGGTCAGACGGAAAGGACTAACCAGACCCTGGAGCAATATCTCCGGTGCTTCGTGTCAGACTGCCAGGAGGAATGGGCAGCGTATCTACCCTTTGCGGAGGTGGCTTATAACAACTCTGAGCATGCTTCCACTAAGATGTCTCCGTTCAGGTGCGTGGGGGGCAGGGATCCAAGACTCTCTTCTTTGGCCGGACCCTCCACTGACTCACCGGTGGTGGATCAATGGTTCGAGGATAGACGTCCCATTTGGTCGTCGGCCCAGCGGAATCTCCGCAGTGCGGTGGCGCAACAGAAGAAATTTGCTGATCGTCATCGCACCGTAGAGCAAAAGTTTAAGGTGGGAGATCAGGTGTGGGTCTCCACCCGGAACATTCCGCTGCGTCAGCCATCTTCCAAGTTGGGTCCTCGATTCATTGGCCCATACCCAGTGACACAAAAGATCAACCGAGTTACGTACAAGGTTGCTCTTCCACCGTCGATCCGAGGAGTGAACACCTTTCATGTTTCACTTCTCAAATCGGCAGCCGACTCCGCTCCCTTCATTCAGACCCCATCCCCGCTGGAGGTCCAAGGGGTACCGGAGTTCGAGGTGAACAGAATTTTGGACTCTCGTTTTGTCCAAAGGTCTCTTCAATACTTGGTGGACTGGAAGGGTTTTGGTCCAGAGGAGAGATGTTGGATACCTGCTCGCCAGGTGCATGCGGATGAGTTGGTGGCAGCCTTTCACCGGGATAATCCGGGGAAAGCTTGCTTGGAGTCTTCAGAGCCGCCTCCTCAAAGGGGGGGGGTAATGTAAGATCCTCACCTGCTTTGCACTCCAGGGGAACCAAGAGGGGTCCTCGTGGAGTTGCGGGACAGGTTATGCGTGTCTCTGATGCACCAGCGCTGACCCCTTTGCGAACCAGTGCGGGGATGCGTTCGCGTGGACATCGGAGGGGAGGAACGTCGGAGTCCCGGGGACAGAGTGGCCAGGCGAGTGACAAGACGCCGCGGCCAGGGTTGTCTCCGGTGTCTCCTGCGACTTCCGTTTTCGCATCTGGGTCCACGCGCTCGCATACTCGCGCTGAGTCAATCATGCGTCCGTGCGTACGCACGAGGGCAGGTTCGCAAAGGGATACACGGTCGCGAGTACGCGCTTCTTATGCGCTTCGTCGACCAGTGGCGCATAATATACTGACTCACAAGAGCAAAGTGGATTAGGGAGCCAGCCATGGGTTAATCAACTTGTGATTGCCTTAGGCCATGTACTCAGGTGCAGGGCAATTTGTTCACCTATGGTAGTGGACACTTGGCACCCTGGGATTGGTCAGCAGGCATTTAAAAGGAGGTCTCTCAGGGTGATCAGTGCCCACTGTTATTTTCCCTCAACCAGGTATAGGTCACAACTGCTAGTGACTGAAGACTGCCAGGAACTTTGTCCTTTGCAGCGGACCCAAGATCTGGAGTGACTCGACTGCCAAGTGCACAGCATCATTCAGCACTGGTTGGGACTATTCCTGGAATCTCCTTGCCTGGTTTTTGTTATTATTCCTTGTTACCAGCAAGTGTCCTGGACGTTTATGTTTCTGGTGAATAAACACCTTTTTGCTTTCATCACTGGTCTGTTTGTTGGTGCCTTGCATTACAGCTAGCTTTTTATTTTTAATGATTTGGGCCACTTCTGCTGAGTACCACAGTGGTCTCTTCCTTTTTTTGCTTTTACTGACAAGTCTAATGCAATTTTCTGTTGCCTTCAATAATGCACCTTTTAAGTAGTCCCATTTCTCCTGGACTCCATGTAATCCGTTCCAGTCTGATAAGGACTCATTTATGACTAATTTCATTTTTGAAAAGTCTGTTTTTCTAAAATCTAAAACTTTTGTTTTTGTGTGGTGGGACTCTTTCACAGTTCTTATATTAAACCACACTGATCCCAAGGTTTCGCCTACAATGACATCATATACAGAATCCCCATTTGTGAATACCAAATTACATAGATATGTAATCAGAACCAAGCATACTACATAAATATGTAATCAGAACCAAGCATACTACATAGATATGTAATCAGAACCAAGCATACTACATAGATATGTAATCAGAACCAAGTATACTACATAGATATGTAATCAGAACCAAGCATACTACTTATACGTATATGTAATCAGAACCAAGTATACTACATAGATATGTAATCAGACCCAAGCATACTACATAGATATGTAATCAGAACCAAGCATACTACATAGATAACCTATGTGAACCAAGCTTACTGCAGTGTATGGTACCAGGCCAAGGTTTGCCTCTATCAGAAAAATATATCTTCACTACCATTGTAAAAAAAAAAAAAATAAAGCAACATTTTTACATATACATAGACACATAGGCACTGTTTTACACATACATACTGTACATACATATACACACAAGCAAACTTTAGCATACAGCCATACACAATTGGAGCTGCAGTCAGGGAAATGTTATGGCCGGACTGGGGGGCAGGGCCTTTAGGGGAGGCCAACATAACGGGGGGTTTGGTTCAGGGAGACCCCGGGGGTTAGATTGGATTTAAAAGCTAGGACACTTTAGGCGGCTTGCCCATAATGGAGCAATTGGAGGAAGTCCTTAGACAGCTGAGGGCGGCAGCGGAGGTTCGGGGGCCCGAATGAATCCAGGGCCAGGTGCAGGAGTTGTTGCGGGGGGCGGCTGGGGCATCAGCTTCGCCTCAGCCCATTGCTATCCGGCTGCAGCGGGCGAGGCCACGGCGCGCTTCAGTCCACAGGCTCCCCCCCCAGGCTCAGCGCCGAATGCGGGGCCCTTCCGAGGACCCTTAACGCCGGGGAGCGGTGGGGAAAGCCTCCTCCCGAACTCCCCGGTGTGGAAGGAATCGGGTTAGTAGGCGGAGCCCTAGGGGTGGCCGGGCCCGGTCACCCCCGTCTTCTGGCGGATGCGGCGTGCGAGCTGGACCAGGATCGGCGGGCACCCTCACAGGACCTGGAGTGAACCTCACCAGCAGGCCCTCGCATATAATTTTTTAGAGGGTCAGCTCACCAGCAGGCCCTCGCATATAATTTTTTACAGGGTCAGCTCACTAGCAGGCCTTCACCTACAATCTTTTACAGGGTCGGCTCACCTGAAGGCCCACACATATTTTTTAGAGGGTCATCTCACCAGCAGGCCCTCACCTACAATGTTTTTCAGGGTCAGCTCACTAGCAGGCCCTCACATATAATTTTTTACAGGGTCAGCTCACCAGCAGGGCCTTGCATATAATTTTTTTAGACCAAATAATTTTTTATTGAATTTTCTAAAGTTTTTTCCAGACAAGGAACAGAACAAACAGTCACAGTACACCAGTAAGCATGGTATCGCAGTACCAAAACACAAATCTGATAGAGCATGGACATGCCGGCAACACAGCAATACAATTACTGTTTCATACATATTAATTACAATAGCAAAGCATTTCAAACTGACAGAATGGCTAATACTCTTTGACCATCTAAGAAAGAAGAAAGCGTTAAGGGGGGGGGGGGAGTACTGAGAACGTGATCCCCCTGACATCCCCCAGCTCCTCATGCTGCTTCCCCATGTTGGATAGATCCTCTTATGTGTGGGGGATAGTTGCATACGAGGAGGAGAACCAAACCTGCCATTTAGCTACAAATTTAGGGTGTGTATGGTTCTTATAAGCCATCATTTTTTCATAAACGCAAGTGGTATTGACCAGATCCACGATCTCTTAAAGTTTGGGAATGGTAGAGGATTTCCAATACCTGGTTAGGACCAGTTTCGTGGACAGGAGAATGTGCGCTACAACATAACGAATGCTGGCTGGAAGGTCTGTAATGCCGAGAAATAATAAGGCAAGGGCTGGGACTGGAGAGAAGGACCGTCCAGTGATTGTATTTAAAAGGGTGTGACTATTCTTCCAATACTGTGTTATCAAAGGGCAGGACCAAAGTATATGGAACAGAGTTCCTCTACCACCGCAGCCCCGCCAGCACAGCTGGGAAGTGCCCGGATATATGTGACTCAATCGTTCTGGGGTGAGATACCAACGGAGTATAGTTTTTATTGCCACCTCATAATGAGTAACAGAGGCAAATGTCTTATGGATAAAAACAAACGATTGTGCCCAACTACTAGTAGAAATCTCTGTACCCAATTATTTTTCCCAGGACACGAGTGGGGTCGATTTCACTAACTCCTGTTTAGAACCTAGTATAGTATATTAGTATAGACAGGTCTCAAACCCCTAGAGATAGACCCTTTAGTGTTCCAAAGGTCTAAAACATCCTTACATACTGAAGCTCTAATAGGGTCTTTCCTATGAAGCAAGTGGCGGAGTCTGAGGTAAACATAAAAATCCCTTTGCGAGATTGTGAATTGTGCACATATAGTGAAAAATTATTTAAAAGATAACTGTCGTATTATTATTATTTTTGGAGTATTGGATTGTGGTGATTAATATCACCTTGGTGGCCCGATTTCAACTTTTCACTGTGTATTCAATTACCCCTAAATTCCACATTTTTGTTCCCTGTACTGCCTACTTTTACCTGTGCTTAAAATAGGGTTGCTAGGCATGGTCCGTCTATCTGTTGATAGACGGAGCACGCAGCGTGCATGGTCACATTACTGACAGCCAGGGACTGTAAGTAAATGATTAAAGCCAGGTCCTCCCCAGCAGCTGATAACAGTGCCTGGGCTGTGTGCACTTCTCCCTGTCCCTGCACTTGGCAGACGCTCCCTCACTCAGCAGAGCTGGAGAATGCAGAGTTGAAGCAACGCAGACCAGGAAAGGGAGATCTGCCATCTGCTCAGTGTATAAATGAAAGCAACATGTGGTAAGAGGACCCCTTTGTGCTGCAGGAGATTAACCCTTTAGGGGGGAGAGCTATGGTTACTGACACTTTTGAGGGGCTATTGTTACTGGCTAGTGAGGGCAGACGGGATTAGCCTCAGGGTGAGGGCAGTGGTGGCCATCTTAACTGAATAGTGAAATTGCAGCTTTATGCAGACTGGTTGCTAAGGGCTGAATCTTATTAAATATGGGGTAAGTCAGTCTATCAGTAACTCATTCTGGAATAACATGTTATTAGTAACTACATATATAAAAATTGAAATTAGGGTCTAAATGTGACAGTTATCCTTTAAGCTGCGAGCCTTCAAACAATAAATTGACAGAAGATACACCTTTGGTAACCCAGGGGCTGAGGTCCAAATCTGGAATGAAAAAAATGCATGTCTCTAAAGGGGCAATTCCCTTAAGTGAGATCTCCGATGTGGGGGCCCTAGCGTGGAAGGTTCTCCATATTAAGATGGAATTAGAGAGGAAGCTGGGGAGGGTTCCCAGAGAGAGAGACGGGACAAGGGCTGCTATCATCAATGCTTTTAGATTACGTTGAGGGGAGATGGCGGTCTCAATGTGTACCCAATGGTGATGTGTACTCCCTTCCCACCATTCTCTCAGAAAACTCATATGTGTAGCAATATAATAGTCGTATATGTCGGGAAGACATAGACCTCCGGCCCCTCTAGACTTAGTCAGTAATTTAGCGGCTATACGGGCCGTCTAGGAGACCAGATAAATTTGTGGAGCAATCTATTTGCACGGGTGAAAAAGGAATGAGGTAAGGCTATGGGGACCGTCCTGAATTTGTATAAAATTCTTGGGAGAGTGAGCATCTGAAAGGCAGCAATGCGGCCCACCCAGGAGATCTCTTGTTTGCTAAAACGTATGAAATCTTTTTCCATTTCTCCTAATAGAGGGAGGTAATTGAGTTTGTACAAGAGTTTTATCCTGTTAGAGACTTGAGTACCCAAGTATTGGACACTCAGTCTGCCAATCTAGACTAAAGTTGGTTGCAACTGTTCAAGGGTTGATGGCCGTACATTAACAGGTAAAGTTTGGGACTTCGTTTCATTCACTTTATAAAAGGAGAGCACCCCAAACTGTTGTATAATTTGCATGACGGCGGGCAGTGAAGTCATGGGGGAGCTCAAGGTTAGGATAACATCATCAGCATAAAGTGATAACTTATGTTCTCTATCTCCGATTTTAACTTCCCTCCCTTGTTCCGAAAGTCGGATGGTGCGCGCCAGTGGTTCAATGGAAAGGATGAAAATAGTCGGAGACAGGGGACAACCCTGCCGGGTCCCGTTGGTGATTGAAAACGCTGAGGATAAAGTATTATTCGTATAAACTTTAGCCGAGGGGTTACCGTAAAGTGCTTTAATCGCACCTAGAAAGGGGCCGCAGATTCCCATAGTCTGTAAGACTGAAAAGGCGAATGACCAATTGAAGGGTTAAATAGAATTAGCTGTATGATCTGTATGAAGGACAGGAGGTTGGGTGACATCATATTAAAGGGTGACTATATATACATTTACCTCCTGTCTGTATAAGGAACTGTTCCTAGTCCACATTATTGAGAGCTGCCTGTCAGTATAAGGAAACGTTCCTTGTCAGCATTATTATAATGAGAGCTGCAGCTATTCTTGTATGTATGCTTGAATGTATATAAAGCCCTGTATGGCAAGGAATAAATAGAACTGTTACTGACATCATACTGCATTTGTCACTGATAAGTTCTCCAGGCCTGTCTTCGGGGACAAAGGAAGGAATCAAGGTGCATTGAGAAGGAAATACACTTTCAGTTGGGGGTTCGTCCGCGGAATAGGGTACACAGGAATTCGGTAAGTAACGGAACATTCCTGTCTAACGACTGGGGACATTCAGATGCTTTCCGTAAAATTTTCTGTTGCTTCAATTTTGAATCCGCTATAGACACACTGAAAGAATTGGAAACTATCTTTAGGCAAGATAGAATGAAAAAAAATGGTGTCTATCTTTAGGGAAGATAGACTGTAAATAGACTACTGGCCAGGTCACACAGATAAATTCTTTAGGGAAGTATTTAACAGATATATCCTTTAGGGAAGGATTTACCAGAGGAATTATTTTGGGAAGAATTCAAATAGAGTCTGCACCTTGATTTCTCTTGTCACCATATTTCTATCGCTTCTTTTCTGTCGCTTTCTTATGCTTTCTGTTATGTTATGATGTTATGAAGCATTACGTAATTTTTGTGCTGAAGGTAAGCAGCAAATGATACTGTGATAAATGTACTAACTTTATTGTGTGTGTCCTGGATGACCCACTAACCCAGAAACTGATGTACGCAAGTAACTGTTTTAGGAGATCATACTAACAGACAGTTGAGAAGGAGGTTGTGCATAGACATAAGTCCTTCACGGTTCAGTTCAGCCAGTCCTGGGGAGAGTTTTGCTCTGCCTCCGTCTCAATTAAGTTATAAGAGATGGGTGCAAAGCAAGGAAAGGTCTCTCCACCCCCTCCGAATGCAGTACATGCAGTCGGGAGGGGAGAATTGGCTTACTTATGCACCATACTGGTATGATAGACCAAATAAGACGGTCACAGACAAAAGGCAGAGAACCAGGAGGGATATAATAAGAAACGTGAGTTAGAAAAATAATTGACAAGGGGTTCACTCCAGAAGCCCCCTTCTCCCTATTTAGGAAATATCCCACAGATATATCCATCCCTTCCAAAGGATGACTTAGATTAACCACCTCCGGACCGCCTAACGCAGGATCGCGTTCCGGAGGTGGCAGCCCTGCGCAGAGTCACGCATATATGCGTCATCTCGCGATGGGCGAGATTTCCTGTGAACGCGCGCACACAGGCGCGCGCGCTCACAGGAACGGAAGGTAAGAGAGTTGATCTCCAGCCTGCCAGCGGCGATCGTTCGCTGGCAGGCTGGAGATGTGTTTTTTTTAACCCCTAACAGGTATATTAGACGCTGTTTTGATAACAGCGTCTAATATACCTGCTACCTGGTCCTCTGGTGGTCCCCTTTGTTTGGATCGACCACCAGAGGACACAGGTAGCTCAGTAAAGTCCCACCAAGCACCACTACACTACACTACACCCCCCCCCCCGTCACTTATTAGCCCCTGATCACCCCTGATCACCCCATATAGACTCCCTGATCACCCCCCTGTCATTGATCACCCCCCTGTCATTGATTACCCCCCTGTAAAGCTCCATTCAGATGTCCGCATGATTTTTACGGATCCACTGATAGATGGATCAGATCCGCAAAACGCATCCGGACGTCTGAATGAAGCCTTACAGGGGCGTGATCAATGACTGTGGTTATCACCCCATATAGACTCCCTGATCACCCCCCCTGTCATTGATTACACCCCTGTCATTGATCAACCCCCTGTAAAGCTCCATTCAGACGTCCGCATGATTTTTACGGATGCACTGATAGATGGATCCGATCCTCAAAACGCATCCGGACGTCTGAATGAAGCCTTACAGGGGCGTGATCAATGACTGTGGTGATCACCCCATATAGACTCCCTGATCACCCCCCTGTAAAGCTCCATTCAGATGTCCGCATGATTTTTACGGATGCACTGATAGATGGATCCGATCCGCAAAACGCATCCGGACGTCTGAATGAAGCCTTACAGGGGCATGATCAATGACTGTGGTGATCACCCCATATAGACTCCCTGATCACCCCCCTGTAAAGCTCCATTCAGATGTCCGCATGATTTTTACGGATGCACTGATAGATGGATCCGATCCTCAAAACGCATCCGGACGTCTGAATGAAGCCTTACAGGGGCATGATCAATGACTGTGGTGATCACCCCATATAGACTCCCTGATCACCCCCCTGTAAAGCTCCATTCAGATGTCCGCATGATTTTTACAGATGCACTGATAGATGGATCCGATCCGCAAAACGCATCCGGACGTCTGAATGAAGCCTTACAGGGGCATGATCAATGACTGTGGTGATCACCCCATATAGACTCCCTGATCACCCCCCTGTCATTGATCACCCCGCTGTAAAGCTCCATTCAGATGTCCGCATGATTTTTACGGATGCACTGATAGATGGATCCGCAAAACGCATCCGGACGTCTGAATGAAGCCTTACAGGGGCATGATCAATGACTGTGGTGATCACCCCATATAGACTCCCTGATCACCCCCCTGTAAAGCTCCATTCAGATGTCCGCATGATTTTTACGGATGCACTGATAGATGGATCCGATCCTCAAAACGCATCCGGACGTCTGAATGAAGCCTTACAGGGGCATGATCAATGACTGTGGTGATCACCCCATATAGACTCCCTGATCACCCCCCTGTAAAGCTCCATTCAGATGTCCGCATGATTTTTACGGATGCACTGATAGATGGATCCGATCCGCAAAACGCATCCGGACGTCTGAATGAAGCCTTACAGGGGCATGATCAATGACTGTGGTGATCACCCCATATAGACTCCCTGATCACCCCCCTGTCATTGATCACCCCCCTGTAAAGCTCCATTCAGATGTCCGCATGATTTTTACGGATGCACTGATAGATGGATCCGATCCGCAAAACGCATCCGGACGTCTGAATGAAGCCTTACAGGGGCATGATCAATGACTGTGGTGATCACCCCATATAGACTCCCTGATCACCCCCCTGTCATTGATCACCCCCCTGTAAAGCTCCATTCAGATGTCCGCATGATTTTTACGGATGCACTGATAGATGGATCCGATCCGCAAAACGCATCCGGACGTCTGAATGAAGCCTTACAGGGGCATGATCAATGACTGTGGTGATCACCCCATATAGACTCCCTGATCACCCCCCTGTCATTGATTACCCCCCTGTAAAGCTCCATTCAGATGTCCGCATGATTTTTACGGATGCACTGATAGATGGATCGGATCCGCAAAACGCATCCGGACGTCTGAATGAAGCCTTACAGGGGCATGATCAATGACTGTGGTGATCACCCCATATAGACTCCCTGATCACCCCCCTGTCATTGATCAACCCCCCTGTCATTGATCAACCCCCCTGTCATTGATCACCCCCCCTGTCATTGATCACCCCCCCTGTCATTGATCCCCCCCTCTGTAAGGCTCCATTCAGATATTTTTTTGGCCCAAGTTAGCAGAATTTTTTTTTTTTTTTCTTACAAAGTCTCATATTCCACTAACTTGTGTCAAAAAATAAAATCTCACATGAACTCACCATACCCCTCACGGAATCCAAATGCGTAAAATTTTTTAGACATTTATATTTCAGACTTCTTCTCACGCTTTAGGGCCCCTAGAATGCCAGGGCAGTATAAATACCCCACATGTGACCCCATTTCGGAAAGAAGACACCCCCAGGTATTCCGTGAGGGGCATATTGAGTCCATGAAAGATTGAATTTTTTGTCCCAAGTTAGCGGAACGGGAGACTTTGTGAGAAAAAAATTAAAAATATCAATTTCCGCTAACTTGTGCCAAAAAAAAAAAATTTCTATGAACTCGCCATGCCCCTCATTGAATACCTTGGGGTGTCTTCTTTCCAAAATGGGGTCACATGTGGGGTATTTATACTGCTCTGGCATTCTAGGGGCCCCAAAGCGTGAGAAGAAGTCTGGTATCCAAATGTCTAAAAATGCCCTCCTAAAAGGAATTTGGGCACCTTTGCGCATCTAGGCTGCAAAAAAGTGTCACACATCTGGTATCGCCGTACTCAGGAGAAGTTGGGGAATGTGTTTTGGGGTGTCATTTTACATATACCCATGCTGGGTGAGAGAAATATCTTGGTCAAATGCCAACTTTGTATAAAAAAATGGGAAAAGTTGTCTTTTGCCAAGATATTTCTCTCACCCAGCATGGGTATATGTAAAATGACACCCCAAAACACATTCCCCAACTTCTCCTGAATACGGCGATACCACATGTGTGACACTTTTTTGCAGCCTAGGTGGGCAAAGGGGCCCATATTCCAAAGAGCACCTTTAGGATTTCACAGGTCATTTACCTACTTACCACACATTAGGGCCCCTGGAAAATGCCAGGGCAGTATAACTACCCCACAAGTGACCCCATTTTGGAAAGAAGACACCCCAAGGTATTCCGTGAGGGGCATGGCGAGTTCCTAGAATTTTTTATTTTTTGTCACAAGTTAGTGGAAAATGCTTATTTTTTTTTTTATTTTTTTTTTCATACAAAGTCTCATATTCCACTAACTTGTGACAAAAAATAAAAAGTTCCATGAACTCACTATGCCCATCAGCGAATACCTTGGGGTCTCTTCTTTCCAAAATGGGGTCACTTGTGGGGTAGTTATACTGCCCTGGCATTCTAGGGGCCCAAATGTGTGGTAAGGAGTTTGAAATCAAATTCTGTAAAAAATGACCTGTGAAATCCGAAAGGTGCTCTTTTGAATATGGGCCCCTTTGCCCACCTAGGCTGCAAAAAAGTGTCACACATCTGGTATCTCCGTAATCGGGAGAAGTTGGGGAATGTGTTTTGGGGTGTCATTTTACATATACCCATGCTGGGTGAGAGAAATATCTTGGCAAAAGACAACTTTTCCCATTTTTTTTATACAAAGTTGGCATTTGACCAAGATATTTATCTCACCCAGCATGGGTATATGTAAAAAGACACCCCAAAACACATTCCTCAACTTCTCCTGAATACAGAGATACCAGATGTGTGACACTTTTTTGCAGCCTAGGTGGGCAAAGGGGCCCACATTCCAAAGAGCACCTTTCGGATTTCACAGGTCATTTACCTACTTACCACACATTTGGGCCCCTAGAATGCCAGGGCAGTATAACTACCCCACAAGTGACCCCATTTTGGAAAGAAGAGACCCCAAGGTATTCGCTGATGGGCATAGTGAGTTCATGGAAGTTTTTATTTTTTGTCACAAGTTTGTGGAATATGAGACTTTGTATGAAAAAAAAAATTAAAAAACAAATCATCATTTTCCACTAACTTGTGACAAAAAATAAAAAATTCTAGGAACTCGCCATGCCCCTCACGGAATACCTTGGGGTGTCTTCTTTCCAAAATGGGGTCACTTGTGGGGTAGTTATACTGCCCTGGTATTCTAGGGGCCCAAATGTGTGGTAAGGAGTTTGAAATCAAATTCAGGAAAAAATGAGGAGTGAAATCCGAAAGGTGCTCTTTGGAATATGGGCCCCTTTGCCCACCTAGGCTGCAAAAAAGTGTCACACATCTGGTATCCCCGTACTCAGGAGAAGTTGAGGAATGTGTTTTGGGGTGTCTTTTTACATATACCCATGCTGGGTGAGATAAATATCTTGGTCAAATGACAACTTTGTATAAAAAAATGGGAAAAGTTGTCTTTTGCCAAGATATTTCTCTCACCCAGCATGGGTATATATAAAATGACACCCCAAAACACATTCCCCACCTTCTCCTGAGTACGGAGATACCAGATGTGTGACACTTTTTTGCAGCCTAGGTGGGCAAAGGGGCCCATATTCCAAAGAGCACCTTTCGGATTTCACAGGTCATTTTTTACAGAATTTGATTTCAAACTCCTTACCACACATTTGGGCCCCTAGAATGCCAGGGCAGTATAACTACCCCACAAGTGACCCCATTTTGGAAAGAAGAGACCCCAAGGTATTCGCTGATGGGCATAGTGAGTTCATAAAACTTTTTATTTTTTGTCACAAGTTAGTGGAATATGAGACTTTGTAAGAAAAAAAAAAAAAAAAAAAAAATCATAATTTTCCGCTAACTTGTGACAAAAAATAAAAAGTTCTATGAACTCACTATGCCCATCAGCGAATACCTTAGGGTGTGTACTTTCAGAAATGGGGTCATTTGTGGGGTGTTTGTACTGTCTGGGCATTGTAGAACCTCAGGAAACATGACAGGTGCTCAGAAAGTCAGAGCTGCTTCAAAAAGCGGAAATTCACATTTTTGTACCATAGTTTGTAAACGCTATAACTTTTACCCAAACCATTTTTTTTTTACCCAAACATTTTTTTTTTATCAAAGACATGTAGAACTATAAATTTAGAGCAAAATTTCTATATGGATGTCGTTTTTTTTGCAAAATTTTACTACTGAAAGTGAAAAATGTCATTTTTTTGCAAAAAAATCGTTAAATTTCGATTAATAACAAAAAAAGTAAAAATGTCAGCAGCAATGAAATACCACCAAATGAAAGCTCTATTAGTGAGAAGAAAAGGAGGTAAAATTCATTTGGGTGGTAAGTTGCATGACCGAGCAATAAACGGTGAAAGTAGTGTAGGTCAGAAGTGTAAAAAGTGGCCTGGTCTTTCAGGGTGTTTAAGCACTGGGGGCTGAGGTGGTTAAAAGGGCAGTACTTTGAGGCCCAGGCATTATTTTATTGGCTCAAAAGGGAAGAAGAGATAGGAGGAGAAGAGATAGCACTCTAGAGTCCTTTCACAGTGCACACTTCTTCTTCAAAGCATCTGTTGGGAGATAGTTCAGACGCTGCCCACAGCACAGCTCCCTGCCCCCCTCCTTCTCCTCATGTCGTTGCATACACAGGGCTTCGAGTGACAGCAGAAAAGGGAGGGGGGGTGGCTCCTGTGATAAGAAGAAGATTGTGGCAGCTTGGGATTGACCAGTTGCTGTCCTGGAGATACGAGAACATGTAGGATACAATTCACACATTTCTAACACTAGAGATGTCATATCTCCCATGCACCTTAGATCACAAAAAATATTTTCCCAAACCTGAACATATACCTCATCATGTGGACAGTGACCTTGAGGAACAGTTCACTTTTATGACTGTAGGGGACACCTTGTTAAAGGAACCTATTGAAGTAGATGATATTAATAAGATTGTTATTATATCCATACCCCCTGTGGTTCCAGACGTACCATCTCTGCTGAATGAAAGAAAACCGGCACTCCCAAAAATCTTTGCTGGTGATAGATTTATTGGTCTCACAGGTGCCTTTTTCAAACAAGAAGTGAGCAGCAGCTTGTTTGAAAAAGGCACCTGTGAGTGCCGAAACGCCGCGCGTCATATGAGTGACCAATAAAGCTATCACCAGCAAAGATTTTTGGGAGTGCCGGTTTTCTTTCATTCTTCTGATTTTGGGATTACCTCCACACAAACCGAGCACCCCTCAACCAGTACGCTGTGCCGCCGGACTTCATTAAACAGTACCATCTCTGCTATCAGCTATATCTGCCTATGCAGAGTTTTTCTCTGTTATTGATTTGAAGAATGCATTTTTTTCTGTCCCAGTTGACAAGGAGACACGGCCACTTTTTGCCTTCACATTTATATTTCGCCAGTATACTTGGTGTAGAATGCCTCAGGGTTATGTAGACTCCCCAGTAGTCTACTCCATTGTCCTCCAAGTTACACTGCGCCCCCTTGGACTGCCCCTCATGGTTCTGTCCTTCTACAATATGTGGACGATCTCTTCATATGTAGTTCTACTCGGGAGGCCTGCCAGGCAGGCTGTGTTAGTTTACTACTGTGGTTATGTGAAAGCGGTCACAAAGTTTCTAGGAAGAAATTACAATGGTGTATGGAAAGTGTTGAGTATTTGGGCTTTGTTCTCAGTAAAGGTGGGAGGAAAATCAGCCATGATGGAATTACCTCCGTTCTGGGTCTGCCCCGCCCACAAACCAAGAAAGACATGTTGACCTTTCTTGGCATGATTAGTTACTGCCGCCAATGGATTGCTGATTGTTCCTACTATGATAATATTCTGAGACAAGCCACTAATACTGATATGCCTGACTTCATTAAATGGTCTGATGACATGTTACAAGCTTTTAGTCATTTGAAATGTGCAATGGTTTCAAGTCCTGGTTTGGGCCTACCCGACTATCGTGTGATGTTTCACTTATTTGCCAGGGACAATTGTACAACCATGGCAGGAGTCCTGGTGCAGGATCATGGAGGTAAATTCCGCCCTGTTGCTTTTTTCTCTAAAGTGGTTCCCGTACAGGTTCAGGGCATGCCTGCGTGTCTCAGGAGTTTGGCAGCCTGTGCTATGGTCGCTGAGATGGCCACGCCTATCACCCTAGGTCACCCACCACTCTGAATACCTCACACAATGTTCAGGCCCTATTGAAGAACATACATACGCAACATACAGTACAGACCAAAAGTTTGGACACACCTTCTCATTCAAAGAGTTTTCTTTATTTTCATGACTATGAAAATTGTAGATTCACACTGAAGGCATCAAAACTATGAATTAATACATGTGGAATTATTATCATAACAAACAAGTGTGAAACAACTGAAAATATGTAATATTCTAGGTTCTTCAAAGTAGCCACCTTTTGCTTTGATTACTGCTTTGCACACTCTTGGCATTCTCTTGATGAGCTTTAAGAGGTAGTCCCCTGAAATGTTTTTCACTTCACAGGTGTGCCCTGTCAGGTTTAATAAGTGGGATTTCTTGCCTTATAAATAGGGTTGGGACCATCAGTTGCGTTGAGGAGAAGTCAGGTGGATACACAGCTGATAGTCCTACTGAATAGACTGTTAGAATTTGTATTATGGCAAGAAAAAAGCAGCTAAGTAAAGAAAAACGAGTGGCCATCATTACTTTAAGAAATGAATGTCAGTCAGTCAGCCGAAAAATTGGGAAAACTTTGAAAGTAAGGGCTATTTGACCTTGAAGGAGAGTGATGGGGTGCTGCGCCAGATGACCTGGCCTCCACAGTCACAGGACCTGAACCCAATCGAGATGGTTTGGGGTGAGCTGGACCGCAGAGTGAAGGCAAAATGGACAACAAGTGCTAAGCATCTCTGGGTACTCCTTTAAGACTGTTGGAAGACCATTTCAGGGGACTACCTCTTGAAGCTCATCAAGAGAATGCCAAGAGTGTGCAAAGCAGTAATTAAAGCAAAAGGTGGCTACTTTGAAGAACCTAGAATATGACATATTTTCAGTTGTTTCACACTTGTTTGTTATGTATATAATTCCACATGTGTTAATTCATAGTTTTGATGCCTTCATAGTCATGAAAATAAAGAAAACTCTTTGAATGAGAAGGTGTGTCCAAACTTTTGGTCTGTACTGTATGTCAGCACAAAGACTGAGTAGATATGAAGTTTTGTTGCTATCTAATCCTCAACTTCATATCAAATACTCAGCAGCCACATTCGGTCCAATGGCTATACTGAATGCCCTACTTGGCTACAAGGAAGAGCAGGATGATTTGCCTCCTCCCCATGCATGTACTGAACTTATACATGAACATACCTCACCTAGGCCTGACTTACAGTCCACACCCATTGAAGGAGCACCTGATGTTTTTGTGGATGGATCTTGTTCCCGCCCTAATGACAACACTTATCATGCAGGATACGCTGTGGTTCAGCGCCCTGATGTTATACTGGAATCGAATCCTATACCTTTTCAGTCGGCCCAAGCTGCTGAACTGATTGCCCTCACTAGAGCTTGTTGTCTTTTTGAGGGGAATGATGTAAATGTTTACACCGATTCCAAGTATGCCTTTGGGTTGTACATGATCATGGGGTAATCTGGCAGAGGAGAGGCTTCATAGCTGCAGATGGGAGACAAACCTCACATTCCACCCTAGTACATGATCTCCTGGCCGCCATCCAATTACCAAGCAAAGTTGCTATTATCCATTGTAAGGCACATACTGGTCTACAAACGCACATAGCTAAAGGGAATGCCCTAGCTGATCAGGCAGCAAAAGAGGCTGCTAGTAGAACGGCAGCAACAGTTCAAATGCCTTCACTAGTTCCAGACATTACCCTTACTGACATTCTATTGCTCAGCCTCCAGGATTTGGCTACCAGTAGTGACAAAATGGAATGGCAGTCGGTAGGTGCAGTACAAGACCCTAATACGGGTCTTGTCTGCGAAGAGGGGAAGCCATGTATCCCAGTGGCAAGCGCCCCGATTTTAATTGCACAGTATCATGGTCTTGGCTATAGGGGAGCACAGGCAACCACTGACCTCATTCAGAGAGATTTTTTTATACCAGGTCTTAGATCAAAGGTACGATCTTATATTTCACAGTGTATTATATGTCTCAGAAATTAGGATGCAGCCTAATAAGTATACTGGTTACTCACCATTTAAGGTCCTAATGGGAAGACCCTTCCCCACCCCTTGGGGTCCAAAGGCCCCTGTGATAGAAAAAGGGGATCTAGAAGTAGTACAGGCAGAATATGTGAGGAAACTTGTAGAAACTTTAGATCAATTTGAACAAGATATTGCTCGTGCCTCTCCTTTCTCTCCACAGGAACCTACGTATCCTTTCCAACCAGGAGACGTGGTGATAGTCCAGCGCCTGGCAAAAGGACGAAAACAGACTGAGTTCCCGTTTGGACCACCCACCCGAGTGGTAGCAGTCACCAGAACAGCGATTCTCACAGAAGAGGCTCCAATCTGGATTCACGCTAGCAGAGTGAAAAGGGTCCCTGAGGCTTTTTCTCCCGTGACAGACAAAGATAAAGAGGGTGAAGCAGGTGTGAATTCCCTGAACAAAGAGGGGAACTCAGAAGAAGTTTCCCTGAAAAGTGCCTTGCCACAGGCTGAAAATGATGACCCCACAATATTCTGGGAGATTTGTTTGTCTGCTAATAATTATTAATCTTTGTGTTTTCTTTCCAGTCTGGCCTATTATTACATGTATTTATCACCCAGAGGAGATGAGTTTCTTCTGTGGTGCACCAAATAATCGGTCAGCAGTGGCGTAACTACCGGGGAAGCAGCTGCTTCGGGGCCCGGGCTGCCAAGGGGGCCCGGGGCTGTGTGTGACAGTTTATTTTCAAGTTAGTTAAATATCGATTCTTGTCTTCAGGGCCCCTTCACAGCAGCAGCGGCGGCGGCTATCCAGGCCCCCTCGCTAATGTGATCTAATCTTACTGTCTCCTAAAGGCTCCTGATGTGTCCAGGATTCAAACCCACAACCTCCAATGTATCAGAGGCAAAGCATTTACCCACACAGCCATAAAGGCTGAATTACAACTGATTGAAAAAATATGAGACTTCTACTGTTATAGCTGGCTAAGTGTACATCTATACACATGACAGCTGCCCCAACACACCCAGCTCTGCTATATCTCTATATATGAGCAGCTGTCATGTGTATAGATGTACACTTAGCCAGCTATAACAGTAGAAGTCTCATATTTTTTCAGTCAGCAGCAAGGCATCTCTTATGGTCTTGTGGTTAAGTGCTTTGCCTCTGATACAAAAGGTTGTGGGTTCGAATTCCAGCAGAAACTTTTCTGAAATACAAGCACTGACTCCATATATGGACATACAGGGCGGGACACAGGAAAAGGCTGCATCGCATCGCTGACATGGAGGTAAGTAGAAGTGTTTATTTATTTTTTTTTAATACCCGACTGTTACTGCCATGGGGGGAGCGGGAGGCACTTGATACTGGCACATGGGGGAGGGGGGTTGGCACCTGATACTGGCACCTGGGGGGGGTGGCACCTGATACTGGCACATGGGGGAGAGAGGCACCTGATACTGGCACATGGGGGGGGAGGGAGAGAGGCACTTGATACTGGCACCTGGGGGGGGGTTGTCACCTGATACTGGCACATGGGGGGGATAGGCACCTGATACTGGCACCTGGGGGGGAGGGGGGGTTGGCACCTGATACTGGCACATGGGGGAGAGAGGCACCTGATACTGGCACATGGGGGGGAGGGAGAGAGGCACTTGATACTGGCACTTTTTTTTGTGGGGGGGAAGATGGCACTATGATACTGGGACATGGGGGTAAGGAGAGAGGCACTTGATACTGGCACCTGGGGGGAGCGGGGGTTGGCACCTTATACTGGCACATGGGGGGGGAGATAGGCACCTGATACTGGCACCTGGGGGGGATGGGGGGGGGGTTGGCACCTGATACTGGCACATGGGGGGGAGAGAGGCACCTGATACTAGCACATGGGGGGGAAGTAGGGTTGGCATCTGATACTGGCACATGGGGGGGAGGGAGAGAGGCACTTGATACTGGCACTTTTTTTGTGTGGGGGGGAGATGGCACTATGATACTGGGACATGGGGGAGGAGAGAGGCACTTGATACTGGCATGTGGGGGGGGGGGGTTGGCACTTGATACTGGCACATGGGGGGGAAGAGAGAGGCACTTGATACTGGCATGTGGGGGGGGAGTTTGGCACTTGATACTGGCACATGGGTGGGTTTGGCACTATGATACTGGCACATGGGGGGAGAGGCACTTAATACTGGCACTTTTTTGGGGGGGAGATGGCACTATGATACTGGGACATGGGGGGGGGGAAGAGAGAGGCACTTGATACTGTCATGTGGGGGGGGGGGGGGTTGGCACTTGATACTGGCACATGAGTGGGCTTGGCACTATGATACTGGCACATGGGGGGGAGAGGCACTTGATACTGCAACTTTTTTTTTTGGGGGGGGGAGATGGCACTATGATACTGGGACATGGGGGGGGAAGAGAGAGGCACTTGATACTGGCACATGGGGGGGTTTGGCACTATGATACTGGCACATGGGGGGTGGGAAGGAGAGAGGCACTTGATACTGGCACATGGGGGGGTTTGGCACTATGATACTGGCACATGGGGGGTGGGAAGGAGAGAGGCACTTGATACTGGCACATTGGGGGGGAGGAGATGGCACTATGATACTGGGACATGTGGGGGGGAGGAGAGAGGCACTTGATACTGGCACATGATGGGGGGGCATCTATGGGGACACTTACTGGCACATTATTGGGGGCATTATGGGGGACACTAGGCCGGCAGCCTATCAGAGGCCGGACACTGAGGGGCATCTACCGGGGCACTATATATGGGGCATTTTATACTGGTACATTATGGGGGGCACTAGCAGGAAGGGGGGAGAGGAGCACTATGGGGGAATTTACTGGGGGCACTATATAGGGGTATTTTATACTGGCACATTATGGGGGCACTATGGGGACATTAGCTCAACTGGGGGCATTACAAGGGGGTATTTTTGCACTGTCACATTATAAGGAGAATTATTACTACTGGGGGGGCATTATAGTGGGCTTTATTACTCCCCCATGGTATGACCCCCTAGTAGCAGCACCAGCCTCTCCCTGCTCT
Organism: Bufo bufo; assembly: GCF_905171765.1. NCBI lineage: Eukaryota > Metazoa > Chordata > Amphibia > Anura > Bufonidae > Bufo > Bufo bufo. Next base: position 365,023,832 of record NC_053393.1, on the reverse strand, counting down.
GCTATCCCTCTGCCCCTTCTCCAAATCCTTATTATGAAATCTTTCTCATTAGGATAAAGCACAACATCTGCTCCGCCGAGCCTCCGGCCAAGTGTTGAAGTGGCGTCCGAGATCCCCAAGGGTCAAGTAACTAAGTTTTCATATGAAATATGTTTATGTTATACACATATAGCATCCACTGTGCCACACAATATACAGTATACCGCTACACTGTGCCACACAATATACAGTATACCACTACACTGTGCCAAAGGAGTGGGGTTTACACAGGAGGAGGGAGGTGCGAAGCGCGCTGGAGGGGCCCTTACAAATATTTGCTGTGGGGCCCAGTCACTTCTAGTTATGCCCCTGTCGGTCAGTATATAAAAGAGCTCAGGAGCAAGATTCCTTTGCTCCCGTCCCCTTTTATTCTGAACAGAATAGTACAGGGAGTGCAGAATTATTAGGCAAGTTGTATTTTTGAGGATTAATTTTATTATTGAACAACAACCATGTTCTCAATGAACCCAAAAAACTCATTAATTCTATTGCTCAGCCTCCAGGATTTGGCTACCAGTAGTGACAAAATGGAATGGCAGTCGGTAGGTGCAGTACAAGACCCTAATACGGGTCTTGTCTGCGAAGAGGGGAAGCCATGTATCCCAGTGGCAAGCGCCCCGATTTTAATTGCACAGTATCATGGTCTTGGCTATAGGGGAGCACAGGCAACCACTGACCTCATTCAGAGAGATTTTTTTATACCAGGTCTTAGATCAAAGGTACGATCTTATATTTCACAGTGTATTATATGTCTCAGAAATTAGGATGCAGCCTAATAAGTATACTGGTTACTCACCATTTAAGGTACACTGTGCCACACAATATACAGTATACCACTACACTGTGCCAAAGGAGTGGGGTTTACACAGGAGGAGGGAGGTGCGAAGCGCGCTGGAGGGGCCCTTACAAATATTTGCTGTGGGGCCCAGTCACTTCTAGTTATGCCCCTGTCGGTCAGTATATAAAAGAGCTCAGGAGCAAGATTCCTTTGCTCCCGTCCCCTTTTATTCTGAGCAGAATAGTACAGGGAGTGCAGAATTATTAGGCAAGTTGTATTTTTGAGGATTAATTTTATTATTGAACAACAACCATGTTCTCAATGAACCCAAAAAACTCATTAATATCAAAGTTGAATATTTTTGGAAGTAGTTTTTAGTTTGTTTTTAGTTTTAGCTATTTTAGGGTGATATCTGTGTGTGCAGGTGACTATTACTGTGCATAATTATTAGGCAACTTAACAAAAAACAAATATATACCCATTTCAATTATTTATTTTTACCAGTGAAACCAATATAACATCTCAACATTCACAAATATACATTTCTGACATTCAAAAACAAAACAAAAACAAATCAGTGACCAATATAGCCACCTTTATTTGCAAGGACACTCAAAAGCCTGCCATCCATGGATTCTGTCAGTGTTTTGATCTGTTCACCATCAACATTGCGTGCAGCAGCAACCACAGCCTCCCAGACACTGTTCAGAGAGGTGTACTGTTTTCCCTCCTTGTAAATCTCACATTTGATGATGGACCACAGGTTCTCAATGGGGTTCAGATCAGGTGAACAAGGAGGCCATGTCATTAGATTTTCTTCTTTTATACCCTTTCTTGCCAGCCACGCTGTGGAGTACTTGGACGCGTGTGATGGAGCATTGTCCTGCATGAAAATCATGTTTTTCTTGAAGGATGCAGACTTCTTCCTGTACCACTGCTTGAAGAAGGTGTCTTCCAGAAACTGGCAGTAGGACTGGGAGTTGAGCTTGACTCCATCCTCAACCCGAAAAAGCCCCACAAGCTCATCTTTGATGATACCAGCCCAAACCAGTACTCCACCTCCACCTTGCTGGCGTCTGAGTCGGACTGGAGCTCTCTGCCCTTTACCAATCCAGCCACGGGCCCATCCATCTGGCCCATCAAGACTCACTCTCATTTCATCAGTCCATAAAACCTTAGAAAAATCAGTCTTGAGATATTTCTTGGCCCAATCTTGACGTTTCAGCTTGTGTGTCTTGTTCAGTGGTGGTCGTCTTTCAGCCTTTCTTACCTTGGCCATGTCTCTGAGTATTGCACACCTTGTGCTTTTGGGCACTCCAGTGATGTTGCAGCTCTGAAATATGGCCAAACTGGTGGCAAGTGGCATCTTGGCAGCTGCACGCTTGACTTTTCTCAGTTCATGGGCAGTTATTTTGCGCCTTGGTTTTTCCACACGCTTCTTGCGACCCTGTTGACTATTTTGAATGAAACGCTTGATTGTTCGATGATCACGCTTCAGAAGCTTTGCAATTTTAAGAGTGCTGCATCCCTCTGCAAGATATCTCACTATTTTTGACTTTTCTGAGCCTGTCAAGTCCTTCTTTTGACCCATTTTGCCAAAGGAAAGGAAGTTGCCTAAAAATTATGCACACCTAATATAGGGTGTTGATGTCATTAGACCACACCCCTTCTCATTATAGAGATGCACATCACCAAATATGCTTAATTGGTAGTAGGCTTTCGAGCCTATACAGCTTGGAGTAAGACAACATGCATAAAGAGGATGATGTGGTCAAAATACTCATTTGCCTAATAATTCTGCACGCAGTGTATAGTCAGGATGGCAACTGCCCTAAATGTTAGTTCATTGTGCCTTAAAGACTTACAGAGCCCACAGGATCTTATACAAACATGTGTTATTGTTGTGCCTACACCCGATGAATCCCTCCTTGAAGTCTGGTCGATGGCTAACAATACACAATCTTTTATTCCTTTGTATGACTTCTGTGGGGAGTGTCAGAAATTAGGAAATAGTAGGGATAATATTAGAATAACTACTATTAACGTGACTGCAGCAGAAACTTGTTTTACCTTTTCCCAGGATATGACTTTATATTGTGAGACATAAAAGACATAAAAAGAGACATAAAAAGTGGATTACCTAAGAATAGTGTATATGATTATATTGACGACACCTGTAAAAAAAATAGTAGACTTGCTAGCTCCCTGGATAATTCCATGAGTTGTAATAAGACCATTGTGACTCCCAGTTTTATCTATAATACACTGCTCAAAAAAAATAAAGGGAACACAAAAATAACACATCCTAGATCTGAATTAATTAAATATTCTTCTGAAATACTTTGTTCTTTACATAGTTGAATGTGCTGACAACAAAATCACACAAAAATAAAAAAATGGAAATCAAATTTTTCAACCCATGGAGGTCTGGATTTGGAGTCACACTCAAAATTAAAGTGGAAAAACACACTACAGGCTGATCCAACTTTGATGTAATGTCCCTAAAACAAGTCAAAATGAGGCTCAGTAGTGTGTGTGGCCTCCACGTGCCTGTATGACCTCCCTACAACGCCTGTGCATGCTCCTGATGAGGTGGCGGACGATCTCCTGAGGGATCTCCTCCCAGACCTGGACTAAAGCATCTGCCAACTCCTGGACAGTCTGTGGTGCAACGTGACGTTGGTGGATAGAGCGAGACATGATGTCCCAGATGTGCTCAATTGAATTCAGGTCTGGGGAACGGGCGGGCCAGTCCATGGCATCAATGCCTTCGTCTTGCAGGAACTGCTGACACACTCCAGCCACATGAGGTCTAGCATTGTCTTGCATTAGGAGGAACCCAGGGCCAACCGCACCAGCATATGGTCTCACAAGGGGTCTGAGGATCTTATCTCGGTACCTAATGGCAGTCAGGCTACCTCTGGCGAGCACATGGAGGGCTGTGCGGCTCTCCAAAGAAATGCCACCCCACACCATTACTGACCCAATGCCAAACCGGTCATGCTGGAGGATGTTGCAGGCAGCAGAACGTTCTCCACGGCGTCTCAAGACCCTGTCACGTCTGTCACATGTGCTCAGTGTGAACCTGCTTTCATCTGTGAAGAGCACAGGGGCGCCAGTGGCGAATTTGCCAATCTTGGTGTTCTCTGGCAAATGCCAAACGTCCTGCACGGTGTTGGGCTGTAAGCACAACCCCCACCTGTGGACGTCGGGCCCTCATATAACCCTCATGGAGTCTGTTTCTGACCATTTGAGCAGACACATGCACATTTGTGGCTTGCTGGAGGTCATTTTGCAGGGCTCTGGCAGTGCTCCTCCTGTTCCTCCTTGCACAAAGGCGGAGGTAGTGGTCCTGCTGCTGGGTTGTTGCCCTCCTACGGCCTCCTCCACGTCTCCTGATGTACTGGCCTGTCTCCTGATACCGCCTCCATGCTCTGGACACTACGCTGACAGACACAGCAAACCTTCTTACCACAGCTCGCATTGATGTGCCATCCTGGATAAGCTGCACTACCTGAGCCACTTGTGTGGGTTGTAGACTCCGTCTCATGCTACCACTAGAGTGAAAGCACCACCAGCATTCAAAAGTGACCAAAACATCAGCCAGGAAGCATAGGAACTGAGAAGTGGTCTGTGGTCACCACCTGCAGAACCACTCCTTTATTGGGGGTGTCTTGCTAATTGCCTATAATTTCCACCTGTTGTCTATCCCATTTGCACAACAGCATGTGAAATTGATTGTCACTCAGTGTTGCTTCCTAAGTGGACAGTTTGATTTCACAGAAGTGTGATTGACTTGGAGTTACATTGTGTTGTTTAAGTGTTCCCTTTATTTTTTTGAGCAGTGTATAATGCTCCCTAAGGGATGGTTTTTGTCTTGTGGTAACAGAACCTACAATTACATTCCTGCTAATGTTGTTTGGAGGTCCCTGTGCGTTATCCAGGCTGACTTTGGCTCTTCCCAGTCAACCCCCTATCAGGAGAGCTTACAGATCAGTTACCAAGACTTTATCAGAAGACTGTGACTCTACTTTACCCCTTCTCAGCCGTACAGAATATACAAGTTTGGGCGCCTCTATATTAGGAGTGCCTGGACTGGCTATATATAATACTCGTACTATAAATTCTATTGCATGTGACTTAACTAAATCTCTGAATCATACCTCTATCGCCTTATCAGACATGCTTTTAGATATACAAGGCGTAAGAGGAGCAGTGCTAGAAACTAGATTTGCTGTAGATTATCTGTTACTGAAACATAATATAGGATGTCAAGATTTTAAAGGAATGTGTTGCTTTAATTTATCGGATCATTCCAGATCAATCCAGTCCCATATTCAAGCGTTACATGAAATTGCTAATAATATCAGGAAAGATGTTGATTCATCATCTTGGTGGGACTGGTTATTGAGCTGGCTGCCGGATTTTAGTTGGTTAAGAACAGTATTGATCAGTATTATAATTATAATTGCTTCCTTGATTGTCATATGTTGATGCAATGTATCCCTTCCCTCATACAGATGTTTTGTGTAATGTGTCCAAAACCCACAGACCCTGGACAATCATATGCTACTTACCTCTCTATGAGAGAAAGAAGATAAGTCATAGTCATGACTTAAGAGGGGATTGAAGGGTTAAATAGAATTAGCTGTATGATCTGTATGAAGGACAGGAGGTTGGGTGACATCATATTAAAGGGTGACTATATATACATTTACCTCCTGTCTGTATAAGGAACTGGTCCTAGTCCACATTATTGAGAGCTGCCTGTCTGTATAAGGAAATGTTCCTTGTCAGCATTATTATAATGAGAGCTGCAGCTATTCTTGTATGTATGCTTGAATGTATATAAAGCCCTGTATGGCAAGTGTAGTGTACGGGGACTGTAATTCCCGTCACTACAGAAGGGTCACTGGTGTGTTGTCGTCCCCCCTTATCTATGGGGAAGTTGGTATATGTCATCTTTATAAAATGTAATGTAATGTAATGCTATGTACTTCCCTGTTACTGTAAAATGTGCATGTACAGGCCTGCTAGGGGTGTCATTCCAGCTCTTAGTCACTAGAGGGAGCTAGGGAGCCCTAGTCTATATAAGGCCCAGTCAGGGAAAGGAAAGGGAGTTGGAGTTGTAGTTGGAGACTAGACAATGTCAGAGTCAAGTCCAGGCCTGAAGCCTGCAGACCAGGAGAGGGTATTGCAGTCCCTGTAACCGGGTTCCAGATACAAGAAGAAGGTTCCCCTCCTGAGTTCAGATATGCAGAAGCAGGAAAACCACAGTTAACCGGCCTGAGGGAGTTCAGAAGTTTCTAGAGCCTGAGAAAGCTGAGAGAGAGACAGAGCAAGCTCAGAGAAGCAAGAGGTACTCAAGACAACAGAGGAGGTACTTGATAAAGATAAAACCAAGGATATACGCCAGAGCTAGGATATTGGGCCTTGGAGAAGATTTTCTATGTTCCAGGATCAGTCAGGGATAGAGTGCAAGCCTCCTGTACTGCAAGTCCTGTGTTTAACACTCTGAAGTCACCTTGCTATACATATATTGCCTGCATCAACTGTATTGAAAATCAACTGTCTTCAAAGGAACTGCGTTTCCCTCTATATCCATGCATGATGACTACTAAAGTTTGAGTTCTGCTTTAACATCACGTGGTTCCTCAGTTATTCCTGCTATCAGCAAACGGCGTGCCACCGTTTAATTGGCACTGGCGTCACGAACATTTCTCATCATCACCTGCCCTTGCAGAGAGTCATCTGTCTCAGGTTAGTGCCACTATTGCACTACAACACCCAGGAACATTTCTACACCTAACTTGAGTACGCTGCACCTCTCTTTTGGCGTCACGAACAGGATACGCACGCTTTCTAGTGCAAGAAGCGTGAACTTTGTGCCTTATACAGTTGCCCTGTGACCAAAGTGACAAATTGCCTGTTTTATTGAAGTGAACTTTGTGGACTGAAAAACATACTAAAAGTGTCCCTAAAACCTCCAAAAAGCGCTGTGCAGTGTTGCGCTATCAAGAGGAAAGAAATCGCCACATCGGAGTGTGGTTTTGTGGACTTTTCATCATCCTGCTTGCTGTCAGTGAATAGACAGCGTTTCTACCAAAGATGGCCGCTGAGGCTACTGAAATAGCTGCTGCGTCATCTTCATCCCGAAAATGCGGGAAAACTTGGCGCCTTTTTGAGGAAATAGCGGGAAGGAGTTCAAGGTCAGGCGCCACTGCTTATCTGGACATTTGCATGTCTGCCAGCATGGACTCCGCCTTCCATATACTGGAATACCTGGGGGGCGGCCTCCCAGTGCAATGGGAGGATCTGGCTGGTCTTATTGGCGCCACCCTGTCGCTCTCCAGAGAAGGATCGAGCATGTTGGAGAGTGAGCACTGCCTTGCTGCAACGTCCGCGCCTGAAATACCGCAAATGGATGATGTTGGTGTAGAGCCTGAGGACGCTCCACCGGCCTACTCTCCGGGACCGGAGAAACCCGCCTGCCCACCACAGGAGAAAGAACCAGAGCCCTGCTATGGCTCTTGGAGAGACTTCTTTCAGCCCTCTTTCAAGTGGTCTTCGTTAATGGCAGAGATCCGGGAGGCCGCTATAAAGCGGAATACAAAGACTAAAATATATTATGAGGAACTGACCAAGACTATCCATGAACGACACACCAACACCCAACCCCGCCTGGAAAGGAGAAAGGGGTTGGTGGTGTCCTTTGACAAAACCCGTGGCTACGGGTTCATCCAAGATTATCTAACTGGCAGAGACTTATATGTTAACAGAAGATCTGTCAAAAGAGACTACCTCCCTTCCTATCAGCACAGCCTCCGCGAGGGAGAGGAAGTGGAGTTCACCCCTGCCGAGAGCCTGAGAGGCCCTTATGCAACTGCCGTGACCCGTCCCAAGCGAGAACCTGAGGACTGGGAGGCAGAAGAAGACTACTCTTGCTGCGAGAGGGAACCGGAACGCTCTCCAGAGCCGGCCCATCACGCCTTCCAGGAGCGGAGCTCCTTCATTGGGCCTAATGTCTTCTGGCAGCCAACCGTGTTGGAAAAATGGGTGAGTCCCTACCCTTCCCCCGAGCTGCCTCGCCGGGAGAAAACCATCCAGGACATGGAGAACTTAAAAGGACTTCGCGCTACCTTTGAGAACATCCGGAAGGGTAGGAGACCCGATGCGCCACCAGAAACTGCAGAGGCCGCGTCCGAGGTATCGTTGACTGAACCTGCACCGGCGGCGCCAGCAGAGGACAGCGATTCCGACACGGAGAGCATCGGTGACCAGATTGTCCGGCTGGAGGAGAAGTTGCGGGAGCTGCGCAAGATCGCGACCGCCAGGATCCGGACGCCGCCGAAGAAGGACGAGGTAAGGGTGCCTGTCACCACCCATAAACCACCGTCTGCTAATGTTGCTCCGTCAAGGCCCCAAGGAAGACCCATTATTCCTGTGAGTTGCTGCACGGAGCCCACCGGACCGTTTGCGGCGGCGGTACCAAGTTCACTACATCCCACAATCATCATGCCGGGACCGGTACGGTCCACAAGAGGGTTTACCCCTAGGCCCATGGGGCCAATACCTATTAGGTAGCTGCCCCCTGACAACGTTATGTGGGCACATCCTCCTGTAGAGGACTACTACAGGCCGTACTTGCCAGCAGAGCCGGGTAATTATGACATACCCCTGTGAATCAGCCTGCTAGGCCTTTGATTTATTTCACCAAAGAATGATGTTGTTAACTCATCCAGGACAGGAGTCCTATGTTTTCTGGTCTTTTGTTGCTGCTGCCAGTTTATCCACGGCTCAGTGGTAGGTGTTGACCCCTGAAGTATTAAAGTCAACAAAGCCAAGTTTGTTTCCAGGACCTCCTGCCTGCTTTTGCTATCCTACACCACGTTGTGCCTGTTCCGTTGTTGCACCTTTTACCCTTAACCCCCTTTTCAGGTTGATCAGGGGTATTACAGCACTTGTTTTAAATTATGCAATTTTATTGTGCAACTTGATACTAAGGAACCGTGCCCGGAGATAGACTCAAAAGAACCTGAGCCTCTGAGATTTTTGCTCTTTTAAAAGGAAATGTGCCCAGAGATGGACTCCACCGCATGAGAGCCTCTGTGTTTTATAGGAAAATAACCTGGGTACGGACTCATATTTGTTCTTTGAGCCTCCAAGAACTTTTATACTGTTTTACCGTTTTTTGCTGTTCTATTATGGACTTATTCATTGTCATGGACTATCCTGGTATTAATGTCACGCTGTGCCAGGTCAGCGCCCCAGTTCCATTCACTATCCCGAGAGAAGAGAACGACGCCCCTTGTCACCACCCTTCACCTTTGCCAATTGGACCTGATATGAATGTAAATGCAGATGAACTATCTATATGTATGCCTGCATGTGTCTTTTTCTATTTCAGGTGAAAATTCCAGTTGGGCGGGCCCTGATGGAGTACGAGGTCGTACTCAGCTTAAAGCAGTGGGGTATGTAGTGTACGGGGACTGTAATTCCCGTCACTACAGAAGGGTCACTGGTGTGTTGTCGTCCCCCCTTATCTATGGGGAAGTTGGTATATGTTGGTATATGTCATCTTTATAAAATGTAATGTAATGCTATGTACTTCCCTGTTACTGTAAAATGTGCATGTACAGGCCTGCTAGGGGTGTCATTCCAGCTCTTAGTCACTAGAGGGAGCTAGGGAGCCCTAGTCTATATAAGGCCCAGTCAGGGAAAGGAAAGGGAGTTGGAGTTGTAGTTGGAGACTAGACAATGTCAGAGTCAAGTCCAGGCCTGAAGCCTGCAGACCAGGAGAGGGTATTGCAGTCCCTGTAACCGGGTTCCAGATACAAGAAGAAGGTTCCCCTCCTGAGTTCAGATATGCAGAAGCAGGAAAACCACAGTTAACCGGCCTGAGGGAGTTCAGAAGTTTCTAGAGCCTGAGAAAGCTGAGAGAGAGACAGAGGCAAGCTCAGAGAAGCAAGAGGTACTCAAGACAACAGAGGAGGTACTTGATAAAGATAAAACCAAGGATATACGCCAGAGCTAGGGTATTGGGCCTTGGAGAAGATTTTCTATGTTCCAGGATCAGTCAGGGATAGAGTGCAAGCCTCCTGTACTGCAAGTCCTGTGTTTAACACTCTGAAGTCACCTTGCTATACATATATTGCCTGCATCAACTGTATTGAAAATCAACTGTCTTCAAAGGAACTGCGTTTCCCTCTATATCCATGCATGATGACTACTAAAGTTTGAGTTCTGCTTTAACATCACGTGGTTCCTCAGTTATTCCTGCTATCAGCAAACGGCGTGACACCGTTTAATTGGCACTGGCGTCACGAACATTTCTCATCATCACCTGCCCTTGCAGAGAGTCAGCTGTCTCAGGTTAGTGCCACTATTGCACTACAACACCCAGGAACATTTCTACACCTAACTTGAGTACGCTGCACAAGGAATAAATAGAACTGTTACTGACATCATACTGCATTTGTCACTGATAAGTTCTCCAGGCCTGTCTTCGGGGACAAAGGAAGGAATCAAGGTGCATTGAGAAGGAAATACACTTTCACCAATTAATGCGGTCAAACGCCTTTTCCGCGTCCAGTGTGACCAAGACCGTCTCAGAGCCTGTGTTCTCCACAAAGTCTACAATGTTCAGGACCCTTTTTGTGTTTCCAATAATCTGTCTCTGTTTTATAAAGCCTGACTGGTCGCTGTCTATCAGGGTGGGCAACAGAGGGGCCAACCTATTAGCTAAAGGTTTCGCTTAGATTTTTATGTCCGTATTTAATAACGAGATGGGTCTAAAATTCTGCGGGATCTCCGGGGGCTTCCCGGGCTTCGGAATCGTAACAATAACTGCAGATAGCATCTCCTCTGGAAAGGACCCTGATTGGAAGCCCTTTTGTAAGGCACCAAGCAGGTGGGGCAAAAGAAGATCCCGATATGTTTTATAATAGCAATTCGACAAACCATCCAGGCCTGGGGCCTTGTGGAGCGGAGCGGCGTCGATAATCTTTTGAAGTTCCTGGGGGGAGATAGGGGCGCTCAGGATGTCCTTTTGTTCTATATTGATAGAGGGAAGGCTTAGCCTTGCAAGGAATGTATTAATCTCGTCAATAGGGTCCGTTTGTGGGGCCGAAGGAGGGTTCAGATTATAGAGGGAGGAATAACATTCTTTAAAGGACTCCGCAATACCTTGTGGGTCTAGAATTTTCGCATTGTTCCGCGGGGATAGGATATAGGGAATCCTAGCTTTAGTTATTTGGTTTTTTAGACGCTGTGCCAGTAGCTTTCCTACTTTATTATTTTGGGAGTAGTATTTAGCTTTAACTTTTTGTAAATTTTTCTCATACTTGTACAGTAGACAGTCCTTGAGCTGGAGTCTAAGATCTTTTAATTGATCTGAGTATTGAGGGTTGGACTTATTCTTAGACTCTAAAACTGCTATAGAGGATAGCAAATCAGAGATCTTTTTATCTCTATCGTTTAGTTTAATAAATATTCCCCGTATAAAGGCCTTGTGCGCGGCCCGCATATAATTTTTTTTTGAGGGTCAGCTCACCAGCAGGCCTTCACCTACAATCTTTTACAGGGTCAACTCACCTGAAGGCCCTTGCATATAATGTTTTAGAGGGTCAGCTCACCAACAGGCCCTTACCTAGAATCTATTACAGGGTCAGCTCACCAGCAGGCCCGCACCTAAAATATTTTACAGGGTCAGCTCACCTGCAGGCCCACACCTCAAATCTTTTACAGGATCAGCTTACCAGCAGGCCCTTGCATATAATTTTTTACAGGGTCAGCTCACCAGCAGGCCCTCGCATATAATTTTTTACAGGATCAGCTCACCAGCAGGAACTCACCTACAATCTATTACAGGGTCAGCTTACCAGTAGGCCCGCACCTACAATCTTTTACAGGGTCAGATCACAAGCAGGCCCGCACCTGAAATCTTTTACAGGGTCAGCTCACCAGCAGGCCCTTGCATATAATTTTTTAGAGGGTCAGCTCACCAGCAGGCCCTCACCTACAATGTTTTACAGAGTCAGCTCACCAGCAGGCCCTCGCATATAATTTTTTACAGGATCAGCTCACCAGCAGGCCCTCACCTACAATCTATTACAGGGTCAGCTTACCAGTAGGCCCGCACCTACAATCTTTTACAGGGTCAGATCACAAGCAGGCCCGCACCTCAAATCTTTTACAGGGTCAGCTCACCAGCAGGCCCTGCATATAATTTTTTAGAGGGTCAGCTCACCAGCAGGCCCTCACCTACAATGTTTTACAGAGTCAGCTCACCTGAAGGCCCTCGCATATAATTTTTTAGAGGGTCAGCTCACCAGCAGGCCCTCACCCACAATGTTTTGCAGGGTCAGCTCACTAGCAGGCCCTGGCATATAATTTTTTAGAGGGTCAGCTCACCAGCAGGCCCTCGCATATAATTTTTTAGAGGGTCAGCTCACCAGCAGGCCTTCACCTACAATCTTTTACAGGGTCAACTCACCTGAAGGCCCTCGCCTGCAGACCCTCACCTACAACCTTTTAGAGGGTCAGCTCACTAGCAGGCCCTCACCTACAATCTTTTAGAGGGTTAGCTCACCTGCAGGCTCGCACCTAAAATCTTTTACAGGATCAGCTCACCAGCAGGCCCGCACCTAAAGTCTTTTACAGGGTCAGCTCACCAGCAGGCCCGCACCTAAAATCTTTTACAGGGTCAGCTCACCTGCAGGCCCGCACCTAAAATATTTTACAGGGTCAGCTCATCTGCAGGCCCGCACCTAAAATCTTTTTAGGATCAGCTCACATGCAGGCCCTCACCTAATTATACCTAATAGGTAATTTGCGCGCATGCTGCCTTGCTTGGATGTGGTAGCCGTAGCCGTTTCTCAGGCTCTCTCTCCGGAATCAAACCCTGATTCCCTGTTACCTGTGGTCACCATGGTTTACGCTGAAAATAACATCGAAAGTTGATAGGTCAGCCATCCAAATGGATCGTCACCGTCACGGGGACGTGCGATTGGCCCCAGGTTATCTAGAGTCACCAAAGCGGCAGCAGGCCCCCACCCATAATGTTTTAGATGGTCAGATCAGCAGGCCCTTGCTCCAAAAGGATCACCAGCAGGCCATCAATCATAATTTTTCAAAGGGTGTATTGGAGTGCCGGTTCCTTGTAATGCATCCAGATATCCTTCCCATGCTGTTCCCGAACCATTTCGGTGGTGTTTCCATCAATTTCTGACCTTTTCCTGTGAACCAGGCACCCTCCCTTCTTTAGAGCAGAGGGTGCCTGGTTTAATGCTCGGGTTCTCCCATTGACTTCCATTATACTTTGGTGCTCGATCAACACTAGTTCTAAAGCATTTTTTGGCTTACACTCACCAGTAATCACTTTTCCATGAGCCCATGACAGCACCCTTGAGAGACCGCCTCCATCCAGGACAGGAAACAGGAACTTTCGTGGAGAGCTCTTAAGGAGGAGCATGGCCCCAAGACCACCAGTTAACCGCAAGAACTTGTCCTAGAACACACTCTTACAGAAAAGATATCTTCATTTTTATTTTTATTTTTTTATATATATCTATATATATATATATATATATAAATATACATATATATGTATATATCTAGTGGTTTTTTTTTCTCCCCATAAATGTAGAAAGACAAAATAAATATTATATCTATATAGGGTGGGAATAAATCCTGGGTGCTGTCATGGGCTCATGGAACAGTGATTACCGGTAAGTGTAATCTTAAATTTGCCTTACGCCGATGACAGCACCCTTGAGAGACTACTAGAATAGAAATTATTTTTTAGGGGGGGACTAACGCCTGGAGGACTTTTCGACCGAAAGCTAGTTGTTCCCTAGAGCCTAGGTCTAGTCTGTAACATAGTAACATAGTAACATAGTACATAAGGCCGAAAAAAGACATTTGTCCATCCAGTTCGGCCTGTTATCCTGCAAGTTGATCCAGAGGAAGGCAAAAAACCCTGTGAGGTAGAAGCCAATTTTCTCCACTTTAGGGGAATAAAAAATTTCTTCCCGACTCCAATCAGAATAACTCTCTGGATCAACGACCCCTCTCTAGTAGCTATAGCCTGTAATATTATTACGCTCTAGAAACACATCCAGGCCCCTCTTGAATTCCTTTATTGTACTCACCATCACCACCTCCTCAGGCAGAGAGTTCCATAGTCTCACTGCTCTTACCGTAAAGAATCCTCTTCTATGTTTGTGTACAAACCTTCTTTCCTCCAGACGCAGAGGATGTCCCCTCGTCACAGTCACAGTCCTGGGGATAAATAGCTGATGGGATAGATCTCTGTACTGACCCCTGATATATTTATACATATTAATTAGATCTCCCCTCAGTCGTCTTTTTTCTAAAGTGAATAACCCTAATTTTGATAATCTTTCAGGGTACTGTAGTTGCCCCATTCCAGTTATTACTTTAGTTGCCCTCCTCTGAACCCTCTCTAGCTCTGCTATGTCTGCCTTGTTTACAGGAGCCCAGAACTGTACACAGTACTCCATGTGTGGTCTGACTAGCGATTTGTAAAGTGGTAGGACTATGTTCATATCACGGGAATCTATGCCCCTTTTGATGCAACCCATTATCTTGTTGGCCTTGGCAGCAGCTGCCTGACACTGGTTTTTGCTGTTTAGTTTGCTGTTTATTAAAATTCCTAGATCCTTTTCCATGTCAGTGTTACCGAGTGTTTTACCATTTAGTATGTACGGGTGACTTGCATTTTTCCTTCCCATGTGCATAACCTTACATTTATCAGTGTTAAACCTCATCTGCCACTTATCTGCCCAAGCCTCCAATCTATCCAGATCCCTCTGTAGTAGTATACTGTCCTCTTCAGTGTAAATTACTTTACACAGTTTAGTGTCATCTGCGAAAATTGATACTTTACTATGCAAGCCTTCTACAAGATCATTAATAAATATATTGAAGAGAATAGGGCCCAATACTGACCCCTGAGGTACCCCACTAGTGACAGTGACCCAATCTGAATGTGTACCGTTAATAACCACCCTCTGTTTTCTATCACTCAGCCAGTTACTTACCCACATACAGATGTTTTCTCCCAGTCCGAGCATTCTCATTTTATATACTAACCTTTTATGCGGTACAGTGTCAAATGCTTTGGAGAAGTCCAGATATACGACATCCATTGATTCGCCGCTGTCAAGTCTAGAACTTACCTCCTCATAGAAACTGATTAAATTAGTTTGACATGACCGATCCCTCACGAAGCCATGCTGATATGGCGTTATTTGCTTATTTCCGTTGAGATGCTCTAATATAGCATCTCTCAGAAAACCTTCAAACAGTTTACCCACAACAGATGTTAAACTTACCGGCCTATAGTTTCCAGGCTCTGTTTTTGGCCCCTTTTTGAATATTGGCACCACATATGCCACGCGCCAATCCTGTGGGACATTCCCTGTCAGTATAGAGTCTGCAAATATCAGAAATAAGGGTCTGGCTATGACATTACTTAATTCCTTTAGGATACGGGGGTGTATGCCATCCGGTCCTGGCGATTTGTCTATTTTAGTCTTTTTAAGCCGCTGATGTACTTCTTCCTGGGTCAGACAGGACACTTTTAATGGGGAATTTATTTTTGCATTCTGCATGTCATCTGACAATTTATTTTCCTCAGTGAATACATTGGAGAAAAAAATATTTAACAGCTTTGCTTTCTCCTCGTCGCTCTCTGCGACTCCCCCCTCATTACTCTTTAAAGGGCCAACACCTTCAGCTTTATACTTTTTAACATTTATATAATTGAAGAACATTTTAGGGTTAGTTTTACTCTCTTTGGCAATTAATCTCTCGGTCTCTAGTTTGGCCGCTTTAATTTGTTTTTTACATGTTCTATTTTTTTCCTTATAGTTTTTCAGTGCTTCCGTGCAACCCTCCTGTTTTAGTGTTTTATATGCTTTCTTTTTGTCATTTATTGCTTTCTTTACAGTTCTATTTATCCACATTGGTTTCTTTTTGTTCCTTAACCTTTTATTACCATACGGTATGTACCTCTGACAGTGAGTTTTTAGGATGTTTTTAAAGATATCCCATTTTGTGTCTGTATTTGTGAGGACTTTGTCCCAGTTAGTTTGGCCTATGGCCTCTCTTAGTTGGCTAAATTTAGCTTTTTTGAAGTTTGGTATTTTTGTTCCTCCCTGTAGAAACGCTCTTTTGAATGATAATTGGAAGGTTATTACTTTATGGTCACTATTTCCCAGGTGTCCCCCGACCTGCACGTCTGTTGTTCTGTCAGGTCTATTGGTTAATACTAAGTCCAGTATGGCCGTCCCTCTAGTCGGGTCCTGAACCAGTTGGGAGAGGTAATTGTCTTTGGTTATAGCCACGAACCTGTTTCCCTTATGAGATATACAAGTTTCAGTTTCCCAGTCTATATCTGGGTAGTTGAAGTCCCCCATAATAACCACCTCATTATGATTTGCCGCCTCGTCTATCTCGTTTAGTAGTAGATTTTCTGTGGACTCTGGTATATTAGGTGGTTTATAGTAAACTCCTATTAGTAATTTATTGTTGTTTTTAGCTCCATGTATCTCTACCCATAGTGACTCCACATGTTCATGTCCCTCACTTATATCTTCTCGGACTGTGGGCTTTAGACAGGACTTTATATAAAGGCAGACCCCTCCCCCTCTCCGGTTTTGACGATCCTTTCTAAACAGACTGTAACCTTGTACATTAACTGCCCAGTCATAGCTATCATCCAGCCATGTCTCAGTTATTCCCACTATGTCATAGTCCTCCTCACACATCACTAATTCCAGTTCACCAGTTTTATTAGTCAGGCTTCTGGCATTAGTATACATACATTTGAGAGGTTTATGTATATTTTTTACCCTACACCTTTCCTTCTGAATTGTTCTAGTCCCTCCTTCCATTCCTCCCCCATTCTTATTACCTTGCCCCCGGTCTCTATCTGCACTATCTTCCCCTCCTATAACGTAATTACCCTCCCCCCCAGTCCCTAGTTTAAACACTCCTCCAACCTTTTAGCCATCTTTCTCCCCAGCACAGCTGCCCCTTCCCCATTGAGGTGCAGCCCGTCCCTACGATAGAGCCTGTTGCCGATAGAAAAATCGGCCCAGTTCTCCAGGAACCCAAACCCCTCCATCCTACACCAGTTCTTGAGCCACTTGTTAATCTCCCTAATCTCCCATTGCCTTTCTTGTGTGGCTCGTGGTACAGGCAGTATTTCGGAAAATACTACCTTTGAGGTCCTTGCCCTCAGCTTTTGACCTAAATCCCTGAAATCATTTTTAAGGACTCTCCACCTACCTCTAACTTTGTCATTGGTTCCGATATGGACCATGACCGCTGGATCGTCTCCAGCCCCTCCCAGTAATCTGTCAACCCGATCCGCGATGTGTCGAACTCTAGCGCCAGGAAGACAGCACACTGTTCGGCGATCACGGTCTTTGTGACAGATTTCCCTATCTGTTCCCCTAATAATGGAGTCTCCCACTACCAGCACCTGTCTGGCCTGCCCTGCTCTCCTGGTTCCCTGCTTACTGGAGCTGACATTCCCCTGACTGGCAGAGGAAGTGTCTGGCTGCAGCAGTGCCGTCCCCGGACTGACATCCCCCTCATCTGCCAAACGTGCAAACTTGTTGGGGTGTGTCAGATCAGGGCTAGCCTCCCTGGCACTCTTCCCTCTACCCCGCTTTCTAACTTTTACCCAGCTAGCTACCTCACTTTCCTCAGCCTCCTCTCTGTCACCCTCCCCCTCATCTACCCCAAAGAGTGCTTGCTCGGTGAGAAGCAAACTCTTTTGCAAATTATCAATGCCTCTCAGTGTTGCAACTTGCCCATTTAGAGACTCGATCTGCGATTCCAAACGGGTAATTTGCTCACATCTAGAACAAAGATATACACCCTTGAACTCCTGTTCCAGGACTGCATACATCATGCAAGATGTGCACTGGACTGCGTTGTAAATTGTGCAACACATACTAAATGGGGATTACAACAGTAAAAAAGTAAAACAGTATAAATGATTTAGATTTAGACCCTGTCTGCTGTAGTTGAAGGACCACGTAAAATTAAGCCAACAACACACAAGGAAATTATATCCAACCTTAGTTTCCAAAATCCTTTTCTTAAACTCCTTATTTTTTAACTCCACTTAATAAGAAGCCACTTAGTAGAGCAAGCCTCAGAAAGAGCAGGCTCTGAAGAGTATAAGTGGCTCAATTTATAGCACCTGGTTGCCCCAGGCACTCGCCTTAATTAAGCAGAGAAAAAAAAATAAATAAAAAGATTTTAAATGCAAGTACAAAAATACAAACACTTAACTTTCAATGATCTCTGCTGCAATCCACACTCAGCCACCTGCAATCACTCCCACAAAACCACACACAGCTCTAGAACTCCTTATTTTTTAACTCCACTTAATAAGAAGCCACTTAGTAGAGCAAGCCTCAGAAAGAGCAGGCTCTGAAGAGTATAAGTGGCTCAATTTATAGCACCTGGTTGCCCCAGGCACTCGCCTTAATTAAGCAGAGAAAAAAAAATAAATAAAAAGATTTTAA
The DNA here is from genome assembly GCF_905171765.1 of Bufo bufo. Lineage (NCBI taxonomy): Eukaryota > Metazoa > Chordata > Amphibia > Anura > Bufonidae > Bufo > Bufo bufo. Next base: position 365,005,445 of record NC_053393.1, on the reverse strand, counting down.
ATGCAAGTACAAAAATACAAACACTTAACTTTCAATGATCTCTGCTGCAATCCACACTCAGCCACCTGCAATCACTCCCACAAAACCACACACAGCTCTAGAACTCCTTATTTTTTAACTCCACTTAATAAGAAGCCACTTAGTAGAGCAAGCCTCAGAAAGAGCAGCGTAGTGACGAAAGAAGGTACAAGGCGACTGCCATGTGGCTGCTCTACAAATCTGTTCTAAGGTAGCATCAGCCCTTTCTGCCCAAGAGGTGGAAACTGATCTAGTGGAATGAGCACCAAAACCTTTTGGGGGAGTCTTTCTGGCTGAAGAGTAGGCCAAAGTAATGGCGCTCACAATCCATCTGGAAAGAGATTTAGTAGAGGCTGCGAGACCCCTATTTTCTTCCACTAAATTAAATGAAAAGCTTAGAGGTTTTCCTCTATTGACTTGTAATGTCCAAATAATGGGATAGACATCTTTTTACATCCAAGCAATGGAGCTTCTTCTCCTTTTCATTGCTTGGATTTTGGCACAGGGAAGGAAGGATAATGTCCTGTGTTCTATGTAACATAGAAACCACTTTCGGTAGAAAGGAAGGGTCTGGCTTAATGAGCACCCTGTCATCTAAGATGTTAGTATAAGGTGGGGAAATAGAAAATGCTGAAATTTCACCGACCCTCCTGGCTGAGGTGATTGCCACGAGGAAGGCAGTTTTGAAGGAAAGGAGTCTTATGGGCAAGTCTTGTAATGGTTCAAAGGGAGGCTCCATGAGGCTAGTGAGGGCTAAGTTGAGGTCCCAGGGGGGAACTGAAGGACCAAGTATCGGTCTAAGTCTGCTGATGGCTTTGAAAAATCTTCTAACCCAGGGGTGGTTAGCGATGGGGAAATCAAAAAAGACGCTTAGGGCAGATACCTGTACCTTCAGAGTACTCGGCCTCATATTCTTTTCATGACCGGCTTGCAGGAAATCTAAGATCTTACACATAGGCGGAGGGTTTAAAGGATTCACCGGATCTTTGGCAAACTTCTGGAAGGTGTTCCAAATTCTGAGGTAAATCGAGGAGGTGACCTCCTTTCTACAAGATAGGCCTCTACTTTCTAGGATTTCCCCCTCAAGAGCCATGCTGTTAGATGTAACTGCCTCACGTTCGGATGGATGACAGGTCCTTGAGACAGAAGATCTTGCCTCTCCAGGAGAATCCAAGGGTCTGCCAGGGATAGTTTCCTCAACCAGGTGAACCAGGTTCTTCGGGGCCAAAATGGAGCAATTAGGATCACTCTCGTTCGTTCTTGACTTTTGGAGGAACCTTAGAAGAAGTCTTAGCGGAGGAAAGGCGTAGAGGAGCTGGTTCGGCCAATGGAGGGAGAAGGCATCTATCCCCGATGGTGAATCTCTCGCCCTGAGGGAAAAGAAAAGACAACATTTTCTGTTCTCCCTGATAGCAAATAAGTCCAGATGTGGACGACCCCAGAGTTGAGTTATTTGATTGAAGACCATTTGATTTAGACACCATTCCCCCTGGTCTAGTGTGTTTCTGCTTAAGAAATCTGCTACCTTGTTTTCCGTGCCCTTTAGATGTACTGCCATAATGGACGGAACACAAGGAATTATAAAGGGAAAAAATGTCTGTGACCAACAGCATAAGATTTTCTGATTTGGTTCCTCCTTGTCTGTTCAGATAGGAGACAACTGTGGCGTTGTCCGAAAAAACTTTTATAGCCTTTCCCTGAACTAGAGGAAGAAATTCTTTTAAGGCGAGAAGAACCGCTCTCAGCTCTCTCATGTTTTGAGAGTCTAGACTCTCTTCTTCCTTCCAAACGCCTTGCCGCAGGTACCCCTGGCAACAGGCCCCCCAGCCGAAATGACTTGCGTCGGTGGTAAGGGTTACAAAATTCTGTTGGTTCCAAGGGAGCCCCTGGGACAGATTTACAGGATTCAGCCACCAGCAAAAAGATTGAATCACCTGAGGGGTGAGTGTGAGAGGTGTATCTAGCGGGCAGAGGGCACCCTGCCATTCCTTCAGAATTAGCCACTGGAGGGGTCTGGAGTGAAGCTGGATCCAACTGACCACTGGTATAGTGGAAGTCATTCTGCCCAACACTGCCATTGCCTGCCTGATAGTAGTTTTTTTTTGTAGATATCAGAGACTGAACTCCCTGTGTTAATTTCTGAATCTTGTCTTGGGGAAGGATACAGAGTAAATTCTGCGAGTTCAGGATCATTCCTAGAAAGACACATTCTTGTCAAAAACCTTCTTTTATGATGCTCAAAATCCAGGGGCTTGAGGAGATTTTCTCTGTGAAGGAAGTGAGTAAGTCTGCGCCCACAGGAGAGAAACCGTCATTGCTGATCGGGTTTAGAAGCTGAGGAAGATTGGGAACCGAACAAGAAACCCTTGCCTTTCCTATTCTTATTGTCTGCTCTGAAGTCTTTTCTCTGTCCTTTATAAAAATCCTTCTTGTTCTTACGAAAAAAACGCTGTTTCTTGGGGGGTCTGGAGACAGGGAACCCTTTTTTATTGTCTGAAGCTTTATCTAAAAGGTCGTCTAAAACGGAACCAAAAAGATAATCGCCCTGACAAGGAATTGCGCAAAGTTTATTTATTGACCCAGTGTCTCCCGACCACCCTTTGAGCCAAATAGCTCGCCTAGCTGAATTGGAGAGTGCGGGAGACCTAGCATTCAGTTTCAACGCATCAACTGAGGCGTCAGAAATTAAATCAACCGCTTTAAATATAGTGGGAAAGACGGCTAGTAATTGATCTCTGAGTCTTATTTTGAATGTGAGATTCTAATTCCTGTAGCCATAATTTTAAAGACCTAGCAGTGGATGTGGCGGCAATATTCGGCTTAAAGGCTTGAGCTGAGGTCTCCCAGACCTTTTTGAGGTAAACCTCCGCTCGCCTATCCATAGGGTCTTTAAGAGTGCCCAGGTCCTCAAACGGTAAGGCCGACTTCTTTGAAATTTTAGCTACAGGTGCATCCAGCTTAGGAGGCCTGTCCCAATTAACTGAGTCCGCCTCATCAAAAGGATACTTCCTTTTTACATTTTTAGGGACAAAAAATTTTTTATCAGGTTTTTTCCATTCTTTTTGTATCAAGAATTTTATATTTTCATTCACGGGAAAAACTCTGGATTTTCTCTGACCTAGGTCGCCAAACATAATATCCTGAACAGATTTCGGATCTCTGGATTCATCAACCTTCATGGTAGCACGGATTACTTTTAATACAGCATCCGGGAAAAAAAGTGGCCTGCTGGTGGATTCTTCGTCTTGCGACGAGTCTGAGCTATCTAGGATCTCCCCTGGCTCACTTTCTTCCGATGAATCTGAATCAGATGTTTTATTAGCCATGCCTGGTCTGCCCGAGACTACGGAAGGGAGGCTCTTTTTGAAAATTTTCAAGGAATCAGAAACCTCTGATTTCACCATATCCCTAATATTCTGAAGTAGGGATGGGGACTCTTCTTCCACTACTTTCTCAACACAACGTTGACATAACAATTTTGGCCAAGAGGGTGCAAGCTTCTTTTTACACACGGCACATTCCTTCCCTCTGGTTTTTGCGACCGCCTTTCTAGGCCCTTCTTTTATAGTCTAAAAATCAAGACAAAGGGAAAGAACGTTTAGCATGACTAAAAAAAGAAAAGGATGGGGAATGATCCCCCTTACCCCACCAGGAGTACCGGTCTGATCTCATGACCCTCCTGCTGTTCAGCGCGCTGGGCACTCTCATCCTCCATGGTACTGTAGGATAGAGTGTAGTCCAGAAGAAGATCCGGATTTTTATTAGGCTGGCTGGGCTGCTCCTGACTGCGCGCCTTTGTGGGAGAGAAATCCCTCGGTCGGGTCCTTGCTGGAGCTATCTGCGGCCTTTAGTAGGAATTTTATTTCCTACTTCCGGAATGCACGTTGCGTGCGTTCCAAACACCGGAAGTCACCGTGCGTACCTCCGGTTCTTGCCTGTCCCGCGAGACTTCAGCCCTCTCAGATGCCTAGTGGAAGAGGGAGGCCCCAGCCCGCCTGAACACTGTCAGGAAGCGCCGGCGTGCCGGTCGCACCTTCCAGTGCGGCCGGGACTGCAGTGTAGCGAGCACCCGACTTTTCTTTAGCGGCTCCTAGAGGAGACTTACGCCGGATCAGGTAACCCCTCTTCAGACCAAACCCAGGGGCCCTGCAGCCTAAACATTCTGCTCTCCACGGGACCGTCCTATGTCTAGGACAGGAAACAGGAACTGGTGGTCTTGGGGCCATGCTCCTCCTTAAGAGCTCTCCACGAAAGTTCCTGTTTCCTGTCCTGGATGGAGGCGGTCTCTCAAGGGTGCTATCATGGGCGTAAAGGAAAAAAGGGCTTTTTAGCCGTTGTGTGGTGAAGTGCTAAAATGACAGCCCTTTTTGTTGTGTATTTGTGGCAAAAGTAAAATATAAGAAGAACTGGTAGCAACAATAAAAGCCCTCCCTAACAGCAAAGTGCCGGGACCCGATGGGTTTCCCGCAGAGTTTTACAAGTCACTGGCACACGAGTTGTCGCCGATGCTATCCAACCTATTCAATACCATTATGAAAGGGGGGGGGTATACCGGCGTCAAGAAAAGTAGCATATATTAAAATACTCCCAAAGCCAGGGAAAGATTTGACTCACCCGGGTTCGTATAGACCGATATTGCTGATCAACCAAGACATTAAAATTTTGTCAAAGATCCTAGCTAATTGGTTGACACTTTGTCTACCGAACCTGATAGGCTCCCACCAGGTGGGATTTATGCAAGGTTGATCAGCGGTAACTAACATTAGAAAGGTTTTGGCGGTGTTAGATAGAGGGGGTAGCAATATGGCTTTATTAGCAATTGACGCTGAGAAGGCCTTTGATAATGTTAGTTGGCAATGGCTAGATAGGGTGCTAGACACCGTAAATATCAAAGGTAACTTTCGCAATTATTTAGGGGCACTATATAAGCATCCTCAGGCGAGGGTATATATACCGGGCTTTTTGTCTCAAACAATTGTACTCAGCAAGGGCACAAGGCAAGGGTGCCCTTTGTCACCCTTACTCTTCAATCTAACATTGGAACCCCTGGCCCGGATGTTGATCAATTCCGATACCTTTAAGGGAATTAGGGTAGGGAAAAGGGAGTTAAAGGTGACCTGTTTTGCAGATGACATCCTGATGTATATGGATTCTCCGGATCTTTACTTAAATAAAGCTTTGGAGACATTGATTTTCTATGGGGGGTTTACGTGATACAAAATCAACGTAGCTAAGAGCCAGTTTTTACTTCTGGGACAGGGGTCATTTCGGGTTACCCAGAACCAATATAAGGTAGAGATTCGTAAGGACTTACTGACCTATCTGGGGATAAAAATAGGTTGCACACCGAAATCGGTATATACTGTACAATGAATTATCCTCCCCTTTTTTTTTAAATAGAGAGGGAACTGGGAAAATGGAAGGATTTTCCTTTGTCGTTGTGGGGGAGGGCACACCTGCTAAAGATGGTCAGCTTCCCAAAGCTGTTGTACCCGTTACAAACGATCCCACTATTACTGAAGCACAAAGACATTTCATGTGTGCAGAAGGCTTTTAATGCCTTCCTGTGGAAATCGAAAAGGCCTCGTATAGCCTATGCAAAATTAACGATGTTGAGATGAGAGGGGGGATTGCAAATGCCAAACATTCGTCATTACAACTTAGCAGCTCTATTCCGCCATGCTAGGGACTGGATATGGGGGACGGGACATCACTCCGCGATACAGATAGAGCGAGAACTGGCCCTGCCGTGGAGTTTGAGTGCCTTATTGCGCACAAAACTGTGGGAAATTCCCACATCCACCAAACATTCCATCCTCTTGAAAGATACCATCATGGCATGGAAGGCTGTTAGGAAGATTTATGGACTTCCTTTTTATATATCGCCCCAGATGCCATATGGACGCTACCCTCTTTCCCTCAGGGTAGAGAAAACAGATTGTTCCAGTGGTGGAGGAGTAAAGGTGTAACTAGACTGCGAGATATATTGGATGTCTCTAGTCAGGGTTTGCTATCATGGGAACAGGTGAAGGAGAGATATCGCTTTTCTGGGAACAGATGAAGGACAGATATCACTTTTCGGATGCGCATTATCTCCCCTTTCACCAAATTAAGAGCAACTGTACGGCGCAGGTAGGGACTCTGGGGGATGCTGAAAGACTCACATGGTTCGTGGCCATTTTGGGCACGGAGGGTACCTTTCTTTCTTTATCGGAGCTATACCGTAAGATCCAGAATACACAGACTATAGGCTTGGTGAAGGGAGCTTTCAGAATATGGGAAAGGGAACTAAATGATCAGAACCTAGCCAAAAAAATGAGAGAAGGTCTCGATTTAGTTAGACGAGCTATGTATAATGAACAATGGAGAGAGACACAGCTAAGGATAATGCATAGGGCTACTTACGCCTTTAATTTATCATACCGTGATGCCCCAGCTCATTAGCTGAGGCACTGCCCTAAATGTGACCTTTCTAAGGCGGGCCTCTTACATGCTTTGTGGGATTGCCCGAGAGTATAACCTCTGTGGCAACGGGCGGTGGAAACCGTTAAAGAGATATGGGACGAAACTGTGGCACTAACACCACAGCAGTGTATCTTCCATTTTATACCAAAGAACCAAGAGGAGGAATTGGGGACGGTGGTATCGACGGGGGGGATACACATCCTACTTATGTCAGTCAAGAAGTCACTCCTACGGCGCTGGTTGCAAACGGAGGCACCGACTTGGCATGTTGGGCCACTGACTACAGAATAATAAACTAGGTCAGTCTCATGCCAATAATATATTCTCATGATATTTTACCAATGTGTAGTCTGAGACACTTTAAAGGAACACCCAACTCAAAAATAAGAAACATTAAGGCTAGTTTCACATCTCCGGAGCAATTCCAGCAGAACGTCTTGGCAGAGAACAGCCTGCTGGAATTCTCCAGATCTGGCACTGCCGGATGCAACCGAAATGCCCGCCGGGTACATTAACTATAATGGGGTCCAGAGTAGATCTGGCCGCTATCCAGCAGAAATTATACAAATCAGCCAGACAAAAACGACTGCATGCTACAGTTTGTGTTCCTGACGATCCCTGGCATTCTCTGCCAGAAATGGCTACCAGATTACAATGCGGAGATGTGAAACTAGCTCCTAGTGTGTTTTCTGTATAAGGTTTTTGATGCAGTTTATGAAGTCAAAGCCAAGAGTGGATCCAAAAAGAGGAAATTACTTTATACTTGTCCTCTTTGATCAGTTCCTGGATTTGGTTTCAAAAGCTGTATAAAAACAGAATGTGGAAATCCGTTCTAAAATCACTGACAAATGAATTGTCTAACACTGATTATCTTGTTACAATGGCACTGTCATGGAGTAGAGGCCAAATTGTGCCAGTCGGATAACTGGGTCACAGCTGTGTAGGGGAAAATTGTTCATAGTGCCTACGCTCACCTCTGTCCTCTGCTGAAAGCATCAACAATAGGCACGTGAGCATCACAACTTAACTAAGGAGCAATGGATGAAGCATGGTCTGACCAGTCACTTTTTGTTTTAAATCATGTAGATAGCTAGGTGCATGTGCATTCCTTACTTGGAGAAGAAATGGCCAGAAGATACACTATGGGATGAAGGCAACCTGGCAGAGGCAGTGTGATGCTCTGAGCAGTGTTCTGCTGGGAAACCTTGGGTCCTGGGAATTGTTTTTTAATAAAAATGTTGCTCCATTTGTCTGCTGCAGCCTGCATGCATTCTACAGGGGCTGCTCTTAAGGGGTTAATTCTTAGCCCATTACGATCATGTCATGGGGGTTGGCGATGGGATGTTACTAAAGTTTCATGATGAGGGCTGTGTGGTGTCTCTGTTCTTGGCCAGTCAATCACACCCCTCATCCCATGAGCTATAATGTGGGTTCAGCTTTTGTGCTTGTATTATCACTATGCTGTTTTGTTATAGCACTGGACCTTAAAGGGAACCTGTCATCGGGATTTTGTGTATAGAGCTGAGGACATGGGTTGCTAGATGGCCGCTAGCACATCCGAAATACCCAGTTCCCATAGCTCTGTGTGCTTTTATTGTGTAAAAAAAACGATTTGATACATATGCAAATTAACCTGAGATGAGTCCTGTCCCTGACTCATCTCATGTACAGGACTCATCTCAGGTAATTTTGCATATGTATCAAATCGTTTTTTTTTTACACAATAAAAGCACACAGAGCTATGGGAACTGGGTATTGCGGATGTGCTAGTGGCCATCTAGCAACCCATGTCCTCAGCTCTATACACAAAATCCCAGGGACAGGTTCCTTTTAAGAAAAGACTTTCCAAAGTTAGTGTACAGGACGTCGCAATCAGTTTCAACTGTTGCACTTCTTGCCTATGGTAGCTTCAATAGCGCTTTGCCGAATTTGTATGTGATTTGCTACACCCCATAAATTTCTTATGTGAAAATTGCCTGTATTTCTCATGCAATTGCATGTTCTTGAGGGTCAATGGGAAAGATTCATGAAAACTGTCTAACATAAGAACACTCTACCAACTACCAATGGACTATCAACCATGGCACAGTCTTCATTTTATAATCTTTTTTATTGGACAGTTTTTATGAATCTTGTCCAATGTATTCTTATGGGTTACAACTATGGGAGCTGTCATGCTGCAAAATCTCTTCATGAAGCCCTAGTCTTGGTGAAAATGCTGACTGTCACCTCTAGTTCATTAAGTACACAGAGAAACAAGCCTTACTATAAGAAGAATAGTTCCTTTATTTTCCTTCTTCTTTGATATATGGCACAATCAAGCTTATAAAATGGAGTGCTCGTCATATTTAGGCAGCTGAGTTGTCAGTATTTGCTTTTTTATGGAGTGCTGTATTTGCCAAAGAAAAGAATGTTCTTAGTGTCGTTGTGCCGAATGAAGAAGAGAAACGGGTGATCTGCATTGAATTCCTCTTCAGGGGTACATTCATACGTTACAATGGCATACGTGGCAGCCGCAGCCTCTGTGCCTTCTTCATTTACCTCCACAAAAGACTTGTGAATGACTTCAGATAAGAATAGATTTGGAGATCCTGATATGCCGGATAGATCTGCACGAGCTGCATCAAAAATATCCACCATTCCCAGAGCAGATAATGTTGATTTCAGCTTGTAATTTTCTTCCAATTTGAATTTTGGCAGATGCACACGTACATCAATTGGATACATGTGTTGTGTCCATTCCTGAAGTTTTTCTAAGGTAATTTCCTTTTCAAGCTGCAACAAAATTTACATATAGTGTTTAAATCCTAATTTTATTAAGCTGAGCAATGTTCACACAGGCTCATTTCAATTCCCCCTAAAAATATTCCAATTATAAGTATGTATGTACATGGAGGAGATGGAATGAGATAGTTGTTGGCTTACCGAGCATTCGACCTACAGATATTAAAGGTGTATGAGCCCCTTACTGATAATGAGATGACTTCACTGAGTCTGCCCAGTCTACACAGCAAAGTATGCTGCAGAAAATAATTAATATCTGCCTATAATGTGTGGGCTCTGGTGGCTATTGGGAAGACTACAATATTCCAGGCATAGCCATATGAAAAAAGAAAAAAAAACATTTATATAACAAAAGCAGTCTAAATAATGGCAAAAAGCAATATTTTGTTACATTATCATGAAATTAACATACCTTTTGTAAACCAGTTGTTTTGTCTTCGATATTGTCTGGTAATAGGATAATCATGCTAAGTTCATTTCCCACATATGGGAGCTCGAGGATTCGACAACGAAGTTCCGGGATGTAGTTGAAAGGCAGCTTTTTCTTCTGATACATCATTTTAACAGGTTTTTGTTCATTCTGGACATAAGAAAAATGTATTTATGTTATATTATGTTCAATTTAATCTAACTCTCATCTTAATCTTAAAGGGAACCTGTCATCAACTTTATGCTGACCTCACTGAGGGCAGCATAAATTAGTGACAGAAATGCAGATCTCAGCGGTGTGTCAATCATGAGCTAAAAGTAAGTGGTTGCTGAGAACCAGCATCATAATCATTGCAGCACAGGCCTTGAAAAGAGTCAAATCTACTTGAGAAGAGTCATGGTTATTCATAATCTCCTGCGATCTCACCCATCTGCTGATGATCGGCAGTTCTCTCCTAGAGAGAAAGGGAGAAAACTAGGTAGAAGACTGTCAGTCATCAGCAGGTAGGCAGGGATAGCAGGAATTTATGAATAACCAGGACTCTTCTCAGGTGGCCGGGACTCTTTTCCAGGCCCAGTCTGCAATGATTGGGATGTTGGTTCTAGTTAACCACTTACTTTTAACTTATAAATGACAGACCGCTGAAATCAACTCACCTGTCACTACTTTATTCTGCCGTTAGTATGGGCAGCATAAAGTTGATGACAGGTTCCCTTTAGGGCTGTATTACACTGACTGATATTTGGGACAATAATAGGGTCTCAATACCGGAAAAAAACCAGAACAGAATGCTCCAAAATGCATTCTGTTCCGTTCTCATACCAGAGAGCATGCTGCGGTTTGCTTTCCGTCCTGGGATACGGAGCAAGACGCAATCTCTGACACAATCTGACAACAAAAAACGGATCCGTCCCCCATTGTCTTTCAATGGAATTCATGATCTGTCTTGGGAATGTTTTGCTGAACACTGCCGGATCCAGCAAAAATGCTAGTGTGAATGTAGCCTAATACTGCCATCAATTGCCCGATGAATGAGCAAACGTTCCTACTTTGGGCAATTCTGATTTTTAAGCATACTTAAAAATCATTGTTTGCCGGCGGCAGATCGTGCTGTGTAATAGTGATCTGCAGCCGCCAAACCACTAGACAATATGGAGACAAGCGATGGCATAGCAATCATTCCTCCCCATGCTGCGGAGGAGATCGCCGCATGTAATAGCAACGGTCTCCTCCGCTAGCTAGCAAGCGATTGCCGGGAGGGAACGCTTCCCTGCCTGTCTAATACAAGCTTTACTCTGAGATTGGAGTGCCAGCTGTGCAATATAGCTAGCATCCCCAAATAGTGGCACGGGCACAGCTTCTGAGCTGGAGCCATCACAGTGCCATAATAGTACATTGCTGAGGCCTAACTACCTGCTTCTAGTATTCCCTTTAAGTTGTATGCGCCCTGTTTAGACAGCAAAATCTGCCGCTGGCAAACGATGATTTAGGTGTCCGCACGAACAAGCATTTTGGCATTTCAGGTAAATGGCAGCACCTTTACACAAGCAGATTATTGCTAACCAGTGTTTGTACGAATGCTCGTTAGCGATAATCTGCCCAAGCATCGGGAAGTGTAAAGGGCCCTTTAATTGTACAGTAAAGGGCAACTCAGTCTATGTGCGGGACGGCTTCTCTGTTTGCTGTACTGGCACATGGCTTTTTATTTGCAGTATGGAGTTGGGCTCCAGTGCATCCACTGTCATGTAGTGTCCATCCATACAACCTCTTTCTCAATTTGGCCAGAACTTCCAGAACTGTAGGAAGAGGAAGAAATACATGCTTGTCACCCCCCCACCGCCACCAGATCAATATTGGAAGCACCCAGCATGTTAGAAAGCAAACTTGCTGTATTTCACCCTCTTCTGCTCTTTCTTTGCCTCCTTCCTGTGTGTTACTGCTTTATCCCCATCTTCCCATTACCTGGTGCTGTTTATTGTACCTGGAGCTGGAGCCCACTAGCTGTATCACTCCCTGTCTCCGTTACTATCATTACCTGCATTGGAATACATAGTTGTGTGTTGTCCCTTTAAATGGGTTGTACCATGTCAACAATGTATCTTCTGTCCACAGCATAACTGTCTAATCGGCAGTAGTCCAACTGATGGGACCCCCACCGACCACTAGAATTGGAGTCTGCGTTCCCCATTTGAATAAAATGTCAGACAAGCATGTGTGTTCGCCACTCCATTCAGCCCTGTGGAGCTTCCAGAGATAGCCAAGTGCTTGTATGCGTCTATCTCTGGCAGTCCCATAGAACAGAATGGAGTTTTGGACACACATGCGTGTCTGATGCTTCATTCAAACAAAGAACATGGGCCCCAGTGATCGGACCACCAGTGATCAGACATTTATCCCCTATCCTGTGCATAAGCTGTTGGTATGGAACAACCTTTTAACTGTTTCTGCCCCTCTCCCCTGTAGTCTGGTTGTTGGTCTGTGTCCCTCTCCCTCCTTGGAGTAAGTGAAGAATAAAGTGGTTTACTTTATATGGTAAGCAGAGTAACCGTTTTATCTTGTCTTATTTACTATGCTAGATTTGCCCTGTTAGGTTTCCATACCTTTGATGGAGCATTGCCCAGCTCCAAACCAACCCCACTCAGCAGCTGCCTAGGCTTACTAGTGACATAGTATTACAGCACAGTGGTTTAGGCTGCGTTCACACGGGCGAGATTTCCGCGCGGGTGCAATGCGGTAGGTGAACGCATTGCACCCGCACTGAATCTGGACCCATTCATTTCTATGGGGCTGTTCAGATGAGCGATGATTTTCACGCATCACTTATGCGTTGCGTGAAAATCGCAGCATGCTCTATATTCTGTGTTTTTCACGCAACGCAGGCCCCATAGAAGTGAATGGGGTTGCGTGAAAATCGCAAGCATCCGCAAGCAAGTGCGGATGCGGTGCGATTTTCACGCATGGTTGCTAGGTGACAGTCTATAAACTGTATTACTTTCCATTATAACATGGTTATAAGGGAAAATAATAGCATTCTGAATACAGAATGCATAGTACAATAGGGCTGGAGGGGTTTAAAAAAATAAACTCATTAACTCACCTTCTCCTCTTGATCTCGAAGTTCCCGGTCTCTTCTTTTCTTGAGTTGTGGGCTAAAGGACCTTTGAGTTGAGTTTACTGATGAGTTGTGGGCTAAAGGACCTTTGGTGACGTCAGATCACATGCTCCAATCACATGGTACATCACCACGGTGATGTACCATGTGATTGGAGCATGTGATCTGACGTCACCAAAGATCCTTTAGCCCACAACTCATCAGTAAACTCAACTCAAAGGTCCTTTAGCCCACAACTCAAGTAAAGAAGAGACCGGGAACTTCGAGATCAAGAGGAGAAGGTGAGTTAATGAGTTTATTTTTTTAAACCCCTCCAGCCCTATTGTACTATGCATTCTGTATTCAGAATGCTATTATTTTCCCTTATAACCATGTTATAAGGGAAAATAATACAATCTACACTACAACTAACCCAAACCTGAACTTCTGTAAAGAAGTTCGGGTCTGGGTACCAGTGTCGGTTTTTTATCACGCGCGTGCAAAAAACATTGCACCCGCGCGATAAAAACTGAACATCGGAACGCAATTGCAGTCAAAACTGACTGCAATTGCATTCTTACTCGCGCGGTTTTGCCGCAACACACCGGGACGCATCCGGACCTAATCCGGACACGCTCGTGTGAACCCAGCCTTAACGGGTTATGGTCCCTCTTCATGGACTGATTACTGGCAGAAAAGAACATTCCTTGCTGTCATTGGCCCATGTAAAAGGCCGGCAGACGTCTACCAGCAATAATGTAAATGAACAGCCATATGAACTATCCAATCATTCAGACAGCTGTTTTTTCAGCCAATTATCTGATCTACATGCTATATATTAGAAGAAAATTTAGACTGGCATACTAAATTGCCAGTCTAAATTTTCTTGTAATATTTGTCTGAGGGTGGCGCCTCTTTTAGACTGAGCATACGCCCATCTGCCTGAGGCTTCTGAGCTAAGTACAAATGTAGCTGGTTCCTTCACTGCCCTGATAATGTGGACTTGGATAAGTCCAAGAAGGCGGTGTATTAGTGATAGGGACCCGTCCGTGGAAGCCACCTTGACGCTTGGTGGATGGGCCCGACACAAGTTTGATCAAAATGTGCGCTAAGAGCTTCCATTGATCTCAATAGTAGGTATAGTACCACTTGATTTTAAAATGATCCCCATTTCTCAGTTTTACTGCTTATATGTGTGCGCATCCATTATTTTTTTATTAACTACATGCTATATAGTCAGTCGCAACTCATTACCTGCCCTTGTAAAAGGACCCTATAGATTATAAATTTGGCCTGAGTTAGCCTTTTACACATGTATTGTTTTAGGATAGAACCTCATCCAATGTACTTCCATTAGCAAATCCAAATTTATTGTATGAAATAAAATCCAAGTTCAGGCGTCATGGACAAACACCAATCTGATGTGTTTCAACGCTTTACCGAGTCTTAATCTATGATTAATGTATTTTCCAGGCATCTTCCAGAGTGTGGGGGAGCTGCATAGACTTTATCTGCTTATGTCTTTCAGATATCTTAAGGCCCTATTACACCTGCAGCGTTTGTATGAACGCTCATTAGCTATGATCTGGCAGTGTAATACTCCCGCCAATTACCCACTGAACGAGCAAACACTGGTTCATCGAATAAATGGAGTCTTACATAATGTTTAAAAATAATCATTTGCCGGCTGCAGATCGTGCCGTGTAATCAGCACTCCCCTGCTGGCAAACATTGATTCTGTATGGAGACAAGTGATGACATTAGTGATAACTTGTCCCCATACTGAGGAGGAGATCGCTGCATGTAATAGCAGCGGTCTCCTCTGCTACCGAGCAGGCGATTGCCGGGAAGGAATGCTTTCCTCCTGAGAATCGCCTGCAGAATCTCTAGGTGTAATAGGTCCCTAACAGACTCTACTTACATGCTACAGTCATTGTGATTTACAGACAAATTAGTATTCACATCAGATCAGTTTTCAGAAAGTTTTCAGATACAGTATCTGTACATGAAAAGATGCTCCACAGCCCTAAGGCCACTCTCACATGGTCAGTATTTGTAGGCCAAAACCAGGAGGAATCTTGTAGAGCGAAAGTATAATAGAAAGTTGTGTGTCTTTTCGGTGTTTTGACCCAGCCCTGGTTTAGGTCTACAAATAAGGGCACAAAATACTCACCAAACATTGACCATGTGAAAGTGGCCTAAGGGTGCCTTCACATGCTGCAGATTTTGTTGCAGAAATTTCTATTAAAATCACTTCCATTCATCTGATTTTCACAGGGCCATTATTGGGATAGCTTTGAACAAACCAGGACAAATGATCCAGATATTTACCTAATATACTAGTTGCATAAATTCTTTACTGCACAGTTCTGTTACTTCACCAGTAATACCCTCCTAGGTGGATGATCAAGACAGTTCTACTGATCAAACTTTTTTTTTTTTTAGTTCTACACATACAGAAAATGACTACATAGTTGTACTTGCAGGATTGTGCAGCATCTTGAGGATGTGTAAAAACTAAAATAAAAATATATACCCAAAGAAAAGATGTGCATTTTTTGGAACAAAATAGTTAAAGGGGTTGTCTCACTTTAGCAAATGGCATTTATCAGGTAAATAAAGTTAATACAAGCCACTTACTAATGTATTGTGATTATTCATATTGCTTCGTTTGCTGGCTGGATTCATGTTTCCATCACATTACTAGTTTCCATGGTTACGACCACCCTGCAGTCCATCAGCGGTGGTCATGCTTGCACACTATAGGAAAAAGCGCTGGCCTCTCTGGTGGAAACGAGCAGTGTATAATGCGATGGAAAAACGGATCCAGCCAGCAAACGAAGCAATATGGACAATGAAGTGACTGCTGAAGTGAGACAACCCTTTTAACTTATCAATAGAATAATTTTTTTTAACTTAATTTTGTTGTTGACATTTTAACAATTTATATGCAAAAAAAATAATTCATAGAATTCATTTAAAATGTTACCTTATTTAATCTAAATGGTACTTCCATGGTATGCTCAGGGTTAAATTTCTCAGCCCAGTCACCTTTAAAATATATGGCATTCACTACCACTAATTGGGTTGTTTCATCTACGGATCCCTGAGATAGTACTTCTGGAATTTTTCCTATAAAACACAGTAAATTGGGTAGTTAACAGAAAGCTATCCTATAATATCAAGACCTAGGCCTGTTTCACACGGTCAGTATTTGTAAGCCAAACAGGAGTGGAACCTACAGAGAAAAGGTATAATAGAAATATTTGTGCTTCTTCTGTGTGGTGGACCCACTCTTGGTTTGGCTTACAAATACTGATGCAAAATTACTGACCAAATACTGACCGTGTGAAAGAGGCCTCAAAAGGTGTTTTCTGGGTATATTAACTATCAATACTGACCGTGTGAAAGAGGCCTCAAAAGGTGTTTTCTGGGTATATTAACTATCAGCATGCCACCTGAAAGATTCATACTTACCTGCTCCCCACCGCTGCAGTCCTGCACTCTGGCTCTCGTTCCCCCATCTTCCAGTCCACAGCTTGTTTTCTTCAGACCAGGGTATGGTCATGGGCACATGTGTCACCGCAGGCAGTAGTGACCTATGTTGAGTTGATGCAGGCTAGGGACCTTCCCTTGATAGTTAATATTCCCAGAAAAGGGTTTGTCTACTCTTATAAATAAAGCACATTTCTAGCAAAATGAAAAATTATTATTTAAATAATTATTTCTTATTTCAGTTTATCTTATTCAAATTTGTGTTTCAATTTATCAGCATTTTTAAGATCTTAGCTTGCTACTCTTACTAAATGTGTTATTAATTTATTATATGAGAGGGTTTTATGATCAATATCCACAATATCAAACCATCCTGCTAAAAATATGTTCCCAAATTGACTGCACCATCGAGAATGTAGAACCATTGTTTTTTATAATGCTATTGCATGTTTCTTTGCTATGATTTGTGTCATATTTGATACTGTGGATGCTCATGTATAGACTTAGGGGCACATTTATTAATTTATATTAGACGCTGGTTTTGATAAAAGCCCTAAACTGGCAGTGGATCAGCCCAAGTTTTGAAGAGGCGCAGGCATCTCCATAACTTCAGCGCATCCAGCACCAGTTCTAAATGTAAGACCGCTTCTGAGCGGTCTTACATTTAGACCTTTTTCTACGCCTAAAACAGGCATAGAAAATGGTGAATGAGACAGGCCTACCTGTCCTTCCCCGCCCACACCATGCCCACAATTTTAGGCCTGGCATCAGCGGGACGAAGTCGCAGATAGCAGTGCAACTAACCTAATTTAGGCGTGTTTCAGCATAGTAAATTTGTACTGGAACTGTTGAGTACCAAACCTCTCATTTAAAAGGAACTTGTCACCATGAAAATGTGAATTAATCTGTGGGCAGAATGATAAAGAGCAGGAGGAGCTGAGCAGATTGATATATAGTTTTATGGGGAAATATTCTGTAAAACTTTTATTTCAATCATTTAAACTCCTGCTCATTCTGGGCTTTGAAGTCCAGGAGGCGGTCCTACAGTATCAGTGACTGACAGCTATCTCTGCATACACAGTCAGAGGGAGGGCTGTCAGTCACAGATAGGACCGCCTCCTTGATGTCAAAGCCCAGAATGTGCAGAGATATAAATAAATAAAATACAAGTGTTACAAGTCTTTTTTTTAAATAAAACTACAGTATATATCCATCTGCTCAGCTCCTCCTGCTACATTCAACATGACAGGTTCCCTTTAGCCCCCCCACAGTCATTAAAATTGGATAAACCCTCCCGAAAATGTCCCTTGTCTAAATGCAAATCTAGTTGGCACACAACTCTGGTAACTAAAGTTAACCTGCAAGTGACATAACTAACATCCCCATGACATCCCTTAAAAGGAATCTGTCACCAGTTTTATGGTGTCCTAAGGGCAACATAAACAAGTGACAGATGCCCTTAGGAAAATGCTGGATCACTTTCTTTTTTTGACTATTGTAAAAAAACAGCTCCAGTGCATAATGATGAGTCCCAAATATTCATGAGCTCACGGTTCTCCCCGCCCACCTGCTGCTGATTTATTTGGAAATAAACTATCAATCAGAGGCAGGTGGGCGGGGACAGCTGTGAGCTCATGAATATGGGGACTCATTGGCATGCGCTGGAGCTGTTAGCAGCTGTGAGGGCAGCAGAAAACTGGTGACAGTTTCGCTTTAAAGGGGTTGTCTCACTTCCTATGGTGTGCAAGCACAGGCTACCCCTGCTGGATTACAGGGTGGCAGTAACCCCTGGAAAAGAACAGCGCAAAATGCAATGGAAAATGGATCAAGCCAGAAAAGGAAGCAATATGGACAATCACAATATATTAGTAAGTGCCTTGTATTAACTTTCTCTACATGATAAATGCCATTTGCTGAAGTGAGACAACCCCTTTAAGGACCAGTAACATTTCCCCCCTTTGTGTTCCAGCGGTCATAACTTTATTTTTTCTTCAATTTAGCTATATGAGACCTTGAATTGTGAGGGACTAATTGTAGTTTTCTAACCATTTTGGGGTACATACAGTGTATTAATTAACTTTTATTATTTTATTTTTATCGGGAAGATAAAACAAACAGCAATGTTAACAATTGTGGGATTTATTTTTACAGTGTTTTCTGTGTGGCATAAATAAGGCTACTTTCACACTAGCGGCAGCCTTCTCCGGCAGGCTGTTCTGGCAGGTGAACTGCCTGCCGGATCCGTGCTGCTGCTAGTGCACAAGTGCCGCAGGAGGTCCGCTCTGGCCCCATTGTCTATAATAGGGGCGGGCCGGAGATCCGGCGGCAGCACGGCAAACATGCCGAGAGACGGCCAGAATAAAACTACGACATGTATCTCTAAGCTTTGAAACAAGACCAGAATCACCTGCTTTCACTGTCAGCTACTGTCATTCCTGACCTGATTTTTAAAAGCTATATCTCCCAATGTAGAGGAGATAATGCTGATTTTGTTTTAAAGTTGAGATCAACAGCTATCAAAGAAGACCAGGCCTATATGTCTATGTTCTAAAAAGCCTGAAATATGAAGGCTTAACCCTTTAATGACAGGACATTTTCCATTTCTCATTGTCTTTTTTTCTACCAGCCTTCCCAAAGCCATAACTTTTTTATTTTTCCATACACATAGCTGGGACGTTTTTTGCGGGATAAGGCCTCCTGCACACGACAGTATTTTTTCACGGTCCGCAAAATGGGGTTCCGTTGGTCCGTGATCCGTGACCGTTTTTTCGTCCGTGGGTCTTCCTTGATTTTTGGAGGATCCACGGACATGAAAAATGAAAAAAAAATCTAAGTCAAGTTTGCCATTGAAATGATAGGAAAAAACGGACACGGATCACGGACACGGATCACGGACGCGGATGACAATCTTGTGTGCATCCGTGATTTTTCACGGACCCATTGACTTGAATGGGTCCGTGAACCGTTGGCCGTGAAAAAAATAGGACAGGTCATATTTTTTTCACGGCCAGGAAACACGGATCACGGATGCGGCTGCAAAACGGTGCATTTTCCGATTTTTCCACGGACCCATTGAAAGTCAATGGGTCCGCAAAAAAAATGGAAAGCGGCACAACGACCACGGGTGCACACAACGGTCGTGTGCAGGAGGCCTAAGTTGTACTTTCTATTGGCACTATTTACCATTGCACACAATGGAGTGGGAATCAATAAAAAAATCCGTATGGGGTGGAATTATAAAAATAACAATTCTGCCACAACTTTTTAAGTTTTGTTTTTACAGTGTATTTTTATGCAGTAAAACTGACCTATTACTTTCATTCTCTGGGTCAGTACGAATACAACAATACCACATATTTATAGTTATAGTTTTAATGCTGAAAAAAAAAAAAAAATTCTTGCATCACCATATTCTTATCCCCATAAGGCTAATTTCAGGCAGCTGGATCTCTGTGCCACAGATTTGAAAGTAGCCTAACTATTTTATTTTTATGTGTACGGTGCTGTGCTGAGCTCATTTTTTGCAGGATAATCTGTACTTTTCATTGATACCATTTCGGGGTGTGTATGACTTTTTAATCTCTTTTTATTCAATTTTTTGTGGGAGCGGAAGTGGTCAAAAGCCAGCGAATCGGCCATTTTGACATTTTTTTATTTTCTGCTGTTAGCCAGCTATGGGATAAGGATATATTTTTATATTTTATAGTATGGGTGTTTTCGCATGTGGCGATATCCATGATGTTTATTTTTTGGATGGTTTATGTATTTTTATTAAAATTTTTGAGAAAAGGGGGGATGATTTTAATTTTTATATTTTGTTATACTTTTAAAAACTTTTTTTTTCTTTACACTTTTTTTTTTTATAGTTCCCCTAGAGAACTATTACAAGCAATTATTAGATTGCTTCTCTCATAGACTCCAATTCATTAGCACTATGTACACTGTGTCTGGTGGCTGCAGTACTGATCCCATTCATTTAGGATAGGTCCTCAATATAAAATCCCGGAAACTCTTTTTACAGATATTGTTCATCCTGCCTTGTGACAATTGCCCTAGCTTTACTGATATGGGGAATGTTTTACTGCAACACACTAAACATGACAATATTAACCCCTTCAGGACACAGCCTTATTTTACCTTAAGGACCAAGCCATTTTTTGCAAATCTGACCAGTGTCACTTTAAGTGGTGATAACTTTAAAACGCTTTGACTTATCCAGGCCATTCTAAGATAGTTTTTTCGTCACATATTGTACTTCATGACACTGGTAAAATGGAGTAAAAAAAATGAATTTTTATTTATAAAAAAATACAAAATTTGCGCAAATTTTTCAGAAATTTGCAAATTTCCAAGTTTCAATTTCTCTACTTCTATAATACATAGTAATACCTACAAAAATAGTTATTACTTTACATTCCCCATATGTCTACTTCATGTTAGGATCATTTTGGGAATGACATTTTATTTTTGGGGGACGTTACAAGGCTTAGAAGTTTAGAAGCAAATCTTGAAATTTCTCAGAAATTTTCAAAAAACAACTTTTTAAGGACCAGTTCAGGTCTGAAGTCACTTTGTGAGGCTTACATAATAGAAACCACCCAAAAATGACCCGATCTAAGAAACTACACCCCTCAAGGTATTCAAAACTGATTTTACAAACGTCGTTAACCCTTTAGGTGTTCCACAAGAATTAATGGAAAATAGAGATCCAATTTCAAAATTTCACTTTTTTGGCAGATTTTCCATTTTAATAATTTTTTTCCAGTTACAAAGCAAGGGTTAACAGCCAAACAAAACTCAATATTTATGGCTCTGATTCTTTAGTTTACAGAAACACCCCATAGGTGGTCGTAAACTGCTGTACGGGCACACGGCAGGGCGCAGAAGGAAAGGAATGCCATACGGTTTTTGGAAGGCAGATTTTGCTGGACTGGTTTTTTGACACCATGTCCCATTTGAAGCCCCTCTGATGCACCCCTAGAGTAGAAACTCCAAAAAAGTGACCCCATTTTAGAAACTACCGGATAGGGTGGAAGATTTGTTGGTACTAGTTTAGGGTACATATGATTTTTGGTTGCTCTATATTACACTTTTTGTGGATGCAAGGTAACAAGAAATAGCTGTTTTGGCACCGTTTTCTTTTTTTGTTATTTGCAACATTCATCTGACAGGTTAGATCATGTGGTATTTTTATAGAGCAGGTTGTCACGGATGCGTCGATACCTAATATGTATACTTATTTTTTATTTATGTAAGTTTTACACAATAATATCATTTTTGAAACAAAAAAAAAAATCATGTTTTAGTGTCTCCATATTCTGAGAGCCATAGTTTTTTCAGTTTTTGGGAGATTATCGTAAGTAGGGTCTCATTTTTTGCGGGATGAGCTGACGGTTTGATTGGCACTATTTTGGGATACATATGACTTGTTGATCGCTTGCTAGTACACTTTTTGTGATGTAAGGTGACAAAAAATTTAGCACAGTTTTTATTTTTTACGGTGTTCACCTGAGGGGTTATGTCATGTAATATTTTTATAGAGCCAGTCGATACGGATGCGGCAATACCTAATATGTATACTTCCCCCCCCCCCCTATTTTTTACCTTTTTTTTTTAACTTTATTTGGGGAAAATTACGTTTTTGTTTATTTTTACTTGAAACTTTTAATTTTTGGAGGGGAAAACTTTATTTTTTATTTTATTTTTTTCCCACTTTGGGACTTCAACTTTTGAGTGTCTAATCCTTTACAATGCATTCCAATACTTCTGTATTGGAATGCATTGGCTGTATGAGTAATACAGTGAGTATTACTCATACAGCTTCCGGCCTGTGAGATCCAGGGGGCTGGATCTCACAGGCTCGTCACCGGAAGGCAGCGCAGATGCCTCAGGAAGGCATTGCGCTGCCTTTCCTGCCATCAGGTCCCCCCTACAGCCGCATGGGGACCCGATGGCACCACCGCCCGCCGCAATAGGTTAAACCGATGGTCTGAATTGACCTGCAGTTTGCGGCGATCGCAGACACAGGGGGTCACGGGACCCCCCCTCGCATTTAGCCAAGGTGCCTGCTCAATAATTTCAGCAGGGACCTTGTTCCGATCACCGCCCGCCGCGCGGCGGTATTCGGAAATACACAGGACGTACCCGTACGCCCTGTTTCCTTAAGTACCAGGACATCAGGGCGTACCGGTACGCCCTGTGTCCTGAAGAGGTTAAGTAACTATGCCATGCCCTACTAAAATATCCACTCCTCCCACACTGCTTTGCCACTGCCTGGCCCTGTCAATCAAAGCAGCCAGGGAGGGGCTGGCCACAGATAGGAGTGCAGTGAGAGCAATGGTGACATCCTCATTGCACCAAACGCCTAATTTGCATATTAGGAAAAAGTATTATAACTTGAGAACGGAGCCTCAGATCAACAAAAGAAAATTAGCTTTTTAATCAGGTGAACGACAACTATATGTCTATGCAAACAGTTTGCTAGGGAGGTCACTGGTAACAGGTCCCATTTCAATATGACAGGTTTGTTTTAACAATGTTCAAGCACAGTGTTGCATTCATGCCATGTTTTGAGGGTAATGAGGACCCTGCCCAGTACTAGAAAGGCATGCTGGGTAAAGTGGTCAATAGGTATTTCATTTTCAAGGTTTGATGTACAAATGCTTCCCAACCTGAAAATATTAACCTGACATTAGATACGAAATAAAATATGTAACATACTGACCTTTTGTCTGTTCTGAAACCCATTTATTGATTTCATCTATAGCAGCTTCATAGGCAGATATAAAGTCAACTGTGCCCAATTTAGCTTGGTATAAACTCTGGATAGATGATAAGAATTCCTGCCAAAAACATAACATTTAACATTATTTTTGCCACTATTTCTGGGTCATTATCCTTATGGCACTATTTCTGTGAGCGCTGTGTAATGCTATTCCTATGAACAATGGCGTAACTAGAACTGACTGAGCCCCACAGCAAATTTTTGAACGCACAACCCCACTCCTGTGGCTAGTCAAGATCGCTCTCTCAGATGAGGCCCGGCAGCCGCTCTGTCCTTTTCCTACCGTGTCACTGTATTTAATGTCATGGAAAAATACTGTTGAGGGGGCCCTAACAATAAAATCTTTTAGTCCTACTCCTGTAGGGGCCCCTTGTGAGTTTTGGGCCCCAAAGCAGCTGCTTCCCCTATAGCTACCACTTGCCTATGAATGCTGTGGCAGCACTATATACAGTCAGGTCCATAAATATTGGGACATCGACCGAATTCTAACATTTTTGGCTCTATACACCACCACAATGGATTTGAAATGAAACGAACAAGATGTGCTTTAACTGCAGAATGTCAGCTTTAATTTGAAGGTATCTACTTCCAAATCAGGTGAACGGTGTAGCAATTACAACAGTTTGCATATGTGCCTCCCACTTGTTAAGGGACCAAAAGTAATGGGACAATTGGCTTCTCGGCTGTTCCATGGCCAGGTGTGTGTTATTCCCTCATTATCCCAATTACAATAAGCAGATAAAAGGTCCAGAGTTCATTTCAAGTGTGCTATTTGCATTTGGAATCTGTTGCTGTCAACTCTCAATATGAGATCCAAAGAGCTGTCACTATCACTGAAGCAAGCCATCATTAGGCTGAAAAAACACCACAAACCCATCAGAGAGATAGCAAAAACATTAGGCGTGGCCAAAACAACTGTTTGGAACATTCTTAAAAAGAAGGAACGCACCAGTGAGCTCAGCAACACCAAAAGACCGAGAAGACCATGGAAAACAACTGTGGTGGATGACCGAATAATTATTTCCCTGGTGAAGAAAACACCCTTCACAACAGTTGGCCAGAACAAGAACACTCTCCAGGAGGTAGGTGTATGTGTGTCAAAGTCAACAATCAAGAGAAGACTTCACCATAGTGAATACAGAGGGTTCACCACAAGATATAAACCATTGGTGAGCCTCATAAACAGGAAGGCCAGATTAGAGTTTGCCAAACGACATCTAAAAAAGCCTTCACAGTTCTGGAACAACATCCTATGGACAGATGAGACCAAGATCAACTTGTACCAGAGTGATGGGAAGATAAGAGTATGGAGAAGGAAAGGAACTGCTCATAATCCTAAGCATACCACCTCATCAGTGAAGCATGCTGGTGGTAGTGTCATGGCGTTGGCATGTATGGCTGCCAATGGAACTGGTTCTCTTGTATTTATTGATAATGTGACTGCTGACAAAAGCAGCAGGATGAATTCTGAAGTGTTTCGGGCAATATTATCTGCTCATATTCAGCCAAATGCTTCAGAACTCATTGGACGGCGCTTCACAGTGCAGATGGACAATGGCCCAAAGCATACTGCAAAAGCAACCAAAGAGTTTTTTAAGGGAAAGAAGTGGAATGTTATGCAATGGCCAAGTCAATCACCTGACCTGAATCCGAGTGAGCATGCATTTCACTTGCTGAAGACAAAACTAAAGGGAAAATGCCCCAAGAACAAGCAGGAACTGAAGACAGTTGCAGTAGAGGCCTGGCAGAGCACCACCAGGGATGAAACCCAGCGTCTGGTGATGTCTATGCGTTCCAGACTTCAGGCTGTAATTGACTGCAAAGGATTTGCAACCAAGTATTAAAAAGTGAAAGTTTGATTTACAATTATTATTCTGTCCCATTACTTTTGGTTCTTTAACAAGTAGGAGGCACGTATGCAAACTGTTGTAATTCCTACACCGTTCACCTGGTTTGGATGTAAATACCCTCAAATTAAAGCTGACAGTCTGCAGCTAAAGCACATCTTGTTTGTTTCATTTCAAATCCATTGTGGTGGTGTATAGAGCCAAAAATGTTAGAATTGTGTCGATGTCCCAATATTTATGGACCTGACTAAGTATGAGAATATAGTTTGGAGATGTGGCTTTTAGTTTCAGGGGCTTTGTTAGAGCTGGGTTTTTAAATATATAATATTACTGTACAAATATACTGTATATTTGTGGTTCCCATTAATATGTAGAATATTATTTTACAGGAAGTCTGTCACGTCATTTTCACTTATTAAAGGGAACCTTTCATGTAGAACATGGTATTTGAGCTGCAGCCACCATTTTATAGAGCGGGAGGAGCTGAGCAGATTGGTATATAGTTTTATGGGAAAAGATTCAGTATAACTATAAGGAATTAAAATTCCTGCTCATTCTGGGCTTTGAAGTCAAGGAGGCGGTCCTGATTCTAACTATGACTACTGCCTGATTTAATATACTCCAATGTTAGATCAATGTAATGGCAATGCATGAACATCATTTATAATACATAAATAAATGTATACAGTATACCAATACCAATACCAATCAGGGACGGACAGCCTTTCCTCTGACTGTACATACATAGACAGCTGTCAATCACAGATAGGACCGCCTCCTTGGCTTCAAAGCCCAGAATGAGCAGGAATTTAAAAGAATAAATTACAAGTTTTACTGAATCTTTTATCATAAAACTACATATCTGCTCAGCTCCTCCTGCTCTATAACATATTACCTGCAGATTGCTCTGCATTTTCATGTTGACAGGTTCCCTTTAAGCTTCTGGCAGTGTTCTACCTTTATTAGCATTTGTATGAGCTGCTTGCAGCATGAAATGATCTTTATTTGTTATGTAAATTCGTCTCAAAGTGCCCAAGCCCTCCTGTCCTAATCCTTTAGCCCCCATGCAACTTAATACATGCCCCCTTGGTGAAATGCTGTTTGATGCTTAGCCATAAAAAACACTGTTGTGTCTACTAGTGCGCATGCACAGTAAAGCAGGACATGGTAGGTCTGATGGAAGAACAAGAGGAGCTGTAAAGCTGTTGACCACAGTCAGTCCTCTTCTTCCAGCAGGTATGTGTTGTGCTGCTTGATACCACATTACAAGCTGTAATGCAGATGCCCACAAGGGTTTTTCTAATGTGCAGGTGCTTAAAGGGGTTGTCCAGGCTTTATAATATTGATGACTTATCCTCAGGATAGGTCATCAATATCAGATCTGCAGGGGTCCGACACCCGGCACTCCCGCCGATCAGCTGTATGAGGAGACGGCGCACGCAGTGCTGTTTCCTTTCTCTCTTCCTGTCCGCTGCTGCGGTCTATGGTCTTTGCCATAGACAGCAGCAGCGGTAACAGGAAGAGAGAAAGGAGATGGCACGTGCGCACTGCACGCACCGTCTCTTCATACAGCTGACCGGGGGAGTGCCGGGTGTCAGACCCCTGCAGATCTGATATTGATGACCTATTCTGAGGATAGGTCATCAATATTATAAAGCCCAGACAACCCCTTTAATAAGTGAAAATGAGGTGACAGACTTTTAATTGCTGCAATTCAGCAGTAATAATTTATTGCAAATGGGAAACCTATTGTTAAAAATTTGAATCCCACCCAGGTCATGCACAGCCTGTATGTATGTATACAATTGTGGAACATATGAAATACCTTTTAGATTTCTCATTGTTTTCAGTAGTGAAGCCCAGTAATAAGGCAAACAGAGAATATGATGGAGACTGATCGGAGGCAAACTGATGCATTCTGAGCGGATCCTTTTCCATTCAGAATGCATTAGGGCAAAACTGATCCGTTTTGGACCGCTTCCGAGAGCCCTGAACGGATCTCACAAACGGAAAGCCAAAACGCCAGTGTGAAAGTAGCCTAAGATGGGTGATAACATGAATTAAAGTTCTTGTATAGGTCGCTGGGGTCACTGTAAGGATGTAGAGGGGGACAGGTTATAACAACAGGTTGTCAAGTTATACTAGAGTTGTAATTTTTCTGTGGCAGTATAGAAAGAAAATGCTACAAGATACAAAGACATGAAAACTAACAAGTAAAACCATGTTTCTGACATTCACTAGTGCAGTTCTTACTAGTGCGAAGATAATATCACAGTGCCCATGAACGGTAATGTTCACTTTAAGTAAATATGGCCTCAATAGAGTGTAATGTATGTAAGGCCTAAAAGAGAGGAGCATAAAAGAAAAGTGCAACCTGCAACTCTGAGAAATGTTTGCACCCGCTTCTCCATTTTATCACAACAGCTGTAGCTCAAGTGTCCATGATGTGACTCAGCACAGCCCTGAGGAGCCAGTGAGGGCGATGTGCTCCATCTATCAGCTGAATGGGCCAAGGTGACAAGTTCATACAACAGGTGGTGTGCAGCAGAAAGACTACTCCATCACCAGTCTTCAGAAATATCACGTCCGTAAATGGATGTAACAGATTGAAACATTTTGTATTTACTATCTCTTTATGTGAGCCCTGTGAAGGAAATATAGAAATGCTCCTCTTTGTTAGAATTAGGCCTAATGCACACAATCGTACGTATTTTGCTGTCCGCAAATTGTTGTATCTGCATTTTTGAGGACCCATTGACGTCAATAGGTCCATAGTCCACATTTTGTGGGCAAGTATAGAACATGGTCTATCTTTTTGTAGAATAGATATACAGATGCAGAAAGCACGCGGATTATCAAAAAGAGTGCTGGTTGCAGAGTGCGATTGCATTTGTTTTTGCGTTTGTATCTGCAAAAAGAATATGTTCGCAGAATATGAAGAATATGAAGTCAGAGGGTGAGCAAAAAAAGTGCAGATACAACACAGAGTATCCATATTTTACAGATACGCAATTTGTGGACCACAAAATGGACACAGTCGTGTGCAAGAGGTCTTACAAATATAATCTACGTAATAAATAATGTAATATTAAACTGTTTGACTTACAGGACGAAAGTTGAAAGTCTGTTCTCCATATAACCGGTTAGCCAGATTCAGGGAATGGGAGCTAGATTTCTTATTAATCTGAGCGTTCAGGGTTTGAAAGTTTGAATGAATGTCTTGAACACTATCAAAGTGCAGCACCTAAATGTCCATTCAGATAAAAGAATGAATACATATATGTTAGATCATTTATAGCACAATAGAAAACCTCACAACTGTTAAATTGTAGCATTATATCCGCCATGAATCTGTCACCAGTCTGAGGGCAGCACAAACAGGTGATAGAGACCCTTAGTAAAACACTGGGTCCGCTATTTTGCTAAACTCTGTATTGAACAGCTCCAATGCAAGTTGAGTATTGCAGTCCCCTCAAAACAGAGCTTTTGACAGGGAGTCCTCATATTAACCACTTCCTGACTTCTCACTGACTATATACGTCCTATCTGCACATACCCTGTGAAGATAGCACGTATGTAAACGATCAGGTAGCCCTTTAATCCCAGAGCTGTACAGCGCTGGGATTAAAGCTCCTGCAATCTAGCAGGAGCAGGTTGGGTCCTGGCTGTCAGACACAGGACCCAACCTGGAGGAGAAGACAGGAGCGGTTTATTACAGATTCTGCCTTCTCCTGTGCCGACAGGAGATCGTGGAGTAGTGCAGGGAGGGAGAGAAGGAAGGGGCCGAGCCACTTCCTCTATTAGTTCTGGTGGTCACGTAAACCGACAGGTGTCTCGAGGCAGGAGCAGAGCTGCAGGGTCTAAGGAGACCTTGATCAGATGTGCCTGTTTAGTGGTTAGCGGTTCCCCCCAAATTAAACCTTGAAAAGGTAAAAAAAATCTCTAAATAAAACATGCTAATAAAAAGTCCCAAGTGTCAAGTAAAAACATTGCAAAAATTATTTTGGTAGTCAAACAAATAAAAAAGTTAGGGTCACTAAACCACCACGTGCACAAAATCACAAAAAAATGCCAGGTCATTTAGGCTCTCAGCAGGAATCCAGGCCGTGTTACCACGGACCACTCATGGCCGTGAAACACTGCCGTGTGCATTCGCCCTTATACTGTATATTTATTATTTAATTCCAGTTGCTTATATACTGTAGCTCCAATATATTCCGTAAGACTGTATAGAGATTGTTATCGTTAATATGGGGTCCACTTTCTAATTTCTGTATCTCAAACACAAATATACAATGTGGCCATTTCATATAATCTATTTTACCCATCGGCAGTGTTGGACTGGAATGCCTAGGGCCCACCAATAAAATTTATTTTGGGTGCCCACCGTAGAGATTCTTTCAAATATTACCTGCTCACACAGCATAGAAACATAGAAGATTGATGGCAGAAAAAGACCACCTTATTTTCACTTCACATTAACTTATATTTTAGGGTGACAGCTATATTGAATTCTACCAAAACCCTTAAAGGATGTTTTCAGGCTCTTGACATTGAGGACTTATCCTCAGGATATGTCATCAATATCCGATCAGAAGTCACCCGAGACCTCACTCCCCCATGATCAGCTGTTGTTTGAGGGTGCTGGTGCTAAGACTAGCACTTTGAATGGAGCCCGAAGCACAACTCTATTCAAAGTGTAGTGGCCATGCTGGGTTCTTACATCTCAGCTTCCATTCAAATGAATAGGAGCTGCCCTATAAATAGATATGCCATAGCATTCACTTATATTTTCATCATTTCTTATTTGTTACTTGTTTGAAGGGGTTCTCAATGGAATTATTCTCAAATACCTTTCATTAGTTATAACGGCTCGTTTTGTCTAGGGAGTAATCATTAGGAGAAATAAAATGGCCGCCATCCTATTAGTACACATAAAACCTGTACTAATCACACAGGAGGACAAGTTACTTCACAGCAGTGAGTCAAAGAGCTGCCTCATCCTCCTCTCTGCTCTGCTTGTCAGGGATTATGATCCCGAATACAGCTGATAAGATCTTTAACTGAATCTGTATAGGAATTGAGTTCATGATAAGATATGAAGTACAAAGAAGATGGTGGTGATGTGGTAATGGGCAGCAGCACTTGTATCCAGTCTCCATTACCACCGCCTCACATTACCACAGTTTGTCCTGTCCATCCTCTCTTTACTTCATGTCTCCTCATGAACTCCATTCCTACAGAGATTCAGCTAGAAATTGTATCATTATCATTAAGTAGAGAGGAGGCTGAGGCAGCTCTTTAGCTCAGTGTTCTGAAGTGACTTGTCCTGCTGTGTGATTAGGACAGGTTTCCTGTGTACTAATAGGAGGGCAGCCAGTTTATTTCTCCTAATGATTGCTCTGTAGACAAAACTAGTCATTATAACTAATAAAAGGCATGCGCTAATATATTTATAATAAAGTAATATTTAAGTATTTTCATTTTCTTAATTCCCAGAGAAACCCTTTAAGGCTTTATTCAAACTATGAGGCAGCTGCATGTGGACAACACTCCGTCTGCCTGCACCGACAAATGGCCAAACAGTTTTGAAGGTAAGTCTGACCACGTTTGGACTGGCCCAGAGGGGAGCAGGTGAATGCCCTGAGAGCACCTGAGCAAGGTTGGACCCTAGTCTCTTACCACCGGCACAAATAGCAGATGGCACAGTAGACTGACCTACTATATACATACTGTAAACTACATCTCAACCAGCCTATGTATCCATATAAAAAATTGGGTAGATTATTTCACAAACTACCTAGTTTATTATAGATGCTTCTGGTGGCGGAGACGACTTCTAGGTACAGACACAGGTCAGCCAGTACCCTTCATGAAGTCTCTGCAGGGACCCCTATAATCTTGCTGCTGCCTGTTACTGTATGAGCAGGTAATATTTGCATGTAGCAGTACAGCAGGCCCCTAGAATTATCTTCAAAATTGTGTGGCCATTGAGTGTGGTTTTTGTATGTGTGGCCAGCACAACGTTAGCACACAGCAGTAGAACCTGCTAATGATTGAGCTTTCCTTTGTGGAATATATTGATTTAGTCACTCTAATAAATAAATAACTCTTGTAACAGAGTCATGTTAGCAGCATTGTGTATGGTTACAAATTGCGAAACAAAAGTTCACCGGGTAATTTTTTACAACCTAATGATGTCTACATTAACCACTTAAGGACCACAGGTTTATACCCCCCTAGTGACCAGGCCCTTTTTTACAAATCGGCACTTCACAACTTTAACGGTTTATTGCTCGGTCATGCAACTTTGCACTCAAATGAATTTTACCTCCTTTTCTTCTCACAAATACAGCTTTCTTTTGGTGGTATTTGATTGCTGCTGAGATTTTTCGTTTTTATGATATTAATCAAAATAGACCGCAATTTTCTCAAAAAAAGTGTATTTTTAACTTTTTCTGGTAAAATTGTTCAAATATAATTAAATTTCTATACAGGTTTGCGTCAGAATTTATTGTGCTACATGTCTTTGATAAAAAAAAAATCCAATAAGTGTATATTTATTGGTTTGCGCAAAAGTTATAGCGGTTACAAACTATGGTACAAAAATGTGAATTTCCGCATTTTGAAGCAGCTCTGACTTTCTGAGCACCTGTCATGTTTCTTGAGGCGCTAGAATGCCAGGATAGTATAAATACCCTCCAAATGACCCCATTTTAGAAAGAAGACACCCCAAAGTTTTCGCGGAGGGGCATGGTGAGTTCATGTATGATTTAATTTTTTTTCACAAGTTAGCGGAAAATGACACTTTGAGGGAAAAAAAATAATAATAAAGTTTCCATTTCTGCTAACTTCTGGCAAAAAAATGAAAAATTTCCCACGGACTCACTATGCCCCTCAGTGAATACCTTGGGGTGTCTACTTTCCGAAATGGGGTCAATCGTGGGGTGTGTTTACTGTTCTGGCATTTTGGGCGGGGCTAAATTGTGAGCAACCCTGTAAAGCCTAAAGGTACTCGTTGGACTTTCGGCCCCTTTGTCACACATGTGGTATTGCCGTACTCAGAAGAAGTAGGGAAATGTGTTTTGGGGTGTATTTTTACATATACCCATGCTGGGTGAGAGAAATATCTCTGTAAATTGACAACTTTGTAAAAAAAAAAAAAAAAAAAAAAAGAAGTTGTCATTTACAGAGATATTTCTCACACACAGTATGGGTATATGTAAAAATACAAAGCACAACAAAAAGTGTTCTTTGAGGGGGAACGATACTTTAGGGAATCTGGTAAGTCGGGGAGATTGTTGTCCACACTTATACAGAGCCAAAGGGGGGGTAATAGGATTGATAGTGTTGAGAGGAGAGATGGGGGGATGGCATCCAGCCAGGGAGAGATAGAGCTCGAGTTTACTGAATATTATGGGGACCTTTACTCCTCAGAGGGAGGGGGGGGGGCTGAAGAATTCGGACTCTTCCTGGAGGGAGTACCGATCCCCAGACTCTCGGAGGAGGAGAGGGACTGGTTGAATGGCCCCATTGAAGTGGAGGAATTACGGGAGACATTGAAAACTATTCAGGGGAACTCCAGTCCTGGGTTGGATGGTCTTCCTTTTGAGATATATAGAAGATATGGAGATGTCATTCTTCCAGTGTTAGTGCAGGTCTTAAATGAGTCAATGGATAGGGGCGAACTTCCGTCCTCCCTCTCGGAAGCCGTAATAAGTCTGATAGGTAAAAAGGGTAAGGACGAGAAAAAGGTGGATTCGTATCGCCCCATCTCTCTCCTCAACACTGACTTTAAAATATGTGCTAAATTACTTGCAAACCGCCTAAGAAAAGTTATTGAGAAGTTAATACACCCGGATCAATCAGGGTTTGTACCCAAACGCCAGGCTCAGTCGAATATTCGACGAACATTACTGAACATGCAGATGGGCGGGGAGGGTGCTCATTCCATCCTGTCCTTGGATGCTGAGAAAGCGTTTGACAGGGTGGAATGGGCATACCTCTGGAAGGTTATGCATGAGTGTAATCTGGGAGAAAAATTCATTAGATGGGTACAGCTTCTATATAATAACTCGAAAGTCAGGGTAAAAATTAATGGAGTAATATCAGAATCGATACCTTTGCAGAGGGGAACCCGTCAGGGGTGCCCACTCTCCCCATTATTGTTCGCCATATTCGTTGAGCCGTTGGCTTGTAAGGTCCGAGCAGATGATAAAATAAGGGGGTTTGGGGGAAATGGTGCACTGGATAAGATATGCCTTTATGCTGATGATATTTTGTTTTTTGTGGAAGGGGGGGTACCAATGGTACTGTACCTGATGGAAACAGTAAATCAGTTTGGTCTTATTTCCGGCTTTAGGGTGAACTGGACAAAGTCGGTATTGCTCCCAATTGGCCAGGAAATTGGGCTGGAGGAAATAAATCTTAAAGTTTTGAAACCCACGGAGTCGTTTGAATATCTGGGTATTAAAGTTAGTTCGAGGATACAGGAGTATCTAGAACTCAATATCGAGCCTCTTTTAAAAAGGGTTAGGGAAAAAACAAGTACCTGGCAAAAATTGTTAATCCGACAAGTGGATCGAATCGCGATAATAAAGATGGTTCTGCTACCACAGATTCTGTATGTTATTTCCTCCTGCCCAGTTTGGATAGGGGACCACTTTTTCAATTCGTTAGAAGGAGTGACAAAATGACCTTATTTGGGGGAGAAAAAGGGTCAGGCTGAAACAAAAATACTTATGGCTAGATGAGGAAGATGGCGGCCTGTCCGTTCCATGTTTTCGGGGTTATTACTATGCATCCCAGCTTCAGTGGTTAATGATGGAGGATGATAGACTGCGTTGTTTTTTGGAAGGGGAATTAGGAGGTCTCCAATATAAACATCATTAGTACTCTAGAAACTGGAGTGATAAAAATAAAGGGTAGGCAGTGCCCAATTAGTAATATGATACACTTAGTTTGGGTTAATGTTAAAAAATTATTAGGAATAAATCACTCATTAAAATTTTCCCCCATTTGGGGAAATCTAAATTTAAAAGAATTTTGGAAGTTTGAAGATTTTGTATTTTGGGATAAAAAGGGTATTAGGTTTGTGCCCCAGATGGTGGTGGAAGGACAGCTGAAGACACTAGAGGAAATGGGTCTAAGTATAGATAAAGATTGCCTCACGTGGTTTAGATATGCTAGATTAAAACATGCATTTGATAAAACTGAGAATAGCGAATATTTTATCACGAAACACTCAGATTTTGCTGAATTTTGCTATCAGGGAATTGGGAGCAAAGTATCAATCTCACAAAGTATCAATTAAGAAGGGATTAGGGGGGGGGGGTGACTAGATTTAATAGTGAAAAGAAATGGGCACAAGAGGTGGAACCCCCAACTCTGGAATGGAGAAGTATTTATAAAAATGTAAAAAGGAGTACCATCTCCAGTAGCTTCCGATTGACGCAGTTTTTTATCCTCCATCGGACCTATATTACCCCAGGGTATTGAATA
This sequence comes from Bufo bufo, assembly GCF_905171765.1. Classification (NCBI taxonomy): domain Eukaryota; kingdom Metazoa; phylum Chordata; class Amphibia; order Anura; family Bufonidae; genus Bufo; species Bufo bufo. Next base: position 364,971,030 of record NC_053393.1, on the reverse strand, counting down.
AGATGTACAAAACAGGGGAGGCAAAATGTTGGAAGTGTGGAGAGGAGAGGGCTGATTTCGTGCATTTGATTTGGTTCTGCCCGATTGTACAGGGGTATTGGACCCAAGTTTTTCAGGACCTTGGGAGAGAGATAGGGAAACCCGCACCTCTGGAGATCAGGGTAGCAGTGCTGGGAGATATTAGAAGAATTGGGGCGGAAAAAGAAAGTGAAAGGAAATGGGAAAAAGGGTTAATGCTGGCACGTGTTGTACTGGCTAGAGGATGGGGAGCGGACAGCCCGCCAAGTGTGGTAGAGTGGAAAAATTTATGTGAAAGGGTGCATAGATACGAGAAAGCTAGCCAGGTGAAACCGGTGGGTAACAAGGAGTAAAAAAAAAAAAAGGGGGGAGAATATAAATTCTTGAAAAGAGGTCATGGAAAGGAAATACCTCGAAGATACTCCCAAGACAACCAAGAGGGTGGAGGTGAGGGTGGCGGGTAGGGTGGGGGAGGGGATGGGATGGGGGGGGGGGGTAAAAAGGTTTTTCTTTTTCTGTGTCTCTGTATTTATTGCGAAGCAAAAGTAAATTGGGTGGGGGAAAAAAAAAAATTGTCCTTGCGATCCTTTGTAACTCATGATGGTGTATATTTGTATATCTGCAATGTCTATCCCCTATCTTTGTCTTGTTTTAATGAGAAGAAGAAAATGAAATGATAAATAAATATAAATTAAAAAAAAAAATAAATACAATTTAAGAAATAGTAGGGCACACCTACAATCAGCTGCACATGGAGAGTTTTTATGAAAACAATGTATTTTATTCAAGCCAAATTGTATATAGTATTACATAAAATCGTTTTTAAACATATATACTTAGCATGCTATATAATATTTATAATAATACATATAAGAGAATACATATAAGATCAATAAAATCAATAAAAATAAAAAATCATAGAAGAAAAAAGTCCTGTTGAGTTCCTCAATTTAGTTGTTACTTTCTTTAGCTTGGTATAAATATGATATATTATTCATCCAGCAGGTGGCCCAGATAAAATAATCGCAGTCGGCGATGCTGGCGTTAAGGAGAGAAAATATCATGCACAAACTTCAATATAGTCGGATGAAATCTTTAACTCTGTATCGATGTATTTAACTATTCATCCAGCAGGTGGCCCAGATACAAATCGCAGTCAGCAATGCTGGGGTTAAGGAGAAAAAGTCATGAACAGACTACAATAGTCAGATAGAATCTAATGTTGTATAGTCACTTGTATTTCTTTGGTAGAATAGTTAGTGTATCAGATGCCCCTGTCCACACATACACTGACTCGGCATTTGAGTTTACTCACAGTTTGTTAAATCTTTACCGGTTATACTGCGACTACCGTGGCGTCCCACGTGTAGTACGCTTACTGCAGGCAGTGGTGTGGTTTCCAAGAGATTTCTCTGTAGGTGTGGGGATCCTCGGTAATCACTTGTAGGAGTGCCGTGTTAGTGGTTTTCCTGAAGTGATTCCTGCACAGATGCTTTAAAGGGCTTCTGTCACCCCACTAAAGTCATTTTTTTTTTTGGGCTACTTAAATTCCTTATACTGCGATACATGAAAATATTATGGTCTTACTTACTTTCCTTCAGCAGTTTCTTATAAAAACGAACTTTTATAATATGTAAATTAGGTCTCTACCAGCAAGTAGGGCGGCTACTTGCTGGTAGCCGCCGCAAAAAACCGCCCCCTCGTCGTGTTGATTGACAGGGCCAGCCGCGATCTCCTCCTCCTCCCTGTCAGCATTTTAAAAATCGCGCGCCTGTGTTCATTTGGCGCAGGTGCTCTGAGATGAGGAGGCTCACCTCCTCAGAACTCCCTCAGTGCGCCTGCGCTGATGACATCACCGAAAGAGAAGATGTCATCGGCGCAGGCGCACTGAGGGAGTGCTAAGGAGGCGAGCCTCCTCATCTCTGAGCGCCTGCGCCGAATGAACACAGGCGCGCGATTTTTGAAATGCTGACAGGGCCGGCCGGAGGAGGAGATCGCGGCTGGCCCTGTCAATCAACACGACGAGGGGGCAGTTTTTTGCGGCGGCTACCAGCAAGTAGACGCCCTACTTGCTGGTAGAGACCTAATTTACATATTATAAAAGTTCGTTTTTATAAGAAACTGCTGAAGGAAAGTAAGTAAGACCATTATATTTTCATATATCGCAGTATAAGGAATTTAACTAGCCCAAAAAAAAATTATGACTTTAGTGGGGTGACAGAAGCCCTTTAATCAAGCGGCAGGTCAGGTTTCACTGTGGCTGTCAATTTTCGGTTTTTCCTTTAAAGTATCGATACCGATCCCTCACCTTATGTTCAACTTGAAGCGCTTCAAAGTCCCAATACTATATTTGATTTCATGGGGTTAACTTTTACCAAACGCGTTTCGGAGTTAACTAGGACTCCTTCCTCAGTGGTTAATTTTCCCATGAAAAATGATCAAATTTTTTACATGGCTATCCAGGTGTATTTCAGTCTGATTTAATTGTGCTATACTGCTCTACTCAGCCCACTACCTTATTCATCCTATTATACATCGTGCTCTATTTTACAAATGTATGAATCAGAATGACTGTTTAAGATACGAGACAGATGAAATAAAATAAAAAATGTAGGCACACCCTTTTTTTCTCCATTAAAACAATACCAACTAACTGAGGGTCAACATGACATACAGGTCCCATTTAATTTGGAAAAGAAAAAAAAGGTTTAATATCGGTAAAAACCGCAACAATACCGCTTTCATATAGAATAAATGCAACACTATCACAAGTGTCAAGTGTTTGGATTTCAAATAAAAATGAAGACGAGAGAAAGACAATATCAATGAATTGTATAGGGATATATTGTGACATTTATATAAAACTTTTATTGTATCACATTTTATATTTTTGTAATAATAACGTAAAAATTAAAAAAAGAAAAATTTATAAAAAATTATTTTGGGCTATATATATATTTTTTTTTGCAAAAATCTTTTCTATATACAGATAGCCGTTTTAATAATGCAATATTGTTTTATGTGTTTTAATCTGACATTTTTATTACATTTGGACATTGTTCCTCATAATTTTATATATATATATATATATATATATGAGGATATAAAGATGTTGGCTATATAGCACTGTGAGTTCCCAAGGATTCCATTCCACAACTTCAATATAGCACAATTAAATCAGACTGAAATACACCTGCATAGCCATGTATAAATTTGATGATTTTTCATGGGAAAATGAACCACTGAGGAAGGAGTCCTAGTTAACTCCGAAACGCGTTTGGTAAGGATAACCCCATGAAATCAAATATAGGATTGGGACTTTCAAGCGCTTCAAGTTGAACATAAGGTGAGGGATCGGTATCGATACTTTAAAGGAAAAACCGAAAATTGACAGCCACAGTGAAACCTGACCTGCCGCTTGATTAAAGCATCTGTGCAGGAATCACTTCAGGAAAACCACTAACACGGCACTCCTACAAGTGATTACCGAGGATCCCCACACCTACAGAGAAACCTCTTGGAAACCACACCACTGCCTGCAGTAATCGTACTACACGTGGGATGCCACGGTAGTCGCAGTATAACCGGCAAAGATTCAACAAACTGTGAGTAAACTCAGATACACTAACTATTCTACTATACTATACAGCATTAGATTCTATCTGACTATTGTAGCCTGTTCATGACTTTTTCTCCTTAACCCCCAGCATTGCTGACTGCGATTTGTATCTGGGCCACCTGCTGGATGAATAGTTCAATACAACGATACAGAGTTAAAGATTTCATCCGACTATATTGAAGTTTGTGCATGATATTTTCTCTCCTTAACGCCAGCATCGCCGACTGCGATTATTTTATCTGGGCCACCTGCTGGATGAATAATATAACATATTTATACCAAGCTAAAGAAAGAAACAATTAAATTGAGGAACTCAACAGGACTTTTTTCTTCTATGATTTTTATTTTTATTGATCTTATATGTACTATTATAAATATTATATAGCATGCTAAGTATATATGTTTAATAACGATTTTATGTAATACTATATACAATTTGGTTTGAATAAAATACATTGTTTTCATAAAAACTCTCCATGTGCAGCTAATTGTAGGTGTGCCCTACTATTTCTTAAATTGTTATACCTTTTTCTGAACATTAGGTGAAATCTTCTTTGTAGGTGCACTAAAAACACATTATATGTAAAAATACACCCCAAAACACATTGCCCTACTTCTTCTAAGTACGGTGATACCACATGTGTGACATTTTTTTTCAGCCTAGGTGCGCAAAGGGGCCCAAATTCCAATGAGTACCTTTAGGCTGGGTTCAGACCTGAGCGTATTTGATATGCGCGTTTAACACGCGTTTTTGTCGCGCGTTTTTATGCGTGTTTTTTGCAATAGTAAACGCGCGTTTGACGTGCGTTTGTGTGATTGACTGCAGTGTCCTATGGCCACAAACGCGCGTCAAAATGCCCCAAAGAAGCTCAAGAACTTTTTCGAGCGTAGGGCGTTTTTTAGCGCGTTCAAACGCGCTGTAAAACGCTCAAGTGAGAACCAGGGCCATAGGGAAGCATTGGTTTTCATGTGTTGAGCGTTTTACAGCGCGTTTGAACGCGCTGTAAAATGCTCAAGTGTGAACCCAGCTTTAGGATTTCACAGGGCATTTTTACGCATTTGGATTCCAAACTACTTCTCACGCTTTAGGGCCCCTAAAATGCTAGGGCAGTATAAATACCCTACAAGTGACCCCATTTTGGAAAGAAGACACCCCAAGGTATTCCGTAAGGGGAATGGCGAGTTCATAGAAGATTTTTTTTTTTGCCACAAGTTAGCGGAAATAGTTTTTTTTTCTTACAAAGTCTCATATTTCACTAGTGACAAAAAATAAAATTTTACATGAACTCACCATACCCCTCACGGAATACCTTGGGGTGTCTTCTTTCTAATTTGCGGTTTGCGGACCGCAAAAAACGGCACGGTCGTGTGCATAAGGCCTTATATTGAGCATACGGGTAATGAGATTTATTTTTTTCGTTCAGCCTCTGGGCTGAAAGGAAAAATGAACGGCACGGATTTCTTAATTCGCATAGATCAATGTGGATGAAAAAATCTCTGCCAAAAAATGTGCAAAAAAAAAAAAAAAAGCTGCGATCGCTTATAAAGATCCAAAAAGCTCAAAAGTGATCTTTATAGTGCCGCAGCAATTTTAAGGTGTTTTTGCAGTGATCAGAAAAAAACCATTTCTGTCACTGCGGTGGGGCTGACTGAACGCAAGTGTGCGCACAAGATCAGGCCTGATCGGGAGAACACTGCGTTTTTTGTAGAGCCTAAGGTGACCCTAATGTACTGATATAGATCTGATTGCTATCAGTCTTGATCACTTACAGATACTATATAGTACTAGTGCTGGTTAGCGACAGCGATGACGCTAATCAGCAACTAATTAGTGACTGCAGTGCGGTGGGCTGGACGCTAACTACCTAACAAGTGGCTAACTAACTGGCGGTGATAAGGGACCCTTAGGCCCCATTCACACGTCCGCAATTCTGTTCCGCATTTTGCGGAACAGAATTGCGGACCCATTCATTTCTATGGGGACAGACTTTGTCCCGCTCGGATCCGGAATTGCGGATCTGCACTTCCGGGTCCGCACTTCCGTTCCGCAAAAATATAGAACATGTCCTATTCTTGTCGGCATTTGCGGACAAGAAAATGCACTTTCTATATAGTTCTGGCAATGTGCAGATCCGCAAAATGCGGAAAGCACATTGCCGGTGTCGGTGTTTTGCGGATCCACAAAACACATACGGACGTCTCAATGGAGCCTTACAGGGGGGTGATCAATGACAGGGGGGTGATCAGGGAGTCTATATGTGGTGATCAGGGGTTAATAAGTGACAGGAGGGTGTGTGTGTAGTGTAGTGTGGTGCTTGGTGCTACTTACAGAGCTGCCTGTGTCCTCTGGTGGTCGATCCAAGCAAAGGGACCACCAGAGGACCAGGTAGCAGGTATATCAGACGCTGTTAACAAAACAGCGTCTAATATACCTTTCTGATGCGATTTTTTTAACATCTACAGCCTGCCAGCGAATGATCAGCGCTGGCAGGCTGTAGATCAACTTGTGAACTGCGCGCTCCTGTGAACGCGCGCTCACGGGAAATCTCAGGTCTCACGAGATGACGCCAATAGGCGTCGCTGAGACCTGAGAGCGCTGCCGCCCGGACGCCTATCGGCGTTACGTGTGCGGCAAGCGGTTAAGCATTGTTACGGCATGGGTTGTTATGGTGAGACTATGATCATTAGATATCCTTAGCTGATAAGAAGCAAATTACTATGGTTTTAGTTGACTCAGAGAACTGACCTATGATACTACATGATATAACAATAATGAAGAAATATCCAGCTCAGAACTCATGTGGTGATTCTTGCTACCAAGGGCAATAAGCAGTTGCATAAACTTCACAACCTTATAGAAATGTTTGCATTCAGCATAGAATAATATTACATTGCATATGCATTTTCTGATTGTAGATTAAGAGCCACCATAGGCAATGGGTACTATCTAGGTATATGTTACCTACCTTGGACACTTGTTCAGCAGTTTTACCTTTTGTACCTAATAATATCATGGCCAATGCTGATGAGATACTTAGTGGCGAGTAGAAAATATTTCCTTGAGGGTTGTTTTGACATAATTTCCTGAATAAATCAAGTGAAAAATTGGTGCATGCATAACTCAGTGCCTCCATTTTAGATCCTGAAAAAAGAAAGAAGATGGAGTTCAATATGTTGCATGCATAAGAAGCTGTACCAGCCCCACTATCTGTTTCTGTCCCTCAGGTCCCATCTTATATACACAGCAGTCTTTTTATACACAAAGATGAAATTAATAAAAATACAGCGCCAAGCACCACATAGGGTAGTACAGTAATGTCACGTGTATTCGCACGAGTGTAGCTGTAGGTAATGCTCTCAACTTTTTGGATTGTGATGAGTCACAACCACTGATTAAGCATGTAATGGGTGAAATCACGGAGGCAGCAGATCATGGATCCTCGCCGGCGGAAAAGCAGGTTGTCAAAGGATTGTGAAGAAGAAATCTGAGGCACTGATAGTGTCTCAAACCTGTGGATAAAAGAAAGGCCAGCGCCAAACTCCAACGTTATTCAAGATGATTTCAACTTTAATTCCAAAATTGTGACTCGTTTCAGGGACACAAACCCCTTCTTTATACAAACATTGGATACAAGACATAGGCATATGCATGGCTATATTTATACAGTGGTCCCTCAAGTTACAATACTAATTGGTTCCAAGACGACCATTTTATGTTGAAACCATTGTAAGTTGAGTAATCGGTTCCACAGCCCCAAAATGTTATCCAAGATAAGAGAAAATTAAGATTTAAGCTGCTAACTGGCAACTAATACATCTATTTATCAGAGAAGTGACCTTGATTGGATGGATCCGAGTCCAAAACATTGTATGTTGAGTCTAGTTTCAACTTATGATGGGTCAGAAAAGACCATTGTATGTTGAAAATATTGTATCCTGAGCAGAGGCGGCTCTTCCATTAGGCCACTTAGGCCACTGCCTAAGGCTTCGCGCTGGTGGGGGCCTTGCTCTGGCTCCCACCCGACACCGCCGCAAGTACCCTGAATGCTATTCCCCACCCCCCTTGTACTTGTTCCGCTGATCTGCTAGGCTGCTGTGCAGTCATGAATTCAGTCACTTTGGAGCGTGATCCCTCAAGACACACCGGGGGAGGTCACGGGTCTCGCGGGATTAAGCGCTGCAGGACGGGGTTGCGCTCTGAAGTGACTGAACTCATGCCCGTGCAGCAGCCTAGCAGAACAGCGGAACAAGTACAGGGTGGGGGGCAAATTACTTAATGTGGGGCAGTGTGGGGGGCCCGGAAAATTACATAATGTGAGGCAGTGTGGGGGGAAAATTACTTAATGGGGGGCAGTTTGTTGTAGAAATTACTTAATGGGGGCAATGTGGGGGGCAAATTACATAATGTGAGGCAGTGTGGGGGGCAAATTACTTAATGGGGGGCAGTGTGGCGGACAAATTATTTAATGGGGGCAAATTACATAATGTGGGGGGGAAATTACATAATGTGAGGCAGTGTGGGGGGCAAATTACTTAATAGAGGCAGTGTGGGGGCAAATTACATAATGTGGGGCAGTATGGGGGGAAATTACATAATGTGGGACAGTGTGGGGGCAAATGACATAATGTGGGGCAGTGTGGGGGCAAATTACATAATGTGGGGCAGTGTGGGGGGAAAATTACTTAATGGGGCAATGTGGGGTGCAAATTACATAATGTGAGGCAGTGTGGGGGCAAATTACATAATGTGGGGCAGTGTGGGGGCAAATTACTTAATGAGGCAGTGTGGGGGCTAATTACATAATGAGGACAGTGTGGGGGGTAGTATTACTAATAAGGGCATTCTAGAAGGGAATTACTATTGGTGGGACTATGAGGAGTACTATTACTATGGGGGGCTCCTTCAGGATAGTATTTGGGGATATTGGGGGGCACAGCGAGCACAGGATAACACTGTGGGGACTCTAGGTTGGGGGTGATGATAGGAATGTGAGGAAGTTAAGATGTCCGTGTGTCACACTCTGCAGAGGCGAGGCGGCTGAGAGAAGTTGTACGGACCGAGTGGAGAAGATGATGACAGAGAAGATCTACATCAGAGGAGACGTCACCTGGGGGGTCCTGGATGTGACGGGTATGTGCTGCTGTATAGCAAGTACAGCAAAATGCGGTGTGCGGGGGCAGGGTCGATTTAGAGAACTGGGCCATATTCATTGGGGCTTGGGCCCCGGATCTTCTGAGACCCTAGCAACGCCTCTGAGTACAATTATTGGCTTCCGCGGCCGTCTGGCGGGTGGACTAAGCGGACTAATGGAATGGAAGAGCCGCAGCGGGGCCCGCGGCCGCTCTGAGCCCCTCTCTGCCTCTTTAAGAAAGCAGTGGCTGCTGGGGCTCGGAGCGTGCCGCCGCACAGGCACGTCTTCTGAACGTTGCCAGCTCCGCCCCCAGAGCTCTGCGCAGCCACGCAGGGGAGAAAAAGAAGGAGCCAGGGCCCTTACCTCAGTCCGTGTCTGGCTGCCGCCCACAGAGAGACAGTGGTGCCCGACCAGTGAATATAAGCCTAAGGTACAAGATCACCCTGTACTATGTGCTGCAAGCATGCAGCTGCTTAACCCTGACTGTGACATCACTGTGTATACCCTGTACTATGATGTCACTGTGCATATTAACCCTTTACTGTGATGTCACTGCATATTAAAGGGGTACTCCGGGATAGGAAAATAAATACCCTATCCAAAGGATAGGAGATAAGTGTCTGATCGGGGGGGGTACGGCCAATGGTATCCCCCACGATCTCCTGTATGGTACTCCGGATCTCCTTGTGCCCGGAGCGGTGGTCAACACTCCCCCTCCATATATCTATGGGAGAGCCGCAGATACAGCACTTGTGTATCTCCGAGTCTTCCATAGAAATACATGGAGGAGAAGTGTTGACCACCGCTCCATGCGGTGGTTGACACAGCTTATTTCTTGAGGACTGAGTACTCACATAGGGTTTATTAGGGATTCTGCCCCCACAGGGTCAGGTATCCGGACGGGGACGCCCCTTGCGGGGCAAGTTCCTCGTATAGATAGGTAGGGCGTAACAGCCCCTGTCCCTCACATAGGGCTTTCTAGGGCTTACCTGCCCTGTTATCCAACAACGTACAGGGGCGAACGCGCTTGGCACCTTCCAGTATGGCGATCCACCATTACAGGTCCATCTCTACCTTCAACATCGTTTGAGAGAACCCTCGGTCTACCTCCACACCTGGGTGAGAACGTTCCTGTATATATATTTTTTCACCATATTGTACGTGTATGTTTAGTCTAGGCCCTTAGGGCTGTTTCATGTTGTTTGTCAAAGAGGTTCACCCTCTAGCGTCCATCTATTTTAGAATTACCTATATTAAATGCTAGGTTTTACCCCTCTGGCCCCTATTACCTATATTAAATGCTAGGTTTTACCCCTCTGGGGGATTAGTACCATTGCCACATTAACTTGGGAGTAAATAGGCCTGGTCGTCGAACTTGGCCTTACTGTTCTTTCTACCATGGCATATATTGCACCAAATTAAAAAAAGAATGTGAATAACATATTGCAAAGCTAATAGAACACATAAAATGTTAATTGGTACAGTTAAAAGCACAAAAGATCGTAATACAAACTTGAGACATTTGTATCTGTGAGCGCTGTAAGCGGGCGGTCTCGGCTAGGCAGCTGAGGACACTAACGACCAGTTAATAATAATAATACTAATCTTTATTTATATAGCGCCAACATATTCTGCAGCACTTTACAATTCAGGGGTTCATGTACAAACAGTCATTCATTGTGACGGACTGAACCGCCACTGGGGCTGCTGGAGGAGCCTGAGGGCTAGCCTCCTTCCTACAGACTATGGACCGAGAACAATGGAGACCCCCTCAGACCTTTTGGGGTTACAAGGAACTATAAACCCTGATTTATGTGTGTAATTTATATGCCACATATTTCCTATGGCCCATTAAAAAGGCATTGTGTGGATTCAGCAACACAAAAAGGGTTAACTCTGCACTGAGACTCCCACTGATTGTGTTAGTGATGGGATTAAGATAGTTGATTATAATAGCAGCCGACTCCTATGATACACTCAGGAGATAATCCCATCACATGTGTCTCCTCGTCCCCTATTCATTCATTATGGAGGGGGTGAAGATATGTTTACATGTTAATTGTTGATTGCGTCACAGACAATGCCATTGTGTTTGTTGAATAGGGTTAGTGTTGTGCTTAAACTGTACAGGATTGGCTGCTATGTCATGTCCTCAGTATGTCATGTGTATATAAGTCAATGCTGTGTGTTCAATAAAGAGTTCCTGTTTTACCCTTCATCATGTTGAGGCTGGTGTTTGGGTAACTGATCGACACTGGGGATTGCTATACGCTGAAGATTTGCTATACTCCCCTGGCTATAACTACTACCTCTTGTAAGAGCTGTTCCTGCTCTCTGGATTTAGGAGAGGTTAACCCACTGGAGCCTGGAGCCTTGTCGAAGGTCCAGGGTGGGTAGGAGATGGCGAGACCTCAACCAAGCTTCGGCGGTTCGTGGGGTCTGTGGCGGTTATGGTGTCCAGTGGAGTGCTTGGAGTCTTTGGGAAGCACTAGGAGCATCCATCGACAGAGGCACCCGGTCAGGGTGCCAGGAGATCCGTTACATGCATAGCAACAGGTTAGTCAATAATTAGAACAAGAGGAATGAGAGCCCTGCTCGCAAGAGCTTACAATCTATGAGGAGGTAGGGGTGACAGAAAAGGTAAAAGTGCTTGTTTTGTACAATGGTCCAGCCATCTTGGGAAATTAGGGGAGCTGGATGAGCCAGTCACCAGCCGATATCAGTAGTGCTTCTGTGTGCATGGGTGCGGTGGAAAATTTGGTGGAGGATCAGGTTCAGAAAACTATGATAAATGGGCTATATATGGAGAGGAGTTAGATCAAGGAATGTGATATGCCACCCTAATAAGAGGTGTTTTTAGGGAGTGCCTAAAACTGTGTATATTGTCATTCAACCTAATTTCTTGGTGTAGGGCATTCCAGAGAATTGGTGCAGCTTGGGAGAAGTCTTGAAGCCAGGAGTGAGAGGTTTGGATTATGGTAGATGTCAGTCGTAAATCGTTTTCAGAGCGTAGAGCACGGGTAGGGTGGTAGACAGAGATGAGGGAAGAGATGTAGGGGGGTGCAGCGCTGTGGAGAGCTTTGTGGGTGAGGACAAGCAGTTTAAATTTGATTCTATACTTTATGGGCAACCAGTGCAATGACTGGCACAGAGTGGAGGCATCGGAGTGGTGGTTAGACAAATAGGTGACCCTGGCTGCTGCATTAAGGATAGATTGAAGAGGAGAAAGTCTGGTGAGGGGAGGCCAGTCAATAGTAAGTTACATTAATTGAGTCAGGAATGCATCAGTAATGCAACAATGAGAATTTTTATTGTTTCCAAGATGAGAAAAGGGTGGATTCTACAGATATTTTTGAGGTGCAGGCAACATAGGCAGGTGAGAGATTGAATATAGTGGGTGAAGGAAAGATCAGTGTCAAACGTAACACCGAGACAGCGGGCGTTCTGTTTAAGCATTATCATAGTGCCACACACTGAGAGGGAGATATCAGTTTTAGGTAAGTTATTAGATGGAGCGAGCACAAGACGTTCAGTTTGTGAAAGATTCAGTTTCAGATAGAGAGAGGACATGATGTTAAAGACAGCGGACAGACAGTCACTGGTCTGTGATTCAGCAGGGGTTATGTCAGGGGATGAAGTGTATAGTTGTGTGTCATCAGCATAGAGATAGTACTGGAAATCAAATCTGCCGATGGTCTGTCCTATTGGGGTTGTGTAGAGAGAGAAGAGGAAAGGACCATGGACTGAACCCAGAGAAAACCCAACAGCAAGAAGCAGAGGAGACGAAGTGGAGCCAGCAAATGATACACTAAAAGAGTGGTCAGAGAGATAGGAAGAAAACCAGGAGAGGGCAGTGTCCTTTAGGCTGATAGATTGGAGCATGGTGAGTAGGAGATGGTGGTCTACAGTGTCAAAAGCTACCAAGTGGTCAAGGAGAATGAGCAGAGAGTAGTCACTGTTGTATTTTGCTGTCAGGAGGTCATTTGTCACTTTGGTGAGGGCAGTTTCTAAAAACAAATAGCTGAATATGTGTGCATATATCAAATAGCGCACCAAAAATATGAGAATACACATATAATATAACATGATTCTTTATTGTTTAAAAGACATACAAAACACAAAATCTGACATAATGCATAATTTAGCAGCAATGCAGGAAAGTGACATAGTAAAAAACGGTCCCCCCCAGAAGCCACAAGAAGGTCCGCAAATATGAGTCTCAATGGAGTGTGCAAGCTCTATAGCAAAAGACACAAACAATGTCTGTTAATGCTAACTACATAAGAACACCCATTATGCTACAAACATACTTGCACAGGCCTATATACTCATGCTAATAAACATGTGCCAAGGATCCCAAACTAGAGACACCAAAGAAAATGGTAGGACACACTCGAAGCAAAGAGAAACAATGAAAAGGCGATAGCCAGTATACACAAGTAGCGTTCAAACAGAAACTTATACAGATCAAGGGCGTCAGGAGGACACCAACCGCGACGCGCGTTTCGCCCCCAAGAGGAAGCGAGGCGAAATGGGTGTTCTTATGTAGTTAGCATTAACAGACATTGTTTGTGTCTTTTGCTATAGAGCTTGCACACTCCATTGAGACTCATATATGCTGACCTTCTTGTGGCTTCTGGGGGGGCCCTTTTTAACTATGTCACTTTCCTGCATTGCTACAAAATTATGCATTATGTCAGATTTTGTGTTTTGTATGTCTTTTTAACAATAAAGGATCATGTTATATTATATGTGTGTTCTCATATTTTTGTTGCGGTAGCTGAGGGCAGTTTCTGTAGAATGTAGGGTGTGGAATCCGGATTGTAATGAATCAATGAAAGAGTGAGCAGAGAGATAGTGGATGAGGCGAGAGCAGACCAGATGCTCCAAGAGTTTAGAGATGAATAGGAAGTTGGAGACTGGTCTGTAGTTGGTTGTGCAGGACAGGTCAAGAGAAAGTTTTTTTTAATAATGGAGTAATGATAGAGTGTTTGAAAGAGGAGGGGAAGATGCCAGAAGAGAGAGGAAGGTTGAAGATTTTTGTTAGGAGAGTGGTGGAGAGATAGACTGGAGTAGGTGTGAGGGAATGGGATCAGAAGTGCATGAGGTAGGACCAGAAGAAGAGAGGAGCCAGGAGACTTCTGTGACTGGGTCAAGTGTGGACAGTGAGCCAGAGGAAATAATGGGGGGGAAGGGGATCGATGACACTTAGTGGCTGGGAGCATATTTTATGCCAGATGTTTTCTATTTTCTCTGTGAAGTAGGCATCCAGATCTTCAGACAGAGGTTTGTGATAGGCGCCTGCACTTTAGGACTGAGGAGAGAGTGAAAAGTGTCAGAGTATTTTTTCAGTTTTTCAGTTGTTGGACAATGAAATTAGGGTGGTGAAATATGTCTGTTTGGAGAGGTAAAGGGCAGAGTTATAGGCGTTTGGCACTCCTGGAGCAATGCTGGAGAAAGTGAGGGATGCTTTTTTTTTTTTTTACTGAAAATGAATAAAAGGGAATAATAGGCTGTTTAAAAAAATAGCAGTATTTGCATTTCCGGTTACAAACTGGAATATTTCCACTATAAACTGAAATTTGTTTCAAGATTTAGCTTTTCTGTTAATCACTGAACTAATATTTAGTTGTATAACCTTTATTTCGGATAACTGCTTTATATCTGTGAGGCTTGGCGTCAACTAACATCTAACACCTGTGAACAGATATTCCAACCCAGACTGACTGGACTACATTCCACAGTTCTGCATTCTTGGGTTTGGCAGTAAAAAACATCATTTTCATGTCATTCCACAAATTCTCAATCAGATTGATATCTGGGGATTGGGCTGGCCATTTCATAACATCAATCTTGTTGGTCTAGAACCAGGGTGTTACCCACTTACTGGTGTGTTTGGGGCCGTTGTCCTGCTGAAACACCCATTTCAAAGGCATTTCCTCTTCATCATAAGGCAACATGACCTTCCAGTATTTTGATATATATAAACTGGTTCATGGTTCCTGGTATGTAATAAATGGGCCTGACTCCAGAGTATGAGAAACATCCCCAAACCATTATGCTTGCACCTCCATGTCTTACAGTCTTCACAGTGTACTTTGGCTTGAATTCAGTGTTTATCGGTCGTCTCACAAACGGCTGTGGCCTTTAGACTCAATAAGAACAATCTTGCTCTCCTTTGTGCATAGAATATTGCACCACTTCTCTGTAGGCCAGTCAATGTGTTCTTTCGCAAACTGTAACCTTTTCAACACTTCTTTTCTGAGCAATGGTACTCTACGAGGGTTTGTTGCTAATAGTTTGGCTTCAGGTAGGCATCTTCTGATTGTTAGGCTGGGTTCACACGAGCGTGTCCGGATTAGTTCCGGATGCGTCCCGGTGTGTTGCGGCAAACCCGCGCGAGTAGGAATGCAATTGCAGTCAGTTTTGCCTGCGATTGCGTTCCGATGTTCAGTTTTTATCGCGCGTGTGCAATGTGTTTTGCACGCGCGTGATAAAAAACCGACTGTGGTACCCAGACCCGAACTTCTTCACAGAAGTTCAGGTTTGGGTTCGGTGTTGTGTAGATGTTATTATTTTCCCTTATAACATGGTTATAAGGGAAAATAATAGCATTCTGAATACAGAATGCATAGTAGGTGATCAATTGAGGGTTAAAAAATAAAAAAAATTAACTCACCTTCTCCTCTTGTTCGCGTAGTTCTCCCGGTCTTCAGTTCTTTAAAAAGATGAACTATGGGCTAAAGGACCTTTGGTGACGTCAGATCACATGCTCCAATGACATGGTCCATCACCGCGGTGATGTACCATGTGATTGGAGCATGTGATCTGACGTCACCAAAGGTCCTTTAGCCCATAGTTCATCTTTTTAAAGAACTGAAGACCGGGAGAACTACGCGAACAAGAGGAGAAGGTGAGTTAATTTTTTTTTATTTTTTAACCCTCAATTGATCACCTACTATGCATTCTGTATTCAGAATGCTATTATTTTCCCTTATAACCATGTTATAAGGGAAAATAATACAGTGTATAGACTGTCACCTAGCAACCGTGCGTGAAAATCGCACCGCATCCGCACTTGCTTGCGGATGCATGCGATTTTCACGCAACCCCATTCACTTCTATGGGGCCTGCGTTGCGTGAAAAACGCAGAATATAGAGCATGCTGCGATTTTCACGCAACGCATAAGTGATGCGTGAAAATCATCGCTCATCTGAACAGCCCCATTGAAATGAATGGGTCCAGATTCAGTGCGGGTGCAATGCGTTCACCTACCGCATTGCACCCGCGCGGAAATCTCGCCCGTGTGAACGCAGCCTTACAGTACTCACAGATAATTGAAGATCTTCTTTGATTTCCCTGGAGCAGATCATTGGATACTTCTTGTCATTCTTGTTATTCTATGATCTACACGGATGGTAGTATTTCTTTTCCTACAACGTGTTTCAGGTTTTGTTTGCCATCTTAAAGCATTGGAGATAATTTTAGCTGAGCAGCCAATTATTTTCTGCACTTCTTTATATGTTTTCCCCTCTCCAATCAACTTCTTGATCAAAGTTCTTACTTCTTCGGTACAATCTGGAACAACCCCTTTTACTCGCTGAGCAAGACCGAAAAACAGCAAGTACAATATTTGCTGCCCTCCTTCTTTAAATAAGGGCCATAATTGACACCTTTCTTCACAGAATGAGTGACCTCACTATATGAACTCCACACTGCTATTAATTTGAACACCCCCTTTCATTAAATAAGTCAATTATACCCAATTAGCGAGCATGTCATGCTGATTCTGTTCGTTGCCCATTACTCGGCTAAACCTAGTCATGATTTTTTTTCCCATGTAGTATTATGTTTTCTGCCAAAAATAATAATTAAACACATTAGTGATGTTAGACTGCTATTATTCTGCACATAACTGTACGTGTAGGGCTGTGTGGTCATGTTGATAACTAAGATATTATTTATTCTTTGCAGTGCTTCAAAATTACAGGCAGTAGTGTAACTAGAACTGACTGGACTCCACAGCAAATGGGCAACTTCTTCACAATCCCCACCCCATGCAACCCCCAATCCTGCAGCTAGTCAAAATCACTCCCAGACCAGGCCCTGCTGCCACTCTGTCCGTTTCCCACACACATACCGTATACTGTATATCATGTCACTGTATAGAAAGTCACTGTATAATACTATTGTGGGGGTCATGACCATAAAATCTTTTAGTCCTCCTCTCAGGTAGGCCCCTATACAATGCCAATAAAAAGGTCTGTTACCATAATTACAAGAAAATTTTTAAAAAGTACTCAAAACAAATATAATTAGGGAGAATTCACATCTCAGTTTCATTTTCCTTTCTTCTGACGGAAGAATGTCAGAAGAATAGAAAATAAAAAAACAGGATGATTCTTGTTTAAAAAAACAAACAAAAAAAAAACAGCCTTTAAAAAAAGGATCCTGTAAAAGAAATAATTGATCCTGTTCCACCAGTTATGCACATTTGGCATCCGTTTGAGCTATTTCTATCTGAGATGTTTTTCAGACGGAAAAAAAGTACTGCATAGGCTGAGTTTACATCAGCATTCAGCCTTTCCGTTCTTCTGCTCCGTTATAGGAGCAGGAGAACGGAAAGGATGGCTCGGCACATAACTGAACCCAACGGAGCCTATAACAGTGCAGGAGATAACGGAAAGGCTAAACGCTGATGGGAACTCGGCCATACAGGACTTTTCTTTCTGTCTAAAAAACGGATCTCAGATAGAAATGGCTCAAATGGATGCCAAATGTGCATAACCGATGCAACGGGATCCATTTTTTTTACAGGATCCTTATTTTTCTGTTCTTCTGACGGATTAGAAGAACGGAAAATGAAACAGAGATGTAAACTCTTGCTTACTTGAATACACAGCATAAAATAGCAGAACCATTTTTAAACAACCACAGGAATGGCGTCTACTAGGTAGTGCTTTTAAGCAATGCATCTTTGGTATGGGGCTGAATGTATGAATACACACATACATTCATTATAACCTTAGGCTTGTTTCTCATTTCACATATGCATCTGAATTTCCACCAAAAGCCTCCATAGGAGAGATAACTAGGTTCCGTGACACACACACACACACATATATATATATATTGTAGGGGGTTAGCTCTTCACCGGGGGTCATTCTCACAGATACGCCTTTAGGACACCAGGTTTCAGGACCAAACAGTGTATTTATTGTGCACACTCCAACCAATACAGGTTATCATGAAGTCGCAGCTTCACCTAACACATG